>NC_138763.1:35353564-36820231 GCF_965113315.1 Podarcis vaucheri | reverse complement strand
CAAATACAACTTATGTGGCAGTAAAGTACCATATTGTTAAGTGAGTGTGGTATGTAGCAAATACCCGATTCACACGTCAAATCATTGCAGAAAGGACAGTGGTGGCAGCCGTCATATGAATCAATTCAAAGCAAAATACATATGGCAGCCATACAATTATCTCAAACAATCCCCTGAATCAAAAGAAAAGTGCATATGCTGCATTAAACAAGGAGTAAAGCCGAAAGTAAAATATTCACAGGTGCTAAAAACATGCTCATCAAAACAGAAAAAGATAGAAATTATAGTGTCACATCCCAACCTGATTAAAAGCAGCGATCACATTTGTTTTCAGATGGATTTAGAAATTGGGTAGTTCCATTAAACAGATATTTGCATAAGCCTGTAAGGTTTTATACAAATCCTACAAAAAGAGAAGGGTGTTTTTTTAAAAAAATAAACCTTCTTTAAAACGAAGCCTGCAAATTATTTAGCCCTGGTTTCAAAACTGTGGTTTCAGTGGATACAAATAAAAGATGACACAACAGCAAGATACAACTGTGTCACATTATCCACAACTCTCCAGGATGTCAGCAAAATAACAATAAGAGGAACCTTCTATCAGAAGCCAGAGGTTATTTTGCTATCTGGAAACCATCTTGAAGGTTTAGGACTGGTTCTTCCCAGTGAATCCATGCAGAGCGCTTGTGAACAGATATCTATTAAGAAGATGCTCACTGTGGTCCACAGGATATTTTATAATAAGCTATTTCAAAGCTGCTGTGTCAAATCCTGTTCTTGTGGCCCAGCTGATGTCAAACTACCTTAAAGGTATAAATGATCTGAAGTTTGCATTCACTAGAACATTTTCCTAATATAATCTACAATGTCACAGAAACAGAGTATTAATCTGTCCTCCTCCACGATATGCCACTTCAACGATAGCATCAGTTGGCATACCAAGCTACATACAAGTGCAATCAAAATCTCAGGTGAGGTTAGATTTATGCTTGAACATCTACCAGGAAGGAGTGCAGTAAACGCTAGATGTTTGTGGCTTGATTTGCCTTTGCCTATTTGTCATGGTGCAAGTCATTCTCAAGTTTATGACTTTAATGATCTAGCCAAAGACCATGACAAATTTGTATTAGGCTATAGTATTAATAAAATAATACAGAACATACATCTGTAACATAAAAATCCATAATCTAAAAAAGGAAAACTTTCCCAAGTTCCCTTATGCATCTCTGACGGCTCCAATTCTAATACTATTTGCCTTTAAAAAATCCAATTTGCCAACATTTATGATGTAAGAGAGAGACACCAAAGACACCAACAAACTCAAATTCAGCTTGATTTCAGATTAAACCTCTGAATCACAACCATTTATAGCAATTTCACCTAACTCAATTTCCCTGGTTGTTGTTGTTGGTGTTTTGCAGCCAGTGCATAGAGGGCCACTGTGTGTGCTACAAAGCTATTATTGTCACTCAAAAGAAACCAAAACATTTTTGCCAGGGTGTGCCTGCTTACTTGTGTGAACAAAGGTTTTAGAAAGTGATCTCTTGGACAAGGGGCAGGCTAACAGATAATGAGTGATGTCTTCCACCTGAGGTTGACCACAAATACCAAGTCTGTCTCTGTATGGGACCTTATTGTAGTGGCCATCCAAGACTGCAGTTGGCATCACTTGGAAATGCAGCTCAATAAAGTCATTTCTGAAGGAAACTGGTGAGAGTTTGGTCAGATAACGAGCTCTAAGATGCTCTGTTCTCAAGTGAAAAGTTGGTGTTTCTAATTAGTTGTAGGTCCTTTCTGGATTCTATCAAGAAGAGTCAATCCCTTAGTTGACACTTATTCAAGGGCAACACAGAGCTCAGTTCTGGAAAATAATAATATCTGGAAAATAATAATAGATAGGCTTTCCTGTTTACAGTATGTGCTGAACACCTTCAAGCAAGTCATTATCAACACTATCCATTTATTTGCATGCCACTTTCCCATGAGATTGTGCCCAAAGCAGTTGGCAAAATGTCAAATGAGCAACAAATAAATAATAATCAATGCATAAATGCAGAACAAAAGCATAAGTCCATATAACTTTAAATGAGACATTACAAGAAACCCACATGACGCAAAACAAAACAGGAAAGAGAATAAAACTGAACACAGAAATAAAAGCACACAACATCCAAGTCCAAATGGATTGCCAAAATCTTTCAGAGTGTTCCATAATAATTTTATTGGCTTCCTTGCCACCTGTCAAATCTTATCATAGTTTCTTCCGCTGCCTAATCTTTAGGTATATCTTGAGGGCTTCTTGCCATACTGTTAGGGTGAAAGCATACAAGTGGATGTGTGGGAAACGTCCAGAAAAGGAAGGGACTGAAACCCATGTAGGTACTGCATTTATTCACAGTATCCAAGGGGGGAGGCTGCAAGGGGCCATCGCAAGTGCATGGGGACTTCAGAGACTGTAGAACAGTGGTGCAGAATCTGTTGTCCACTTGCATGTTCCTGGACTCCAGCTCCCATCGGCCACAGCCAGAAAAGGTCAGGGATGATGGGGGTTATAGTCCAGCAACATCTTCTAGAGAGTCACAAGCTCCCCATCCCCGCTGCAGAAATTGGTTGCACTGCGTGAGTGCATCTCATCCTTGAAAATAAACACTGTTATGATGGATCTGTCCCTTCAGCAGGGATTTAACTGGAAAAAGAACCCACAGTTATAGATAGGAGGCAAATGCAATGTGAGGAAGAGAGTGGAAATCTGCTCACATACTCTTTATGCCTTATCTCACAAGTGACGAAAAGTTTTAAGGCAATATTGCATATCGCACAGCAGATTACTTACTGGTAAGTAGTGCTTCATTTGGGCTAAAAATATTTTCTGTTTATTTATATTACTCATTTTTGCAGCATGCTACAACATCAGCTTTGCAGGGACACCTGAAAGGATTTTTGTGTTTCTTCTGTTTACCTATCTGGACCTAGCAATGTAATTATGGATTGGCTGAGCATCTAATTCCACCCTAGTCTGGTCTTGCTGCTACTCAGTCATAGGTCTGCTCCATCCCACTGCATACCATCACATGGCATTGCATTTCATTCAGTCGCATTGTGTGCATTTCGTGCATGCTTTAAAACAATAAAAATAGGAATTTTCAGTGTATTCACCAGCAAAATACGCATTTTGCATGCATCATTTATATAAAATATGTATTTTATGTGTACTTTTATACACAAAAATGCAAAATCTAGAAAAGTGAGCAATCAGACTGGGAGTTTCATTCTGATCTGCAAGCAGCTTTTGGGAGACTTGGAGCTAGTTGTTATGAAAAGCAGACTAAAAAACTCTCCCTCCCACCCCCAGGTATAAGGCTATCTTGCTGTTGTGCAAGTGCTGATTTCCTTGCCATGTCTGTTTTCAGCCAACATCTATGCCCTTACTATGGGGCCGCCATTGCTGCCATCCACCACTTACTTGCTCAGGAGCAACTGCTACCTTTTCCATCCAAGAGGACATATCGCTGATTACAAGGCTGTCCTAAACCAATCACATTGCATTATCCCATGGGAGCAAGTTACTCCACTTGTAGATCCATTTATGCCTTGAAGCACAAAGATTAATAGCCTTGGCTGACGTTAACGGTGGTGCCTGCAAGGGACATCTTTGCTTTGCTTCCATTTATTTTACCTGACAATATCGAATTTCTTATTTGTCCCAGACAGCTCATTTGAGTGGAGCCATACTTTTTTGTGAAAGGTATTAATGCTCTCAGTAACTACATATTTCAAATCCTTCTGCCTACTTTCCAGCCTGATGTTCCAAAGAGGTGAAGGCTGTTATGATGGATTCTTTGTCTCAGAAATCTGCAGCTTAGAAGAAGGAATCTAACTTTCCGGAGGCCACACGAGATTTCCCATCATTTAATGATAAGGAGAAACTGTCCCTGATTCTGTCCCCGATTCAAGGAGAGAAGCAGCTAAGCTGGCATCATGCTAGGTAACTACCTATGTCTGGACCAGTAAGAAACAGTGATGAAGTACAGGAAGCAAGGGCATGAAACCCTAACTAGAGGACCTGCACTCTTCCCAGATGGAATGACACCTACTGTCACCCCAGAATTTCCCTCTGCTTTTCTTATCTACTTTGGCAAATGTTATGTTAAAAAGGTAAAGTTAAAGGAACCAGCAGTGTATATGATGGTGGGGGTGGGGTCAGCAAGTACAGCACCGTTTTCTTCCTCCAAATGATTGCATGGAGGATAACACTTATGCAGCATTATTGCCTCTTAATAAGGTACTAAAGAACATTTCTCCATCTTTCACTTCAAGTTAAGCTTGCATTCTTTGCTCATCATCCACAGACACCTTTTGACAGCAGGCAGTTGTAACTTCAGATTAAAAAGGAAAAGGTAAAGGACCCCTGACAGTTAAGTCCAGTCACAGACAACTCTGGGGTTGCGGCGCTCATCTCACTTTACAGGCTGAGGGAGCCGGCGTTTGTCCGCAGACAGTTTTTCCTGGTCATGTGGCCAGCATCACTAAGCTGCTTCTGGGGCAATGGAACACCGAAACCAGAGCAGCGCATGGAAATGGGGTTTCCCTTCCCACCAGAACGGTACCTATTTATCTACTTGCACTTTGACGTGCTTTCAAACTGCTAGGTTGGCAGGAGCCGGGACCAAGCAACGGAAGCTCACCCCGTCGCGGAGATTCAAACCGTCGACCTTCCGATCAGCAAGCTCTAGGCTCAGTGGTTTAAGACCACAGTGCCACCCGCGTCCCTGTTATGTTATGTTACCAAAATGTAATTTGTAAGGCTAAACTGATGTGGCATAAGACCTTGGTAGTTTGGTCCCAAGTCCCTGACTGCAAAGCCTGGGTTTCACTGCATACATTACAGTGAATTGAAGTCATGCTACAAAGAGGCCAGATTGGTTGCCTTCACAGTTTTCTTTATATTATTCCCCCACCGTCCCGCACAAGGGCAGAATGGTGGCCCCACCTATTTCTCAGATCCTTTCCCTCAGTGCAGCTACTCACCCACCATCCTAGGTTGATAGTGAAGGCTGAGGCAGGTGCCAGGGGGAATTTTTTGGGTGTCCCTAAATTGACCCTTTTCATTTACCACTCACTGTTGTTATTTTCGATTGTGGGTGATGTTACTTTGTTTCTTTAGGGTGGGCAGTACGGGCCACAGATGTGAAGTGAATATGATTTGGTGAACTGCTCGAGTCATTTGCGGGTGAATGGATGCTAACCCAGCCTCCCTCTTATTCCTGGCTGGCTTGAGAGAATGGGAGCACACTTTGGCCCAGAAAATCCATTAGTTGAATGCTGACCAGAAGTTATAGATAGGGCAAGCACAGATCCCTTGGCCTGGCTTTATGGGAGGGTGTTTATGACAGATGTTGATCCACTCTGCTGGGTCGGTACCTTGAGTCAGATGGAGGCAAAGTAGATTAGTTCAGTAGTGGCCATACTTGTCCTTGTTTGCTATTGCCTTGCTGCAGATTCTGATTTGAATGAATAACGGGACTTATTCAAATAAGTTTCTGTGTTGTGGCATCAGTGTGGTGGGGAGGAGGGGAGATGGCATGGTTAGCAGTGCTCCATTCCCCCCAATTATTCATTTATATGTTGTACATAGCAATATTTATTCGTTACTTAGAAGGTGAAATGGTTTGAAAGATGGATGGATGTTAATTAAGGAAGCCACACTCTGGACAAGTTCCAAGAGCCTTCCAATGACCAATTATGGAAATGAAATCATTAAAAAAATTCCTGCCATCTAATTTTTTCTTGTCAGAAGTTGGGTGGCTGGGCTGAAAAAGTAAGACATGATCATCCAAAGTAACTTAGCCATGCTGCCCTCCCATTGGTCATGTTGCATGAAGTAGGATGATGTTTCTTCCTCCATGAAGGAGGGGCAAAACACTCTCCTGCACAAAAGCACACGGGGAGTCAGAATCTGATTGGCTTTGTGGTATGTGACATCATGTTCATTACATAACTGGCTGTGAGAGTTCAGGGAAGTAAAGAAGATGGGAAAATGGTGCTGAAGCGCAGAGGAGAGGGAGGAAAACTGTGAACACTAACAAACAGAAGTGAAAAGAGGCACAGAATGATTTGGGGAGATTGGAAACATTTTTGGAAACACAAGAGAGGCAGGACATAAGAACCCTCCTGGATCAGACTAATGGCCCAACTAGTCCATCAACCTGAACTCAATGCCCACCAGATGCCTATGGGAAAGCCCACAAGCAACAGTGATCTACCTATGATTCCCCAACAACTGGAATTCAGAGGCATACGACCTCTGACAGTGGAGTCAGAATATAGCCATTTTGGCTAGTAGCCCATGATAGTCTTATCCTCCATGAATTTGTCTAATCCTCTTTCCAAGCCATCAAACTTGGTGGCTATCTCTACATCTTGTGGGGACTGTATTCCACAGTTTAACTATGTGCTGAGTGAAGAGATACTTCCTTTTGTCTTTTGTGAGCCTTCCAACAATTGCTTTCATTGAAAGTCCCTAATAGTCCCCTTTTAGTCCCCAAAATGTTTGTGAATGAACATTTGGCACAGGTTTAGTTAAAACATTACGAGAATGGGCAGTTCGCAGAGTTCACTGAATCATTGGGCACCTCCAAAATTAGGAAATGCTGCTAAGGCCAAATTGATGGGACTTTACCAAATGCACCCCCCCCATATATTATGATAATTTCTTTTTCCTTCATAATTTCATTATTCAGAAGGCAATTGAAACTTAGGAATATTCCGCTTTGCTGCTTCAAAGCAAAAAAGTGCCATAAAATAGTGAAGCCTCTTCAGAGCACATAAGGTGGTAATTCAAAACAGCCTGAAGATAACACAAGGTTGGCTTGAAAAGCAATAGCACAAAAATGAAAAATGAGAAGTGAACACACTGTTTATTTCATACGTTTAACTCAAAAAACGAGGTTCACACCTTAGACTGTAAATATATGTGTATTCATGAGGGGCTTACTCTTGAAACTGCAGGCCTGCAGCCGTTTTAAATTACAAAGCAGTGGCATATATTGAGGGACAGGTGAAAGAATGTGAGGTTTCAACAGAATGAACTCATTCTGCTCCACCAAAATGTCAGTGTGAATCAGTAAAGCTTCTGCAATTCTCTACTGTCATGTTCTAATCCGCTAAGGGGAAGTTAAAAAAACCAGTCCACTCTCATACTAATGCAAAGAGCTGCAACACAGGCAATGTGCTAGGCCCACCATACCATCAGAAGGTCTCTTATTCTGAAACAGAATGATGTGCTGCTGTTTTTATGCTGTTGTTTTTTGACCCTCAGTGGGTCAAAACCTTCCCTCATCAGGTGTAGAACCCAGTATACAGTCTGTTAGGGAAAGTCTCTGAGGCAGCAAGGACAAAGCACCACCCTTTCATTGCCTTGGAGAACTATCAGAATGGTTCAGTGTGTTAAAGTGCCTTGGAAGATAAAAGAAGGCAAAAACATTCCCCCTTCCTTTCCCTAGGGATCTCCCTTTAATAACATAGCAGGTATAGCACCTACCAGAAGGCAGTGAGTGCTGTGCCTATTTTGTAGATGCTTCCATCCTCGTTGGAAGAAACTGTTCTGGGCTAGTTTTCTGTCCTCCTTCTTTGGTGATCACTCGTAGTCAAGATTGTCTTCCATAAATACGGTTTTAACAATGAGTCTGTAAGTGACTGTGGAGGCCAATTCTGGATCCACACGTCCTTCCACAGTGGGGACATTGGTTTCCGGGCAGGAGTTGATCACGGTGTGGATTTGCCAAGTGTGCCTTCCTCCTAGCACGTTTCTCCCTTGCGTTCTGAGTTTAAGTGTCTTCAAAGCCCATGACACCTTTGGTAAAGGCTGTTCTCCAACTGGAGCGCTCACAGGCCAGTGTTTCCCAGTTGTCAGTGTTTATACTACATTTTTTAAGATTTGCCTTGAGTCTTTAAACCTCTTTTGTTGACCACCAGCATTACGCTTTCCATTTTTAAGTTCGGAATAGAGTAGTTGCTTTGGAAGACGATCATCCAGGCATCCGGACAACATGACCAGTCCAATGAAGCTGATGTTGAGGAAACATTGCTTCAACACTGGTGATCTTTTTCTGTTTTCTGTAAGGGGAAGATCTGCCTTATTCAAGCTGTTTTCCTTGGCATTCATGCTGCATGAGACATTCAAGTGCTGGAAGTGCTATCATTGCCACTGGCCAGTGCAATTGGCCATTTCCCTGCTGACATAGAGTTGAGCTCATGGGGCATTCTATTTCAACTTAGAAGGGAACACTGCATCCTCCGTGGCAGGACATCTTCACTAACACTTGAAGTGGTGGCAATTTTTTTGTTTTCCTTGTAAAATAGAACAACTTGGCCACCTCATCTTTAAAGCTAATCCCATACCTGCCTGAAAATGATGAGACTTTCTCCCATCCCCTGAAAGTCCTCATATCCCCTCTTAGGTCTTTGCCAGAGCTGAAAGTACTCTGGTGTAGAGCTAAATTGCGAGGAGGATTGGAGAGTCAAACAACAAACTGAGACATTCAAACTGCAGATTTGGAGATCTCTGTTTCGGAAAATATTCAAAACATCTCTCTCTCTCTCTCTCCCCACACACACTCCTACTATAGTTCAAAGTAGTGGGCTGAATACATGTGAATAGTAGCCCAGAAATATGAAAGAGCACATGTTATGCTTGCAAAACATTTCCAGCTCGTTCCCATTTGAAAGAAGCTCAGTTAACAAAGGTAGGGACTGAGCAGGTTCTCACTGGCATATTGGAAAGGCTCTGTCATTCTAAGTAGGCAAAACTGGGCTAGAGAGGTCGGTAGTGTGACTCAATATATGGGAACCCAGAGCCCATTTGGCATTCTGAAGTCTCTGAGAGAGTAAACATTTCCCAATCTTTCCCCTTAAAATAGTGCTAAAAAATGGATCAAACCCATCCTGTTTGCAGGTGATGCAGTAAAGCACCAATGGGTGTCAACAGTATTTGATAAAGACATGAAAGAAACATTTATGATGTCGAGGCTGCGTTCACACCTTTGCCTCTCCCAGATGTATACTCAAAGTTAGTACATCACAATAATCTCGCTGGTCCTATTCAGGCACCGTGTCCGAATATGGAATATAAACATGTGTAGGGGCTGCCAGGAAGAGATCTCAGACATGCCAACCTACCTTCAATATCCCTTCATGTGCTAGCCAAAGGGAGAATGGGCAATTCAAAGGCCACAAAATGCTTCCAATGAGTACTTTATAGAAAGTATAAAAATGCAGAGAAAACCCTGAAGCTGGTTAAATTTTCCTGTAAGTCAAGGTGAACCAGTGCATTATTGTTCCTTTGGAAAGCTGCCCAGTTTTCCTAAAATGCAACATGGAGCCAGGAAAATGCATTGCTTTAGAAAGTGACTTCAGATACGATAAAACTTGGCACTCAGAAATGGGTATACTGAACATAAAAGTGTCATGCAGCCGAGTTCATAGTATGTGAATAGTCACTGGGTCAGCAAGGGTATTTAAATAATGAGAACGCACTGTAAAGGGCACATACAAGACCTCTCCCTACAATCCATTCACTACATAAGAAATCTATATTTGCTTCTTTTTTGTTGTGCATCGTTGTCCATTTGCCCCTTGAGATTGCACTTCAAGATTGGATTGATGAAGAAAATTGTGTTCTGGGGTGATCACATTTTCTCAGCAAAGTATAATATGTTGTATCTTGGGAAACTGACACACACTAGGGGTTGTAAGAGTGACCTGGCTCTGGAGGGTTCAATGTATGTGTGAAGCAATTAGTATCTGTGCAACATTTATTTAAGAAACTTTTTTTTTCAGATGGAGTGCGCATGGTCCTTGCTGTACAACTTCAGTAAACTTCACTGAGCAAAGGCAGAAATACCACACCATTTCATGGTCCTTTTGTTTAGCAGGATCTAGGAACACAAGAAACTGCCTTAAGACAGACCAATTGGTCAGTCTAGCTCAGTATTCTCTACAGTGGTTGGTAATGGCTCTCTGGGATGGAGTTTCTCTCAGCTCTACTGAGAGATGCTAGAGCAGGCATAGGCAAACTTGGCCCTCCAGATGTTTTGGGACTACAGCTCCCATCATCCCTAGCTAACAGGACCAGTGGTCAGGGATGATGGGAATTGTAGTCTCAAAACATCTGGAGGGCCAAGTTTGCCTATGCCTGTGCTAGAAATTGAGGCTGGGACCTTCTGTATGCAAAGCAGATGCTCTTCCACTGTGCAAGAGACCCACTTGTGTGAGTAGTGCAATATATAACCTGGGAATTTGTATCTGGCAGCAGCAATTTCCTTGATTTATTCGGCACAGTTTGGTGGTCGCCTTATGAAAACTGTATTGTCTACACTGCCTGGGATTTCTCCCAGCCCTACAAAGAGATGCAAGGGATTGAACCTTGAACCTCCTGCATGCAGAACATACTTTCCACTTCTGATCTATGACTCTTCCCCACATGTTCATGTGTTTTCTAGTTCTTTGGAAGGGGTTGACTTGTCTTGTCCTGTCCGTCTAGCAAGCTTAAGAGAATGTGATAAACAGAACTTTATATTCTCCCTGCTTGCCTTATGTACAGATGAGATACTATGTTATAGTCACTGGAAAATGTGAGTGACTCTACAGAGAAGCCCTAAGTTCTATTCAACCGAGAGAGCTGCCATTTTTTTGCAGCAGCAGATGTTCTGTTCTTTATTATGCTGCTATTTCGCTATCTTGCTGCCCTATAAAGGAGGAAGAAAAACAGGCTCTACTTAGGGACATCTATTGTTACAACATATATGCTGCAGCAAAGGCCATTAAAAAGAGATTTGCCCCCCTAATTGAATGGGGGGGATTACAACAGAAAGGCCATAACAAAACCTTAAACAAGGGGTTGTCTTTGCTCTTCCTGTTTTCTGCTTGTGATAAACTGAAAAACAAATTGGGCATTTGCTGTACTGTTTGATCAGATCCAATGTATTAAACATTTTTAAACAAGGAGCCACAAGAGGTTGCAGTGGAGTAGTGGGGACCCCGGTAGCCAAGCTAGAGATTAAATTGAGTGAAAAGGAAGGAGGAGCTCCAATTAACAGTGGGTGGAAGTCCTCATTTCTTAAAGTGGCACCATGGATTATTGGAGTCATAGAGGTTTCAAGTTCCTATGATTAATCATAGTTAATGGAAGTGCTCTAGTGCTAAATTCATGCACCAAAGGTTTTCTAGTTTGGGTCTTATTATGGACAGACATCTGTCTGATTGGTATAGATCAGCACACTATACACCTGACTAATTTCACTCTCATCCATTAAATATTTGCAACAATTGGGTATTTCCATATCCCTTCCCCACACTTTTGGGAGGCCATTTCACTCCACTTCCATTCATCTTCATTAACTTAAATTACTACAATAAAAGGAAAGTTATGGGAAAATCTCATTTGTACTAGACAGATTAAACTTGCATCAATTTAAATTTGCTGCAATAATCAGTTCCTTATGATGGTGCTGTACTCTGGGGCCTTCGGCAGGTTTAGGAATATTGTGAGTTGGGTCAGGAGAAAATGGTGGAGTTGGAAGGAAGTGCTGCTGACTAGACAATTTGGTATGTTGCTGATCCAAGTTTGAAATAATCAAAAAGATGGAAACTCTTGAAGAGATGAAGAGGACAGCAAGAAGAGGACATCTCAGATATATTGATGGCACCTGACATTTGGAAGGTAGAGCAGGAGGGTGTAAATATAGAGTTGTCTGTGGTGAAATATATTCTTTATTATTCATTTTGATCCCTAGCTTGTCCTGCCCCATCTCAACCCTGCTTTAAAGGGAAAAAATGGGCATTAGGCTGCTGTCAGCAAGAACTCAGCCCCACAGAAGCTCTTGAAGCTAGATCTTAAGAGTATCAGGTAGGGTTTCTGCTTTGTATGCTGGTATCACCTAATGCCAATCAAAGGAGTAAAGTACAACGAAACCAGCCAAACTATCAAGTGACAATCCTTGACAACAATAGTCATGTGGTACTCCATGACACCTGTGTAGACTTGCTCACACCTGTGTAGCATAAGAGAGTTCTGTTGCTCCTCTGAGAGAATACTATCACTTTGGACTCCAACTTGACAGGACAAGAGAGAGCACATCATTTACACTGCATAGATTGACAGCACAGATTGATTCAGATGTTATGGAAAAGTAGAGCTGTGTGTCATCAGCATACTGATGGCACCATGCTCCAAAACTCCTAATGATCACTCCCAGTGGCTTCATATAGGTGTTAAATAGCATTGGAGACAAAGTCGTCCCCTGTGTAACCCCATAGCGCAGTTGCTAGGGTGTCGAAGAGCACTCCCCTAATGCTACTTTCTTGACTTGACCATGCTGTTACACCATCAACTTTACTATTTGATCCCTGACTGGCTGAGATCATAAAACTCATGCAGCCAAGCTGGTGCCAACTGTACTGTTTTGCTTTCCTTTGGACTACACCAGCAAGGCCAACAGGGGGGTCTTGTTGTCTGGGCAGTCCAGGACTTCCATATAAACTGCACCCAGGCTTGTGTCCCAGAGAGATCACTGCGGCGCTGCTAAAACAGCAAAACCAACACAGGAGCTAGCAGTTATAAGAGCAACCTGTTTGGCATAAAGTACAAGTGTCATGGTTGCCTTTGTTGGTGGCAGAGATCATTGTGTCTTCCTGGTGCCCCCAGTCAATAAGCTGCTGACCCACCACTGTCTGTCTACTTCAATGGGTGCTTGGAACTCAGAGTATCACATGACAAGCAGACTGAACCACTGTACCAGGCAACAAAGAAAAGAAACAAATCTCCTTGTGCCTAGCAAGCTAGAATGTCAGAACCATGTCTGCTGGCTGTGAAGGTCAACAACTCATGGAAGACAGCTATCACAGAAAATATGTCTTTTTCGTATTGGTCTCTACAAACAAAGCAGTTGCCCTAACTCTCCAATGGTTCAAGTTTACAGCCAATGGCACACTCTTCCATTGTTTCTCGAGACAGACAGATGCCAGCAACAAAATACAATGAAAAATAAGTACAGAAAACAACAACACTTTAATATTTGGACTGGGGCTACAAATTGCGACAGAAATGCTGCAAATTATTTTGGGAAACCAGTTTATATAGAACACCTTGGGTATTAACAATGCACTTTCCATAATGACAGTAGCCTGAATGGCTTTTGCAAAGTTACTATTCTTCATAGTATCTAAATTCACAGGTATAAAGAGTATGTTGAAACCCAGGCTGAACCCCCTGAAAGAAGGCTTTAAATTAACAAATGTCCAATTTCATAATAGCAATAACATCCAGGAAACCTACTAGTGTATTAAAACAGAAGGTCTTATTGACTAACGTAGAATCGGTACTACATCATGAAATGGCAGATGTTAATATTATAGCTTTGTGTAAATATATGTACTTTTGTTAATTTTACAAAAGAAACACTATTGCCTGTTTGAATATATCTGTTCTGATTCGTAACTGTATCTCTTCAAATGTTCTAATGCACACAGGCAAACAAAAAGTTCAATAAAATGAACTTTTTTGCTACAATTTTGCTAGTTTGTACTGCTTTAATTGACATGTGTTTACATTTCTTTAAAAAGATAAAAACGGAAATATGCAAAAGTATTTATGTTGTAATCCTAAACACACTCTTATGGCAAAAAGCATCTGCGGCAATCAATGGGGCATACTTCTAAATAAATGTGTTTAGAGCTGAGATGTCAAACCATATGTAGAAGAACTGTAATGTGCCTTTCCTAAAAGGTGCCTGCAGTACTTCAGGCTAATGAATCAATCTTTAATAATATTAATGTCAAAATCTAATTTTAGAAGCAAGGTGGGAGTGCCTCTCTGGCTCATCCATTAGTATTTTTCCTTGCTGAATATTACTTAAGAACCTAGCAGTCACACAGCTGATGTGGGGTATTTAACAGCATTAGCACTGCCAAATTTCTCTAATTTCTTTTCAGTATAAATCTCCTTAAGTGTCTACATCTTAACACTTCAGAAGACTAAAGACCTTGCATCCTGAGACTTTAATGGAAAACATTAACAGGCAGCGTGATATCTTCTGTTGTTACTGCACCTTGTGCATGACCTCAAGAGTAATTATATTATTATTTATTAAATTTGTATACTGCCCTTCATCTGAAGATCACAGGGCAGTTTACAACATAAAAATTAAAAATGAGAACTCGAAAAACGTAACAAAAAACAAACATACCAATAATCCACAATCACATTTAAAAGTCCATAGATAATTTAATAAGCCAAAGGTCTGGTTATATAGAAACATTTTTACTTAGCACCTAAAGATATGTAATGAAGGTACCAGGCAAGCCTTCCAAGGGAGAGCAATCCACAAATAGGGAGCCACCACAGAAAAGGCCTGTTCTCACGTCACTGCCCTCCAGACTTCTCATGGAGGGGGCACATGAAGAAGGGCCTCAGATGAATGATTGCAGGGTCTGGGTCCATTCATATGGAGAGAGGCAGCCCTTGAGGTATTGTGGTCCTGAGGCTTTATAGGTCAAAACCAGCACTTTGAATTGGGCTCAGTTGATTGGCAACCAGTGCAGTCCGGCCAGGATCAGAGTTATATGCTCAAACCATCTTGCCCCACTGAACAAGCTGGTCCCTAAGTGCCTCAGTCTTATCTGGAGTGAGCTTCGGTTTGTTGGCTCTCATCCAGACCATTACTGCGGCAAGACAATGTCTCATCCATTGCCACACCTGAAGAATTAGAATGGAGAATTAGAGCTGTGTGTCATCAGCATATTGCCGACAACTTACTTCAAAACTCCAGATGACCTCACTCAGCGGTTTCATGTAGATGTTAAACAACATAGGGGATAAAACTCAACCCTGATTAAACCCACATTGAAGGCTCCACAGGGCCCAAAATATTACTCTCTGGAAATGACCATCCAAGTAGGACTGGAACTACTGCAAAGGGGTGCAAACCCCCCCCCCCAACTTGGACTGCCAGAAGGATACAATGGTTGATGATATTGAATGCTGCTGAGAGGCTGAGGAAAAAATTATCAGGGACACATTTCCCCTGTTTCTCTCCTGACAGAGGTCATCCTACAGGGCAAACAAAGCAGTTTCTGTGCCAAAACTGGGCCTAGAATATTTTATATCAGACAAGTTTCTATTAACTAATGTTTAGATTACCCAACCACATTGGCAGTAGCCAATTCCATGGGTTTTCCCATAGAACAGTCACCTCTTCTGTTCCTGAGGTGCTGGAACTCTGCAGATTCCCTGAAACTTCATGATTCCTTTAGCTTCACTCAGGTGACTGTGAAATTAGTGTACCCTTGGTGTAAGCACAACACAGAGAGCAACTCTTGGCATATTACTACTACTGCTACTATTTATTAGAGTTCTCACTCACCCTTCACTATGAGGCCCCAGGTAGGACACAACAAATAAAAAATACAATATTTTTTAAAAAAATATTGAAACATATCTCAGGTGTCGAAGACCAGGCTATAGAGATGCATCTTCGGCATCTGATGATAACAGTCTTTCATTTATTGGGGGCTTAAGTTATTTAAGGTTTTAAACACTAATGTGAATTAGGCTCAGAGATCTCACAGGGTTGTTGTGAAGAGAAATGGCATATCGCTCGACCACAGCCATAAGACATGTTACAAATAGCAGCAGAACCATCCATAAGGAAATATACCGTATTTTTCGCCCTATAGGATGCACTTTTTCCCCTCCAAAAATGAAGGGGAAATCTGGGTGCGTCCTATGGGGCGAATGCAGGCTTTTGCTGAAGCTTGGAGAGCGAGAGGGGTCGGTGCGCACTAGCCCCTCTCGCTCTCCAGGCTTCAGGAACACATCCGCAGCCTAGGCAGCCCTGTGGGAGGTCTGGCAGGGATGTCTAGGCTGCGGATAGCAGCCTGCTGCCCGGCGAGAGGGGCGCCCTGAAGCAGAGCGCCCCCCGCGCCAAGCAGACATCCGCAGCGTGGGGAGCCTTGCAGGAGTTCCCGGCAAGGCTCCCCACGCTGTGGATAGCAGCCTGCCGCCATGCAGGGGGGGGCGCCCTGATGCAGAGCGCCCCTCACACGGGGCAGACATCGGCCAGCCCCACAAGCTCGGGGGACAGCAGGGAGGCGCAGCGCCGCCATCCCGCTGTTCCCCGACCTGGTTCTGTTTCCCCGACCTGCTTTTGGGGGTGAAATAAAGGGAATTTTTTCCCCCTTTATTCCCCCCCAAAAAAACTAGGTGCGTCCTATGGGGCGAAAAATACGGTAGTAGTCTTTTAAGCTAGCTTCTTTTACCAGCACTGTGTGGGGAATTTTTAATTTTATGATTTGCTATTTAACAAGATGCAGAGAGTTTGCACATGGTTAGCCAATAGTTTAGTACTTTACATAAATGCTTTACAAATGGTGACAGTAATTACAATTCCAGCAAATGGTTATTATCTGTCTCTTTGAAATTTTCCAGACTAAATAGAAATTTCATGCATACTGAGTACATCTGCACTAGTTCAATTCTCTCTTTCCTCCCTCCCCCAAATGCTTTATAAGGTAAGAATAATATTAATTTCAAATTACTATTCAAATATTATATGCACCCATTCATCACAAGTTGCATTTTAAAGGAAGTGAGGTTGCACTGTAAGCACATTCAGTGTTTGCATAATCCCTTGGAGAAATTTATCCCACCAATTTGTTATTTGCATATTTCTTACAAACCTTCATTTGATGTAATCTGTGCATTGATTTTCCCCCTGAAACATGTCTATGTATTCATTTGCACACATTTTAATGTTTATCTTTGCCAATAAGCACTTTTTATCGCTTGCAATATTTTTCTTTACACATTTTGCAAAATAAGTCTTGCTAGCGAGCTGCAGTTTATAAAAGTAAGTCGCCACGAGTACAAAGTACTACACAAGTTTTTACTGAAAAACAAAAAATAAAAATGGCATGGCAAGTTTGCTAACCCACTTTAAAGGAATGATGGGGCTGTGAAGCTTAGATGACTGCATTCTGTGTACTAAAACACACCGACTCTTTCACTCCTATGTGAGCTGAGATGACTCATCTTTAGCATCCAATGTGGCATCTCCCACTAGACCCATCTCAGTTATGCATCAAGTGCAGGACTGAAAAACAGGCATGCCTCCATTCGAGGGGGCTGCCAGGAGAGAAAATGTTGTAGTGGGGGATGCTAAGTTGTCACCATTGTGGAAGTAAGATTCAACTGCCAAATCCAGTTAGCTTTTGTGCATGGAATGTGTCAGGTGTGTGACGCGGCAGCTAAAAAAGCCAATGCAATTCTGGGCTGCATCAATAGGAGTATAGCATCTAGATCAAGGGAAGTAATAGTGCCACTGTATTCTGCTCTGGTCAGACCTCACCTGGAGTACTGTGTCCAGTTCTGGGCACCACAGTTCAAGAAGGACACTGACAAACTGGAACGTGTCCAGGGGAGGGCAACCAAAATGGTCAAAGGCCTGGAAACGATGCCTTATGAGGAACGGCTAAGGGAATTGGGCATGTTTAGCCTAGAGAAGAGGAGGTTAAGGGGTGATATGATAGCCATGTTCAAATATATAAAAGGATGTCACATAGAGGAGGGAGAAAGGTTGTTTTCTGCTGCTCCAGAGAAGCGGACACGGAGCAATGGATCCAAACTACAAGAAAGAAGATTCCACCTAAACATTCGGAAGAACTTCCTGACAGTAAGAGCTGTTCGACAGTGGAATTTGCTGCCAAGGAGTGTGGTGGAGTCTCCTTCTTTGGGGGTCTTTAAGCAGAGGCTTGACAACCATATGTCAGGAGTGTTCTGATGGTGTTTCCTGCTTGGCAGGGGGTTGGACTCGATGGCCCTTGTGGTCTCTTCCAATTCTATGATTCTATGATTCTATGATTCTATGATTCTAGGTGTCATCTGTCCCTTTGCCCTAGGTAGCAAAATGTCTTGGGCCATGTAAGAATGGCAGAGGACAGGAAAATCTGGGCTCCCAGATTTTTGGGTAGTTTTCTTAGCTTTGACCTTAAGAGAATGAACCAGACATCCCACAGGTCCCTGGCTGCAAGTCCCCGATTCTCATTTCCCTGCCTTGTTGTGTTGTACGTTGCCTGAACTCCCTGCGATAACGACCTTGGGCTGTTGCCTGACTTTGTCTCAGGGTCACATTTGGATCTAGACCAATTCTGTTTCTTGACCTTGGTTTGTTTGGGCTGTGCTGCATCTGCCACCCTGCCCTCATCAGAGAGTATTTTTTGTGAAGGCTCACATTCTTCTGTAACTGGGATACAAGCCCCGGAGGGCTTCTCCTGGAGCATGGGCAGGAAAACTAAAAGTCTCAGCCCTTTTGCTGGGTTCTGGTTACAGATAAATTGTAGGTTCTGCCAAGGAAGTAGTGGTGTCTAGGCCAGGCGTAAAATGCCTTTGTTAGTAGGAAGGGATTTATAGATCAATGACATTTTATTTGAGAGGTGTGGGCTACTTGATTGTTTTTCCTCTTATCTGCAAGGCTGTTGTAAAAAGACACAGGCTTTGGGGTAGATTATATGAGTTTTCTATCCTCACATTCATTATTATTTTTTTATGATGTGCAATAAAAATATTCTAGCTGTTTCTGGCAACCAACCAAAACGTCATAACAGTATAGTTTCCTGATTGTGTGCTTTTTCTGTGGCTAACAGCTCATCTTTAAACTATGCTGCAAACTCAATTTGTTTATCGTGCATGCCATAAAGAAACAGAATAAAATGCGATACAAGTTTTTAAAGAGACCAAGGGTGGGGTCCACAAAAAACCGTGCAGGCAGGTATCTGAAACTCTGCAAAACCCAGGCATCTTGAGTTTCTGTGCAACAACTACTACCGCTACGAGCCCACAGAGCAGCTGGAGTTAGGTGCCTTTTGTGGGAGCCACAGATATGCAGCTCATTGCTGGCATGTAGACTAGAATAACAGAACACTGGAGTTGCAGGGGACCCAAGGGTCATCTAGTCTAACCTCCTGCAGTGCAGGAATCTCAAGTAAAGCATCCATAACAGATGGTCATCCAACTTAAAAAAACTCCATCACTTCCTGAGGGAGGTGCACTTACTAGGGATGTTCCCAAAATTTTTATCATCATTAGAATGGAATGCAGGGGAAAGCAAACACATGTTAATGTTGGGATACTGCCAGGGAGACAAAGTCCATCATGGCCCCCAAGCCGGCTGCCGGACGATCCATCGATCTCCCGTAGATACAGTATCAGCAATTAGCGACACAAGCTTCCAGAAATAGCTTGCCACATTCCAGAGCTCATGCACACTCTATCAGCAGATAATGCACAGCAAAAGTCGCACTCAGGAGAGCATTATTTACAAGTTTTATTCAGCGTTGATCAGAACAAAAAAACAAAACAAAAAAACATGACTGCCTGCTTCAGTGTCTCCAGACACAGAGAGAGCGAAAACAAAAGACACAACAACATCCTGTGAAACAGGAAATACGCAGACTCTGACTCACAAAGCCTGCTCCCTTTTAAGGTGGAACGGAAATATCCTAACAGTTAACAATAAAGGAGTGGGATGAAGATAGGCCTAAGATCAACTAAAATGGCAGCACTGCAACAGTGGCAGAGCTAGCTGCACCAGCACCTGGAGTGGTGGGGGCAGGGCTAGGTGCCCGTGGGGGCCAGGTGAGCATCGCAGGGGTGCACCACCTGTGTTGAGCATCCCAGGGGGGCGGCACAGTGATGTCACCCCCCCCAGGGACGACACCCCGGGTGGATCACACCCACCGCACTCACCTTCCTCCGCCAGTGCATTGCAAGGAACTCAGGTATAACTGGGTTTGGTCAGACTTGAGTTGCTTTTGTTGGTGCCAAGGAAAAGAAGGGAATAGTACAGCACAACAGTTTGTGGTCAGTGTCCTAACGTTCAAAGCATCAAAGATTCTGGTCTGAGGCAACATACTTCAGATAATTTCAACAGCTGTTATCTCAAGTATAAGAACATGGGGCCAGCTCAAGACATTTTACCACCTCGAGCAAAGAACCAGATGGTGATCTCCCTACTTCATGTGATTTCTAAATGACTGGGCCAACATTGTGTATGCCATCAAATGCCAACATTGTGTATGCCATCAAATGCCAACAGTGTCCTTCAGCTCTCTATATTGGACAAACAGGCCAAACCTTACGCCAAAGAATAAACGGACATAAATCTGACATCAAGATTCACAAAACAGAGAAACCAGTAGGAGAACACTTCAATCTCCCAGGACATTCTATACAAGATCTCAAAGTAGCTGTTTTACTACAAAGGAATTTCAGAAATAGACTGGAAAGAGAAGCTGCTGAATTGCAACTCATTACCAAACTTAAAACCATGGAGAGACCTGGTCTGAACAAAGACATTGGATTCTTATCTCATTATACATGACTAAGCCATTTCTCACCTCTTCACCCCTTGCCTTTTCCTGTAAGACCTATTACAGTCGTTAAGAGTCGTCAACAGGCTCATCTCAGCTATCTGCCAATCTTCCATTCCCACCACCCTTCTGAGTAATACCCCTCCCCACCTTCTCACTATATAGAAGGGTCTGGCAACTTCTGTTTCAGTGTATCTGAAGAAGTGTGCATGCACACGAAAGCTCATACCAAGAACTAACTTAGTTGGTCTTTAAGGTGCTACTGGAAGGAATTTTTTATTTTGACTATGGCAGACCAACACGGCTACCTATCTGTAACTGGGCCAACAGTGACATCTTAGTTCAACAATGCATCCTCCATTGCACCTGAGGTCCGCAGGCTACCTTATAGAGTGTAGAGCAGATACACAGCACTGTCCTCCAACACCTTGCTGCCATTTCCTCTCCCCCCCACCAACCATTTGCTTCCTAAGATGGCCATTTCGCCTATTTCTGACAAATAATAAAGCCAGCCTTACAGATATAAGCAGCAGATCATGCTCGTAAAACAATGAACATGGACTATTATAGGATGAGGTTCATTTCACTTGTTCACACAAGAGTAATGGCTTAAAATTACCATTCATACCAATGTTTGTTATGGTGATGCCCACTAATCGCAACGCAAAGCTGAACACCACAGAAGCGTATTGAGAAGCCTGGTACTGAAATTACTGGGATAAAACATCTTTCTGTTAAAATTAAAAGCTAAATCCCCATTGACCTCATCACAGCCATCTTTCTCACAACGTACTATGCAAAATAGACTTAAATATTCATGTACTGAAAAACAATGTGAAAACAAAACCTTACTTGGCTGGTGAAAATAAATCCACACAATAATAGCAATTTTTGGCATGTTGATGCCATGAATCTGTAAAAAGTTAGCCTTCTGAAAAGTGATAAACAGAGCTTTACACAAAATTAGCACTTCACAGCTCATGAGCTATACATATTGCTCAATAACTGATCTGCTTTGTTTGCATGTGGGGTTGGGCAGAGTATTCCCCCCTGCCTGTGATTGGTTTAGAAATTATGATATCACAGAAGGCATAGGCAGGTCAGGGAGATCTTTTTTTGCGAGGGTGGGGGCAACCATAGAATTCTAAGGGCCATGGAAGTATTTGCTGTTGGGGAGCCATTACCTCCATGTACTTTGGGTGGGTTCTCCTGGATCTATGCAGCAAACAGTTATTATCCACAGAGAAGAAGCCCAAAGTTCTATTTTCAAGAGTGAAGATCCAGAACATGGAAAGCAAAATACAGGCTGTGGGTTTGTTTTTTTGTTGCCTTCCTGTGAATCAATTGGCTTCAATTCGGCTACTTCCAGCTTACAAATTAAATGATTTATCAATATCTGATATAACCCTCCTTATCTGCCAACTGAGAAGAGCAATTCTATGAAAAGGGGGCTAAACTTCTCCTTTTTTTTGAGAGTGCTTAATGGTTTTTTAAGGAACTAATTGGAAGGAAATTAAGGATCAATTATTACTTGTGTATGCTTCCAAGAACATCATTGCTTACCATTCATGCCACAAAGTTATTGTATCACTGAAAACACCTGGACAAAACTTCAAATACACGCTTAAGATGGAAGACCTGCAAGAAATAATACCCTACACTGTTCAAAAGTTGAAATTTCTATTACATTTACAGTTCTCACAGTTGAAAGCATTCTATATTCATTTGTTTTTAAAGCCCAAATCTAGGGGTACACATTTCATTCTGCGTAGAAAAGCTAACCAGGTAATATTTGCTTGGTTCTTTTTTTTTAACCCCACAACCCACCCTTCCCCCATGTGCCTTGATCAAGAAAAATATGCTTCACTTTCAGGAAGCACAACATCAGGAAACGGGAATTTATTTACCTGAAATGAAAAACAGATTGTAGACTTCAGGGATATATCCATTTGGAAGATGAACAAACTGTAGAGTTGACACTGGGCACTTGGGTATAACAAAGAAAGAATTTATCTTCAGTTTTGAGATGTAATTCAATCAAAGTGTCTTCCCTGCAGGCTTTTTTATGTCCCCGCATGATTCCCACATGATTTCAGTTTTATTGGCCAACAGGAACAAACTCAGGAAACAGCAACAAAATAGTTCAGAGGACTGGGGCAAATGAACAGTGAAGACGCGCCGGTGTTACATGTCTCAAATCAATTACGATGGAATTGAATTCTGAAGGTCCAGTCAGATGAAAGCAGTTTCAGCTTTCGAGACTGGAGACTCATAGACCCACCCTAACTATGTTAATTGGGGAGTTTTGTTTACGACAAAGGCAGTGGTGTAGCGGTAAATATTGACACACAGGAACTTACCATGGCAGCCTCATCCCCAGAGCTACATCTTGAAGGAGATTCAAAAGATGCAAGGAGCTGTGCTATTCCACTGACATATTTTCGTATCAGCTGACAATGAGAGACTTGTAAGTTGGGGTTGTGGCCAACTTAGAGTAAACCCAATGAAAATACTTAATATTGTCTATTAACTTCAGTGGTGCAGGGAGAAGAGAACAGGTTCAATTTTCCACCCTTCGACATCTCTGATGCTCCATCAAATTGGCTAACAGAATGCTGGGGGGTTAAGACAGATGTAATTTCCCCACAGGTTTTGATTTACCTTTTAAGAATGATAGTTTTAGTTTGCCTTTTAGCTTTAAGATAAACTTGCCATGACAATGATCTTCTATGAATTTTGAACTTGACAGCCACCTAAGCAAAATTAAATCTTTCTGAATTAAAAATAACTCTGAAAAGTATGGCGGCGGCATTATTCTGAACAGTTCATTTCACTGCCGTGAAGGAATGTTGATCCAAACTGAAATGTTTCCATTTCTCAATATAGTACCAGAATTTTCATTGCAAGTTTTCATTTTCCCATGACAAACCACTGATGGCAATATTTTTCCAAGCAGAAAATAGAAGGCTTTTTGTTGCGACTTCTGCAAAATAATTCAATGGACTCAGTGATAATTGATTCATGCCAAGAGGTAATTTGGCTGTTTATGGTTTGTTAGATTATTTTAATATTGAGTTTGAATTTCACATCTTTTGCTTATTGACTTCTATTAAATTTCTATGCCTCATTGGTACTGTTCCCTACTGTTCTATACAAAGCTCTATGAGAAAGTAACTTTTTTATTCTGCAAATGTATGTAGGCTGGCAGGGGGGTAGAATCCAGGACTCAGAAATGAGCAAGCATCCATTTATAAAGCTTATAAAGCTTACTGTTTTAAAATACTAAAATCACCTAGTGTGGTGTAGTGGTTAAGAGCGGTAGTCTCCTAATCTGGGGAACAGGGTTCGCGTCTCCGCTCCTCCACATGCAGCTGCTGGGTGACCTTGGGCCAGTCACACTTCTTTGAAGTCTCTCAGCCCCACTCACCTCACAGAGTGTTTGTTGTGGGGGAGGAACGGAAAGGAGAATGTTAGCCGCTTTGAGACTCCTGAAGGGGAGTGAAAGGCGGGATATCAAATCCAAACTACTACTACTACTACTACTACTACTTCTTCTTCTTCTTCTTCTTCTTCTTCTTCTTCTTCTTCTTCTTCTTTCACTATAGTTATGTACCTAGTACTGTATACTGTATAACATTTGCTGCAGTGATGAAAATCTATCTTTAAAACATGTTGATTATTAATCCTCCCTATATTTCCTGCCTTTTTCTATCACAGAACCCAATATGGTAAACATGTGTTTCTCAGGCAGCAACCCATCCAGGCACTGACCAAAGCCAGAACTGCTTACTTTCAGCAAAATGGCAGCCTTGTGTTCAAGAGCCCATGTTCCACATATTCATATCTGTGGGCAACAGCTGCCATGGGAAGCCAGAGCTGGAGATGCCACAGGACCAGCAAGGTGCCAGCAACAGTTGAAGCAACTAATACTTCTAGAGCAGGGATGGGAAACCTGTAGTCCTCCAACTGTGGATGTGTCATTCATCAGCCTCAGTCAGCACTGACAATGGTCAGGGATGATTGGAGTTGTAGTCCAGTGATAGCCAAACTCAGCCCTCCAGCTGTTTTGGGACTATAATTCCCATCATCCCTGACCACTGGTCCTGTCAGCTAGGGATGATGGGAGTTGTAGTCCCAAAACAGCTGGAGGGCCAAGTTTGGCCATCACTGCTTTAGTCCAATAACATCTGGAGACATTTGTTGGTATGCACTATTATTGCAGTGTACAAGGATCAAACCATTGTATATGAACTCAGACATCTCTCGCGTGTGTGATGTGAGGACACCTTCCTGCAAGATGGATTCTCCACCTCATGATACAAGCATAGTGACTCAGACCTGACAGAGCACTCTGAAGCCTGGGTGCTACCAAGTAATAAATATGTCTACTGGATTCATGTGGGATGCTGTGGTAGTAGCTGTTGCCACTGCTTGTGCTGTAACATCTACAGCAGGGGGCAGGATTGAGAAGTTAGACTGTAAGCCAAGCCCATGCAGCTTGTCTAAGGCCCGGGGTGGTAGAATCTTGTTAGAATAAGGTACAAGGTTAGGCTAAAGGCTTTCCGGGTCATGTGGCCAGCATGACTAAACCACTTCTGGCACAATAGAACACCATGACAGAAACCAGAGCCGTTTACCTTTCCACCACTGCGGTACCTATTTATCTACTTGCACTGGTGTGCTTTCGAACTGCTAGGTTGGCAGGAGCTGGGACAGAGCAACAGGAGCTCACTCCATTGCCGGGATTCGAACTGCTGACCTTCTGATCAGCAAACCCAAGTGCCTCAGTGGTTTAGACCACAGCACCACCCACACCCACTTTTTAGAATAAAGTTATAAACTCAAACAAAGAAGCAGTTTGTGTTGGGAATCAAGCCTTTATCAGGAGAAACTGACCACTCTCCAGGCACCTGGCTTGATCTCCGGTTGACCTCCCTGTCTGCATTCCCCGGCAGGATACAGGCTAGGTCGCGATAGGCGATCCTTCTCGGCGTGAGAATGACACACCCCCTCTTTCCTGCCCCCCCCCCGGGCAGGGAAAAGAGATAGACAGAAAAGTATTTACCGTATTTTTCGCCCCATAAGACGCACCGGCCCATAAGACGCACCTAGTTTTTTGAGGGGGAAATAAAGGAAAAAAAATTTATTCCCCCCCCCAGGTGCGCTGCGCTAATCCCAAAGCTTGGGGCGTGCAGAGCTCAGCACACCCCAAGCTTCTGGGTGCCGGTAAGGTCTCCGCTAGCTGTGGGAGAGCCGGGCGCCTCTCCCAGGGCTAGCGGACAGCTGCGCTAATCCTGAAGCTTGGGGCGTGCGGAGCTCAGCCGACCCCCCTCGCTCTCCAGGCTTCAGCAAAAGCCTGCATTCACCCCATAAGACGCACACACATTTCCCCTTCATTTTTGGAGGGGGAAAAGTGTGTCTTATAGGGCGAAAAATACGGTACATGCTTTTATTTCTGTCTTTGCAGCGTTGCAGAAAACACGACTGCTCTCTTCAAACTCCAGCAGTCAAGAGTCAAACTCCTCCTGTACTTCCTGTACAGCTCATATTACACTCTGAGCTAATTCCAGTGCTTCGCACTGTGAATAGACTGTCCCTCTGTTTCCCACAGAACAGTCCCAACATTCCCATTATGTTTTGCTTTCAAGCTAGCAGCTCGCGGCCGCATTGCTTCTATATCGTAACAGTTTGTCCCTAGTAGGCCCCCTCCCCAACTACCTTAGCTCTCCGCAAGGGTACCTAACTGCCCCCTCTTCTGAACGGGCCTCCTGCAAGCTGTCTATGTAAAGCCCTGCCCTGTTATGCCTGTTTAGTCAAGAAACAGAGTGCATTGCGCAAGTTAGATTTTGGTATCAGCCACAATAGTGTAACATAGGTCTGGGCAAATCTGTCCATTTTGGTTTAATTCAGTTTCTCATTTCCCCAATCTCAAGTTCAATACTCCACATTTCTCCATTGTCAGAAATTTAGTGCATGATTTCTCTAAAATCCACATTTTTATTCCTCCAAATATAAAGCTATGTTGTGTGCTGCTTTTGCTAATATGCACATTTTTCTTCACCCTTTTCCCCAATATAAATTTTTGTATGCATTACTTGGGTGGAGAACTACATTGCAAAATTCAGAGAAGTGTGAATTCTGAAGGATAGCTCCGTTTTAGCTCATGTATAGTTTTGTAAAGTACAAATTAGGTAGTTTCATGTTGAAAGGCTAACCAAACCAAATTTACCTCCCATCCCTAGCATGGCATCCCTTCGTTAATGCTGCAGTGGACTCGGTATGATACGCCGTTTTGTCATTTTATTTCTGTCATTTCCTTCCCCGCTTTCATTTGTGCGCCATCCTCAGCAGCTCTGCTAAGCCATTTGATTTCCCATAAACTGTGAAGAAAGTCAGCCCACTGTGTTGATAATGGGTCTTGATTAAGCTGTAGCTGGGACAGACAGTAATCCTTCCATGCAAGAACCTAAGGCACCAAATAAGTTGGATGTCAAGGACGTTTTAAGCTAAAGTAGGCCATTAAGCTCTTCCTGAACAGAATGAACCATTTACAGTGGTACAACACTGAAATCATTTGTAAGGATTGTAAAGATGGAATCGGAAACAAAACACCTCATGAAACACAGGATACCGGGGGAGGGGGGGGGAGAGGCTGCACTTTCAGAATGATGTGAGATGTGAAGAATTCAGATGGCAGGAGCAGAGAGGGAAAATATTGAGAAAATTCAGTAATATGGTAATCTGCTAGGAGGTGGGAGACCTGTGGAGATGAAGATCTAGTACCTCTGGCATGTTGCCAGCAGACGTTCTACCCTTGGAATATTGATGAAATAATCATCGCTTAAAAAATAATATCACCAGCTGTACAATTACATATTTAGATACATGGAAGCTTTAGCGCAACCTGAGAACGCGACACATGGGGCAGGAAGACTGATTAAGATGGCAATTTATACAGCACATTGGTGTTGAGCAGCAGCATAGAAATGTTAGCAGATAAGAACATAATGAGGGCTAAAAGGTTCTTGACATGTGAAAACGGCGCCTAGTGATAGCATTTGTGCTCAATGAGAGAAATACATTAGTTCTGAACAGCTGTTGAGATGTGATAGAAATCAAGCAGGGAGATGTCATTAAAATATATATTAAATCATCTGCCTATCAGTGCAGAGGGGGAAATAATATATACTTATAGCAAGCTCACTCTCTGAATGTAAGTCCTTCTGGAGATGAAATAGCACCACATGTATGCACAGGAAGTAAGTCAGGTGGGGGTTGCAGTAATACATTTTTTAAAAACTCTAATGGCGAAGAAAACACAAAACCACAAAGTAAGGGTTAAACATACTGAATTAGCACAGATTGCTGCAGGGACAGGACAGAAAACTGGGAAAGGGAGTGAAAGGCAATATCCTGAAAAAGGGCTTGGCCTGTAGGGTTGAATCCTGTAGAGGAGCTCTTCACACTACACAGGTGTCACTTCTTTCCTTCTTGGTAATTACATGCATGCAAGGCAGCTTTTAATCCTTGTTTTTATTTATAGATAAAAACGATTCATCTAGTCCCCACATTTCTGACTTGTAACTATGATTTAATAAGAAAGGAGAGGAGTGTGCAGAATCCCCAGAGCAAATGTCACTACACTTTTCTTTCTGACTCCCTTGAAAATCCTCAGATCTTCCAGCTTGACAAAGAACTCCAAACGAACCACAACATTTCATTTTAGCTGAAACCAATGGCTGGGATGTAAAACGTCACTAGCGGGTCCGTTTGTCTTTTGTCTAAAGTGAAGCAGCCACACAACAGGGAAAGGAAGCAGTGGCAATTGTTCTGGTAGGTAGGATTGCAGGGGGTGCTCACTTCCCGCTAGGCCTGGCTGGCTGACCAGACTCAACAGCAGCTGCTAGGATTACGAGACCAGGCTATATGGAAAGAGGACCTCGTATAGGCCTCCGCCTCAAGTCTTGCAAAATGTCATGTGAGGTTTCCTGAGAGCTAGTGCCATCTTTGACACAGGTTCGGTGAAGTCCTGTGGGACTTGGGCGAAGCCACACAAAGCTTCTCTGCAGCATGTGCAGTTGCGTGTTGAGCTCCCCAAGCCACCCCAATAAAAACACAATTCATGCAGAATTTTTGTTTAAGGGTTTTTGGCATAATTTTGGCCACAACTATATTAAAATACAAAAAATGTGAGTGGTTGCTTAGGCATTGGTTGTGACTATCTGACCCCGCAAGGGGACAGACTTACATTTGCACGTCCAAGATAGTCAGAAAGGGAAAACATTTTGGGGAGAAAGATGGAGCTGGGAACCATGCCCTCACCTCTCCCCAAATGCTCCCGGGGGCTCTTGCGTGGCCCTAGCCCCTTGACAGGGGTTCGGACAAAAGCATGGCAACCCCCGGGTTCCTTTAATGGAATACCTTTGCAGCAGCAGCATTGGAGGGGCAGGCACAGCCAATCCATGCCCCTCCACCAACCAATTCATAAAACCAATGCCTAACTGCAACCTTACAGGTTGTGACGATTTGCTACACAGTAGGCAAAAACCAAATGGCTCCAGCCAATCAGCCAAATGGTCAAAATTCCTACCAGGCCCCTGCCCCAAAAGCAGATGACCCCATGACAGGCATAGCAAGGTCAATGCGAACAACCCTAAATATAGGGAGGGTGGGCGGGTGATCTGATGCATGCAGCGAAAAGAGGAAGCTCAACGCTGCACGCAGGGAATATAAAGCTAATAGGCTGTCAATCACAAAATGGCAACATCAAATTCTCCCCAATGACAAGAGAAGCCCAATCGCAATGGTGGCCAACTATCTTTACCCGCCAAGCAAAAGTGGGATGTCTTGTTAGACCCCACCGCAACACGTGCTCTCCATGAAGGAAAACACACTTAAGTAGCTGGTGGAAAAGTGATGGGACTCAGGATGGCAGAATGGAGTGACGGCGGCAGCAGTTCCGCCGCTTTACCTCAGGTGGCGAAAGGAGGCACATATCACAGAGAGCGGAAATATCCAGGAAATGGGGCCCCAGATTTGGCTCAGCAGGACTATTACCAAACATTTAAATAGCTATTTACTGCCTAGAAAGCCTGACAAATTGTGGAATACTTGAGAATGTGTTTAGCTCTGCTAGGTGGATTCGTATTGAATACGCTCATGTGGGTCTGTAGATGTAATTAAATACATTGTGCTTAAATATTTAAATGGGTTTTTTAAGAGCTAATAATAGCTTTTGCTATAAAAATGCTTATTTGCAATTATACTAAACAAAACACTGAATTATTTCTTTAAAAAAAAACCAACTTTTAATGGAAGAGTTTAAGGAAAGCAGTTAATAATACATTGAAGTTTCATGGTTTTTAGAAAAATGCCAGAAGCATGAACATTTGCTGACCTGTCCATTAATTTTGGAACCAGTTTGATGGTAAAACTGGATTTGTGGGCCACTGATTAAGAGGCTGTCAGTGAATCAACATTGCTGGTCCCACTTTGACCCTGGAGATGTGAACATGAAAACAATGCCCTCGAGAATGTACCTAGTGCTTTCCATTACCACTGCATTACTGCAGCTAGCCTTAAAACATTAGGATGCTGGGTTTCTAGGAAAATGGCTATATCTTCCAGGTTGCACTTCTCTCCTCTCATTTCAAATGTTTATGAAGTTTCTGGTTGTGGTTCACACAAAAGATTTCTGTCACTACGGTGAATAGGAGGTCAGAGACTCTCCTGCATGTGTGTAAAATCAAGGAAGATGAAGAATGCAGTAATAAATGGTGGCTATTCAAGACACCTGAGCTCTGGCAACTGCCCAGTCCAGCCCAACTCCATGATGACATCAGCCAGGACTGTGATAACCTGCATGGGTTGTGCTTTCCATACCAAACTAATTCCATTACAGAGTATATCTGCCTGGGTTTGCTTATTATTTTACAGTTTTGCTTGCGCGTCTTTAAGGTCTGAAAACATCTCCGGCAGCTCACTTTCTCTCTTGCTCATCCCACCATAAAATCAGGCACAAACTGTAGGCTAGCTCTGCCTGGGACAGGCTTGCAGCGCTGCTGTGGCCGGTGCACCACAACTGAGAAGGGCAGGCAGCAGCGTTGCCATGACTCTCCTCTCTCCACCGCAGGCTGCTCCCCGCTACGCCACTGGCAACGCCCTGTATTCATCCTTTTTCTTTACAGTGGTACCTCGGGTTAAGTACTTAATTCATTCCGGAGGTCCGTTCTTAACCTGAAACTGTTCTTAACCTGAAGCACCACTTTAGTTAATGGGGCCTCCTGCTGCTGCCGCGCCGCCGGAGCCCAATTTCAGTTCTTATCCTGAAGCAAAGTTCTTAACCTGAAGCACTATTTCTGGGTTAGCCTAGTGTGTAACCTGAAACGTATGTAACCCGAGGTACCACTGTACTCTGAAAACTTGTCAATCCATGGTGGTGTCACCATGTAGACCAACGTGGTGGAACCAGGTGGCCAATTCCCTCTACCCAAAAAAGAGGGCAGCTAAGTAGCAGAAGCATAAAAGAGATGGTAAAAAATAAATTCCAGCTACCCAAAAGGAGGTACATCTATTGTCATTCAATGTGTTCCGTTGAACGCAATGCAGTACTCATTTCTTTCCATAATATGCTTGGAACATTTGCTCATTGACTACTAAACATTTTATCCACTGTAGAGAAAGCTACACAGGATCCAAACAATGAAAGGAACTCATCCTCTTGATGCTTTAGCACACGCTTCTTTAAATACTGGCTATTATTTAAGGGGAAGTGTCTCCTATCACACTGAATTGCTTGGAGAAGCTTAATTGTAAGATACTCGAGGAATTATCACTTTCTGCTAACTGAACATAGCACACGCACGTAATGAATCATTCTCCATTTCCTCTTCCCCTCAACTTCTGGGCACTGTTTACCCTGTCCCCTTCCCACCCCCCAAATGAGGGGAATTTTGGAAGTGGAGGGCACACCATCTTGCCAAATCAGGTGAGACTGCTTACCTTAGGGGCAGCAATGGTGACAAGTCCTCCTCTTTTTATCTTTGTAATGCTGCTGCTTATGAGGGGAGCAGGTAACTTCTCCCCTCCCCCATCACATTCCCTTCAACTCTTAAAGTCACAGTGATTGGAGCTTTTGCACTGTGGTGCAGGTGCTTTCCTCCGCTTCCAGTATCTGGAGCCATGACATTTGCTTAAAGAACCAGGAGAAGCTGGAACCAGCAGAGAGAGGAGAGGAAGCCCTCTATCACCCTCAAAGGCGCATGACTGCAAAAGCTTTTCATTCCCTGCAACTAAAATAAATGCCCCCTCCAAAACGAATCCAAGCAATTTGATTCCATCCCCCACATCTTTGTAAACAATTGACCTTCCTTTCCAGTTAACCCTATTCAGATGGCCATGGCAATTTTGGGGTGGCCAATCGCGAACAAACATTCTATGTGCTAGCACTGTCACACCAAATTCTGTATTAGATTAGGGTGGCTGCTAAGAGAGGGCAGACAGAAAGCTCAAACTGGTGCTAACAATATAAATGGAACAATTATTCTGGGTATGTCTCAAGCTGTGAAATACACACATCCACACTATGGTACCAATTTAAATAGACCAAGGTTTACGGCATTATACAAAACTGACAATGGATTGAAATTACTAGGATTCTGAAAAATCATACTACTGTAAAAGCAAAGGAGCCCTTTAATTAGATGACTCCCACTCTCTCTCTTAATTGCATCGGAATATGCAAAACAGATTTACAGCTAGCGGCCTAAACACATAACACTACTTTAGAGTTAATTACAAAATACCATTATAATTTTTTCAAGGTGGAATTGCTGCTGTTAATGCTATAAATATAAAGCATGTGCAACACTTTATATGAACTATATTTTTGGAATATATGGTTTCTACCAAATAATTTCATCACTAGTTATGAAAAAACATTTTTTCTCTTTCTCACTTCCATCTGTGGCAATATCAGGGGGAGGGAGGAATGCAGATTTCACATATTGTGTAGATGAGCCAACTATTGGACAAGATTTCAATGCTTTTCATTTTACATTACTGAGTGTCTGAGAGACAATAGAGCCTTGGTAGATTCTGGCACAGCTATAGCATTTAAATAGTCTAATAGTCAATTAAAAAATACTTAGTAGCACCTGGCTGATGTTTAATTTGCACCACTTTGAAGAGAAAACATGTTACTTAAAGCACTTAACAAGTCTAAAATCCAGGCTGGAAAACACAGGAAGGAAAACATTGCACAGGGTTTTCTAGAATGCACATTAACGTAGAAATAATGGCTTTAAATTAGAAGTCACCACTGCAGTATGGCCTAAGGCGAAGAACCTATAATCACGGATGAAACATAGCTCCTATCCTATAAAGCAGCACACTGCCTTAGGCTTAGACGTTTACTCCATCAACATTATCCATAACGCATGCCCTGCCCCGCAAACAAGTCACCATTCCTTTACAGAAACACCAGAGAAGACAATGAACTGTGGATGAGCAGACGGGCAATACACCTTTAGTAAAATACCATAATCAAATGGCAAAACTTTGGTTCAAGTGCTATGCTTGCTTATTTCAACTATGTTCAAGTCAAAAGAACTAGCAGTTGTTATTTTAAAATTTGTGGAGCCACGGTACTATCCAAGAAAGGCTTAAGTCACAGTGGTTGTGGTTAGACTTCACGCTGAACCATGGCTTAGTGCTCTGTGAAGGAGCCTAGCTTCCTCCTGGGCATGCGTGCTTACCATTCGTGCGGCTGAAAGAAGCAGTTTGGAAGCGTCATGCCTTCCTGCCATGCCGAAAGTAGTTCCAGCACGCCCGATTCACAGCCCGTGGTTTGAAGCTGGCTTGTTTTGAATCTCACAGCTAATGTTAGGCAACAATAGCTGGCCCACACAACACAAGAAGCTTCTAAAATGGGAAGAAAAATGTTTTTGAAGGCCACATAAGAAGATGGGACAGTAGTGGTGGCAGGAGGAGACTAGGTTCGTTCCCATAGAATCAAATCATTGTTTTCCGCAGAAATGGGGAGCCTGTGGCTCTCCAGATGTTGCTGCACTACACCACCCACCCATTGGTCATGTTAGAGTCTTAGCAACATCTGGAAGGCTAAAGGTTACCTATCCAAGGGTTAGTGTAGTACCTGGATGAGATAAAAGTCAAACACAGCTTAGTGAATCTATGCAGAACTATTGGACCTACCTTTCGTGAGGCTTCTCTCACCAGATCCTTGACATCCGTCCTCATCATCACATTCTCCACTGGATCCCACCTCTTCATTCATTCCATTCCCACTGCCGCCGTCCCTGATAGCCATTCTTTCCGACTTTAAGTTTGTTTTCTCAGTCGCCCCCTAAAAAATAAAATAAAATGTTGGTTGTCATTTTAATGATTTTCTACAGTTCTGTCTTCAAAGGAAAGGTGCTGGGGGCTTCCTTATTTCATTGGCCCGTTTCCCCATTGGAAGCCACGTTCTTGCAATTTCATATCAGCCCATATCAAACAGCACAGAGTCACTGAATGGAAGGTGGGACGTTATTGAAGAGCTCATAAATGAGACACTGGGCATTTGAGGTCCTGGAACGCACATCTGGCTGAGTGAAATCTCCTTCCTTCTCCAACGTCAATCTTTCACTTTACAGCATCTTTCACTTGCAGCTTCTCTGATGTTAGGTTGTGAAGGCGGCTGTCATTTTTCAACCACTTCCTTTCCCCACTTTCCTGAAGTCAGTAATTGCATTGGCTAGGAGCTGGAATATGACACAATGAATGTTCAGTGAAAACCCCCAGGGATAAGGCTAGCTATAGATGTGACTCATAAGAACAGAATAAGGACCCTACTGGATCATAACAAAAACCTATCCGGTCCAGTATCCTGGTCCCATAACAGACAACCAGATTCCTATGGGAGCGGAAGAGCGCTCTTCCTGCTTGCATTCCCCAGCAACTGGTATTCAGAAACATACCGCCTTGGATCCTGGAAGTAATACAACCATCACTACTGGTAGGCATTAGCAACCTTATTCTCCATTCTTTTAAAGCTGTTCAAGTTGCTGGCCATCACATAAAAACTAATTCTGGAGTCTAAACATACACTATATGTACTTCCTTTTGGTTCTTTTTACAGGGCACACAGCTTACTGAACCACCTTCTTAAGGTCAAAGACTTATGGAAAAACTGCCACATATGTTGATTTTTACTTGTTTCCCCCAAATAGGGATTCTGGACTCTAAAGCCTCTAGGCTCCTGAACTGCTGCAGGACGCACCACATAAACAAAAATTCTGTTTGGGAGGAGGGGCAGTAGTAGAGGCAGGCTATCAGGGTGCTGATGGGACCACAGTAGTCTTCTGGTTTTTTTTTGTTCTTTCGTTTGCCAAGACTTCCCTCCTTAAGCTGGAGGCAGAGGAAATGAAGATAGGGTTGCAAAGAAAGACTTCTGGGTATTTTCCTTGGGACAGGGTGGGGAACTAATGCTGCTCCAGACATTGTTAGACTATAGTTCCCAGACAATATAGGCCAATGTTGGTGCTGATGGGAGCTGGAGTTCAACACTGACCCTTGGAGTCCCTCTCTACTCTACAATACAATTATCCAGAGGGCCACAATACAATCAACATATTTGCAATCAGTATAACATTTTTTTTTGTTATGCAAATATCAGCCAGAGAGAAGTACAGTGGTACCTCGGGTTAAGAAGTTAATTCGTTCTGGAGGTCCGTCCTTAACCTGAAACTGTTCTTAACCTGAAGCAGCATTTTAGCTAATGGGGCCTCCTGCTGCCACTGCGCTGCTGCTGCTGCACGATTTCTGTTCTCATCCTGAAGCAAAGTTCTTAACCAGAGGTAATATTTCTGGGTTAGCGGAGTCTGTAACCTGAAGTGTATGTAACCTGAAGGGTATGTAACCCAAGGGACCATGTATTGGGACCATGGCAGGTAGGGAGGGAGAATTTAGCTCTCCCTGTGCTATAGTTCTGACAAGCCTTTCTGAAGCTGTTGTTTGCTTTACAAGGCCTCCACTAGCTCAAGTGTGATGAAAAGCATAAATATCACTGAAAATGTTGAGGTTTTTTTCTTTCTATCTTTAGTCTCAAAACTTCAGCTTCCCTTTGTATGATCACTTACAACAATCATCATTTTGCTTGGGCTGCTTTCATTTTGAATGGTTTGAAACGTCAGTATTGTATAGCTGTTCTAGTTACGGGGCGTACAGCAGGAATTAGAAAGGATTTTCAGTTTCCCCCATAACGTTTCCTCCCCCTTTTTTTCATCAGAAGAGACTGTGTAGTCACTAACTACTCCCCCTCCCACTGTTCATTTTTTTTTATTACTTCTGAGGTGACCCACTAGCTGTTTCCCTGAAGATTGGACAATGGTGAACACTGCAAGAAATGGACAATTGCTTTCTTATGCTCACAGCATTCAAACAATGGAGGAGGTAGGTGGTAAGACTAGACGCATACTGAGTATGTTGACATATACTTACATTACACACCATTCAGTGATTCATCACAATATTTCATGGGAGGCAACAAAAGCATGCATCATCAACAAATGCTCCTTTCTTTTGGAGAAACACAGGGTAATTATTCAGCCCTGTTGCAAAAAGTTCACGGTGTCATACTTTTTACAGATGGGCATCAGAGACATGATTTGTGTCAACATGACAATATCCAATTGTAGTTCAATTTTATTTTTAAACAAGCAGCTTGATGTTCATCATTACTATTATTCATTATCTGAAAGCCTGATGTCATTCCGACATGGTAGAACGAGCTTGCTTTTAAAAGTCCTTTTATACATGATGAAGGATTGCTTCATTGTCTCACAGATTTCTGTTGTGTTTTGGCTGTAAGATAACTAGACACAGTCAGCTTTCTACGGCTTTCCTGTTGAATAAATACTTATGTTTTATGGAGCCAATGTATAATTAAATACAGGCTTATATGACTGCTTGCCACTGAAAGAAGTCATATTTACTCTCTGTGAAAGGCAGAAAATCCTGTTAAGAGTTATTCAGCACTTACGACTCATTTCTGGCCATGGCAAGAGCCTGATTCTGACTATGCGCCCTACTGAATTCAATGGGACATATTTTCATGTCATTCCACATAGTCTGGCAATTTGAATGAGCTTCGCTTAGACATTTGTGTGCATCACGTAATAACTGAGCACAGCTGCTTTTCTTGTGCAATTTTTTTACTGCGCTCTTTTCAGGAGAAGAAAACCAGTTTTGTCCCACCTCTGCAACCTGTTTTGTAGTGCTGGTATTGCATTAATTCTAATAACCATCTCAGACTGTATGGAAATGCTCCCAGCCTGCCTGTTTAGCTTGAAGAGATCAACTGTACTACCACATGCAGATTTTACCTCCCAACCTGTAACTTCCTTTTGCTCTGATCACCTTCACCTGCAGAGTTCAAAATGTTTCACTTTCTCTGCTGAGATTTCTGAAAGGTTACTGGCAAAAGGGATAAGCAAGTTAAGCTTTGCAAGAACAAAACCATTTGGTAAAAGGTTCCATATGCTTGATCCAACAGAGGAATCAGCATATGGAACCTTTTACCAAATGGTTTTGTTCTTGTAAGTTGTAAGTGCAAATGAGATGCTAGGAAAGGCGTCCAATGCAATTCTAGCCTGTGTGGTATCTTGAAGACAGGATACGTTTCCCTGTCTCAGCCCCTGCTGTGTATGACTGTGTGTGGAACACAACGCGTCCATCATTTAGGAGAACTCTGAGAGAGTATACCAAACAACACTGTAGGATTGGAAATGAAGAACAATGATATGGAAGGAGATCTGGGAGCTTGCCAGCATACCTTAAGGGCTAGTTTATTATCTGTCATTCTGAGAAAGGATACAGGATTACACCCAGAGACCACGGCTTCAGTTTCTTAACCCTACACTGTTAGAAACAGGGACCATGACAACAGCCTAAGTGTGTCTCTTTTCTAGTGTAACAAGGAGACAGAAGTGAAACTTTACTGATCAAGCCAAAATTGAGTTGATATGTGGGGCTGGATAGATACACACAATCTGATATGCAGTAGATAAATATAAATATGAACAGAATTGTATAGCTCAGAAAAAAAAAACTTATCTAATTTACTCTTTCCCCCCTCATATAGTGTTAGATTTATTCTAGCAAGCCAGAAGGATACCATGTAACAACATTAATGACCCTTACGGAGAAGATTCATAGTAATAAAAGTAATCCATCATCAATTCCTGAACCCAGCTCTCCACAGCCTTGTCTGATATGCTTTCCACTATGCCACACTTGTCTTACAAGGATCCCATTCAAATAAAGCTGACTAATAGTGCGTGCTTGGACTATAGAGGCCTGAATTCTGTATGGCAATTGCTTTCCAAAATGCCTCTTCACTTGATTGTTGTGGTAACCTTCAGCAAACCTTTGCATTCAAATCCCCCCAGTAGGCAATCACTGCAAAACAACAGAAACATCCAGAACTGTCCTGCTTCCCCCCACTTTAATCATCTACAAAGATTGAGAGTGGAATCCTGGCTCTCACCTGCTGATGCTTTCCTGAAGGCCAGAAAGACATTTGGCATGGATCATTTACTAACCAAAAGCATGATCTTTCAGCAAGACTTTGACAGTTAATTTCCTTTTTTAATATGCCGTAGCAAATTATGTATTGGCGTCTAATGGGATGAGCAAATGCCACTGCTGACTTTTGCACAAATGATGCAAGAAAGCGTCCTTATGCAAATGCCTTAAAAGTGTGATCTTTGCTTAGAGACACATAGGAAGCAACCTTAGCCAATTTGTCTGTATCATTTGTCTATCGACCTGGTATACAGTACAGTACAGGTACTCTGACCAGCAGTGGCTGCCTGGATCTCAAGCATATCATCATCTACCTTTTGAAAACACTGGATATGGTAGGGATTAAATCTGGGGCTTTCTATATGCCAAGTCTGTGCTCTACCACTGAGTTATAGCCCCTACCCTGACATGCTAATAGTTTCTTGACATTAATTTCAATAGACTTCTAATACAGTTAAATAACATTCTCTTAATACGTTTGGATTTCTTTTTTCAATTTTAAAATAAGATTGTACTTTGAATAGTTTCGGTAGTCTCAGTAAAGCTCATGGCATGAATTGTTCTAAAAACCATTCATGTCATTCCTCATCTAATTCTTTTTATCATTTCATGGTTTAAGGCTGCAATCCTAGGCATGCTTGCCAGGAAGTAAGGCCCACTGAACTCTGCAGGGACTTACATTTGAGTAAACATGCATTTGTTCTGGCTGCTAATCTTTTCATCATCTTTCGGACTTTCAAGTCTTTTACTTCACAGGTTCTGTACCTATAATGTGAAGATATTTTAGAAGCAAGGGATCAAACAAAAGAAACTTTTAGAAGCAAGGGATCAAATAAAAGCTAGTCATCTATGCTAGCTTTAGTGCCTACAGGATTCCTAAAGCTGTGTTTTAGCCAGGATTTCGATATAGCACATGGCTATTTTAAATGGATGCCTTCCTGGAATGATGGGCAATATTATCAAAACTATCAAAATGATGGGCAATATTATCAAAACTAAATATTTTCAGAGTTTTTTTTTAGTAAACAAGTAACTGTGTAGTATCATCACCACCATCATCTTTATTATATTTTTAATTTTTATCTTTATTACTCACCCTTCACCAGCAGGTCTTGGGGGGGGGGGGTTGCTATCAACTCCACCTCCTCCTGCCCAGGGAAGTTGCTTGGGGCCTTTCAGAGGAGAAAAGGAGGAGATGGTAGCTTTGGACACCAATGAATGTTTTGTGCTTGTTCACTTTGGATCAAGTAAAGATGGGATTGAAATACTAATAAATTAGTAGGGATAGAGAAGAAATTTTGTTTGTTTGGCACCTTAATGCAAATCTGCACAATTCACATTCCTGAAACAATATAGAAATAATGCACCTATCCTCTAATTCACACTTTTTCAAATTTTGTACTGCAAGAAATTATGTACAATGATGTGAATATTATGGAGAAGTCTGCATAAAAACACCTATATTAGTGAAAAGTGTACAAAAAATATTGTTATTGTCTTCCACATAAGACTCATAGAATCATAGAGTTGGAAGAGACCACAAGGGCCATCGAGTCCAACCCCCTGCCAAGCAGGAAACACCATCAGAGCATTCCTGACATATGGTTGTCAAGCCTCTGCTTAAAGACCTCCAAAGAAGGAGACTCCAACACACTCCTTGGCAGCAAATTCCACTGTCGAACAGCTCTTACTGTCAGGAAGTTCTTCCTAATGTTTAGGTGGAATCTTCTTTCTTGTAGTTTGGATCCATTGCTCCGTGTCCGCTTCTCTGGAGCAGCAGAAAACAACCTTTCTCCCTCCTCTATATGACATCCTTTTATATATTTGAACATGGCTATCATATCATCCCTTAACCTCCTCTTCTCCAGGCTAAACATGCCCAGCTCCCTTAGCCGTTCCTCATAAGGCATCGTTTCCAGGCCTTTGACCATTTTGGTTGCCCTCCTCTGGACACGTTCCAGTTTGTCAGTGTCCTTCTTGAACTGTGGTGCCCAGAACTGGACACAGTACTCCAGGTGAGGTCTGACCAGAGCAGAATACAGTGGCACTATTACTTCCCTTGATCTAGATGCTATACGCCTATTAAAGTTAAGAACTCAGGGTGATATACAAAATATAATGAAACAGTTTCAAAATAGCACAAGAAATAACAGACAAGTTTAAAAAGCAATACACAATGGACACCCATGGCAGTCCGCTAAATGCATTATGGGGAAAACCACTTGCAAAAATTCACGTATTCTGCAAAAACGCATCCCAAAATGTACATATTTGGAGAAATGCTGACAAATTTTTATACAAAAATAACAATCACCAACCAATGTTGAAATCTAGTTAACCGAACTCAAAATGGGGAAAAAATTGTAAGTGAGATACACCAGCACTGAAAGATTTGTCCATCTGCAACAGTCAGCCAGCAGCTCACTGCCATATATATATGTCCTCATTACACCTTAGAGGTGGGTTGTATATTTTTTTTCTTTTGCACTTCTGCAAATCTCATGGTTTCCCTAGGTATGCTGATACCTCCCCCTCTGGTGCACAGGTGGTATGATGCTGGCTACATAAGTGATGGTACTCTCCCTCTGAAGAATAGATACAGTGGAATAGTCTCCATGGTATCTGAAGAAGTGTGCATGCACACGAAAGCTCATACCAAGAACTAACTTAGTTGGTCTTTAAGGTGCTACTGGAAGGAATTTTTTTATTTAGTCTCCATGGTGACATGCAGTATATCTGTGAGTATCAGAGACTAGGGGTATACAATTGACGAAGATGGTTGCTTCCCTGCCCAGTTGTGTACTTCCTGGAAGACCTTTGGTTCGATCTAGCAGGACTGTTACTTATTTTGAAAATTTATACGTTGCTTCATCTTCGGTGACCCCGATCACAACAAATCACTGAAACAATAAACATCAAACTGCAAGCCAATAAGCTACTAATCACTTCTTATACTCTTACCAAATTCATCAGAAAACTTTTTACGCAGTGTGGTTTTCAGCAGGGCTGTGCAGATATGAGGGCAAACTCTTTCCGAGATAAATTTGTGGAATTAATGACTGATCAGCATGAACCTGTGATAGAACTGTCCTGCTTAAACATTCGCACCTGCCAGCTTTGAGGCTAGTAATAACAGGGCAAGAACATTCTGTTTGATCAGACCTAGGAAGTGTGAAATGAGACGTGTCTGCAATCCGGAAGCTTGTCTCACTCCATCAGTCCTTGAATGGCACCATTTTGAGGAAGCATGTTCTGATGGGTTAAGCAAATAAACAGTGCTCCCCCCAAATTGTCATATAGAAGAGAACAAAACCCTTTTTTTCCTGCTTTGTACTCCGACAGCAATTACCTTGCTTGTTTGCTGAAGGAAATGTTCATGACATGCTCTAGTGCATGTTAATTCTGTTTCATGTTGTCAGATAATTATTTGTTTCCAAGCTCTGCATTAGTTTGGATTATTCTCATGACAACATGAAAAGTTTGACATTTCTCCATGAAGACTGGAGAACATTCTTGCCATTTATAACAGCAAGGTCTCAGGCAGTGTCAAATTAGTAAAATCACAAACATAGTTATATGCAAAGTTACTAAGAAAATGGATGACTTTACTTGAACCCTCCAATAGTGAGAATATAAATTAAATTTAAAGAATATGATCAAACAAATTAGCACTGAGCTAACTTCTTTGGTCTTGGTCTGAAAAAAATAAATCCCAAACTACCTAGTTTATTTGGCTACTGTAGGTTTGAGTTGCATATATACCTCAGATTACAGACGCTTCAGGTAACAGACTCCACTATCCCAGAAATAGTACCTCGGGTTAAGAACTTTGCTTCAGGATGAGAACAGAAATCGCACGGTGGCGGCGCAGTGGCAGTGGGAGGCCCCATTAGCTAAAGTGGTACCTCAGGTTAAGAACAGTTTCAGGTTAAGAACGGACCTCCAGAACGAATTAAGTTCTTAACCCGAGGTACCACTGTATAGGTATAACTCTATCCTGTTTCTACACAATTTATCAGTGAAACAGGGTTGATGTGTACATTATGATTGGCTTTTTCCTTTCTTTTTATAGGTCATGTATGAGGAGTATAATGCAGGAACCAACAGAGCACTGCAACATCTGTCAAGGTGGTTGGAGGTCCAAGTGAACATCCCTGAAAATGGAAATGGGTGTTGCAGTTGACATAACAGTGCTTGTGCTAACTGAGAAAAGAAAAAATGAAAAGGCAACTATAACATGATTCAACAGTTGCAGAATCCCTTTTCATTCATACCTTCCTCATGCCCATGGAAGGGACAGACCACAGCTGTTGGGGCCACATCCTGTGGGCATTGAATGCTACGTTTCCGAGCACAATTCAAAGTGTTGGTGCTGACCTTTAAAGCCTTAAACGGCCTCGGCCCAGTATGAAGGAGTGTCTCCACCCCCATCGTTCTTCCCGGACACAGAGGTCCAGCGCCGGGGGCCTTCTGGTGGTTCCCTTACTGTGAGAAGCAAAGCTACAGGGAACCAGGCAGAGGGCCTTTTCGGTAGTGGCGCCCGCCCTGTGGAATGCCCTCCCATCAGATGTCAAAGAGATAAACAACTACCTGATATTTAGAAGACATCTGAAGGCAGCCCTGTTCAGGGAAGTTTTTAATGTGTGACATTTTAATGTATTTTTAATCTTTGTTGGAAGCCACCCAGAGTGGCTGGGGAGACACAGCCAGATGGGCGGGGTACAAATAATAAATTATATTATTATTATTATTATTATTATTACTCGCTCCACCACTGGTATCTGTGCTTTCAGTGGGACATATGAAAAGGGGAACCTATGTGGATTCAGCTATATGTGTATAGATGCCTCTTTTCAGACATCTTGTCAGATAGAAGTGAACAGAACCCCTATTAGACACATTTTTTGCAAAGCTATTTACCCTAATAAAATGCATTCTTGTACGTTGTGTTCATAAATGCATGCATTCTTATGCACACTGCAGCCCAGTACATGCATTTTTGCACCCATGGTTTCTCTGGAAAAGTGCACTGAGAAATATGGAGAAGTATGAAATTTGAAGGATGGCTGGGTTTCAGTTTATGAATTGTTTCAGAAAGTGATAACTAGGTCGGTTCACCTTTAAAAGCAAACTGAATAAAATTTCTCCTCCATCCCTAATATTAGTGAGTAATACTGTTGGTCCATATAGTCAAGTACTGTGCATTATGCCTGGCAAAGGATCCAAACCATTATGCACATGTCTATCCCAGCTCTGCTGCCAGAGGTCCTTTAACAGCACAATCCCAACCATGGTTAATCAGAAGTAAGTAAGTGGGGTTGCAATGGTAGCCTAAAATGCTGGAGATTGAAGCTGTGCCATTATGCACACAAAGTGTGCGTTCTTCAACCAGGATAGATAGATAGATGATAGATAGATAGATAGATAGATAGATAGATAGATAGATAGATAGATAGATATAGATAGATAGATGATAGATAGATAGATATAAAATATATATAATATATAAAGTCTGCAGTTGTAAACACACAACTAAATTGTGCATGTTTACATACTGCCACATTTTACTGGTACTAAAAATGCCCAATTGTACAAAATTATCATGCTACATACTTAATATGCAGATGAAAGTTTAATATCTAGCTAATATGCAGAGATATATTATTGTAAGCAGAAAAATTAGTCAGTATGAGCACATTCAGTGCCAGCACAACTACTTGATATCCTGCAATTTCCCCTCCAAAATAACCTTACTGTAGTAGGAATAACAACAACAAAATGTTCAGTTCTATGAAATAGCTGTGTTTGTGGGAAAAGTATGATAGGTTGCTGCTGGAATAATTTTTTTTAAATAAACAATTTATTAAAATGGAGAAATAATGCAGTCTTAATCATCACTGCAATTAAAACAAATTTACATTATTTATCCCATTTATTTAAATATCTGCAAATATCACATTATACGCGAACACTACAGATGGATACACAGCTTGTATGGGAAATCACGATTATTTGTTAAAACAAAGGATCATTTATGCAAACAAGATGAAGACTTCTATACAGTTAGCTTGTCAGAAATATTAATGATCCACTTGTATGTTAGGCTGCCTTGATTTAGCCTCAGGCAATTCTCTCACAGCTACTCATTAAATACCAAGAAAGAGACGGCACACAGAAATTATGTATTAATTTTTTAAAACCAGTACTTCATATTTCTATTGTTCTCCTGCAAGCAGGGGCGGATTTAGGTTTGACGAGGCCCTAAGCTACTGAAGGTAATGGGGCCCTTTATATATCCAGCTGTCCTTTGTCAACAACAAATTGTCACTGTCTTTTGTGTTGAATATATGCTATGTGGTAATTTATGGACCTAATAGGTATCTAAAGCCATTTGCACATGTTGCCATGCAACCAGTCTAGGCAGAATGTAGGCACCCTATATATAGAAATGAGCAAACCAGTGATATTTTAGGGAGCAGGCTAGCAGGCGGGGCCCATTATTTACATCATAGGAGCCTACACAACACAAAACTCTGTTGCTGTATGTAGGTTGTATTTTATTTATTTTTTATCTTATATTTTGGAAACGTACATCCAGTTTTCCCCCCTTTATTTTTTGGGCCCCCCAAGAGAGTGGGGCCCTAAGCTATAACTTGTTTAGCTTATATGTAAATCCAGCACTGCCTGCAAGTAATAGGCTTCTGTCTTTGTGGATGCCACATGGCTTTCCCTTGAAGCCACTTCTTCTGTGCACATGGCCAATCCAGTCACTTCAGCTCCACAGGCACGTACCTCTATTCTACAACATGCTAAGAACACAGGTGTGCTAAAACATATGTGTTGCTATAGATACATGCCTGATAAGTGCAATTCTACGTGTGTTGACTCAGACACAAGTCTTACTGATTTCACTGGGACTTTCTCTCAGGTAAGTGGGGGTACAGGATAGCGAGTTCAGCCATTTTGGTTTCCCTTCTCCAACTACATTGTAGGACTTGGCTTAGCTACAGGGAAATGCCACAGCGACTCGTGATTAGTTTGGGCTCCTGGGGGAATAAACGTGTTTCACTCTCATATGTATGAAGCAAGCATTTCTGTCTTGTTTCCACCTGTTTCCCTGGGATCAGCGGAACACCGGATTTCTTGGGCCTATTATGAGATGATTTTTCCAACACATCCAGCCTTTGCATTGACCTGCGCTATGGACGGAGGCCGAGGCAGTGGGAGCAGCATAGTCATTGCATCACTGCATATGCATTGCTACTACACCTGAAACATTAAGAGTGTGTGCCATAAGGTTACTGAAGCACATAACAATTACAAAAAACCAACACTCACTGCAGATATTGTATTATTATGCTAATTAAATGTTGTAAAAAAACAAACAAGGATAGGAAGGGCACTCACACACACTTTCTCTCTCATTCTTCAGGTTTAATTAAGGAACCTAGAATAATTCTTGCTGCCCTGGCTATCAAAAGAATGAAATTCATGAATGTTATTGGAATTAACTTTTAAACATTATTACATTAGCAGTAAGATTTTTATTTTTAAAAAAGTTACCATGAAGAACAACGACTTAATCATTTTCTTCACTCTAATAATTGGTTTATTTATGGATTGCCGTTTACATTTGTCTCAAGGCTATTTACAAGGCAATCTTGGATACATTGCCAGGGCAAATGGCTGCTTATTCCCCTGGACTGTTCCATGTAATATTGAGTGAGAAATAGTTCAAACATTTGAGTCCTTCTACCAATCAATTGGGACGCAGGTGGCACTGTGGGTTAAACCACAGAGCCTAGGGCATGCCGATCAGAAGGTCAGTGGTTCGAATCCCCGCAACGGGGTGAGCTCCCATTGCTCGGTCCCTGCTCCTGCCAACCTAGCAGTTCGAAAGCACATCAAAGTGCAAGTAGATAAATAGGTACCACTCTAGGAGGAGGGTAAACAGCATTTCCGTGCACTGCTCTGGTTTGCCAGAAGCGGCTTAGTCATGCTGGCCACATGACCCGGAAGCTGTATGCCGGCTCCCTCGGCCAATAAAGCGAGATGAGCACTGCAACCCCATAGTCGTCTGCCACTGGATCTAATGGTCAGGGGTCCCTTTACCTTTACCAATCAATTTGTTCAAATGGTGATGGTGTGTAAACTGCCCCCCTCACCCTACACACAAGACAAACACTAGAAATACTTGTCTACCGGACAGATTCCCAGTGCATAAATTAGTTTAATCCCTATGTTAGGTCTTGCATGGATAAAATCATGTGGAGGACAATGATTACTGCCTGCTGAACCCTCTGGGCAGTTATCGAACACTTGAACCTTCAGAAGGTCTGTTTAGCATTGTCCAGTCCTATTCTCTGTTCCAGTTGGCAGCAACACACTAGACTTTGACAGGCTAAGGAATCTCCTGGTTGTACTACTATTTACATATATACCTAGGGGGAGCAAATCTAGGGATACACATAACAAAAAGGAAAAGTGTAGAACTCTCTTGGTCACATGGCCAAGAGCTCCATTTCAAAATACAGAGAAATGCAACTTTCAAAGCATGGCTGTATTCTGCTTTGTGGTTTCAGAAAGTGTGAATTACGCAGGGTCACCTGAAATGTGAACTGAATCTAATTTCAAGTTAGCTCAATACCTCTCCATGCAGCACATGGATTCAGGGAGGGCCCATGCCAACATCATGAGCCTTCTTCAAGAGGTCTGCTTTGCAAACCATCAACAAATGTCGTCTTGATGCTTGGAAGCTGCCCATCCTGAAATTTTGCGCCACTGTAGGCCACTTAGCATTTGCATAATTTAATTAATCTTAATGCCTAAAAATGTGACATTTGCCCTTTACATAACATTGAATCAGACACTGCGATAAAAACAGAAGTGGCAGGCTTATTTAAAATGTACTGGGAGGTTACCCTACATATTTTCTACTCCATTCCTGCAAAATTGTCAGGCCTCTAGCCAAGTATGCCAACTTTCATCCTTGCCCAGTGTTCCAAGACAACCTACCGGCTTTCTGGCTCCATCTGGTTCTTTCGTCCCACCATTTTCTTTCTCCACTCTTTCCTCTAGCTCTTTTGAACCTACATCACACATTTGATTCAGTGAATTCAGTCAACACTGCGCCTATTTTTCTGGCTCTGGATCTGCTTGGACTTGTCTCAAGACTCAGATCTGCATATATATGCAACCTGGGTCTTAGAAATTGTCCAAGTGAGTTCATAAACAGCAGCGGGGACTTGGAAATTATTGTGGGGGAAAAAAGTTTCTCTCAGCATGAGGGGCTACACTGATGGCACAGGGTTTCAAGCAAATCCTGTTTGCCTGATTCAAGACCATACATTAAAATAAAAATGTCACTTGCTGTTGTTTCCCTATTGGAGTGCTCCAGTTACTTCATCATTCAATATATGGATACACGGAGAGATAGGCAGATTAAACAGATATTACATTGTCTATACAGCAGTTAATGAATCAGTGTATGCACAGACTAATTCTGCTCATTATGTACCTCAGGGTTTTCTTGCTGCTCTAATATGACAGCTTTTCTTCTAGAGGAATTATACTAAGATATAATTGTGTGTTATGTATTCTATTCTATTTTTATTTTTTTATTTTGCTAGGGAAGCTGATAATGTGGAACCTTAATAAAAGACCTTCTGGTGTCAAGTTTTATCATTTGGAAGGTTTGGATTAATATGAAATGCACAGCTGAGGTACCTGTGGTCTGAAGTGCTTGAGAGACTCTTTTAATTGCCACAATCTGTTGTTCCTCTCAGATCTATTTGGAAAGGTGTTCAGCAAGGCATGTGTTTTGCTGATGAGCTGCTCTACGTCTTGTAAAGCAGTAATATTTTGGCTTGTGTCAGATGTTGGCACTGCTGATACTTAAATGTTTAAGAAGAGGAAATGAAAGGATGAAGACTGAATGTTAAAGAGAGAGGCAGAGATATGTTAATGGATACTTGAAGTAATAGTATGTGATAGGTTAAGTTGTTCTTCTCTTCTGTTGTGTTCCTTACAATAATCAGAGCACGGAAATCTGCCAATAGGGAAGTATCGGCGTAAACATTATTCTAGCAGAACACAGCAGTCCAAGTGAACTGCATCTCTACATCATGCCTGTTGTTTTCATTGGCAACAGTGTTTTGTTTTGCTAGACTCCCCAAAATGGCCAACTTTGGTTCAAATTAAGTACTCTTTAAAAAAAAATAATTGCAGTGCATTAGAAGTAAGCTGGATGCACGGTCCTTTATTGTGAAGTTATTCACCTTTGTATGTATTAATCTTTTATTACACATATTTCCCTTGTTTGAGTTGTCTGACAGCTACATGAATCAATACTGCACAAAGTTGCATTACCATTTTGATTTTTGTGTGGTTTTTTTGTATTGTAATTGCTGCATTGATATTTTCTATTAATTCTTAAAATATAAATAAATAACTAAAAATTTCTACAGGGCCTACAGCACTTGCCTTCTGCCTGCTCAAAATTCTAAGTTTCCTTGTCAGATGTTGTTTATGAATGAGTCATGGGAACAACTCACAGGACTACCTAGTCTCAACTATTTTTTATTATTGCTATTTGACATTTATGGAGCATCTTACCATTTTAATTTTATCATATAATTTTATGCACATCGCATCACATTTACATGTAACTAAGCACACTGCATACCCATAAGCATTGTTTAATTCTGAAATAAATAATGATTGTGCAGCACTGCCCAATTGTCTTTCCCACCGTTATTAGGGATGAAAAATGTTAAAATCATATAACAACTACTGCCAAATGTTAATCCAATGGCGATCCCAGTGCAGGGATGAATTCATTGCTCCTGGACATACCCTAGGCAACACTGCTAGCTGAAGTACAGTGGTGCCTCGCAAGACGAAAATAATCCGTTCCGCGAGTCTCTTCGTCTAGTGGTTTTTTCGTCTTGCGAAGCAACCCTATTAGCGGATTAGCGGATTAGCGGCTATTAAAGGCTTAGCGGCTTAGCGGCTAAAAGGTTATTAGCGGCTTAGCGGCTTAGAAAAAGGGGGGGAGCGAAAAAAAATCGGAACACTCGCAAGACGTTTTCGTCTTGCGAAGCAAGCCCATAGGGAAATTCGTCTTGCAAAGCAGCTCAAAAACGGAAAACCCTTTCGCCTAGCGGGTTTTCCATCTTGAGAGGCATTCGTCTTGCGGGGCACCACTGTAAAAGCTAAAAGGTAACGGTAAAGGTACCCCTGCCCGTACGGGCCAGTCTTGACAGATTCTAGGGTTGTGCGCTCATCTCACTCTAGAGGCCGGGAGCCAGCGCTGTCCACATACACTTCCGGGTCATGTGGCCAGCGTGACAAAGCTGCTCTGGCGAACCGGCACCAGAGCAGCACACGGAAACGCCGTTTACCTTCCCGCCAGTAAGCGGTCCCTATTTATCTACTTGCACCCGGGGTGCTTTCGAACTGCTAGGTTGGCAGGCGCTGGGACCGAGCGATGGGAGCACACCCCGCTGCAGGGATTCGAACCGCCGACCTTTCGATCGGCAAGTCATAGGCGCTGAGGCTTTTACCCACAGCACCACCCGCGTCCCTATGAAGTAGAAGCTACTTGCAGCCTTAAAACTAGATTCTGGAGGATCATCCATATATCATTGCCTTCACAACAAGATGTTTCAGGTTGCTAAGCTTACCTATCTTCCTGTTTCTTGACTGACATGATGGAAAGGGCAATGCAAGGTGACAGCTAATGTTCTTTTTCAAACCTGCACTGAATATTTTAAAACTTCTGATAAGTATTTAATTTAGAATACCCCATACTACCCCCCCACTGTATTTGATTGAACTTTTGCAGCTGTTTGGCATCTGTGCTGAGACACATGGAATAGAAAGAATATAATAAAGGTCTGCTAATTTGAAAAGAAGAAGAAAAAGGATGCGGTTCTGGTAAGTATTCTGGGAAAGACATATTTAGTAACTCTAATAGAAACCTTCCACATCTCTGCTGAGATGTAATGCTGGTTTCTCACAATTACAGTTCTACTCTAATTCAGTTGTTCTTCTTATGATCTGTACACACATTTTAGCAACACTTCCAGGCATATTTTAATTCTTATTTGCAACGTTAGCTCTTCAGATTAAAATTAGACTATGCATAGAAAGAAGGACCATTTTCAATCAGCAAACTGATGTCTCCATAAAAGAAAGCAACATGCTGTCTACAAATATACCCCTTTGTTTCATTCCAGGGATCTTGTTAACACTGTACATTTGGGCAACACATTTCCCGTGCAAGCTCAAACTCTTCATAGAACATTTTCAAACCTTTGATCACTGAAGGGTGTCATGTGGCTTCAGACCACAGGCAGTAACCTTCTTTCACTGTTCCAAACTATTTTCAGCAAGTAGTTATACAAGGCTTAAACACCAGCAGAGGAATGATGGCGCAATGCCAGTACCCCATTCCTGGTTATTAGTGAGAACAATCTTCTGCACTCACATACCTGCAAAATTGTCCTCCAAACTGGTGGTAAGGATTAAGTGGGAAGTAGGGCATGAGACAATATGATCATGTGGACAATATTAATGCCACCACAAATAAGAACATACTGCTGAGCTGAAATTTGGGGGCTATGTCCATTATATCTGAAGAAGCGTCTCCACCCTCATCGTTCAACCCAGACAATGAAATCCAGTGCCAAGAGCCTTCTGGCAGTTCCCTCACTGTGAGAAGTGAGGTTACAGGGAACCAGGCAGAGGGCCTTCTCGGTAGTGGTGCCCTCCCTGTGGAACGCCCTCCTGCCAGATGTCAAAGAGAACAACAACTACCAGACTTTCAGAAGACATCTGAAGGCAGCCCTGTTTAGGGAAGCTTTTAATGTTTGATGTATTACGGTATTTTAATATTTTGTTGGAAGCCGCCCAGAGTGGCTGGGGAAGAGTGGGTGGGGTATAAATAATAATAATAATAATAATAATTATTATTATTATTATTATTATTATTATTATTATTATATCATGTCCTCAGTTGTTTTTGTAAATGGCACATTTCTTGTGCAGTGAGGGCTCGTCCACACCTCAGCTTGCACCATGCCTAGAAACAGGGCCGTCTTTACCCAGGGGTGCAAGGGGTGCGGAGCACCCGGGCATCGAATTCTGGGGGGCGTCAGGTGCCCGTGGCTGAAGCCGCCTAAGCTCTTAACTGTGATTGGCTTTTAAGATCTGTTCTCTTTTGCGGAAGAGCTGCAGAACCAATGTATCTGGTGCCGCCCCACAGTGGTATGTTTCATTTTCGCATGATCACAAAAACGGAGCTATTGCTGCCACTTTTATATATATATATTCCATGTTAGTGGTTTTTGTTCTCCCCCTCCTTAAAAGCTGAACAGCTTGGACTTGCGCCCCTAAGAAAAGCTGGGCGGATCTTTGCACCCCGGTGTCACATATGCTAATGATGGCCCTGCCCAGAAATCACAGGTCCAAGTGGTTTCTTGCTTGTCCTATGTTTTTGAGGCACAGATCTGAGAAGTTTTCCATTTGCCCCGCTGCTTTTCTGGGGAAAATGCAATCTTTACTGCTGAATCGGGCATTTACACATTCACATACTCTGTCCTCCATTTGACACTCCAGCAAGGCAAAAAAGACTTGCGAGGGGTAAAAGCCGGGCCAGTGAGGGGTATAGTCTGGGGAGATGAGAGTTACCAGGGCCAGAGGGAGAGGCCTGAAGAGCTACATCTGGCCCCTGGGCTTCAGGTTCCCTACCAGTAACTACACTGATCAGGAACAGAAAATAAATTATGTTAGAATAATAATTGTTTTCAAGGTGTGGCTTAGTTTTTCTGTGGTGTTAGGAACAGTCTGAGCATTTTTTCTGCATTCAAAGAGCTCTGTTCGTGTCAGGATCTCTCCTGAAACCTGTCCATCACTTATAAATAAACAGGCAGTCCTGTTTAGGGAAGTTGTTAATATTTAATGCTGTATTGTTTTTAACACTTGATTGGGTGCCGCCCAGAGTGGCTGGGGAAACTCAGCCAGATGGGAGGGGTATAAATAATAATTTATTATTATTATTATTATTATTATTATTATTATTATTATTATTATTACTACTACTACTACTACTACTACTATTATTATTATTATTTAAGTCTCCACTGCTGACCTGTGTTCAAGTATATGGCAAATAATGGCGAGTGGTGGTTGAAAAGGCAACTTGCACAGCAATGAAGGACACAAAATGAAATTCTCCCAGGCAACAATAAGATAGGATCAGTATTTTCCCTGTTGCTGAATGAATAATTCCACTAGCTACTAGACTTAAAAGTTTCCCTTTCCAAAAGAACCTGAAGCCAGCCCTCTAGGTTAATTAGCTTATTTGCAGCTTTTGGAAATGAGCCCCTTCAAGCAGAAAGGAGAAAAATCAATATGGCTTAGACAAATGATCAAGTGTGCCGATACAGACATAGCCAGCACCCTTTAAGTATAAGCCATTCCACCAGCACTCTGTGCCCTGGCCTTATCGCTGGAGACTGTCTTGGCAATACCTTCCACGCTCGTGTCAGAATTACGTATGCTAATGCTATGCCTTCTTTTTAACTCTTCTTTGACTTTTACATAACCTTAAACATGGTCTCATTTCATCAAGGGCACACAAAATCCACTTTCCCCAGTATTAGTGGAAGTTTATCTTGTGCTCTTAGCAGGCACAACTCAAAGCTGTATGCAAAACGTTGCTCTGTTCTGTGCAGGAGACATGACATTTTCCAAGGTGGTGATAACCAAGACATCTAAAATATCCCTGATTTAGGATTATTAAGTACATACCAGCCTCCTTGGGCCTGCCCATAAAAAGCAATTCTAGAGTGAGAGGCTAGGATGGTGTCCACTATTTCCAGGAACTCTTCTCGTTGTGAGAATTTTGTGGATGAGCTGAGAGTTTGTTTCGACCCTGGGTAAGAACTGGAGACTGACAGGGAGGGTGTGTCAGAAGGAAAATCACCTGATACTGATTTTAATATATTAGTAACTTTGTATTCAGGTATTTTTTAAAAAAATGTAGCCATGTTTTGTTGTAATATTGTGTTTTAAATTGTCTGTGGTTGCTTCAGTTTTTCTACACTGCTTAGAGATATTTTTAATATACAGTGGTACCCCGGGTTACATACGCTTCAGGTCACAGACTCCGCTAACCCAGAAATAATGCTTCAGGTTAAGAACTTTGCTTCAGGATGAGAACAGAAATCATGCTCCGGCGGCACGGCAGCAGCAAGAGGCCCCATTAGCTAAAGTGGTGCTTCAGGTTAAGAACAGTTTCAGGTTAAGAACAGGCCTCCGGAACGAATTAAGTACTTAACCCGAGGTACCACTGTATTAAGTGGTATAGAAATTAAATAAACGATCAATCAACTAAGTCCCACTAAACCCAGCAGAGCTTACTGATGGAGTAAACTTGGTTAGCTTTGCAGTGCGTATGCAAAAAAAGAGAACTATTATAGAACGAACAGAGGCTATATTTCATCCTTATTGTGGGGGAGAGCCCACCCCATACATAATCTTTCAGGCACAAAGCTTATTGAACACAGCATATCTTTCCAAAGCAAAGCAACCACCTTTTGATTTATACTAGTAATATCATGTCCTCCCTGCATGAAATTCAAAGTACAAGATAATGTGCAATGCATCTCAGGAATAATGAAGGGAACCCCTGGTTAACTGGCTGTGTTTCAATAATACATGCAAGGACGAATAAAAGAAACTCAGGTGTGATTTTCCAGTTCCTCTTTTTGTACAGTTAAGTATGGGAAAGTCATCACCAGCAACTATTGTTGATTTATTCGCTTGATCCTCACCCTCTGAGTGGTTCCTCCCTTTGGTATCCACACTTACAGTGCAAATGTATGGAAAAGGGAGGGGGAGCCTTTGTGTATACAGATTTCCTGCTCTTTATCAAAGCAAATTGATTTATGCCAGAACCTTCATTTTGTTTCTATGGCATTCATCTTGGTTCCAATGTGCCCCAGATCCATGTTGCACAAACCGCCACCACCTGGTGCATTAATTCTGAATATGTTGCATCTCCATTTGGTGAGATATAAACATGAGGTGTTTCCTTAAGGCCACCAGTGCTTTCCTGTTTGTGTCTCCAGGCTTTGTGAAGGAAACAAAGCAACATCTTTGAATTAAAAGCTCCAGAAGAACTGCTTACCCTCTGGTCTTCTCCAAAACAAAAGCACACTGTTAAACTTCACCAGTTACTGATATATATTGGCCTGATATTTATTACAGCATCTAAAACTAGGTTAATGAGCCATATGACCACTTTTGCACTCTACAGAAGTTGGTAATTAAAGTGTCTTTATTCTTCACATTGTGTGAGGGTGAGTAGAAAATCAAGAAGAGTTCCCTTGGGGAAGCAAGAATGTTTTAAACAGATCATTCTCACATCCCTAACAGGGGGGAAGATGTCATAGTAAAAGAGACTTTACTCTTCTCTAAGCAACCAGAAGGGTTGACCTGGAAAGCAAGAGACTAATCAGAAAAATAATTTTAAGAAAAGCAATGTTCAAATAATTGTTCCATATGACTAATTTTGCATTGGATCTCTAACAAGATTACAGTTTCTGAGACAATGAGTGCTCTACAAAAAGTAGTCCTCATATTCTGGATCACAGGCCTGGCACCAGCGATCAGGCAAGTTGAGTATTGGCTCATCATCCATATATATATATATATATATATATATATATATATATATATATATGTGTGTGTGTGTGTGTGTGTGTGTGTTATTAAAAGTATTGGCTCATCATCCTGACCCAATCATTCACCACAGCAGCGTGCTGCTGCTCGTTTTGAATGAGGGTAAAGTTCAGCTCTCTTCTACAGTGCACACCCTCTATCTTCATTTATCCTCAAAGCAATGTACCAGTCTATAGATATACAGGTTTTATAGATCTATGGGCTGGGACATAGCATTCTGTTTAATTTATTGGCAGGGAACCACCACAGCTGACAGTCAAGCTTGCCTCACATTCAGAAGTGTCAGCCCTGCCTGCCTGTCCACCAGTGGGCTCATTGGAAGCACTGTGCAAGGGTCTCCTTTGAGTTTGGCACCAATCCGGCTCAGGTCCAAGTATTCCTTACAGTCAGTTCAATTAGATTTGGCAGTGCTAACTATGAGCTGAGAAGAGGTAGGGAGACTGAATCCACAACCCTCCCTCTTCTTCTTTGTGGCTTAGGGTCCTCGTATCTACAGAACCACCTCTCCTGGTATGCCGTACTGAGGACCTTAAGGTCCATGAACAACCATAGTTTAGAGGTCCCAGGCCCTAAGGAAGACAGACTATCCTCCACCAGGGCCAGGGCCTTTTCAGTGATGGCTCCGACCTGGTGGAATGCTCTGTCCCATGAGACTAGGGCCCTTCAGGATTTAACCTCCTTCTGTCAGGCCTGTAAGACAGAGCTATTCTGCCTGGCCTTTAATTTGAATTCAGCCTGATCTTTTATTTCCCTTCCCTTCCCTTGCCTCTCCCTCCCCTTTTATGAAGATCACCCACTCTGAAACCCCACAGCTAATTCTCCCCTGGTCTCCTCACTGGCCCAAGTGAGCCAGCTAGCCCTGGGGATTATCTAATGCTTATTTCCCCTAAACTGATTTTTGAATTGTATTGTTATTTGTGTTTTTATACTATATTTTATGCTACTTTTGTAATTAAGTGTTTTAAATTTGTTGTTAGCTGCCCTGAGCCCGGTTTTTGAACCAAGAAGGGCAGGGTATGTATAAATAAATAAATAAATAAATAAATAAATTAAATAATTCAACCTCCTCACACTCCAAGCAGGGCCAGTGCAAGAGAGTTTGCTGTCTGAGGCAAAGGACAAGATTCCACAAACAGATTCCCCATTCCACAAACAGAAGCCATCTGGACTGAACTGTGGTGATGGGATAGTGCAGCAGGTTGGTTTCGGGTGAAAGGAGAGACTGTGTTGCAACAGAAGGGGATAGCAAGGTGGGCTCAGTAGGGCTAGCGGGGGTGTGTGTGTGTGTTGTTGCTGTCCCCTAGCATCTGCCTCCCGATGGGTTGTCTCCCCTGTCTAATGGTAGGGCTAGCCCTGTCCCCAGCCATTGGTGCTATCCACCATGACTGTCAATTATATGTTTGGCAAACAAAGGCACAGAGACTGTTGCACATAGCAGCATGTGTACAGCCCTCTGCTGCTACTGAAGGTTTTGAGCGTGTGCCCACAGCCATAATATGAAGTTATTTAGCAAGCTGCCGAGGGTCTCTAAATATTAAACACGCTTTACAGTGAGATATTTCACCAGCTGCCATACAGCTCGAAGTTTTAAATATTTCAAGAGCTTCCCCGCATAGCTGTTGAATGCCTACATTTTAACTCTTTGTGAGGTTTTCCCTGAGCAAACTTCATCAGAACTCAGGGCGCAGTTGGAATAAAGCAAAAATTTCATTATGGCTTGCACATCTCAGCCTGCTCGGGTGGTATAATGAAGCAATGTCTAATAAGATGAGGAACAAAAGGCATTTTGAAGGGCAGGCAGTGGACAAGTCAGATAAACACAATAAAAGTCTTTTTGGAAACAGTGATCAATTACTTATAAAAAAACATTCCTAACTTATAAATCATAAAAATAATAGCTTTTTTTAGTGTTGGCATGTTACAATCTACATTCATTTTTATGTGCCCTGATTGATAGAACTCAACAATATTAAGAGTCATTCACATAAACTGGTATATTATGTAGAATCTTGCTTATTTCTGTTCCTCTTAGGGAGGAGCTGAAGTCTCTCACACCCAACATGAAACCCATTAATGTTTTTTATTTACTCACAAGATGCTGGAGGGAGAGACAGAAACATTGCCCTCAGTCTAATTTGCCTCTATGACAATGTCACAGAGACATGATTAAGTTATATTTTGATGATGTCTGAAGCCAACCAAGAGTTTGGGGTGTGGGGAGGCTACCTCTGAAGATGGTTCAGAAACATCAGCTGAACAAACAGGTTGCTCACTGGGGCAAGAGAGTTTGAGCATATAATGCTAATCCAGAACTGACTGCACTGGCTGCCAATTGGTTTCTGGGCCCAATTCAAAGTGCTGGTTTTGACCTATAAAGCCTGAAATGGTTGAGGACCATAATACCTCCCCATATGGACCACCTCTCCCCATATGAAGCAACTTGGACACTGCAATCATCATCTGAGGCCCTTCTTCATGTGCCTCCTCTATGAGAGGTCCAGAGATAAATAGATAGATGATAGACAGACAGACAGAGCAGTGCTACTTGCCCTCACTCTGTAGTCTCAAAGGTAAAAAGTCACCATGGCATCCAGCAGAACTGAAAAGTGAGGTCACTGTCACTACCATGACAAGCACCTAAGAAGTGGCAGAGTGGATTAGCTGAGTGGGAGGGGCAACCACCATTGCTGACTGAAGGAAATGGAAAAGAGAATTTGTGGAGAGCGGGTACTGGTGAGGAAGGTTTTTGGTAATTTCTGAGTTAATCTCAGGTGAATTTCAGGTACCTCACCCATCTCTAATAAAGGATGTTGTTTTTGTAGGTTTTTTGGTTAATGCAGACATGCACATTGATAATGAACTGAAGGAACTGAAATCTGTAGAGAGAAAAATATTATAACGGATGGTTTCTAACACATTAATTAAATCAGGTCCCATTTGCACTATACATTTCAAGCAGGACAGTGGTACCTTGGGTTAGGAACTTAATTCGTTCTGGAGGTCTGTTCTTAACCTGAAACTGTTCTTAACCTGAGGTACCACTTTAGCAAATGGGGCCTCCTGCTGCCGCCGCACCGCCGGAGCACAATTTCTGTTCTCATCCTGAAGCAAAGTTCTTAGCCCAAGGTACTATTTCTGGGTTAGCAAAGTCTGTAACCTGAAGCTTCTGTAACCCGAGGTACCACTGTATCATACCACTTTAAAGAGTCCTGGCTCCCCCAAGGAATCCTGGGAAATGTGGTTTGTTGCTGTGAATGATTAGGAGACCCCCTAATCCCCCCAGAGAGCTACAATTTCCAGATTAACCTGCAAAGAAGTTTTTGATGGTCAAAAACATTCTGAATTGTAGCTCTCTGAGGGGAATGGGGTCTCCTAAACATATACTGCAAATGGGGCCTGATACAGAACTCCACTATCAAGAGAGAAATTTTGTTGAGGGGAATTTTGGAAGCATCCCTAATGCATGCACATTATGGTTCTTTTTACTTGAAGTGATTGACTGCATGCAGGATAGGAGTGGAGACAGTGGATTTAATCCTTCTCCCTGTTACACACATCCAGACTACACCATTCTCACTATATGAAAAGGTCTCTTGTAGAAGCCCTACATGGATCTTAAGGCATAATTAGCGGAGAATCTGTTGGTTCGATTCTCCCAATATCCCTCGTGAAAGGCACTTACAAATATCTGCCTACAGAGAACTGGGCTGTGAGTCTCACAATCCTAGGATATTTTCACCACCACTTTCCCATCATTCCTTCTGCTTAATTCCATTTCAGGGCTTATGCACTGGTTGGTTAGTCATGCTATATCAGCCTATTATCAAGACATAGAAATTTCTGCAAAGAGGAAGAAAAATCAAATCAATGTTGCCGACTTGAGAAATAAGACTCTCTGCAGCAGGCGCAGATCTTCCCTCAAGTAATTCAAATATATAAAAACCAATTTATGCTTATGAAGTATAGTAGCAATACTAAAATATTGGCAAACGGATCAAGGAAAGACTCTGTCATTGTTAAAAATATATATTTATATGGTACTATAAAGGAGATGTTATTTGCCAGTGCAGATATCACCCGTCTCTCTCTTATGGAACAGTTTAGAGAAATGGGTTATAGATATCTGTTTTTCTCCTTTTTTCACTTTTGGCATCCTGCTTGTGCTAAAGGAAGAGGCAATATTATTACATTGCTTCATGCGGCCTGTTTATTCATTTCTATGCTGAGGAACAGGGGAATATGATAGGCAAGAAATATATTTCTTTCTCTGCCCAATAATCCTGTGGGACCCATCTTGCTTCTCTTTGAAATAAGCATTTGGCCAGGTCTAATATGGCTGGAAAAGGCCCAGTTAGAGTCTAGATTTAAGGTCAGACAAAGACAAAGACACAAATACACACACACACACAGAGAGAGAGAGAGAGAGAGAGAGAGAGAGAGAGAGAGAGGGAGAGAAGAGGTATTCACAATGGGAGTCCAAGGTGGAAAATGCTTATTTGAGGACCATATGATTTTTCAGCCCCCAGGAGAATGACTGTATGTGTCACAGAAAACCCCCCTGAAAATTCACAAATTTTATATTGCGTGGGAAGAGTACCCAGGATGCAATCACAAACATTATCAGCACCCAGCCACCAAATGGGAGCTTCATCCAGTAGGCTTACCCAGTGGCACCTGAGAGCTTTTGTATGGAGCCAAGTACCTGACTAGGTCAAACCTGCCACCATTTTAAATTTTCCATGACAGGACGTCATGGAGTATTGAACATTAGGTGCTCAAGGTAATGCATGTTGAAAAACTTATACTTCGCCAAACCTTTATTAGGCATCACAAGTACAGGCCATCATAAAACATCCATATATAACATTTTGAAATATATACAAATAAACAGCCATGTAAACTATGTAATAACTGGGATTTAGCTTCTTTCAGCTAAATAGTGCCATTCACCACTCTAAGAGATACTATTGACAAAAACTCAGCCACCCTTGCAGTTACTTCCAGGTTAATGCCAGACTGATAGAACCTGATATTTCCATTGTGCATGTTGAGAAACTAATACTGCTGTATTCAGTTCCTCACTCCTGTATTACACACTACCTGGGACTAAGGGCCATTGAACCCAACAGGAATTACTTGTTTTAGTGGATATGGATAGGAATGTACAGAAGTGCGGCCTGCTGTCCCTTCTACAACGATTTAAGACAGTATCTTATAACTCCATACTTACCCCAGCTCAGTTCCCGACAAAGAGGAAAGCAGACAGCATATCTGCTAAATAAGTCTTCTGGGAAAACAACCTTGTCAGTGGCTAAATTTCTTTTCCTGGCACTCAAGTGTCGGAAACGTATAACTGAATGTTTTGATGTGGGCTATCTGTGAGAGGTCTAGTTCTGTGGCCCTACCTTACTTATGTATCTCCTATGATGTTATAGTTTATAATTATTGTGTAATGTTTTAATTCTGACTATCGGTCGAATAAAGAAATTGATTGATTGATTGATACAGAAGTGCGGCCCTAAAGTAAACTTGTTTAGGATTCAGCTGTAAATGTAATTTAGTACCTTTCTTCTTTTACAGCTTTTTACTTGTTTTTACTATAGATCATAATTCATTGGAAAGATTTTTTGGTGGGTAGAGGTGCTGGAATCCCTTCCTAGAAGATATTCCATTTCAATAAAAGAAATATTGCTGCAAAGCACATTGCAATTTCACAGCAATAAAGATGGGTCAATTGGAGTCATTTAGATTTGCAGCATCCACTGTTTCAATACCTTAAAAGAGAATGTATTGGCTTAGAAAACGACAGTCTTCCTTAATTTAGCATTCACAGTAGAAGCTAAATTACAGAATGTCAACTTGAAAGTACTAAACAAAGCGTTTGCCATTCTTGGGAGTAAAAAATGCCATGTTTGACATCAAAATTTCAAAAGCAGTAATGACATTTTCCACAAATATGACAACTTTTTTAAAAAAGGTTTTGAAAAACATGCATTAAGGCCTGTATTTATTAATAAGTGACGCAGTTCTAAGCTCACAAAATTTGGCAGAGAGCGCAGAGTGGGGCAATAACTTGCCATTCATATTTATTGCCACGGGCCTGTGTCTCATTCTGAAAGCAGTGGGAAAGGAATTCACAAAAGCTTTTTATTTGTTCCTCACAATCCATGTGTGTCTAAATGAGAGGTGAGCCATGCTGTCAGGAGCCAGAATCGGGAAAGTTAGCAATAAAAACCCCCCACTGGTGTCAGTGAAGTTAACTCATTATTCAAAGAAACCAAAACAGTGCAGGCATAGTGAACCCAGCAACTCTTCCTAGTAGGAATGAAGCAGCTGTACCTTCCAACCATAGCTGTCAACGTTTCCCTTTTTTAAAGGGAAATTCCCTTATTCTGAATAGGATTCCTTGCAAGAAAAGGGAAAAGTTGACAGTTATGCTTCCAACAGCGGCCCAAGTCCCCTCCTCTCCAGATTTTCCCCACAAGCAATCAGAGACTGTGTCTGTGTGCAACCAATCTTTCCTCTGCTCTTTTCATTTCTCTGTGTGTTCTAGGAGACCAGGGGAAAGGGAAGTTGATCATAGCAGGATGGGGAGACTCCCTGGATTTTTCAGTAACACGACTCCTCTCTGTCTCCTGGCCCCCCTCTGAATGAGGACTGCTCTCTGCCCCATCTTCTTCCTGCTCAAAAATCCCTGTCGCCTCTTCAGCTTTCAACACCTCCTCCTCCTCGTCTGCCCCCTCTTCTCCCTCTGACCACTCATTGCCATCCCACCACCAGTCCCCTGGCTCTGAGCCTTCTTCCCCTTGAGGTTCTCTTGGGAGTTCCTCAGCTGGTGCCTCCCACCACTCCTTTCCATTCAGCCAGGTTTTTCAGCCAGTGCTTCATCAGCAGAGCTTTGCCTTCATTTTGCACATAAGGAAACAAGATGCTTCTGCGTCTTCGAGATTTGTGAATATATTACTTCAAGGATGGCCAACCTTTCAACATTAGGGCTAGCATTGTTTAGAGAAGGAAAGCTTAGGGTTAGTGTGGCATGCAACAGTCTTTCTGGAGTGAAAACTAGTGAAAGACCTAGCCCAGATTCAAAGAAGCTGTTGTACACACAGTGGGACAAGGAGTGGTTTGCTGAGTTTTGCTTGTGAAAGGAAATATTTGAAACTAGTGGATTGGTGCTCACTCCCCCAAATGAGCATTTGTACTCATTAATTGAAAATGGAGTCCTAGATAAAATAGGTTCACCACCATTAATGAATCAGATCACTTGAAATTCATAAAAGCAAATAGGGCACACACTTTATTGTGCCATGATGAGTAATGGAACAAAGCACATATATGCTGCAGCTATCCACTTCCTCAATATCTTTATTCAAGACATTTCAAATTGGTTGTGCCATTTCAAAATTGGACTTTGCCAGGCCCTTCCAAGCTTGCAATGAAACTATCTTTTCTGCAGTTATTAGGAGAAAGGAAGAGAAAAAGGAAATGGAAACAAGTAAGAATTCTTATGCCCCCTAATATTAACACATAACCTATGAGGATTGGATAAAAAGGAGTTCAGGAGCTAATCAATATTTTACAAGTATTTGGAAGTGGCTTGAGGTAGGGATTGTGAAAAGCCACCAAAGTAAGCCTATGAAAATTCCATTATTGTATTTAAAAAGTGTGATTTGAAACTAACTACCTAACCATCAGACAGGCCAGGAAGGTGAGAATTTAAAGCTGACACCACTGCTAGGCAGATTGATCAAAAACTGGAAAAAATCCCCAAGACCAAATTAGAACACTTAATGAGGATTAGGCAGTGAATAGAAATTGGAGGGAGGGGGTGGATGATGGGCTTTGCACTTTAAGCAACAGAAAACAGAAATCCATAAAAGAAATAGACTACAGTTACTGACTCCTCAGGATGGAATGTTGCCCTCTGTAAACCAGACACTTGTTATGTCAAACGGGCCAATATAACCCTGGGATTGCATGGGCTTTGTTGTGTGAACCTAGTACAAGGCTGGAGTTGCAGGAGCAGGTTGGTACACAGGTGTCAGAGACTGACAGGGCTCAGAGGCCAACCCAGGAGAGAGGGCCAGCAATTTATGAGTTTATGTGCCACCTGCAATGCAGAAGTCAGGTGTCATAGACTGGCTGGATGCAGAGTAATGGTGGGAGGAACCAGCTGGGGAACCCCTAAGGCAGTGATGGCCAAACTTGGCCCTCCAACTGTTTTAGGACTACAACTCCCATCATCCCTAGCTAGCAGGACCGGTGGTCAGGGAGAGCCAGTGTGGTGTAGTGGTTAAGAGCGGTAGTCTCGTAATCTGGGGAACTGGGTTCGTGTCTCCACTCCTCCACATGCAGCTGCTGGCTGACCTTGGGCTAGTCACACTTCTCTGAAGTCTCTCAGCCCCACTCACCTCACAGAGTGTTTGTTGTGGGGGAGGAAGGGAAAGGAGAATCTTCTTATGATGGGAACTGTACTCCCAAAACAGCTGGAGGGCCAAGTTTGGCCATCATGGCCCGAAGGGAAGAGGGCTCAGTGCTAGGGGATTGGAGGCGAGACAAAGATGAATGGTCAGAGGGAGAAGGGGGGGGCGTCAGAAGCTGAAGAGGCAACAGGGCTTAGTGAGCAGGGGGAGTCTGTTGCAGAGAGAAGTCCAGAATCAGGAACAGAAACAGAAGCAGGAGAGGAGGGAGGCAGAGATGAGTGCAACTGGTGAACAGGCATGGCTTTCTCCCCCTCCTGCTGTAACAATTAAACTACTAAATGATCCTCCAGGGTTCCCTCCAACCCTACAATTCTATGATTCCACTGACCATTTGCCCTCCTTGGGGGACAAAGCTAACAATAAATATCTTGGATTTCAGAGGTTAATATGTCATCCCTTGCAGCAGGTGCTAATCTTGGTTTTGTTCCTGGCAGCATTTAGCTTTATAGTCAATATATCTTCTTGTTCTTCTCAATGTGAGTCAATATCTTCTTAATATTTCATGATATAGCTAACTGTTGAGCACCAAACAAATTTGGTTCTTGAGGCTCAGAGAAGCAAATAGGGAGCAATACAAACTACCTGTGAAAATATCAGGCACAACACATATTTCCATTGTATCCCAAATTATATCTTGGTGTTGCACATTATAAATAGGGAGCTATGCCCTAAATTCTATGTTTTCAGGAAATTATCTATGCACAAAGTCAGCTATGCAACAATAAATGTCTCTATGATCATGACCTGAACTTGCTAAAAGTCCGTTATTTATGCATGTAATATTGTACTTCCAATTTATTCTAGGAAGTTAATATTCCTTTGACCTTGAGTTCTTTGATTAATTTCTACTGGCCAGACAAATGATGAAGTTCAAATTAAACAGAACCATTGTACTAAAGTGGTTAATAACTTACGTTGGGGAGGGGACAGGGGCAAGAAGGCTTGTGGGCTTCATGGTTTTATATATATTATACATATATTTTCTACAGAAAAACCACCAACATTTAGCAAAAGTTGGGGTGCACCACATATTCCGAAATCAATTCAAAGTAAAAAAAATGGAGCTCAAAGATCTTGAGGTAAGACTAAGGAAAGTTCTTAAGGTAGTGGGTTGTGAATCCCTAAAAAAGCACAGCAGAGAATTATGAATGAATGAATGAATGAATGAATGAATGAATGAATGAAATGGCTATATTACAGCATTGTTTACTATGTATGTAGTTTTCTGAGAAGACCTCCTTCAAGCCTATGATTCTCTGTAAGTAGCCTCTGGTAAACACCCAGAGAAGGGAGAGCTCCTTAGATCATGCCTTTTCACCCCAAACTTGGCCACTCACCTCCTAATACTTAACAAACTATTCCCAAGGGTAGGCTTTGGAAAATAAGCATCTTGGGCAAGGGCATTTAAGAGCAGCAGTAACAGAAAGGAAAGTCTTGGGTGGTATGTAGTATTGAAAATATCCCTGTTTTTTCCCAGGGGCAGCAGCATTTGTTGCTTAATGAGTCCCATTACAAAAAATTATGCCTTAGTATTGGGCTGAAGGTACTTTGAAAGCACAAACAAAGCAGCACAGAGATCAATTGGCTTAGCATGTTACTAAATGGATGTTATATGTTTTGCGCATCTGGTTTCGAGGGACATCATCTTTGACAAAGCAGCAACTTAAAAGCAAAACTGTGCAATATTGTCAGCTTCTTTAAAAAAAAGTCTGCAGGCAGCAGAATGATATATCCCAGATTGAGTATTCATTTTGCAGGTACATGAAACTGTCATGTATTGAGGAAGAAAGTACTGGGGGTGGTTGAATTATTAGTCTATTTCCAAACTGTGTCAGTTTCACATGTGTTCACACTTAAATTTGTTTCACCCTATTTTAGCATTTGCAAATTTCTTTTTTAAAATCTACACAAATATTCACTTCTAAATATTTAACAATGTATTTTCTCTCAAAACACACACTTTAAAAACTGTGTTTGGTTGTTGTTGTTGTTTTTTGAGCCAATAACTATGTTGGCACATTTGGGAAATACAAAAGCAATTAGATGACTTAGGTTCCGACCCACACAGGTCAGTTTGTACTTGAATTCATGACTAATAAATTACCCAAGCAAGGCTACTAGGCTTCCAACTCCAATACAGTCGTACCTTGGATCTCAAACAACTTGAAAGACGAATGTTTTGGGTCCCAAACGCTGCAAACCCCAAAGTGATTGTCCCGGTTTGTGAATTTCTTTGGAACCCGAACATCCGTCACAACTTCCGCGGCTTCCAATTTGGCTGCAGGAGCTTCCTGCAGCCAATTGGAAGTCGCTTCTTGGTTTCTAAACCATTTTGGAAGTTGAGCGGACTTCTGGAACGGATTCCGTTTGACTTCCAAGGTACCACTGTATTTAAAACAGAAACAAGGCCCATGGTAATCATGAACTCAAATGTCAAAGTTCTTAAATCTGAGTGTTGAGGGAAAATTAGTAAATGCAATTGCCAAGGTCGGGGGGTGGGGTGGGGCGGAGAGGACATCACCTTTCCCTAAACTGGTACACTCCAGTTGTTTTGGACTATAATTCCCACAAATCCTAACCAACATGGGAGTTTAGTCCAAAACATCTGGAGGGGACCAGACAGGGGAAGGTTGAATTACACAACCTGAGAAAACAGATTATAACAGCATCCATAGAAACACTGTATGAGGTAAACCATTGCGCCAGAATTAGGACATAAACTTAAAAGTGATGTCCATTATTAAGGATTCATTCATATACCCTCATAAATATGGAGAAGGAATGAACAAAATCTTAACCTTACCCTTCCCATTTCATTCTCCTGCTCCATTGTTTCCCCCTTTTTCAACTGGGCACTTATTTCCCCTATAGTGAATAGAGATCTCCATTAAGTGGAAAGCTGCAGAATTTTAATGAATTGCAAAATATAGCTAATTATGAGGGGGGAAAGCATCCTTTGCACTTTCTCATGCAAATTAGATAAATTAATTGGTGTTCAGGGACTCTCTCTCCCTCTCTCTTTTTTAATGCATTAAGACCTTGGGGGAACAGTGTGGGTGTGGGAAGGGGGTTGACATTTCAGGATCATGTTCGCAGTAAGTAAATAAATACAAACAGAAAAGGACATTTTTAATATGTTAGACAATTCTTATTTAGACCCCTGGGAAGCTTATTTGTTCTTAAAACAAACAAACCCAATTCATTCCATTTACAAATTGCTCATGTTGACAGATAAGGGCCTAGACACCCTCCCTCACAGAAGAAGAAGAAGAAGAAGAAGAAGAAGAAGAAGAAGAAGAAGAAGAATTTGGATTTGATATCCTGCTTTATCACTATCCAAAGGAGTCTCAAAGCGGCTAACATTCTCCTTTCCCTTCCTCCCCCACAACAAACACTCTATGAGGTGAATGGGGCTGAGAGACTTCAAAGAAGTGTGACTGGCCCAAGGTCACCCAGCAGCTACATATGGAAGAGCGGAGAACCCGGTTCACCAGATTACGAGACTACCGTTCTTAACCACCACACGACACTGGCTCACCACAGAAGACAGCTGCTGACCCCCTGCCAATGTTGTCAGGGCTACCAGCTGTTGATAGGTGGTCAGCAGGTCCACGCCCAAAACAAAAAAAAAATTTAAAGGTTCATTTTAAAAATGGGTAACAGGGTAAACATCAGATGTGGGAGGGAACACCAGGAAGCCCTTTGCTTTGGGACCACCTCTACGCAGTATCCACTTGCATTTACAGGTGAGGTGAAAAGCAGAGTCACAGGTGAGAAAATTGAGCATTGTATCAAGAATCATGGGCTTCTCTTCTCAACCTTTGTGCAATCAATGGAACCAGTCTGTGGTTACATGCATAGCATACATTTAAAGCACTCTTGAACAGTCATGACTTCCCCCAAAGATTCCTGGGAACTGTAGTCTATTAAGACTGATGTCACAGACCTACACTTCCCAGCCTCCTTAAACTAGTTTCCAGGACTGTTGAAGTGGCATAAGAGTAGGAACATGGTTAATGCATCTTCTGTTCAAGACTCATCTCAGCATCTAAAGAATGCTGGAGGCTGGTTAATATATTACCCACAAACTAATATATTAGCATTTAATGGCTCAGATACTAGGTGTAAGAGTACCATGAATGCATTATTATTATTTAACTATATGACTTTTAGAAGACATCTGAAGGCAGACCATACAGGGAGGTTTTTTAGTGGTTGATGTTTTATTGTGTTTTTAATGTTTTGTTGGGAGCAACATACAAATACAGTGGTACCTTGGGTTAAGTACTTAATTTATTCCGGAGGTCTGTTCTTAACCTGAAACTGTTCTTTACCTGAAGCACCACATTAGCTAATGGGGCCTCCTGCTGCCACTGCGCCGCCACTGCGCGATTTCTGTTCTCATCCTGAAGCAAAGTTCTTAACCCGAAGTACTATATCTGGGTTAGTGAAGTCTGTAACCTGAAGCGTATTTAACCTGAAGCATACGCAACGACTGTAATAAAATTATTCTTATTCTTATCATCATCATCCACCATACCAAACTCTCTTCTTATGCTGTGATCCAAAATTATTTTCTTTAACCTCTCCACATATACCTATGCAGCTTAGCACAGTTAAGAGGGTGCTTAAGTACAATGTGATTTGGCGTCCTTTAATAAAGTTCAGAAAGTGGGGCCCGGTTATTTGCATGTTGCTGGATGAAATCTTATACATTGTATCTGCCCCTTTCTCTTGAGGAATTCTATAATCAATGACAGCAAGGACTCAAGCGCCCCATGGGTAATGTTCATATTTGCATTCAGGAAAACAGTAGCTTCTTTATATCTTAGCAAGAGAGCAGTGTGGGAACCAGTGCAAGAGCTGTGACTCCTTGTGATTCAAAAGAGAGAAGGACAAGCTCACTAGCAATTAAGGCCTCTGTATTGTATTTCTTTCCATACATATAACTGTGAGGAGTCAAGGCTGAGGAGCTCAGAATCACCTATGAAAGCACACCCCTTGTTTCATATGGCTTTTGAGAGGGTTGAAATCTGGGCAAACCAAGTGTGTGAGATCAGAATAAGGACTTTCCAGATGCTATTCTGATTAACTTTCCAGGTGCTATTCTGATCAACTAATTCACTAATTAATCTTCACAGCATCCCCTACAAGGCAAGCACTGGAGGGGCCTTTTTCACATCTCAGGGAACAAGGAGAGCAAACTGTCAAGATGTCAAAAAAAAAAAAGTCCAACATTTAAGGGAAAGAAAACCTTAAAATGAAAAATGAACATGAAAGTGATGGGAGAATGATAAATGCTACATTTTTATCAAGGTAACACAGTTCAAAGCAATGCAAACCACTGATGATATTAACTGAAGAGAAGAGAGAACGCCCTACGGATATTACAGCTGGCTTCAAAAAACTGATTGATTTGAAAGGTGCATTTAAAAGAAAAACCACACAAAATTGACTGACATGGAGGAGGTCCCCCCCCTCAAATGACAAACTGTGAATCATTAGTAGGTTGCACTGTGGTAATGGCAAAGAAAACTAAAGGAATGATGGTGCAACTCTGATGGAAACCATTAGCTAGCATACTGAGCCCATGAATATACTTGCAAACCAGGCACCCTGACCTAGAGGGTGCTTACACTCTTGCAAGCTTGAATAATGTCAGTAACTACAAAGATCTAAGCTACCACATCCTTGAGAGTGTACCAGAGTTCTGGTGCATATACGGGACTGGGTGCAGAAAATTCATGAAAATTCACCTGCACTTTATAGTTTATATGCAGTTTTGGCTAATGTACACGTTTTTAGAGTAATTTCCCCTAATATACTACATTTTTGTATTTTATTCTCACTAAAATATTCATTTTTACTAATCTTTCTCCTAATAAGGCATTTATTAAGGCACCCCCCAAAAAAAGTGCAAGTAGATAAACAGGTACCGCTCCGGCAGGAAGGTAAACAGCATTTCCATGTGCTGCTCTGGTTTCGCCAGAAGCAGCTTAGTCATGCTGGCCACATGACCCAGAAAAACTGTCTGTGGACAAACGGCGGCTCCCTCGGCCAGTAAAGTGAGATGGGTGCCGCAACCCCAGAGTCGTCTGCGACTGGACTTAACCATCAGGGGTCCTTTACCTTTACCTTTGTATCAGCTTAAAACGATAAGGAAGAACATAGTCCGCCAAAAGAGCATGCTTCTGTTTGGCACATGTAGAGGCAGAAAATACATCATATTTAAATAGTACTACCTTCCTCAAGATTGAGGTTTTCAGTAATGTCACTGACAGGGCTGGCTGAAGACATTTTACTGCCTGGGACAAAAGCCAGGATGGCGCCTCTTCTCCCAGTTAGACATAGGGAAGCCAACAATGAATCTTTAACACTGGCAATCCCCACAACACCTGAGGACAGCAAGCTGGTTTAGAGTGTAGGTCAGAGGAACAGGCAGCTTGGTCTGCTTCATGCCCAACAGCACCTGCCACCTGAGGTGGCTGCCTCATTCTGCCTAATAGCAAGGCCGTCCCCGATTCTTGACCTCCAAATACCATAGCACCAAATAGCTATCCAGGATTGCTTTTCTGTGTGTGTGTTTCTTTAAATGTGCACATCTCTAATCTTCAGTGATTTGGTTATAGATGGCCTTACTTTAACTGAAGGGCGAGTGCCACAGAACACGTCAATCTTAAATGCCAGGCGAGCTTCCCTCGGCTATAATCAATCATAATGCTGTTGATTAAAAAGGTGCGTTGTTTCAGACCTCAGGCATGCACTACTGGGGTCAGTGGCATTGACTACAGTGGAAGCAGGATCAGTCCATCAGAGAAAATTAAACCATCCCAGGAATGATTATCACAAAGCTGATGTTGATTAAAGGAAACACCACAAAATCGCTTAGGTTTTGAATTTAAAATCATAACCTCTGGGGGAGCATATGAATGTCAAACAGATTATCCCGCAAGATGGGAATTTATGACAAATGTAATTCTCTCACTCAAAGTGTGCCCTCTTTGCAGGAGAAAAAATAATTCCAAGCCTTTTTGACTGTTAACAGAAAAGCTGCTCTGGAATCCAATGTGCTCCAGAGCAGGCCTCGAGTCATTTAAGCACCGTGGCAACATCCTAGAGAAAGCTAATTGGTATCTGCTGTTCATTGTTACTCCTCTGAAGAGGATTCTTGCTGTAGCACAGAAAGTGGGTTGATGCCCAACAGCATATCTACCTCATACTGCTGTTGTGCGGATTATAAAATTAATCACTGCAAAGTGCTTTGAACATGCAAAGCACTCTATAAATGGCAAGTTATAATCTTCTCCAACGAGAAAAAAGCCCAGGAGGTGAGAATTTTAAGCCTAGACAAAAATGTTGCAACTAATTAATGTTCCCAGACAAAGTTTATTGAGCACTGCATACTTTTGGCTAGACAGAAGATCAGTGTCCACCCCCTACCATCACAGCATTTGCTAAAATGAAATGTTAAAAGTCCTGACTTTCACTCCTTCAAGTGAGGCAAATGGATTTACTGCTACCACCAAGACAGTGGGCCTACGCAAATGTCTTGATCAAAAGCTCCATGGGACTCTGGAGTTACGCGCCTCCTCGTACAAGCAACAGCTTCATGTCCCCTTCAGTGAAAGGAAGAGTACAATAGGAATGATCGTGTGCAGCCGTCCTCAACAATAAAATGAGGAACTCTGCTTTGTATGCATGACAGATTATGAGAGTTCCTGGACTTGAGCAATAATAGGATTTGGGGTTTGCTTGCTTTTGGTACAGTGCTATATAATCAGTGAACCAATTCAGGAAACTCCCCTTGGTGTTGCAATATATAGACTGGCTTCCGACATTTCTCCATTTTCCTATTTTATGCCAACCTTTTCCTCCTGAACCCCAGGCCTACCTGGCATTCAGCATGCCAACTCCCCAGGCCAGGGTCAATTCACATGTCCAAAGTCCAAACCGAAGCACAGCACAGTCCTACAGAGTTCCTGGAGCATCCAGGCTGAGGTTCATCAACATGGGCACTTGAGCAGACCCAGCACCTGTGTTCTGCTGCCCTTTTATACTTTGCATGCTGATTGCTGCATCTGGGCTTGACGAGGCAAGTGACCCTCACCTGTCCCAAGCTTACTTCAGCTGAGGAATCACACCCTTCCTCCTAGAGATAGCAAGCCCCACCTGGCCAGCAAGGGAGCTGGGTTGTGGCCCCTAGCCTGCCTTAGCCTCCTGGAGCACTCTGCCCGCAGTGTCAGGAGTTCAGCCTACACTCGAGTAGGACCCTGGCAGAGACACATGCCCGACTGGCATGTTCCTTCCCTCCTGGTCAATCGTTTGGGAGCTTCATAAGCATTCTTCAGCCCGAACATCACAGCGACCGATGCCAACCGACACCGGCACACTTAGGGATCTGCAGAGTTTGCGCATCATGCATGACAGACCTCAGCAGCTCAGCATTTTGGCTAATCTACTTTATTTACATATAAACACACACGGAGCACTGCAAGATGGTTCCCTCTCTCTCTAGCATCAGACAGCAAAGAGAGAAAGACAAAGGACACTAGTCCCACTTCACGGAACACAGTAACACAAACATCCTGTCTCTGTCACTTCCCACTCTGTGGAGTCAAAACATATACCGTCATGTGAAAGACAAAAATCCCATGACTGCAATCATTCTAACATGCAGTTCCCTACGCCTCAGAGCCCGCCATGTTCATGGAGGCAGGGGCCCCTCTGGCTCTGGTGATGGGTCCTGCTGCTCTGGTTCCTGTGCACTGAACCCCATCGCCTCAACATCCTCCATCACCCTGTGAGTACTTCCTACACCAACCTCTCCTTCCCCATCCCCAGCTTGCCCCAGTGTGTCTCAGTCCCAGCTACACCCCTCGCTGGGATCAACTTCCTCCTCTTCCCATTGTGCTGCCAGCAGTTCATGACACTTTTCAGCAGGGCTGGCTCAGGAGGGAGAGGGCTTTGGCTGGATCTTAAGCCCATTCAACATGGTCACATCACCTGGGGACCCAGAAAAAATTAAGCCATCCAAAGGGTGGCGTAACTCAAACTTTGCTTTAAAGGATCATTTCCCCTCTGCCAGACTAATGTCTATTCAGCTAGCAGTAGCCTCACTCCTAAATGGTCTTTGGATCTGGGGTACTTCATGCTGGGATAATTTAAATGCTAGCTTTCCATACTTAGTATTGCTTCCTTAGTGTCTCACCCAAGAGGACTAGTTTTAGCTTTTTCTTTATAGTTTTCTTCTACGTTTCAGTACAATGCAACCGAGTGTTCAGAAGTATAGGGGGGGGGGAGGAAGGAACAGATGGGGCTCAATCTTTTGTGGTGCCTCCATAGCTGCTGTTTTTTGAAGGCTATGGTGGAAGGAAGATTTGGTTAAAATTGGAAGGAGGAAAGAGGCTGCCTGGCTATGCGTCAGGGATTCTGTAGTTTTGAATCCTGCATTAACAGGACTTAGACTAGATGATGCTGGAATCTCTTACAACTCTACAGTTCTATGAAGATGTGGGGCTTGGGGATCTCATCTTTTCTCCAATAGGCCAAGCCTTTCCCAATGGTGTCATGTGACTCAGTGGAAGTGTTCAAGCCCTGGCCATGCTACACAAAATGTCCCATTCTCACTGTTTGCTTGGCATGTACCACTTTCAAGACATGCCATCTCTCCCAGGGAACAGCAACAACAACCTGGCACTACTCTTGAAATTTTCATATCCCTTTGTTACTGTAAGAACACATCACTCAAGAGAATTTATCCCCATAGATAATCGAGATCCTCAAGTTGATCCCCATTACACTTAAAATGAAAGATGTATATAATCTGGTATGCCTGTCCCAGTACAATAATTATTTCCAAGCCTCAAAACAGACATCTCTTTTGAAGGTTTGCAATAATCTGAATGCTTCTTGTTTTTTCATTTACTGTGTGCACCTGACTCATATTGTTACCTGGCCCACGTCCAGGAGCTGAAACAGAAGCAGAGGTGCCAAAGCACCAAAGAAGTGCTTGTTCTCACATGATAGCTATCATAATTTTGTAGATTCAAAAGAGAGAAAGCAATCAGATGCACACACCCCAAAGGTGCTTGCTTGTTTTCCTAGAGTCATGGGAATTTACAAGTTCATTAATCACAGCTGAAAGCAGAAAAGAACTACAGGCTTCCCTCATTCTGCCATGGCTCACTTTCATTTGCCTGATTATAAGATTTTCCCCTCAATCTCTTTTATGACTTTCATTTTGTCTTTAGTCACAAGGACTCTAATTATAAGCAGACTTTAGCAACCCCCCACCCACCCATTCATATATAGTTGTGGTGATAGTTTTCACTAAAATCATTAAAACTGTCAGTTTCATGTTTCGAAGTGTGTGTGTGCGCGCGCCTGTAAATCCTGGGAGACCTGCTCTCTGCCCTGCCAACATTTTCCCACCTGGCCTGGGAGGGCGGAGCCCTGACTTGACTCCAGCTACAAAAGCTGAGGCTGCGGAACCAACTTGGGGGTAGGGTGTTTCAGCTTTTTCATTGGGTGGGTGTTGTTTTTGTTGGTTATTTGTGTCTTTGTTTTAGGTTTTGTTGTGATTTATATGCAAACTGTTCAGTTTGGTTGTGTATTCTTTAATACTTTAGTGTTTACGACTACTTTTGTTATGTTGTAGTTATGTATTTTTTCATGTTTTCTGGCGTGCTCTGGTCCATGGGGTCATGAAGAGTCGGACACGACTAAATGACTAAACAACAACAACAACAACAACAACAACAACAACAACAACAACAAAGCTGCCTTGAGCATGGTTTGAACAGTGGAAAGGCAGCATACAAATAAAATTATGTATGAATGTTTAGGTATAGCAGCTTCTGCAGTTTCTATATCTAATAAGTATGCATGGTTAAACTTTGTGGCATGGGTAACAAGGATAATCACATTTCTAGATAGTTTTAGATGTGCAATTGTATATGGATGCCATTTGTACATGATTGCTGTCATGTACACCTAAAAGCTTTGGACACAGAGGCAAGTGGTGTCCCCCAACCATGCCAGCCCTTCCAGTCCATCCAAGCCACAGCTCTTGTCCATGATCTGAATACAGATTCTTCTTTTGCTCTATGACCACTTCCTTCCACCTCCCCTTTGTAAGACAGCTATGTGAATGAAAGCAGACGGTGCCTTTTCACAAGTGTTCAGTCTGCTTCCAAAACCCATCTAACGCTAGTAAGAAAGCATACCTAATATTTAAATTTACAGATGCCAGTCAGTTTACAGATGCCAGTAATCATATTTGCCACTCCAAACTCTTTAGGGACAAAGCCAAAGAATGAGAGAGGTGAAAAGGTAGGAAGCCAGTTCTAGCTAAGTGTTTGTTTTTTAAAACATAATACAGTGGTGCCTCGCAAGACGAAAATAATCCGTTCCGCGAGTCTCTTCGTCTAGTGGTTTTTTCGTCTTGCGAAGCAACCCTATTAGCGGCTTAGCAGATTAGCGGCTATTAAAGGCTTAGCGGCTAAAAGGCTATTAGTGGCTTAGCGGCTTAGAAAAAGGGGGGGAAGCGAAAAAAAATCGGAACATTCACAAGACGTTTCCGTCTTGCGAAGCAAGCCCATAGGGAAATTCGTCTTGCGAAGCAGCTCAAAAACGGAAAACCCTTTCGTCTAGCGGGTTTTCCGTCTTGCAAGGCATTCGTCTTGCGGGGCACCACTGTAATGTGTGCACACGGTCAGAGCTGTGATTGCTGAATAAGGCATTAACTTCTGAAAAGAAAGGTTAAAATCAATTCTCAAGGCAAAAAGTGGAGCAAAAAGCCAGAGGTGCAATCAACCCTTGAATATATATACCACATTTGTATCCTGGTCTTTCTTCAAGGAGCTCACGGCTATGCATCAATTTATTTTGTTCTCATTATATTGTTATACAGCATCATAAGAACATAAGAGTGCTGCTGGATCCAAGCAAAGCGCTGTTTTCACAGTAGCTAACCAGTTGTTTTTGGGAAATTTTTTGGGAAACTCGCAAGCAGGACATGAGTGCAATAGCATCTGCCTGCTCATGAACCCCTGTGACTGATATTCAAGGCATACTGCTCCTTGTAGCACAGAGATAATGACAACTAGCAGCCATGGAAAGCCTGGCCCACCATGAATGGGTCTAATCTCAAGTTGAAACCAACCAAGTTGGTGGCCACCACTAATCTTGTGGCAGCAAATTCTATTGTTTGAGTTGTGTGAAAGCAGTGCTTCATTTTGGCAGTCCTGAATCTCCCAACCAGCTGAACTGGATAGCCACCTTGAATAGGCTAGTCACACTTCTCTGAAGTCTCTCAGCCCCACTCACCTCACAGAGTGTTTGCTGTGGAGGAGGAAGGGAAAGGAGAATGTTAGCCGCTTTGAGACTCCTTCGGGTAGTGATAAAGCGGGATATCAAATCCAAACTCTTCTAATATTAATAGAGACTATGCACAGTTGTTAGCTGTGATAATGTTTTTAAATTGTTCCTGAAAGAACAACTGTCTTATGAGGTTGATAGAGGGGGATCTAATGGGATAAAATGCCTTTCATATATGAGGAATGATTAATTCTGAATGATCACATCCAAATAGACAATATGCAATAGACAGATGTCAACTCTGTGATTCAACCCTCAATTATACAATTTTACAGTTTATAATTTAATGATGTGTTCGGTAATAAAGTGAATAGTGCAAGATTAAATTAATGTTGAATGTGTCATCTGATATAAATGACACTCCTGAGCTCTTAATTTATACTCACCAGAAACCCTGAATATCTGTAATTTGTAGCACAGCAAGGCTTATGGCATCATCTTCTAGAAACTAGTCAGTAAACAGGGGGTGGTTCACAACTTCAGGGCTGGCAGATGGGCACATTCCATTAGTGCACCATGCGTCCTTTCCCAGAAATTGATTCTTGGAGTGTTTCATATAAAGATGAAGCTACCATAAATCTTAATGTTTCACACAATACATCTGATACAAATTCTGGCAGAGTCAAAATAAATAGCCCATCGGTAAAGAGAATTGGCCTTGACTGTGTTGGACACAAAGTAGTCTGGTTATAGCTAGTAAGAAAATAAAAAATGAACTCAAGTTTGGTTTCATGGCATCGTTGTCCTGAAAGCAAACCTCTGCCAACATACTAGGGCACAGAAGGGTTTATATAAAGCCAGAGAGCGAGAGAGGGAGAAATACAGATATGCCAAGTTGATTCTGATATGCTTTGGATTATTTAACGTCCACCTCACTCTCCCTTCCAAGAGACATTGTTCCCAGGTGGACTCATCTCAGCCAGACAGCCTACTGGGCCAAAGCTGATTAACTTCAGAAGTATAACTGCATCACTTATCTTCACTCAATTCTCTGGACCAATTTACAAGGTAAGAAACCCTGAGCTATTAAATGTTGGTATTTACTTTGGTTTGATATTTACAGCTCTATTACGATAGCAGATATTAAAGAAGGATACACTGTGAGCCCTTTAGTTCATTATGTGAAATTTACAACACCATATATTAATCAGTTTTATGGCTGGCTGATGAATTGCCCGGTGTTGATGCCTTCATTCACACCCACAGTTTTCAGGCTAATATTTAATGCATCATAGAGGGGATCAGCCTTGGTACCACTAAAATCTACAGTCCCAGGCTATCTGCAGTATTCTAGCTATATTTCTTGGACTCCTTCACTCTTTGATAAATTTACTATTCATGGAGCCCTAAAAGTATGGCGTTGGATGGCTTTTCTTATTCTTCAAAGTTGCACTAGAGATTTCACATAAATGTTTTTGATCACTTCTCTTAGTTTAAAGCATACCCTCTGTTTTAAAGAAATATATACATTCACTATTTAGTAGCCATAGTTTATTTATAAATTTTCAGTAAATGGATCCATTATAGTTCCTGAATGTTGTTGTTATCTACTGCCCTATACCTGGGGGTCTGTTTGGTAGGTTTTCAGTTTACTACACAATGGACAATTATTGTCAAATCCAAATACAGAAAAAAATCCTTATAACTCCTGACATATGTATTCTAACCAAAAATCAAGCCATATGAGAAGTAAACTATTTCACATTTCAAAACAAGCCATGAAAAGGGTTTTACAATAAAACACCAGTTACAACTATTTTATTATGCTATGCAAGTTTTAAAAATGAAATTGAAATTAATATTTCATTGACCGAAATCCATTAATATTAGCATTCTTAGATGTTTGTGGAGTATTCTATTGCTTCAAAAATTGCTGGTTCAGTAGAAGGAAGACTAAAAAGTGTTCTCTTTTGTTAAGATTCAGTCCTCAGCACCATGGACAGAGATGCAGGTTTCATGTTTTCAAAGCCTTCTTGAGGTACACTCAGAAGAAACTTTTAAAACTGCAGTCAGCAGTTCAGACCACCATTTATACTCAGAAATTCAGACCACCAAGTCAAAGATTTGGCAACTACCCATCCTGCAACCACACAAAACAAGTAAGACCCTCTTCCGCTCTTCTAAGCCACTTCAGACTATAAATTGGCATCATTCTCTAGAACAGAGTGAGTGTGTGCCTGACCCCCATGTGATCTCCATATGTAAAATCACACATATGTACACTTCAGTCACAAAGTCAACACCCGCCCCCCCCACAAGTATGCAGGAATCACCCATACTGGATATTTCATAGATAAGCCATCTTTGGATATTCCATTTCATTCTGCTCCATGGAGAAGATGAAGGAGATAATCTTTTATTATTCCAATTTATTATTCCCCTCACTAAAATTTAATAATTTCCTCCTCTCCCCCCAAATAACAACAGAAAATGACCCTCATCTCCATGTTTTGTGAATGGGGCTGTGCACGGGATACTTTCAACTTGGCTTTCGTGATGACTCTTATTTAAGCACTCTCCATGCACTCTGCTAGCTCTGACCTTGCTAGCTTAACATTTGACCTTGCTGCTTTCACTTTGTTGCACCTAGGTCCTCAACCCTTCCATGTCTTTTGCTTGGGAAAGCAGGGCTGGGCGGGGGGGGGGGGTTGCTAGCAGCAGAAGCAGGGTTTGCAGGAACGCCATTAGGCATCAAGCCCAGCTTGAAGGGATCTGGATCCTAATCTAATTGGGACTACGCTTTTTGAACAAGGTTGAACTTTAACCATCATTTACTCCAAACTCTTGCACCATCACTTATATTGAGTCATACCATTGGTCCATCTAGCTCAGGACTGTCTACACTGCCGGTCAGTGACATTCCAGGTTTTCGGGCAGAAGTCTTTCCCAGCCGCACCTGGAGATGCCAAGGATTGAATCTGGTCCCTTCTGCAGGCAAGCAGATGCTCTACCATTGAGAAGAAGAAGAAGAGTTTGGATCTGATATCCCGCTTTATCACTACCCGAAGGAGTCTCAAAGCGGCTAACAATCTCCTTTCCCTTACTCCCCTACAAGAAACACCCTGTGAGGTGAGTGAGGCTGAGAGACTTCAGAGAAGTGTGACTGGCCCAAGGTCACCCAGCAGCTGCATGTGGAGGGGTGGGGAATTGAACCCCGTTCACCAGATTACGAGTCAACTGTTCTTAACCACTACACCACACTGGCTCTCCATTGAGCCAATGAAGCTACGGTAGGATTGCGGTGGGAGGGCTTGGTGGGGCTGAGAGCAGCAGGTGGTAACTGTACACAGAAAAGCAAAACAGGTCCGTATTCCAAACTGATGAAGCAACATTTCCCCTCTTATTGTTTTCCTGATATTCAGGTGGACTATAAATTTGGGAGGCAGAAGGCAGGACTGTTTTATCTGAATTCAGATGCATTCAATAAAGTGTGCAAATCTGCTAGTCTGTGAGCTGCTCAAATGATACCAAAAGCACACGTGACACAACTTGATAAGCATCTTAACGTGGTGTCCGTGGAAGGTGATACTTTGCAATAATAAAGAGATTTGGTCCCCTGTTTGTAATTACCATACCTTCAAAAAGAGGCTCAAGCCCCACAGAGGAGCAAACTACATGTTTAGGACTTCATCCATGAACAATTCCACCATCAAGGCCAAATTCTGCCACTTACCATTTATCATTCGCTTTGATTAGGTTATCTTTTTCAAATGTCACATCAAATACAGCGTTACTGCAGTGAAGCACAAATCATGCTTTTCTATATTATCCAATTATTACCTTGCTTGTCTGCCAGATCACTCCCATAAATATGCCTTTTTGACAAATTCCACTGAGGAGTGTTTCACATATAAAAGACCAAACAAATTAGGGTAACAGAATACCAAAATGACATTGAATACACTCTTATAGCAGAATGCTTCAGATTCATGGAAATGTCTTGGTAATATTAAATTGTTATAAAACAAAAGGCCAACGATACTTCTGGATACGCAGGATCCATCAGCCGCCGCCTCCATCAACTGTGCACAACAGAGTCTATTTTGCGTCCCCCACAGTCTTTATCATCCAGGAGGACAGGAGAAGGACAGGACTCGAGGCAGGTTAAATAAACTGTTATGTGACCCACATGGCATACCTCGCGTATTCCTGCTAAGCATGGTGCATACTAATCTGATTTAACTGATTTTTATAGAAGATGGTGTTTATTTATAAAAGCATTTATACAATGCCCTCCCACAAAACATCAGGTGCGCATATATATATATATATATATATATATATATATGCACATATATATATATATATGCATATATGCATACACACACACACACACACACACACACACACAGTGGTACCTTGGGTTACATACGCTTCAGGTTACATACGCTTCAGGTTACAGACTCCACTAACCCAGAAATATTACCTCAGGTTAAGAACTTTGCTTCAGGATGAGAACAGAAATCGTGCTCCGGCGGCGTGGTGGCAGCAGCAGGCCCCATTAGCTAAAGTGGTGCTTCAGGTTAAGAACAGACCTTCGGAATGAATTAAGTATGTAACCAGATGTACCACTGTATATGCATGCAGATCATTAAAATGGTCAGGTGCTCAAGGTAAATTTTAAACGGCTGCATAGGCATGTCGCCATAAAAATAATAATATTTAAGTGCCCCATGAAAGTTATGAGTGATGATCCTTGCAGAATCTCTGCTACAAGAGTGTTCCACAGCATAGCACTGGCAACACTGAATGCCCAACCTCTGACTGAGGCCAGGCTCTCTTGCTTTTAAACATCCAATTTGTTTCCAGCTCTAATTCAAGGTGCTCAACATTAGTGTTTATAGCCCCAGACAACTTGGCCCATCCCTGCCAGGTAGGATTGGTATGGAGTCCCCTTTTTTGTCTTCTCTTTTTTTACATGATGGCGTATGTGCTGCAAGGTGAACTGATTGACCGAGGTTGCAGGGTCCGGAATTATTCTAAGGAAATGGAGATGGTGAGCGGCTGTAGCCTGGCCAGCCTTTCACAGCATACCCACCATTGAGTGAGAAGAAAAGGTGAGTGCTGATGTTGTTGCGATTGGCATCTGCCCTCCTGGGCCCCGGCATTTGCCTGACTGTGATGGATGTAAATGCTGGACCAGTTCAAAACTTATTTAAATAATGCACATTTTCAATCTTTCATCGGGGACGTCAGCTAGAGCCATTTCTATGTCATGAAATCCTAATTTAACCTTGTCTAAAATTGGGGAGGGTGGCAGCAGAAAGTAAACAAGACTTAAAAAAGCAAGCATAGCTACTTTAAGATGCAGTTTTGGGTATCACCAACTACAAAGGGGGGAAATTTCAAGCAAGAGCAAACTATATCACCAGCCATGCCCACAGCAGGTGTTGGTGCTACCAGGAAAGTGGGAACACCTGCATGTTAATTTGGGGGCCTGGATGAGCTCCTGCAGTGTTCTGTAACCTGGCAGATGAAGCTGATGGATGTGATTTCAGGATTCCCAGGGTAAAATACACCTGCATTTTCCAGGAGCACTTTCAGTTGTGGACAGTGTAGGCCACTGCCACACATTGATGTGGCCTCAAGAGTTGCTTTCGCTGCTGCAATTGACATAGCAGCTTCTCCACCTCCGTATTTCAGACCACATGCAAGTAGGATTACCTGGACATCTCACTTGCCCTACACACAGCTTCCTTGTTATTAACCATTATGTGCTTCTTTGGACTAGATACAGATATCAAAGTACTTTTGTTTGAAAAACAAGCTGATTGTAGATTGAATATGTTGTTGCAGTTAGTATGCAGAAATATATGCATTAAAAATACTTTTGTCTCAATTCTGGATTAGCAATGAGCTGAAATGGGGAGCATTTTCCATGAGCACTTTCAGCAACAGCTAAAAAATGGCCCTCCTTTCTTCAGGAATGTGGAAAGGGGCAAAAGTGTGTGTGCTCATTTGGAGTGAGGGCAATGCTCTGTAAGCAGCATTGATCTCACTCTCAGCTGGCTGTTCTTCCCCTGCCTGGCATTTTCACGCAGCCAGATCTGATTGGCTATCATTTTATATTGCCTGAGATCATTCTAGGAAGGAGAGGAAGCCCCCAAATAAAAGACACTGTTTGCGGAGAAGGGAAGCTGGGTGAAAACAGTCATGAAGGTACATTTAGTAGTGTAAACGTTTAGAGCAGCCTTTCTCAACCTGTGGGTCCCCAGATGTTGTTGAACTACCACTCCCATCACCCCTAGCTAGCAAGGCCAGAGCTCAGGGATGATGGGAGTTGTAGTCCAACAACATCTGGAGACCCACAGGTTGAGAACTGCTGGTTTAGAGGAACTCCAGAACTAAAACAGGTCAATATTTAAGATCTGAAATGCTGCTTCTGCCTGACCTACTTAGGATGCATTCAAAGGGTTAGAGTAACCAAGATATCCACCCTCTGTTTTCCTTAAAAGATGAGCCGTCCTTTCTTAAGGAAGTATGCAAAGCTCATCCTTGACTGACTGACTCTCTCTCTCTCTCTCTCTCTCTCTCTCTTCATGGTCAGGTCTTTCAAACATAATCTAAAGATGAGGCAAGGAGCTTTGATGGAAGGAATCTGATCAATTATTCCTCTGATGCCTGCTCTTCTGACCTTTTTTCTCTCCTTTAGAGACTGCTATAAAAGCCAGGGAGCTTGTCTGACCTTTCTTTGCACTTACATCATAGTCATTCCCCCCCAAAAAGAATACATGATTTATTACATGCATATAAATGGCATCTCACTGCTTCACAGCTTCCAGTATCTTTGTACAATGCAATTACAGTTAGCATAATTCTTCAAGAATAGCTGAATGGACAAAGCATGATGACCAATTTTATTTGAAACAGTCACAAAAGCGATAGGGCTGAATATAGCTAAATATTTGGCTATCCTGACATGGTCCACAAAAATCATCTGGCTAACAAAGAAGGACCATATTTCCAAAAGCTGAACCACTGGGCATGACAGTGAGCAATACAGAGGCTTGTATATAGCTCTGTTTCATCGTGCCCACTGCCTGGTTGGATGGTAAGGACCTATTACATCCCTGCTATGTCAGGCTTTTGCCCAGACAATGGTTCTGTGCTTTGTTGTCAACCTGTTTGAAGTCCTGGACTGTATCAGCTTTTTGCAAGCTGGTGACCTGCAGATGTTTTGAACTTCAGCTCCCACCATTCTTGCCCAGTGGCCATGCTGGGTGGGGCTAATAGGAGTTGGAGTCCAAAATCATTTGAATAGCCACAGGTTCCCCATCCCTGGGCGATATAGAATGACCTTCATGACCTTCAGCTTTATTTCTGCACCTTATGTAGGGGTTTTGTTCTTGGCCCCAGCACGCATTGGCGGAGCATGTATAAGCACCTTGCCCCATTTATTTTGCCCCAACCCCATTATGCACTCCAAAAGGATCTGCGTATCGGCAATCACACATCAACTGGACCCATCTAAAATACTCACTGCCTGTATATGCATGCGTGTGTGTGTGTGTGTGTGTAGAGAGAGAGAGAGACTTCTAATGGAAAACAATAGCACTCTTTTTCCAATTTGGCTCATGTTGTTACTATGACTCAATATATGATTCTGATTTATTAAGATTAATTTTCCCTAATGAAAACAAAACAAAACATATATAACGGCCCATCTGGGTAAATAATTCTTGAAAGTGCTTGGAAGAGAAATGGCACCTGCATATCCAGAGACACAGCACATGAATCATAACCAGGCCTTTTAGGGTTATATATGTGCCAGCACGAAAAAATAAGAGACGTACAATTTACATAGTGATTCAGAACTTTTGTTTCAGAATGTTACATTCGTGTTTAATTATTTTACATGATCTATGTCTTTGGCAGAAACTCTCCTGCTGTTTTTAACGCTGAAGCACATTAGTAATCCTTAGTTTAATTATATCTGAAGTTGCTATATTTTCCTACAAACCAAACGGAACATCTGTAATTCCCAGGTACATAAAATTCCACTGACTGCTCTAGAAGGTGTAGACATTAAATACATTTTAGACCAGCTGTTAAATTTAGAGTCGAAAGAGCTTTTAGATAATGCTTCCATGGAAAAGAAACATGTTTGTCAAATGGATTCATCTCCCTGTTGATGACAAATCTGTCTGGTATTGCAAAATATTATAAGATGTACATCTTTATCCAGAATTTCCCAAGTGGTTAGGTGACCCTTTGTGGAAGTTGCAGTTTGGCAGGGGCAAGCCAAGAAATAATAAATGAACTGAGAGTGGCAGCTTTACCCCACCTGATGGTTGGACCAAGCCTTTACCCAACCATTTAACCAACATGTCCCTGGGGAGAGACACACTCCAATGGGGCAGAAACAAAGGGAGGCACACCAGTTTTGTTTGAAAAGGAAAAAGCAAGTGCAAACACTGCTCCGCCCTCCCTTCTCTCTTGTTCCTGTGTACCCAACAGGTCTTGGGGCATTCTGGAGTCTCTGCCCTAGATTGTCTCCTCCATGGGGATCTACCAGTAGGGTTGCTCAGCCTCGCTCCAATTCATGTACATTTTAGACGGTCCCAGTGAGCCAATTGATGGATCTTCATCCATGGGAATAAAAATCTCAGCTACATAACAGCCCTGATTTCTTTATCGTTTTTATGATGCACAATATATATGTGCAGATTCAGAGAGATGTGATTCATTTTGTAATAACGCTTCTAAATACACGTCATATACTTGCATACAAATCAAATGACTTCATTCCTGTACTGGCAATATTCCCCCTGGTTACAATTAGTGCTAAAATGTTCACGGGGAACCTTCCTAGAAGGCAGACACACAAATTATTTCCCATTCCATAGTAATTAACATAGAGATTGAAGACGAGATGACTTTAAACTACATAGCTTCAATTTTCTAAGAAATAGTGGAGGCTTATAGTAAAAGGACAATATGATAAATTATAGGTGTGGGACCATATTGAAGAAGGGGCAGGTTAAAGGCTTCAGGGTCTGTGATCTCCAGGGGTAGATGAACCAGAAAAGCAAAGTGTAGCTACTCAAGATTTATTGAAGTTTCTGTATAAATACAGGATCAGACCTCTAACTCCACCTGCTCTTTCCTGGCAGCACAACCACAATTTCCCAGTTGGTGCATCCCTTCAGCCCTCTTTTCCAAGGCTTCAGAGCTTGAGGAGTGAAAGATCCAGGTCTTATGATACCCTGGGGCCACGCCCAATAGCCAGGTCCTCCCAAATCCTAGCCCAATAGAGTTGGGAAAACCAGATAGGTACTTCTTAGGAGTCCCTCTGCCTCCCAACAGATAGGAGGAGAAGGTCCTGTAGAAGTGCGAAGAGGTGTTCTTTGCTCCTCTATCTCCAGGAAGCCCCTTTCCACACCTCTCATGTTTATGCTTCTGAACCCTTCATTAGGCCTTGGGCTGGTGGTAGCAGCTGCTCCCTGCCTTGCTTCTTCATGTACTGACTGAGCAGCAGCAGTCTTGGCTCCTGGATAGGTGAACTGGGGCCGCCTTGAAAGGAAAGTCACGGCAAAAGCTGTTCTACTCAAGACAGTGCCCGGCAAATCCTCACAACAGTCAGATTATCCAGATAAACACATCTAGTTGGACAGAATAAAGCTTTAGTTTTAGCTTCTTGCTACCAACTGATGATGTGTATACAACTAGTTTTGTTTAAGGAGCAGTATTTTGTCTTTAAGGAGCAGTATTTTGAACTGAAGTCCAACAGGACAACTTCCTATGACAGGGAGGGAGGACCTGGGACCTTTGGTGTGTTCTTAGACTCCAGCTCTTATCATCCCTGACTGCTGGTCTTGCCATATTAGGCTGATGGGAGGGGGACTCCAACAACATCTGGACACTCACAGGTTCCTATGCCAGACTTTGGACTTATCTTCACACTAGGGATGAAATAATCAGTTTATTTCTGCTGTGTCAATTTCACACGTTCATTTGTAACACGTGTCACTCTATCCCACTTCCACGCTAATCTGCCTTTTAAAAAATCTGCATGCAAATTCATATTCAAATAAGCATTTTAATGCATTTTCTCACAAATAGGATCTATAAATTCATTTTCTTCCAAAAAATGTACAATGAAGTAAACATTTCTCAATATATTGTGAAACAATGCATTTTTGCCTTTTTTTTTTTTAGTTGAGAACTGCACAGTAAAATGTAGAGAAATGCAAAATCTGAATAATATTGACATTTTGGCCCACACATTAGTTTGAGAGGGAGGGATCAGGTGACTTCACAGTGGAATTTGCCATGTTCAGATTCCTCAAGCATCCTTCCTCCACATGCAAGTTCTCCCGTATTCTAAATCTTAGTAAAATGAACCCCAGGCTGCCTAGCTAGGGAATGCAATGGTGGTCTAGGAACACATGACTATCTTAGAAGGCACGACTGAAAGTGAGAATGGCTGTGTTATTTATTCTAAATTAAAATAAACTGGCTCAGAATATACACACACAGCTTGGCATGATTTCTCCAGTATAGTTTATACATCATTCTTAAGGAACCAAAATATAATAAAATGAGATGCAGGGAAACCCAAATGTAAGCTTGGTCTCTGAAGATTTTTTAAATGAGTCACTTCAGTTGAAGCAGCACATGATCATAACAAGAACCAAAATGATCTCAGGACTGATGGCACTGAAGCCTGCAGGGCACGTTAGGAGAGAGACTGCCTACAGATCTAATTAAAATGCACCCAGGAATAAAGTAAGAGGAGGAATCTTTTCTGCCTAATTGGTAAGAGAGGAACTTACTCTGCTAAACTGCTGATGTAATTGGAAATGCCACATACTGGTTTAGCTGGACACAGTGATCAATCAGACATTATTCTTTCCAGCGGCCGTGGAAATGGCTGTGTCACTTGTGGGGGTTAATGAAAGCGCAATCCTGAATGCAAACTTCTTCAAGTCATGAAACAAAGGCAACAGCTTTGCACGTGGCAAAGCACACTTCTGACAGGGACTGGCATGAACATGACTTTGCACTGCTTTCATATAGCCTTGTTTTAGTGATCTGTAACTGCCGGTGCCCTGCAGAAGTAATTGTTCCTCAAGGGCTCCTCCACTGTTCTTGGAGAAGTGATTGTTGGAGGTGATTAGGTGATTTAGATATGAAAACCTCTGGTCAAATTAAATCCTTAAGTATAGGGTCCCCAACTATGCCATCTTACTGTAAATAAAAAAACAGGTTCAATTTCATGGGCTGTTCTAGAGAAAGAGAGCAGGAGGTATGGGTGATTCCTGAATTCAGTGCCTAGAGGTAACAATGGGCTGGATGAAGGCCAATAAAATGCAGCCTAATCCAGACAAGACAGAAGTGCTTCAACTTTAGGAGAGCAGCCAACCTATTTTGAATAGGGTTTCCTTGAAGAAAGATTCAGAGCCTAGGAGCACTCCAGGGTCCAAATAGCAGCTAAGGAGCCCCCTACTTGAATACGTACATAGTAATTTTATCAGCCAGTAAATAGCATTGCAACTTTGCTTTCATAATACTAATGTTGATAACAACAAAGAATGTATAGTGCTTTCACGTGTTCAAAGTGCTTCACATGGATTTTCTAATTATAGCCCTGTAAAGTTAAGTCAGGGACGCAGGTGGCGCTGTGGGTAAAACCCAGCGCCTAGGACTTGCCGATCGCATGGTCGGTGGTTCGAATCCCCGCGGCGGGGTGCGTTCCCGTCGTTTGGTCCCAGCGCCTGCCAACCTAGCAGTTCGAAAGCAACCCCGGTGCAAGTAGATAAATAGGGACCGCTTTCCAGCGGGAAGGTAAACGGCGTTCCGTGTGCTGCGCTGGCTCACCAGATGCAGCTTTGTCACGCTGGCCACGTGACCCAGAAGTGTCTGCGGACAGCGCTGGCTCCCGGCCTCTAGAGTGAGATGAGCGCACAACCCTAGAGTCTGGCAAGAGTGGCCCGTACGGGCATGGGTAACTTTACCTTTACCTTTAAAGTTAAGTCAGTGTTATTTCTCATTCTGCAGATGGGGGTGGGGACTGAGGCAGAGAGACAGAGAAAGCAGCTCACTTTAATCCAGCTAGTGAGTTCTTGGCAGAAGTGAGATTTGAACCACAGACTTCAGGGTATGTACCTGAATCTCTTAGCATGCTATGCTACACCAATGCCACATTCAACCATTAACCACAAGAAAGGGGAATATATTGTTCTTCCAAAACTGTTGAACTATCTTCAAAAACCGAGGGTATATGCCAATATATGTCAAGTGTTTAATGGGGCTTCCTTCCCAGGTAAATGTGTATAAGGGTTGCAGCCATAATCATCTTCTGAGTGTTAGCTTTTTATTCATAAATTAATCCAGTCTTAGATAAACACCCTAAGAAAACGGCAACACATGTTTGATGTTATGCTGAAAGCGTTAAAGAGAAATTTAACAACTTCTTTGATGCTTTGATCTCTGAAGAAATCTCGCTAAAATTATGATCAAAGTAATTTATATTACTTAACAACAAATCATCTTAAGGCAATAATAAGCATTCTGTTTAATCCACGCAGTCAATTACCCACTACAAATCTCCATCTGTTGGGGGGCAGGACTTCACTTAAGGATCATTTTCTCTTAAAGGTCAACAGAAAGTCACAGAAATAATCTTCCCTACAAGGAGGTAACAAGGCTTGGCGGCCATGATATATTGCACAGGATGTCATGTCATTTGTGGAATTTTTGTTTTGCGAAGAGAAGGTGCAGTTCTTAGTATGCTAGTGCTGAAGAGACGAAATCCAAAGAGTTACACAAGGGTCACTCAATGGCTTGGACCCAATGGGATGTCTGACGTTTTCCCACTTGTACGACAGGTCCCTATGTCATACTACAAGCAATCTTGGAAACTCCACTCATTATTATTAATTTTTTTTAAAAAAAAGGTTTACTGTGTGGTGTGAGGTGGTTGTTGGTGCTTTGCCCACACTCCCCTGGCCATACAAAATTCATCATGTTGTTCTTTGTCATCACGAAGAACTCATAGATGACCCTGTCTTACATCTCACAACTGGAAGAAAAAGTAGCTAATTTGAGCCATGGTTTTGCATGATATACACTATTCCTTTCCACACTAATCAGCGCAATCAATATTACAGCCAGTAGCAGTTGTCAAAAGTTATACCTATTCTCTAATGGTGAGTGATTAGGGAGGAGAAGCTACTCTGTCATTACAAACTCTGCAGATGCCATTATCCACGTTTCCTCAAATTGGACAAGAAAATATGCTTACATTAAATGAAAATCGATTGCTGTTAAATGTGGTAGGTAGCTCTGGCTAATTTGGATTGACACCATCTATGCGACTTGCAAAGCAGTGGATTGAAGGGAGAGTATTATGTAGCCATAATATATTCAGCACTGACTAGCTGAAGTTCTGTGTAGACAGCCATGCATAACCCACAGAGCTCAAGTGAATCACTTAAGCAGGCACCCATTCATCATGTTTTTGGCATACCTACTGGCAGACCATCTTTTTCTTCTGGATTGGGAAAATTAAGAATCACTTTCAGCAAAACTTTACTGGCTACTTGTAGTGCCACAGGTTCCAATGTGGCCCCGCTGTAGTTCATGCAAGGTATTTCAGGTTTTTTTTAGGGCAATGAGCCTTTATAAACTTAGTGCAATTTTATAGAAACCTACTCAGAAGATAGAGAGTGATAAATGCAAAACTACTGGAATTATGAGTCATAAGCAACTGTGGGAATTTGCCATGGCTGGATGCAGCCTTGCCTGGTCAGCTGACATACACCAGGACATATTTAATTCTTTGCAGAATCCTGGTTTGTCAATATGTTCAAGCTTCATATAATTACTACAAATTTGTGTTTCAATTCCATATTTCCTTTTAGGTTGAATGTGAAACTTGAGTACTTACCTGATTAAATTGTTGCAGTTTAGCAATTAAGTTGCTAACGTGTGGGTCCATTCCTCTGACTTTCAATTCTGGGTTATTAATTTGTGCCTTCATCCCATTGGTAACCACTCTGCTTGTATAACTGCAATAGAAAAGGAAAGGAAGGCTTTGTTAGGATATTTCTGTTCCACCTTACAAGGGAGCAGGCTTTGTGAGTCACAGAGTCTGCGTATTTCCTGTTGACAGGAAGTTTATGTTTTTCTGTTGCTTTCGTTTCTCTCTCTCGGTGCCTGAAACACTGAAGCAGGCAGTCATGTTTTCTCTGTTCTGACCAACGCAGAATAAACTTATAAATAATGCTCTCCTGCGTGCATCTTTCGCTGTGCATTATCTGCTGATAAGAGCGTGCATCAGCTCTGGAATGTGGCAAGCTATTTCTGGAGCTCGTGTCGCTAATTGCTGATACTGCATGTCTACGGGAGATCGATGGACGTCTGGAGGCAACGTAGGGCCATGATGGACTTTGTCTCCCTGGCAGTATCCCAACAGGCTTAACATTCGGTAAATGTCCTTTACTTTTTAGATTCAGTAAACGCTTTGGAAGAGTCTACCAAGCTAAATACATATAACTCCAGGAGAGTCATGACGAATATCCTGATTTTGTGTGTGTGTGAAATACAGACTTAAGAAGGTGCAGCACAGTTTCTGTAATCAGGTAAGCAGCACCCTGAACCTGCATTTATCTAAAGACCCCTTCCCTGCAAAAACAAAACAAGACAAAACATCAACAACCCAGAATATACACTAGGACAATGCTTTTATTACAACTAAAAAGAGTGAGCAAGCTTCTTAGTTCTTCAGAATCCTGTCAGACTGAAGATTTCAGAAGAACCTGAAAATTTGCCACCATTTTGCTACCTTTTGATTGCCCTACTTTTTTATTTGGATTTTTTTATATAGAGCTGAATACTGGAATACCCAGTATAGGCAAAAGGAGGTAATTCTTCTCCTAGTGCATTGTCAAACTTGCACTGCAACTTGGATGGCTTTGAACGTAGGCTAAAGAAGTTCATTGAGACTAAAGCTATCAATGGCTACTGGTCATGATGGCTGTGTACAACCTCCAGTAATGTCAAAAACAAAGCATAAAATTGCATGATTATTTACATATTATTGACCAAAAAACCAGCAATAGTAATTACTGCTCATATGCACTTGTGTGAGTTTCATTCTTGACATGAAAATTGTGGCAATTTCGACTCCTATTTCCATTTATGACAGAATTCTCTAACATCCCCAGTTAGAAGACAATTTGCAGACTCATATATATAAATAGAGAGAGAGAAAATTCAAATCATCCGTAAACCCTCAGCTCAGAAATTCTCTCACTGATGCACACTATAAATTGCTTTGATTGTTAATTATATTCTTCCATTAAATGAACTCATTTGATAAGATTCATCAGGTGGTTGTGATCCTGTTCGCCACATGCAGTGACCAACTCTTTTGCTAATTATGACCAAATACCTGAGACAGGTATTGTGTGTCCTTGACTTCTGTGACACCAGGGAGAGAAAAATGGTAAGAAATAGAAAAGGAAATAATGAGCCAATTAACAAGATATAAATTTCAGCTTATTTGGTGAACAAATGGTTGAAAGTGTGGCCTGCACACAGTCAGCCTTGCCCATATCCTCAGAAACACAGCAGCCATTAATTCATCAGATAACAGAGCACACCAAAAATGCGTGGCATGCCGGCTCCCTTTAATTCATGGAGAATAAATAGGTTTTAATCCAGGGAGGGCTGCAAATCATAATATTTGTTGGGCATTGATCATCATAACTCATCATTTTCTAGCACACATTGGAGAGCAGGCTTCTGTGAAGTTTAACAGCGCAACCTGCTCAAAAATAAATCTGACTGGGGCTCCTAAAGAATTGCAGTCTAAATAAAATAACTGCCTGGCTCTTTGGAATTACCTTGGCTGCAATCCTGATTGTCCTGGGCACAGAATGCAGGGTGCAGAGTAATTTTATTAAAAGCCAGTATAGCTCACCCTTCTCTCACCATATACCTTGGCACCCGAACACGAGTGGCTCTCCACAAAGCCCAGATGTTCATTTCAAGGAAAGTTCCTCCGCCTTGCACTTGATTTATTTATCACACTTAAATCCCACCTTTCTTCCATATATCGCAAGGAGGCGCACATGGGATTCTCAAGCCTGCTTAGTTTCAACGAGGACCACAGGCCTTCAGGTCATAGCCCAAGTACCGTACCTCCTTCTCAGAGTCCCAACACTCAGGCTACTCTCAGTGGAAGAAGCACAAAGTCATATTAAGGTGTTAAGGAGGAGCTGCTTGCTGAATGTGAGCCACAGAGGCCTTCTTCTTGAAGTGACTGCTTGGGCCGTAACTGAGCATAACCTGAAAAAAGCTGAGGCTAAGTGCTCAGGTGGAGCAGCAAGAGAGGACTGCGCAGATCTTTAATGCAGGGACAGGGAACTCTTTTTTCCTATTTAAGGCTACATTTCCTCAGGGGTAAACTGTTGGGGCCGGGTAGATCCAGAAACAAACATGGGTGGGGCCAGAGCCAAAGGTAGGTGGAGCTGACAGCATCACACCAGCCCATCTCGCTCTGTTGGTGCCTTCCTCTCCCTCCATCCATTCTGCCCCACTTGTCCACCACCATTAATACAGGTCAGTCCTGATTGCTTGCAGGGGGCTTTCCCCCCTCCTTCCATTGCTCCACCCATTTCCATCCCTTGGACGCTACTTCTCTCCGCCACCCCACAGTCCACAGCAAGGCTTTCCCCTGGGATGAAGAAGAAGAGTTTGGATTTGATATCCTGCTTTATCACTACCCTATGGAGTCTCAAAGCAGCTATAACCTCCTTTCCCTTTCTCCCCCACAACAAACACTCTGTGAGGTGAGTGGGGCTGAGAGACTTCAAAGAAGTGCGACTAGCCCAAGGTCACCCATGTGGAGGAGCAGGGAATCAAACCCGGTTCACCAGAGTACGAGTCCACTGCTCTTAACCACTACACCACATTGTAGCAGCCACATCTCTGTCTCTCCTCAGAGGGAGGCCTGGAGAACAAGAGTGGACCTGGAGTATCCAGAGGGCAGCATGAGGAAGCCACAGGTTCCCCAAGGCTGCCTTAACAAGCCAACCTGCATCATGTGCACAGAACCACCAGGGCTGCAGTCATAGTATGCAGCGCTGGGTTGTGACCATGCCCAGGCCTAAGAACATGTGACTGAAACAGCCTTCTTTCCTTGCTTACCCCTTCCCCTCCTTTATCGCCCTTTTGTTTCCCCTGTGTCTAACTGTAGATTGTATATGGGCATTTCCTTAAAACTGCTGCAATGCAAACGAGTCCTTTTTTCTCACCCCTTCCAAATGTTCTCACAATATTTAATGGGTTAAGTACCGTAATCTATCTGAGCATCATATTCATAAAACAGAATCACAGGCTTTTTCTTTTTATCTTTTTAAGCACAACTAAATAAGAGGCAATGTCCTTAAGTGCCTATTGAAGAGGATTCGCTAATTTTCCAAATCAATGAACCTGTGAGGGATTTTCAGTATTCGACGGTACAAATCTCACCCTAATTTAATTATGTAACTTTTGCTAGATCAGCAACACCTTTTGCAAAATACTTAGGTTATGCCATATTGAATGTCTTCATATAAATTACTTGTGGTTGGCTGAGCCAAAATCTGAAAGGAAGAAAGAAAAATCGAGTGCTTTTTCTTTGTTTTGTAGGGGTCATTCCTAACGTTTGTTATTCCTGCTTGGTGTTAAAAAAGTAAAGAAGAGTATTCAATGCTTTTTATGCTTTAAAAAGGAGAGAGGGAGAAGCAGCTGGCTAAGGTGAAATATTAGAGAACCTAAGGGGGAGTTTGTCATGACAAACCTAGACAGCATCTTAAAAAGCAGAGACATCACCTTGCCAACAAAGGTCCGTATAGTTAAAGCTATGGTTTTCCCAGTAGTGATGTATGGAAGTGAGAGCTGGACCATAAAGAAGGCTGATTGCCGAAGAATTGATGCTTTTGAATTATGGTGCTGGAGGAGACTCTTGAAAGTCCCATGGACTGCAAGAAGAACAAACCTATCCATTCTGAAGGAAATCAGCCCTGAGTGCTCACTGGAAGGACAGATCCTGAAGCTGAGGCTCCAATACTTTGGCCGCCTCATGAGAAGAGAAGACTCCCTGGAAAAGACCCTGATGTTGGGAAAGATGGAGGGCACAAGGAGAAGGGGACGACAGAGGACGAGATGGTTGGACAGTGTTCTTGAAGCTACCAGCATGAGTTTGACCAAACTGCGGGAGGCAGGGGAAGACAGAAGTGCCTGACATGCTCTGGTCCATGGGGTCACGAAGAGTCGGACACGACTAAACAACTAAACAACAACAAAGGGGGAGTTTATTTGTCAGACATTTGTACTTTGAGGAGATGAACTACAATTTAGCAATGTAAAAGGGAACAGTCATTCTCAGACAATTAATTTAGCACACTGATACAGCAATGATTAAAGTTGGTTATCAAAACTGTTTCATAATATGCATTCCAGGGAGGGTTGCACTCTTTGTTTCTCTCTGACACACACACCCCTTAAAAAATCTGATTGCCACTGCTCCTTCCATTATCATTGTAATTATTTATGATGCCTAATATGCATGCACAGGTTGGTGAATTTGATAAGTTGGTTCCTTCAATCATCTGTGATCATCTGTTCATAACTGTATGCAATATGCAGTGGTACCTCTGGTTACGTACTTAATTCGTTCCGGAGGTCCATTCTTAACCTGAAACTGTTCTCAACCTGAAGCACCACTTTAGCTAATGGGGCCTCCCACTGCTGCCACACAATTTCTGTTCTCATCCTGAAGCAAAGTTCTTAACCCGAGGTATTATTTCTGGGTTAGCGGAGTCTGTAACCTGAAGCATATGCAACCTGAAGCGTATGTAACCCGAGGTACCACTGTACAAGATTTTTAAACATAGTTTTAGGAAAGGGTAAGCTGTGTACAGCTGAAGAGAAAGTGGAAATTTTGCAAAGAAAGGGAAAGGGCAAATCCCGTGTACAGAAGTGTGTGTATGGGAGATGGCGGATGCTGCATAATATTTTTTCTCTGGTGACATTGGTTGCTTTTGCTTATTACAACACAGCAGCGAACATTTAAAGAACATAAAGAACACAAACTACTGGATCAGACCAAACAAGTCTGTAATCCTGTTTCCTACAGTGGCCAACCAGATGCCCAGAGGAATCCCTTAAGCAACAGGACTCTTCCAACTGTGTTCCCCCACAACTGGTATAAAATGCAGTATAACATTAAGCATTGCTAACAAATTTCTGAACCACTGGATTTAGAAAGTATGACTCTGCTCAGGTTCTGAGATTTTTTATGTCTCATTTTAGTTATTTAGGGCACAATCCAACCACATGCCCATCTACATGTGAAAGGGGATCCACATAGGGATCAGTGGAGCCTCTTTCCCCTCCCTCAGCCTTTGCCATGGGCCTTTGGACGGACACTCACACATGCCAACATAATCGCCATTATCAGCTACAGGAAGCCTGTACGTTTCTCCTGTATATATTATATATTCCATGTAAATTGACTGGGAAATGCGTACAATTTTCTCTTCATGAAAGAAGGATGTGCACATTCTCCATGAGGCCTGGTGAATGCGTACAATGGCTGGTTATTGTGCACATTAACTGTACAACTTCCATTCCTCTTCACATACACACCTCATATCTCCAGTCCTCCAGAGGGCAGCATGCATGAGGGGAGAGATCATGCCCACTTTAACCTTGAAGGTCCAGAAGTGCTAATGCCAAATATATATTTAATCTAAATAAGAATAAAATACACAGATTTCATCTTTTTTCTTTGTATATGTATTTTTAAATGATTCCATCGGCAGAGGAGACATATACAAAGTGGAACTAAGCAAGGTCAAGACACAATACACTTCTCACATTTGGGATGGAACATGCCAATTGCAAGTGGAAGCATCAAATACCCATATGCTCCTGTGTATACAGCACAGATTAACCCTACTGGATCCCTATCAATCAAAATGGAAAACTACATTATACAAAAAGCTAAAAGGCTTTGGGTTTTTGCCACAGGCACTGATAGCCGCAGGTTATGGGAAAGCCAGAGCAACGATTCACCAACGAATCTGGGACGTAGAATTTCAGTGTCACGTGAGTGAGATGAATAAGCACCCAGCAATCAAAGACAATGGGAGAGGTTTTACCCCAGCAATATATCTGTCAAAATTACAAATATCTAAATATAGATGGTCATTCACCCTCGCTAGATTCAATGTGCTGCCATCTGCCTTATTGCAGGGCAGATATGTGGGTAAACCGTATGCGGAGCAAATCTGCCCCTGTGGCCTGATAGAGGTGGAAACCATCTCTCATGTCTTGCTACGATGTCATTTTTATGAGGATATACGCTCAGTCTTTATCACCCCTGTTATACAGAAAATTCCAAGTGGGTCTGAACCTCAATGCTTAAAATCCCTCATAGAGGATAGGGATCCAGAGATCACGCTAAGGGTGGCCAAATTTTGCGCGGCTGCCATAAAACTCAGGGAACAAGCTGTGCTATTACAAAAACTAAGGCCTCTAGATAATATTTTAGAGACTAAGACCTAAACCACATTTCTAATGGCTGCCATATTCCTATTGTTTATTGTCATATTCGATTGTTAATTCAAACATAATTCTATCGTGTTTAATGTTCACTTAGTACGGTATGTGAATCTGGTCTGGGACCGTAATAAATTTCATTCATATACAGCAGAGCAAAATCCTAACTTTGTCTTCTCAGAAGTAAATCCTGTTGAATTCAGTGGGGCTTATTTCCAGGTAATTGGGGTTAGAGTTGTAGCCCAAGAGACTTGAAATTAGCCCCAGTTCCCTACCACATGAAATACATGTGTAAAAGAGCCTCCAATCACTGCCCTTTAAGTAGGCTATTATATCAACCCTTACTCCACAAATAGCCTGACTACTTACTTCCAAGAAATGAATTTTAAGATTTGCATCATAAAAGCTTTTGATTAGTTTTATTAAGTCTCTTGATTAATTGCCTCAGTGCCATTTCTTTAAAAAGCAACAACTAAGCCTACGAACAGAGCAATTTGAGGCATAGCTATATTTCAACATGAACTCCAAGTATGTGGTTTTGTTTGAATCAGAATCATCTAGAGCAGGGGGCAGCAAACTTTTCCAGCAGGGGGCCAGTCCACTGTCCCTCAGACCTTGTGGGGGGCCAGACTATATTTTGGGGGGGAAAGAAGAAAAAAAAGAACGAATTCCTATGCCCCACAAATAACCCAGAGATGCATTTTATACAAAAGCACACATTCTACTCATGTAAAAACACACTGATTCCCGGACTGTCCATGGGCCGGATTTAGAAGGCGATTGGGCCGGATCTAGCCCCCGGGCCTTAGTTTGCCTACCCATGATCTTGAGAGCAGCATAATTTCTTTCAAGCTGCCTGCTCTTTGAAAAGGTACTGAAAAAGACTACTCATCCTTTTCCCTACACATATGCAGATTCGCCTACTTAAATCCCCTTTTTGTGTGTGGAGGCACCGCTATTGACTGGAGAGGGAGAGACTGCTCTGGAATCAGTAATTTGAAAACTGCTATCCTGCGATATGTATAATTAGGGATCTAAGATAACAGCACTGAAGTATGCATAGGAAAAAACTGGAGTAAGTGAAGCAGTGCAGTATCAAAATGCAAGTATAATGTGGTGGCTTTATATTTATAAAAAATATTGAGCAAAAATCAAAGAAGCGACACAACTAATTTTCAGAGAAATATAAGACAAAAGGGAAAGGGAAGGCAAAAAACAGACACACCTTTAAAACCACATATTCGGCATCACAGCTGTCAGAAATATTCCAATATTTGAGTGTACGCAATTCAGATGTGGAACTGACTTCAGAGTTCTAATAATGAAATTTAATTGCAATATTCTAAATGCTCACCCAACACATATAGCCAAACATGTTATAAAGTTTCTTAAAGCCACTTTGTGTGGACAAATATGTGGTCCAGACAGTTATCGTTTGGCTTAGGGCATCTTTGAATCTGTGATACGGTTTTTGGCTTTTTTAAAAAAAGAACCAAAATATGCATAAAAATGTATACACAAATGCATATTTTAGGATAAAATGCATAGAAAAAGGCATACTAAAACTCCATAAATTTGCATACAGTTTAAAAATAATACAGTGGTACCTCGGGTTAAGAACTTAATTCATTCTGGCGGTCTGTTCTTAACCCGAGGTACCACTTTATCTTAAGGGGCCTCCCACTGCTGCCACCCTGCTGATGCGCGATTTCTGTTCTCATCCTGAAGCAAAGTTCTTAACCCAAGGTACTATTTCTGGGTTAGCGGAGCCTGTAACCTAAAGCGCCTGTAACCCGAGGTACCACTGTAATCGCAAGAGGTTGCAGAAATGGAGCAAAAATAGACCGATCTATCTAACCCCAGTAGACACAAGGGGGAAAGGTTCGTTTTATATATTAAAAAACCTGTGGGATAAATGTTTAAATTACACACTACAGATAACATATAATATACCATTATATGCAGGAGGCAGTGGAAGACAGAAGTGCCTGGCGTGCTCTGGTCCATGGGGTCACGAAGAGTCGGACACGACTAAACGACTAAACAACAACATACCATTATATGTTCAGTCCTTTTATGGAAGGACTGTATGCTTAGTGACAGAAAGGTAAAAAGGTCACATGCTTTGCCTGCAAAAGGTTCCAGGTTCAATTCCTGACATCTCCAGGCAGGGCTTGAAATCATGGAGAGCTCAACCAGTCAGTGTTGTCAGTACAGTGGTACCTTGGTTGTCGAACGGCTTGGCTCCCAAAAGAAATGGGCTCCCAAATGCTACAAACCTGGAAGTGAGTGTTCCTGTTTGTGAACCTTTTTCAGAAGTCGAACGTCTGACGCAGCTTCCGCGGCTTCTGGTTGAGTGCAGGAAGCTCCTGAAGCCAATCGGAAGCCGTGCCTTGGTTTTCAAACCATTTCAGAGGTCGAAAGGACTCTTGGAACGGGTTAAATTTGAGAACCAAGGTACCGCTGTACTGGATTAGACAGAACACTAGTTGGGCGCAGTATAAGGCAGCTTTGTATGTCATCCTGCTCCCATGAACTGCCTGTGCATCTATTTGGCCACTCTTGGATGTGCTCAGCTGGCTGGACGTCTGCTTGATCAGCAAGACAATCCTTATGTTGGGTGCCTGAAGCCGCCAGGTCAAGCTGCAGTCAGCAGAAATAACAGATTTCATTGGAGATCCCTAAGTAGCCAGAGGTCAGCTTTTAAGTTCACCTACTGGGAATGCAGAGCATGCAGAGCGGTATCATTATTCTTCAGGTCATTTCTCATTAAGGAGCAGGAATTCCATCCTGTCTATCCATTAGAGGTTTCTGTGTTGGCTTTTGCCCTGGCCATGAATGTAATTATTATCAAAAATTAATAGGCTCCAGGTACACATGGACAATCAGCAATGCAAGGGCCTGTAATCTTATTTCTCCAAAGAATTCTGGAAACCCTTAATGAAAGCTCATGAAGTAAACACAAGAAACTGCTTGTAGTGTGTGGGGTGGGGGCGTGCGGAAACAAATGTAATCAATGTTTTGATGAGTGTCCATTTTGAAAAGAGCAGTGTGCTGCCCACATCCAAAGAGAAAGTGAAGAACAATGAGCAATCTGGAGATGGTTATATGAGCTCTGTGTCAAACTTAAACATCATAGGGGATCAAAGTTGTGTGGCAAAGTGATGTTTGTGCTCTGTCTACACAGGGAAGGACAGGCAAGTTGAAACCTGACTCCTGTAGAAATGGAATAAAGCAAATATATCTGAGACGTAGAGGCTGCGCTTTGTTAATACTGCACTGAAACACTTCTCTTGACAATCAGGCATCTATCAAGATGTTAACTGTGTTATAGCCAATGAGAAATAGGTTTCCATCATCGCCATCAGCCAGCCAAATCACCGATCTGCTTCAAGCACAGGACTCGGGAGTCTGCAATCTGATCTCTGCAGCACCTGTGCGGAGCCTCACTGTCTTTATGAAATTTCATAAAAGTGTAAGTAACGTCTGCAACTGTAATGCCATACGCTCCCCCCTCTCCATAATTCACCCCCCTCTCTCTAAGTTTAGAAATATTTGGGCACCGTTATCTACAGAATCAGGAGATGTGCAAATATGGCAAACTGGATCAAGCAAGGTGAAATTTCAGCTGAACAGCCACTGAGCTTTCGCTCTCTTTATCCAGTGGGAAAACCTTTACCAATCCAGTAATTTCTAGGGCTCCTCCTGTTTATTGAACATTTATCCAGATTTGATTGCTCAAAGCTTATGTGATAGTCACTGAGCGTTCATTCCAATTTGTTTGTGGGGAGGTTGTAAGACTATGAGCATTCATCCTCTTTTGTTTGCTTAGGGGTTATATGTCTTCCCATCAATCTACCATGATCCCATACTTTTTCCCATCACTTTCCTAGCCACACAAAAGTTCGGTTGTTTTCAAAAAAAAAGCTATGCTAGAGGGATAGAGCACTTCAATCCACTTTAATTGCACAAACTTACATTTATGATATATAACTGGATCCTTCCTGTAAAATACTGACAGTCTGGAGGGAAACCAAGACATAACACACCTAATCATAGAATTGCAGAGTTGAAGGAATCTCCAAGGGTCATCTAGTCCAGCCCCCTGCAATGCAGGAATCTCAGCTAAAGCTGTCAAAACCATGGGATGGAAAGCTAGCTGGCTTGGCCCTAGCTGGAGCATCTCCCTTCTCAGCCTTGCTACTGCAGAGATCCATTTGTCATCCTCCTCCGACGTGTGTCCATGACTCATGCTGCTGTGCATTCAAGAACACACATTACTCAGCAGAGTAAACACACAACAGATCAGGCTCGAGGCATGGATACTATACTAAACTACGCGTTTATTATACATAAATCAGGACAAAGAAAAACATGGCCTCTCTCCTTGCTGATTGTCTTGGAGAGAGAGGAAACAAACACAATACAGAGCGGATGTTCTGCTCACGGGACTCCAGCAATCTGTGCTGAAATGTAAACAGACATGTGACATGTAACAATCCCACATATCTGCAGCAAGGGTAGAATGGAATTTCCAACAAAAGCATCCATGACAGATGGCCATCCAACCTCTGCTTAAAAACCTCTAAGAAAGGAGAGTCCACAACCTCCTGGGGGGAACCTGTTCCACTGTCAAACAGCTCTTACTGTCAGAAAGTTCTTCCTGATGTTTAGCTGAAATTTCCTTTCTTGCAACTCGAAGCCACTGGTTCGAGTCCTACCCTCACGAGCAGGAGAAAACAAGCTTGTTCCCTCTGACGATCCTTCAGGATATTTGAACTGGGACTGATCCTAAGACTTCCTTTATGCAAAGCATGTGCTCTGCCACCGAGCCATCGTCTCATAACAAAAGAGATTCTGACCTTTGGTTCAATCCATTTGTGGCGTTTCATGTCTTCATTCTGCAATGCAGGAGCAAAGCAGCTTATCTGTGAACCTTGCAGCTGCTTTCACATAGTATACAGCAGCAAATCAGGAAACTGCAGGCAATCCAAGTCAACTCATGTGCTTGTGCCCTTCATGCACAGCACTGCAAAACATGCATTTGTCCAGTGGACCTAGCACATCTTTAAAGGTGCGCATCAATCTTTGAATATCTAATCTTAAAAAAAGGAAAGATAATGTGTAAAGCAGCCCTGGGTGGCAGGGCGAAGACAGGGATTCCTAATGGTTCCCTCTTTGCTAGGGTGAATCTTGCCAACAAAAGAGAATTCATTCAGGACTTCCTTCTGTTCAATTGTTCTCACTAAGGACTCAAGACTCAAAGTGCCCTCTCTCTGATAAGCAGCAGTAATTAATCTCCCAGCTGTACAGTAAAAGAGTGGAAATGAAAAGTCTTTTATTGGCATTCTCATTATTTAATGATAATTAGGCCCTGGAGTGCCATAACTGCCCCCAATTTTTATTTTACAAATAGCAGTCAGAGTCATTGCTCTTCCTACAGCTGTCTTAAAAATCTGTTGCCAACCCCCAATTGAATAGGATGTAATAATAAAAAAATAGGCAAGGGCACAGCAGTGGTTCATGCTATGCAGAAACACGCATGATCCAGGGACACACAAACATTTTACTATTTTCAGTTAAATTCTCTTCCCTGCAGATCTCATAGTTTCACTTGCAGAGGACAGTTCAAAACTCCTATATGGTGTCATGGGCCCCACTGCCAGCACTGAGCTAATATTTGAGCATCAAAGGATGGAAAATGATCAAGATGACATAAATGACTTCATGTCACCACCCTAAAACATTCTGAGTTCTCCAGCAAGAGATCGACAATTATTTAAATGCACAGTGAGGGCAAAACTCTGAAGTCCTCTCCATAGTGGTTCTTCCTGTCCCGGAGTTAAGTCATTCCCTTCTACCTGGACAATATCAGAACTCTGCATCAGGCTGAATGATGGGGGAAAGGTTAGTTACAGAAAGTAAGACATACCAAGGCACCACAACACTATTATTCCTCAGGATCTGCTCTTGGAAAAAACCTGGCTTCTGCTGCCACACTGGTCCTCTTCTAAAATTACCTTGTGCATTCAGGGCATAAAGAGAAAAGGGCAAATGGAACCACAGAAATGAAGATTAATGTGCCTACATATGTGACCCCCTCCCTGGTATGTTATTTAGCAAAAGGGAACCAGTCCCAGGGTGGAGGAAGAAAAGGAGAAGAAACCATAGTGAATGCTTTCTGAGCATGCATGGAGTAATTCATGACAGTCAGGAGCAAGCCCAAATCCTTGCATGGTGGCTGGTGATGGCGGATGCAGGGCTTTTTCTCAGCTGGAACTCAGCAGAATTAGGTTCTCTAAGGTGGGCTCCATTGCCATTCTAAGAGAACGAGGGAGGCATTCATGTTGAGTTCCAACACCTCTTTTTCCAGAAAAATATCAGTGGGTGGATGGGTAATCAGGACAGCATGGTTTGGTTGTGCTCAAAGAGCTAAAGCAGGCAAAGGCAAACTCGGCCCTCCAGATGTTTTGAGACTACAATTCCCATCATCCCTGACCACTGGTCCTGCTAGCTAGGGATGATGGGAGTTGTAGTCCCAAAACATCTGGAGGGCCGAGTTTGCCTATGCCCATGCCTGAGCTGGAAGTGAGAGCTGGACCATAAAGGTGGCTGATCGCCGAAGAATTGATGCTTTTGAATTATGGTGCTGGAGGAGACTCTTGAGAGTCCCATGGACCGCAAGAAGATCAAACCTATCCATTCTTAAGGAAATCAGCCCTGAGTGCTCACTGGAAGGACAGATCGTGAAGCTGAGGCTCCAATACTTTGGCTACCTCATGAGAAGAGAAGACTCCCTGGAAAAGACCCTGATGTTGGGAAAGATGGAGGGCACAAGGAGAAGGGGACAACAGAGGACGGGATGGTTGGACAGTGTTGTTGAAGCTACCAGCATGAGTTTGACCAAACTGCGGGAGGCAGTGGAAGACAGGAGTGCCTGGCGTGCTCTGGTCCATGGGGTCACGAAGAGTCGGACACGACTAAACGACTAAACAACAACAATGCCTGAGCTAAAGCAAAACAAAACCTCCACTCTACAATAAAGATGAGCAAGTTTACTTCTACTCGCTTTCAACTGGTTTATTCATTCTGATTTGTTTTCAGTGAGGTTCGATGACGTAGCATCAAAGCAAGTGCTATTTCACACTTTCCAGAACATTTTCCTGTCACTTTCCTTAAAGGAAAAGGTTTCTTGTGCAAGGCTTCCTAAACAAGTGTAATGCAAAATCTGAACCTGACAGTCTGTGATTAAATCCCACCTCAATATAGTCTGGAGACAGAAACAGTTTTTTTTTTTTAATGAAACCAGTATTGTCACCCTAAAATAACTCACTTTAATTTTCTGAGTTGATCTGAGATGTGGAAAATAAACCCAGCCTTTCCTCCCCCCAACTGTATTTCTCCTTCTCCTTAAAGCCTTGCCTTGATGAGAAAGAGTGGCGGGTACACAGCAGTGGCATTCAGGACCACATAGTAAAACAATACTTTGAGAGTGACAGTATTTGGGTGAGCTATTTCCTCTGACCATTTGCTTTCGATTTATTTTATTTTAATTTTTTAAAAACATTACTTTATGGTCAGTCCTGTTCTTAAAAGCAAGGGAACGTGCCTCTTGATAGAACGGGTGCAGAGGCTAAGTGGCTCTCACAGAAGTGTCCTCATACAACAAGAGCAAAAGCAGAGCTGAATTCAGCAAATAAGCCTTTATTGGACTAGCAATTGTCAGGCCAGCATCCAGCGAACATCAGTTTAGCACACCTAGGCCCTAACTAGGATGCCAAAGCAACCTGCGTTAGTAGCCTTTGCTTCATATACTTCTGTCATTGCTGGAACAGCTCTATTATCACAATCCTTTGACCTTTTGCCAATAAATTGGTATTTCTATTAAATGACATACTTTTTAAAAAATGTAGAAGAGGGATAAACAATGGCTTTTTATTTCCATTGTAAAAGAACATGAAATAATTTCCTGCCATTTCTATGCACTCTTTGACATACCAATCACAAAGGGGGTTCATTCACATCTCAGTTTTCCTACAATTTCTGTAATGGTGCAGCCATTGTTAAGAGCACAATTAACAGCAGACCACCATTAGGAGATAAGTGGTACAGTTCCAAAGTGCATCCAAGGCAAAACGTTTTTCTACTCTCTCTCACTCACTTGTATAAAAAATATAGAAGGATTTCTTCTTGGTCTCCTCATTCTGAGATGATACTCTCAATACGATCATGTTACTGTATTTTGAATTGACTTTTTAAAAAAGCTTTTATATGTCCATTAATATAACTGAATTGCAAGACATCTGACTGTAGAAATCTCAACAGATATCTGGGGCCGTTTCTGGGAAGGCACCAAAAAAGTCCAGTTGTTGCAGTCTGAAAAACAATAATAAAACTATATATCTATTTAAAGTACCTGATTCTAATCGAGGGGTGGTAGACAGAAATCTCCTTGCATAATGGAGTCTAATGCACCAGTTTAAACAAACAATATTTGTTGAATAAATTGCTCTTCTGTTAAACGCTGCTGTGAATATTTAGAATTATGCTGAACCTCGGGCTCCCCCTAGTGCTGAATAGCTTAATAACCATTATGACCACTACATTTTCTTTCACAGAAGAGACTGTGTGATCAATAGTCTCTTTTTCATAGGGGACATTCTTTTTGATGCGTGGCTGGAAACAGAAAGGAGCGTGAATAGTTGCATGGGGTTAGTCACATTAGAGAGCATGGAGAAAGCTAAGTGAGCATCAATAAACCTGCAGTCAATCTTAGTCACAGCTAGAAGTGGGATGGGAGAAGGACTACTGAACAGGTAAACCAAGAGAAGAAAACCTTTCCTTGCATGCTGAGGCAGTGGTAGATAACCTGGTGCCACCACAGTGTTGCTGGACTTCAACTACCGTCATTCCCAGCCAACATGGCCAATGGTCAGTAGGTCAACAACATCTGGAGGGGAGCTCATAGCCTACCCCTGAGTAGAGGAATGGAAGTGGCGCTGTGGTCTAAACTACTGAGCCTCTTGGGCTTGCTGATCAGAAGGTCGGCAGTTCAAATCTGCATAATGGGGTAAGCTCCCGTTGCTCTGTCCCAGCTCCTGCCTACCTAGCAGTTCAAGAGCATACCAGTGCAAGTAGATAAATAGGTACTGCTGTGGCAGGAAGGTAAATTGTGTTTCTGTGCACTCTGGCTTCCGTCACGGTGTTCTGTTGCGCCAGTAGTGATTTAGTCATGCTGGCAACACGGCCCAGAAAGCTGTCTGTGGACAAACGCCGGCTCCCTCGACCTGAAAGCGAGATGAGCACTGCAACCCCATAGTCGCATTTGACTGGACTTAACAGTCCAGGGGTCCTTTACCTTTACCTTTTATTTTTTAAGAGGAATGCATTCAAATCTTAACTCTCCACATCTTTCCATAGACATGCCCACACCCAAACCATTTTCTTTTCAGTGGTAATTCAGTCTGAAGGACAGAGTCAAGTAAACAGTTATGTTCCACATGCAAGAATTCAACTAGTGGTTAATTTCAGTTATTTTTCACTAGGGTGGTACCTCCAATGTCTATTTCAATACAGCACATGTCTTCTCAAGAAATTGCCATTCACTCATAGGTCAGACAGGGCCTCTCAAATGCCTATTCCCCCCATTGAAGAGAAATACTGTCTGTGCCTTTTGGATGTTAGCCTCCCCAAAACAAAGACGAGCAAATGTAATTTAGCTAGCAAACTATCCAGTGACTTTTTCTTTAAACAGATAGAAGAAATTATTTTTCTTTAAACAGATAGAAGAAGCAATGCTAAGGCTGTAATGCTGATGCACTATGGAAGCAAATATGGCCAAAGAATCTGTATTTTCTTCTCAGGAAATGAGGACTTTTCAGCAGGAAAAAAAGAAAGATAACTTGTATTTGGTGGAGATGGTAACACTGGGTTTTTGCTGATGGCAATACAAGTGCAGGCATTCTATATTCTAGTTCTTTGAAGCAAGCAGATTTCTGACTGTCCAGCTACAATTTGTGTACAGGCGTACCTTGGAAGTCAAACGGAATCCGTTCCGGAAGTCCATTTGACTTCCAAAACGTTTGGAAACCAAAGCGCGGCTTTTGATTGGCTGCAGGAAGCCACGGAAGACCCGTTGGACATTCAGCTTCCAAAAATAGTTCGGAAACCAGAACATTCACTTCCGGGTTTCAATTGTTCGAGAGCCAAGGCATTTGAGATCCAAGGTACAACTGTAATCTGTAAAATATTTGTACAATTTTAATACTATAGCAGGAGTGGGAATATCCCCCCTTCAATGTACAGTGGTACCTCGGGTTAAGTAATCCGTTCTGGAGGTCCGTACTTAACCTGAAACTGTTCTTAACCTGAAGCACCACTTTAGCTAATGGGGCCTCCTGCTGCTGCTGCTGCGCCGCCGGAGCACAATTTCTGTTCTCATCCTGAAGCAAAGTTCTTAACCTGAAGCACTATTTCTGGGTTAGCAGAGTCTGTAACCTGAAGCGTATGTAACCTGAAGTGTATGTAACCCAAGGTACCACGGTACTTTAGTGTTGCATTCCCATGGGGAAAATCTCTCAAGCAGTGGTGGGTGGAGTCAGACTTACATGGTCATGCCAAAAACCAGACTCCCACCTCAGATAAACTGCCCTAGAGCATGGAATCATGTGGGCTGGATGCATCCTCCTGATTCAAGCTTCGAATGCATAGCAAGGCAGTCATTCAATACCTTAATTTATCAGTTTGATAGTTAGCATGTGGTGAAGGTGTGAAAAGACGTCTGACAAACTCAGCTGCATGTTGGCCTGTGAGCAGAGAAAGTGATGATCAGTCACTGCCAAGTTGGCTAGCAAGGTTAAGGATTCCTTCAAGCCACAGAATGACGTTCCTGTGAGCATACAAGCTCCTGAGTCAAAGTTTTAACTGCTGTTGCTGCTGCTGGGAGATGAGTATTTGCCGATACTTTGGGAAGAGAGGCAGTTTTTCATTACAGGGTGGAGTGGGGAAATACAGTGAGGAAGCCACTACAAAGCAATTCCCAGAGGTTTCTCCCTGCTCCATTTGGCCCCTGACTCAAGCGTTCAGTACAGAGTGGGTGGATTGGGGGCGGCGGCAGGAAGACACTATTGATTATTTGCTATGGGGATATATGAGAGTAAAGCAAAAAGAAAAAACTTATCTGAACAACTATGGTACTTGTCAACCACATGATTAAATTGACAGGTCTGTGCAGATGGAGGGAAAGAGTTGGTTTGTTAAGGGCTAGAAATGAGAATTTATTAAGTGCATGTAGACAACTCCCTGGTATACTCATTAAGGGTCGAATGAAGCTCCCTTAATGCCTTGCTGGAGGGTGCTAGGCTATTTCTAATCTGAAGAAACACCATACAAAAGAGATGATAACCTGAAAAAGATTTGCCACTGTTCCTCTTATTTAGCATTCTCTCTTATTGTTTCCTTCAGTTATGAGCTTTGCTCTGCTAACAATTGCAGGCCGTGATAAGGTGGAGGCCTGCTACCAACTGATCTGTTGGCTCATAATGCAATCTCACTCATGAACAATCCCTAAAAGACAATCCATCAAAGGGAGAATAACCATTCCCCTCCTTTCCTGAGGGCACAGCCAAGGTTTTATTAAAAATGGAGGAGGGGAGATACTGGTGGAATTTTCTTTGGAGAGGCTTCCTCACTGTTTTCTGTAGCAATTGAAAGAAAATCCTTCCTCTCCCCCCACCCACTTCACTCCAGGAAAGTGGGAAATATTCAGAGTAGACCCAATAAAGTCAACCGACACAACCAACTTAAGTTTATACATTTCTGTGCCTACTAAGACTTAGCTGCATACAACCCTTTGAAAATTGATGCATCATAATGAGCATGTCACTACTGGTACACGTGTTGCATTTTATTCCAAAATGCAAACACAGCAGTGCAGCATCCCATCCAAAGCATCTTGGAGGTGCCATTCTCAGACATTTCCATCCAGGTGATTTTTTCAGTGCAACCAAGTCCCACTTTTTTATGAACCAATTTACTCTCTGCCAGCCTTGCGCCTCTTCCTAGCTCCACAGCTGGAGACAGAAATTATCGTAGTTTAATGTTATGTAGCATCTGTATAACTATGAATTAATCATTGTCAGAAAAGAATAAAGATAATTAGTTTCATCCTCTGTGGCTTTTTTACTTGGTAATTGTCCAAGCAGGGACCTGTGCCGTTCATAGAGTCAGCAGATCCACAGTGTTGAAATGTCATTATTCAGTTTCTCTCTTGCGCACAGAAAATAATATTTAAAAATTTTGGTAAGATGTGTGAGCAGGCTTGGAAATTAATTGAATCATCCACATTTTATTAGTTTAGCTGAATGATATTCTGTGGCAACAGTCAGATTATTTAAATGCTATGTGGTAAACACAAGAAACATTCAAACTCCAAGGTAAGTCCTGGCGAATTCTTGACTTCAATAATAAAAAAGCCACTAACAATCCATGTTTGGCTGCAAGAAATAAACCCATGACAAAAAGAAGACTATATCCATGTACTCCACAGAACTGGTGCCTGTCATGAACTGGCAGAACAACGGGGAAGAGCAAGAGGATACCGGCGAGAGGTATAGCCGGGACTGGGACACACCAGGGCAAACAGGGCATGGGGAAAGAAATAATCACAGGGTGAAGGGGGAGGAGGAAGGGACGGGGTGCAGTGCACAGGAACCAGGGCAGTAGGACCCATCACCAGAGGGGGCCCTGAACCCACAAACACAGCAGGCTCTGAGGCCATGGGAGCAGCGGGAATGGCACTCTGGGAGGCTGAGGCAGGCAAGGGCCCACAGGTAGGAGGGGTGTGATTCCTCAGCTGGAGTAGGCTTGGGACAGGTGAGGGTCGTGTGCCTTGTCACGCCCAGATGCCGTAATTAGCATGCAAAGTATAAAAGGGCAGCAGAGCTCAAATGGCCATGTTGATGGACCATGGCTTGGATGTTCCTGCGCCTCTACAGGACTGTCTTTTTGGTTTGACTTTGGACTGTATTCTGACTGCTGGACTTCTGACTTGGCTACTCAGATTGACCCTGGACTGTGTTTCCTGACTTCTGTATTTTGCTCTTTACTGGTATGGCTTGACCCCTAGACCTGGACTTTGGATTTGACATAATGACTTGCTGCCAGGCAGGCCATGGGTTTGGTACAGTGCCCTTTAGATGTTGGTGGATTCCAATCCCACCAGCCTCAGACTTCTGTATGGCGAACGATAAGGGAATATGGCACTTGTAGGCCAGAACTTGTAGGCCAGGTTTGCTTGGAACACCACTGCTGGCATGTTGTTCCTAGAGAGTTGACCACAAGGAAATACAGCCCTTGAGCTGAAAAGCGTCCCCCACCCCTGACGTTAGCTAAGCCATTCTAATTTATATGTAACAATATAATGGTGCATTTCCTCTATACAGTAAATGCAAATTGGAACTTAAAATGTGAGACCAAGTTTTGCAATGCTGATTTTCCAGTTGGAAGAAAGGAGAAACATACCCATGAAATTTCTTTTTTACTTTTTACTTTTTTATGATTACTCCCTCCCCCCCCCTTATTACCCAACTTACACCTATTCAGGCATTAAAAGGTAAAGGTAAAGGTACCCCTGCCCGAACGGGCCAGTCTTGACAGACTCTGGGGTTTGTGCGCCCATCTCACTCAAGAGGCCGGGGGCCAGCGCTGTCCGGAGACACTTCCGGGTCACGTGGCCAGCGTGACAAAGCTGCATCTGGCGAGCCAGCGCAGCACACGGAACGCCGTTTACCTTCCCGCTGGTAAGCGGTCCCTATTTATCTACTTGCACCCGGGGGTGCTTTCGAACTGCTAGGTTGGCAGGCGCTGGGACCGAACAACGGGAGCGCACCCCGCCGCGGGGATTCGAACCGCCAACCTTTCGATCGTCAAGCCCTAGGCGCTGAGGCTTTTACCCACAGCGCCACCCGCGTCCCCTTCTGTAATTCAGGCATTACAGAACCCATATAGAGCAACAGCAGAGAAGGTGCAGAGACCACATGAAATAGCTACTCCCCATGGTTTCAGGGCCTATGGCGCCAACTTCTTCAGGGTGACAGCACTAGCAGGAAGGATTCCATGCAATCCAGCACTCCAATGATGCAGGGTTCCAGTTCGTATGGAAGCCACCTCCCTGCAGATGTTCATGCTGTGTGCCCAGGCCCAGAGGGCAGGGCTGGTCAAGGCATTTGACACCAGAAATGTAGCTTCTTTATTTGACCTTGCTCTATTGCAGGACTACATGGGATCTGTTTGGGATACAAATTTGGCGGTGGGGATTATTTCAGTTCCAAACTTTGTTTGTTCTGCCTTTTTCTGTTTCAGCACTCTTCACAAATTCAGCAATACTTGAGAGAGGAAACAAATGGGGGAGAAAATGAGATTCTGTAGCAGTGATTTCAATGGCATGTTTTTGTAGGTCCCTGTTGTATACTCCCAGTTACAGCTCCCTTCCTCTAATTGAAAAGCAGTGTCTTAACTTATAGTAATAACAGCCAGACAAATTTATGTTGTCCATGTTTAAGCAGGCTCTTTGAAACTATTTTATTCTGGTCATCAGCTTTTTCTAGTCAAAACCACTGATGCTAATGATATATATTTTATATTGTTCATTTGTACTTTGTTTTTCCTCTCTAAGTTTTAGGGGGTATGTGTGGGGCTGGAGAATAGAACAGAGAAACCAGAAGCTCTATTGTGCAATCTGATTTCCACTGTACAATTGGATGGACATCATTAGTGTTGGTCACAAATATTATCTAATAGAGTATATAATAGAGTACTATAAGAATAAACAAACTATACTACTACTAATACTAATACTAATAATGCAGACAATAACATCTGCAGATAGCTATAAAATTATGAGGAAAAAATTGCTTCTTTACTAAAAATGGGAGCTTTCCACAAGCTGTATTCTCCCTTCTATAATGTATAGATCAACATTTTTACTTCTTTACCTGACTAACTTAATTGACTCCAGATGAATGAATCCTGCTTTACAATGGAACAAATGAAGAAAGAATTGGGCCACAGGCCATTGCACAATCAGTAATAAAGATAAGGCTGATCATAATGTGTTCTTTTCCGGCTTATTGGTTCTACTTACTATTAACACATTTAATTGAGAATTGCTGATAGAAGATTAATGGCCGTGCTTTGATCTAGAATGAATTCATGCACCCACAGTACTCAGGAATTGGTGGTCATGGCTGTATTCTAGAAATAAAAAACACAATTTAAGTTAATTTAAAAGCCTGGTGCTAAACAGGCAATTTGTATGAAGGTGTCGTGAGTAAAGGTAGAATCACTTAGCTGAGCAGAAAATACAAAGATGAGGTACAACTGGCATTGGTTTGGCATCCAGGCCTCTATACTCTATTCAAATCTTCTTCATGTGTCAGTTTCCCTAAACAGAAGTATGCATATATGAAGGAAATAGTGCAAAGGTGTCATGGCTAACTCTCTGGGTAGCAAGTTCATGTCCTGAGGTTGGTAGGAAACTGAACAAAACCCTCAAAGGCACCAGACTTCAATGGCACTTTTAACCTTGGGACCAGTTTACTTGAAGAAGCACTGCATCCCATGTATGCTGACTTAATGCTTCAGTCTGTGGAACTTTTGCAAGTGCCACATAATGCTTCTTCCATTGATTCTTCAGACTGGCAGCAGACTAAAGTATCCTGACCACTTATATTAATAAGACATCGTCACTATATTGTTTTTGTGACTTCTATTTTAGACAAGTCTACCCATTATTATTATTAACTGCTGCTGGTGCACTTTTGCCCATAGTACTCCTACGTATAGATGTCCCAAGGATGTCAGCTCTTTCCAGAATGCCCACATGTGGCTAACCAATTTCTGGCAAAATACCTCAGTACCTGTCCCTGACACGAGAGATATATTTTAGGACCCACCCTACTCTCTTGAATGGAAATGTCTTAACTGGTTTGAATATTGCATTTTTAAGTTGTTGCAACCCAACCTGGATCCGTATGGGAAAGGGTAGGTAACAAACAATTAATCACCATCATCTTCAGATTCATCCAAGGCCTGCTGGCAGGCTGAGGGTCAGTTACATTAGCAGCATCTCTTACATTACTCAGTATATTGAAGAAAAATGCTACACGGTCAATGGAATTCCAGGCAAAGACCTGATTATAAAGTTGCCTTCCTTGAGAAGGTTTCTGTTACCAGGTCAGATTGTTTGTCCACTGACTGGTAGTTTCTTTGCAGGTAGAGGTCTTTCCTATAACTTGCTGTTGTAAAGGTAAAGGTAAAGGGACCCCTGACCATTAGGTCCAGTCGTGGCTGACTCTGGGGTTGCGGCGCTCATCTAGCTTTATTGGCCAAGGGAGCCGGCATACAGCTTCCGGGTCATGAGGCGGTTGGAGGATGGATGGCGGCTAACAGATTGAGGTTGAATCCTGACAAGACAGAAGTACTGTTTTGGGGGGACAGGAGGTGGGCAGGTGTGGAGGATTCCCTGATCCTGAATGGGGTAACTGTGCCCCTGAAGGACCAGGTGCGCAGCCTGGGAGTCATTTTGGACTCGCAGCTGTCCATGGAGGCACAGGTCAAATCTGTGTCCAGGGCAGCTGTTTACCAGCTCCATCTGGTACGTAGGCTGAGACCCTATCTGCCTGCGGACTGTCTTGCCAGAGTGGTGCATGCTCTGGTTATCTCCCGCTTGGACTACTGCAATGCACTCTATGTGGGGCTACCTTTGAAGGTGACTCAGAAACTACAACTAATCCAGAATGCAGCAGCTAGACTGGTGACTGGGAGCGGCCGCCGAGACCATATAACACCGGTCTTGAAAGACCTGCATTGGCTCCCAGTACGTTTCCGAGCACAATTCAAAGTGTTGGTGCTGACCTTTAAAGCCCTAAACAGCCTCGGTCCAGTATACCTGAAGGAGCGTCTCCACCCCCATCAGTCTGCCCGGACGCTGAGGTCCAGCGCCGAGGGCCTTCTGGCGGTTCCCTCATTGCGAGAAGCAAAGCTACAGGGAACCAGGCAGAGGGCCTTCTCAGTAGTGGCGCCCGCCCTGTGGAATGCCCTTCCAGCAGATGTCAAAGCGATAAACAACTACCTGACATTCAGGAGACATCTTAAGGCAGCCCTGTTCAGGGAAGTTTTTAACGTGTGATATTTTATTGTATTTTTGGTTTTTATGGAAGCCGCCCAGAGTGGCTGGGGAGGCCCAGACAGATGGGCGGGGTATAAATAATAAATTATTATTATTATTATTATTATTATTATTATTATTATTATTATTATTATTATGTGGCCAGCATGACTAAGCCACTTCTGGCAAACCAGAGCAGCACACGGAAACACCATTTACCTTCCCGCCAGAGCGGTATCTATTTATCTACTTGCACTGTGTGCTTTCGAACTGCTAGGTTGGCAGGAGCAGGGACCGAGCAATGGGAGCTCACCCCGTGGCGGGGATTCAAACCACCAACCTTCTGATTGGCAAGTCCTAGGCTCTGTGGTTTAACCCACAGCGCCACCCACGTCCCAACTTGCTATTGAGAGCCTTCTAAATGGAGATACTGGGAGTTGAGCTTGGAAGTTTCTGCTGGCAGTGCTTATGCTCTGCCATGGAGTTACAACCAGTGGTGTTTTTTTCTGAGGATACTCAAGAGTAAGAAGTACCAGCACCTTTTCTCTAGAAGAAAAGCGCTGGTTACAACCCCTTGTGAAGTTTTCATGCATAATGCCTCACCTTCAAATAACCTCACTTTATTTTTCACTTAGGAATCTCCCAATGCGAACTTTGCCAAGCATACACTGCAAAGGAACTGATGGTCTTTCTCTGGTCATTGCACTTCCTAACATTTGAAAACCTTCCCCTATCTGAGATCCCATCCAAATCCAATAATTATAGCAAACTTTAACTAATCAAGCGTTCAAGGGGAAAAATAGTAGAAGATTATAATTATTCTTCAGACAGGCACTTAATCTACTCTCCCTCTCAGTGGGCTGCCAGAGCTCTCGAAGAAACAATAATCGACAAAGATGAACTGCCTTCACGCTCCGAGCCAGGATTCTGCCAGGGAGACGAGAGTTATTTGCTCGACTCATGGGCTTCCTGGGACCATCTGGTTAGTCACTGTGCAAAATAGCAGGCAGAACTCAATGTCTCTTTGGTCTGATCTAGGAAGGCTCTTCTTCTGTTCTTGTAGAACAAGAGTGGCTCAACTGTGGCCCTCCAAATACTGTTAGACTCCCATCAGCTCCAGCCAACATGGCCAGTAAGAGCATATGCTGAACCTCCTGGATCAGGCCAATGGCCCATCTAGTCGAGAATCCTGTTCTAATCCTCTTCTAAAGCCATCCAAGGCCTCCTGGTGGTTCCCTCACTGCGAGAAGTGAGGTTACATTGAACCAGGCAGAGGGCCTCCTTGGTAGTGGCACCCATCCTGAGAATGCGCTCCTATCAGATGTCAAGGAAATAAAGAGCCATGCAACTTTTAGAAGATATCTAAGATAGAAGAATTTTTTAATGTCTGATATTTTACTGAGTTTGTTTTAATTTGTTGGAAGCTGCCCAGAGTGGCTGGGATAACCCAGTCAAATGGGTAGCATATAACTAATTCATAATGCTGATGGTGATGTTGGGGGCCATCACTGCCTACTGTGGGAGCATATGCCACAGTTTAAATGTGTGCTGCATCAATAAGTACTTTTTTACCCATCCTAAATCTTCCAACATTCCACTTCATTAGTTGCTCACAAGTTCTAGTGTTAGAACTTTCACCGTGCTATGCATAATTTTATCAACTTCTCAGGCAGCCCTGTTTAGGGAAGTTTTTAATGTTTGGTGTTTTAGTGTTTTTAATATCCTGTTGGAAGCTGCCCAGAGTGACTGGGGAGGCCTGGCCAGATGGGTGGGGTATAAAGAATAAAATTTATTATTTTATTTTATTTTATTTTATTTTATTTTATTTATTTTATTTTATTTATAAGAGCCTTTTCTGTAAACTAAAAAGTCCCAAATGCTGTACCCTTTCCTCATGATCAAGGGTGATGGGAGCTGAAGTGCACTAACATCTGGAGAGTCACAGGTTAGCCACCCCAGAGGTAGGAGATACATCTAACTCTCTGCTACAGAAAAAGAGCTTCCCTTTCCTACTCTCAGCCTTAAGACTCTTACCAGATACAGATACAGATGGGTTGACCAACAACTGTTTTCCCCCTCTCCTCCTCATCTATGCACTTTTAACTATCTAATCTGATGGGAAACTCAAAGCTTATACCCTAATTTGTGACATTTTAAAGTCCAATAAAGGTATGGCCCTAATGTGGATTTGTTTTTCCTTTGCGGGCCAACGTTTTATGTGAGCTGCCTAGTTTATGTAAACAAAACAAGGGTGCTTTAATTTTCTGAGAGATTTCATTTTATTTTTTTCATAGAAAATGGCAAATACTTGACAACAAAATTGTATCTAAGTCCCAAACACTGCCAAAACAAACTTAAGACCCGAGGATACTCGTTCATGTTTAGCAGCAATGTGTGCATTTGAAAGCATTTTAAAACTTACAATTGAGGATTTTCTCATACTTCAAAGAGAACAGCCAAGCAATGAGTTGTGTTTGGAATTAAATGTCTCCAAAAGAAATCTGATGATTGGCAAAGAGAGGGGTGAAGCTGACAGCCAAAAAAATTCTGGGATTGTTTCAAAGTCGTCATATAGCACTTGGATTAAGAGTCCCTCTCAGGAATGGCTCTGTCACTGTTGATTAGCTTCTCAATATGATCCCTTTTATTACAGAAAAAGCCTAGTTAAACCTTGCTTTTGGTACATTTTCTTCTTAGTGCTTCCAGGATTTTAACTGCACTACTAGACTCTGATCATCTCCACATTGCACAATTATTATTCTACAGTACATGAAAATATGGAACACCTCAAAAAGTCATTTGTCCAGTTTATCTCATGCATCCAGATTATCTATGGGGTTTCGTTTTCTTTTTTAGCAACATTGAATCATAGCTGTTCTGCTTTAAACTGGGAGTAGAATAGCAGCTTCCAGACTGCTAAGAAACCCCAATAATCTTCTGTATTTAGTTCCACATACGATATGATAATCTTTATTGTCATTGTCCCATACAGAACAACGAAATTGAAAATCTACATCAGACATTCAGAAACCGAGAAGCCTGCTATCCCAGCTATCCCAGTCTGGTTAGCACCCTAAAAAAACTCTGATACCCCATAATTAAATACAATTAAATTCCTCAGCCCCACAGTTGTTGTTGTTGTTGTTGCTGGAGGGGTTATTGGGACCATTGTGTGGGAGCAAAGGGTTAAATCCCTTCCCTCTCACTAAACTCCTGATCAGGGGAAGAGGTAGACTCAATTCCTCAAGAAGAGAGAATGATTTATATAGGCAGTGTTGTTGGTTTTTTCCTGGGGTAGGCAGTACCAGAACCCTTTTTTTCTGGAAGAAAAGTACTGGTTAAAAATATGGAACTTACTGTAACAACTTCATGGTGAGTACTGGCACCTTTCTAGAAGAAAAGCACTGAGAATAGATGAGTGATAGACCATGGGCACTGTCTAAAAAAATGAAAGATGCATTTTCTGAGCTCTGAATCTGACCAATGAAAAGAGGGTTTATGTGAGGTTCATTTGTGCCAGGCTCAGCTCACGGGCTGGACCATTGCTGAGCCAGGATGGGGGATTATCAGCACATCTTCAGCTAAACTGAGGTTGGGGATTTATGTCAGCTGAGCCAGAGATCTGCCACATCCTAATTCACTCATCCCTACAGATCTAGAGTTAGGATTGCACCCTAAGTCAGGGTCTACGATGAGACTTAATTGAATACAATTCACTAGTGTGTGAAAGCAAACAAGTTTAAGCAAAAAGAACATTTCACACTTGTTGAACCTGCAAGTTTGTCATTTCGGGTTTTAACATGTTCAGTTATTCAGGAATAGGAATGATGACTCACTCATGCAAGATAAACCAGGGTTTCCACATGATGGTCTCATACAAATGAGTAAAGCAATAAACTGTACCAAAAATATCTCTTCTGATTTGTTTTTTTCAACAAGCTTTTAAACATGTATATCATTAAGCACTGGTTTTTTTTAGTGTAATTGAACTAAATTGTATTCCAAATATAGTTGGATATGGACCATAAGCAAAAAGTTAATTATCTAATAATTAAGAAATGTACCACTAACAAAAATGTAGCAACTAAACTACAGATATGGTAAATTACATATTTAGATAAATATGTAGCAACCAAGTCTGTTTATTTTTCATGTCACTAAGAAAAGGAATACAAACAAGGCATGCAACAGCTAAATTTAAAAGTAAATAATGAAATCAGCATGTGTACTGGCTGCTGTAACCTACAAGAGTTCACCCTCCCGAAGAAAAATATGGGGAAGGGGCACACATTAAGGAAATGATAGTTAACCCAACCTATGAAGAGCTTTCAAGTATCAAGCCATTTTTACAGAGTGGTATAATCCAGTATATAAATTTCACAATACATTTTCCATACTAAACAAATATGCATTGACTCGCCTAATTGTGATTTGCTGTCGTACCTATGGACATGATGAAATGAGGCACAGGGCTTCAACATTCCTCTTTGCAGAAATCAATAGGCCTATGTACTTGAGGGATACCCATGTAGAAGCAGACTTCCTTCCACCCCATCTTCACTATTTGGTCCAGACTTCCCTTAATATCCCACAAAGAATCTGCTGCTACCATCCACAGAGAATTTGTTGTTTAGTCATTTTGTCGTGTCTGACTCTTCGGATTCTCCTTCTATTTACTCAGCTGTGTATCTTAGAATATTGACACACACACGCACCCCGCCTTCTAACTAACAGAACTCCTGGCCTGCCCCCCCCATCTCATTCACACACTCTCTCTCTTAACTGGATCATTCTCTCTGCTTTTCTCAACCAACTCTTTCTGTCTGACTCCACCAACAAGTCCGTCGCACCCCGCTGCTGTCAGTCATCCTTCTATGCATTTTTATGTTCTATCAGGTCATTTGTGCTTGCCTTACCTCGCAGCAGTCATTGAAGACTGCAATGTGCTGCTTAGCAGAGCTGAGGCTCTGTATCTCAGCCACTTGCCTGCCCCTCAGAGCTGGTGCATCACATGGGGCTGGCAGCAGCCTTTCTTCCTGCTCACCCACTCTCCAGCAGCCGCTATGAGCTGCCTAAGGGAGAGCCCATGGAGAGGTGATACCAATGCTTGGGACAAGCACCGCCTCATCCTCCTCCCTGAGCTTGACAGCAGCAGCACAGGGACATTCCAGGATAAAATCAGAAGCCGGGGTGGTTTTCATAATCCCAGGACTGTCCCTGTAAAATCAGGACACTTGGTGTAAAAACACCAGGCAGGTCCCACAAATAACCCAGAGATGCATTTTAAATAAAAGGACACATTCTACTCATGTAAAAACACGCTGATTCCCAGACCATCCGCAGGCCGGATTGAGAAGGCAATTGGGTCGCATCTGGCCCCCAAGCCTTAGTTTGCCTACCCATGCCTTTTAGGAAAGAGTGGAATGCATCTGAATGAAGAAAAACAGAGATTTCTTCCAAGTCTGCCAAACAGAACCTCTGCTTGGAAGGCATCTCCCTTTCCTAAAATACCAGAGGCCTAGAATGCCAGCTTCGCTGTTTAATGAAGTGGATGTTCAAATGAGGTCTGCCTGTGGATTCTGAAGCAAGTTGCTGCTGCTAAGGAATACGCAATGAGCTCTAACCCCTGGTGGAACAATTTCTAGACTACATATTTCCTTTTACAGGAAATGACAGTCAAGAGAAGACTTTATATATGAAGGGGAAACAGGTCAGTGATAATTTCAAAAGAGAGCTGAAGGCTATAGGACATGACTCTTGCACACGAGAGATGGAGAGTTAATTATATTTAATCAATGATCACTCCAAACATACAAATGGATTTGAAAGATAAGGACCTGAGTAATTTGAGGAGTCTGAAACAATTCATGTTGCAAGAGGAAATTAAAAAGCCAGGGTGACACATTATTTTAAAATGTTAAACCCAATCTACATTCCTACAGAGAGAATCTGCACATTCAAAATAGAGTTCAGGGCATGTATCTCAAAGTGCACATTTCTGTAGCAGGATATTTGCCAGGCAAAATACAATAAACAAACATACATATCTCAGCAATTTTTGACAGGAAAAGATATAATGACGGGGCATCTTGTTTCTTAATGAAATGAATGTGGGCATAAAGGGCTTTGGATACAAAATTAATGGATGGGTAACATAGGATCATAGGAAACAAGCCAGTGCTTGTCCATCATTTCACAAAGAGGGCTGCTGGCAAATCCCATGGGCACAACCACCACTCCTCACATACGGGGCCTGACTTTGGGGTGGGAAGGGCAAAAATTCAAGTGGCAAGATTTTGACAAAGGACCGATACCTAATCTAAAATTTCTTAAATGCTACTATGACTGAAGGACAATGTGGATATTCACTATTTAGGTCATTATGGGTTACACCCAGAAGCAAATCTCTAAGAAGCAATACTTTTCACTGTGTTGCTAAAACTGCCCTACTGTAGCCATGGTCACACATACAACATAAACACCACTATGGAAGCTATTATTATGTGTTTTACAAAGGTGCAACATTCACTTCCTTGTCCAGAGAAAAAATTGTGGGCAGAGAAGGTGAAAATTACTTTGAAACCCACAAGTCATAATGTCACTCCTTGCAGCGAAAGCATTTTTCCTTCTGCAATGCTTGCATCAAGCTGCTAATTCTTGCTGCCCGAGTCCAAAAATTATTTTGCACATCCAATTTTACTTGTTTGTTTACAGTTTACAGTATCCAGCATTATTGAGCATTATCACTTTTGTTTGACAGGGATTATATGTGCACTGGGACTCACGAGAGTAAAGAAGAAAGAAGTCCTTCTTCTCACCAGCATATAATCCCAGCTACCCATCCCTTCCACAAATCTGGAATGAGAGACTAGGATTTCAATGAGGGGCAAGTGCTCCTATTATCTCTAAGAAGCAAACACGAGCAAAGTTTTTGTAGGGACTCAGTCAGCTCCAGCCCCTGGGTGTGCCTACCCTTCAGCCCACTTGCCATTGGTCAGTCAGAAGTCCAATAACACCAGGAGGGAGTCACACTGGCTATTTTTACTCTGGCAGGTTACACTACATTGGTTCTACAGAATTTAGAGTTTATAAAGCCCATGTCATAATGTCATGAATAGTTGGCCGAAATATTGGGAAATTCTAGAACAAGATGGAGACAGAATAAAATTGCAGAGCTTTGAAAAATTGAAAAACAAAGTGCGAGATTGGCTCCATTATTACCAAATAATGGAGGCATACAATTTGGACAAAAAAGTTGGTTTCCAGGTGGAAAAATCAAAATTGGAAACAGAATTGTTAGATCCAAAAATCAAGAATTTGTCAAGAATGTATAACTTGTTGTTGAAATGGAACACTCAGGATGAAATGGTGAAATCAGCTATGATTAAATGGGCACAAGATGTTGGACATAACATAATGATGGCTGACTGGGAACAGTTATGGACCACAGGTATGAAATTCATGGCATGTAATGCCCTAAGAGAAAATTTAATGAAAATGATTTATAGGTGGTACATGACACCAGTCAAGCTTTCAAAAATTTACCATTTGCCCGACAATAAATGTTGGAAATGTAATGAGACTGAAGGTACATTCTTTCACCTTTGGTGGACATGCCCAAGGATTAAGACATTCTGGGAGATGATTTATAACGAAATGAAAAAGATATTTAAATATACCTTCCTGAAGAAACCAGAGGCCTTTCTCCTGGGCATGGTCGACCAAATGGTGCCAAAGAAGGATAGAACTTTTTTTATGTATGCAACAACAGAAGCAAGAATACTCATCACGAAGTATTGGAAGACACAAGATTTACCCACCCGGGAAGAATGGCAGATGAAGTTGATGGACTATATGGAACTGGCGGAAATGACTGGCAGAATCCGAGACCAGGGAGAAGAATCGGTGGAAGAAGACTGGAAAAAGTTTAAAGACTATTTACAGAAATACTGTAAAATTAATGAATGTTAGAAAAATGTTGGAATGAAGTTATATGGCTTTAGTAGAAATGTTATAAGGAATTAAGTATAAATAGATTAATAGAGTATTAAAGGAAAAAATAAGGTTAGAATGTGTTAAAATAATTACAGGATAGAAAACAGTGGAAGATGGAAAGGAATTGCTGAAACAATTAACAGAAGTGGAATACGAAAAGGGAGGTGTGAGGAGGTCGTTGAAATAAGTGAATGAAAGATAAGATATTGAAATTGTTTGATGTGTTTTAAACGGTTTTTGTTTTGTTTTGTTAGTTTAATGTGTTAGTGTTATGTAGTGTTTTTGTATTGTATTGTATTGTTCTTTTTTGTAGTGTTTAAATTGTTGGAAAAGTAATAAATATTATTTAAAAAACAAAACAAAAACATAATGTCATGAATAGAGCAGACGGGCAAACCCTGATTACCTTGAACTACAACAGACACTGTCTCTCCGAGCTTTTCCAGAAAATTTGCAGACAGTGGTCAAGAAAAGCTCAGCCATTTCCTGAGAGAGCTCACTGAGTTAAAAAATGATTCTACAACATTAAGGATTAAGCCATTAAAAATCAAGGAGAAAAAAGCCTTTTTATGCAAGGTAAACATAAGTTCTGCCCGTCTCCACAGCTATCCTCTTGTGCACCTGCTTTTAATTTTTTTTAATTATAGCAGAATTCTGGAACTGGTGAGCTTATTAAACTCTCAATGGTGCTGTCCATCATTAGAGAAGATGCCAATACAAACAGTCAGAAGAATAACAAAATTATCTCAAGATGCATTTCAATTTTACTACCTAATAAAATGAGACAGGGGGATGAGGTTTGGCTGAAAATCACAGGTTTTATGTGAAAATGAGAAAATCCATTCCAATTCAGAACATGTACTGGAATGTTGAACTGCAAAGGTGACAATTTTGATGCACATAAAAATGGACTAAGCTTGTTTCTCCTACTCTGAAGGGTAGGACCCAAAGCAATGGATTCAAGTTACAAGAGAGCATATACAGCTACTGGTGCAATGGGACACCGTGACGAGTGCCAGAGCGCATAGAAACGCCATTTACTTTCCCACCATAGTGGTACCTATTTATCTACTTGCACTGGTGTGCTTTCGAACTGCTAGGTTGGCAGAAGCTGGGACAGAGCAGAGGAGAGACTTTTAATTTTGTTCTGTGTGTATCGCGATGTTTTTTGTTGCTATGGCCGACGGTTGATGCAAACAAAGTTTCATTCATTCACTCATTCTTTTGGGACACAGCAATGGGAACTCACTTTGTCGCACAGATTCAAACTGCCGACCTTCCGATTGGCAAGCTCAAGAGGCTCAGTGGTTTAGACCACAGTGCCACCCATGTCCCAAATACTGGGAATATGCATATGCAAGTTTGAATGAACACAGTATCTTTTCTATATCCACATTCACAGAAACTGAGTTTGGCCACTCCTATGCTGTTAGGAAACTGTAATAAAACACCTATACACAACACACAAACATGCACACATAGGTTTTCCCTGAGGGGTGATCCAGTTATGTTAATGTGTTAAGTTGATCTACTGATTGGGGATGTATTTTATACTTGTCTCATGAATGTAATTGTATTGTTGGTGTTATTTTTACAATATTTTTCACAATGTTAGTAGTACAGACATTTCTGCAAATCAATAATCAATAAATGTGTGTGCATAAAACTTACTTTCACATACAGTGGTACCTCGGGTTACATATGCTTCAGGTTACAGACACTTCAGGTTACAGACTCCGCTAACCCAGAAATAGTACCTCAGGTTAAGAACTTTGCTTCAGGATGAGAACAGAAATCACGCAGCAGTGGCACAGCAGCAGCAGGAGGCCCCATTAGCTAAAGTGGTGCTTCAGGTTAAGAACGGACCTCCAGAATGAATTAAGTACTTAACCCGAGGTACCACTGTACTAAGCAAATGGAAACCACAACAAAATGAAAAGCAAAACGGGTTTCCATGTACACCTGATGCAGTCACCCTAAAGAACTGCAGATGCCGAAGTGAAAAAGAAGAAATGATGCAGCACATTTTAAGTACTCAAAGCACTTAATCCCCAGTATTCCTTACACTACTACTATCACCCCCATACTGCCGGAAGGAATGGCAGAAGCCAAGAGAATACCGGCTTCCTTAAGGTGTCCTAGTGAGTTTATATCAGGGCTGACATAAGACTGGAAGCAGAACTTCATTTACATTCAGTCTTGTAGCCTCTCCAGATATCAGTGTAGACCCATTTTCTTGTGCAAAATTTGTGCATTCTATAAAACCATTTAAGCAAAATGTTCCAATTGCTTTCAGTTTTGTATAAGAACTGTAAGCAAACAGCACAGTTTAGCTTCAGCAACAAGGAAATGTATGTTCAGGGGTGTGTGTGTGAGGGGTGTGTGTGTGTGAGAAAGTGTATTTTTGTGAAAAACAATTTTTCACTTTTCCTGTTTTTGTGCTTGTCAAATCTGTCCCTGCAGTTGTACCTCAGATTGTGTGTCATTATCAGTTTAGAAACTTCATTTCCCCATCTAGCCAGAATATCTGAAGAGAGTTCTCATTAGTAGCATGAGGCTTGCTGATTTCTCCCCTTGTCAGATCTCACTCGCTTCCTTCTTGGAGTTACAGAAATTACTTTTCTTTTGGGAACCGGCACATTATTAGCAACATATCATGCATAAAAGATTTTTTGATGAAATGGGATATTGCCTGCAGCATCCTTTTATTAAAAGGCTTAACCCTGCAGTATTCAGGTGTGTTAATAAAATACTACCCCGTAATTACACACACACACACACACACACACACGTAAGACTTCGCAGTGTCTTTAATCTGCTGTAACGGCAAACAATTTCCACTGACTAGAAGTATCTAAAATCTGAAAAGTATCCCATCTGTTGCTCTATAAAAGTTATTTACAGCAAACTCACATTTTTTTTTTTTTGCTTTAAAAAATGGACACTGAGGAAAAAAGTGTTTTGGCTGAATTTTAAAGGAGGGGAGAGATTTTATCATTCGGAAGAAAATAAAGGAAATTGTAATCTAGTATAAAATGAAAGAAAAGCTATTCTTGCGATAGTGGCAGTGTCCCACCAAATGTCTCAGAGTCCAGTTTCTCTTACAGATGGCCCAGTGCCAAGAACTTATGAATGTTAGCCAGATGTCTTCAACAAATGGTTTTAATGACAAAGCTCATATGACTATCACTTGACAAATTCCCACTGGGCATGCCTCACATTACACCCATGATGTAAATACCGTTAAGTCACATTTTACAGACATAGGGAAGGGAGGGGATGCAGAATAGCAAATTTCAGTGATTTAAGGCAAGATGATACAGCAGAGGGCCAAACCAGATGAGACATTAAAGGTACAATGTAAATTACGTCAGCCTGAGTTAAGCTGTCGTAAAATATGCCAGATCCAAATGCTGTTCAGGAGCAGGGCTACTGCTGGTTGGGTTGGCCTAAACCTGTTGGTGTTCTCTGCTCTTTCACATGAGTGTTTAACCTTAGGCCACATGATTAAGGTATTCAATTGCAAATCACCATTTTGAGGGGAGTTGCTTTTGTCTTTTGTTCCCAACTATTTGGATACATAACTGATTTGTTTTGTTTTGAGGACGTTCTAGTTAGTAAAGCTTTGAATAATATTTATGATTCTGGACATTTTTTATTTCAAAAGGAGTCAGTTATTATGCTCCAATTGCTTCAGGCTGTGCAATATTAATATCCACACTACACATCCAGTTGGCCATGGTGAGAACAGGATTCTGGACTAGATAGGCCACTTCTGATCCAGTAGGATATGCGTAAAGAAAGAAAAGTATTGTGCCTTTTAATGCAACACTGTTTCCCTGAAAGGATCCATTTTTTTGTAGTTAGTGCCAAGAGCAGTGATTCATGCCTTCCTGTAAGAAAAGGTGTGAATTGGGTTGCTGGCTGATGAAGACAGAGCAACAAAAAGGTTGGTGAGATTGCAATGCCATTTTTACCTGGCAATATATCATGGGTGGGGCTTGCCTGACGGCTGGCAGCTCACCTTCCTTCTCTGGCCAAGTGGATGAGCTGTCTCCTTCCTCCATGCACTGGACGCCTGAGGTTGCGGAAACAGTCGCAGCTTCACCCTGGGGCCTCACAGGGCTGGGGCTCCTCCCTCCATGCACTGGGTGCTGGCGGCAGCTTCACCCCGTTGCTCCTTCCTTTTCAACATTGTGACGTATATATCGCAAGGTTTAGCTGGTGATACATCACAATGTTGAAAACCTAGTCCTAGGTAACGGTAAAGGGACCCCTGACCATTAGGTCCAGTCGTGGCCGACTCTGGGGTTGCGGCGCTCATCTCGCTTTATTGGCTGAGGGAGCCAGCGTACAGCTTCTGGGTCATGTGGCCAGCATGACTAAGTCACTTCTGGCAAACCAGAGCAGTGTACGGAAATGCTGTTTACCTTCCTGCCGGATCAGTACCTATTTATCTACTTGCACTTTGACGTGCTTTCGAACTGCTAGCACATTTGAACAAAATCTATACCATTGTTTTGTGATCTGCATACAGCATCTAAATTTGTAGTAAACACCGTGTTCGGGGAAGGGCGAGGTTTAATTCTTAATGCACAAGGTGGGATTTTCCACAGTTTCTGCCCCCCAAAAATCCTAAGTGCTTGTTCTTTTATCCCATGATTCACTGAATTATAAGCTACATCTCCCTCACAGGTGTCACTGTTAAATAAAAAATAATGGAAATGTTTGCAAGGCCTCTTTGAGCGAAACGATCTATTACAAATCGACAGAGATGAGATGGAACAGAATGGCAAACATCTGTGCTGTTCTTGTGTCGCTGGGTGCAGTGCAGCTTAATTACTCTGTGCCTGGCTTCCTCCTTGCCATCAGCATTTATATAGTGGGAAAGGACCAGCAGGGTTCCTAAAAAAAATCACTCAGCAGAATCCCAGCTGGAACTCCTAATACCCCTGCCTTTGAGAATGTGATTCTGCTAGCCAACAATTTAACAATAGAATTATGGTGTTCTTTTCTTATGTGTTAGCACAAAGGGGGTTTTCAGATGTGAGGCAAAGAGCTATCAGGCAGCATATTCTCAGCTTCAGGACAGTCACAAACATCGATGAAAGAAACTGAGCTAAGGATGCTTTTAAAATCCAAAGTGCATTCAAGCAAACAGATGCATCAAACCCCGTCATCACTTCCCTAAGCTACTAGCTTGCGCCTTTGAAATCCGAGCATTTAGCAGATAACAATTCTGCCATTTATACAAGTCCTCTGCTATAATGTCCATTGTCCATTGCTGCACAAAAGGAAGAACAGAACGGCTTTGCCGGATCGGACCAAAGGTCTGTCTAGGGACTCGCAAGCGCTCGGGAAGTGATTCAGAAAGTTCCTTTTAGCAAATATGCATCGTGATTTCCTCTCCAGGAGACACGTTGCTTTTGAAACTTTCAGAAGCAGCTTGTTCAAAGAGAAGGGGGGTGGGCAGAAACCGTTCGCTCTCAGACTTTGCTCCTAAGCTCCCTATATAAGACCAGCCAATATCTCTTACAAGGCATTTTATCTGTACAAGCCAGTATACTGTGACCCAGCTGCAGCCAAAATGGGCAGATCCAAAGATGCAGAATCTTCCTTCTTTCTGTATGTACCAGCCATGCACTAGATGCCACTGGGCATGGGTATGCTGACTGAGACGCACAGGCACTGATGTGGTTCTCCAGAGGTGCCGGTGTGTGGCCATACAGAGGACTTTTTCCAAATATTGCATCCAACAAGCACAATACAGTCCTTAGCATCCATACGCATCATAAGTTTACGGACACTCTCCCACTCATATCTAACTGAAGGTGGGAATGTTTACAGGGGTCAGCAAGCTTTTTCAGCAGGGGGCCGGTCCACTGTCCCTCAGACCTTGTGGGGGGCCGGACTATATTTTGGGGAAAAAATGAACGAATTCCTATGCCCCACAAATAACCCAGAGATGCATTTTAAATAAAAGGACACATTCTACTCATGTAAAAACACGCTGATTCCACGGGCCAGATTGAGAAGGCGATTGGGCCGGATCCAGCCCCAGAGCCTTAGTTTACCTACGCATGGTACATACCCTAACTGGTTCCACTGCGAGTGGTTTTCTACAAAGGCAGCATCACTCAAGAGCACATCATCTTGTTGCACATCACTTTGGGTGAATGAGTATCTCTAAATTGGAGCCATCATTTCTACTGCTGCTGTGCTGAAAATTTACCTGCACCCCCCCACAAGCATCTGCATCCCCCCCCAAACATTAATGACAGGCCCCGCCAATTGCATTTGTCAGAGGGGAAAACATCCAGTGCAATTCTCAGGGGCAGGATGCAGGTTCTTCTGCTCTGCTTCCTACATTGAGGTGACCAAGGGGTGCATTTGAGTGCCCTTTTTTTCATACTGCAAATCATCTCTCAAATGGTCTGCCCTCTGCAGCCTTCCCGGGTGTCTGTGTCTCCTGAAAACTCTGTTACATCCTAGAGTGTCCTTCGCAGGAAGTGCAGGCAGGCAGGGAGGCAACCTCATATCTGACAGCTGCTTGTTATTATTTCTTTAAGTAAAACCTCTTTACTTATAAAGAAATCAGTGCAGAAAACAAAGTTTTCTTAGATCATCAATAGCTGAACTACATTCCATACTCCGTTCCATACTTCAGCTGAAACCCAGGGAACAAAATCATGTGGCTACTCCTCCCATGAGGACTCTTCAGAGCAGGATGCTCAAGAAGTCAGGGACGCAGCAGAGCTTGAAGATAAATTTAAAGGAAAGAAAAGCACTCACCATCTGACAACTACTTTGCACTGATAATTCTGCACTCACTGGAATTACAGAGACATTCTACAGTGCCCTGAAGATGAGGCAGAAAAATGGAAACCTCTTTCACAAGTGAAGAAAACTTTCAGAAATTGAAGGGCAGGTTATTTTACCTATTGCTGTTCCTCCATTTTTATAGTATCAGTTCAATTTAGTGTAAACCCTGTGGATGAGGATTCCATGTTAAAAGACCGTCTCCTTGTTTACCATCAATAAAAGAAACCCAAAAAGTGCTATAACAGTGACAGAATTATTGCAGTTAGTCCTCACATTCCTTCTGAGCTTTTACTTCTGTCTTTCATTTTTCAAGCTGTGGCCTACAGCCCCTGGACACTTTATTAAGACTGAACCTGTTCTCCTCAAAAATTCAAGAACAAAACTCTAAGTGTCAATGCAGTTACATTGGTATCAGTTGCCTTTATTCCATCAACAAATATTCAGAAAGGCAGTATGAAATGCAGCAAAGATAGTTCGCACTTTATGGAAATAATATTATACATGCTTCAACTGCAACATGCACCTGTTGGGTGGAACATATGAAGAGATTTATGTTCAGCTTGCCATAACTTATGAAGGAATGAGGCTGGAAAGGGAATACTCTTCTGCTAAGAAACTTGATCTGTCCCAGATCAGATTCCAGTAATGAATGAAGTTTTAGTCAATTTAATGGTCTATTACTTTTGAATTTCTCATGTTCAAACAGGACTTTTCTTACAGTTGATTGAAGGAATGAAATAAAAACATAATATGTCATTATTATTTTCCCTTTCTAATAAGCTGGTGAACTAATTCAGTTGGAACATGCTGATTCCAGCTACACAAAACTTCATTTTAGTAACCAAATGAGATGTGTAATCCTTAATAAGGGCTAAGATAATTGCATTACAACTGTTGGCACAGTTCAAAAATGGGGATTAGGGGGCAGAGAGAGAGAGAGAGAGAGAGAGAGAGAGAGAGAGAAACATTTTGCCATCTGGAGCAGTGACTTCCAGTGTCTAGAAATTCGAGTCACTCAAAATCAGTTATGTCTCCATTTAAAACAATATAATACAGGATGAAGTAGAGTATAAAATGTAGGATGCAGAATATTTTAAATATTTTAATGGATGATGCATTTAAAAATATCAGTCACTAGCAGCCCTGTTTCCCTTCACTGCTTGAGAATTCTAATGTTTTTTTTTTTAAAAAAAATCACCCTAGTCCAATAATTCATTTTAACTGAGGAGTACATCTATACACATAACCCTTTTTGAGCGCAGGTAGCTCTCTCCACTGAAACAAAGCAGTATAATTGTATTTGCTGAGAACTTTGTGTGTGCATGAAGATCACACAGAACTCTGAACCAGGGCGAATGATTATTCCTACTTCTATAGGGATAAGTGAATTAGAATTATGAAGATGGGAGCAGAAAACATCTTTTGAAAGTCCATGGGAAGGAGCCCATGCACAATGAGACTTAACTGTGGTCAACTGTGGCTGGACCAGGTCCAAAGCACGTCTGCTTATTTATCCAGTGCATTTTTAGGCTGACCTTTCAGCATTCTCTACACAAATAAAACAGAACAGTAAGATATGCAATGAATGAAATGAAACCAGAGGATAAAGCTAGCAGCAAAGATCTCATCACAATTAAAAGTTTAAAAAATGGAAAAGTAAAAAGAAGAGGAAGAGGAAGCTTTGCTCTGGGCTGGAAAGGCCACAAAGTCAAAGTCAGGTGATCCTCCCTGGAGATTTCTGCATTTCCTTTCCTTCTGATGTTACTGCTTACAATTCTGTCTCCCATACCAAGCAGGTCACTCTTAAGGTTTACATTGTTCCTCTCGCTGCAGTATGCTGCTCTGCTCACTGGGGAACAGCTGAGAGGTGAAAAGAAGGCTGGGGGAAAAAAATCAACCTTTCATCTGGATTCCTCTTTTTCCTGCTGCTTAGTTGATCAGTGAGAGGGGGTACCGTGGCTCGTGTAAGATTAGACTGTGGGCCAAAAGCAGCTCAGGGAGCACAAATTGCACACGTCTGAACAAGAAATGGGGTGGGGGAAGCATGTTTCTTGGAGACTGTGCATACCGACTATAGAACGTACGAAAATCAGCCAAATATGATGACTGGAGAAAGTACAAAATTCTGTTGATATATGCACATTTCACAAGGTCTGTTAGATTGTGCATAATGACCATAGAATGTGCAAAGTTTAGTCAAGAGGCTTTATACATTTCTCAGAGACTTTAATTTCTGTAACAAGCAATTGTAACAAATGATATCAATATGCACAATCAAATAAGATCTACAAAATCCTGTCCTGTAAAAATAACCCAGTCCCAAAACTTGGTATTCAAAGAAGTCCCACGGCTGCTGACAATGCCTGCACATTTCCTATACATTAAAAAAAGGAACAATTTATGGGTCTGAAATAATTCAGTGATCAGGTATTTGCATGGTATTTCCATTATGCTGGACCTGGAATACTTTGCTCTATCACCTTAAAATATAGCTCTCTGAAGAATTCAAAGTGAGACATAGCAGACTCACTGTAAGGAAAAAGGGATAGGGATCAGAAGGAAACCACAGACGACCAACTTAGGATCAGAACAGACATGCTCTTTTAAAATGACTTAAGCCACTCAGGGACATATCTGTCAATAGAACCACATACACACTCGTGTAGCCATCTGCTATCAATTTTTCAGGAATGCTTACAGCTGTACCAAGGAACAGGACTTACTATATATGCTTCCCACTGCCTGCATGATATTGCAACATCTAATTTATCCTAAGAGACCTACATATCTCTGTCCATGTCAGACTGCAGTCACAAATGCATAGTTTATAGCTCACTACTGGAGCAGTGTATTAACCAAATTAAGCCTTTCCCTTAGAATCTCTCTGGCTATTCCAGGCAGATGATGCTCAAAGATGGGACCTACAGCCATGGCTGAGGCGAGAGTGGCTTGTGCTACCTCGCACAAAACTATACCATCTTCCTTAGCAAGCATGTTCTGTAATGCTGTCTTCAGGTATACTGTACTTTTCCGTCTATAAGCCCTGCCCCCCGATTTTTAAGAAAATGAGGGGAGATGGCCCAAAGTTGTTAAGCTTCTCCCCCCATGTGGCTGCGGCCAGGAAATACTCCCTAGATCATCTCCTGCATGCAGCAGCATCGGGGGAAGTTGTATTCCCGCAAGCCAGCTGGTTGGTGGAGCGCAACTTCCCCCAATGCCGCTGCATGCAGGAAACAATCTAGGGAGTTTGCCATGCACAGCGGCATTGGGAGAAGCCAGCAGCTGGTTGGCTGGAGCGCAACTTATCCCAATGCTGCTGTGTGCAGGATAAGATCTAGGGAGTGTTTCCCGCGTACAGTGGCATCGGGGGAAGTTGCGCTCTAGCCAGCCAGCTGGCTGGCGGTGTGCAGCTTCTCCCCCCCCCACACACACCTGCAGGGAGAAAATACTCCCTAGATCGTTTCCCGCTTGCTGGAGCATCAGGGGAAGTTGCACTGCCACCAACCGGCTGGCTACCCGGCTGGCTACCCGGACGACTCTAGTTTTTTGACAGGATTTTTTAGTCAAAAACCTCATCTAATACACAGAAAAATACGGTACTTGGTGCCAGAAGATTTTATACATCTATAAGAGTAATTCTCAGTAGCAGATTGCTCTCCCTTCACTTACACAGAAGCTACAAGGTACAAGAACATTACCAGGTTACAACCTTTGCCAATTTACTTGTCACCGGAGAGGCAAGGATAGGTATCTTATTGCACTCAAATGCACTACAGACTAGCTCCGTCAGTTTCCAGGGATTTCCTTGCTGTGGGGGCACCATTCCCACTGCCCGTTCTAGATCCTTAAATATGCGGTGCACTGCATGAGTAGCCAGGATACAGTATTCTGTTCAGCAGTGGAGAGAGCAAGGCTAAGAGTAAGAGATCTGCATGTTCATTAACCATCCTGACCACTGAAGCCCACAGGAGTTGAACTATCCATTCATTCAACAGAACTTGTAGGCTACTTTTCAACCATAATGGATATCCAAATAAGTTCTCAGTTATAACAGATTCATAGGAGGACAGTATTGTCCTCCTTTTCTTCTCTGTCTTTGAATATTGCTCTTCCCCTCAAAGGAAGTGATAGCAAAGCAAGTTCCGGGGGGAGAGATGTTCTTCAAAGTCCTCTTTCCAGTTCACCAAGTGTCCAAGCTGTAGGTGCAATGTTGCTGCTGCCCTAGGCAGGGTATATCAACAGCTCCCACCCCTTACAACTTTATGTGGCTATTGGGAGCACTTGAGGGCCTGTGATGTAAAGCAGATTTACATCAACAACAAGCGGATTCAAGAAGGATGTCTAAACAAACAGCCCAAAAGAGCTTTTTAAGGTTCCAGAGCCCAGTAGGAAAGTGCAGCGTCACTACTGCAAGCTGGTGGGCAAGAAGATGTGAAGCTCTTGGGCCTATCAGAGTATCAGCTATGAGAAGCTTCCTAACCCAGTCAATAGCACAGGCCGGGCTTTGATTACAGGCTCTATGAGTGATCACTCTCAGCTATTCCCCCCCTCCATACACCTCATTCTTCAATGCTAATGATTATTTTATACAATGAAAACTGTTATGAAACTGCCAAAGTCTGCCAATTCAGATGGAACAACCAACTATGGTTTGACCAAACTTAGGAACTGACTGAACTGGAGTGCATGGGGAAGAAGGAGGCAGAGAGGACATTAGCATAACACTCAGCCATGGTTTGGTTTTATATATGAGCCATCTCCGTGCTAGATAAAACATCGAAGGTCTTTCCCAAAACAAATAGCTCTGTTTAATACAAACTGACTGTGAAGCCACAAACAAACACCTAAATTGCACGCTAACAAGAAAATATTAAGCACGTCTCCAAGTAGACTGTGGTAAATATGTCAATAACGGCAATTATGCGCACAGTGGAATGGCTAAGCTGATCGGATAAATGCTTTACCAAGTACATGAAAAGCACAGAATAATTTGGACGAGTAGTTTATTTCATTTCAATTCTCATACTGTTATACTGAAGTCAGAAATTATTTCCAAACGGAGTTGAAATAACTACCTATGAGCTGGTATGTAGAGCAGACCCGCCATTGTAAAAATATCCGAGGAATTTTGATGTGCCATTGATCTTTGTTAGTTCACTTCTACTAACTGACATGCTTTCTTCCTTTTGGGTTTATTTTTAAAATGCCAGTACTGAAATTCCTTTGAAATTCAAATTCATTTGTCCATTTGGATTTGGATTTACACAACAATACATCTTTCAAAGTAGATGTGTGTGAGGGGGGAGGAAGACAAGACAAATAGGGGTTTATCCCCACACAAGGAAGCAATGTCAAGTAGACTGAAACCATGGTAACCGTCAATTTAAACAATTTAAAGGAAAATGAATTGGTGCAACAGTCTCTCAACCATTTATGTCTTATCAACATTGTAAATAACATACGTCATATTTTAATGTGAGTTTCATTTTAGTGAAGGAAGCCACTGTCTATTATTTTAACCAGATATTCATGATCTACACTCAACAGTTCCCACAGGAAGTAAATCTATGCGAGAAGGGGAGTAAAAAGTGGAAATGTAGAGTTGAAGAATTTCTCTTCCAATAATACAGGCCAAATGTTGCCAGCAAGAGCAAATATTTTGGGTCCCTTTTTTAGAATAAAAATCAACTATAGATTTGCATGGCAGGAGGAATGACAGAAATATTGTGCTCCATTGTCATTTGAGCAACTGGAGCCTAATTAAACGCAGCAAAACTCTGAAAAGTAGGTTTGCCAAAGAAAATAACTTCCAAAAGTTTTAGAGCAGACTGTTAAGATGTACATCTGCAGCTATAAGTTCCAATGTGGGGAGAGCAGCGAAAGATCACATTATGTGTTACAATGTTGGTGGAATAAGTCAGACTTCCCTAGAGATTCAAAGGAAATAAATTAGTGACAGTTAAAAATGCATTTGTATTCGAAGATCTAATATCTGCAGAAATTAACTATAACAGTAAAAGTGGAAACAGCTCTTTACACCAGCTATTAATCTTTGCCTTTAATCATTTTCTATGGGCTATCTTGCTCATCAAAGGCATTTCTGCAATCACGTACTTCTAAGTGCCAAACTGCACATGACATCAATCGTATGAATGCAAGAGGCGTTCCAAAGACTGCATAGAAATGGCTGGAAATCATTGCACATTCTTTGAACATAGGCATAAAAAGTCATAGTTTCTCTTTTTCCTACATAAAAAAGAATTGCATGTAGGAGAATATTATCAACGTCTCAAGCGATCCACCAATTTATTGTCAGAAGCTCAAAGTGTCCTTACAATGGTCAGGGCCATTTTGGCAATGACAGAAGCGTATGAAACAAAGGCTAAGAATGCCTGTCGGCTTGGCATCAGAGTGAGGGCCTAGGTATGCTAAGCTGACATCCAAAATAATAATAAATAAAATAAAACACCTTCTGGTAGCAGCAACAGGTTATGGGAAAGGCCTGTGAATGCTAGATATTCCAGGTTCAACTCCTGGCATCTCTAGATAGGGCTGAGAAGGACTCCCTGTCTGAAACCCTGAGAAGATGTTGCAAGTTACTGTTGACAAAGTCATTTCCCTTCCCCAGGGAAATGAAGTTGTGGGCTGGTCATGAGCCTGCCCCGTGCGCAGGGGGCGGGCAGGGCTGGCCTCTGTGTCATAGGGAGTCCCTGGCTGCGTCACTCCTTGGACCAACCAATCCAGCATTTAAGCTGCTCGTGGCGAAAACATGGCCCCTTTTGGCTCCCCCTCGCACAGTTCTCCAACCCTCCCTCCCTATAATTGGGCTCTAAATCCTTTGACCTTGCTATGGACCTCAGTTGCTTGCCTGTTGAAGGGGCCTGGTAGGAATTTTTCCCCACTTCGCAAATTGGCACTAGCCACTTGGTTTTTTGAAAGATTGAGGGCACAAGGAGAAGGGGATGACAGAGGACGAGATGGTTGGACAGTGTTCTCGAAGCTACCAGTATGAGTTTGACCAAACTGCGGGAGGCAGTGGAAGACAGGAGTGCCTGGCGTGCTCTGGTCCATGGGGTCACGAAGAGTCAGACATGACTAAATGACTAAACAACAACAACAACTTGGTTTTTCGCCTACCTCATAGCAAATCATCGCAACTTTGTAAGGTTAGGCGGTTAGGCATTGGAGTATTCGGCTGGAGGCGAGGGGAGGTAGTGGCCATCACCTACCCCTCCTATTTCAAGGGTATTCCGTTAAAGGAATCCAGGGGTGTGTGGCCACCTCCAAAGCCCAGACGGGGGCTAGGGCCATGGCACGACCCCTAGCGGTGCCCCTGGGGGAGTTCCTAGTCTATGTGCATCAACAGAGCTCCCCCTGCTGGTGGCTAACCCTTCTGAGACTTCCTGCAGGCGGGCAGGAGTCAGCTATAGTCAGTTTGGTTCCAATGCCTAAGCCAATACCACTCACATTCTGTAACCAATAAAGTTGTGGCCATTTTTAGCCCATTAACCTAAAATACTGGTGTCTACTGCCTTTATTCCAGCAACGGGGCAGGTTCGGGGCCTTGCCACGAAACACTGAGCTAGATGGCCCAATGGTCTGACTCAGCATAAGGCAGCTTCCCTTGTTTTAAAAAACGTAAATACCAGCCCTAGGGCCCATACAGCACCAGCACCAACGGATCCCCAATAATGAAAATAGCAGCTGAGGTGGCATAATTTCCTTGGGTGCTTGGTACAATGTAAGAACTAGATGCTCCCTTTCCACAATTGGTTTCTGTTGCTGCTCAGTCCCCCATCCTATTGCATGGCTACTATTTAAATTTTTCAGAATATGCTTGTGGATTGCTTTCACACACTTAATGTCCCGTCTAGTGCGGTCCTAAGGCTCACTCAATGTTGCTTTCATACATCCAGTGTGTGGGCTCCAATGCCCACTCTCTTCTATTGAATTCATATACGGCTCTTCATCAAAAGATCTCTGGGCGATTCACAGATGCCATGTAATGGTGTTTTCTATCATCAGCCCTAAACTTCTATTTTTTTATTTTTTTTAATAAATTTTTTATTGGATTTTCACAATTTATATAAACACACACAGCACACAACACAGATATACAAACAAAAAGACAAACACATATAATTTCAAATCCTTAATTTCTTAACCACTTTCCCTGACTTCCCCACACCTCCCCTCTTGCATCCCAATTCCAATAGTTAACTCAGCAAGTTCTTATCTTCAATTTTTACCTTATTAGTATTTTACTTAAATCTTCTTAATTAACCAAATTTAACTTATAGGCCTCAATTAAACCACGATACCCATCTTTTACGTACTTTTCTAAGGTCGACCCAAATTCCCTTCCACAATTTTCCCAATTTTTATATTAATTACAAAACATAATAACAAAAAACAACATATAATTATACACCCTTTGGATTCCAAAGCTCTCACCCCCCCTTTCCTGGTTTCGATCCCCAAAGAATATCCATCAGTCATCAATTCTCAGCCTGGATCCCTCACGTCTGAGGCCCTCGAATCTCTCACAGTCCCTCTCTGCCGGTTTTGTTGGTAGTCCTTTATGTTGGACATCAAGTCTCGGAGAAGCTCTGTCCCAATAGGGTCTGTGTTTCTTCCAACCAGACCTCCATATTCAAAATTGGAGCCCAAATCAAGTTTCTTATTCCTTTTAAGTCCAAATGTCCCAAATGTCCCAAAAGCTCCAACTTTCGTCTTAATCAAATTTGTAATCCACATGTCTTCCGATCTCCCCATGGCTAGATCTCTCCAGTCTTCATTCTCAAATTCAAACCAAATTTTCATCATCCAGGTCTTGTTTCCTTTAAAATCCATTTTTACAGGCCTCTGGTTGTCCTTTTTCACCTGCAGCATTTCAGCTCCTCCTTCCCACTCCTCTGGATCAACACATATCTCTTCTTGTTCGGCTGCAGAATTTTCTTGAGTCAAGTCCTTGTCACAATCAACAAGTTTGTTTACTTTAGAGTTCAAGGTCGTTACATCTGTAGCCAAAGCTTCACTCTGATCTCGCAATTTTCCCAAGAGAAAAAACATTCTATTCAGCTCAGCTTGCATTTTTCCATCTGCAGCCATTGTAATGTCTCAGAATCCCCTCTAGAGGGATTCTAGTTACTTAATATTCTTTCTCCAACAATCAAGTTACTTTGTTTTGTTTCTTCTTTATTTCCAACAACTTAAAGTCCAAATGTAACAAAAGTAACCAGCAGAAATAACGAAAAGCCACTTTTTCTACCTTTGACAGCTCATTTGACAGCTGTCAAACTCTTTATGTCTCCTCAACAGGCTCTCTCGCGGATCATTCCCGGATCCCGGGGGGTTGCACAGCAGCTCTTTAAATTCAATTCTTATCCTCCAGCAAAATACTTATATTGCCAAATCGTGGAATTAATAACTTTGTCTCACAAAGAGAGAAGTGGTCTTTCGACCTTAGTTATCAAATTCTTGCTTTAAATTGTCTACAGGACGGGGGGGGGGGCAGACTTCCTTTTAACGCTTCCCCCGATCGTGCCGAATTTAAAAAGAAAAGAGATTTTTAAGTCCAATTTCCGTAGTACTCACGGGTTGTTCCTTTTACAGTCCGAATGTTCAAAGAAAGAAGTCAGCGCTCTCCAGCAATGGCTTGCGGCTTCACTCCGTAGAAGAAGCGATCTACTCACAGCACCATGCCACTCTCCGTCCCCCGCTCTGAAGCCTTTAAAAAGGCTTCTTCGCGGGTTGGGGGGGCGCAAATGGTGCCCGCCGAGTCACCAGGTCCACAGGCTTCCGCACCTGTGGTTTCTGAGGGTCCCCGCGTCGCTGCCGCGGCAGGACCCGTCTTCCACGGAGCCGATTCCCTCCGGAGCTCGGAGGGAATCCGCCATTAACCTTTTCACGCTAACCCAGAAGTCCTCAGTGCCAAACTTCTAGTCTTTAGGTTAACATATGAACAAAAGAACAGCTTTCTGGATCAGGCCAATGACCCATTGAGTCCAGCATCCTGGTCTCACCATGGCCAACCAGATGCCTATGGGAAACCCACAAGCAGGATCAAAGCCTTTTGGGGCGAGATCATCCAGTGGCTCCAGCACCCTGAAGCCCCCACCGCCCTACAGCCACAGTGCCGCCCTGCATCCCCCTACCATGTATTAAAACATCAGCGGTGGTCATCATGTAACGGTTGCCAGGAGTCCGAGCACTGGTTGACGGAAGTGGACTGCCACACCACCATGGGCTTCCTACACAGGTAGTGTTTCTTTTAACCATCTGTGTATAAGATGACCCCCAATTTTTGAAAACAAAAATAATCATCTTATACACAGAAAAATATGGTAATAGTCCGGAAGAAGTTTCTGATGGTAAGAGCTATTCTTGCAGAAGGTTGAGGACTCTCATTCACTGGAGGTATTTAAGCAGATGTTGTGATTGTCACCTGTCAATGATGCTTAAGTTGAGATTCCTGCATTGAAATTTTGGACCAGATGACCCCTGGGGTCCCATCAAACTCTATAATTCTATTATTCTACTACAAAGCAAAATATGCTGTTCATATTATAAGTTCTGAATGTACATCTTAATATCTGGATGAAATAATGTTTTTAACTGTAACTCTTTTTAAAATGTTTCAACTCTACTAGATTTATTTATTTTTTAATTGTGGATGTGTCTGCCACCCTGGGCTCTTTTGGGAAGAAGAGTATAATAATAGTAATAATCCATATTCTTGTAATTAAAATCAGGGCTTTTTTCTAGCCAGAACTCGCCAGGACTCAGTTCTAGCACCTCTCAGGTGGATGCCATCGCTATTATAAGAGAGCAAGGAAGGCGTTCTTGTGAGTTCCGGCACCTCCTTTTGTAGAAAAATAGCACTGATTAAAATTAACAAAAGATTTAAACGATTTCCAATCATTATAACTAATTTTTATCCAGACATTCTTTACTCAAATTTCTGTTACTGTGTATTACTAGATGGTGAAGTCATACAGCAGATGTTTAAATTAGGCATTTTGATTTAGACAAGTCTAAAATAGCATCTTTCATATGCAACATAATGCAGGAAAAAAGAAAAGTCTTTTGTACTCAAGAATTCAGGAAAGCTTTGTATTGTGAAGTTTCTGGAAAGATGTGCCTGACAAGTCATTTTCTTTTTTCTTTCTTTCTTTCTTTCTTTCTTTTTGTAATGAATTGCTGTTCTATATTTAACAGCAATTTTGCAAATAAATTGCTATTCTTTCAGTTCATGGTGAAGATACACATTGCCAGAAACAAACAGATTCTCAAACCGGCCTACTAATAAATCCTATATTTAGTATTGCTGCAGATATTGCTCTCAAGATTTGGATACCAGGAAACATGGCTTACCTGTGGTCAGTTTTCCACATCCTGATGTAATGTTTAGAGGCTCTTCTTGTCTGGAACAGCCTCACTGTGTTGCAAGCAACCATGACTTCGTCTGTGGCCAGTAGGAGCATTGTGTGAGGTCATGGCCACTTACGATGAGATGAGGCTGATCTGTGTAAATAGGAACCCCTGCACTTTATAGCTTCAAATGGGGAGTGGGGGGAGGTAGAAAAGTCATCATAAATATGTCAATTTGCACAGCACTGCCATGGTCAGGCCAAGTTGCGCTGAGTTCTGAACTCAGTTGCAGTTTCCATGTGTATTTTGGCTTCAGACGCCTTGCAAAGACGTTTGAAGTATAATACAGCTAACTCAAAACAAAATTGGCTATACTTTCTTCATAGGCATTTGACCGTGCAGCTGAACACTACGCTGAGTGCTGCTTTAAGGGATCAGTGTCCTGCTAGTGTCCTGAAATCCAGCAATCCTTTCAAGGCACATAACTGACATATGTCCCTAATTCCTCCTTTGAATGAACATTTCAGCACGGCATTTGCAGCTAACCATAAATCTTTGCATATTTAATATGAATTTCACACACACCTGACATAGGAAAGGCACACAGTTGGAAGTCTACGAAGAAACGCAGGCAGTGTAGTAATAAAAGTTGGACCAAGGATGCCATTGGTTTTATTTAGTTAGTTACAGATTCTTAATCACCCTTCATCCATTTCTACAAAACAAACCTTGAGGATCACTCATAGTGGCTGGCTTATGCTTGTATTCTTGAGCGTCTCACTAGGGTTTATTTATGCATTTGATATTTATATTGTTTCTCATCCACGATCCACCACTGCCTATGGCTTCCCTTCTCTGCCCCCGCCACATGGCAATTAGGTTTACGGGGGAAATCTCACATTCATGAGATTAGGACTGTTTCTACCCCTTGCTCCTAATTTCTGTGCAGAAGTGATTGGGGGGCAGATGGCGATAGAAGGGTTAACCCTCCTCATGTGCAGTGGTCCCCAGATTGACACCGACACACACACACACACACACACACACACACACACACACGGTAGTTATTTTTTGGAGGGGAAAGGTCCTATTCCTAAAAACCTCTGGATTCAGATATGGTAGAAACCTTTTTTTAAAAAATGCCCTTTTTATTTTACATTTGAATATATTTCAAACTAAACTCATTGTCAATAATAAAAAATAGGTGTACAGACCCATGAAATAATTCACATCAGCCTATGAGGAGGTGATAGGAAAATTGCATCTATAAGATAGACATCTCTTTGTACCTTCCACCAGTCTGTTTTCAATCATTTGCCTCTGCAGGCGATAAGAAAGTTTTGGGTCTTTTGCCAAATCACAATGTGTGGCCACCATATGAAACAAGCTAATGCAGCCTGCTTGGAAATTAAGAGGATGCCTGGTTTAAAGTTGGAAGGGGAAGTATGTATGTACTTGCCTGATATTGAAAAAAGTATTTTTTTAATAGAAAAACACCACCACCTTATATTCTCACTGAAGTCCTGGGAGGCAAGAATCCATCTTGCATTTCTACTCATGAAAGAAGAAACTAGCAACATACAAGGGACTAGGGCTCTGAATCATATATAGAAGTTGGTGGCATTTTAGCTGGTATTTCAACATACGAGGCTGCATCCTGGACTGCTAAAACACACAGTACTTAACTGCATGGTTGTAGCTAGGGCCAGCACAGGCCAAGTGTAGCTAGGGGCCAAGTGTCCTAGCATAGTCTGCTGCTGATGCTGGACCAGTACCACTCAAGGTGGGCAGCTAGATCTGACGGACACCTGTTAGAATAATAATAATAATAATAATAATAATAATAATAATTTATTATTTGTACCCCACCCATCTGGCTGGGTTTCCCCAGCCACTCTGGGCGGCTTCCATAGAAACCAAAAATACACCAAAAGAATGTTTTTTGTTTCTTGCTGCAGGGTTAATTGTTATTCCTAACATATACAATCACTTTGAATTTTGTGATTTTGATATTTTATATTTTTTTTATTCATTTATCCTATTTTCACTGCATGTTTCCTTTGTATTAGAAGTGTTGTTTTTATTTGTTAATGCTTTGTTATCAAAGAAGACTGCATGCCCCTCTTCGGAATTCCTCATGCCAGATTTGGTGATGATACCTCAAGAGGAGACCCAACTCATGCCAAAAAACCTGGCAAAGTCATGCCAAAGTCACATTTCAGTCTGCCATCTTGATTCAAAATGGTGTCTGGCATCCAAACATTGGCAAAGACCACTGCCCCCATCTCAGGAACCTTCATGCTAAGTTTGGTGCTGATATTTTGAGAGGAGGCTAAACTTACACCCAAAAAATGGACGAAGTCATGCTGAAGTCATATTTCTGTCCACTATTTTGATTCAAAATGGCACCTGGTGCCCACCTCAGGAATCCTTGTGCCACATTTATTTCAAGAGGCAGCTGAACCTCAGGAGTAAGCATGGACCAATGGTACCAAATAGTATGGGAAACAGCCCTACTAGAAAAATTAACTAATAAACTGAAACTGACACGGGGACAAACAGAAGAAGATGCCTTCACCCCGGTATGGCTCCCCTTTATCACATACACAGCCCAACAGGACAGTGACAATAACCCACCAACAGCATACAAATCAATATGGCTAACCTGATCCAAAACACCCACCCACCTCACCCACACACGAAAACAAAGATCACCACAGCCAATCACAAGCAAACAATCACACCCTAGGCCAACCTCAACCTCTCTCACCACCAAAGGAACACAAGGGAACAACACAAGCAATGCTGACACCAAACTCTACATACATTAAACATAATAGAAACACCGCCACCCAACCCCACCCCTATCCATCCTCCCTCTCTCCACCCCCCTTTCTTTTTTTCTTTTCTTCTCCCCCTAATGCCTCAACAAATGAAACGGATTTGTAAAAATGTTACATGAAAAAAAAAATACGAGGCACTACACTTCTGTAAAACAAGAAAATCCTGAATAAAATAAAAATTAAAAAAAGAGGCAGCTGAACCCATGTCAGAAAACAGGTGAAGTCAATCCAGTCACATTTTGTCCACCATCTTGATTCAGAATGGCAGCCTGCGTTCACCTTACAATGAAGAGCCCCTTCCTCCACACACTTTGGTTACCCTCATGCCAAGTTTGGTGATGATATCTTGAGAGGTGTCCAAATGTAGACAGAACAAACTACTTCTCAAAATACTGAACAGCCGATGAACCATTTGTGTTTTGTATCTATGACTTACACTTTAAACAAATGACAAACATGAACGGTATTAACCGGTTTGCATTCTTACAGCAGAGAAGAAATGGTTTTTATATTCCATGAAATATATTTGTAGATGCACAGCCATCAAGTCGATGTTTGAAAAATGCAAGCTTATTCATGTTCATTACGCAAGTCATGCCTCCTCCAGCCACGTCTGCACAGAGGGAATATTTTCTTTCCTTTGCTCTCTCGGAGCAAGAACAGATTCCTGAAACCTGACAGGGCCATATTTATCTAAAAGTGGCTTTTAATTTTAGCTGCAATCAGATATTCAGACTCATAGGAATATGCATGGCTTGTACCACTGGGGTACCATTGGGAGTGGGAATGAAGGAGTCACTAAAGCACAAGGCTTACCATGAGCCAACTTCTCATGTTGTTGTTGTTTAGTCGTTTAGTCGTGTCCGACTCTTCGTGACCCCATTGACCAGAGCACGCCAGGCACCTTCTCATAGCACCTTGCTAATGTTTTGCCGTGTTGTAGTAATTTTCAGATATCTCAGAGGGAGCGCCTTTAAATTTAAATGTCAAGGAGCACACAAACTTTCACCCCACAACCCCTGTGGACTGCAAAAGATATTGTTGCTGTTGTTATTTGAATTTATATACAGCCCTATACCCGGGGTGTGTGTGTGTGTGTTAATGTCTCAGGGCGGTTCACAGAATTAAACCAAGATGTAAAACCACAAAATGCCTAATAAAAATAAAAACAACAACCCAATAGCCTCCCCCAAAAACACATTTTAAAAGGGCATAGGATATAAATCAGATCAATCAAAGGCCTGGTTAAAAAGGAACGTTTTGCCTAGCACCTAAAGGTATATAATGAAGGTGCAAGGCAAACTTCCCAGAGGAGAGCATTCCACAGATGGGGGGCCACTGCAGAGAAGGCCTGTTCTCATGTTGCCACCCTCCGGACCTCTCAATAGGAACACGTGAAGCCGTCATATACTGAGACCTTTTGCATGTTCTACCACTGAGCTCAAGCCACAATTTCCCTTATTAGACCTCAGTGGAAACCATCTATGGCTTTTTAAACTGGGGAGCACTGTTTTTCTTTGTTATTATGGGATGCATTTCTGTGATTTTAGACTGCAAACTGTCCTGTGATCTTTGGATGAAGGTTGGCATAGAAATTTAATAAAGAATAATCCTCAAGGAATCTGTATAATCTCCTTCTAACACCACCTAACCTGATGGCCATCACATCCATGGGTTAACTATGTGAGGTGTGAAGAAATCCTTCCTTTTGTCTGTCCTGAACTCCCCGTAATTCAGATATGAAATCAAAAGTTAGTCCTTTTTAGGCATGTAGCCAGGAAACGAGTATTGACTACTATCTAAGAGAGCTTTGCTAGGATGTGGTCGGGAAAGAAGAGTTTGTTTCTGGGCTGATGAAGCTTGAATAATCAAAACCTTGCCATAAAGTGCCATTGTGCATTATCCTTTCTAACAACTCTTTTGAAAGATGTACAATGCTAAGATGATGGATGGAAGAGGGAAGAAGTGCTTATTTCCCCCTTCTGCTAATTTCCTGCTAAAAAGGCCACCTTCTTTTACCCCTGCTGGGAAGAAGACACAGGCACCCATATCTTTTCAGCAGTGACAGTCAAAACAGATGGAAAGGGAGGATATTTTAAGCAGAAAAACAGTGTGTGGGGGGAGAGAGCTTAGAAGCCCCTCTGCATGCACCTCCCAGGCCTTCCTTTTAAATTTTAATTTCTCCGGTGCTCAACAGCACACGAAAATGAAAAGATTTGCAAAAGAATTCAAAATGTGCAGTTCCACCCTGAGAGCAGGTCCTTGGAAACGCTGAACTCCCTCTAACAGCTGCACATTACAGGGCAATTGCGGTAATAATTGACAAACTGTCTTCCAGGGAAGTTTGTCCGCTATTTCTGCTCTCATTGAGAAACCCTTGATAAGCCTCCAAGGAACCCTAGGAGCACACTTGGAAAAACACTGCCTGACTGAAATGTGCAACCATTCACCTCCCCTCCCCAAAGCATCGAAGTTTGAAGCTGGCTCTTTTTAAAAGCACCTGTCAATGCTTCTGGAAGAGGTTAAGTACTGTGATTATCTCTCTCCGACTTCCCCGTGCCAGCAATAACACAACACCAGCACCAGCGCAATGTCTGAAGAGGGAGGGGGCAGCAGAACACTCAAAATATCACCCCAGCATTACAGGAAAAGCATGCAGGCATTAGAAAACAGGCCTCCAAAAATAGATCAATTGGTTTCAAGTATCAAAAATGTTTTCTTTTATGCCAGATGTGTATCTGAATTATTTGCAAACAGACAAAGCCTTTTCTCTTCTAGGAAGGTTCTCAAGTTGCTGAGCTGCTAAGACCTTTTCATTTAATCAAACTCGTGGGGGGGGGTTTAATACTGAAATGCTTTATCTTGCTCTTGGTTTTGATATATGGATTATTATTATTATTATTATTTGTAATCTGAACTATTTTTATTGCAACCTGAATTGTCTCTTTGCATTTTATGATTTGCCTTTGTATGAAGTTGCTTTGAGAATTATTTATAGAGAAAAGTGAGGTATGATTCCCCACCCCAGCTCCCCAAAATAAATTTCATGTACAGCTCACCGCCCAGCATAAGAAATATTCAGAGAAACTTTCACCATCTATTTCTTTCACACTTTCTTTCACTTTCTTTCACACTTTCACTTTCACAACTATTTGTGATAAACAGTGCAAAGTTCTTGCTGCACCCCAAATGTCTGCAAGTCTCAGTGCAATGCGTTTCTTTAAAATCTGATCACTTTTCAAATGTTACGGCTGGTAATAAAGGCAAAATGCTAGGTGGGCATATGAGGAGAGACCATAGCTTAGCTACACAAATTCTACATGCAGAAGTTCCTGGAATCTGCACTTCAAAGAATCAGGCAGAAAGTGATAGGAAAAGCATCTGCCCAAGACAATATTGAGCTAGATGAACACATTTCCTAAGTTTTTTCAAATGCAAGCATGAAGGTAACATATCTTCCCAGTGTTTATGTTCAGCAGTAGACAAGCAAATTTTCCCAAAAGAGATTGCCATTTAATACAATGCAAAGAGAGTCACAAATAAGATGCAAACAGAATCACAAATAACCATTTTGAACCAAACGAAATGTGAATATAGGTGCTTATAAACAATACAAAGGGAGGCGGGATTCAACAAATATTCTCAAAGACAAAAAGTTTCAGGCAAAATACAAGTGCCGAAAGAAGCCCAACCACAAGCAGATCGCACAGCTGTTAAATTGCGATCAGCAACACTTGAGCAGCTTGCTCATCCAAAGCAATTTCCTTGTGGGCTAGTAACAACATCACAACTGGCAACACAACTGGCTCAAAGGAGAGATGAGACTGAAGGGGAGGGGAGGGAAAGAGAATTATGCATCATCACAGAGCCCAGGTGGCAAAGCTGACAGAAAAATAGCTCTAAAGACTTGGGGATATTCCAAGTATTCCCCCCCCCTGTGGATACTCAGGGGTACACAGAACAGGCACCTCCCCCCTCAAAAAAGTTAAAAGTGTGGCACTTACTGTAACAAATTCATGGCAAGTACTTGCACCTGGGAACCAAGAACCCACACTATGCTACTATGTGGCTGTACCCTCACATATACCATTTCCACCATTTAAAATTAGCCACAGTTCCAGGGCTAGATTAAGACCTTGAGAGGCCCTAAGCACTTATTGGGTGCCCCTATATATATCTAATTCAAAATATAAACAATAATAAACTGTAAAAACATTTTTTTTGAAATGAAATGAAACCTACAGTATGATGGAAAATGTTGTTTTTTTCCATACTTTCACTTTATTAATATTTGATTTTTAAAATCCTTTTTCTAATTTCTGTGGCGCCCCCTTCCCACCAGCCCTTCACAGTTCCACGTATCCAGAAGGTGGCAGCCATGCAGTCAATTGTGGAGGTGCCTGGTTGCACCACTCTCAGAATTTTGCACCCGGGGCCATTGCCCCTCTGGCCCTGCCATCCTACACCACGGCTGCCACAAGTTCCATTGCACAAAACTGCAATGCAAAAGTCCTGCAATTTACCAAGTTAACAGGACTGCAAACAGATCCAACCCCCCCCCCAATAACATGGAAATGAGACCAAACTGTGAAAGATCACATAAATTGCAAAAAATCACAGGTAAGGAAATGTCAGGAAGACAGAATGAAGTTCCATTTGAATGCAACCCTTAACTATCTTGACAGGTACTCAGATTCCTGTACTCAAATTCAATAAAGTAGATTGCGAACCTCTGCACATTTACTCACAATCTGAAAGTCAGTTTCCCCCACACAGATGAGTCTCTGAGATGATCCTCCTTCTCTTTGCACCAGGTATGAAGCGTCCTTGGCAAAGCGCCCTTGGGTTGGACCTCCTCCTCCATTGCTGGGCCTCGATGGCAACTTCCTGTCAGTGGTGGGTGGAAGCAGCAGAGTGCTGGGCAGCTGTGAGCCACCATTTAAATTTCCCACAATGCCCTGGAACCCATTGCATCAGGAGCATTTGGCAGGAATGAAAATGCTGTCTGCCAGACTCAGCTGTTGAGGGTATTTTTAAAGGGACACCCAGGAAAGGCATCAGCTGAGGGCCCTGGCAGCTGCCTAAAGAGAACCAGGACACTGATGTAGTGCCTATTTGCACATCAAGGCAACAGACTTTAACAGCAGGCTGCATGAAAAACAGTCATTTCAGACTGTGATCACCATGCATATCCCACCCTTACACATACAACTCCCAGTGGCTTGGCAACTGCACTTGCGGATTAAGAACGTAACATGGGTGAACAGGAGGCATCACTGCCAGGGTTTACATGCCCTTGTAGCATACAGCTGACTGAGCCCCAGATAGCTGAATAATCCACAGAAGCTGCTAGGTGGCATTGCACTACAGCAAAGGAAAGGATCAGCAGGCTGCTGTTCTCCCCATATCCTCTACAGTGCGATGATTAAAGAACAAACCTCTTCTTTTGTTCTTTCATCCTTTGCAGGGTTTATTTGGAATTAAACATCTTGTTGGCATTGGCCCTGTTTCCTTCAATTCATTGCTGTTTCATTCAATTCACCAATGCCGGTCACCAGGGTAGCTTTCTCATTTCATTGAGCCGAGATAAGTCTAGTGCTGCTGTTTGGGTTGTGAAGGCATAAAATGTAACTGTAGTCGGGTTTTTAATTTGGATCTGGGTGCCCTTTCAACAGCTAAAGCCATTCCTTGGCTTCAATTAGCTAATGAGGCTTTTGCCGTCATGAATCAGCTGCTGAGCTGCAGCAGGCAACTGGCAGAAATAGCAAAGGTGGGTTGTACCTGCCCACATTCATCCTGAAAAAGAGCCATTGAGGAAAAAATGGGATGCAGTGCAGGGAAATTGTTCTTAGGATCTATTGTGGGGAGCTGGAATTCAGAGTACAGGGAAAAGACCTATAGAGTGGTACCTCTGGATACGAACATGATCCATTCTGGAGCCCCGTTTGCATCATGAAGTAAATGTAAGACGCGACTGCGCGTCTGCATGTGCGCGGGTTGTGTTTCGCCGCTTTCGCGCATGACACCATTTTGAGTGTCCGCGCATGCGCGAGTGGTGAAACCCGGAAGTAACACACTCCGTTACTTTCGGGTCACTGCAGAACACAACCCGAAAATACTTAACTTGAAGCTACTTCAACCCGAGGTATGACTGTATCTGTTATTAAATCACATGGCAAACACACTTGAATTTCTCCCCATTCATTTCACCATTTATAACCTGATATTTTGCTCCATGCATCAGGAACCCTTAAACCTGACTAGGTGCTGATATACATAGCTGTCAACTTCTCCCTTTTCTTGAGAGGAATCCTATTCTGAATAAGGGAATTTCCCTTAAAAAGGGGAGACATTGACAGCTATGCTGATATATGTGACAAAAACCCAGCCCTAGAGCAGCCATCCCCTTCTTATATTTGCTTTGGATGGTACAGATGGGTTTTGCACAAACATAAATGTTTGCATGGTGCCAGAAACAGACTACCTCACAGCACAATAATTTATTAGATTTACATCCTGCCTTCCAATGTGACATATGGAGTAAACATTTTCCTGCACAAAAAGAACTCATGATGCAGATTTAAGTGCCCAGACAGTTTTCTTTTTGAAACCCCAAAAGAGTCTGGGACAAAACAATATCCCAATCAATGTATCCATTTTTTTTGTCACTGGGGTGTTTATCGTCCCAGTCAATGTTAACGTATTCCATTAGGTTTTATATTTTATTTATTTAAAGGGGGGAATTCTCTGCATTTGTGTGCCTTCTTTGGAAGATATTCGCTAGCTGTGCAAATTTTGCTTTTCAGATGACCAATAACTATTTGTAAGAGAGGAAGACTATAGGATACATTTTAAAATTGCTTCATCCCAGCAAGATTGTGCTTGGTTTTTAGTGTGTTGTTTACTCTGAAAACATTTTGATGACTGTGGCAAACTAGAAACATTCAAAATACATTCCATGTTCCTGTCCCCCCACCCCCTTACAATCCACTGTGACTTGGTTTCTGAGGTAATGTATGCTGTAGGCTCAAGGAAACCACAATAATTCCTACAGCTGCGCTCCTCCCTTTGATTTTGACATCAAACTTAATCAGCTCTTAAAAAAATAAAATCTCACAAACCCAAGCTATTGTTTTCATGTTATTCAAAAGTAGTTCTAAGATGATTCAGCTCCTAAGCATTCGCGTACCCTTCCCATGTAAAGTATGGGCCATGCAAAAGCAATTGGGCATCTCTATTGTGTTGTCATCAAAGTTCATTCAAAAATATTTGCCAGTGTCTGTATTGCACTGACTGATTGGACCTGGGAAGCTATCCTCCCCCTAAGTGCCTCTTCCTAGCACATCTGGAGGTCATATACAACAGAGAAAAACTCAGAAGAGGGAACCCAACCATGCACTGAACACGGGTTGAGTTAATGGTGAAAATAAGATTTAAATCAAAGCCTACTCTAAGCCACAGCACTACATTAAGCTCTCCTGCTTAAGGTAACAAGATCCAAACATTTAGAGTGGAAAAGGTTGAAATACAAACGTTCCTTCCCATAAACTCTGTATTTTTCTTTTAAATTATTACTATTATTATGGCTTCAAAACCAGTCTCCCAGCTGCTTCTTTCACAGTAGCAGCTGCCACTCCTGATTTAATGCAAAATTCTAATTCAATACACGAATTTGTTCTGCAAAACTTAAACCACCCTACTTAATGACTGACATATTTTTATTATTTATAAATATTCTATCGTAATATTTAATGTCATGTTTATGTGGTGCATTATTTATAAAGTCTACATTTGTTTTTCCTAAAGAGCTAAGTATCAATTCGTGGATGCCATAAATAAATATTACTCACCTTGCAGACAACTTCTTGAAATGCAAGAAGGGGTAGGGAAATTAAAACCAGGACCCTTGCCTTGCCAGTGTGTATGCTTGAGGAATCTCAGGGCTGAGTTCACAAGCAACTCATCCAACCGCATTAACATGGATGATCTACTTTCTGATTCACTACAGTGGTACCTCGGGTTACAGATGCTTCAGGTTACAGACTCCGCTAACCCAGAAATAGTACCTCAGGTTAAAAACTTTGCTTCAGGATGAGAACAGAAATTGTGCAGCAGCAGCGGGAGGCCCCATTAGTTAAAGTAAAGTGGTACCTCAGGTTAAGAACGGACCTCTAGAATGAATTGAGTTCTTAACCAGAGGTACCACTGCATTGGATTCAGAATTACATCTACCAAATGCTACCAAACCCTCCACAGAGAATGCAGAAAACTGATGTTTTTTTAAGGGAGCAAAGGGTCGTCACGCTGCAAGCTTTGATTAGAACAGGTTCTAAAATCCAAATCCCTCTAGTTCTCAGGTTAGGGCCCCAATCCAGATCAGTGGATCTGGGTAGCTCAGTGCCGATAATTTGTGAAAATAAGACCCTGCACTCAAATGCATAGCTAAGGTCACACATAGCTTGGCCCAGACTGGACATTATTGGAGGAAGAATGGCGGACTAGATACCCCTTGGGTCAGATTCAATCTATACTGGCTCTTTATACAGTCCTATCCCCCTCATTTTTTTTCCATTTTTGGCTTTGCCTGAAACATGCTGAGTTATATTGTTTTCAGTTCTTTTTCACTAGGTGTCACTTTAGTGCTACTTGGATTGCTGACAGCACTAAAGCAGCGGTACTTGAAAACCTTGAACCCTAAAAGCAACTCTTCACAGCTCCTCTAGCAGCATTCCCTCCAGATGTTTCACAGGAGATAAGGGGCTGATTCAGGATAATTTAGAGCACAATCGTGTAATTTATAGTACAATCCTGTTATCCAGTCAGCACCTTTACAGAAGAGGTGAGAAACCCCAAGCCTGGGGGCCAATTCTATCATCAAACCCTTACTATCTGGCTCATGGGCAGCAGCATAGCATTGTTTGCTGGTGCCCGGGGTGTTTGCCTGGCGGGGCAGGGTGTGGAGAGTGAACAGAACCCACTGTACTAGCTTAGCCCTTGCCACCCACGCTGCTGGGCAAATGCATACGGAGGGTTCATGGGGCCTGCTGTGCCTGCCTCACCACAAGAGCCAAATGGGGCCATGCTGTGCCGCCTGGCCAACCACCCATGCAGGAAGGAGCCTGGCTGGCCACCGCGGCCCGTGGCGGCTGAATCTCCTCAATGCTGGTTGGGTGGCCATTCAGCAAGGGGGTCAGGGGCATGGCAGTATGGCCAGGCCAGGTTCTGGGGTCCAGAGACCCCTGGCAGCAGGCAGGGTGGAAAGTGGATCCCTGCGTTGTACCCCCTCAATATTGTGCACCCAGGGCTGTGCACCTGCCCCCCCTACTACACCCCTCCTCGTAGGGCTCTCCTCGTGCCATACCCCGTCTCTCTAGGCTACAACTCACAAGCCCTGCTCTCACCATCCTTGAGAGCTTTTGTTCAGACAGAACAGGTCCTTGGACTCTCCCTTGCCTGGAAGGAGGTATATGTTTTTGCATAAACCTCTGACTTTTGCATGGCTGGAATGTAGCTTACTGTACAAAAGATAAGAATCAATTGTGCCACCTTTAATCCTTTGTTTTTAATCAAAATGCCTCAGCGAAATGCCTCCCATCTCACTCTCCCCCAGTCAAATCACCTTCCATGAAAGAGACTTTTCTCTTGGTGAGATACAGCTTCCTGCTAAGGTGATAAACGAATCTGAAGCAAACAAGCCTGCAAAGAATTCCTTAAGGATCTGTAAACAGAACACACAGCAAGAAAGCACACACAGAGAGTGCCAAGTACGAAGACTCAAAAGCTTTCCCCGCTGCGATGCCATCAGGGACAGAGATGATCTTTGCAAAAGTTGTGAAGGTCGCACAGTGTCTGCTACATTTATGTGGCTTATTTTATTGTGTTGGTGCAGATTTGGAATCACACCAAGCCAAGAACAGTTTCAGCATGAACTTTCAAGACACAGTAATCATCCAGGTTGCTTTGTCCTACTCATTGTCAGTACAGTCACAGCATGACCTGCCAACTAGGTATAAGGAATGGGGTATCGTGCTTGCTTGCTCCTCCAGAAGAGCACCAAGCATCTGAGTGAGCAGCTGGTTGAGGCCCTGTCACTCATCAGGGTCCATCTGCCCTGGGTTCTTGCTTAAAAAATAATAATCAGGGCTGACCCTACATTGGGGAAGTGCAGGAAATGAGAATGTTGCTGACATCCAACCACCCAATTCTGTGTAGATTACTTGGAAAGCTGGCATTGCTGCCAGTGAATCTGTCAAGACCCACTGATAGGGGAGGGAGCCCAACCCTCCTTTGCTTCAATTTCCCTACCCTTCTGCTTCTGGATTTAACAAAAGTTAAGAGTTAGGTCTGTCTTAACTTTAATTATGGTCAATATTAATCTGGTTCTCTTTTCATTTGCTAGTCAATTGTGGCTTCAAATAAGGGTCCATCAATAGCCACAGTTAAGGGATAGGCCATGTTGCACGTTATTGTTTCCTAAATAGACTCTGCCGATGAACAATTAAAGGGACATGTTTGAAGTCACTGACCCCTCTTCAGAACCATGCTTGACTGATTTGAGCCAGATGTAATTGTTGCTTATTTCTAGTAACATGTATATGTAGATTTTCAAATGTTTGTGAGCCACAAGGGTCCAATACCTATCACCACTTTGTTGTTGTTTAGTCATTTAGTCGTGTCCGACTCTTCGTGACCCCATGGACCAGAGCACGCCAGGCACTCCTGTCTTCCACTGCCTCCCGCAGTTTGGTCAAACTCATGCTGGTAGCTTCGAGAACACTGTCCAACCATCTCATCCTCTGTCGTCCCCTTCTCCTTGTGCCCTCCATCTTTCCCAGCATCAGGGTCTTTTCCAGGGAGTTTTCTCTTCTCATGAGGTGGCCAAAGTATTGGAGCCTCGGCTTCAGGATCTGTCCTTCCAGTGAGCAGTCACCACATTACTTAAGGTTTAACGCTTCTGCTATAGCATTTTTTTTTAAAAAAATATGCTGAATGTAGCCAAGAATCCAGGGCTGTAAAACCAATTGTGAATATTCAAGTCTACACAGAAATCACTACCATCACCATATGGAAGGGAATTACTAAAACCATCAGCTGATCCTTCTTATCTACTCTGTTCCTAAGCATTTTTGCTCTATTTCTACCCATTGAACAAGAGGAAACTGAAAACAACTCTTCCAGTGGGATTCACCTAACTAACAAGGCCTGTCTGTGGAATCCCTGTGCAAGGACTACTACTTGTGCAATGGGGTTGTCCCCCCTCCACTCCCCCCCTCCTTGAAATTAGCTGGAGAACTCTCTAAACAGTGCACATTGGTAGGAGATGGGGCATCAACACTTGTGCAGATGGAAAGATTGGAAGAGTGCAGCATCATTTGATTCCACCCTTTGTCAGAATTGCAAAATAATGTGCAAAGTAGCAATGGTAGAATGGATTAAAAAGATCAGAGTGGCGAGGAACCACAGTCAAATGTTTCTTCTCATCAAGCCTCTCCACCTGCAATAATCAACCTACCTCCACATGGAAGGTAAAATGTTCTTTCTAGCTCCAGTGCTATGATCCAAGAGGACTGGTAATGGCATCACATCCAATATTACATATTTAATCAACTTTCAGAAGTTATATTGCACCTCTGTAAGGCAGTACAAACTAGGCAGGAATTAAGTGTCACCTACCCAAGCCAGAAAGGCCTGGTGACAGACTCAGAATGACAAGTGTATGTAAGTGCTTTTGCCCAGTCCTCAACACACCGGTTGAAAGACACTGACACACACACACACACACATATATATATATATATATATATATATATATATATATATATATATATTTATAATCATATTTATTAAATTTTTTAATAATAACAGAATAGAAAAAATAGAAAAGATAGAGAAAAGAAAGAAAAAGAAAGACCAAATTTTAAACCCTTATTTTCGTAACCTTCTTTCTGGGACTCCCTCCTTCCCCTCCCGACTGTATTCCCCTTTCCCTACGTTGGTTCCACAAGTTCTCATTCCCAATTTAAACCTAATATGTTGTACCTATTAGCCAATTTAAATTACAATCTTAGCATCACTCCTCATCTTTAACAAAATAGAACAAAGATTTTTCCCCAAGATCTACCCCGTTTCCTTCCACGAATTCCCCCTTTTTTTCCAAAACATGTCAAATCAAAATACCAAAGTTATATAGAAAGATAAAAGATAGAAGATAGAAGAAGATTCCAAAAGTTGGTTACATAGCCTTTGGATTCTAAAATTCCCCCTCCCTTCCCCGGTTTGGATTCCCCATGTCCATCAGTCTGTATGTTGTCAGCCTGGAGGTCTCAAGTCCACAGCCAAATTTTTCTCAATCCATCTTGCCGGTTTTCTTTAAATTTGCTTGTTTTGATAATGTTTAATTTCAAAAATCCAGTCTAATAGAGGCCTTTAATTTCCCTTGGTCATTTTTGCTCCTCCCATTGTTCTTTCCGTGGCGTAGTTGGTCCTTTGTTCTTTTGTTTCTCACTTTCTCAGGTTTCTATCTTGTTCAGCTGCAAAACCATTCTTATTCTGAAATCTAGTATCTCTACAGAGGTTTGTTATTCAGGAACAAAAACTTTCGTCCAGTTCCTACCTTGCTTAGAAAAATTCTATTGTGTTGTCACCTCTGTAGACAAAACAATATTTCAGTTTTGCTACTTTCCCAGGAGCTAAAACCAGTACACATCCCAGAGTAGTTTTCCACATACGCCACTTGTAATGTCCCAAAGCCCCTCTAGGGGGGTTACAGTAACTTTGTGTCCTCTAAACCAAAAGTCAAGTTGTTGTTTCTTTTTCCCCCCGACATTTTGTGTCCATATTTATGTCCAATTGTATCAAAATTAACCAGCAAAATACTTGTAACAAAGTCCTCTTTGTATTCTCAAGATTTGACAGCTACTTTGACAGCTGTCAAACTCTCCATCTCTCTCCGCCAGGTTCTCCGAATCGCCCCGGTTCCCGGGGGGGGGGGGTTTGCCTTTTCCCTCTCACCCTCAACTTTTCTCCTCCAGCACAATTCTTGTAGTATCCCATCTCAGTCCTTGTTTTAGCATGTTTACAATCAGGGAGGGGACTGACTTCCTTTTTAGATCCCCCCCCGCTCGTGCCGAATCCGAAAAAAAATTCCTTTTTTTTCTCCTTTTATACCCGGTTACCCAATTACTCACGGGTTGTTGTTAAATGTCCGAATTTCAAATGGAAGAAGCCAGCGCTCTCCGACGAATGGCATGCGGCTGCGCTCGGCAGGGGAAGCGATGGACTCACAGTACCACGCCGCTCCCCGGCACCCGATCCGTAGCCTTTAAAAAGGCTCCTTCACGAGTCGGGAGGGCGCTGACGGCACCAGCCGAGTCCCCATGTCCACGGGCTCCGTGCTCGTGGTTTTTAAGGGTCCCCGCGTCGCCGGCGCGGTAGGACCCAGCCCCTGCCGAGCAGACTCCCTCCGGAGCTCGGAGGGAGTCCGCCATTCGGCGATGGCGCCAACCCGGAAGTCCCGACACTGACCTATATAAAGGGTTTTGTCCCAGTCCAGTAAGAAACAATCAGTATGCAGAAACAAATTCCCTCCATCGTGTCCACTCAGAGAGAGAACACCCCTCTCACAGTTACCTTTCTACAACATCCTCTCCATTCCAGCAAGTCGAACTGTCTTTCATCACAAGATCACCATCACAGAGTCTTTCAGTTAAAGAGGCATAGAGTGTTCTGGATCGTTTCATGTAGTTGATGAATTCCCTAGAAATGAAAAACATAATGTTAGCAATGCAACACCAACAGGAGCACATTTAACATTCTAGGCAACTTCGTAATCTTATTTTTTTTTTTTTTATAATAATTTTTATTACATTTTTTCCAAATTACATAGAGAACAAAAAAAAAGACAGAGCTAAAGACAAAAAGGAAGAAAAAACAGAAAATCTCAACCATTTCGACAACTTATTTCAAATTTCCTTTGGACTTCCCCACATCTCCCACATGAGTGCATTCTTGATAATAAAATTTGCCAGCAAATTATACCCTTATTTCATGTGTTTCTTTACATTTTCAGTTGCAATTTAAGTTTAAATCTCTTATTCTCCAATTACTCTAAAAATATAACATAATATCCTTTTTACCCGTTTAAACTTTGATTCTTTCATGAATATTGTCAGTTTCATAGATAATAAAATTTCATTGCTGGGGCTAACGTTCCCAATCATACGACGTCTTATGTTTCATACAACTTATAATACTTCTGCAAATAGTCTTTAAATTTTTTCCAGTCCTCCTCCATTGCCTCTTCTCCCATGTCTCGGATCCTTGCAGTCATCTCGGCCAGTTCCATGTAGTTCATCAATTGCGTCTGCCAGTCCTCCAGTGTGGGCAAATCTTGGGTCTTCCAGTGCTTAGCAATAAGGATTCTTGCTGCTGTTGTAGCATACATAAAAAAAGTTCTATCCTTTTTTAACACCTTCTGGCCGACAATGCCCAGAAGGAAGGCCTCTGGTTTCTTGGGGAAGGTGTACTTAAACACCTTTTTTAACTCGTTATAAATCATTTCCCAAAAGGCCTTCAATCTTGGACAAGTCCACCAGAGGTGAAAGAATGTCCCTTCAGCCTCCTTACATTTCCAACATTTATTGTCAGACAAATGGTATATCTTAGCAAGTTTGACTGGGGTCATGTACCACCGGTATACCATTTTCATAATGTTTTCTTTCAAGGCACTACATGCCGTAAATTTCATACCGGTGGTCCATAACCTTTCCCAGTCTTCGGACATAATATTGTAACCAATGTCTTGAGCCCATTTTATCATGGCTGACTTAACTGTCTCATCCTGAGTGTTCCATTTAAGCAGCAAGTTGTACATTCTCGATAATACCTTGGTCTTTGGTTCTAACAACTCTGTCTCAAGTTTCGATTTTTCCACCTGGAATCCTACCTTTTTATCTAGCTTAAAAACCTCATTAATTTGGGCATAGTGTAGCCAATTTTGCACCTTATCCTTTAGTTTTTCAAAGCTCTGCAACTTCCAATTACCTCCAATGTTTTCTATTATTTCCCAATATTTTGGCCAGTGTGCCTCCATATTGGCTGTTTTCCGAGCTTTGGCCTCTATTGGTGAAATCCACCTCGGAGTTTTACTTTCCAATAAGTCTTTGTATTTTTTCCAGACCATATATATTGCTTTCCTGACAATATGGTTTTTGAACATTCCATATGTTTTCCCCTTGTCATACCACAAATACGCATGCCAACCTAACGAATTGTTAAAGCCTTCCAGATCTAGGACATCAGTGTTTTCCAATAAGATCCAATCCTTCATCCAGCAGAAGGCCGCAGCTTCATAATATAACCTTAAGTCCGGCAGGGCAAACCCCCCTCTCTCCTTTGCATCAGTTAATATTTTAAACTTTATTCGGGGCTTTTTGCCCTGCCAGACGAACCTTCGTAATCTTAATCCGATGTTCATTCTTAAACTTCGGCCCAGCTCTGTCTAACTATTCTACTGAGTTAGCAATACATGAGCAAACGCGTGTACTGAAATCCCAAAGGGTCATTCTTGTATGAATAGCATCTTGGTATGTGTGTGAAAGAGAGAAGTGGCAAAGCAGAGGAGAGGGTGACGCCTCGCCTTCCCTACCACTTTCCCCATTGAAAAGTTCCTGCTTCAAGTCAATTTCCTCAGTCACCAAGTTCCAAACCAAACCTTCCCCATTTTCAAGTGTGTCCTGGAGAACACAGAAAAGACCCAGGTGGTGGTTACAGCAAGGTTTTTGCCTTTGGAATGGATAATATTTCTGCTGAAGAGCCGTCCAATGAAATTCTAAGAGTAGAGTCTAGTCTAGATTTGTATAAGATACCACCTATCAAAAATCCAGGCATCCTAGGACTTCCTTCATTTAAATTATGGTGTCCCAAACTTGGATCTCCAGCTGTTTTGGGATTACATCTCCCACCATCCCTAGCTAGCAGGACCAGCGGTCAAGGATGACGGGGATTGTAGTCCAAAAACAGTTGGAGACCCAAGTTTGAGAAATCCTGATTTTAATTCTAACATCAAGGAGAGAAACAACTGAATAACAGTTGCTGGAAACTTCAGGAGGAAAGAGTCCTCTTGGCCACTGTGAGAACAGGATGCCGGACTAAATGGGCCATTGGCCTGGTGTCATGGAGCCAGCAGGGAAGGCTCCAGAGTTGGAGGAGGGGGAGAGCAGGGAGCCGGTAGAAGAGGCAGGACTGAGAGAGGGTGGAGCGGAAGGGGAGACCACTCAGGCGGAGGCAAGTCTCCCTGATGTTAGAGAACAGCAGCACCCCTCTACCAGCTCAGGCACGGAGGGAGAGGGAACACCAGTTCCGTCAGCCCAGGACAGGAGGGGGTTAAAATGCAGAGAACAACATAGACGCCCAAGATGCTTTGCTGGAGGAGGAGCAGGAAGTTCCGACTCCCGGGATCTGCTACGGACAATTCGGACGCTTGAAGCGATGCTCTGTACCTTGTAAATAGTGTACAATAAAAACAATAAAACTGTAAATACAACTCTGATGGAGCAGGGGGATTTATTGCGAAGGGCTTACCAAACCTAGCAGTTTTTTTTAAATATTCTTATGTAACTGACTATTTCCAGAACACAAAGTCCTAGGTATTTTCCAGACGCCTAGCCCTTACCGTGAAGACAATCACATTCTTAGCATACGGAGGATGATCCAGTCTCTGTGTGCCTCAATCTCACCATAGCTGCAAGAGGATTTCCATACCACTGGCCTCATCCTGAGCCACTCTTCCTCCCTACAGGTCCAGGTGCAAGAACTACTGGACATGTAGGAGGAGGAGTTGGGTCATGCACACAAGTGCAATTATTGCCATTTTCTCCAGATACAGATAAAAGGCCAATTCTAGCTTAGGAGTGGCAGGCAAAAGTGAGATTTTAGTAGTGAAAAGTCTGCATGTTAGGATAGGAATGTACAAACTCCCTTTTAATATTGAACACAAAATTGAAATGCATACTTAGTTTTGAAGAGTGATATATGAATTTTCAGTATAGAAACAAAAAGCCTTGAGTGAAAAATATGATTGAAACTTCAGATTGGAGCTAAAAAGTATTCAAATTTCATTGTCTATGTTACCCATTGTAGAGCAAGGAGAACATTTTCTGGTATGTCTTTAAACAGTAGACACCTTATTTTAAAATGATATTTGAGCCAAAAGTTCCAGTATTTCCCCCCTCTTAATAACATGGTTCTTCTAGATGGTTGTATTTGAGTTAAGAAATTAATATTAGACTATTCTTAAATAGAATAATCTTAAAACGAAAGCAAAAGCCTTGAGGTTTGGACAGCTCATTTAAAACGAAGAGACAAAAACATGTCAGCTTCTTTTCATTCTTACCGGGCCATTTTTTTCAAACTTCTGGATTTGTCATTCTTTGAAGCTTTCAGAGGCAGAGAACTGGAGTGGGCCAGGGAGAATAGTCAGAAGGCGGGGAGGAGGAGTGGGGAAGCAGGAATTCAGGCAAAGAAAGAAAAAGAAATGAGAAACAAAAAGTAATAAATTATTTGAAAGAAAAGATAATCAAGAACATGCACAGGATTAAACCAGAGAAGCACAAATGCAAATAAAAAAATATGCTCCAGCAAATAAAATATGCTCCAACCTATATATTAAAATATAATAATAAAGGCACAGTCCACCCACAGTTTAGTTCTGGGTAGATTGTGCTCTGTGCTTGAGGATTTGAACTTTACTCTAAAACATGTTAAAAGAAATTTATCCTTTTTTTTAATGGATACCATTACAAAATGAAGGTTCAAAATGCTGAAAATAAATCTCCTGAATTTATCTCCAAATGTCACATTAAGAAAAGTTATTGCATACATGTGAGAACAGAGCAGGACAAATGATTTGTAGATGAGAAGAAGCACATGTGAAAGTGCTTGAGATGGAAAAGCATTCCTTCTCAGGGGAGCAAAACACTTATTTCCACAGGGAAAAGAAACAAAGAAAAGATCATTGCCCCTTCAGGGATATTGGAAGGGTAGGGTTAAGTGAGTAAATAAATCCATATCTGCTTGTTTTAGTTTACATCATTTGCGAAGTGATGTAGCTCAGTGGAAGAAAACCTGCTTTGTATGCAAAAGGTCCTGGATTCATTCCCAGGTGTATCCAGGTGAATTTTTGGAGAAAATATCTCTGACTGAAACCTTGGAGAACCCCTACCCATCTTGGTAGACAATACTGAAGCAGATGGACCAATGTTTGTATATGTTCCTTATATTCCTATGAAATCCCTATAAAGGAGTTTGGATTTGATATCCCGCTTTATCACTACCCGAAGGAGTCTCAAAGCGGCTAACATTCTCCTTTCCCTTCCTCCCCCACAGCAAACACTCTGTGAGGTGAGTGAGGCTGAGAGACTTCACAGAAGTGTGACTAGCCCAAGGTCACCCAGCAGCTGCATGTGGAGGAGCGGGGAAGCGAACCCGGTTCACCAGATTACGAGTCTACCGCTCTTAACCACTACACCACACTGGCTCTTAAGGGCTTCATTTGAGTTACAAGAACCTTCCAGAAACTTTAGATCACTGACATATTTTAACTCAGAAGGTCCTATGGGAAATCTTATGAAATGTGGGTGTTTGTAATGGTCTAGTGTATGTCCTTATATTGTTTAAGTTTAAAATAGAACACCACAGGTAGTAGAAATACAGTAAAATCTAGACATCATGTTACCTCAGCTGTTTCCTTCTCCAATTAAAGTGCCAACCACTCTGCTTTTAAACAAAGTGCATTTACAGACTATGTTTAGTAGCAGAATTTATTAATGTGGATCCTAGATAGGATAGCCAATACATCTATATGTAGGCTCCTTGTATGAGTGACTGCTCCTGCAATCTTAAAATGTTTCAGAACTGCTCATTTTGAGACTTCCAAGTTAATAGAAAATTGTATTTCCAGAGTCCGTTCATTTCTGAGTTGTGTTTGGTAAAGAAAAACAAAAGAATACCACTAACATCTGCTGAATAGGCATAGCATCGCATGTACATGCAGAGATAAGAAGAATTGAAATACCATGCAGTTTTTGAGCAAGCTTTAGTCATGCCAGCGTCATCCACAGAGAAACAAGTTTCCAAAGTTCAAAAGATATGGGAAGAGGAAAATAAATTTAGATGGTGATAAAACAGAACACCATTACTTTGAGCAAACATCAGCTACAGGAAACAGAGTGGGGGGGGGAATGGGGTGGAAGGAAGAAATGCTTACCAATCTGGAACAGATTACATCACAATCTTGGTAGAAAAAGAAGGCTGTTCTAATATTTTATTCTATAGCTGTATGCTGGTCACCAGTTAGTCATTAGGACTGCCTACAGTGTTGGCTGACTTCAGCCCCAACTGGAATTTGTAGCTGCTCAACTACTTTATGTTACTCTAGATCTTGAATTTGCAAATGAGCATTCACAAGAGTTTGTTGCATCAAAAGGGAACTGCTTACAGGAACTTTGCAATAAAGGACATCATGTTGCTTGTTAAGGTATCTGAAGTTGGTTGGAGTGTATTGGTCTAATAAGCTACAAATTAACACCTGAATTTCTGCATGAACTCATTATCATTTTAGATGGGTCTGATTCAGAGTTAGAATGAAGTAAGGCTGCTCACATGGGCTTTAACTGGTATACTGGTAATGGATATATTATTTCCTCCAAACAGCTGAAGAACAATTTATTGTGTATTCAGGTTTTCTTTTAGCTGCTTGAACACTAGAGACAAATAAGGCGTTTTGGTGCAGATTATAATGCTCTGCTCAGAAAATTCATATGAATACTTCTGAATTCTCTTATGGTTTAAAGTCACTTGTTATGGAATAACAAAAAACAACAAGGGACCAGAGAATCTGCTTTATGTCTCAATTAATCAGCGCTTTCCATTAGTGGACAAGGGAGCAGAACTCAGCTCTAGGAATCGTTGGATCCATCCCAATAATGCCATATGGGTAAATGCTTCTTGTTCACCAGCTATGATATTAAAATTTGGCCATATACAGCTGCAGTGCAAAACATAACCTGCTCTTTCTCTTCAGTTAGGTTGTAACAGTAAGCAAGTACATAAGGTAAAGGTAAAGGGACCCCTGACTGTTAAGCCCAGTCATGGACAACTCTGGGGTTGCAGCGCTCATCTCCCTTTACTGGCCAAGGGAGCCGGCATTTGTCCGCAGACAGCTTCCGGGTCATGTGGCCAGCATGACTAAGTCACTTCTGGTGAACCAGAGCAGTGCACAGAAACGCTGTTTACCTTCCCGCCAGAGCACTACCTATTTATCTACTTGCACATTGACGTGCTTTTGAACTGCTAGGTTGGCAGGAGCTAGGCAGAGCAATGGGAGCTCACCCTGTCGCGGGGATTTGAACCGCCGACCTTCTGATCGGCCAGCCCTAGGGTCTGTGGTTTACACCACAGCGCCACCCACTTGCAAAGTACCGGTATAAAATATTTACTAATACCAGGTGGAACCTATAGCTCTCCAGAAGTTGTTGGCCTCCAATTTCCATCAGTCGCAGTCAGTATGGTCCATGGTTAGGGATGATGGGAGTTGTAGCCCTCCATATGTTTTGAACTACAAGTTCCCCATGTGTAACTTGAAGCATTTAATCTAGATTTCTAAATAGGACCAGTTTCATATAAACATGCTTAGTGAATATGTAATGGAAGTGACTATTGGAAAGCCCAATTCTGGTTTCAGAAGTATTGGATTGTTTTTTTTTCATTTCTTTAAAATGGTGCATTTTGGGGAAACTCCAGTTTCAAATTTATGAGGAAAAATTGTTGCATCGGGGTTACCTCCTTTTACTGCTTAGAGTATTTGAGTGTGTCATTGTCAGAGCCTGTGTCTCAGTTACTTCTTTTGCTTGAACTATGTTGTCTGGTAAAGGTCTCACTTCTTTTTCTTCAGGCTGTCCACACACTTTATCTACCTGCAATAAAACGGAGGGAGAGAAAATGATTACATGGTAAGAACTAGCAGGCATGCTTAGCATCAAAGCTCCAACTGTGGAGAATCTACATGAGAAGGACTATGGGATGGAGATGGAGTATCAGGCTAGCCATGCATTTGTTCAATTGTGTATTTATACACGTTATCTCTATGTGTCGTCCATATGAGAACACACATCCACCCGTGGTTTGTCTGCAACAAAGAACAAGCACTTGCACGGGGCATGTGCAATGTAGGAATTGCAAGAGGCAATGCACGCATTTCCATCAGATTGCACAACACATGTATCAGAGAAGGGTTTGTGTGAGTTGTAGGACCAGCTCCTGCATGTAGCCATGGTGTGAAATGACCCTAAAGCAGGCATAGGCAAACTTAGCCCTCCTGGTGTTTTGAGACTACAATTCCCATCATCCTAGACCACCGGTCCTGTTAGCAAGGCATGATGGGAGTTGTAGTCCCAAAACATCTGGAGGGCCAAGTTTGCCAATGCCTGCCCTAAAGGGCTGAATGCAGATAGTACAGCGGTGATGAAATTATTCCAATTCACTGTAAAGGAGCTTGCTTATATTTCCAGAATACTTCTGAAACTTAATAAGCTATTAAAATTTAGTATCAAAATAGAAAGTAGAAGTAGAGCAGTATTATAACAAACTATGTAATAATAATAATATTAATAATAACAACTATTGTGGTTGTTGTTGTTGTTGTTGTTAATTAATTTATTTATACCCCACCCATCTGGCTGAGTTTCCCCAGCTACTCTGGGCATCTTCCACCTAAACATTAAAATACAATAATTCAACAAATATTAAAAACTTCCCTAAACAGGGCTGCCTTCAAATGTCTTCTAAAAGTCAGATAGTTGCTTATTTCCTTGACATCTGATGGGAGGGCAGGCACCACTACCGAGAAGGCCCTCTGCCTGGTTCCCTGTAACCTCACTTCTCGCAATGAGGGAACCACCAGAAGGCCCTCGCAGCTGGACCTCAGTGTCCGGGCAGAATGATGGGGGTGGAGATGCTCCTTCAGGTATACTGGGCCGAGGCCATTTAGGGCTTTAAAGGTCAGCACCAACACTTCGAATTGTGCCCGGAATCATACTGGGAGCCAATGTAGGTCTCTCAAGACTGGTGTTATGTGGTCTTTGCAGCCGCATTGGCGGCCGGTGTTATGTGGTCTAGCTGCCGCATTCTGGATTAGTTGTAGTTTCCGGGTCACCTTCAAAGGTAGCCCCACGTTGATCGTTATGTGCTGGCTTGCAAGAGCAATCTTTTAATATCTATCACCTAGGGGTTTGAGATATCAGCCATGTGGACTGGAGGAGGTCCTCTTTTTTAAAAAAGTGGTTGTGATGTTGCAGTGGCACGCCTTTAGAAGCCGTGCCAGTTGTGGTCCTCTTTTTAAAAAAGTGGTTGTGATGTTGCAGTGGCACGCCTTTAGAAGCCGTGCCAGTTGTGCTAAGAATGAAAATGGATAAACATCATCATATGTACCATGTATCAAAAATCAGGAATTTCAGGGGACCCCCAAGGTTTGAAGAAGTACTGAAAAAACTGCTTGGAGAGAAATGGAAAATTGTGTGGGAGGCAAAACAAAACAAAAGTATTCAGCGCCTGCAATGATTACTGTATATCTAGCTGAAAGGATGGAAGGCACCTACAATTCAGTTAAATTAAAAACAAAACAAAAAATAAAGCAATAAACAATGCAGCAATTCTAAAACTAAAGGCCAATGACAACCCCAATGAATACATTGCACAACATGAACTGACTGGAAATGATCAGTAACACAAATGATTACAATTAAAGCTTAGCCAAGCCCTATTGCTACATACTAATTTGTTTACTTCTGCTTTTTTAGTTGAATTGCATGTGATTCCTTGAAACACACATGACTTAGTCCATAAATTATTTATCATAAACACTTCAGTGTGCTGTTTTCTTCTTCTTATAACTTTCACAATAATAATGGTAATGTTATAAGGAGGTATGAAGCAGAAAGATCCCACTGTCCCAAAAGAAAGACTCAATAATTTCGTAGAGATTATGGTGATGGACATCTCTCACCATCCCTGGCAACTGACCAGGCCTGATCTGGAAGGCCATAGGTTCCCTATTCCTCTGCCTTATCGTCCAAAAAACATATAATTAAGAGTTGCAGAAACATTAGCTGAAACAAACAGAATGAGAGTTTCAGCTGGCCGACCTATTAATTAAAGCTTGCAGCTGTACATTTTGCAGTGTGTTACTGAAATGATATACTACCGACCCATTTTTGTGTGTAATAATTATCAATAATTTGGCACCCATAGAGATGTGAATTCTAGAGTTGTGCATACACACCCCATCTGATTTAGCTCCTCAGATATGGGACCTGATTTAACATCTCGTATTGGACCCAATCTGACCTGGGATGACCTGAACCAATCCTGACCCCAACTTGAATTTGGGACCTTGCAAAGTACTCTAATTTTTAACCTTAAAACTGGCATGGGGTGGGGCAAAAAGGAGGCAAAGACAGCAACTCTCACCTGCATTGTTTTCTTCTCCCCCCTCCAGACTGCATGTTTTTAATCAACGTTTTAAACACTAATTAAACATGTGGTCAGCAGTGGGTGGGGGGAAGTCACCAACCATGTATTTCTTTAGGGTTTAAAACCATGATTAAAGAGGTCCCTCCCCCAATTTAAATGAATAATGGTATGGAAATATTTCAAATAAATAAAGTGAATGCAATGTATCAATAATAAAAGTGATAAGTAATGGTGAAGTCTAAAGGTGAATGCACCATTAATTCCTATCACGGAATATTGTTTTACAGCACCATATATTTTCCTTGGCTATTTTGTTTTCCATACCAATAGCTGGTTGATAACTGGTAAGTGTAGCCTATCAGTCTCAGTGGTACGCCTGTCTTTCTTAATTCAAGAATTTTACATACATGAAGCATTGTGCAATTATTACAAATGATCACCATTTCAACAGCTTCACACCAAAAAGGAGAAAAAAGATCCCCTCATTTGTCCATTCTCACAGCTTGAGAGACCCAACAGATTCGGATCATATTTAATATGCCTATAATCAAATGCAGAGAAAAAAACAATCTCCTTCTAAACCCGGAAATCTCTTATCTCCCTAAATCTTCAGATCCTTTACTCTCTGTTCAGAGACATCTCTGATTTCTGAAAGGGAGACATTTTTCAGGGGCGAATCTAGCTTGCAGAGAGTTGAAAAGGTATTTTAAATTATTGCAGACATTTTGCAAGTACTCAATGTAATTCCAGGCGCGGTGTATTAAAAAAATTAATAAATCCCAGCAGTGTGGCAAGATGATCTTTTGAACTGACTCACTGCTTCATGTGACCTGAAGACGCTTAAAAGGATAATGGCTATCTGTGCAAAGATACCCTTAAGATCAAGTACTAATCATTCTTGACTGTCAACTCCTACCTTGTTAGCGGTGAAGTCTGGCTTTGGATATTGACAATCAGCAAAGGTTTGTGCCTAAGGGTATAATTACCATAGTCCAGTAAATAAAAGGGGAATCTATTGGGAATCAATCCAATAAATCCTTTTAAAAGCTCTCAAAAATATTAGGTAACTCTTTAGAAAGATAGCATAAGAAGAAATCAATTTAAAAGATTTCCATTTTAATTCAATTTCCATTTTGGAAATTAATTATATTAGGCCAGAGATGTGCTGGGAGCTCATGTTCTCTTAGCTGGAATAAAAAAAAAAATATTATCAAAGTATGGCTGAAGCTTTTTTCTTTCTTTCTAAGTCATGTCCTCTTGTAAAACACATATAAAGAAACATGAGAACAGTCTTCACAATACTGAGTAAAATAGTAATTAATCTAAACATGGCTAATAGAAAGCATGCACAACCAAAGCTCTTTAATTTAAAAAGCTTTTAAAAATCTATAGCTTTTCCCTATACAGGGAGAAGTCAGCCAAAACATTTTTAATTTTTTTTTTTGCACATTTGTGGGTATTGTTTTCCAAATGGGATTTTGACCCCTACAGTCTGATTTAACTTTTTTAAATGATGTTTTAATGTGACTGTGATTATTTTTGTTTCCTTATTATAAAAATGTACAAATGTATGTTTGCTGCTTGAAGATTTTAACGGAAGGCTGGGTTAAAAATACTGAAATTAATACATCCCACATATTTTACTTGGCACATTCTTCTGTGAATCATTTGATCTTGCAACACGGTATTTTGAAGCTGTGAAGTTGGATAAGAGATAAATAAAATATTAGCCTATGTTGGTATTATGACTCTGTCTGGTTGTGCACTACTCCACCCCACATAACAAGATTTATTTGCCTTACTCACTGCCTCATCACTTCCCTCAGCAGACATAGACCAATTTACAAGGTCAGTTGAGCGGAGTTTCTCTCTCATGACTTTGAGCCAGAATACGAAACCAGGATCAAAACTGGTTTTCGTATCCTGGTTTGTAAACCAAGATTAAACCACAGCTTCCCAGTTCAGTTGCTATGGAAAGCAATGGCTTTGCAAATCGTAGAAGTTGTCTGTTATGGCATACAAGAGGAGGGAGGGGTTGTGGAAGCACAATGCTTGCATTAGACCAAAATAGTTATGCCTGAACTAACTCAGTATCTCTCTGTTACTTGATAGCTTGCCTAAATTGGCAGGTACCTCATTCAAACAACAGGAAAGCTTAATTGGCCAGCCAAGAAATCACATGCTAGCTATACTTATTAGTCCTCAACATGTCAGCAAACGGCTTATTCCCAATTTGCCCATTTGAAAACCTAAATATCTAAGCGTGTAATTTGCCTTTGACTCACACCCATTGTCATAAGGCTGCTTCAGAAGCAGACAATGATAATATTATTTTTACCTTAACTCTAATTCAAATGCATTTTTATTCATATGCACCTATTTTTATTGTGTTTTATTATTTTATAACAATATTTTATTATCTTTGGCATGGGTGAAGATGAAAATACTCCCTTACTATTAAGTCCTTATCTTCACAAGACACCGATCTATCCCTTGAGTAAACTACAGCCCAATTTAGAAAAATCTGAGACATTTTAACTGCATTTATGTATACATTGGGTGCTCAGTTGATGACATATATGGTATTCAGTAGCAGTGTGCCTGTCTGTGTTAACTGCAATAACTTATTGATTTAACCCAAAGGTCAGCATTTAGGAAACAAGAAAGATGACACCTTCTCTTTTCTTCTGAGGAACTTGTGGACTATGAATGCAGGCAATCTGTCCCTTCCTGTCATCATGCCATAAAATGTCATCCCTCCCTCCCCACTCTCTAAATATGCATGCAAACAAAACCATCACAAGTCATCACATAAAGCTTTTAAACACCATTCAATTCCCATGTGAATTGAAAACTACTTCATTTTGATTGAATTTCCCACAGTCAATGCAACTTATATTCTGAAACTATAGATTTCTTACTATTTCTGAAATACATATACCTTTTGAAACCTTCTGCTGTCCACACCTTTCAACTCTGTCCCCTGTCACTCTCTACTGGAAGGCTGAGTAGTACTAATAGGAATATTTTAGGTAGCATTTCTGCTGTTGCAGATGAAAATCTCCATTCCCCCCCCCCCAATAATTAAATTATCTTATGCTAGATTTCAGCCTCCAATGACTTGTGAAAGTACTCTCCACTTTTTAAATACTTCAAGCAATAGCCAAGTAATGATTTGGCCTGACAACTTTTTTAAAATAAAAAAGGTACTTTCCCCACTAGGAACAAGCGAGTCATCACACAGACAATTAAATATGGCTATGCAAAGATGCCCCTGGAGTGTCTGCCCAGCTCTGAACCTGCTGTTGTTGCCTTCCCCATTTGTGACAGCAATGCTGCTGCTGCTGGTTATTGCCATGATAATAATATTATAATAATTTATTATTTATACCCCCAAAAAAAATCTGTCTGGGTTTCCCCAGCCACTCTGGGCAGCTTCCAACAAAAGATTAAAAATACATTAAAACATCAGTCATTAGAAACTTCCCTAAACAGGGCTGCCTTCAGATGTCTTCTAAAGGTCAGATAGTTGTTTATTTCTTTGACATCTGATGGAAGGGCATTCCACAGGGCGGGCACCACTACCAAGAAGGCATCATGCCTGGTTCCCTGTAACCTCACTTCTCACAGTGAGGAAACCACCAGAAGGCCCTCAGCACTGGATCTCAGTGCCCATGTTGAACAATGGGGGTGGAGATGCTCCTTCAGGTATACAGGGCCGAGGCCGTTTAGGGCTTTGAAGGTCAGCACTAGCACTTTAAATTGTGCTCACACCTGCCTCTGCCTCACTGTGTGAGCCACTGGTGAGTCAGTGTGAGGCCTCAGTGGCATGAATTAGGAAGTGTGAGGGTTCAGCCACTATGCTTGTGCTGCTGGCACACCACCTGGAGCTAAGCCATGGCTTCGCTTAGTGCTGCATCCAAACTCAGAAAGGAGTCAAACTCTTCTCAACATTCTGTGTACAGGGTTGGCATATTATGTGCTGATGCAGAACAGGCTTTCTCTGTTGTGGCATGTAGAAATGGTCTCTTCTTGAAGATCTAGCTGGTACCAACTGTGGCATCTTTATGGCAGCAGCTTGAAGCCCATTTATTTTCCCAAGCTTTCTGTGACTGAAATAATTTTATGAAACCATCCCACAGCATTCAGTTTTTATCTGGATTATATTACCGGTGTCTATCTGCTCGGTGTTTAGCATATTATTGAGACATGCTTTGCATATTTGATTTCATATGTTTGTAACCCACATTGGGGTTGGGGAAAAAAGAGGGGTGAAGTAGACATTTTCTAAATAAATATATAATATATTTAGAAACTGGTCTTACCTGTTCCTGACTCCCTAACCCCCCCCCCTTCAGTTGCTTCTATAGATTACTCTATGTATGCAAAGAGTCTCAACTAGCATAAATTCCAGGATAATTTAATTTTTTACCAGCTGGAAATACTGACTCTTTGCTTGAATTAATACTAAAAAGCAATATACCACTAAAATGAATCATTCGTCCCTATGCTGATGCACTTACACAAATGCACAAGCATAATATGCTGTTATCTGAATTACATTACTATAATATAGTTCACTATATAAATTAACTTAACAAGAACCAAGAGCGATTAGATCATGAATCTTAAATATTCTCATTCCGCAATAGCAGCACTAAGAGAAGATTGTCTCCATTCTGATCCTTTACTGATCTGTGGGCTTCACTTTCCAGCTTCCATATAGCCTTAGACAGGCATGTTTCTCCTAGTGGGATGAGAAGGAGAACAAGGATATCCTAGCTAGCTCTCTCTGCCCTGTCCACCCCCACTACCTTCCATGAACTGAAAGGCAACCTTCTGCAGTGGGGATAATGTTGTACTCATGGAGGCAGCACCACATGGTTTAAAGCTCTGTGTGATATCAGCTCTATATGGTGTGGAGAGCCTCTACAAGTATACAGGCTTCTTGCTCCAGACATTTGCCCTCCCATGTGTGAAAGGCAAAGTTGGGAGGGCACAAATCCAGCAAACAGTCTGGAACAAAAAGGGAAGGACAGCCAGCCAGGGTTTTATCAAGATTAGGATGACAGGAGACAAGGGAGTTTGGTAGTGGGTCTTTCAGGACTCTGGACAGAGCCCAGGAAGTGGACAACAACTTGTTTCGACTGGTGCTACTTCTCAGCTGAGCTGTTTTATAGTCCCTAAGCCTGACCACATGTCACCGGCTCCACCCACTTGCTGAGCAGCGTGGAGACCTACATTTTTGGTCTTGAGTCTCGAATGAGCTTGTGCTGGGCAAGCTGCCTGTGTTTGTGTCTCAGCTCCATGGAGTGTGAGCCTCTTAGAGGCGAATATGCTTGACTCTTGCTGGCTCGGGCCCAGTGCCTCCTCAATCAGTACCTCAGCCTCTGTGTTCAAGTTACTGCTGGACTCTGAGGTCATGACCAAAGGCAGTAGGACCAAACAACAGGGAAACAACAGAAGTGGTAGAGATGGTAGTGTGTCTCTGGTTTCCCTCATGTGATTCTATGGACATGGGAAGAACAGCTAGGATTTCTAGTTTCAAATGAATTTCTAAAACAAGAACTCCTCAGCACAGCTTCCAGTTGCTTAACATTATTTGAATCTGTTTCCTATCCAAATTATTAGAGCACATGTGTATTAATTTTTAAGTGTTTGTTATCATTGTGCTTATTATTCTATCAAGCTTCTTTGTGTGAGGTGTTCTACTGACACATCCCTGAACTACTACAGGTTGGTAAAACAATACCAAAATCTAAAATAAAATATTGATGCAACCATATGTACAAACCACAAGATTTGTTTTCTGTGGTTTTCTTATCTATACACACAACTTCGCATGTGAATCACTAAAATGCTTCACAAAAAGTATTGTTATGCAAACATATATATGGCTGAAATGAAAGCAGCAACAAAAGGAACATGAACAAACAATGGATTTTTGTTGTTTTAAAGGAAATAATCAAGATTTCTAATGGATTTGACTCCACTTTAGAAATAAGGCCAGATAATTCAGAACTCCAAACTTGAGGGAGGAAAATGTGATTTGGATAATGTCAGAACATCCCTCAAAAGGACTCCATGGAATTTTCTTTCCAAGACTCAAGGAATTATTGATTACTTGAAACTGAACAAAATCACAACTCATGCGAAAGTTCTAGAGATGAATAGATATTTAACTACCCATATTTTATATGCCCATCACACAGTCTTAAAACCCCCAGCATTACAACCCACCTAAGTTGATAGGTTGCAGGTTTCTCCTGTCCTGTTATCTAGTGCCTCTGATACATATGTATTAAGAATATTCCTGGAAACTTTCCTACTGCAAATAAATGATATGCATATTCATTTCATGCCCACAATAACAGACCGATGCATTTTAAGAGTGTCACAACAATCTGTAGCCTGTTGGATCTATGAAGATGTCTGACCTTCCAGAAATGGGCATGGAATTCTTGGCTTGTTCAGGAAGTAGACAGTGTGGCTGTGACATTTTCAACTACTGCAGTCCATTTCTGTTTGTCATGAGATAATCACAAGTCATCATCTCATGCCCAGGGTGGGTGAGACTGTTGTGTGACTGCATATAATATAGGAGTTTGCAGAAATCACATAAAATAACTTTACTTTCATTTTGGCATGAGAGGAGCAGCTCTGTCCAACAAATGACATTTCCTTTTCTTTGAGCTGCAGAAAGGTGCCTTTTCTTTTCTTTCTTTTTTTAAAAAGATAGCAAGAGTATGAATATTGTGTTACAATCCTTTGTACGCTGCCCGCCTTCCAACATGAAACCTTTAAAGCAAAGTGTAAGCATCTAGAAGTTATCCCACAATATGGGGACTGAAGAAACCACAGGATTCTGTGAGTTAAATTTGTTTTCAGAGAGCTTCAGGTCATCCTTTCTGACAATATTAACTTTCAGTGGAATGTTTTTCAGTGTATACCTTCCACCACTGCCACAAAGAGAGTTATCTGCTTTAAAAAATGAATAAGGGAGAGTGACAGAGACAGGGTAGAGTAGTTCTGAATCTAAAGCTCTTCAACTTTTAGCTAGTTCATTGACCTGAAGTGAGATACCAGCAATGAGCAGTTGTAGAACATTTGGGTACAAGTGTCAACTTACACTATCTTACACTATCTGTTTTGGCTATTCCACATCAAACAGAAAGCAACTCTGATTTGTCTTCACAGGCCATTATTATGTTTCTCATTTTCCTACAGACCCACAAAAAACCTACATAAAAATGAAGTGCAGATAAGCAAAACTGTGTCATATGGACCCAGTTGCACATGGGCCTGCCTTTAAAAATGGTTTGCACTTAGTTCAGAAACTTTGCCCAACTTTGCCCACCACCCCCAAAACCCTTCTGTGTCCGGATTTTCACTTTTTTGAAATATGGCAATCCTACATACTATAAAAAATAAAGTGCTCGTTTTAAGCTAGAAGGGAAACATTAACAGCTTAGGACCAGGCTACAAGGAGCATCATCTGGTTTCCTATTGTGCTCCCTGAACACTTAAGATTCTCTTTTGAGCTGCTGTTGCAGGTGCTTCTGCAAAGTAAAGTGAGATGGGTGTCTGCCAAAGCAGATCTTCCTCAATTGGCTGAAAACCTTTTTATTCACCCTGATTTTTCAAATCTGGTTTGTTTTTATGCTTTCTCTGTTATAAGAAAATTCTGTCTTTTATTGTTTGTTTTAATTGTTTTAATTATTATATATTGTATATTTTAACACTGTTTCATTTTCAGGTCACCCAGGGAATATTTCTTGATGGCAGCTGTATCATTTTTTTATTATTTCGTTCATTCATTGAATTTATGTACCGCCCTATACATAAAGATCTCACAGAACAAAATCAAAATATAAAACCACAAAATAGGTAATCAAAATAAAAACAACAGCCCAATAACCTCCCCCCAACCCCCTCCCCATTTTAAAAGGGCATAGGATGTCAATCAAATCAACCAAAGGCTTGGCTGAAAAGGAACGTTTTTGCTTGGCGTCTGAAGGTGTATAATGAAGGTGCCAAATGAACTTCCCTGGGGAGAGCATTCCACAGACAGGGAGCCACGGCAGAGAAGGCCCATTCTCGTGTTGCCACCCTTCGGACCTCTTGAGGATGAGGCAGCACACGAAGGAGGGCCTCAGAAGATGATTGCAGTGTCCACATTGGTTCACATGGGAAGAGCTGGTCCTTGAGGTATTATGGTCCCTTTAAAAAGAATCACTGAAAGTTTTAAACACAGGTGAAAAGACTTTCAAGTGTGGTTGGACTACAACTCCCATTATCCATTACCATTGGTCATGCTGGCTGGGCCTGACGGAAGCTGAAAACATCTGAAAAAGCCACAAATTCTTTCAGACCAGGTTTAAAAGGAGCATAATTTCCAATGGCACTGGTAAAAGGCAGCCATACACCCTGATCTTGGCCATATTTACTCAAAATAAGTTTTGATGAGTTTCCATGAACTTACTCCCAGCCCATGTAAGTATGCCTGGGTTGCAGTCATGGGTGCCAAAATGTAAGGGCTCTTGGGTAGGCAAAGTATATTTTTCCTCAGCATATATATTGCAATGGTAGCAATATTTTTTAAAACCCTAAGAAATATTTTAATATAGAATCCTTGTAATAATTGAAAAGAAGAGTAAATGTAAAACATGCCAAGCCTTGTTATTTTTTAAGTCTGAATTGCCTTTGGGGTAGCAAATGAAAACTCAGAAATGTAAAATATGAAAGTAATAAAACACACAATTGCTCAGAACTTGATAACGATCTTTTTTGGGGGGAAATCTGTGGATTTCTGGTGACCTTTGATGATGAATCTGAATGTTGCATTTAGTTGAATGTATTTGAAATGAAACCTAAAATAAAAACAGCTGTTGGAAGAACATGCATGACAAACCTTTTCATTGGGAAAAAATGCTGCTTTGGAGCTATTTTGTTTTGGCTTATTCTAACTAGACTGGCATTCAGCGAATTTGATTCAATACCAGACCATTTACAGTAGCTGTTAGTGGCATCCAGTAAAGCCAACTGGATTGTCAAACATCTCAAAATGACATTGTCAGAGCCAATTCCACCCAAGCAAGACTTATATTGCCCAATAAGTTTGGAGTACATTTTTTAAAATGCCATTTAGCTGTGTTGGCTCCCTAAAATGCCATTTAGCTTTGTTGGAGCCTAGGAGTTATGCAGTGGTTATAGACAGACAGTGTTCTCACCAATAAGAATCCTTGCTATTCAAAAAGCAGAGACAACTCTGAGCCACTAAAGCTCTCTTCAGAAATTACAGTGGTACCTCGGGTTACATAGGCTTCAGGTTACAGACTCCGCTAACCCAGAAATAGTACCTCAGGTTAAGAACTTTGCTTCAGGATGAGAACAGAAATTGCACGCTGGTGGTGCAGCCGCAGCGGGAGGCCCCATTAGCTAAAGTGGTACCTCAGGTTAAGAACAGTTTCAGGTTAAGAACGGACCTCCCGAACAAATTAAGTTCTTAACCCGAGGTACCACTGTAATTCAAAGAATGCGCAGAGGGAAAGCAGGGCTGTGCAAGTTGGCCCCACCCCCTCAGTCTTCTGGCTCCACCTCCAGACCTTCACACATTGAGCAGAAGGTCTGAGGAGGGAACTGAACCACATTCAGCTGGACATATGCAGGTTGTCTCTTTAGACCAAGAATGGGATAGTGCTATGTAGAAGTGGGCTCCAGGTGAACCTTGGAAGATGTGAGCAAGCTTTGAAGAAGGAGAGAGTTGACTTTATTAGATTCAGAGATGAGGAAGATGCTTACAATTGATTTCCAATGCTGGAAATATCTAAATAACATGACTGACTGGAATGTGCTCTGACATCCTATAATTAGGGAGGGTCAGAGAATCCCAACAAAAAAGGAAAAGGAAGCAGAAATTGCTGTGGTCTGGAACAGAAATCAGTCAAATGACTATGACTGGTCTTCATTCATATCACTGCCTTTTCAGTCAACAATTGATACCTACTGAATTTTTTCCACATTATCTTGACATTTCTTTTACACCGAAATGAATGAAAAATACATAAGTTATGCAAATGGTGGCACACGTGACGTAACTTATGTTAAATAGTGGCCAGCAAGCTAAATGTCATGGTATTTGGCAGAAACCAAACTGCAGCAGAGCAGAAGCAGCACTGATTGGAAAGAATACAGATCAGACTAGAAAATGCTGCCTCCTTGCACCCCCAGCTCAATATTTTAACGGGGGGTGGGATGGGGGGAGATCAGCAGCATAATGTGCCCTTTTGAAAACAAAACAAGTTTCTTTTCTGCAACCTTTTCATTTTCAACAAAAACCTGAAACATCTGAGTGGTACATTTATAGTTTCTTGGATGACAGCTCCAAATTTAAACATTCCTTTCTTCAGTGCCTGTACAGAATCTTCCTTCAGCCCATATATCACTACCCCATTTCAGGAATTTATGGCACACGAAGATAGACTGTAGGGATTGCACAAATTAACTGAAATGCTTCCTTATGAGAACAATGAAAGAAAACTGCTATAAGGCCAAATCTTAAAGCAGGCACAACGGAGCAGTTGAATAATTTTGCCAGCGTTATTTTAACAACAGTAGTTACACTTTTTTATTCAATATTTGCCCTGAAATGGACATTTCTGCATTGCTCAATAGCTGACTCAAATTCCTGACCCCACAGTTGGCCTATAGTCAAGAACCCCTGGAAATCTCCTCCCTCCACAGTTACTGATAGTAAAAAAGAGCTTCCCTTGGTGTCTGCAATTGCCATAAGTGGAGAATCGGCTGGGTTTAAAGATGGATTAAAATTCTACTCTCCACACAGGCTGTAGTCCCAATCCAGATCATGCCAGGATGCTTCCTTTTGCGTATGAAAAAGACATATATAGCTACAGGCTATGAATTAAACTGAATGTGTTTGACACTGAATGTGTTTGACACTGGAGGCTCATTCACAATTGCATTTGTCTCTCTGCTTCCCCCAGGAAAAACTGCTCTTTACCACTGAATCAAACCAAACGTCAAGTCGGGCTTTCCACACATTTACATTTGCTACGATCCAGCAGTAAAGAGCAGGTTTTCCCAGGGAAAGTGGCAAGCAGCGGCGTAGCGTGAGTTGTCAGCACCCGGGGCAATGCAAGTAATTTGCGCCCCCTAACCCGGGGCAAGGCAAGTAATTTGCGCCCCCCCTAACCCTTAACCTGCGAGTTGCCGCTGGCGCTGCCGCCCAAACGACGCCGCTTGCCCGGAGGAGGAGGGGGGCAGAGAGGCGAGGAAAATGCAATGGCCCAGCAGCTGCAGCAGCACCGGCGGAGGCGGGGCTGTGAGGAGGGGCAGCCTGGCGCGTCCTCCGCGGCGAGCGCTGAGAGCCGCTGCCTGCCGGGCGCCTTCAGCCCGGACGCGCGCACAGCTCGTTGGTTCCGCGAGACATGCGGCTCCGCTACAGCCTGCGCCCGAGGCTCTTCGGCGACTCCGGAGGCAGCGAGCGCGCCCCCCCCAGATGTTGCGCCCGGTGCGGCCGGCACCCCTGGCACCCCCCACGCTACGCCACTGGTGGCAAGGCAAGTGGGAAACATCCAGTGGCTAGAAAGTACGGGACAAGCAGAAAACTCTTCAACCCGCAAGCAAAATGTGGATGAGCCCCAGGCCAATGGGATTGTGCCTGTTTCACTAGGATTGACAAGCTGGCTCTTTCAAGTATCAGAACATGACCGCCCAAATCAGGTCTCCTGAAGGTATTTCTAAGAGACTGGGCTTCTCCACTGGGATTTTGGACTTTTTTTCTAGTTGTGCAATTGTTTGAATCTAGGCATGAACTTTTTTCAAACCTACCATATTTTTCCATGTATAACACCCCCCCATGTATAAGACACAAGCCTATTTTTGGGAATTCAAACTTAAGAAAATGGGGGGAGATTGCCCAGAGTTGTTCAGCGTTTTTTTGTGGAGAATGATTGAGCTTTTTTTAGGGGGGATATTGCCGAAAACTGCTCACCCTTCTAACCTGCGCTACTGTGCACGCACCAAAAAACCCCACCTATCAGCTGTTCCCTCACCGCCATAAGCCGCTAATCACCCACCCCATTGATGCAGCAACAGCAAATAGACACCAGCCCTTGTCACAGCCACCAATAACACCACTGAACCAACCAATCCCACCAGTGGCGTAGCGTGGGTTGTCAGCACCCGGGGCAAGGCAAGTAATTTGCGCCCCCTAACCCATGGATTTGCGCCCCCTAACCCGTGGATTTGAGCCCCCTAACCCCAACCCCCAGATGTTGCGCCCGGTGCGGCCGGCCCCCCCTGCACCCCCCACGCTACGCCACTGAATCCCACATCACCAATATGCACTGACCATTTTTTTAACATTATTTTTTGGGGGGGAAACATCGTCTAATACATGGAAAAGTACGGTATCCTCTGATCCCTCAGATATGGGCTCCCATTTCCTCCTTCATAACAGTCACAGCAGCCCTTGCCTGACACATACACTGAAACTGGAACAGGAATGTTTTTGAATGCAGAAATTTCTTGAGCAAATAAGGAGGTTGTAGCATTTTATTATCAAATTCACTGGACCATGTTTTCCTATTCGTTTCACTCAGTGTTGGCAAGCAACTTTCCAAGAAGTTAACATGGGATGTTCCTCATTTTCTGCTTTTCAGTTTAGCTGAGCATCTGAATATCTGGGAACCTCACCACAGCCCAGGGGAGAGCAAGACAAAGACTTGTCATTAACACAACAACAGCGGGAGGCATACATCAAAGACTTGCAAAATATGGCCACTCATTTCCATCCACCTTGGCCCCAAAACAAAATGCTAAAGCAGTTCCAAATGTTTGAATCTTCTCCCTAGCGTGGAAAGCAAAACAACAACCAATAAGAGTCTTCCTCTTGCTACAGTCTAAACCAGTGTTTCCCAACCTTTTTTGGGCAAAGGCACACTTGTTTCATGAAAAAAATCTCGAGGCACACCACCATGCCAGATGGGGAAATGTCACTTTTTACTTATGTAAAAAAAAATAAAAAAGTAACAGAATAGAAGGTAATGGTTAGGCTAGCATCCCTCTTCCAAACACCAGGCGTGCTTCTTTCTCGTCACGTCCAGCCTCGCTCGGTTCCCCTTCGTTCACACAATTTCTATCGGCCCGTGCGAAACTTGCGTGCCCTCCTCGGCTCTCCCCTCACCTCGCGCCCTTGGGCTTATCTCCTCTTTCCCAGAGCGTGCTATCGGCGACCAACTCGGCGGAATGCTCCCCTCTCCTGATGGTGGCTGGGCGTGTCCATCATCGGGAGAGGGGTGGGATCTGCGGGCTGGGCGAGAGCTTGGTTGGCTGCCTCGGGATTTGCGCCTCTCTTCGGGTTGCGCAGTCAGGCAGCGGGTGTGCGAGAGAGGGAGAGCCGGGCAGGTCGCTCCTCTCTCTTTCCCTCCCTCAGCCCACACGCGCCTCCCCCACCCCACTCCACCCGAGACAGCGGCGGGGACTCTGAGGCAGCGGCGGCGGTTAGAGCAAGAGCAGACGCGGGCGGGGATGGTGCGTCTCGGGGAGGCGGTGGCCTTTGCCGCTGCCACCGGCGGCAGCGCTCTGCTGGAGGGGCGCCCGAGATTATTGGGGGGGCGGAGCCCCCCAAACGAATTTTTGAGGGGGCTCGGGCCCCCTCAGGCCCCATGGAGTCGGCGCCTATGCTCCTCGCCGCTGCCGCCCCGCCTCTCGCCGCCCGACTCGCCCGCCTCCCTCCCACGGCACACCAGGCAACGTCTCGCGGCACACTAGTGTGCCGCGGAACACCGGTTGGGAAACACTGGTCTAAACACTGCCCATTTCTGACTAGACTGTGCACTGTGTTGCCTTTGCAGGCTTATCAGATCCAAATGGCACATGCTAGTGGCAAATATGCAAAAACCATCTCAAGAAAATCTTCACTGTTATGCATCTTGGATTTATGAGCTCCCAATTTTAGATCAAGTGAGGTCATAAATCCCGCATGTTTATAAATAAAGTAATGGTACCCTTTAGTGAGCTATGTTTTTGAATTTACAAGCTTCAGTTTCTCCCTTAGGTCCCATTGCAATTTCTGTCCAGGAGTGTAATCCTGATTACAGATGGGCATCACGCTTCTATAAACTTGATGCTGGCAAAAGTATTCTCTTGGCAGACCTCGGCGCCTTGTTCTGATCCAACCATAAAGCTTTATGAAGAACATTGTGTTAAAATGGAATGGTGTGATGACAACTTGCATTCTCAGGGGGTGGGGAATGGATGTAGAAGAGTAATATAAAAAATATAGGAAAATACTACATGTTTTCCCCTAAAAGAATCCTGAAAACCATTCCACTAAGAGAACAAGAAATGTGTTAGAGATGTCTAGGCTTCTTAGGGTCACCTGATGAGCATGAATGATTATTATAGCTTTTTAAATTTTGGAATAGCTGTGCTTTTGGATTGTGAAGCCCTTTGGGTGATAAAGATGGCAAGATTGTTGCCATCTGTCCTGAGCACATGAGACAGGGCATAGCAATACATAATGAAATGTTTAGTGGAATGCTAAAACCCAAAGTAAATATTCTATCATTGTTGCTAAACAAAACCTAATATTGCACTGAGAAATAAGAATTATCATTTTCTACAGCTTAGAAAAAATGCTGAGATGTGTAAAGCCTTGGGAATAAAAATATTTTGAAGGCTGGTTATGTGACTTTCCACCTTTCTTTGCTACATTACACAACTGTCCAAGATAATGTACAGTGGTACCTCGGGTTAAGTACTTAATTCGTTCCAGAGGTCCGTTCTTAACCTGAAACTGTTCTTAACCTGAAGCACCATTTTAGCTAATGGGGCCTCCTGCTGCTGCCACACTGCCGGAGCACGATTTCTGTCCTCATCCTGAAGCAAAGTTCTTAATCTGAAGCACTGTTTCTGGGTTAGCGGAGTCTGTAACCTGAAGCGTATGTAACCCGAGGTACCACTGTATATATAAATCAGAGATGAGCCAAAATTTCTCAGAAGATTTTTTTTCTGAAAAAAGTTCTGAGATTTTTCTTTTTTCTCACCTCCCCAAAAGGAGGTCATTATGCCTAATTTTTTTTCCCTAATATTCTCTATCATCATCATCATTATTATTTTTTGGCAGCAGACACCATTTCTTCCTCTTTACACACACAGCGAGGGGGGGGAGTACCCTGGAATGACACTATGCCTGGGGTACTGGAGGATGCAAAATTGTGGTCAGGGTGCAGGCATCAGTGCACCAGCAAAGGCCCTCAAACAAAACACCACCTAGGGGAGGGGAGGGGAAGAAAGAAGCTGTCTACTACCATTGCTGCTGGTGAGTCTCATCCCTGATAAACTGCTGGAGAAGTTCTCCTCCCCATGGAGAAATCTGGTGTCCTCACAGAAGCGTGAAGGACCTTGAGGCACAACTTGTGCACCACTCTAATATAAATAGACCTAGCAAACTTGAAAGTGCAAACAGAAAGGAAACAAGGCCTGTTTTGGAAAATTTAGCAAAAGTGTCTTAAGTGTGAAATAAACAAGCTCATATCTCCTCAGAAGCACGACGTATTCAAGGAATTCGTTTTTCAAGCACTTACCGTATTTTTCGCTCTATAACACGCACCTGACCATAACACGCACATCGTTTTTAGAGGAGGAAAACAAGGGAAAAAATATTCTGAACGAAACAGTGGATGTATCATTTTTGTGCTTCATGCTGTGGCCACAGACATGTGATCTGATGGTGAATTTGGGCTGACCCAATGCAAAGATCCTGAGGATCCATGTGGATCCATGCTTTTTAACCACATTTTTGCACCGTTGCAGCCCCAGGCAACAGTGGGTGCATGATTTGGGGGGGCAGGCTGCAGCCATGGACATGCTATGTTCTCTGGTGGTGAATTTGGGGGTGACACAATGCAAAGATCCATGTGGATCCATGCTTTTTAACCACATTTTTGCACCATTGCAGCCCCAGGCAACAGTGGGTGCATGATTTTTGGGGGGCAGGCTGTAGCCATGGACATGCTATGTGCTCTGATGGTGAATTTGGGGTGACCCAGTGCAAAAATCCTTAGGATCCATGTGGATCCATGCTTTTTAACCACATTTTAAGTGGGGAGGGAAGGAAAAACACAGAAGGGCTAAGAATGCAGGAGTGGGGTATAACGGGAGGGAGGAAAGGAAGGCAAAAGTTTCCCCCACGCACCCACCCAAGCCAGCCAGCTCTCTCTCTCTCTCTCTCTCTCTCTCTCTCTCCCACCTGCATGTTTTCAGCAGCACCGGAGCACAGAGAGGAAGGAGCGGAGCACAGAGAGGAAGGAGCGACAGTCTGCTTTTCCCCTCTGCTTGCCTGGAGGGGAGGGGCTTTCCCTGCTCTTTGTTCCATTTGAGCAAACACAGTAACGAAACAGAGGAGGGTGGGCAGTAAGACCCTGAGGCAGAATGCAGGAAAGCAGCAACTTCCTGTCTCACGGAGCTCCCTTCTCCCTGAAGCGCGGTTTGATTTTTGCCTTATTTTTCGGCTCCAGGGACCACACATTCGCTGCATAACACGCACAGACATTTCCCCTTCCTTTTTAGGAGAAAAAATCTGCGTGTTATAGAGCGAAAAATACGGTAGCTTGAGTTTCTTCAAAAAGCACCTTGACTTGGGTATGTGGTGTGGGTGGGAGGCTTCCTTTCAGATATTTTGCCAGCTTTTGTCATCTTAAAACATTTCCAAAACACTATGCTTCTGTACATCTGGAGCCTAATGTGCAAATCAAAGAACACAAATACTAGTGTAAGAGTCAATGGGACTACAACAGCACAGTCAATGAAGTCAATAAAGCTACATCACTGAGCCTTTTTCTTAGTTCCATTTAGGTAATTCACCTCAATTGTTTCAGTGGGAGTGGATGATTCATCATTTTATAGAAGGTCACTCAGGGCAAACTAGCTTCTCACATTACCTTTTTGCGGGGCACAATTCATGATATCCATTATACTCATGGTGACATACGGGATTGGCTCATCGAAAGCACTGGGGTGGAAGGGGATGAGACTATCGTGTTAAATGGCTGTGTGTGTGTGTGTGTGTGTGTGTGTGTGTGTGTGTGTGTGTTCAACAGCAGCAGCAGCAACAATAGTAGTCTTATGTTTATCAGACCTACATGTATAAAAAGTCCCAAGCAAGTGAAAACAAAGCATGAATATTGCAAGCTATCTGACAGATTCCTGCTCATGAGCAGGAACACAGCCAAAGGCAATACCAAGAGAACGAGCCTATGAAATGTCAGTAATTAATAACAGCAGAAGGACCTGGGAAGGAATGCAGAGTATGGCAGAAAAACTATCAGTAGCAATTTTTTCTCTGCAAGCCCCATCAGAATGAGTGGGAGTTGTGGAAGACACAGTTGAGTTTGTGCGGCACTCCTACCCAAGCAGGGGGTCTTCTCAGTAGTCGCACCCACCCTGTGGAACACCCTCCCATCAGATGTGAAGGAAATAAACAACTATCTAACTTTTTGGAGACATCTGAAGGCACCCCTGTTTAGGGAAGTTTTTAAAGTTTGATGATTTATCATGTTTTTAATATTTTGTTGGGGGCCACCCAGAGTGGCTGAGGAAACCTAGCCATAAATAACAGATGATGATGATTCCCATGTCAATAAGGTCTTATCCACACTTAACTTTCCTCCCCGCTTTTGAAGCAGTCTGCTCCAAGGGAGTCCATTCCACTGTCAAACAGCTCCTACTGTAAGAAAGTTTTTCGTAGTGTTTAATGGGAATCTCCTTTATTTTAACTTGAAGTCATTGGTTTGGGTCCTACCCTTCGGAGCAGGATAAAACAAGCTCCATCTTTCATATGATATTTGATATGATATATGGTATTTGACAGCTTTCATGCATCCCTTGTTAGCTCTTTACGCCTTCTTTTCCCTCCCTCCACAGTAGGGAGTTCCTCACACTTTCAAAATAACAGGTATGGAGGTTTATAAATAAATCCCGAAACTGAGTTTTAAAAGAAGCTAAAGAGAATAAAGGCAGCTTTGGAAATCCTGCATGGGCAATAAATTCCCCAATGTCGTAAATGAATCCAAGGTCCCAGAAGACATAATCCTAAGAAACAATGGATTTCTCACGTCCAAATGAGTAAGCAGACTGTTCAAATTTTAGAAGCAGCAAGGGACATACGCAACAGTATTTCTATATAGATCGTATATCTTCAGGTCTTTGGGGGCCTCTATTCCACTAAAGACCCTTATCGTACTAAGGCAGGAGTGTTTCAGGTAGTCTAGTAGGTAAAATATCATACTGCCTGAATGAAGTATTTATAGAATTTTTTTCTTAAATAGAGAATTACACTTTAGGGCCAAACTAGAGGGTACATGGGAGGTGCATGAATCAGTCTCCAGGTGTGTGTGGGTGTGTGGGTGTGTTTTAAAAATAAAAAGCAGTTGTGGAGGTTGCAGTCAGAAAGATTAGGAGGCAGGATACTTCACCCTCTCTGCCATTTGCCTGCCCAAATTCCCCCCTTCCACGCGCTCGAACTACAGTGGTGCCCCGCAAGATGAACACCTCGTGAGACGAAAAACTCGCAAGACGAAAGGTTTTTTTGTTTTCGAGTTGCTTCGCAAGACGAATTTCCCTATGGGCTTGCTTCGCAAAACGAAGCTTGCCCCCGCACCCCAGACCTCTTTTGAAGATCACTTCTCCCCGTTGCCAGCCCCGCAATCTCTGGGGACAGAGGGGAAGGCGCGTGCGCGCCTTCCCCTCTGTCCCCGGACTCCTTTTGAACCAAGGGGCGGCAACGGGTAGAAGCGATTCTCCCCGCTGCCCCTTCCCTTGCTTTAAAACAGGTCCCCTCTGTCCCCGGACGGTCTCCATAGGAACGCATTGATTGATTTTCAATGCATTCCTATGGGAAACCGTGCTTCGCAAGACGAAAAACTCGCAAGAAGAAAAAACTTGCGGAACGAATTAATTTCGTCTTGCGAGGCACCACTGTACTTGGTGGTGAAAATGGCAAGACCCCTATAGCTTTTCCCATGTAGCTGGGGAAGTAGTTCAGGTGAGGCCCACCTTCATTTCTCCACTTCTGACTGCTGCCTCAGAATCTGCTTTTTCATATTTTTTTTAAAAAAAACAAACCTGAGGAACAATTCACATATTCCCCCATGTACTGTCTAGTTTCACCCTTAATCCAACACTCAAAATATTATTCTAAAAAGGTGAAAAGGCAGAGAATGCAGTGGTGGGCTGGATGGAGCTAATAAACTCAGAGCTGTTAGAAGACCTGCCACAGAGCTACATTTCCCAAACCCTTCACAAACTATAATTTCCAGGATTTCTTGAAAGAAACCATGACTCTTAAAGTGGTATAAGAGTGATTTAAATGTGCAATGTGAATAAGACCACTTTATTAAAACTTTATTAAAACTGTGCTACCTGTCTCCTAATTTTTTCAGGATGAACTGGTATGCTGAATTTTGAAGCTCCCTAGTTATCCCATTAGAAGGCATAATATTCAAGCCCTAAGGAAGAAGCAAATGTGACAAAAGAAAGCAAGACCTGATGGATACAGGCATTCATCAGAAATGGATACTGCAGGGCCAACAGAAAAGAATGACTAAAAATAAAAAAAGCTCTTGGGAGAATGAACATCTATACTTTGTCAAATCTGGAAAAGATATTTGTCATAAGAATCTCTTCAAAAATATACTCCATTTCCACTGCTGCCATAGCAGGTCATCATGCTGCAGCTGTAGATGTTCACAAGTACCAATCTGTACACAATGTCGTTATAAGAATTTTTAGGTCTTATATATATATAATAAATGTTCACAAATGTACCAAGCAAACACACATATAAATATATAAACCACATGTCCAAAACCCACAGGAAAAGTTCTAAAGCCATTTTGACTCTTTCAGTCACCTCAAGTTTTTCTCTACAAGGTCGAAGGAAATGCAGAAACCTCCCCATTGTCCCCGTCCTCACAAATCCTACCTTAAGGGCACATTTAAGGTATGAATAGGGTAAGCCTGTGACCTGGCTCAGGAATTAAGTATTATCATTACAAAAGAATGGCCAGGCTCCCCAGGTAATCTGGCAGACAGCGTAAAAACAACACACTCACATTTCTGTTGTAGACCGCCTTTTCTGTGATGTAGGTGTGATGTATCTGGGGGGGGGCGTCTTGGGCTACACCCCTTCTGTGATGTATGCATGATGTTTTTGGGGGTGGTCTTGGACTCCAGGGAGGGGAAATTTAAAATGTCTATATAAGGGCTTGTACACATGGCTCAGGGCCCTCCTCCTCTCTCCTGCGTGTGGAGGAGACCCTGTTGCAACAGTTAATAAAGATCAGGCTTACTAGCTGCTTTGCTTCTCAATATTCTCTGGTTGGTCTCTGTTATTTTCTCCTACTGATAGAGAAGCTACAAAAGGACTCTACAGTGGTGCCTTGCAAGACGAAATTAATTCGTTCCGTGAGTTTTTTCGTCTAGCAAATTTTTCGTCTTGCGAAGCACGGTGTCGGAAAAGTTTTGGAAAAGCTTCAAAAATCACCAAAGTCTTCAAAAACCTCAAAAAGGCTACCACACCGTGTGCTATGAGTTGCTCCTCAAAGTCAAGTCACAACTGTATTAACGGTGTTAAGAAAAAGGAAACAAACTTGCAAGACGTTTTCGTCTTGCGAAGCAAGCCCATAGGGAAATTCATCTTGCGAAGCAGCTCAAAAACCGCAAAACTCGTCTAGCAAGTTTTTCGTCTTGCGAGGCATTCGTCTTGCGGGGCACCACTGTATATGGGCTCTTGGGTACCCCATAAGGGGAAAGGAGCAGGGTTGTGGGTTTTTTTTACTTATATCAATGGTTTTTTGTTTGTTTGTTTACAATTTGCACTGAGGATGAGAACACTAGCTTCGTATGGAAGTCTTGCCTTCCTATTGCACAAATGGTGCAGGGGTAGCCAACGTGGTATTCTCTAGATGTCGCTGGAATACAATTCCCAGCAGCCCCAACATAGATGGCCAATGATCAGGGATGATGGGAGTTGCACACTCCCCCAAGAGGAACAAAACATTTGCCAGGGGCATTAGCCTTGCACAGGCCACTTGTTTTGCACCTCTGCTGCCATGGGGAAAGTCTGCGGCTGAGAGACACAGCAATAGCAGGTCCAGGGGGGCTCTCGTTCGTGGGCCCACTTCTGACATGTGGGTCCTTGGTAGGTGCCTGACCATGCTGCCCCTTGGTGCTGGCTATAATGGTAGAGCTTGTAACTTGTTGACACTCCCTTAGTATCAAGGACTTGGCAGTTTGAGGACTTGCCCTGGGTAGCTCCTTAGTCCTTTAATTTCAGGGTCTTGGATGCTCTTTCTATCAAACAACTCCTCATTCCTGGTACCTATTCTTGGACCCAGAAACATTACACTGGCCCTCCTTGTTTGCACTTTGTTTACAGCACTTGACTGGTATAGTCACAAAAGTAAAGATGGGCTGTGTACACAGCATACATTTAAAGTAACCCCCTCTCCCCAAGAATCCTGGAAACTGTAATTTCCCACTCACAGAGATAAAGTTCTCAGCACCCTTAAGAGACTACAATTCTCAGGATTCTTGCTGGGAAAGGATGTGTTTTGCATGTGTTTTCAATGTATGATAGGTACACAGCCATAGGAAACTCCCGCTCAGTAAAGTGCTAATTTAGGACTAAAGGACACAACTAATTCATAAGTGTTAAAGTCATGATTGAAAACTAATTGCTGCACCACAAATGTGATAAAATCTGAGTTTTTCTAGGTAGACCATTAAAAGGCTGTACAAATATAGAACAGCAGAATTCAAATCAGGAAGAGGAAGGCAGCACATTAAAAAAAAACCTCACTGTGGCAGAGGAACAAAAATAACTGGCACCTCTAGTGATATTTTTCATATATCCCCTGCTCTTCTTTGTGCACATGGAACAAGTCAGAAACCATTATATAGTTTTGTTTGAACTCTATACAAATACTGAAGAGAATAGGGAGAATTTCTGACTCAGAAATTGGATAGTCACAGCTTGAAATGTATATAAGTTACAAAAAATGTTTTTCATGGAGAACATTGCAGATAGTAGCTTGAAACTCAATGAATTTAATATATATATAGAAATGTATTTCAAAATTGTCTAAGGGTTTGGAGTAGTTTCATTATTGATCTGTATCTTTCTAAAGCTTCTTGATAGACCATGAAGCATGTTTGAAATTCTTTGTGTGAACAACTACATTTTGTTGTCTATTCATAGACTGTTTCGATTGAGATTCCCAATCATAGCTCCCTGCCCTTAAGATCTGAAACAAGATGAAAGCTAAACCTTGAGCTGACATTATCCACGCAACTTGAGGACAGATTTACTGCACTTTCTCCCTATATATAGTGGTGGCTGATAAGGGATTTAAATGGACCTCTGCCATTTAAGAGGCTTCATACATTACACAACATCAAGAAACTGTGAGTGGCTCACAATTCCAATAGTCATACTTCCTGTGTGACTGCAAATAAGGTAGGAAAAATACACACATACACAATGAAAATTGGCAATGGAATGGGTCCATTTGTGATTCCACCACCTTGAGTCTATAGACAACAGAGGTTTTAGAAGTGGGCTGTATTCCGGTGAAGTGAATTAACTCTGCATTTCCATCAAAGGAAGCCCAATCTCCAGCGTTCTACTTTCTTTTCCCCCTTAAATTAAAAGCAGCTCTGCCACAGCACTGTAAATTCCCTCCTCGCAGAGATGCATCTGGCAACTTCGTTATGCAGTTTTCAATGAATGCTGAAGACACACCTTTTAGCCCTGGCTTTTGAAACCTGAGATGCATATTTTTAGGACCCACACTATTTTTGTGATTGTAAGTTGTTTCACACTGTTTTTAACATTGTGTGCTAATTGCCCTACGTAATAAATTAGTACAAGCAGGAGGAGGAGCAGGAGCATGAACCAAACCTAATTTTTCCCACCCCTAGGACAGGCCCAGGAGCTGAGCAATTCCAGGCCAAAGATATCCTTAAACAGCAGTGGCTATAAAATATGGGTGTTATAGGGATGTTATACAGGGTTTGTCACACACTCTGGATGTAATCAGAAAACAAGGAGGTGACAGAGAGGAGGCAATGAGGTGATGGAATTGTCAGCAGCTGCGGTGAAAGGTTGAAGAGGCAGGTGAAAGAGGTCAGATGGGAAAAGATAAGCAGAGATAATAAGAAAACAAATACGGGGTGCAGAAGATGGTTCATGTACAGAAACCTTTATCAAGAGTGACAGAGAACTCTATTATCTTGCATAATAGCTTCTCCATGGAAATGCCAGGAGACCACTTGTCGAAATGTTTAAAGCTACACAGGACGCAGCAGAAACAGAAATGACTCGCTTTAGAAACCTATCAATGGTTTTTAAATGACAAGACGGTATCTGCATAATGAAGGAGACAAATCGCTTCCTTCAATTATCTCCACTTCTATTATCTGCCTATGATATCCAGAATAACATAGTGTTATGCGTTTCTTGCTTCCCAACTGGTGAGAGGTTCCAGGGGCAGCACTACAAAGTTGTTTCCTTTGGATGAGAGAACATGGGATCTTGATTGTAACAATTTGCTACATTGGAAGCCGTTTGACCAGGAGTAGGCAACCTAAGGCCCGTGGGCCGGATGTGGCCCAATCGCCTTCTAAATCTGGCCCATGGACGGTCTGGGAATCAATGTATTTTTACATGAGTAGAATGTGTGGTTTTATTTAAAATGCATCTCTGGGTTATTTGTGGGGCATAGGAATTCGTTCTCCCCCCCAAAAAAAAAAATATAGTTCGGCCCACCACATGGTCTGAGGGATGGTGGACTGGCCCATGGCTGAAAAAGGTTGCTGACCCTTGTGTTTGACATTCCCATGGCAGGTAGCAAACTGAAATGAATTGGGCTCATTCGCTTAGTTTCCAATTTAGTTCTAAAACGAGCACAAACTCCTCGTACACACAAAGATTACTCCACGTTACATTGGTGCTAGAATGGGGGAGGTGAACATGATGCCTTCCAGATGTTTTGGACTATACAGTGGTACCTCGGGTTAAGTACTTAATTCGTTCCAGAGGTCCGTTCTTAACCTGAAACTGTTCTTAACCTGAAGCACCACTTTAGCTAATGGGGCCTCCCGCTGCCACCAGGCCACCGGAGCACAATTTCTGTTCTCATCCTGAAGCAAAGTTCTAAACCTGAGGTAATATTTCTGGCTTAGCGGAGTCTGTAACCTGAAGTGTATGTAACCCGAGGTACCACTGTGGCTCCTTTCAGCCCCATCCTCAATCCATTGACCGAGGATGATGGGAGTTGTAGTCCAAAACATGTGGAAGAATCAGTGCTGGTTACCACCGTGCTTGAAGCACAGAATAAGGGAGACTGCACCGACAGAAATATCATTCAGGGAGGTCAGCTTTAAAACCAGTTTCGCTTCATTTGACAAGTTAATTTAAGTGTGCTCCACAATATAACCAACAACATATTTGGTATATTGAGCAGCAAATATAAACATTGGCAACCAAGGAGTTAAGAAGGTCCAAAAGCAGCAAGAGAATTAGCTGTTGCTAAAACAATTTTATGGTCTTTTCCACTTGACTGGAGGTAGTTTGTATGGCTGACTAGAATCTATTCAATGCTGTCAAACATCTAACACTCCCATAGCTAGGCGCCTTACAATGAATAACAAGCAGTCTAGCTGCCAATATGCTGGGGCTGCATTTTTCATCAGGGACTGGACCCTAACCCAGCAACACTCTAAATTCATTGTTTGATGCCTTGTTAATTTATGAGACCAACAATTTGCTGCAACAGACAGAAGTGCCAACTGAAATTTCCTGGCGTACAGCCAACTAGGCCATACTCAGAGTAGACCTACTAAAAACAATGGTCCGTTGACTTCAATGGGTCTACTCCAAGCAGAACAAACACTGGTGTGTGTTATTTATATTATTTCCTTCTATTTTTGAGCCCACCATTCATTGTAAACAAGCCCAGCATTGGTTATAATGTAAAATCAACAGAAAACAAATTAACGACACAAAATACATTCTCTAAATAGAATCAAAACACTTTTAAACATCAGATAAAAATTTACTCAGACATAATTATGCAGCAGCTGGGAGACGCTATAGCAAGCCACAGCAAAAATCCCTAACGCAGAATCCATTAGATACTCTAAACTTTCTGTTCGCATTTCGTTTGCCACTTGGCAGGCTGGAAAGGGATGGGGGGGAAGGGACATCTCACAAACAGTGCACTACATGTTCCTGGGAAACCTGGTGCTAAATCATCAGGTAAGAGCACCAGGAAGGAAGCACTCAGCCACCCATGTGATACAGGCCTTTTTTGTTTTGGGGAATATTTATTTTGACAATCAAGTGACTTAAGGTCCAAGGGCAACGCTGCTTCCTGTATCCTGAATGGAGCCAGAAGGTAATAGTTTACCAGCCAAGACGATTTCCAGTGCATGCTGGGAATCCCCATCAGCAGGAGGAAAAGTATCTTTAATGGACTGGCCCTGCAGCAAGCCTTTGACCAACATCCCTGGATTTTCTCAGCGCAGGGCTAGCCAAGGGAAAAAATGGCACATGGCCAAAGAATGCAACTGAAACACTCCAAGGAGAATGCATGCTGGAGTTCCATTGCTAGCATATAATTCATTAAAAACTATTATTTTCTCTAGCTGCAAATTCATGATGGATTGCGCTATTTTATTTGTAGCACCTCAAGAGTGATTGGCTACTACATTACTTGCTGACAGCACATGGTGATTATCTGAACTGTGTGAGCTTCGGGGAAAGACGCGACTAAGCTTTGTTCTCAGCGTTCTCCTAAAGTGTCCAGGAGTACTTTACAACGCTGTTCGGCCCACTTAATAAAGCTGTTCATTACCAGCTGGCAAGTACTGTGAATTCACTCTAAACAAAGTTACGTTCTTCACAGGGTGGCTATTTCCGTTTCAGATTTGGAAGATTTGCTGCACATTATTCTAAGGTTGTATGACCTGTCTGAAATTTCCAAGTTCTCGAGCTATTCACCTTGGGATGTAGCAACTGACAATGCAATTTTGCTCTTGGAATTGCATCTTCGATTCTAGGTGCTCTCAAGAAACCACCTGAATTACCATCCTAGTCAGAATTGGGACTGAAAAACTCAGATTACCTTGTTTCTGGGAAAGATGTGCAGGACAGTGGACAGGGTCCTGGATTCACATGGAGGAAAACCTGGTTACATCCTTGCTTGGCCATAAATCAGGCAAGTTCAAAGTCTGTTTCAGGGGCCTAATGCGGCCCACCAGTCAGTTTAATCCAGCCCCTGTGGCAGTTTATTTCCTGGGGTAAAATCCTAAAAAAACCCTCAACAACTTCAATCCTTTGTTCGGCCCTTCACTTCATCAAATCTGGCCCTCTTTGAAAAAAGTTTGGACACCACTGGCATAAACCATTTTTTGGTGGTCTTGGGCAAATAAATGTTAACCAAATCTATATCATAGGGTTGTTGTGTAGATGCCCATGCATCTTTAAAAGGGGGTGATCAACCTGTAGCTCTTCAGACATTGCTGGACCACAACTCTTATTATCCTAATTAATTGTCATAATGGCCACGCTGGCTGGGGCTGATGGGAGTTGGAGCTGAACAACACCTGGAATGCCACGGGTTACCTACCTCTGTGCTAAATAAATAAAACTGAACTACTGATTAGTCTCAAACAAGTTTGGTGGATATCTACATTTGTCAAGCTCAATCTTAGGACTTAAGCTGGGTCTCAAGCCCATTCAGCTTAGTCACATGACCCAGCAACCCAGTGTAAGTTAAGGCGGCAAAAAGGGTGGTAAAACATTTATTCTAAAGGCTTGTTTTCCTTCAGCCAGGCTTAGGCTGGTTCAGACAGCTGTAACCCTCCTCCTGAATGGAGTTTGGATCTGGAATAATTTACGCTAACTGGAATAATTTATGCTGGCTTCCCCTATTTAGGATTGTTGATGTATACTTTTTAAAAAATGCTGATAGATGCCTGATCAACATTTCTTGGCACATCTCAAAAGAAGGCAACCTTCTGAAGCAGCTCCTTTGAAAGGGAAAGGAAAGAAGAACCTAGAAAATGGATGGGACCTCTTCTTCTCCATATGTTGTGTATCAGGACTGATAGTAATGACCCAATGCCACCTGGAAGAACAAAAGGTCCACATCCCTGGCATAAGGAGTTCAGAATCATGGCAGAGGTGAGATTGCTCCTGCTGACTCACAAAACTGCACCAGGCCTCCTAATGCTGACCATCCCTACATTCATTTGGTTATGCAAGCATTTTGTTCTCACATCCAGTTATTTTCATTGGTGGCAATGGTAAGACTTGGGAGAAGGCCTTGTTATGGTTTTGACCTGATTCCCGCAGTCCTCTTCTGCTGTCTGCTAACGCTACTGTCAGGTATGAAGAATATTAGAGGATAAAGATAGGGAGAAATATTATCATCTGTGCTTTTTTGTGATGGTAGCCTTTCTTTTCTTTCCATGGTAGCCATTTTGTGCTGGCACCCATGACACTTTTATCAAGATATGAATACCAGCAGCTGAGTTTTTATAAAGAAAAATGCGCTGATTTATAATAGTATAATATTTCATTAAAAAAGATACTCTGCATTGCCATAATAAATATCATCTATCTTACTTAATTTTGAGTACTGTATCTCCTTAAGCTTCAAGAAATCCAAGCAAAGAATTACTATTCATACCACTTCTTAAAATTAACATATTTTAATAAAATGACTGAAAAGTCCATCTACTATATTATTTCTCCCTGCTGTAATTGGATGCAATATATTATTGATAATTTTGAATTGCTAGTCTGTCAGGTGCCAAAGTATAGCAGACGTCTCCAGTGCAATTAATTTTTATTTTGTATATTTGTCAAGATCAATACTTATGGCTTGGCTTTCATTCTCGCAAAGTCATCTTAATCCCACTCTGCAAGGGTGTAATTTACTTTCTGTCCAGAGCTGATCAGAAGAGCCAAGCTATAATGAAGCCTCTGAACAAATGAACAAGGAAATTGTTGAAGGGATATTGGGACTTTCTTGGAGGCTAGTCTTTCAGTGAATTCATGGAGGGAGGGAATTCGAATGTCCTGCTCTCAGACTTCATGCATTTATCTGAAGGTGGAGTCAGGGCCGAGATGCATTCAACTATATAAGCATAACATGTGTGGCGCCTGTAAGGATCACTGAGGACTTTGCTTTTTGCAGGGTCTCCTATATACGGCTATAACCTCTGCATATACACCATACAACTTGTATGAGTATAGGCTCCATTCAGATCTTTGGCTGGACTAATTAGAGCTGAGCTAAAATTATCTGGAAGACAATTTTCTGAGAATATTACTTAGATTTTTCTCACCTCACCATAGAAAATGCTACTTTGCAAATTCTTCTCCAAATATTGTCCAACTTTTGGGGGAGCGGCGGCAGAAGCCGCCGTTCCCCAACTAGAGGATTGTGGGAAATTGTGGCCAGTCCACCAACACAGTTTCAGCCACTTGTGGGTGGGGATGGTGGGAGCTTAGGAAAGAAAGAAAGAGCAACTGCCATTCCTAATAGTGAGGCCCAGCCCTGAGAAACTGTTGGGAGAATTTCTACTCCTCCTGGAGAAATGTAATGAAAAGTCACAAGCACCCCAAATTCTTTCAAATAGGGTGGATTTTGATAGGCCATTTCAGCACACCTCTAGAACATATGGAAGTTATGAGCTGGGCAAGAGATAGGGATGCTTGAAGAACTTTATCTTTGCAATTCTAAGTGAGGTCATCCTTACCTCCCAGACTAATGCACAGATTGTATCTCCCCAAAAACATATAAATAAATCAAAAGACACTTTGAAAAGTGTATTTTGACAGAAAGTATTTTAATCATATATACTTAAACAGCGCTTTTCTGCAGTCGTGAGGATTTAACACACTGGGAGACAGAGTGTGAAAATGGACAGAATGCATGTAACATGTGCAAAAGTGACATAGAGTGGAAAGAAGAACCTAAGAAGAGACTACTGGATTGGGCCAATGGTCCGCCTAGTTTAGCATCCTGTTCCCACAGTGGCCAACCAGATGTCTGTGGGAAACCAGGAAGCCAAATGCAAGCCCAAGAGCACTCTACCCTCCAGTGGCTTTGAGCAGCTGATATTCAGGAACATTACAGGCTCCAACAGTGGAGGCAGAGCATAGCCACCATGGCTAGTAGCCATTGATAACCTCATTCCCCATGAATATATTGATTTGCCAATCTCTCGTCCAAGATAATGAGTGTAATCCCAGACAGTTCCCCTCAGTGTGATTTCTGAATATCTTAAAGCGCTGGTTAGGTACACATATCCTTAACATCAATAACCCCAAATCAAATGAATATACAGAATATTATGTTTAATGTCAGAAATCCTAGTCAGTTTTAGTGACAGTTCATTTAGATGATTAAAAGCATTGTCTTAAATTAGTGGGGAAATCATTCTGATGAATCTTTAATATGCTGAAGTGTTCCAAATTTTGACATATCTTAGTTGTTCAACTGATGGTCTGAAACTTAGCAGACCATTTGAATCACTAATTTTGGTCCCTGACTGGATAAGTGAAAAGTTCATAAAATTGGGGGGGGGGGGAATACTGATGCAAAGTTTTTGCAAATCAGCTCTTTTAAAGTTTTAGGAAAACACAAGTTACAAACATTATTGCAGCTAAAATACATCATTTTAGGAAGCCACAACCTAAATGAAAGCCTCAAAAATGCAATTTCATTATTCTGAGACAATTCAACAAAATGCAGAAAGGCAATTTAGGATCCCTTTCCAGTATTTTCCCATCTCTAGGAATGGCTCCCCACCGTCCTTTCTGAAGCCTGTAAGTTAGCCAAATGCCTCTTTGGAAAGTATGGAATAGAAGGCACATGGGGCCAGAGGCAAGAGATGGACTGGTGGTCAGGCAAATAAGAAGCAAAAGGCCATTCCCCTGGCAGAAAAGTACATGACAGCAGTGGAGGGTTGAAGAGAGTGGAAGCAGAAGTGAAATCAAAGGCAAGTAGGGTCATGATCCAAGGCAGCCATTAGGAAAAAGAGGCAAGAGTCCTCATGTTCAAGACAAGTTGCTTGGACTAATAAACTGACTTTCCCTTAAGGGCATTATAGGGCCAAGTGTATCTTGATAGGTGTGGGGAGTCAGGTGATGTTATGCAGACAAGTAGGTGAGTTAACTTATTTCTGGCTGGAACCAGAAGGGCTTTGTGTTTCGTGAAACCGAGTCTACCTGACCTCCTGAGGCTCTAGCATGAAGACTTTATCTAGCCTGGTCCTTTTCCTTGACCACTGCTTTAGATGTTCACTTTGGGCTGCCTTGGACTACATACCTGCTTCTGGATCTCCTGCCCTTTTGTTGCTGCCTTGAATCTAGACTTCTGCCTTACTTTGGCTACACACTCTTATCTGACCCCAGTGATCCTTTTTTGCTGCTCTAGAGCTTGACTTTGAACTACACACCTCCTTCTCACCAGATTCCAAGGTCCTGACATCTGATTGCCTAGAAAGCTTTGCCCACTGAGGTCCGGCATGTTCAGAGGCAGTGAAACATCACCTTTTATTGGAGCAAATGTTTGGACCTTCATGAGTTTCTTATTGAGACTCAGATGTTCTAACTAGGACAGCCCCACCCAGCCACAGCAAGCTGACCCAAACTAATGCACATCCCTAATTCTGACCAGTGACAACCATTCTAGCGTTTTAGAAATACCATGATAAAATAAATGCAATTCTATTATTCATCTGCTTTGTGTGAGAGAAATAAACATCCCATTGTATGATGGTACTTTACTCAAAGGTCTGCAGTTGGTTTCCACTCAGTTACTTCCATCCATACTTTATGTCTGCTATTGTTTTAAAACACTACTTCCCCCCCTCTCAATGTTTCTCTCTTCTTACTCCCATGCCATAAACGTTTCTCCATTTTCTCTCCCCTACCTCACCCTTACTTTATGCAATTCCGGGATTGTGATGTGGCACTGCAAATCATCCAGGAGTGATGACAGCCTTGCATTTTTATGTACATAGAAAGAAGATTATGATGCAGATAGGACAGAACATGTCTTGATTCTTTTACACCAATTATACATATAATTTACACGTGTATAATTTTGATGACAGTGCATGATTGCCTCAGACATAAGTGAGTGCTTAATTAAAAAAACTCAAGTGCGAGCGAAGCTCAATTCAATTAGAACTGTCAAATTCCATGTATAATTCCATTTAAAATGGACTCTTCTTCCCTCCCTAGACAGGGAAGAGAACAATCAAAAAATCAAAAAATAAAACCAGATGGAGAATATTACATCAGTGCTCCAGCATCTGTAAGCTCCCTTGTCTTCCATGCAGAATTGAAAGTTTTGACTTTAAAGCCCCAAAAGTTTTAAGATTAACACGCAATGGAGATCAAATGCTTCTATGTGTCCTGTCATAATCTCCAAAAATCCAGGGCCAAGATCATCAAGAATACCCTCTGAATGATATTGCGCTAACTTTGGGGAGTTTGAGTTAGGCCTGATGAGCTGTTGGAGATCCCCCCCTTTTAATCCGATTTATTTTTATTCCATGTAAATGTAGTCTCTAAGCAGGACCTGGAGTGAACCTGGAGTGAACCAGCATGGATTTAAGGTGTATAGGCAAAGTCACTGAGAGAGACTGCATGCTAGCTTGACTCAGGAGCAGAATACTCTTAAGTGGAGCTACCACTCGCTCTCCTCCACGGCCATCTCCTTTTAGTTTTGCTCTACACAGTTCAAAAGCTTTACAACCGACTCTGTCCAATGCTGAAGAATGTTTATACATCTACTGGGAATAGAGCAGCTAGATTGCTGAGGCTGATGACATAATTATGTCAACCACAAAGAATTCTGGGATTACAGCTGTAAAGAAATGGGTCTGAAACCCTTTCTGAGAACATTCAATTTGGATGGGTGGAAGAACTAATGACTCCATTAAAACAGAAGTAATGCCGTCTATATATAAACTTGCTTATGCAGGATTTAAGGAAGCAAACAAACAATGCTGTTATTTGGAGTCAGTGTTTCGTGACCATCAGCTAGGCTGGAAAACTCGTCTCCAAGTCTGTCAACACAAAAATGTTAACAGCAGTAAATTTACCACTTGAAAAGCAAAGCAAAAGAAATGCCAAGGAATGATAACATAGCATCTATATCTAGGGAGGTTCTGCTTTTTGGAAAAAGTGGATCACTGGAATTCCTACAGTGGGCCCCACCAGTACTACGTTCATTTTGTCCATTCAGCTCCTACTTTGCTTTCCTTCTTAATCCCGTCTCTAGTGGTTTTAACCTGTAAAATACCTGTCAATCTTCATTCAAACTCTGTGAGCTAAATCATTGTTATTATAGACTGAAGTGAAGCAATGAATTGCCAATGGCGGCCCAGTGAACTAGAGGCTGAGCAGGGATATGAAGCCCATCAACAGACACAAATTCTGTCTCATGCTGCCCCACCTAATTTTACCTCTGGCCACACCCACTACTGCCATATAGCCCTGAAAACACTGCCTGTTCTTCATAGCCCATCGCAGAATTCCAAGATTGTTTTGGATTATCATTGTTTGCCTGGTTAAAGCAATCATTTCAAGAACATCTCCTATTAGCTGGTCGAGAAACCTGAAACCAGACCCTGATCATTTGCTACACTCTTTCCTCCGGGCCTGTGACTCCCTATTTTCTATTTCAAAGTGAATAATTCTCTCCTTCCCACTGCAACAACTTGTCTAAAGGGATTGAGGCTTCTTACATTCCCTCATCTCATACTTTGTTTGTCTGTCCTCAGATCCCTCCACCCCAAACAGCTGGTCGTTCCACACACTTTATGGGAGTGTAGCTTGCTGTTCAACTAAAAGGCAGCTGGAAATATTTTATATAGTGGGTGTTGTTTGTGGTGGAGGGGGGTGGAGAGTGATAGAAAGATTCTTGTTCTTCAGACATTGCCTTGATTTGTGCTTAAATCAGTCAATAATGCAAACTGGTCAGAAGACACGAACTAGTTTTTCTTTTCTACATTATTTCCCACACTATCAACACATGCCACAGCTTACACGAGAAGGACTCAAGTGCACTTTGAAATGCAAAAACGGTCTTATTAGTTTGGTGGAAAAAAATTGACATCCTGGTATGCCCCACACAGGAACCTACGGTCTGCAAATAAAAACATCCTGAAGGTCCCAGGCCACAGAGAGGTTAGGCTGGCCTTAACTAGAGCCAGGGCTTTCTCGGTGGAACGCTCTGTCACAAGAGACTAGGGCCATGCGGGACCTGACATCTTTCCGCAGGGCCTGCAAGACAGAGTTGTTCCACCAGGCCTTTGGTCAGGGCGCAGCCTGACTCCCTCCTCTGGCAACCTGCACAGAATTTTGCTTAACGGTTGCCATTAATTTGATTTTAATTAATTTTTATAATGAAATGTTTTTAGAATGTTGGATTATTTGATTGTTTGATTATTTGATTGTTGTTAGCCGCCCTGAGCCCGGCTTCGGCTGGGGAGGGCGGGATATAAATAAATTATTATTATTATTATTATTAGGGACACGGGTGGCGCTGTGGGCTAAAGCCTCAGCGCCTAGGGCTTGCCGATCGAAAGGTCGGCGGTTCGAATCCCCGCGGCGGGGTGCGCTCCCGCTGCTCGGTCCCAGCGCCTGCCCACCTAGCAGTTCGAAAGCACCCCCGGGGGCAAGTAGATAAATAGGTACCGCTTACCAGCGGGAAGGTAAACGGCGTTCCGTGTGCGGCTCTGGCTCGCCAGAGCAGCGTTGTCACGCTGGCCACGTGACCCGGAAGTGTCTTCGGACAGCGCTGGCCCCCGGCCAATAGATGTGAGATGGGCGCACAAACCCCAGAGTCTGTCAAGACTGGCCCGTTCGGGCAGGGGTACCTTTACCTTTACCTTTACCTTTATTATTATTATTATTATTATTATTATTATTATTATTATTATTATTCCTGAGCCTTTGGGAAAGGACAAGATAATAAAGCAGAAAAAGAATAGAACAAATGAAAACAAAGGTGGACTAAGGTGTGTACTGCCGCAGAATAAAAAACGAGGTGAGACACTATAACTCCATAGCACAGAGGAAGAGAAGCAAAAGTCTCAAAAAGTGATGGCAAGGGTCAACAAGCTAAGTCAACCTATCTGGCACCACAGAGCATGGGGGATTTCTTCCAGTAGGACACACAAATTAAGATTCTAGCCGACGAAACATAAAATAACGGCTGTGATTGCTGAGGCTGCAGACTGTAGAGGACCTACATTAGCTGAAGTAGTTGGGTAGAAGCCAGCGTCATTGAACAAATGGCACGGCACAATAAAGAGAAATGTACTGAGCCCAAGAGTGGTTTAATATCTTAATGGCAACCTTTCACACATACCACAAGCAGGTATTAAAACAATCTCCCTTGACTTCAATGGGAAAGATATTTCTGCAGTTCAACATAAAGCGCGTCTCCCCTTGTCCCCCCTTTGCCTGCAAGTGTGGTGAGCACTTCTGCTAAGTACAGTAAATGCTTTACTTAACCTTTTTCCCCGACAAAGTAAAAATAGCCAACTTTCCATTATTCACTGCCAAGTTCTCAATTAGCAAAAAAGGAATTCTTTATGTTAATGCATAGCCTTTGCCTAGCTATTTCAAAAATGTTAACCGTTTCCTAAAAAGTGAGCCCGGCTGTTAATGAAAGCTGCCTCAGGGTAAATGGAAGCTACCAGCCTGGGTTGTTTTCTTTATTTGAAGATGTTTTCCATAACTACCATATTTCTCGTTGAATTATACCAGGTGCACAGTTGGTTGCAAAAGTGGATTTCATGGAAGAAAGGCACACAATTCCTGAAGCAGGAATGGAAATATATTAAAATACTTCTGAAAGATAATATATTTTAAAATATTTTTTTTAAAAAAAAAATGCTGAAACTGAATAGAATGGAATTATGTGTAAAGACATGGCGAAATGGCTTAAATGGACAGATCTGTTCAACTCTTAATTTAACTTAAATGTTAAAGCAGCTATTCTAGTCTGTGAGTACCAGCTTTTTCAAAACTCCAGCAAACCAGACAGATTATGAATTTAGCTCTTGGATTCTGCCAGCTAAAAGCTGTAAAATTATTTGGTCACAGTGACGAGCTGTTCAAGGCATACTCTCCAAGCCATGGCATAGGAAAAAGGCTGCCTCTCCTTGCTCCTGTGAGCTCTCGGAATGTGACAAGCTTCTTGGCTAGCTAGATGCAGCCACCATCATGAGCTGAATTTAGCTTTTGACTCATCACTCCAAAGCAGCCTCGGTTAGAAATGAATTGCTGATTTATAGAATTGTAGAATTGAAAGGGACCAAAAGGATCATCTAGACCAACACCCTGCAGTGCTTGAACTCACGACCCTGAGATTACGAGTCTCATGCTCTATTATCTGTGCTATTCCAGGCTAATGGTTTTCTAAAATATTAATTCAGAGGGCTGTATCAAATTCTGACAGATAACATAAACATTGGGTCTAATGCACTAAGTTATGAATATTAAGAAGTGCCCACAGGATCAAACCCAAGACCTATCTGTTCCAGCACTGAGATTCCTACAATGGCCAAAAAGAAGGCTCCGGGAAGCCCACAGCAGGCTGTGAGGTGAACAGCACTTGCACAGTGTTGCTCCTGAACAATTGATGTCCCTGGAGAATATAGCCATCAATATCCAATGATAGCATTCTCAACTGTGAGTTTGTTTTAAACCCATCTGTGTTGGTGATCATTGCCACATCTGGTGGCAGAGAATGCCAAAGTTTAACCGTGTGTGTGTGTGTGTGAGAGAGAGAGAGAACTTCATTTTGTGTGTCATGAATCAAAGTTAACAGTAGCTAACTAGGATAATTTAAAATTTGTTCGGGGCTCAATCCCCCCTAACCCATTAGACCAGAGGTAGGCAATATTTTTGGTTCCCACCTTGTGGGCCAACTCTGAGCCAGCTGCAGTTGGGGCTCAGGCTTTTAAAATAAGATTAAATCTCAGTCTATTATAGTGTGGCGGCTGGAGTGCCAGACTAGGATTTGTGATACTCAGCTTCAGATCCTCACTCAGCCACAAAGAACACTGAGTGACCATGGCCTCAACCATTCAGCTGCGGCCGCCTCACATATACGGAAGAACCATGTATGATACCGTGACTTCTTTGGAAGGAAGGTAGGATAATAATACACTAAATAAACACATATTGGTAGTATCTGTAGTACACTTTTTGCAAACTACAGTGAGGGTTTTTTATGAAAAGAAACAATGAAGGAGTATAAATATTATTAAATAAATATGCTCTCTCTCAGAACTAGAAAATAATTACATTGGACATGTCAGGTGGTGTAATAGTCACTGTGACTGGCTGTTAACCAGAAGGTTGGTGGTTTGAGTATTCCCAGAGCAGGATTCTTGCATTGCAGTGGGTTGGACTAGATGACCCTCGGGGTCCCTTCCAACTCTATGATTCTCTTACTTCTATCGTTGTTCTTTCAGCTGCAAGTCTATAGTAGAATATCATCCAGGTAGACCAATGGCAGTTTCCATCTTAATTTCTTTCTCTATCCCTTTGAGTCTTTTCCATACCCCAAACCAACAGAATAACCAAAGTTATGCAATGAAATTACCCTGTCCAAAGCCATGTGATTTATTTTTCTTTGCATTCTTCCAGATTAGCCTAATCCTTGTTTTGAGTCCAGTTGCCATGTTGCTATGTTGACAGTCATGCTGCACTTCATGTAAGAATAGCCAGCTGCCTCAATAGTAATTCCTATAATTTCTGACCTATACTTCAATCTTTCATATAGGACTTTTCAGTTTATGGGCTCGTGTATTATATATTGGCAATGTGGTTTTAAAAACAACAACAGTATGGTGGAAAAAAATGAACATTGCACTGGAACAGTCTTATTCCTCAGTAAAAATATTCCATAGAGCAAAAGTACATTTTCTATTTTGAGCGCTAGCCTCATTTCCAAAACTGAGTTTCTGAAATCTTGATAGCTGGAATTAAAAGAAAGTGTTTCACCTAAAAAAACTTTGTGCAAATGTCTTAAATGGTGGGGGGAGTGGGAGGTGAATCATGTAACAATCCCTCAGTGTGCCAATGGAAAGTTCTGGAAGTAAAGAGCTGAATCTAACAAATTTATCCTGTTAGTGCAAGGGCTTCTGCTTCTGCGATGGAACCTCCCCCCTCTCTGCTCCCTTCACATACCCCAAATCTGTTCAGGGTTTCCCAAAACAGTCTGGAGCAGATTTGGGAAGAGCACAGAGGATGCACAGGAAGAGGAGAGAGAAAAATAGTTTCATTACACAAGGAGAAGCCTTTGTGCTGATGAGGGAACACCTTGGATGTAACCCAAGGTATCTACTTTAAGTAAAGTAGTAACTGGTGCTAAATATGGGTTTCTATTAGAGCTGTCAGCACACATTTTAACTATTCATCTGCCATAAAAAACAATTTAGCAAATAAATAACTTAGTATATTGCATGTTTTTATATTGTAAACCGCCCTGTGAACTTTGGATGAAGAGTGTTATATTACCAATATCTCAATGTAGGTGCCTTTTTACATATACTGAAGGAAATGCAAAATAGTTTAACATTTAATAAACAGAAGCTACTACTAAATGCTAGAAGAAATATTATTGTATTTGTCATTCTCCATTACAGTGAAACACTAGAAGCAAAAGAGAGAGCTCGACAATTACATAGTCATGCACTTAACATGCAGTTCATTGATTAACATCCTGCTGCTCATGGTCACTTGATATTTTACTATTCACTTTATGGTTTGTGGTTGGCTTTTTCTTAAACTATTGTTCATGTGGTCATTAGGATGTGATTATGGGGGGTTAATGTTTTTGTTTGCCATTATGCTTTTTATGTTTGTATTTTTAATACTGTAAAGTATATTTTTATATTTTTGTGTGTGTGTGTATTGTGTGTGTGTGGTATTTCTTTTGTAAATGAAAAGTGGTATTAGAAATATATATGATCCATCAATCAAATCTAGGCCTTCCTTGATTATCTCACTGAACTCCAGTTTTTTCTGTGGAACCATCATGACTACTAACATTCTGATTTACACATACTCCTCCTCAATAAGTCTCTTCATTTCCTTTTGAAAGATTCCTCCGTGTGAGCTTTTTACCAATTGCCTAATATAGATAGGCATGTGAGAAAGAAAAAAGGAAGAAGGCACCATCAACAACTGATATTTGCCTAAGCAGTAATAAACAATAGTTAGAGACAATGCACACACCAAAGGATAAAGTAGCAGCAAGAAGTTGAAAACAAATCTGAACATAATACTTACAGTTGCAGACAGGTGGGGTCCATTCAGCTGGGCATGCAAGATGGCGTCATTGATTGAATTCCGGATACCCAAAAGTGCTGCTTCTAGATCATGCGATCCAGCCATTTCGTTAGTGAGATACTCCAGGGTATAGATATATTCCCTCCACTGAGAGTCCAGTTCAGATATGCTGGCAAAACAGCCCCTCATGACATTGAGACAATATCCTTCACAGGGTCTGATCAGAGTCAGACCTTGGCAATGTGGGCAATACTGCATCTTCACTAGGGCTCTGCTGCATTCCTTTGTCAACGTGGCGTGTTCAGTAGCATTCAGTACTTCAATGCCTATACCCAGGGCCTGATTGAATGTCCTGCTTGCCCAAAGAGACTTTTCCAACTTTGTAACTGCTTCTTTAGAACAGAGTCCAAATGGATTTATATCTTGCCGCGTTAGCCGCAGGCACTCTGTATACTCCTCGGACAGACTCGCCATGCCTGGGTTGATTAGGCGGCTGTAAACCAAAGGGAAGAGGCTGTCGAAGAACCGGAAAAGCACACTTTCCACTGTGGTCTGAGCGCCCAAGAGGTAGAGAGAGATGTCTGTAAAGAGCTCTTTGACAGGCTCTGCTGCTTCCTTTGACATGGATCTGTAGACAGTCTCAAACAGAGAAGTCGTATGGTTCTCAGCAAAGCGAAGCAAGGACTCAAAGGCCGCTGCAGGAAGAAGAAAAAAGAAACCTTAAAAAGGTGAAGAGAAAAATTGGCTCTTCCTTGTCCCAGATCAAAAACATGGATTATAAAATTATGCACTTATTACTCAAGTGGTTTCACATTATTGCACTCAAAGGTAGAGATCCCAATGATTTCAACTGGTTTTTCAAGATGGTTCAACAGTTGCTTGATGCACCCTACTCATGTGTCATTCATGTGCAAGGGATAAGCATGTGGATCAGGGGAGTGCTTTTAGCCCTTCCCCAACACCATGTCTTCTTTCATGTGGTTGTGTGCAAAAGAAAGCCCAGTGTATGAGCTCCAAACTCATCAGTAAGGTCTAGGACACATACACAGGTCAGGCCGTGAGCCTTCCTAACACACAACCAGGCACAACACGTGGTTATTGTAAGAAGTTGACATGTTGGAGAAAGGCTGAAAGCGCAGCCACCACGCCACATGCTTCTAAAACAAATAACAGAAGATGAGGCAGCGAAATCTATGAATGGCTAGAAAGGCTCCCTTGCAAGTGGAATACTGGGAGCATACCTTTAAGCCAGCACGATTCATGACACTTACCACAATGGTAGAGTGCATGCTTCTCATGCAAACAGTCCCAGCTTCAATCCCTGTCATCTCCAGGTCAGTCTGGGAAAGACTCCTAGGAAACCTTGATGTGCTGCTGCCAGTCAGTGTAGACAATATCAAACTAGTTGGACCCATGGTCTGACTTGAAATAAGGCAGCTTTCTATGTTCCTGATCGTGTTCTTTCCCTAGACATTTTCAGAACTGTCAATGGCAGGCTATTCCAAGAATAAAATGTCATACATCCGACAGAGATTCACATTGCCTGGGGGAAAATATCTATATAGACCCAAAAGTAACTTCTGAAATAGTCCTCAGTCACATGTCTATGTGGGTTCTGGAGCAGTTAATTGATCAAGTGGGAAAATGGCTGCTTTCTCCATCACTTTGGGCATTGTTTTTTTCAAAACACAGGCATGAGCACAAGGCTGACACTTGGCATCTCTACTGCCGCCCATGCAAACATCTCTAATACAGAAAACAATAGATATCTAAGTGATTCCAATGAAGTCACCTTGCAACATGCACCACATATTTACAATTAAAGCCCCTCTACACATAACAGAAGTTAAGAGAAGGGAAAAGCGGCGCAAGGGCAGAGGGAATGGATGAGCAGAAACATGGCTGCTTTGTTTCCTGCTGAATTATGGGATTTAAAGTTATAGGTACTAAGTGTTCAGCTGGCAGTGTGGCATGCTATACCATTGATGAGAACGACCACAAATAATGAACATCACAGCATGCCAAGTCTGTCAGCTGAAGCAGACTTAATATTGTTACAAAACTTCAAAGCAGCACTAACCATTGATACTTTCATAACCCTTATGAGACTATAGTAATTTGCAACGCTGAATGGTACCAAAATCCAAAGAGTTCTACCAAACCCCCCCCCCCAAGAACCTCCAGAAAAACACAGATTCAGAAAACTCCATTCCCACACAGAGCTTTGGCTTGCCCATTTTCAACTTCAGACAGGCTTTTACAACCAAGCTGTAAAATTCTGAAAATGGGGTTTATAATGGAAAGACTGACACTGTGATAACTGTAATATCGTTAACAACACCGCTCTGCTCCAATAAAACAGTTGGTATTTGCCAAGACATCTCTATTTAATTTTTTTCCCAAGTCTAAGTGAAGTCTAAAAACGTTTTATTTGACAGGGGAGGAAAGCAAGCTAATCATTTAAGGCAAATATGTCAATAAAATAAAAATAAAATTCACCAACGTCTGAGCCCTCCATCATATATACCCATCACATTCATCTTCCAGCTGTCATTTTCAAATATACTTAATAGAGACATGGGTTTGTTTGTTTTTTGACAGATACAAAGAAAGCATCACATTCTATGCTACAACTAATTCTGCACCTTCAGACTGTCAACACCAGGCATTATTTCAACCCACAGAACTTAAATAAGGATGATCCTAAATAAAGAATTGGTCAGGAACACCTTACATGTGGAAGAAATGAGAGGATACCAGGGCAACAAATGGTTTACACATGTACGTAGGTGAATCACTTTATGACTGTATGTGTGAACTGTCACAGAAAGACTTGGAGTGATAGTTACCATGTCTCTGCAGCACCCAGAGTCAGTGAGAGAGAAAGGTATGCCTCTGCTCAAATATTTATATTTATTTGTTTTCCCCGACGATCTGTATACCACATAATTACACTTTCTCTAAGTAGTGTACAGGAAAGCTCACTTCAATGGAGCTAAAAATGAGTGGACTGCATTAAATCAGAAATCAATTTTCTAGCTATTTAGCTAGTTATCTCCTTAACAAAAGAGTGTCAGGACCATTGAAAGGGTTCTCCAACAGTACTTCAGATTCTATGAATTCTCTCTTGTAAAATCTCCCCATCTTACAACTATATTTGTGTGGAAGGTGAAAAAAGAAAAGTTCTCAGTATGGCAAAGCTCATATGGAGCAGTGATGAGGCAATGAATTAATTTAATGCAAATGTTGTTTGCATTAAGTTAGAATTAATACAAACAACATTCATAGGCCCGTTATTAATATTTGGGACATATGGGTTGGTCCAATTAAAGGTATTTATTTTCTAAGTAAGGATTATTCTCTGAGGATCTTTGTTGCTATCTGTGGGAACCTCCCAGCACATACTTCTTTCTCCTATAAAAAGATTATTATCACCATTATTATTTTATTTATTAAATTTGTATACCACCCTTCATCCAAAGATCACATTATGAGGCAAAAGTGAAAGGAAAATATCAACCATGTTACATATTGTTTTGTGCCATCAGAGGAAATAGTTTCTATTCTTCTAACTATAAATTGAGGGAACTGAAATGAAATTGCAACATGTTTTGGAGAAGACAAGATTTACTCTTAAGCATGTGTACATACTTCAGAAAGCACCCCCTATTTGTTTGTAATAAGAAAAATGAGAACAGCCACATATTCACCATCTGTAGTCCTAAAGGCATATTGTTTTTTCCATAGTTACAAGGCACCAAGAAATAGTTTCAGACAATCAAATTACTGGAATGATATTTCCATCCCTCTAATTAGGTATAATGGTGCTATGTGCAGATGAATAACTTCTGTCACACACAAAAGAATTCCGCTCTGATTTGTACAAAGGAGGCAACTTGCCATCTTGTTTTGGAGTTTTATTAATGATGCACTTTCAATATACCTCCCAGAAACCTTGATAAGCAATTTATCAAAGCAACAATCAACCTTGTTAGAAACAGAGGGTGTCAGCTTTCATTGGTGAATGTAGAAACCTTTACAGCCATTGAAGAACGGCAAAATCACATGTATAAAATGAGCAAACTGTGCACTTCTTTTAATTGGAAGGCCCTAAAATGTGCCCCCTGGACTTTTAATTATTAGACAGACTGTGCCCCATGGCCGACTCAAAATGTACACATTCCAACAACTGATAGTGCCAGCTTCTCTCAGTGCAGCACCTTAGTCATAGCGAGGGATGAGTGAACATGTTGATTTTGGTTTCTCTCAGTTTCTTGTTTTTCCAATCTTAAATTCAGTTCTCAACATCAGCTTGTGGTTTGTCTTTTTTAGCTGGAGAACTGCACTGTGAAATTCAGAGAAGTGTGAATGGTTATGCTTGGTTTGTGAATTGTTATGAAAAGTGCAGATTCAGTAAATTTGCCTTCAAATGTGAACTGAATCAAATTTCTTCTTCAGCCTTAGACAGAAGATTATACGATGTGATGAAACAAGAAGTTTCAGATTAAAATCTCGCTTCTGTCACCAAATGACTAAGCAATGATTGAGATCCTTTGGTCTCAAACCCCCATCTACGGTATTGAGATAATAAGGCTGATGCTGAGATAATGCTTAGATAATGTAAATGATTTTATAAGGATTACTAATATTTCTTTTGAGCGGTCAAAATAAGCTACATAAATTTTATTCTGCATGTGTGTGTGTCTTTCCTACTGCTATTGGCTAAGTTATGTATAAACGACACACTGGAAATCAAACAGCTCTTCTGGAAATACACTTTTCCATGAAAGGAATCTTATCTTTACAGCAAATGACTTTCCTCACCACAAGAAAGGTGGATTGCAGCCAAGTAGCTATAACAACATGAAACCCACTTGGTGTTCTTCAAAAACAAAAGGAAACCAAAGGCAAAACCCTGCCCACAGACACATAGTTTAGGTAAGATGAAAGAAAGTTGGAATGGAAGGGAAGGGAAGAAAATGTGAATTGTCAACTTCTGAGCAATGAAAAGAGAATCAAGAAACAATGAATAACCAAGAGGAATTTTTAGAAGAGTCTTGGGGGTGGGGAGAAAATCAATTATTTTATTTATTATTTATTAAATTTATATCGTGTCCTCCTTCCCAAAGGAGCCCAGGCTGGAAAACACACAAGCAGTAAAAGAATATTAATCTAAAAACCACTGCAGTGCAGATGCAGACTGGGAAGGATCTCAACTTGAAAGGCTGGTTGTAAAAGGAAGGTCTTCAGTAGGTACCGAAACGACAACAGAGATTGCATGTGTCTGATATTCAGGGGGAGGGAATTCCAAAGGGCAGGGACCACAACATAAAATGCTCAATTCCTACATTGTGTGGAAATGACTTCCTGATAAGATGGTATCTTCAGGAGGCCCCCAATTGCAGAGTGCAATGATCGACTGCATATATAAGGGGTGAGATATTCTTTTAGGTATCACAGTATCAAGCTGTACAGGGGGGGTTTATGCACCCAAACCAGCACCGTGAACTTAGCCCAACAGCTAATTGACTGCCAGTGGACAAATATTAGGCAGGAGATAATGCCATGCATATGAGATGCCCAGTGCCTACATGGTCTGTTGTGCTTTGTCTCCAGTTCTTTAGTATATAACTTGCCACTGAAGTTCCCTTGAGTACACTCCCAAATTAATCTTGCTCAAACTGTTTGTACATGATACATACATAATGCAGCCAGGTGATCTTCCCTCCAGGCACTGACCGCCAAACCCAGCAAGTTTGATCTATCATATGCCATCAGACTATGCTATTTTATAGATATTATCTTGCAACTGTTTCCACTGGAGTAAATGCTAATATTTTCTGTGCTAATACAAATAAAATGTTTTGCAGCACATCAGAGATCCACTCACAACAAAATACAACAAAATTTGGGAGGCTTTTGGACCTTGAGTCTAATTGGTTTTCATTTGAATCATTTGGCTGTCTCTTTAACTTAAAACAGCTCAGGGACACAGTACCTCAATGATCACCTCTCTCCATATGAGCCAACCTGGACCCTGAAATCTAAGGCCCTTTTTCATATGCCCCCCTCCATGAAAGGGTGGCCACACAAGAATAGGGCTTTTCTGCAGTGGCTCCACGTTTGTGGAATGCTCTCCCCAGGGAAGCTCTCCTGGCACCATCATTATACAGTGGTACCTCGGGTTAAGTACTTAATTAGTTCTGGAGGTCCATTCTTAACCTGAAACTGTTCTTAACCTGAAGCACCACTTTAGCTAATGAGGCCTCCTGCTGCTGCCACGCCACCAGAGCATGATTTCTGTTCTTATCCTGAAGCAAATTTCTTCACCTGAGGTACTATTTCTGGGTTAGCGGAGTCTGTAACCTGAAGCGTCTGTAACCTGAAGCGTATCTAACCCGAGGTACCACTGTATATCTGTAGGCACCAGGCAAAACCATCTGTGGCCTTTTAGTAGTGAGTGGGGTGTTTTTAATGTATTCCAGTGTTTCCCAACCACTGTTCCGCGGCACACTAGTGTGCCGCGAGATGTTGCCTGGTGTGCCGCGAGATGTTGCCTGGAGGGAGGCGGGCGAGTCGGGCGGCGAGAGGCGGGGCGGCGGCGGCGGGGAGAGGCCGCCCAGCGCGGGGCTCTCGCCATCTGCCTGCCTGGCTGCCTGCGAGCTCGGCGGGCAGTGCCTCCGTCCGCAGCGCCCGCCTCGCGGCTCTCATTCCCTGCCCCTGCCAAAGCTCACCCAGCCAAGCCGCGCTCTCCTTCCTGCCTCGCTTTGCTGCCTCCTCCCCCCCCACCCCCAAAGCTTGGAGGTTCACCGGCAAGGGGGAGGGAAAAAATTGAAACTTAAACTTTTGTGCGTCCCTCCCGGCGTGACGCTGCGTGCTGACGTCACGGGGCTGTAATGGTGGTGTGTCTCGAGATTTTTTTCATCAAACAAGTGTGCCTTTGCCCAAAAAAGGTTGGGAAACACTGATGTATTCCCCCACCCTGCTTGTTTTTAATTTATCTAGTGGGTTTTTGTTTGGTTGATTGTAAGTTGCTTCAGGTTGCCTTGGGCAAACAAAATGTTTAAATAATAATAATAATAATAATAATAATAATACAGTCATACCTCGGGTTACAGATGCTTCGGGTTGCATTTTTTCGGTTTACAGACCGCCGAAACCCAGAAGTATCAGAACGGATTACTTCTGGATTTCGGCAGTCGCACATACGCAGAAGTGCTAAATTTGCGCATGCACAGTAGTGGCAAATCACAACCCATGCGTGCACAGACGTGCAGCTGCGGGTTGCGAACGTGCATCCCGCACGGATCACGTTCGCAACCCGAGCATCCACTGTAATAATAATAATAATAATAATAATAATAATAATAATAATAATGGGAGAAATTAGCAGAGGTGCACAACTTTTTCCTTTTGGAATGTAATATAAATATAAGCGGCTTTAAAGCCTTAGCCAAGCCTTTGAATTTTTAAAATATACATTCACACTGCTGAATATTTCATGAAAACAGGTCAAAGTCATCCTCCAAGGAGAGAATCCTGTTTAAACATTTTATCATGTGCTCACAGCATGCTTGACATCGCAGCTGATGTTGCGTCTGTGATGCCCAAACACAGCTGATCAAACACAGCTCACCTCTGGAAACTTCATGTCTCAACTGCTGGTCTTTTAAAATGGAGATGAGCCAAGTCATTACAAGATTCCACACTCTCTTTGACTATGCATTGGAGGTAGAGGGAACCTCCATGCTGAGCAGATAATGAGTTTGTACCTTGGGGAGCTCAGCTGACTTCCAACATTAGCAGACAATAAAACTGAAACAATGCCTAATGCATGACGCAGAAAAGATTACCCCCAAATTACATACTTCTCTCCCCCATAGCATGCTTATTCAGATTATTCAGAATACTTTAGCACAAAACATCACATTCTCAAGGGATGGAGTCATTATGATAGAATGGGAAGGGGGAGCTTCTGTGTCAGAGTCCTTGCCTCAGCTAGGATGTAAATGGATTGAAGTGAGATTTATTTTGCCCTAAAAGGGGATAAAACTAGGCGTGTGTTTTGATTTTAGGTTTTCCGTTACCTAACTCCACTTGCTTTACACCTGTGCAAACCAGAACCAGATGCCCAGCATTTCGGAAACCCAACTTTATAATATCCACAGCCCTGGGAAAGTGTAGTGGAAGATAAGAGAAAGGGCCCCTGGGTCAGGAAGAAAGTGTTATCATAAAGTCTACATATGACTTCCATATGATGTATGCAAAGAAAAGGGAAAACCATGCTTCACTGGAGAAAGTAGATCTTGGCTCTGTTTGCATCAGGGGTTGGGAGCATGTCACATCCCAGATGCTGCTGGAACTCTGAGCATCCTTGACCGTGGCCCGTGATGGCTAAGTCTGACAGAAGTTGAAGTCCAACAACACCTGGAGGGAAACAGATTCCCCACCCCTGGTCTGCGTGAAAAGAGTAGTTTCATGATACAAAGTCTGCAGGAAGATGTAGCTTTTTAGATGCGGGGTGGGTTTTCCCAAGCATGCTGAGTGAAAAGTATTTTCCAAGAATACAACGGCATATAACATGGGTAATCACGGTAGCCAGGAAACTCAGTATCTGCTGAAGGAAAGGGAACTGCAGTGATATGTGCAGCCACACAGAAAAAGAGACCCACAGTTTGATGGGATTAAAATCACATTAGCTGTCTATGTTTTCTCAGACTTAAAAAGGAGAGGGGGTAACAGTGATAAAGAAACCTACACATGTCTACCTATGTAGGTGGGCACAGGATTGCAACTTAAAGTACAGTATGCTAAAAGAAGAAGAAAACACTTTGTATTTAAGGAACGTCCTCTGAAGTGAGAAGTGGTGGTTTTAATTAGGCTGCTACCTTTGAATTTCAGAAATACAGGTGTCTTGGATTATGGGAGGGCAGGTGAAGAGACAGAATACTCAATGTCAGGCACAATTCAGCACCTGTAGTTTACTGTCTTTTCAGACCCTGAAACTAGTATCTGATACAATACCGTCTTCCTAGCTGGACCAGTGGTATACTCTCTGGTTAGCAGCACTAACAATGTTAGAGACTGTGAAAACAAACATGTGCTCTTTGTTTCTTCAGTGGCCTTTTTCTTAGAGAGAATGTGAGCATGTGAATATGCATCTCTATGCTCTTACAGAGAAGGAAAATGTGAATGTGTGTGTGTGTGTGTGTGTGTGTGTGTGGATACACACTGTGCATGAGTTTAAATATGTGCATGTTATTATATACTTCTCATGCTGGTAATATGAAAATTAGCATGTTATTCTTCAATCTTTAAATTTAGCTATAGAAAGAACAAATATGTCCCAAATGTAAAAGCAGTATCAGGGCAAAAAAGAAAACAGAGCAAGCACCCTGATATTTTAAATCTCAGACTACACAGTGACTTTGAAAGAAGATGCAATGCCCAAAGACTATATTAATTACCGAAAAGAAAACAGAAAAAGAAAAGAAATAAGCAAGTACATTGATGTATTTGTTAAACATTTTCATTTCCCATAAAACCTCAAGACTACATTCTTTCCAGCTTTGTGACTGCTGACAGCAACAGATTTAAAACAAAACAGGATTTTATTTTCACAATCCTCTCTTGTTATTATAGCTTACTATTATAATACCCTTTAACATTAGCAGACCCTACTGGATGGTGCAGTTGCATGGAACTAGCTGGCAGCACAAGGTTGTTTTAAAGAACTGGGCAGAACGGTTTGAATGAAAATGCTCAGAACTAGGTGTCTTTCCACACTCTTGGTCTACCAGAGTGGTTCACCAGAAAAAAATAGAGATCTGAGCTTGGCAAAGTAGGACCATTAAAGAAACACTTGGCACTGTTGACATTTTGATTTAGTGGCAGTATGGTACTTCATGGTACTTCACACACTATTGAATGAAATATGTTATGGAATTACAACTGCACTTGCCTTGTTTTTGCTTTTGTTTAATGAGAGAAACACAGTTGGTTGGTGTGTGTCCTTCTGTTTACATATTTCAAGAGACACTCTGGCTATAGTTGTCCATGCTCTGGTTGTGCTCACAGGATACCGCAGGAAGTAGGGGACGCAAGAATCTCTCAAACACTGGGAATGGGTTTAAATGACCTCACTTTTATGGGTTACAGCATTCACAGTTCAGCATGGCTTAGCACAGGAAAGGTACAATGGACAACCTAACTATGTGGCCACTCTGCTCATATGCTGGAAGGCAAGCTTGGGCCCAATACCATCATCAACCTGGGAGAGTTGAGGGCATGCTAGCCTCCAAGCTAGGCATAATGCATTTTTGAGCACTGTTTTCACAAACATCCATGGTGTCAGGCATACTTCCTCCTAACATATGTTTTTTCTCTCTCTTTTTACACATACTTATTTGCAGAACTACATCACAAAATTTGGAGAACTGCAAGTTTGGAAAGACAGCTATCTTTCGGTTAGCATGAAAAACTGACCTGAAGAAATCTCTCCCCTATTCCTATTTGAAAAGTAATGTGGGTAGCAGCCTCTTCTGTGGTGCTTCCCTACACAGGTAACACCTTCTTCCCCAGAAAGGCTTGCTACTTTAGAAAGGTGGTGGATTAAAGCAATTCTTTTCTCCTGAACTTTTAAACTAAAAGAACAAGGATGATGTTTTATAACCACATCAAAGTTGTTTTATGTTGTTGGATTTTATTGCTGCTTTATCTTGTTTCATCTTGTTTGGCTTGTTTTATAATTCTGCTATTGCATTTTATAGCTTTCCCTTTTTGTATTCTACTTTACTTTTCTCTGTATCCTTGCCTTCTGAAGGGTGGGGTGTTTATTTATCCAAACAAATATCACATAAAAACAAAGAATGAAATACATAAAGTATGTTTTCTCATGGAAGATGAGCAGTGTTTGGAAATGGTACCTAAAGACCATGGAGTCCTTAGGAAGTCCAGTCCTCTGTGTATTTACTTGAAGACAAGGCCTTGAGTGGGACATATTCCCAACTGAGCACATAGAACCACAAATTAAAGAAACAAATTGTCTTACCAACTTGATGTGTTTCCATGCAGTCTTCGTAGCAGTCTCTCTGTACAGCCTTTTATAATTGTCGTGGCCACTTGCAAATGTGTAATGAGACTGCAATATTAATAATCTATGACGAGAAGGCTGGGGTTTCCCATAACAGGTTTGATTTAGTGATTTTAGCCTTACTTTGTGCCTCTCTATCCCCAGTGTCATTACCAAAACCATACTTCTTAGACCTTTATCAGCTGAATGAATCCAGGACTAGTATAAAATATTTCCCATTTGATGAAGCCAATTTTGTGTCTAATTCCAGCCTGCTGCTGCATCAAAGTCAATTGACCGCGTAAGTGTCAGGAATCTAAATCTAGTGTTGGCACCGAGGCAATGAGATTTGTGGTTCAGCAGAGATGTGAATGAGTGTGGACTCGTCCATGTAAAAACATTCTCAGGCATAGTAATGCCAGGGAACAAAAAGGTCAGTGAAACTTGTGACCGGCTGACTTGGACTTCCAGGAGTGTGTGGGACTATGATTCTCCACCATGTGCCTCTTTTGGCACCCTTCAAATACCTGAACCATTGTGCATCTGTAAGTAAACAGTTATATTACAAAGTCACTGCAAGTCTCCATTAGTCTCTTTCAGGAAGGAAACTGACCCTGCAAAATTGCTGTGGGAGTGTCCTAAGGCAGGAGGGGAGAAGCAAGCAATTGCCAGAGAACTAGCCCCACTCCTTCCTCCTAGTCCAGTGCTGAAATTTTCTCCCATTTTTTCCAGACCATTTTCAATTCATGGAATAAGAAATCACATTACAATTACCAAAAGAAATTTGTTTGGTGAAATGGTAATGGTTGGGGTGTGGAGTTGTTATTGTCCTTACGTACTTTCAAGATGTGCAAAGTGTATCTGCAAGTAATATTTATTGGGTGCCTGTCCTCCAAAACCCCATGACATCCTTGGCTGGATTATCCTGTAAGTACACTTTGGTGGAGGGACGTGGGCGGCGCTGTGGTCTAAACCACTGAGCCTAGGGCCTGCTGATTGGAAGGCTGCGGTTTGAATCCCCATGACGGGGTGAGCTCCTGTTGCTCGGTCCCTGCTCCTGCCCACCTAGCAGTTCGAAAGCACGCCAAAAGTGCAAGTAGATAAATAGGTACTGCTCCAGTGGGAAGGTAAACAGCATTTGCATGTGCTGCTTTGGTTTCGCCAGAAATGGCGTAGTCATGCTGGCCACATGACCCTGAAAAACGTTGGCTCCCTCAGCCAGTAAAGCAAGATGAGCGCCGCAACCCCAGAGTCGTTCACGACTGGACTTATCTGTCAGGGGTCCTTTACCTTTACCTTCTTACACTTTGGTGGGGAGGCTATCTCTTCTTATTTGGTGATCACTCGTGGCCGAAAAAAATTGTCTTTCATGAACATGGTCTTAATGGTGTGACCTGCTGAGAGCCTGAGGGCCCTGCTCCTGCCTCTCTCCACCTGGCCCAGGGTGTGGCCTGACAGGTTTCATAAGGACTGCTTCTGCTGCCCAGCAAGCACCACCCTGCTGAGAGCCTGAGGGCCCTGCTCCTGCCTGTATCTACCTGGCACAGGGCAGCGCCTGACAGGCTGCATAAGGACTGCTGCCATACCCTCCAACATTTCTCCAATGAAAATAGAGACATCCTAAGGAAAACCAGGACAACTTCTCTAAATCAGAGCCATCCTTGGAAAATAGGGACACTTGGAGGTTCTGCGCTGCTGCTGCCCAGCAAGAATCTCCCTGCTGAAAGCCTGAGAGCCCTGCCACTGCCTCTGTCCACCTGGCACAGGGCAGGGGGTGATGTCTTTAACCTACATCCTATGCCCTTTTAAAATGTGTTGGGGGGATTATTGGGTTGTTGGTGTTCTTATTTGATTATGTATTTTGTGGTTGTATATTCTGATTTTATCCTGTGAACTGTCCTGACACCTGAGGGTATAGGGCAGCATAGAAGTTCAAATAAGAATAAGAATGTCCATAAGTGGAGGCCAATTCTGGATCCACCCATCCTTCCACAGTGGGGACTATTCTGCACCTGGCAGGTGTTCATTTGTATTTCTTTTATGTGAAGTTTTAAAAAAAGAAATTATTGCACAAGGCTTTTCCTTTTTAAGGCAAAAGGAAGAAAAGTCAGCCAGTACACAAATCAAGGACTTTCTGTAGCCAGCCACCCTAGCTTTCTAAGTAAAAATCAGGGAAGATGTCATAAACGAACTTCTCTAAATTTCTCATTTTTCTCAATATTAAGTATGTATGGTGTGATGGGAATCACCTCAGCACAAAAAAAAATTGTCTATACACACGTCCACATGTTCAAAGAACCATTAATTTGGGCAGTGCTTTTCTTTCTAAAAAATTTTTTAGGGGTACTCTATTCTCATTTTCCTACTCATATTGAAATACTGCCCCTCGATAAAGCCAAACTTAGATTCACAAAATATTTAGGGGTAGGCGTACCCCTGCACCCGCCCCCCCCAGAAAAAAGCACTGAATTTGGGCGTCTTTACTGCAGACGATTGAATGCCACAGACATTTTTGCAAATGATAGGATTACCTGAGAGAGTTGCTGTATATTATCTATTCTGGAAAATTTAGCAGGGTATTAAACATTTAAAATAATTTCAACAATTAAGACAGCGGAAAAACTGAATTCACATTTTCTAGAGATAAAAAAATATTGAGCAGAATGGTTTTTAAAGTTAAGTACCATATTTTTCGCCCTATAGGACTTACTTTTCCCCCTCCAAAAATGAAAGGTAAATGTGGGTGCGTCTTATGGGGCGAATGCAGGCTTTCGCTGAAGCCTGGAGAGCGAGAGGGGTAGGTGCGCACCGACCCCTCTTGCTCTCCAGGCTTCATGAAGCTATCTGCAACCCTCGGGAGACCGGCGCCACTTTGCGCCGGTCTCCCAAGGGTGGCGCAGAGCTGCCTGCAGTCCCGGGCTCAGCGCATTTCTCCCCATCGCCAGCCCCACAAGCTCGGGGGATAGCGGGGAGGCGGAGCGCACCTTCCCACTGTTCCCCGACCTGGTTTGGAGGCTGGCGGTGGGGAAAGCAGCGCTTCTCCCTATCGCCAGCCCCACAAGCTGGGGGGACAGCGGGGAGGTGGAGCGCGCCTTCCCGCTGTTCCCCGACCTGGTTCTTCCAGCCCCGTACCTGGGGGAAAATAATTTTTTTTCTTTATTTCCCCCCCCAAAAAAAACTAGGTGCGACCTATGGGGCGCAAAATACGGTAATAGCCTGCATATATAAAATAGAAAGACTTGCACCAAAGAAATAATCAAGCACCATTGGTTTTTATTTATCTATAGTTAAATTTATAGCCTGCTTTCCCCCTCTGGTGGAGATGCTCAGAGCAGCCAACAAAACATATTTTTAAAAACCTGTAATATCTATTTTTAAAACAACAGCACCGCAACACTACAGATAGCATGAAGAAATACTAAAACCAGCATTTAAAACCCCCACTAAAACCAGTGTTAAAAACATTTTAAACAGCATTTAAAACCAAGAGAGCCAGGACTAGCACTTAATCTACAGAGCAGTAAAATGACTTGCTTAAAAAGTAATGCCTTCAAAATGCTGGCAGTACCCGGGAGCCCTGGGCAAACAGCTTCCCTCTCCTGTATGCCCTGCCAGTGTGCCAGTGTGGTGTAGTGGTTAAGAGTGGTAGACTTGTAATCTGGTGAACCGGGTTCACGTATCTGCTCCTCCACATGCAGCTGCTGGGTGACCTTGGGCCAGTCACACTTCTTTGAAGTCTCTCAGCCCCACTCACCTCACAGAGTGTTTGTTGTGGGGGAGGAAGGGAAAGGAGAATGTTAGCCACATTGAGACTCCTTAAAGGGAGTGAAAGGTGGGATATCAAATCCAAACTCTTCTTCTGCCATGAGGGCTTGATCTCAATGTGGTTTGTTGGTTTCCTGGTTTGTTAATGTACATTAAGGTAGATCTACCCAGATCAGCTGTAACTGGGAACTCTGGCTAAGTACAAGGTGGATCCTTATGCCCAAGCCAGCAAGCAGTGAGCCAAGAGGAGGGAAAAGAGTTCCCAGCTGTGGCGGACCTTGGGGTCTCATATTTCAGCAATGCCATCTGCAACACCAAAATTCACTGCCCCCTACCTCTTCCATTCTACATCATAGTTGTGGTGCCCCCTACAATGCCCCTGAGACTCCGTGCCCAGTGCAACTGAACAATTCATGCTCCCCTAAATCCGCCTATGTTCCTAGTCCTGATGCCCATTCCTGTTGTTTTAAACAGTGGTTTATGAATCCTCAAACAATTACCTGAACCAGGCCATCAACTTAGAAGTACTATATGTTTTTAAAAACCAAACCACTTGGAATAGCCTCATAAATGACTGGGTGCCCCACATTTCAGAAAACTCTCAGCAGATGGAAAACTAGCCTGTCATGGAGAAAACACTGAACTTTCGGTGTGCATTTGGGGAAAACCTGAATTTAGTTACTAAATTGAACATATACTGGTGGTTTAAAAAATTATTTGTTCCTGTTCTACTTTTATCTTCCAGTGTTTCTGCAGCTACATATGCTGGCTATGGTAGGTTATATAAACAAATAACTGATTCTGTTTATTATTCTCTATACTGTGTTTCAGCATAATTGTATATTATTTCATATAGTGTAATTGGATAGCAGTGTTTATTCTTGTAAAAGTGAGCAGCTTAGAGTAAAGCAAATTTGTAGGAGCAGAAAAAAGGCTGGAGTCCAGATGTGGCTCAATCTATGGCATGCAAGGTTTCTTCTATTGATGGGAGAGAGAGAGAGAGAGAGAGAGAGAGAGAGAGAGAGAGAAAGAAAGAAAGAAAGAAAGAAAGAAAGAAGAAAAGTGATGTTAGTGTAGCGATTGCTAACTGGCTGTGGTTCCACGTTCAGGCCGGGGCTGATGGGAGTTGTAAGAACATCTTTAGGACACCAATTTGGCAAAGGCTGTGTTAGTATATAACTTCTGTAACAGGCAGAAACTTCTCTCCTAGAGGGAATGCGAATGTAGACAGAATTCGAAGGTTCAGGAAATGAAATTTCCATGCATCCAGATGACCCTGCTGTGCATAAAATTCTTAGAGGTAGGACAGTATTTTCAGCTGATTTGGGTTTTGGACATTGATGGAGGAGTGAAAAACAAATGTATTTAAAGATTAAGGAACAGCAGGGCAAATTTTCACCGAAGGGGGTTAAGCTGGAACTCACTGGAGCTCAGTTCTAGCACCTCTCATCTGGACGCCATTGCCATTCTACGAGAATGAGGGAGGTGTTCATGGTGAGTTCCGGTAGCTCTTTCTCTAGAAAAATAGCACCCCCCTTCAGAGGGGCCAACCATGCCTGCAAATTGTATCCAATTCTGTGAAAAACATTAAAAGTTAAAAAAGTATGTCAAGGTTCCCTGCACACCACTAGGAAGCCAGCAGTGCAAAAGGGAAACAGGAAGGGGATGAAACAGAAGGGGCAGCCTGGCAAAAATATAATGGAGCAGCCTGATTAACAGATCTGCTGGATCTTAAACCCACTGATTCCAGAAGATCTAACCTTAGGATTGTTCCCTAAGGAGGTGGGGGCAAATGAGTGAGTTTCACCCCACTCTTTCGCAAAGGGGGCTTGGCTGGCATCCACTTCATCATCTTTTAGCCATCAAATTAAGACCTTCTTTAAAATCCCCTTAGGAATTTTAATGATTTCTTACTTTGAAATAGTAATGGGAGAATCCTATGTCTTAAAACAATAGAAGGAAAGTTCTTGCTTTGCTGCTTCAACTGCATTTAAAAACAAAAACTGTGCCAAATGCTGTTGCTTATAATTTTTAATTGGTTTACTGCGTCGATTGTTATTGTTTTGTTTTCAGTTACCTTGTAAATGGTGGTGGGGTAAATATTCTGAAGGGCACCATAAATAGCAATTTAAAAATAATTCATTAGTTCTGTGCACACCAAACACTTGTCCCGCTATGAGCACAGGATAGCCTGCAGGATATTATGCATTTAGCTATCTATTGTATTAATCAGTCACTTTTACAGTAAATAAAAACCCCATCAAAGCTACTTGACCCCTCCCCCAAAAAACATATAAAAACAATTTTAAACCAGAGAAAATGTAAAACACTCATTTCTCAAAACCCTTCCCTCTGCGGAAGCATCATAGACACATACAGATGTATGGGTAAATGTTCCACACTGCATTGTGTGCCCAAAGAATGATGGGCCACTATAGAAAACATGATTGAAGTTAAAATGGGTTGCTGTATTATCAAACCTTGCTTTGGTTCCCAGCATCTACTGGCATCCATTCATATAAACATACCTCTCTGTGAGTGAACCTTCAGACAATTTTAACATTGAGACTGTAGAGAGCACAGTCTAACTGCAACAATGCACTTTTAAGAACATTTCAGAAATGCTGCCAAAAAGCTCAGCAAGGAATTTCAAGTTGGCAGCGCTGGGTTTTAGCATGTTAAGGGAGTTAAAACATTAATGCTGCTCTTGCTATAATACAACATGTAAAAACAATGAGATATAAATATGGCATCATCACTGGGATACGCTACAAAACAATTGCCTCATTTGCTGTATGTTACTATACAATTCTTCACCAGCGAGCAGAGGCTGCCATAAATGTCAGCATGGCAAGGTGTCAGTGATGCTAATGTACCTCGATCCCTCATTAACCACCGAGAAATCTGGATCTTTCGGGACACACACAACTTTTACAAGTAGTTACTTTAGAATACATGATGACAGCATGCAGCGTTCCAGTGTTTAACAGTATACAGGAAACTGGGTATTTGCATGCAGTTTCAGAAAGAAAGAAAGAAAGAAAGAAAGAAAGAAAGAAAGAAAGAAAGAAGTGTGTTTGTGTTTAACTCTAATGTGCACATTGCTAAAGAAAACTGTAGTATCATGTTTGCAATGTCTACATGATGTGGAAAGGTAGCAGCATTTGGGGTCTTCTAGTTTAGAGAGAAGTCAAGTAAGAGGTGACCTGATAGGTAAAGGTAAAGGGACCCCTGACCATTAGGTCCAGTCGTGGCCAACTCTGGGGTTGCGGCACTCATCTCACTTTATTGGCCGAGGGAGCCGGTGTACAGCTTCCGGGTCATGTGGCCAGCATGACTAAGCCGCTTCTGGAGAAGTCAGAGCAGCTCACGAAAACACAGTTTACTTTCCCGCCAGAGCGGTACCTATTTATCTACTTGCACTTTGACGTGCTTTTGAACTGCTAGGTTGGCAGTAGCAGGGACCGTGCAGCGGGAGCTCACCCCGTCGCGGGGATTCGAACTCCCCACCTTCTGATCGGCAAGTCCTAGGCTCTGTGGTTTAACCCACAGCGTCACCCTCATCCCAGGTGACCTGATAGAAGTGTATAAAATAATGCATGACATGGAGAAAGTGGATAGAGAAAAGTTTTCTCCATCTTTCATAGCACTAGAACACATGGATATCCCATGAAGCCGAATTCATTGGACAGATAAAAGAAAGCCAGTCTTACATAGTGTAAGGTTCAACTATGGAACTTGCTCTCAACAGGAGGCAGTGATGGTCACCAACTTGGATGGCTTTAGAAGAGGATTAGACGAATTCATAGAGGATAAGGCTATTGAACTGAAGGACGGGAGCAACACTCTAGCCTGCTTTATAAATGGGGCCTGTACATGAATGTGTGAGGTTGGGATGGGGGAAACAGTCATCTTGTGGTCCGTGTCACTTTTACATCGTTCCATTTCAGCATTAATCTGTGACTGTGGACATTAATTTCAAAAGGTCTAAGTAAAGGTTAGTTGAGTGCACAACTCCTTACTTTGCCTTTCTGTTTTATTGTTCTGTTTGCTGACTCAACATTTCCCCCCTAGTTCCTTGTTTCCATCAGTCTCATCAGTCTCTGGATGAAACTGCCTCTCTTACTAGTCTTGTTTCACAGCAGTCAAATGTTGCATCCTGACCATCCTACTACAAGAAACATAACCCCGTGAAGCATTAGATACTTTACTTCTCCCTCTGAAAAGCCCCTACCCAACAAAGGGACACAACTCATAGAGTGCATGAAATGGACGTTCACACAAGCACAGACTCAGCCCATGCAAATATGACCATACCTTTATTGGCAGGGACTGATCACATGACCATAAGGCCTATGCTTGTGTGCTCTACATATGGTGGGGCACTGGCATAAATAAAACTGAACTATGTTTATTACATTTCCTTCTTACATATATGGGTGACACCAGAACCGTGAGTGAAATGACCCTGACTTTTACTATGTCCAAATTTTACAGGTGTTTTTTTTTTGTATTTACAGTAAATATGGAGCACACAGTATAGTGGTACCTTGCTTTAAGAACTTAATCCGTTCCGGAAGTCCGTTCTTAAACCAGAGCATTCTTAAATCAAGGCATGCTTTTCCATAGCAACGGGGGACTCAATTTACAAATGGAACACACTCAACAGGAAGCGAAACCTTATTCCAAGGCAAAGTTCACAAACCAAAACACCTACTTCTGGGTTTGCAGCGTTCTTAATCCAAGTTGTTCATAAACTAAGCTGTTCTTAAACCAAGGTACCACTGTATGTGAAACTCGAAAATGGCATAAGTAAGTAATTCTCTGAGTTCAATGGGACTTACTCTCAGGTAAGTGGACACAGCATCTTACTCTCAGGATCTAACCCTATGCCCACTTGTCTTGAAGTAAGTCTAGATAGATAGATGATAGATAGATGATAGATAGATGATAGATAGATAGATAGATAGATAGATAGATATAGATAGATGATAGATGATAGATGATAGATGATAGATAGATAGATAGATAGATAGATAGATAGATAGATAGATAGATAGATAGATGATAGATAGATGATAGATAGATAGATAGATGATAGATAGATAGATAGATAGATGATAGATAGATAGATATAATTTTGTATATACAAACAGCTTCCAAACCACTAATATATGATGAAAGATCTTCAGGATTTTCCCTACAACAATGCCTGTTTTCCCGTGAGTATGTTAGCAACTCTCCCAACAATTTCCTGTGTATTAAAGCTTACATGCATAATGCATATTGCAGATTTCAGACTTTAAAAAATCCAAACATTTATTTAAAATGACATATAATTGCACACTCCAGGAGACTTGAGGATAACAAATTCTCAGTGCTAATGAATGTTCATCCCTCTTCTAGACAGAGTGAGAATGGAGATAGGAGCACATTTCAATATTGCACATGGCATGGTGTACTTTGTATAGAGAACAAATTGGAAAAAATGACATTTTGCAAATCTTCCTGCTTTCCTAGAGAACCATTTCCCCTTAATTTTGAATGGGAATCCTGATAAGTGGAAGTTTGAATGAATAAATGAACCTATATTTATTATTATTTATTATATTTGGAGACCACCCTTCAGCAAGAGTTCTCCAGGCAGTGAACCCTTGAGAATAAAATACAAAATATGCAATATATTAATGCATCCATGTACACACAATCTCAATCAATCAAGATGGCATTGTAAATTGATCAAGGTGGCATTTTTTGAGTAAAGGCGGTTTATCATAATTGGATACCCCTCTCTCCCCAATGCATATTTACTGTAATCCCATATCCAGTAGCTAATGCACAGATCTCTTTGAAATCCGTAAGATTTAATAAGGTATAAGTGATGGCAGGATTTCACCAACACAGCATACAAGCTTTATTGAGCCATTTCTGGATATAAGCAAGTACAGTTTTAACTGTGTCTTCAGAAAACAGGAGAGGAGATTGATTTGACTCAGCTATTTGTGGGCAAAAGACACAGGCAACACATGAATGAACTACAACACATTCACTCCATCGTGAACAAATATCATGTTGGGAAATACTCCAAGTACCCAAAGCAAAAAATCCCAGATGACAAAAAATTTGCTTGTGCTACCTTCAGGCAACTAAAAGCTGCGGATAAAGGAAAAGAAAGAAAGAAAGAAAGAAAGAAAGAAAGAAAGAAAGAAAACTACACGTGCTGCCAGATATTAATAGCAGTGTGGAACAGATGCCACTGTTGTGCAGGGGGCATTTAATGTTGGCAGAATGTTGCAGCTCAAAACAGATTGCAGATCACACACATCTGAGCTAGGAGAGAGATCATTGGGTTTTCCAGATGCACTACAAACTGCTCTCTGCTGCCCACTTCACAGAATGGCAATAACGATGGATGCAGAGGGCTATGTTTCGTTACAGTTGCATGTGGGTAACAGGAGCAACAGGGATGAAGTATGCTTCTCCAGTGCAGTGCCATAGGACTGCCTAATTCGTGCCAAGCTGGACTGTGTCATGAATCTGCATTACATATTCATATTATTTTCTGGCAGAGTGACATTCTCCAGTTGGCAGTAACTTTGGGGCAAAGTATTTCATTTACATGTCTCAAGTGGGTCGTAAGCTATTAGGAAAGGGGAAAGACATGGGTTGAGTTTGAAAAAGGAATTATTTTATTCTCTCTCTCTCTCCCCACCCACCAGTCCCATCAAGATATAGCAATAGCAGAATATGATCTTGCGGAGATGCAAGGCTTTCTAAAGACTTCTGGGAACCTTTTCATTAACAGAGCAGCAAGCAGATGAAAGTCTCTGGAGACACACTGCTTGACCCTTTGATTATAGAGTTCAACTGGCAGTAAGGAAAGTAATAAGCTTGTTCCAGGAGGTCATGAACCATTTCATGATTTCCAGCTGAATTGGTTAGGTGGTCCATCACTGACCCGTTCCCAAACTCTAAGAGGAAACGTAATAACAAAAGAAGGCTCTGAACTTAATAAGGCCTCCCTCTCTGCACTCTGTTTATTTTGTCAATGCACAATATCCAGATACTTTTGAAATCTGTCTGAGAATTGGAGGGCGGGGAAAACAAATGTGGCCGAGGACGACAGTTATTCTTTTTTCTATAAAACTCTCAACAGCTTATAAAAAAGGGGAGTAAGTGCACATTTATCAACAAGCAAAATCTGAAGAATCCCATCTTTTCTGTAGAGAGCAGCAATAAGGCAATTCTGTGCCCCCCCCCCCGAATTGAGAGCCGTCTAACTCAGGACTGCCAGCTGGCTTGGAAAGCAAAACACCAAGTGCCCCATATGCCAAGATTCCAGCTCCCAACTTCATGGAGAGGGAAAAGATCATCACTCACTGTGTCAGCCAAGTACTGAATGGGGCAATTTCCACAGTCACTATGTTTCTAATTTCATCAAAATAGTAGGCCAAAAAGGCTCAGTGTTGTCTCTTGTGGTTCTGAGTGGGCTAATAGGAACTGTATTCCTGACACTTTCAAGGCCACTACAGTCCTACCTTGGAAGTCAAACGGAATCTGTTCCGGAAGTCCGTTCGACTTCCAAAACGTTCAGAAACCGAAGTGTGGCTTCTGATTGGCTGCAGGAGCTTTTGAGACCCAAGGTACGACTGTAGTTTCAACATACCACCCTTTCCTTCCCAATGCTTGCTTTGTAGCAGGCCAAACCAACACCACTAAAAGATTCCCAGCACCACCAGGGATTTGTTCATTCTGTTTCCATTGTTTTTTATTCCAAGCAAGGCCCTGACCCAACCACTGATATAAGAGAATGGAAACCTCAACATGAATGGGAGATTTTTTAATCTGGGTTACAGTGTACTTGAGAAAATGAACTCTCTCTTGCTACTGTTTAGGTTAAAAGCAAGCATAACATTTGCAAATCTAATCAAATTGTTACAAAAATGAGAATAGGTCCAACAGTTGTGCCAAATAGCATGCTGTCATCTATGTCTAGCCTGTGCTTTCTGATACCTGTTCTTGTTAAGGCAAACTCAAGGATCCGCTGTCAAAATTGGGCTCAGGAACTGACTGGGAGCCACTGTGCATGATAAAGTACTGACATAATTTGCTCAGTCCCAGCCACTACTCTTGCAGCCATACTGTGCTTTAACTGCCATTTCCAGACTGTTTTCAAAGGCAGCCTCATATGCAATGCCATAAATGGGAGGCTACAAGGGTAAGAATCACCTAGTGTGCACAACTATAAAGGCAAGTGCATGGAAAATACTTCACATACTGCAGGTATGAATTGTTTTGATGAATTGTTGTGCACCAGCAGAACGTTACTGCAGAAGCAGATTGCTAGTAGATTGCATGGTCTGCTACACGATGAGTTTTGTCTACTTGTAACCATTGTGTTGTAGTTCTCTGTTGTGCAACATTGAAACACACCCTCAGACAAAGAATGTTGGATACAGTCCAGGGAGATTTGAGAACTACCTAGGAATGGGTAGGGAAACTGTTACTGGTTACAGCAATCACACAAAAGAGAAGCACACACAAGTCTTCTAGTTCTAAATCAATCAAAAATATATGTTCTTCATTATTTCCTGCTTTAGCTTGCTAAGAATTATAATACTGTGATTCAGAGAAGTTTCTAAGTCTCCAGCACTCTTGCAGGTGGAGCCAGCATTGAGATTCCTTTTTTTCACCTGAAGCAGCAGCAGCAGTAGTCAAAATGGCACCGTGTCCATTATCTCACCTTTCACTCTGGACTGGATTTCATTATTACATATGCCACACAGAGGCAGACACCCAAGGTGGGAAAATGGTTTCATCATTATACACTGCTCCAGCTTTGTTCATCATCAGGTCGGTTCTGAATATAGGCTTTACAGAAAACCCTTAATCAAAAGAGTAGCACACTTTCTGAAAAGCCACTGTAATCACCAGCCTAGAAGGATCACACCCACTGGTCTCACTCTACAAACTGATCTAGACAGGCCTCAGCACATTTTGGGGCTTTCACGTGAGGTCTATGAATATACAAACATTTTGCAGGGTAGAAACAGTGCAAAGAGAGAGAGAGAGAGAGAGAGAGCGCACACACACACACACACAGGTAAACACAGATTGTAGGCATGTAAACTCTGTGCGGAAGGTTCAGTCAAGGGGTGGGGTTGAGAGCAAAACAATCAGGCATGATCCTGTTCTCTCCTTCATGCACTGACTATCCCTACCTTCATGCTTTTCGCAGGAGTTATGATGAATGGGCAGTGATTCAATGGGCTTAAATACATCTGGCATCTCTAAAATCTCTAAAAATATCAGGCTTGTTTAACAAGAAAACAACAACACACTATTTTGATTAATTTCCATTAAAGATACATGTCAACAAGTACACGTACTTGAAACAAAGCAGGGAAATGGGCTGAATAAACAAATGAGCCAAAGAAACAAGGGCAGTTATACCAGGATATAGGTATGTAGCTGCAGGAAAACAGAGGTAGAAGTCTCTCCGATCAGCAGTGTGTTAGTGTTCATTAAAGCATTAATCACTCTCAGTCAACATCCACTGTTGTCCTCCTTATTGAGGCTTGACCCTTCAGTGCAGATGGGCAGTGCATGCCAAGCTAGAGGAGGCCAGCAAACTTATGCCAGGGTAAACGATCCTGGTTTAGCTTATCACCAAACTCCATTACTGTAGAGACAGACTACTGCCAACTGAACCTTTCCAAGTCTGGCAGAGGGAAAACAGCAGAAGACTCAGCCAGAAGCCTGCCTATTCCAAACTCCACTCATCCCAGTGGCTCTTGGGTTTGGATTGCTCTCTTAATGCATTTACATAGATAGCTTCAATATACACTTTTGCTGTCTAACCCTTGTGACTACGAGAAGGTGGGAACCTCCAGCTTCAAGCACTCCAGTTGACTTCTACAGTTGTAACACTTGGTGTATTTAGTTGGAAGCACGTTCCATTGGGATAAGTGTATAAACAGTAAAGATAAGTGACTTGGGAAAACACTGGCAAAAAAAACATTAATTTGCCTTAATTAATTTGGTTCTAGAGTGGATCAGCATTTTTAAAAGCTTCACAAAATGTGTGTGTCTGGTTTTCTCCATTATTTTCAGCACAATGTTCATGCTGGTATAATATCATCCAAAATTCCTCACCCCAACAGATATTTAACGAGACAGCCCTGCTACGCTCCATTTGGATGTTGTAATGCATATAACTGGAACACACCTGAGAAAGCAAACCCAGACCTGCCAACATTACTCTCTGGGTATATTCCATAGCTGTGGTAAGTCTGCTCTGCTTGTGCAAGTTCAGGGTCAAGTGCATATAACACTGCATTACAAACCCAGCAGTGGAGGAGAGTCGTATTCAGATGATGAATAACCTAAAACTTGCTAGACTGACCATTTCTGTTTACCCCCAAAAGCCTTGCAAAGCAGATTCAGCTGAAGGATAGTACGTTCCTCAGGTTTGTTCAATAATCTTCATAACTAAGAATCAGAGTGTCACAGAATCCATACATTGTTTTTCAGAAGCCAGAATGTTGGGAAAGAACATCATATTCCCTTTAATTAAATAAATGAGATCTATAAGGTTAAGAAAAGTTAATAAATTTGATTATAATTAGAATATTGTTTTTGAATAATGATATTGGAAAACTGCTACATCCAATTACAAGGAAATTCAGATGGGGAGGATTAGAGGAAGTCAAGCAATAGGTTTATGATGTTGGAAGTTTAACTCATTAATCAATTCGTATTGTTTATATTTCTTTGTTGTTATTTGTTGTATTTTTTATTTCTTGCTCTTTTTATTTTTGTTTCATTTGTTTTACATTATGTGTAATATGTGTAAGAAACTCAATAAACATTATTGGGGGGGGGAGAACATCATATTCCCTCACATATGCCACCCTACAACATAGAGAACCTTTTCGGTAGTGGCACCTTAGCTATGAAATACCCTCTTCAGAAAGCCTTGCCTGACAGCTAAGGTTTTTTCACCGCCATCCCGGGCTTTTAATTCTTGTTTTCCATATAAGCGATAAACTGTTTAATGCCATCCCTGCGGCAAAAAAGTCCCTGCCCTGACTTGACAGATTTTTATTTGTTTTAATTATTATTTATTGTGTTTTACTATTGACTTGTTTGTAGGGTTGGGAGCTAAATTTGACTCAGATCACATTTAAAGACAAATCTACCTAATTCACAGTTTCCAAGACCATCTGCAAACTGAGACACCACCATCCTTTAATATTCACACTTCTCTGAATCTGGCAATGCAATTTTCCAACCAAGTCCTGTATGCAAAAATGCATATTCTGGGATAAATTATGCATACACTAAAAGTGATATACAAAAATGCATGATAATAGGGGAAATTATTTGCAAAAATGTGTTTAATAGGGAATATTGTAGACAAGAATATGCATATTAAGAAAACGTCACACTTAAAAGACTTGTCCCTGCTGCAGTATCAGCAAATATGCTGATATGGAAGTGTGGAGAAGCAGATTTATATAGGGGGGGGGGGAATAAGAAACTGAAAGAAACCAAAATTAATTGATTCACCCATCCCTACTTATTTGTAGGTTGCACAGGAAATACTGATGGGCTGCTTATATATATTAAACAATAAATAAATAAGAGGCTATTCTGTTCAAGAAATTTGTATCTTTGCATTGTACCAGCAAAATGTGAAGGATGGGGAAAGTTTGGATATCTCCCTTGATAGCAAAAACTAATAATCTGAAAACTAAAAGGAGGGAAGAGAACAACAAGATACCTTTGTGGCAAATTGGAACTCTTTTTATTGAGGGCAGTAGAAAGAACTTATTATTCCCACAAACAAAAGCTGGGTTTTCAATGTTTTGAGACAGAAAGATAGTGTTATAATGATGGATATGTAATATGAATAGGTAATTTGATGATTGTATCTAGGTGAAGGGTATGAAAAAATGTTCTTTGTTTCTTATATATTGTATGTGGCAAGAAATGATTTCTTTTTAATTTAGTAGCTGCTCTTCTTTTGCATGAAAACTGCAGTGGGGAGGAGAAGACAGGGAAGTTCTGTTGCACAAGCCAAAGTCTGCTATGCCAGTAGAACAGCAGTGCTGGATCTATCCCAGGTTAGTTTCAGCTGCAAGAAGTGGCATGAACCAGGCAGAGGGCCTTCTCGGTAGTGGCATCTGCCCTGTGGAACGCCCTCCCATCAGATGTCAAGGAAATAAACAACTACCTGACTTTTAGAAGACACCTGAAGGCAGCCCTGTTTAGGGAAGTTTTTAATGTTTGACATTTTTTGTGCTTTTAATTTTCTGTTAGGAGACACCCAGAGGGGCTGGGGAAACCCAGCTAGATTGATGAGGTATAAATAATAAATTATCATTGTGATTATGATCATAATTCACCTTCATTATATTCTTGGAGATATATTTAAGAAGACAACAATGTTGGAAGCATAGGAGCCACTTCCTGGAGGCCGAGGTCCCTTTGCCTTCCCAAGAAAACATTTCAGCCCCCCCCCCCCCGCAAAGTTTATGTACATTGCCATTCAAATGTCGTGTGTGCACTGCATCTTGTGATTGATTATATGGGGCTGAGCTTACCTGCCTCCTCCAATATTTTATTCAAGTTGGCACCCCTGGTTGGGAGTCTGTGGCAGCATCTACCCCACAGGAAACATTAATCAATGCCTAAATTAATGTGCTGATAACAAAAAATAGGGAATTTGTTGATTAATCTGTTCCCAAACTTACATTAGAAGAGTCAGCAGGGTTGGCATAGGTCTCGCTTATATTAATGGGAGGAGGGAGTTGCATTGGGGGGGGGGAGAAGCTGATATATGTTTGGCTGGGTTGAGCCGCTGAAACCATCCTATTTAGGTCTCACTAGCACTCAGCCATGAGTTGTTCTGTTCCATTCCATTGTCTGTGAGCATGTTTCATGTACAAATGCACACTTTTTAATTCATTCTCCAGCAAAAGCACATTCATGTGCATTTTTACATAAATGGTGCAGACGTTGTGCGGTGCACCAAAAATGCAGAGAACTGGGTATCACATCTACCAGGGTATCAGTTTGGGTCAGCCGGCCGTGAAAAGTGGACCAAATGAATTCTGCTCCCAATCCCATATATGTTCCCTGCATAAAAGGTAAAGGTAAAGGGACCCCTGACCATTAGGTCCAGTTGCGGACGACTCTGGAGTTGCGGCGCTCATCTCGCTTTATTGTCCCAGGGAGCCGGCGCACACCTTCTGGGTCATGTGGCCACCATGACTAAGCCGCTTCTGGCAAACCAGAGCAGCACATGGAAATGCCATTTACTTTCCCGCCGGAGTGGTACCTATTTATTTACTTGCACTTTGGCATGCTTTCGAACTGCTAGGTTGGCAGGAGCAGGGACTGAGCAATGGGAGCTCACCCCATCGTGGGAATTCGAACTGCCAACCTTCTGATCGGCAAGCCTTAGGCTCTGCGGTTTAAACCACAGCGCCACCCACATCCCTGCATAGTTATATCTACATAACAAAGAATGGTCTGGATAGTTCTAAATTGCGATTGAAAAGCTACTCAGCTGGTAATGAACTACCTGCTTTTCAATTACTTGAGCCCAGTCTGTAAAAAACCCTAACTCTCCCAATACTTCATTTTATTTTAAATGTGTTTAGGCTGCCTTTATGAGCAACACTCAGGACGGCTTACATGACAACAGTTCCAAAAATAATAAAAATAGAATGCAAACCCTCCCATTCAACTCACAAATCAGCAATACGAACACATCTAGTATAAAGATGAAACACAATATTCTTCTTTGATGTTGTGTGCTATGGAGTCGACTCCTATGATAGACTTTTATGGCACCACTTGGCTGAGAAGAGTATGGATACCTCTTCCCAATTCTTTTTTGGGTGGGGGTTAGGGTATGTCAACCATGCCCTATCCAAATTGCAAGGGTTACAGTCTTGTTCCTTGCTCATAGGGATATATTTATACCAAGTTGCTAGCACGATTCCACCTTCTTCAAATAGCTTAAAGCAGCCCACAAATAACAAAATTAGCTCCACGGTGCAGCAGCTAAGCGTCTGCATGTATACTGCACAAAGATAGGGAGCAGAAGGATTGTGCATAGAAGGTTTGAGGTTGAACATTGTAATTGGGTCGGGGGGGGGAGAGAAATAACTTCAACTGCTTAGTTATTTAGAAATCAAGAGGTTTTGAGACCCTGTAGCTATTCACCGCACACTCTGTGATGGGGCTATTCTGTGTCACTACCTTTTGAATTCTAGAGAGGCCCTTAGCACTCTTGAGCATGTGAACATGATATTGAGCTCCAATACGGAATTCCTACATGACAGCCACATGCATATGCTATTGAAATGTGGGAGTGGGGAGGGAGGGGGAAATAACAGGCACTTTTTCACAGCTCACTATAAGCTTTTACAAGCACTCACACTAAACAATCACAAAGCCATTAACCCTTTGCAAGTGGTTTGCAACAGGTCTGCAACAGGTCTGTATTTCTTGGGAAGAAGCAATAGGAAGTTTTAAAATCACTTATACACACAGAAAATTTGCATGAATGCGCGTGCGCGTACACACACACACGTACGTTATATTCTACAGGTGGGAACTACTGTGTGATTTCCTGCATGTAAGTGAGCTCTGTGTATAAATGAGGATGTCCTCAGGCTGTGAAAGATTCCACCAATGCTGCATATAATTAAGAGCCGCCACTTTTTAAATATATATATATATATATATGCTATTTTAACATAGCTGGAAAGAAAATTTTTGGGATTCATAGATTTCCTTACTCTCTTTTACTGAACAAAGAATAATCTACTATACCCATAAAGTACTAACCTAGAAAGAATCAGGTTATCTGGACCAAAATGCAGTTACCGATCCTCCATGGCACTCAGTACCAGAGGCTTTCTGAAGCAGTCAATGGATTATCCCTACAGTTGATCTTGTCAGAAGAAAATATCAGTATATCCTGTTCCTTGTTTTCAGAGGCCTCTCTGGGTCTGTCTCAGCCAAGCTCTGAATCAATCTGGTCTTGTATTTCAGTCCAGTCCTCATGCTACTCCACCTCCTAAATTCTTCCTGTTGCTTTGCCTTGCCTATTTCATCGCTCATGTCATCAAGGTCTAGAGCAATCTCTACTACAAAAATTATGTCTCTCCATCCCCCCCCCTTTTAATGGCCAATATTTTCAATTAAAACACAATCCTGGAATGAGTAACTCTTCACCATTTTCTTTTCAGAGATGACTGGGGAGATATGGCTTGACTATCAGACTCATATTGAAATACAACAGATCTACTGCAGGTAAAAGAGATGTGAAGGGTTTTCATAATTTTATAGGAAGAAAAAGAGCGGCAGTTATACTAAGCTGCAACACTTACCACTCCAGAGGGAAATCCTTAGTTGCAACATAAGGCAAAAGAACAAAAGCAAAAGCTGCAACATAAGACAACATAAGGCATGTTATATACTTTATTAGTAAAAGAAAACAATAATCCCAGCAGTAAGTGTCTAAGAGGGAATCTACATAACAACAGCTTGATACTTCATTTTCACTACAATCTCATTCAAGCTAGCAAAGGCACACAGAGATAAACACAGAGCAAAGCTTCACGGTTAAATCTAGCACCCAATTTTCCTTCACTCATTTATTCTCATCAACAACCATTCACATCACCTCTGAAAATCAAATACTCTTGTAACCTAGCAATGTTTGCTTAATAAAAGCCACTTACATCAATCTCTTCTAAATAAAGGTGTGTAAGAAAGATGCTGATTGCTTATGCCAGTGGTGTCTGGTCCTTCAGTAGGATCCATTTATTTCAATGGAAATTACTTTCCAGTAAGCATGCTTAGGATTACAGCACAGTTAGACTTTATCCTTCAACAGCACAGATCAGCGAAGTGCTTTCTAACCTCAGTTAGAAAAACACTAAAATTGTGGACTTCACAAAAGGCAATTATTTCAAGTCCTTCTGTATATAAAAAAGGAGGATTCAAATTGCTTTATTTGATACAATCTAAAAAAGCATCTTTTTTACATCTAAAAAAGTAAAAAGTAACATCTTAAAAAGTAAAGACATCACCTTGCCAACAAAGGTCCGTATAGTAAAAGCTATGGTTTTCCCAGTAGTGATGTATGGAAGTGAAAGCTGGACCATAAAGAAGGCTGATCGCTGAAGAATTGATGCTTTGGAATTATGGTGCTGGAGGAGACTCTTGAGAGTCCCATGGACTGCAAGAAGATCAAACCTATCCATTCTTAAGGAAATCAGCCCTGAGTGCTCACTGGAAGGACAGATCCTGAAGCTGAGACTCCAATACTTTGGCCACCTCATGAGAAGAGAAGACTCCCTGGAAAAGACCCTGATTTGGGGAAAGATGGAGGGCACAAGGAGAAGGGGACGACAGAGGACGAAATGGTTGGATAGTGTTCTCGAAGCTACCAGCATGAATTTGACCAAACTGCGGGAGGCGGTGGAAGACAGGAGTGCTGGCGTGCTCTGGTCCATGGGGTCACAAAGAGTCAGACACGACTAAATGACTAAACAACAACAACAACAAAAAAGCACCCATACATGTTGGAAGCACTTCTCTGATACAGGAAAATCTACAGTGGGGAGAATATTCCACAGGGCAAGGGCTGCTTTGCTGTGGTATAAACTACTGAGCCTCTTGGGATTGCCGATTGGAAGGTCGGTGGTTCAAGTCCATAGATGTCAACTTTTCCCTTTTCTTGCAAGGAATCCTATTCGGAATAAGGGAATTTCCCTTTTAAAAAGTGAAACATTGACAGCTATGTTCAAGTCCCCACAACGGGGTGAGTTCCTGTTGCTCTGTCCCTGCTCCTGCCAACCTAGCAGTTTGAAAGCATGCCAGTGCAAGTAGATAAATAGGTACTGCTGTGGCAGGAAAGTAAACGGTGTTTCTGTGCACTCTGGCACTCGTCACAGTGTCCTGTTGTGCCAGAAGCTGTTCAGTCATGCTGGCCACATGACCTGGAAAGCTGTCTGTGGACAAACACTGGCTCTCTTGGCCTGAAATGAGATGAGTGTTGCAACCCATAGTCAGGTTTGACTGGACTTAACCACCCAGGGGTCCTTTACAGTACCCTTTAACCTAGTCCAAACAACTTCCGAACAAAGCTCTAGCACATGTGGCACCACAAAGTGTGTCAATAATAATAATAATAATAATAATAATAATTTTTTATTTGTACCCCACCCATCTGACTGGGTTGCCACAGCCACTCTGGGCAGCTTCCAGCATATATAAAAACATAGTAAAATATTAAACCTTAAAAAGCTTGTCTATACAGGGCTGCCTTCAGATATTTCCTAAATGTTATATAATTACTCATCTCCTTAACATCTGATGGAAGGGCATTCCACAGGGCAGGTGCCACTACTGAGAAGGCCCTCTGCCTAGTTCCCTGTAACCTCACATCTTGCAGTGAGGGAACCGCCAAAAGGCCCTCGGTGCTGGACTTCAGTGTCTGGGTTGAACAATGGAGGTGGAGATGCTCCTTCAGGTATACAGGGCTGAGGCCTTTTAGGGCCTTAAAGGTCAGCACCAACATTTTGAATTGTGCTTGGAAACTTACTGGAAGCCAATGTAGAAGACCACAGTGAATGGGCAAAAATATAGAGAAGGAGAAGTCAATTTATTTCATAAATTATATTTCATAAATTATGCTGCCATTATCCTCTTCCATCTCATTAATTTCAATACAAAGGAAACAGAATGCCAAGAACAGGGGAAATGTAATCAATTACATATCATTTGCAAAATCGACAACAACTGCAAATACCAATGGTATTCACAAGATTGATTTTCATTCCAGACATGGGACCAATAACAAACACTGGCAATTTCCACTCCCATTTCTATTTTTGACAGAATTCTCCAGGATCTCTACTGGGAAGTCATATACACTTCCTTGGGCTCTTTGGAGTAAGGGTGGAACAAAAACATGTAACACATAAATGTTATGCCCTTACCAGAAATTTTCTCATCTCCATATAAATATGACAAGTGCTCTGAACTTTTCTTTCTTGCAGTCCTATTCCCTTAAGGCAAGTTCTTCAACATATGGGAATAAAAGACAATGTGTGTTCTTTTTACCATTAAGCTTAGCAATTAACCTGCTGCCCTTAAAAAGGAGGAATAATGCAATAAAATGAGGACTAAAACAATAAAGTGTGAAGCATGAAAGATTCATCTTAGGTGTCAAGGAAAATAATTTGTAATCCCAGTGTTTTCTCTAGCTTTGGTGTTTCTCAAACATATTTCAGCCTTTATCCTTTCTTTTTGTGATTGAGAAGAAAAAGGGTAATATGAATGCAAAAAACACTTTGAAATGGAAAGTGCTATGTTTAGTTTTATATACCATCTAAAATAAACACAGCTAAGCATGATTTATGACTCAGACTGAAATTTCATTCAGAATATATAACATACCATCTCATCCCTCAGCTCTTTGACCATGGGCATAATATTTCTTGTAATACCTCCAATTTGTTGTTGTTGTTGGTGTGTGTGTGTGTTTAAAAAGCTCAAGCTCCCAATACATTTCCAAGCACAATTCAAAGTGTTGGTGCTGACCTTTAAAGCCCTAAATGGCCTTGCCCCAGTATACCTGAAGGAGTGTCTCCACCCCCATCATTCAGCCCGGACACTTTGTTGGGCGCTGCCCAGAGTGGCTGGGGTAGAAATAAATTATTATTATTATTATTATTATTATTATTATTATTATTATTATCAGAGAAACACCTTTATTATTTCTGAAGAAGCAATATAAAACCATATTTATGTTCCTCTTGAATGCTTTGTTCCAGTTCTCCCACCTACCACTTCAAGCAGCATAACCTACTCAACATGCCAGAGGCCACATCCTGGAAACCCAAGAGACCCCATGTGATGGCTTCACATCAAACAGAAAGGGCTAAACACCAAATGCTGATGCAGTTGAAAGCAGTAGGTGGGACACTGAGCCCACCTCACAGCTGAAATGGGGGCACCACCCTTGCGGTGGACAAAATGCTATTAAGCAATGGAAGGCAATGTCTTGTGTGGTCCCAAGACAGACAGGAAAGCAAGAGGCAAGAGGGTGGTGCCTTTTCAGAAGAAACCTCAGCCGATTTTACAACATTAGGCAAAATCTTGCCTGTGAACTAGCTATTCACAGCTCTATATATCTCAGCATGCTGCCATCCCAGAGTCTCTGGACAATTCCCACTGACATTAACTGACACTAAGAGTTTCATAGGTACAGAACACACCTGCTTGGACTATATTATATGACCAGTGGAGGGGACGGAACTAAGGAACGAAGCTAATTACAGTGGTACCTCGGGTTACAGGCGCTTCAGGTTACAGGCGCTTCAGGTTACAGACTCCGCTAACCCAGAAATAGTACCTCGGGTTAAGAACTTTGCTTCAGGACGAGAACAGAAATCGTGCGGCAGTGGCACAGTGGCAGTGGGAGGCCCCATTAGCTAAAGTGGTACCTCAGGTTAAGAACAGTTTCAGGTTAAGAATGGACCTCCAGAATGAATTAAGTTCTTAACCTGAGGTACCACTGTACTGAAAGTTCTTGCAGTAATCGATTGGCAGTGCTTCTATGCCTTGCACGAGATAGCAGTGTAATAAACTATATCTGAAATGCATACAATGTGTTCATTTCTTCTTTTCCTCACAAGTAAACTTTAAGCTTCCCTAAATTAATAAAACCTCTCACAGAGAAACTAAAGATTATCATCTTCAATACTGCTTCCAAAATAAAATAATAAAAACAGGAATACAATGGTAACTCTCCCTATATTGTGACAAATTAAACCCAAATGCCTCTTATAAATGTGAAAAAAGTTGGCAGAGATGTAGAAGATAGACTTCTGGGTAGGGAGGAAAAATCTCCAAGTCCCAAACAGAGAAGCACAAAAGGCTTAAAGTTCATTTGTCTGCATGCTGCAAATCTCCATCAAAGAGAAATGCAAGGAGGGTTTATGGTATGCATTAAACAGCTCCTTAGAAGTAGTTGTGTAGCAAAGCAGCTAAAAGACATGTATTAATTAGAGTACGAGTTACAATGTACTCAATACTTCTAAAAGTGCAAATAAAGCAGAGTGTATTACAGACATCAAGGTCTTTTTCTAACTCATGCAGGTTTCATCCTCAGCCCAAGGTCTTATCAGTACGTTAAATTATTCCGAGCATGCTCACATCTGCCAGCACATAGATCACACACCTCACCATCCCCCCCCCATACACTACAGCACTCCTTGCCTCTTAAGGCATTAAAGATGAAACCCAATCATAAAAAGCACATGTGTCAGATTTTACTATCATTCACTTGATTTTAATACTAATCACTCAGATCTCTACATTGAGTTGTGGATGTATTTTTTATGACTCCATTTGGCTTCCGGGACACAGTTGTTCACTAATCTTAATCCCCTGCCTGTGAAAGAAACCATCATTCCGCTAGGCCCCAGTAATGGGATGATGTAACACTTCATTTTCTTACTTATCTGCTTCTACGCTGCTCTTCACCACCTGGTTAAGTGTGCAACATACTAAAATACACAAATATACATTTCTAAAACCCATTAAAACGTCAGTACAAAAGGAGCTCAGCATAAACTAAAATGACAGAGAATAACATAAGACACCAATGGCTACCATTACAATTATGACACAGTGACCACATTCACACCATAGAGTAAAAGCACTGTGATCCCACTTCAAACAGTCATGGCTTCCTCCAAAGTATTCTGGTAGCTGTAGTTTGTTAAGGGCGCTGTGAGTTGTTCAGAGACCTCTAGATTGCTCCCAGAGATACAATTCCTGGAGTGATCTAACAATCAATCCCTCTTCATGGAGAGCTCTGGCATTTGTGGCTCCGTGAGGCACATAGGGAGTGGGGCCTCCCAACAACTCCCAGTGCCCTTAACAAACTACAGCTCCCAGAAATATTTGTGGAAACCATGACTGTTTAAGGTGGCACCGTTATGCTTCAGGTGTATGGTGTGGATTGGCTCTGCTGAGTTACCATAGGGGCATACAAAGTTGGCTTGCAGGAGGCTGGAATATTTTCCCAGTCTCACACAGTCTGGTACACAGAATGGCAGCTGCCCTCTGGCATCTCCAGTAAAGGTCTCTCACATTAGCTGCTTCTTTTAACAGGAGATGACAGGGAGTGAAGTCTGGCTATTTTCAGGCTCCACTCCAAGTGTGTGGCAGGTCCGTTTCCCCTTATCAATGAGTCCCCTTATATCCCAGCAGCCCAGAGTGGCTGGGGCAACCCAGTCAGATGGGTGGATTCAAAAGCATCCTCATCCTCATCCAAACCAAAGAATAAAACCAGCTGGAGATTTCAAAAGCCCAAAGGGATTCACCTAGAAGTTGGGCGTTTAATACTGCTCATCCCATGCTAGAGAATATTCTTGCACCAGAGATTCATCAGGCATCCTTGCTATGAATTTTCAGGCATCTCTTGGTGACTTTTTAAAAAAATCCTGCCAGGCCTATGTAGTTTTTAAAACTATTCCCAAAATGAGCCCATCATCTTTATGGTTATTCTGCACTGTTTGCATGATATTTCATGTTTTATTGTACTTGCAAATTTGTTGGACACTGCCCTGCAAACCCACACTCTATAAATATTTTTATAAAGAAACACATAAGTGATGTCAGTACATGTGCAGTTGGGATTAGGTAGCAGGGCTCCCAGCAGGAGAAGAAGTGGTCAAAGTTGACAAAAGCAACCAGCTTAGACATTGTTTGGTCTAAGCTGGTGGCATAATCTTTTCTATTAATTATTAGAACAGACTGGATTAACCAAGCAAGCTGGGCTACGCCATTCACAAATGCAGCAGAAGATACTATAATATCAGCACCTCTTTTAATTTTGACAGTGACAGGTTGACTAAATGAGTGGGTCTGCTTCATAAATATATACTGCATAAAACAGCCAACGTTTTAACATCATTCACACAGCACTACAGACCTCTTAGACTGCAGGAGTTCTATAGACATCAGTAATTCACCTTACAGTACTTGCTGTGCAACTCCACAGGAGCATATGGATTGCTTAAATCTGGGAAAACTTTCACCCTAAAAAACCTGAAGTGTGTGTGTATGTGTGTGTGTGTGTGTCCCCTTTCTTCTATGGATTATTTTGTTCAACTGTTTGCACTAAGTGAATACAGACCTGGGAAGACACCCTCAAAATATATACTGCAAGGGGCTTTGGAACTCAGTTTCCTTTTCATTTAATTCTTGCTGGGTTTGGCTGAGTGCATGGCAACTCAGGAGGGGAGGATCAGATCAAAAATCTAATCAAAGGTACACTAAACCATATTAGTCTGTAGTGCCAGGAAAAAAAGGTCAGCGTAATCCAGGGACCAATTCAGGGTAAGACAAGAGGCAGGTTAAATAAAAGTGTCCATTAGATTACACAGAGCTACATACAGGGAGCATTTTCCCATACCAAAGACTCTCATCAAGCCCCCATACCTATTACAAATTAGTAAAGGCTCTTAATATAAGAGCCATTCTGTGAATGTCAGACCAACAGTCTAGCATCCTCATTCCCAACATGGCTAGTATACACCACACATTCAACCTCTTGCCTCATTGCTTATTCCCCTTCCTGGAAATGCCAGTTTTTGCCATGTCACATGATGACTCTAGAGTAAAAGATTGGATGTGTTTATTGGGTGTAGCCATTGACAGGCTTACCCTTCACAAACATGTCTAGTTCCCTTTGTCTGTCATATTCTGTATTTGTGTTATCAACAGCTCAAAGGGATCCTCACCAGCATGTGGAATGACAGGAACCTTCACATTCATGCTTCTGTACTAGAAATAAAATCCGTCTACTCACCAAACATAGAGATTTAGCTTCTAGAGACCTTGAGGAGCCAATTGAAAACCAGAAAAATGAATGGCAATGCTAACAACTCAGAATAATAAAATGCTAGCATGATGCCTTGGGCTCCTTCAGGAGGAAGGGCAATATAGAAATTCAATAAATTCCTATGAGGAAGCAAATAGGAATTGGAATTGAACAGCACCTTGTTTGTTTTGAGAATCTACCACTTATCTTTTTCTTCTTTTTCTAAATGCTGCTTCAAAACTTGGCCTGTTGCGAATATATTGCAGTAAATCAGACAGGCTCAGAGAAGACGTCAAAATATATAATTGATTCAAGAATTGAGGGGGAAGAAGCAAGCAGAACCACCAGACTAAACCGAAAATCACTGAAGACAAAAATCTGTGAACAGCTACAAGGACAGAATTTTTTACATAAAAAAGATAAGGATGATAAAGGGCTGGAACATATTGAAGATCTTGAAGAAACTCTATAGATTCAGTAATATCTACTACTGGGGCCTAGAGCACAAAGCCACACAGTTCCAATGCATTCTTATGTCTTCATACCCTTTAACATTTCCCCAAGACCTTTTCCTGCTGTTCTGATCATTTCCATGTCGTGCCTCTACTCAGAAATGAAATATCGAGCATGTAACACTACGCCCTTTCATAAAGAGAGAAAACACTATTTTTCCTACTGTTCAAATACTTGAACTGCACTTTTGGAAAACTACCATATGAAATGCACGCTAAACGGTGATGCTAATTCAATGTTTGTGAAGAGAGCCAGTGCAATTATATGGCAAGCCACGGAATGCAGGATTAAGTTGTGCAAATGTTGTAGCATTAACATTAAATCCTTTCTTGTTTGATCCTACACCTAATTTCTTGGAAACTGAAGTTCTGTTCCTTTAAGTTGGGGGTTCACGGTTCCTATGTGAATCAGGCTAGCCTCTAGCTTATTGGAAATAAGAGACAAAGTCCCACAGATCTGTGTGTCTGCGTGTATGTAGACATACTTCGCAAAAGATCAGACACAAGCACAAGGGGTGTGAACGCTCGAGAAAGTCTGCAGCACTTTGACAGATGTGTGCCTCACACCTGAACTTTAAGTTGATGTTACACACCTGTGTGCCCCAGGCTATTTGGGGGCTAACTGCCAGAAAACAGGAGTATGGAACTGTAACTTCCAAAGGACATATAGCCTGCAAAAGAATTCAAAAAGAATTATGAGGCACCCAAATCTGCGATGATTTCTGTGTCAGCTGAAACCTACAGTGGTGCCTCGCAAGACGAAATTAATTCGTTCCGCGAGTTTTTTCGTCTAGCGAATTTTTCGTCTTGCGAAGCACGGTGTCGGGAAAGTTTTGGAAAAGCTTCAAAAATCACCAAAGTCTTCAAAAACCTCAAAAAAGGCTACCACACCGCGTTCTATGAGTTGCTCCTCGAAGTCAAGTCGCAACTGTATTAATGGTGTTAAGAAAAAGGAAACAAACTTGCAAGACGTTTTCGTCTTGCGAAGCAAGCCCATAGGGAAAATCGTCTTGCGAAGCAGCTCAGAAAACACAAAACCCTTCCGTCTAGTGAGTTTTTCGTCTTGCGAGGCATTCGTCTTGCGGGGCACCACTGTACTAAGAAAAGCTCACATTGCTGGAGATAATTGGTCTGCCCCATGAGCCCAAAGCCACGGTAGTGTAGATGTCTGGCTCAGGGAGACCAAGGTTCAAATCCTCCCTCAGCCATTAAGCTCACTGGATGACTTGGACTAGTCGTGGTCTTTCATATTTGTAGCAGATTGTGCACAGACCCTCTTAGTGTCCCTATTTTCAAGGGATAGTACTGGATTTACAGAAGCTATCTCAGTTTCTGATTTGGTCCCAGAACGGCCTGCTTTTCCTTAGGACGTCCCTATTTTCATCGGAGATATGGAGTTATGTGGCCCTCGAGCCAAGTATACAACCTTTCTGAAGTCATCTGAAGACAGGAAAATTTGTTAATGTTTTATGTTTTATCCTGCTTTTATACATGTTGGAAGCTACCCAGAGTAGCTAGGGCAACCCAGTCAGATGGGTGGGGCATTAATAATAATAATAATAATAATAATAATAATAATAATAATAATCGTTCTGCCCGGACACTGAGGTCCAGCGCCGAGGGCCTTCTGGCGGTTCCCTCATTACGAGAAGCAAAGCTACAGGGAACCAGGCAGAGGGCCTTTTCGGTGGTGGCGCCCGCCCTGTGGAATGCCCTCCCATTGGATGTCAAAGAGATAAACAACTACCTGACATTCAGAAGACATCTTAAGGCGGCCCTATTCAGGGAAGCTTTTAATGTATGATATTTTAATGTTTTTTTGTTTCTGTGGAAGCCGCCCAGAGTGGCTGGGGAAACCCAGCCAGATGGGCGGGGTACAAATAATAAATTATTATTATTATTATTATTATTATTATTATTATTATTATTATTGAATAAAGGTAAAGGTAAAGGGACCCCTGACCATTAGGTCCAGTTGTGGCCGACTCTGGGGTTGCGGCGCTCATCTCACTTTATTGGCCAAGGGAGTCGGTGTACAGCTTCCGGGTCATGTGGCCAGCATGACTAAGCCGCTTCTGGCGAAGCAGAGCAGCGCACGGAAACGTCGCTTACCTTCCCACCGGAGCAGTACCTATTTATCTACTTGCACTTTGATGTGCTTTCGAACTGCTAGGTTGGCAGGAGCTGGGGCCGAGCAATGGGAGCTCACCCCGTCACGGGGATTCGAACCGCCAACCTTCTGATCGGCAAGTCCTATGCTCTGTGATTTAACCCACAGGGTCACCTGCGTCCCTTATTATTGAATAGAACATCCCTATTTTCATTGGAGAAATGTTGGAGGGTATGTATACATCATACCAGGTGTGATGCCCTCTTCCTGGTCCTTTAGGACTCTCCCCCACACAGAGAACTGAACCCCCTGTTTCTACCTTGCACTTTCCTTGAGGTGTTTTTGTTTTGTTTTGTTTTGTTGCCTAACTGGAATGTGACCTGGAACTCTAATAATGCCTTGTGCATACTTACATACAGAATAGAGAAAGACCTGAGAGGAAATTAGCCTCCTGTTAGCAACATCTGTTGCTTTTACCCCTGGCCCCTCCCACCACTGGCATGAGTTGCCCAGAGGATTTCCCAGAACAGAATGCATCGCTCAAGCAAAAAAATAGGTTCCCCACACCCCCTATGTTGGATTTTCAATGAATGTCATCTCTGCTAATTCTGAAAAGAGAATACACAGGTGAGAAATGGCAGCTGCGTTTAAAATGAGTGATTAATGAACTGTTCGTTATGGCTCTTTTGCAACCGGAACAAGTTGAGAAAAGCTGTTAAACACAGTCAGCCTCGAACCATGAAAAATGCATGCCAAGTCTTGCTATCTAAAAATGTTCATGTCTGCATGAGGAACGGATGTTTCCTTCTCGTGCCCGGATCGATAAAATAAGTGACAACGGTAGAAGCCATCATTTTAATGACAGTGCCCTTCCCAAATTCAATTGTACACGGTGGCTGATAATCTCTGCTAAGCCTCAGACACCTTTCCACATAAGGAACAGCCCATTAATCTAGCAGTACTTGCTCCCATTTGAGAAGTAGCACATGCAGGAAGAACTGACAGAGCCTGTTTATCAATGTCTTTAAACAATTCATCTATAATTACTGATTTGCTGACCCATAACTTAATCATGTTGGAAGCCATGAATCTCTCACAGCCAAGCATGACTTGCTAGTCCCACAGCTCTGAGAGTTATGAAACTTGGGCTGCATTTAATCACACCTACGCTTTTGCTCAGGGATCACAGCAGATATGTCCTCTCCCTCACTGTAACTTTTTATAATGTAAAGCTTTTTGTTATTATGACAATGAGCCATATGGGTCATTAAGACTTGAACGTGTATGTATTTCCCGTACACCAGCTTCAATAATTTAGAGCCCTGGTCTTCACTATAGGTTTGCTGTTCTCAGAAAGCGCAACATGTCTTGGCTGCAATCTTATACCTGCTTACCTGAGCCAAGTCCTTCTTAATTCAGCAGATGCACTTGCAAGGGTAGTATTCAGGTTTTGCTCAAGAGTAGGCCCACTTATATTAATGGGCGTTACTAAGTTAGATTCATTCATTTTAATAGGCCTGCTTTGAGTATAGCTTTGTTGAATAGCTGTTATTCCCGCACTGCAAGAGAATAGATGAGTTATGGGGTCCTTCCAACTCCATGCAGTCAGGCCTGGATCTAATATAGAACTAATGAACCTTAAACCTCAGGGTCTCCAGGGGTCTCCAGGGGCCCCAGAAGCGACTTTAGGTCATGTTGCTTTTTAAAACATGGGTCTGGTGGAACCCAATTTGAGTCGCATAACTCAAAACGATCAACTTTTCGTTGTATATCTTTCAACAATCCCAGAGTCTGAGAATCAGTAGCACTGATGTTATAAAGCTTATTGTAAACATCATTGAAGAAGATAACAGTGGCTTCCCAGATCTCATTTTGGGATGTGAAGGGACCCCCATAACAGTTCAAGTTTCAGGGTTCCAAAAATGTAGGTCCAACCAGTGGCGTAGCGTGTGGGGGTGCAGGGGGGGCCGGCCGCACTGGGCACAACATCTGGGGGCGCGCGCTCGCACTCGCAGCTCTCTACCCCTACCTGGCTCACTCACTCTCTCTCACTGCAGTGCTGGCTGTGCGAATCCGATCCGAGCCGCCGCCCACTGTGGAGGGGGTGGGTGCCAGGCGTGCGGTGCGGAGAGAGAGAGAGGGACTATCTGGGGGAGGGACAGTGCAGCGGCCGCCCAGCGCAGCGCTGAGGGCAGGAGAGAACCACACCAGACCAGGCCAGGCAGCAGCAAGAAGAAGCTGGCAGCGGCGGCAGGTTAGGGGTTAGGGGGCACAAATTACTTGCCTTGGCCCGGGTTAGGGGGTGCAAATTAATTGCCTTGCCCCAGTTGCTGACAACCCACGCTACGCCGCTGGGTCCAACCACCGCATACAGTTCTATGATTCTATGAATACCAACTTAAGGTTCACTCTCCCATTGTCACCCATGGTTTCCTGAGACATACGGAAGCCAACAACTGTAGCAATCCTATGCAAGCTTACTGAGTAAGTCCTATGGAAATTATAGAATCATAGAATCATAGAATCATAGAGTTGGAAGAGACCACAAGGGCCATCGAGTCCAACCCCCTGCCAAGCAGGAAACACCATCAGAGCACTCCTGACATATGGTTGTCAAGCCTCTGCTTAAAGACCTCCAAATTAGGAGACTCCACCACACTCCTTGGCAGCAAATTCCACTGTCGAACAGCTCTTACTGTCAGGAAGTTCTTCCTAATGTTTAGGTGGAATCTTCTTTCTTGTAGTTTGGATCCATTGCTCCGTGTCCGCTTCTCTGGAGCAGCAGAAAACAACCTTTCTCCCTCCTCTATGTGACATCCCTTTATATATTTGAACATGGCTATCATATCACCCCTTAACCTCCTCTTCTCCAGGCTAAACATGCCCAGCTCCCTTAGCCGTTCCTCATAAGGCATCGTTTCCAGGCCTTTGACCATTTTGGTTGCCCTCCTCTGGACACGTTCCAGTTTGTCAGTGTCCTTCTTGAATTGTGGTGCCCAGAACTGGACACAGTACTCCAGGTGAGGTCTGACCAGAGCAGAATACAGTGGCACTATTACTTCCCTTGATCTAGATGCTATACTCCTATTGATGAGGCCCAGAATTGCATTGGCTTTTTTAGCTGCCGCGTCACACTGTTGGCTCATGTCAAGTTTGTGGTCAACCAAGACTCCTAGATCCTTTTCACATGTACTGCTCTCAGGCCAGGTGTCACCCATCTTGTATTTGTGCCTCTCATTTTTTTTGCCCAAGTGCAATACTTTACATTTCTCCCTGTTAAAATTCATCTTGTTTGTTTTTGCCCAGTTCTCTAATCTGTCAAGGTCGTTTTGAAGTGTGATCCTGTCCTCTGGGGTGTTAGCCACCCCTCCCAGTTTGGTGTCATCTGCAAATTTGATCAGGATGCCCTTGAGTCCATCATCCAAGTCGTTGATAAAGATGTTGAATAAGACCGGGCCCAAGACAGAACCCTGTGGCACCCCACTAGTCACTCTTCTCCAGGATGAAGAGGAACCATTGATGAGCACCCTTTGGGTTCGGTCAGTCAGCCAGTTACAAATCCACTGAGTGGTAGCAGAGTCAAGACCGCATTTTACCAGTTTCTTTACAAGAATATCATGGGGCACCTTGTCAAATGCCTTGCTGAAATCAAGATAGGCTACATCCACTGCGTTCCCTTTATCTACCAGGCTTGTAATTCTGTCAAAAAACGAGATCAGGTTAGTCTGACATGACCTATTTTTCAGAAATCCATGCTGACTATTGGTGATCACAGCATTCCTTTCTAGGTGCTCACAGACTGTTTGCTTAATGATCTGCTCCAGAATCTTCCCTGGTATTGATGTCAGACTGACTGGGCGGTAATTATTTGGGTCCTCTCTTTTCTCCTTTTTGAAAATAGGGACAACATTTGCCCTCCTCCAGTCTGCCGGGACTTCGCCTGTTCTCCAGGAATTCTCAAAGATGACTGCCAGTGGTTCTGAGATCACATCTGCCAGTTCTTTTAATACTCTTGGATGCAGTTCATCTGGCCCTGGAGACTTGAATACATCTAAACTAGCCAAATATTCTTCTACTATCTCCTTAGTTATTCTGGGCTGTGTTTCCTTTGCTGAATCATTTGCTCCAAATTCTTCAGGTCGGGCATTGTTTTCTTTATCGGAGAAGACTGAGGCAAAGAAGGCATTGAGGAGTTCAGCCCTTTCTGTGTCCCCTGTTTGCATTTCACCATCTTCTCCTCTGAGTGACCCCACTGTTTCTTTGTTCTTCCTTTTGCTACGAACATACCCATAAAAGCCTTTTTTGTTGCTTTTAACCTCTCTAGCAAGCCTGAGTTCATTCTGTGCTTTAGCTTTTCTGACTTTGTGTCTACACGTGCTGGCTATTTGTTTGAATTCCTCTTTGGTGGTTTCCCCCCTTTTCCATTTTTTGTACACATCCTTTTTTAATCTTAATTCAGTTAAAAGTTCTTTAGATAGCCACCCTGGCTTCTTTAGGCACCTTCCATGTTTCCGTCTCATTGGTATTGCCTGACGTTGTGCTTTTAGTATCTCCCTCTTAACAAACTCCCAGCCATCATGAACTCCCTTTCCTTTTAGTATTGTTGTCCATGGGATCTCACCCAGCACTTCCCTAAGTTTTATGAAGTCGGCTTTCTTAAAGTCAAGAAATTGAGTCCTAGTATGCTTGGCTGCTCCTTTCCGCTGTATAGTAAACTTCAGAAGAGCATGATCACTCGCGCCTAATGATCCTTCCACTTCTACCCCACTAACCAGGTCATCAACATTGGTTAGGACCAGATCTAAAATGGCTGTTCCTCTTGTTGCTTCCCCCACTTTCTGGACAATGAAGTTGTCTGCAAGGCCAGTGAGGAATCTGTTTGACCTTATGCTCTTGGCTGAGTTTGACGTCCAACAAATATCCGGGTAATTGAAGTCCCCCATTACTACTATCTCCCTTCCTTTTGCATGCTTGGCCATCTGTTCCAGGAAGGCATCATCTATGTCCTCCGTTTGGCTTGGGGATCTATAGTAAACTCCCACAATGAGGTCTCTGTTATTCTTCTCTCCCTTAATTTTGACCCAAATGCTCTCACTTTGGCTTTGAGGATCTAAATCTTGGATCTCTTCACAGGTATACACATCCTTGACATATAACGCCACTCCTCCTCCTTTCTTGTCTGGTCTGTTTCTCTGAAATAGATTGTATCCCCCCATTATTACATTCCAATCGTGGGACTTATCCCACCAGGTTTCAGTGATGCCTATTATGTCATATTTAGTTTGCTGTACTAAGAGCTCAAGCTCATCTTGTTTATTTCCCATGCTTTGCGCATTAGTGTACAGACATTGAAGTCCATTAATCATTCCCCCGTGTCTCTTATTTAAGGATTTTTTCCTCCCACCACTAGGTCCGTGTGCTGTTTGCTCCATTTGGTCTATGACATTTTGATGATCTTCTTCATTAATTGATAGACTCCTACCTTCAGGAGCACTGTCTCCCTCCCCCACATTAGTCAGTTTAAAGCCCTCCTGATGAGGTTTCTGAGATTTTTGGCAAAAACATTTCTCCCAACCGTTGTGAGGTGCAGCCCATCACTTGCCAGAAGTCCATCTTCAAGAAACTGCAGTCCGTGATCTAAGAATCCAAACCGTTCCTGTTTACACCATTTGCGAAGCCAGCTGTTCACTTCCACTATATCCTTAAATATAAGATGAGCTTGAGCTCTTAGTACAGCAAACTAAATATGACATAATAGGCATCACTGAAACCTGGTGGGATAAGTCCCACGATTGGAATGTAATAATGGGGGGATACAATCTATTTCAGAGAAACAGACCAGACAAGAAAGGAGGAGGAGTGGCGTTATATGTCAAGGATGTGTATACCTGTGAAGAGATCCAAGATTTAGATCCTCAAAGCCAAAGTGAGAGCATTTGGGTCAAAATTAAGGGAGAGAAGAATAACAGAGACCTCATTGTGGGAGTTTACTATAGATCCCCAAGCCAAACGGAGGACATAGATGATGCCTTCCTGGAACAGATGGCCAAGCATGCAAAAGGAAGGGAGATAGTAGTAATGGGGGACTTCAATTACCCGGATATTTGTTGGACGTCAAACTCAGCCAAGAGCATAAGGTCAAACAGATTCCTCACTGGCCTTGCAGACAACTTCATTGTCCAGAAAGTGGGGGAAGCAACAAGAGGAACAGCCATTTTAGATCTGGTCCTAACCAATGTTGATGACCTGGTTAGTTTTGTTTACTTCTGATTAGCTCTGTTCTCGACATTTCCACATCATTCTGTGGCAATGTAGAGAATTATTATCATTTTTCAAGTACAATGGTACCTCGGGTTACATACGCTTCAGGTTACAGACTCTGCTAACCCAGAAATAGTGCTTCAGGTTAAGAACTTTGCCTCAGGATGTGAACAGAAATCATGTTCTGGCAGCGCAGCAGCAGCAGGAGGCCCCATTAGCTAAAGTGGTGCTTCAGGTTAAGAACAGTTTTAGGTTAAGTACGGACCTCCGGAACAAATTAAGTACTTAACCTGAGGTACCACTGTACTCATAAGAATTCATCGGCATTTTAGTGCAAATTTCTCCTAATACACAATTTTGCCTATGATAGACATTTTTAAAAAGCAATGTTCCCTAATATAATGCATTTTTATGCTTTTTTTCATTAATCAATTTGGTCTGGACCAGGGATAGGCAACCTAAGGCCCGGGGGCCAGATCTGGCCCAATCGCCTAAATCTGACCCGCGGACAGTCCGGGAATCAGCATGTTTTTACATGTGTGCTTTTATTTAAAATGTATCTCTAGGTTATTTGTGGGGCATAGGAATTCGTTCTTTTCTTCTTCTTCTTCAAAATATAGTCCGGCCCACCACATGATCTGAGGAACGGTGGACCGGCCCCCTGCTGAAAAAGGTTGCTGACCCCTGGTCTGGACCAATGCTACAACAAGGATGGGACTAATGGCAGGTGTCTGCAAGCCTGGTACTCCTCTCAGAGCTGAAGAAAAATTAAAATAAAGGAAACATAGCCATGGCTAACAGAAGTCAGTGGTGATGAGGCCCTGGAATCCCAGGAGTGTCCTGATCACATCTAGCATTAACAGTGGATGACATCAACATACAGCTGATCTGCCATTTGGACAGCATCACAAAGCCAAAATAAAAGAAATGAAGCTTTGGCCACACCTAAATATGCTTCTTCGCAACCCTACCTAGCCAATAAAGATTTACCTATATGAAGATGTCACAAAGCCAGTTCAGGGTAAGGGCAATGCTACCTGCCCTCACTCTGAATGGGAGTCATTAATTGGATGAATACTTAACAGGGCAGGTAGCCAGGTAGTGGGGCATTTTTTTCTACAACTAAGTGAAAAAACATTTCTGAATGTGGTATTTTAATAAGCTATAACTCCTTAGTGCAAGCACCACACACACACACACACACACACACACACTTTCTTTCACCCGCAATATTATTAGTACTAGGATAAAGATTCTAAAGTAAGGTATGTGGCTAATTAGCTTTGTCACATTTTTTTCTTTTTGCATTCCAATATATATTAAGTTTTCTGTTTTACTGCACATCAAATTCGCTGAACCAAACAATAAACTTAAAATAAACTGTAAAATCTTTTTATGTCACCATAAATGAAATCTGTTTCATGTCACATATGAGGGATCTGTCCTTCATCCCTACTTGTCTTTCTGTGTGTGGTATTCTATAACTTTTTACTGTCTGGTTGTTGCTTAAACGCTCCCCATGCGAGACCAGAGAGCCAACTCTATGGCTTAAAAAAGAAAAAAGTTTTCCTATGTATATTCCATGGGCTGTTTTTAATCTTATTTTATCTGTAATTCGACTTGGCACTGCATTTGGAAAAGCAGTGCAGAAATTCTGAATGAATAGTGAGCCACGTGCTCCCCTTTCTCCTGAAACCGTGCGAAAACGCAGGGAAGCCAAGGCTACAGTCATGCCCAGTTCATGTGAAACTGCAGTGCTGGCTTTTAGAACTGATGAGGGCATTTTTAAGCATTCACTGCAAAGCAACTGCCCATGTCATTCCATGCTATCTCATTCTGTGTTTTAAATACAAATTTAATTAAGACGGACCTGCTTAAATACACTGAGGGCTATGCTACATTTTGCACTAAGCATTCAGTTGGCAATTATGCATCCCTCCCCCCTTCACAAATAAATTGTGTGGGCCATTGATCAGAACCAGTATCATTGGGGAGGGTGGAATTTAACCCTTTGCTCTCCACAGTCCTGGTCTACATCTCTCCCCTCCTGCAGCTGCTATTTGACTCCAGGAACAGAACTGCCAGTGGTGCCTACAGCTCCACTCATCTGCCTTTAATAACAGACCAGGCATGCAGAAATCAAGCAAGCCGAAGGTTTTTCCACCTGTTTATCATGCCAGAGAAAGCTTCACTTTCTAAATTTTTGGGAAGTGGTGTAAGAGATATTCACTACAGAACAATGGCAATGGAGTCAGAGTAGATTGAAGTCTCTAATATGAATGGGCTTAAATAAGTAATAAGATTGGTCAGAAAATCAGTACCGTAATTAGGGTTTCGTATCTACAAATGGCATCCCCTTAAAATGAGAACTTCCGTAACTTCTGACATTTTACATTTGGATTTTGAAGGTGCATTAAAATATGCAGTCGCATGTTGTATTTATCTTGGTAATGAGCTGCTAAATGATATTTGCCTCTCATTACTGTAAAGGATAATGAACTTTCAAGTTCCAAACTGCAACGAGACACTGATTTCCTCCCGAGTGCTGCCAGCAATGACCTAGCTAGATTCTTTAATTATATTAATCTGTAATTCTGGCATAATAATGGAAACCTTTCAAACTGAGATTTTACTGCAGCAAGTGTTGTTCTCCATAGAGGGGGGAAACAGAATGATTTTAGCAGGAAATAAAAGGGTTTGAGAGGAGAGTTCAGTGAATCCAATACTGGTTCAAGGGCAGTTGAACAGAAGGGGAGAAAACCTCCCTGGTCAGTTCCTCTGATTTTCATATAGTAGCCTGTAGGCTTTAATGGCAAGGATAGAGATAAGGCTAATCACCCCTTAGTGAGTACAGATCAATCTACAGTTAAAGACCAAGAACTTTTACCATAGGCTGTTAAAGACAGTACCAACTCTACTAATTCATATCAAAGCAAAAGTAAAAAAAAGAAAGAAAAAGGATGTCCAACAGTTCTGAACAATTACTTAGAGAAAGGCTGAAGTTCTTGAAAAATGCACTATTAAGTCCTATTCTAAAAACTGGTGCATGGAACATACTGATGAACTTAAGAAGTTTAAAGGGAGAGCTGTTACATGGTAATCACTTATAAATACACTGTGTACTTTTAACATTACCACTTAAAGAGATTTTAAGTGGTCTACAGTAACTTTTAAATAAGCAAAAGCACATTTATTCCATACAAGTCACAATTTGAAAAACAAAAAAAATCATTAAATTACTAGTTATGAAATACTTAATGGTGTGTATAAGTGTAACTGTTGCAACCAAGAAGTTGATAAAATGGATCTAGACAAATCTAGTGACAGGAGCCAAGATGACAAATGTTCAGTATTGGATGAAACTTTTAATAAACAGCAAGACCAATAAAAACAATGGTGTTTGAATGACTTTCTAGTGTTCAAAGTGCTTTATATGCATAATCTAGTTATAATCCTTACAACTCTGTAAGGTACAGTCGAATTATCTCCCATATTGCAGGCAGGAGGACTGAGTCAGAGAAAGAGGAGCTTGCCTAAGGCCTCCTATTAAGTTTATGTCAGGGGAAAGATTTAACTCTTGCTTTACAGCTTTTAAGCCACTAAAGGTAAAGGTAAAGGACCCCTGACAGTTAAGTCCAGTTGCAGACAACTCTGGGGTTGTGGCGCTCATCTCACTTTACTGGCCGAGGGAGCCAATGTTTGTCCGCAGACAGTTTTTCTGGGTCATGTGGCCAGAATTACTAAGCCACTTCTGGCGAAACCAGAGCAGTGCACGGAAACACCGTTTACCTTCCCACCGGAGCAATACCTATTTATCTACTTGCACTATGACGTGCTTTCGAACTGCTAGGTTGGCAGGAGCTGAGACCGAACAACAGGAGCTCACCCATCGCAGGGATTCAAACCACCAACCTTCTGATTGGCAAGCCCAAGAAGCTCAGTGGTTTAGACCACAGCGCCACTCACGTCCCTTAGTGTGTTACTCTAGTTTATTCTATTTTTATTATTGTACATGGTCCAGGAACCCATTTAGATGAAGAGTGGTTTATTTTTTAAAAAAATAATAATAACAGCAACCATTGCTATACCAATTCTCTTCCCGCTTCCAACCCTTTCCTCTACATCCTGATACCTTACAAGGTGGCTGAGGTTGTTGCTTTCTTTTTGTAGCTACAAAAAAGCCTTGCCGTTCCTTGACGTGGCAGCAGAACTGCTCCAGATGCTCTCCTGGACTTTATACTCCTGAGAAAAATGCTATGTCATCAAGTAGCATCATTTCCACAGGCATTTGGGGGGGGGGAGATGTCCACCTCCACAGGCCACATTTTCTTCTATATATTCCCTTTTTGTCATGGTGTGGATATGATTTGTTAAAGAATTCTTTCAGTCTGGTGAGATGATCAAATGTGCTATGTCTTTAATAACTGAATTATAGGCAAAAATTCCAAAGCACCGAATATTCTTCCTGGAGAAAGCTGTGCCAGTTGAAATGTTAAAGGCCTATGTTTAAAGGCGAGGAGCAAGGGGGAAAGTTGGGAAGAAAGGCAACTTAAGATACTAGTACTGCCAGGTTCCAAACTGGCTTTCTCTCTAGGGAAAGTTAATTCACATCAATTGCAGATATATTGAGCAAGGATTTTTTAAAAAGAGTTTGAGCAGCCATATACAGCTACCTGTTGCTCATTTTGATTACACCTCTGCAGTGAGCACAGGGAGGAAAACTGCATGACTCCCTCCAAATGCTAGAAATCTGCATTCTATGCAAAAAGGTCAGAATCAGTATTCCGGCAGGGTCCTTGACATTTACAGTGTAAGACACAAACATTTAAGCAAATACAGATATAATTTCATTAGCAAGAGCACAGATCAGTAGCCACACTCTAGATTTTAAGTCATAACCAAGATAAACCATGTGCAAATAACGGCAAAAGGTTTTCACGCAAAAAGCCCGGAAAGGCCATTTCTGAAACTTAATTTCAATCATTGGGCATGTGGATAAGAGAAAATGAATGTGGCAAAGATGAAGTTCATGACAAGGGCTGGAGCAACATCACTGTCTTCTGAGACTAGCTGCTTGCCAAAATAATCCCAATGGTTATTCCCTCCTAGGGCTGAGAGTAATTTCAGAGGGACTTTTATCAGGACTGCAATGGGGGGAAAGAGCTGCTCCTCCGCACTTCCTGGCACAACATAGACCTGATCATCCTTTTCAAGGTGCTCACAGACCAACTGTTTAATTATCTGTTGTAGGACCTTTCTGGTACAGATGTCAAGCTGACCAGTCAATAGATACCTGGGACATCGTTTCCCCACTTTTTGAAGATGGGAACAACATTTGCAGACCTCCAGTCCACAGGGACCTCATCTGTTCTCTAAGAATTCTCAAAAATTATAGTTTTCTACAATTTGGCTGTAGATGAACCATTGCCTTGGGACTAAAGCCATTTGAAAAGAAGCAACTCTGAAGTATCTGGCTTGGTAGTGGATTAAAGTATCTTGACTGTGAGTCCTGGAAGACCTGCTCCCTGCCTTGCAGGCCTTTTCCACCTGGCCTGGAAGGGTGGGGCTCTGACTGACTCCAGCTACAAAAGATGGGGCTGTCGAATGGACTCTTGGGCAGGGTGTATGGGGGGAGGCTTTGTTGTGGTTTTTGCTGTAGGTTTCTAGTATCTTTATTTTAGATCTTGTGATTTATGTGGAAATTCTTCAGTTTCGTTGTGTTATTTTAAATGTCTTATTTATTGCCTATGACTACTTATGCTGTAGTTATTTATTTTCTTCATGTATTAAGCCACCTTGAGCATGATTTGAACTGTGGAAAAGCGGCATAAAAATAAAATTATTAAGTATGTAGTAACTGGACTGGATGAGGATATTGACTACTTTTCTCTGAGTTCAGACACTATAGCAGAGTTAATGTCTTAAATTAGTTTCTTATGCATTTCTCTCTTCTGTGGACTGCTGCACTGTTTTGAATAATTATCATTGCAACTAAAGTAAACTTGCTCATTAATATTTGTAAGTGTAATCCCACCTAAGCTGCCACAGAGGTAGAGGCAGCACTGCATAATGACTCAGTATTTGTTCACTTTCCTTTCTTCCAAGGAGCTCAAGGTGGCCTGAGTGATTTGTTTGTTGTTGTTGTTTAGTCGTTTAGTCATGTCCAACTCTTCGTGACCCCATGGACCAGAGCACGCCAGGCACTCCTGTCTTCCACTGCCTCCCGCAGTTTGGTCAAACTCATGCTGGTAGCTTCGAGAACACTGTCCAACCATCTAGTCCTCTGTCCCCTTCTCCTTGTGCCCTCCATCTTTCCCAACATCAGGGTCTTTTCCAGGGAGTCTTCTCTTCTCATGAGGTGGCCAAAGTATTGGAGCCTCAGCTTCAGGATCTGTCCTTCCAGTGAGCACTCAGGGCTGATTTCCTCAAGAATGGATAGATTTGATCTTCTTGCAGTCCATGGGACTCTCAAGAGTCTCCTCCAGCACCATAATTCAAAAGCATCACTTCTTTGGCAATCAGCCTTCTTTATGGTCCAGCTCTCACTTCCATACATCACTACTGGGAAAATCATAGCTTTAACTATACGGGCTTTTTAAGATGCTGTCTAGGTTTGTCATCGCTTTTCTCCCAAAATTAATTTTTTACCCACCCTCATTTGATCCACATAAACCCTGTGGACTAGGCCAGGCTGAAAGATGAGGAATTGCAACCTGAGGACTCAGCTATATTAGTAAATAAAATGCATTTTATATGTGTTATAACACTGTGACACCAGATGACACTGTGGAGCTCTGTCTTTTGCCAACATGATTTCTCACTTTGAGGTTTACCATGCATTTTCCTGAGACACTTCTTTGATGTGTCTAGATCCAGCCAGTGTCTCTTGAATCCTGGTCTAACCCAGGGGTCGGCAAACTATGACCTGTGGGCCGGATAAGGCCTGAGGGGGTCATTAAACGCCTGCTCGGTCAGTCCCTGAGCAGAGCTAAACCGGCGCGGCATTTCAGTTTAGCTCTGTGTGGGGACTGACTTCTGGGACACAGCCACAGCTTCCCACTGGCTGCAGGAAGCTCCTGCAGGAAGCCACAGCCACCTCCCCCCCTCCATGGCTCCAAAAGCCAGCAGGGAAAGAGTGGCGGGTGTGTGTGCATGCGCACATGTGCTCTAGCACATGGGCGATCTGGCCCACCGGAGGAAATGTTTGCAGACCCCTGCTCTAAGCACTAGACCTGTATCTCTTAGCGTATGGCATATTGGCCAGACCAAACCATTACCATTTAAGTATTTAAAAAATACAAAACAGGATTGAAAATGAATGCAAATGAAAAGGCATAAAGCTTTAGAACAAACTTTTTCTTTAAAACCCACAGAAGAGCATTCTGATAAACTGTATGGCCCGAGGACTATTTTGTTCAGACTGATTATAAAGTTAGATAAAACCATCTACTGCTGCAAGTGACGGCAAGGAAATTAACAGGTTTAGCTACAGCTAGGAGTCTTAAGATAAGATTTATGTCAGCCTTCCAGGAATAAATTATTATCTGCTTCACTCTTCTCTAACTTCCATGAGGTGTAACTCCATAAAACTTAATCAAAATGCTCCCAATTCACAACAAAGTATAATAATCTACTCTACTAAAAAATGATGGGTTTTAGGAACAACCCTTGCAATTTCTGACTTCTTTCAAGTCTACCCATTTCTAAAACTCTTTTATCTTTGACATTCACTACCTAATTTTGAACTGATAACTATCATCAGACTCAGATAAGTAGTTTCTCCTTTCTTTTCTTTACAGGTTGGAATTCTTTTTGAAAGAAAATGGAAAACCTTTTTACTGAAAAAATAACACCAGCAGATGAAGGTTTTTTTGCAGCAGATAACCATCATGCTGATCTTCTGACCACGGAATATCATCTGTACCTGATATTAAGACACAGGAGTGAGAAGAAAAAAAGAAGAGAAGAAAAGAAGTATAAAGTTGGCATTCCCAAACTAATTTAAAGTTGCTTTTGTTTAATTTTTCTTAACATTTTATATTCATTACTAAATAAAATGTAACAAGCACCAACACATTGTGATTTCCCGTTACCAGGGCAAGTATGTGGCGCAATGGCAAGGGATAGGGCTTTCTCAGTGGTGGCCCCATACCTTTGGAAGAACCACCTTTATGAGATGCATCTGACACCAACATCCTTCACCTATTGCTACCAACTGAAAGGCCTTTGGTCAATGTTCAGAAATGCCAATTGTTATTGGTTATATCAGCAGCTATACATTTCAGACCTCACCTGGAGTACTGTGTCCAGTTCTGGGCACCACAGTTCAAGAAGGACACTGACAAACTGGAACGTGTCCAGAGGAGGGCAACCAAAATGGTCAAAGGCCTGGAAACAATGCCTTATGAGGAACGGCTAAGGGAGCTGGGCATGTTTGGCCTGGAGAAGAGGAGGTTAAGGGGTGATATGATAGCCATGTTCAAATATATAAAAGGATGTCACATAGAGGAGGGAGAAAGGTTGTTTTCTGCTGCTCCAGAGAAGCGGACACGGAGCAATGGATCCAAACTACAAGAAAGAAGATTCCACCTAAACATGAGGAAGAACTTCCTGACAGTAAGAGCAGTTCGACAGTGGAATTTGCTGCCAAGGAGTATGGTGGAGTCTCCTTCTTTGGAGGTCTTTAAGCAGAGGCTTGACAACCATATGTCAGGAGTGCTCTGATGGTGTTTCCTGCTTGGCAGGGGGTTGGACTCGATGGCCCTTGTGGTCTCTTCCAACTCTATGATTCTATGATTCTATTTTGGGTAATGTTTACGGTAATCTGACTTTTCATATTTCGCATTGAGTTGATTTTATGTGTAACCTACCCCCCCCCCCCCGGAATTGTGTGATGAATGCTGCACTTGTAAAGAAAATAAATAAATAAATAAATAAATAAATAAATAAAGTGTTTAGTTCCTCTAAATTCTACATGTGCAAGTGCTCCAGGTTAAGATTACATGCAGGTCCCACTTTCCAAACACAGTGTTCCCAGGAAATCATTTGTTAGGCCAGCCTTTGCATTATTTCCTGTGCTTTCTTTCTCCATGCTTTCTGCCTGAAACTGATGCAGCCAAACAGCAAAAGCCAAACATATGAAAAACCAATTCATTCAATCTCCCTCCCTCCATGGTTTCTGCCCAAAATGGCTGTTGCCAACCAGCAAAACATAAACAAGGAAGAAAGTGGGCAAACTCCAGCTGTTCAGATATTTGAACCAGACATTTGTGTAGTGAGGTTTAGGTATAATTCTTTGTGTTCAGATAAGTGAGATTTCAGATAACGAGCATTCCAATAGCGGGACCTGCATGTATGAACCTCAGTAGGCAGAACGTGTTGATCTATAGAGTATCAATGGCCATATATATGTAAATAATGTACTAGACATATAATAGATGTATCCTCTAAAGAATTCGGTAAACTCAAACACAGGTGTTGTATATCAGGGATGTCCAACAGGTTGATCGCGATCTACCGGTCGATCTTGGGGTGTCCCTGGTCGATCACAGGACGCTGATGTCCCCCCCCAAAAACCCTCAACAACTTTGGCTCATCCTCCCCCCCAAAAAAGCTCAACAACTCTGGTCAATCCAATGAGTAGATCACTGCCAGATTTTTTTATAGTGGGAGTAGATTGCAGTCTCTTGGAAGTTGGACGTGCCTGTTGTATATGATACCCAGAATAAAAGTTGCAAACACTATTTGCCAGAGACATGGGAGTGCTAGGGATACATTTGCTCACATATAGTGGGGTGGTAGGTATGTTAAGGATTACTGAAGAGATATTTAACTATGTGCTAAATATCTTATAGGATATGAAATTCAAGTCAATCCTCTAACTATACTCTTGGGGATGTTTGAAAGAAAAAGTAAGAAGAGACCATATGGTGAGAGGGTCTTGTATCATATGCTAACAGCAGCTTGGATTTTGTTGTTGGAAGTATGGAGAGCCTCTCAACTTCCATCATTATATACTAGTACTGTCACAATATGGCCGAAGACATATTAACATAACAGATTTACCTATTATAATTATCTTTGTGCTGGTAACATTTAGACAAAGCAGAGTTTCATAGATTCTGTTTATACCATGGCCCATTTCGCATATAATATAAACCAAATCGTAGCTTTGTGCAAATGTGAGTTGCCTTGGTCCGACTGCTTCTGCATTACCTGGGCTAAACCTAGGTTCATTGTTCATCTCACCCAAAGCACAATGAATAAGCGAAGAAAAAACCTTGGATACAGCTTGTAATTTGTCTGAAGTAAGACAAACCATGAGCTCAGGTTTGAATATACAGTGGTACCTCGGGTTACATGTGCTTCAGGTTACAGACGCTTTAGGTTACAGACTCCGCTAACCCAGAAATAGTACCTTGGGTTAAGAACTTTGCTTCAGGATGAGAACAAAAATCGTGCTCCGGCGGCGCGGCAGCAGCAAGAGGCCCCATTAGCTAAAGTGGTGCTTCAGGTTAAGAACAGTTTCAGGTTAAGAACGGACCTCTGGAACGAATTAAGTACTTAACCCGAGGTACCACTGTAATGCTAGGCTAAACCATGGCATAGCTCTGCAGAATGATGAAGCAGCAGGAAAGGAGTACTGTACAGCAGCTGCAACCTTCACTTTAAGAACCTGCACCTTTTCTCATCTGCACAAAGCCGCGGTTGGGCTCAGCAGTATGTGTGAGCTGGGTCAATACTGGAAACTGACAAGATCAAGAGAAATTGTTACTCAACCTTTGTTAGTTGTGATGTAAAATGAAAGGGTAAACTAAAGTAAGGTAAAGGTAAAGGGACCCCTAACCATTAGGTCCAGTTGCGGACGACTCTGGGGTTGCAGCGCTCATCTCGCTTTACTGGCTGAGAGAGCCGGTGTACAGCTTCCGGGTCATGTGGCCAGCATGACTAAGCCACTTCTGGCGAACCAGAGCAGTGCACGGAAACGCTGTTTACCTGTTTACACTGTTTACCTTCCCGCCATAGCGGTACCTATTTATCTACTTGCACTTTGATGTGCTTTTGACTGCTAGGTGGGCAGGAGCAGGGACCAAGCAACGGGAGCTCACCCTGTCATGGGGATTCAAACAGCCAACATTCTGATTGGCAAGCCCTAGGCTCTGTGGTTTAACCCACAGCACCACCTGCATCCCAAACTAAAGTAGATAGCATCAACAGCTCAGACTGACTGATCCAGTGTGGCTCAAGTTTTTTTACAGTGGTACATCTGTTTACGAACTTAATCCATTCCAAAAGTCCGATCTTAAACCAAAACCGTTCATAAACTGAGGCACACTTCTCCTAATAAGGCCTCCCACCGCTGGTGCCCTTCCACCGTTTGGATTCCATTCTTTGACCGAAGTAATGTTCTCAAACCAAGACACAATTTCCAATTTTGTGGAGTTTGTAAACCAAATCATTCTTAAACCAAACTGTTCTTAAACCGAGGTACCACTGTATTTTTGCTTCTGTCATCTGCATTTAATAATTCTATGTAAATAAAAATTTGTAAACTTACAAAGGAAGTATGGATGAATTTAAAATAGGCAGTAAATTATGCTGCATTTGCCATTTAACATCAATGTGCCTTTAATTTCTTCAGCCCCCATGTCTGGGGAAAGAATCCTCCTTGGGAATCTAGTTTTTGTGGGCAAAATGGCAAATTGCCAGGAAGAGGCTTCTCTAGCATATTGTCATATTTGAAGTTGAACTAACTGTGATTCACACACTTGACATTTAGCATCTTGTTCCATTTGGCAGCCCAAAGATGCATCGTTTAAAAAAGAAAGGCCAAACCAGTACACATTTAAAAAGTTCTACCTCAAATTTCTTAAAGTTATTTTGCAATGCTGGGGTGGGAATCATTGGTCCCTCTGGTCTAGTGCTTGATTAGCTAATTCCTCGCAAGGTGAGGGCAAGTGGGCATAGCTCAGCCTGGCAGGACAGCTTACTCTATGGTATTAACCCCTTCATGAATTAATTAGACTTAAGCATGCTGGTTATATGAAGCTGATTATTCTAAAATTTCATGAAGATTGTTTCCACTGCAGAGCCTATGCTCAACACAGTGATGGCAACAATTGTGATGGAGGGGGCAGGTGGAGGAGGCATAGCTGTCAACTTCTCCCTTTTTTAAGGGAAATTCCCTTATTCCGAATAGGATTCTTCACAAGAAAAGGGAAAGGTTGACAGTTATGGGAGGAGGGTGTCTTTAGGAATAGCCACAGAGACTAGTTACAGTCCAAAACAGGGTCAAGCACCGTTTGATTTAAGTCTTCTTGGATTGTTACTACTGTGTAAGGTCTGATGGATCCTGGACATTGTTAACAGAAAGTACTATGGTTGCTACAATGGAGAAAACTGCCACTGAAAAATTGTTGCAGACCCATGTTTCATCATTCAAGCACGTATCTTGAATTGCTCATATAGAGGAGAAATCATATGTTGAAAGCACATTTAAAAGCACATGATTTCACCCAAAGTATCCTAGGAACCATAGTTTGTTAAGGGTGCTGGGAATTGTAGCCCTTAAGGGGCAAGCTACAGTTTGCAGGATTCTTTGCTGGAAATTCTGTGCTTTAAAGGTATGGTATCTGTAGCTTAAATGTGTGAATCAAACATCAGAATAATGAAACCTCTTAATGGGTAAGATTGTCAGAACAGTTGCAGCCTGCCCCCTATTTTTAATACGCAGGATGAACAAGATACAGACAAAATGAAGTACTTCTTCCCTTTGTCCCAAGGAAAGACAAATACCTGTTTTCCCCTTATTGTCAATCCACACCCAGACCAGGTCAGGGCTTGCAGTTTTGATCTCCTTTACTCAACAAGATAAATGCCCTACTCTTTTATTTCCAAACTACAGTCCCAAATGGGAACTTGTTGGGCTTTCTGGTTTTAAACATTTATTATACTTTCAGTTCATGGCAGTGTTTTTATAGGTTCCATCAGTGCTAAAATAATTGCCCTCATCAGAGATGAAAAGCACATTAAACAACAGCCTTCAAAGCTGCTTTGCTGTCTGTTATCTATCTGTCTTCTGTTGGTTTCATTATTTGCTTCAATTGGAGCCATTAAGGGTTCCAAAACCACGAACAGAAGCAGAGCAAGAAGCATCATTCTACTGATGTTCATGTCAACTTATATGAGGAAAGGAAGAAACCAACTCTATGCAAAGTACCAGCAGTACCAGAAAGAATATGCTGAAGTTTCTGCACCAGGTTCATTAACGTGTACGCCCGACATTTTGGATCCCCTTCAAACTGATACCAAAGTTTTCTGCTTGTTTTATGATGTGAATGCCGCATTTTGTGTCACACCCCAAACTGAATAATTCACACAGCAAACTGGAGTTACAAGTTAACACCCCCAAATCCAACATTGTCTGATCCCCTCTGAACTGATGCCAATGTTTTGTGCTTGTTTTGTGCCATTTTGTGCAGATGCAGAAACAACACCCAGAAAATGCCTACATGCATGCAAACACCCATTCTCCTGTGCGAAACAATATAGAAGATCCCTGGAGGTGAATTGGTGAATGTATAAATCAATGCCTTAACATTTATTTATTGTTTGATGGAAGAAGAAGAAGAAGAAGAAGAAGAAGAAGAAGAAGAAGAAGAAGAAGTTCATAATGCCTGTCCCCAGCCAAGATCTCTTGCTTTCATATTGTATGCAATTGTCTTACCCTCCCCCCTCTTCCCTTTAAAGCCATCTAAATTAGTGGCTAATAATAATAATAATAATAATAATAATAATGTGATAAAACATTAAAAACTTCCCTAAACAGGGCTACCTTCAGATGTTTTCTAAAAGTCAGGTAGTTGCTTATTTCCTTGACATCTGGTGGGAGGGTGTTCCACAGGGCAGGCGCCACTATCAAGAAGACCCTCTGCCTGGTTCCCTGTAACCTCACTTTTCGCAGGGAGGGAACCGCCAAAAGGCCCTCGGAGGGTTTTTATTTCTGTGTAAGAAGGTTTACTGTTTGAGGCGTTTCTTTGTTGCTGTTTGAGGAGGTTTTCCTATTCTGTTCAAATAAAAATATACTTTCCCTCATATATTGAATACCAAAGAGCCTTTAAAGAACTTGTAGTGTTAATTGGCAAACGAGAAGTATTAACAAAACTATTTTAGAATTTCTTGAAATATCACAGCCTGTACTTATTTGTATATTAAATACTTCTGTCCAGAATGCATTTTTAATGAATCCAAAAGATATTATTTTTATTATTTATTAAATATGTATACTGCCCTTCATATGACAAAAACAGGGTGGTTCACAACATAAAATATGTATTAAATCTGCACTAATTCTGTTGCACTTCCAACAATGTATGTTCCAGCCCCAAAAATCAACTAATGTAGAGTTAAGTGCCACTGGAGTATTGTTTTAAGGTAGTTCTCTTTCAGGTTCACACTAATAAATATTTTGTTTTGTCTTATCACTGATCTTTATCAGCCTCTCTCGAAACCTCCTTTGGCTGAAGAGCAAGGTAAGAGCGCTTTAAACAAAAACATGGATTTATACTCAGACACTTTTGTCTAAATATGTAATCAAATAAATTGAAGCAGTACGATTCATTAACTTAAAGCTCTTCTAGCTTATTGTTAGGAAGTATATAAAAGTATCTTATTATTTGGCAGGGGTGCCATTTAACTATAGCTGGGTGAAGCCACAGATGTCCCTGCAGTAATTATTGCTAAAAAAAATTAATGTGATGCAAGAAACAAAGCTTTCTGTTAACATTTTTTTAAAAGGTTATGATTTAAATATCAACATTTTGAACATTCCTATAGTCATTATGAGCAATAACCCACCCACCCCCCACAACAAATGTTCTTATTTATTTTTCAACTTAATATTAAATATGTTCAAGGCTTTGAGTTTTTCTAGGAATCTTGCTCACTCCATGGTATTCCTGTTCCAAATTAAGCTTTATATCTCATTGACTGCATGAAAATCAAACCTATCCATTCTGAAGGAAATCAGCCCTGAGTGCTCACTGGAAGGACAGATCGTGAAGCTGAGGCTCCAATACTTTGGCCACCTCATGAGAACAGAAGACTCCCTGGAAAAGACCCTGATGTTGGGAAAGATAGAGGGCACAAGGAGAAGGGGAAGGCAGAGGGCGAGATGGCTGGACAGTGTTCTCGAAGCTACCAACATGAGTTTGACCAAACTGCAGGAGGCAGTGAAAGACAGGGGTGCCTGGCAATGCTCTGGTCCATGGGGTCACAAAGAGTCAGACACGACTAAACAACAACAAAAATGCCACTTTCTTTGTCATCAGTTCTTACACCAGCTGCAGCCAAGGAAGTAACCCTGCCAACAAAGTAACTGCCTAGCTCTTGGACTTCCTCCACAAAGTAGCAGACAGTTAAAGATCTATGGTCCTTCATCCTCCATAAAGGCTCGAAGCAATGGCTGAAATCTGAAATGGGGAACCTCTTCTCCTTGGGGATATTCCCCATGTGATTTAGAACAGATGTGGGGAACCTTTGGCCCTCCCAAAGGTTGATGAACTACAACACCCATCAGCTCTAGCAAGCACACTATGGGATGTTGGGAGTTGTAGTACAGCAACTTCTAGAGGACCAAAGGTCCCCCCCCCAGCCCTGATTTAGAAGCAGGGTTTCGCAGGACTCTATGAGGAGCCATGCTCCAGGCTTCGCCCTCCAACTTATGGAGGGTGGCAGGGACTGAAACACAGGAGGGTGAAGCTTGCTACTCTTGTTCCCCCCTGATCCACTCATGAGGAGCACAGTTGAATAGGGCTAATGGGGATTTAGAAAGCAGGATAATCTCAAGAGGTTTTATTATTCTCCAAAATGTTCAACTCAGTTCCGTGCCTGCTAACGCAGGAAGAAGCTTCGTTGGCATTACACACCTTACTTCTGGACATTTGGATTGTTTTATCAGTAGCCATTATGTTAATTTTTTTGGTTATGCATTTCCGTGCGCTGCTCTGGTTTCTGGTGAGTCATGCTGGCCACATGACCTGGAAGCTCCCTTGGCCAATAAAGAAAGATGAGCGCCACAACCCCAGAGTCGTCTGCGACTGGACCTAACGGTCAGTGGTCCCTTTACCTTTTCCTATGCAAAACGCAACTTGTAATGTTGCAGTGTAGCCACTAAACTGTTCCACATATCTTAAGACTCACTGCATAGTAATAATTGGAAGTTTATAAGGGCTGCCCTTACATCAGGGACAGAAAACCCCTGTTTCTCCAGCTGTTTCTCCAGATGTTGTTGGACTATAGCAAGCCTGGTCAATGACCAGTGGTGATGGGAGCTGCAACCCAGCAGCATCTTGAGGCCTCAGGTACCCACTCCTGCAGAACATCTCTCTGCCTTATTACATAACCTGGCAGATTGAATAATGGCCGGTCTCCAACAATGGTTTCCTGCAATTCCGTGAAATAAACGTTTGGAGAATGAGACATTGCTGGATGAGCAGCATGTGAGCATCATCATAGAAGAGGTGTTTGTAGGTCTAATGTGAATGGATGCTGCATGTTGCTTAAGTAATAGTGTTACACTTATAGTATTGAATTGTGGTTTTTGTATGTTACAGTATTATATTTTTGTTTTGTAATGTCATTATGAACTTATTATTATGTTATTGTTTTGCAATGTTATGAAACTGTTTTAGTAGTGTTTGAAATGTTGCAAACCTCTTTCAGCAGTGTGTGTGTGTGTGTGTGTGTGTGTGTGTGTGTGTGCGTGTGTGTGTTTGTAAACATTTCCACTTTTTTTTTTGAAATGAAACAAAAAAAATGTATGAATGAGAATATGAAAACATCTGAGGTGTCCATAGATGATATACTCATCTAACAGCCATAGCTTCCCCCAAAGAAACTTGGGAACTGCAGTTTATTAAGGGTATTGAGAGTTGTTAGAAGAATGCGCACAGATATAGTGGTGAGAGAGGATTTTGCAGTTTCTGTTTCTTCTTTCTTTAGTTTCTTGCTTTATTTCTTGTAGATTAGTTTGTGCTTTTTATTGTATTGTGATGAACTACAACACCCTCACAGAGAACCTTCAGAGAGAATCCCTAGCACCCTTAAACTATGGCCCCCAGGATTCCTTGGGGGCCCCCAGGAATCCCTAGCACCCTTAAACTATGGCCCCACAGGATTCCTATGCCTTTTAAAGTGGCGTAACATGCTTTAAATATGTGATGTGGATGTGACCTATGTCAGTTATTTCACAGCTGGAAGGCAAGCAAAACCTGTGCTTGTATCCAATATTTCCAGTGAAATATTTTCTATTCCCCATTTAGCTTAAAGAAACCCCACAACTTTGTGTCTGTAAAGCAGAGATGGAAAGATAATCAAATTCTCTGCTTAATTTTCCAAAAAAGAAGTATTAAAAGAAAGTATTTTTCTTGCATTTTTTAAATAAAAAAAACCCCTCAAGCTTCTACATTAGAACTGATGTAGCTAAATGTGAGGGGGGGGGAGGGGGAGGTTGTAAAGGCCTGACAAACACATTCATCTATTTATTTTGCAACATATTAAATTGTGTCAGTGAAGTGAGAAGTAATGGCATCCACCCACACCAGGCCTTCAATGCTTAGTTCATTACCTATGGCTACTTTTATTGAGCTAGCCAACAACAATAATAATCTTCTGCTGATATATTAAATGGTGCATCTAGAAATGGCCGGAGGGGACAGGCTGCAATTTCATGAAAATAATAAAGTCCTAACCAAATTTACCAATTATCCATGTTTCTGTTGGATGTGGAGACAAGGTCAATAATACACTTGAGGGTATACCTTAAGTGTACTTTATCTATTTTTACAAATGCCATATATTTTATAAAGTCTTGTTTCTGTTGTGCCTCTTTTTTTCCTTTCCCCCCTCCTTTTGCTGAGGTACCAATATCTGTTAAAAGAAATATGAAATCTTCCTTTGTGGAAAATATACTAAGCTTAAGTGGCTGAAGGAGCCCGTGGCTTCAAATGCTGCAGACAAGCCACCATTTTTCATGGTGGGTTCATGCATCCCTTAATTGCCATAGCAAGTTTCATCTAAAGCAATTTTTGAAGCAAATTTGGATGTTCTAATATGGACAAACAATCTGGGAGGAAGACCTTTCATTGCCTACAGACAGCCACCCAATCTTAAAAAACTCCTAACCCACAATAATACTACAACCAGACTTAACACAGACACTGGCACCAGAGCCTGCAATAAACCCAGATGCCAACTTTGCTGCCACATACACCCGGACAACACCATTACTGGCCCCAACAACATCACACATACCATCTCGGGACTATTTAATTGCTCATCGTCTAACATTGTGTATGCCATCAAATGCCAACAGTGTCCTTCAGCTCTCTATATTGGACAAACAGGCCAAACCTTACGCCAAAGAATAAACGGACATAAATCTGACATCAAGAATCACAAAACAGAGAAACCAGTAGGAGAACACTTCAATCTCCCAGGACATTCTATACAAGATCTCAAAGTAGCTGTTTTACTACAAAGGAATTTCAGAAATAGACTGGAAAGAGAAGCTGCTGAATTACAACTCATTACCAAACTTAAAACCATGGAAAGACCTGGGCTGAACAAAGACACTGGATTCTTATCTCACTATACATGACTAAACCATTTCTTACCTTCTCACCCCTTGCCTTTTCCTGTAAGACCTATTACAGTCGTTAAGAGTCGTCAACAGGCTCTCTCAGCTATCTGCCTATCTCCCATTCCCACTACCCTTCTGAGTAATACCCCTCCCCACCTTCTCTCTATATAGAAGGATCTGGCAACTTCTGTTTCAGTGTATCTGAAGAAGTGTGCATGCACACGAAAGCTCATACCAAGAACTAACTTAGTTGGTCTTTAAGGTGCTACTGGAAGGAATTTTTTTATTTTGACTATGGCAGACCAACACGGCTACCTATCTACTACTGAACCAATCTGAGAAATTTTAAGAGAAACAAAATGGGTTTCAGAAATCAGTAAAAATGGAGGAGGGGGGGAGGGAGAGAGAAATTCGGGAAGGCTGAAAACTTTCAAGATGCCTTTAAAAAAAGCTCATTGGTCATCTAGCTCACAATTGCCAACAGAGCTCTCCAGGGTTTCATCCAAAAGGAATTTCTTCCAGCCCTATCTGAAGTGCTGGGGAACTTGAGATCTACTGCTGAGCTATGGCTCGTTAGTATTGGGCTACTGCGTCTGAAGAAAACTTACTGCATAAAGAGCGCTCTCTTATTTTTACTGTACATAAATTCTTTTTATTTTTGTGGTAAGGAAGACTCAACTAAAAAAGCGATCTTTAGAATTCTGCCAGTCAGCCAAACTAGGTAGTTTGACAAGTTAAGTGATGCAACTCAACCACAGATGAAATGGACTGGCCAGCAGGCAGCTTGCAGTGAACTACGTAACTGGGAAATAATGGGATGGCATCCACAGAGCTATAACCAATTAGATGAATGCAATTATGATTTAATGAGGTATTCTTTCACATTTAAGAATCCATATTAGGTTTACAATGTGGTCACTTAGGAAAGCCAATGATCATGTAATGCCCCCTTTGAGAATGATTTATGACACATATCTGCTTCACAAAATTGTGGAAGTCGGGCTTTCATACCTAGGATGTTGTTTAGCATCTTAAAGATGATAAAGTCCCTGGAGTATAAAATGTGTTTACAATTATGTGAATATTTGGGCTGCCTCTTCAGTTGTTTTTTATTTTAAAAACACAAAAATCTAGGAACAGAACACTGTTAAGGAAGAAGCATGTTGTAATGGACCCATTTTTGTGAAATCAAACTGAATACTGCCATAATCAGATTTAATTGTTTGAATCCATTACATATGTTTGTACTGTATGAAGGATAGGGATAGCAACTCATCTTAGTGGCCTTCTTTTCCATCAATTTCTACATTGGCAGTGCCGTTCCCATCCATATTTTTTGAGCCAAGTCCATGACACTGCAGATAATGCAATGAGTATGAACCCTGGGAGCAACTGAGTGCCTTTGAAAAACTGGGAAGCTGGAATGCACAACTGGTAACAGATGACCCACTGGGGAAACACTGGCATATGCTCATGAAGGATCATGCAATAAAGACTCTCCTCCTGCAAAAGAGGGGAGTGGTTGTGGGCGGGAGCCAGTTCCCGCCTCAAGCAGGGGGTGTTAGCCCCCTTGCCTCCTCTCACCTGGCTGGCGCACCACGCCCACGGGCAGGCACCCAACCAGGTGCCTCCAAAGGGTCATGGACGGCAGCGTAAATCACTGCTGCGCCAGCCACGCGGCCCTCACTCTTCGTCGTCCCGTCACGAGTCAACAGGTCTACCCTCCTTGCTGTCTGCAGAAGCCAGGGAAGTATTTCGCAAGGCTTAGAGTGGGGGGGGGCTGTTTATTGCTATCGGAGCTAATTCCTTGTGATTGGAGTACTGGAAGAGTTTTGGATCTTTGTGGCGAGCCTTTTGGGCTCGGGTGGCGGTTAGGCATTGGAATATTGTGTTGTGGTGTGTGGAAGGGCTAGGTGTGGCCATCGCCTACGCCTTCAATTTTTGGGTATTCCGTTAAAGGAATCCGGCGGTCGTGTATTCTGTCCGATGCCTGCGTGGTGGGAGGCCATGGCACGACCCTCGGTGACATCAGGGGAGAGCTTATAGTTGGATTAGCATCAACAGGCTCCACCTACTGGTGAATAACCCCCCCCTCTCTAGACTCACCCCTCTCTGAGTGGGTGGAGTCAGCTGACGTAATCCAATGCCTAAGCCAATACCTTTTCACTTGCTGTAATCAATAAAGTTGTGGCCTTTTCTTGCCCATTAACCTTCTATCAAGTGTCCGTGCGTTTTCATTCCACTATGCAGGGATCGGGTCCTCGAACCACAAAGACTCTCCTCCTGCAAAAGAGGGGAGTGGTTGTGGGCGGGAACCGGTCCCCGCCTCAAGCAGGGGGCATTAGCCCCCTTGCCTCCTCTCACCTGGCTGGCGCACCACGCCCATGGGTAGGCACCCAACCAGGTGCCTCTGAAGGGTCGTGGACGGCAGCGTAAATCACTGCTGCGCCAGCCACGTGGCCCTCACTCTTCGTCGTCCCGTCGCGAGTCACCCACCCTCCACTCCCTTGGAGATCAAGGTCTCAGTTTCTTTTGGTTGGCCTTGCTATGGACCTTAGGTTGGTCGCCCTGGTTGTCCGGGGGGCCTGGTAGGAATTTTTCTATTTGGCATTAGGCTACCTCGTAGCAATCGTCACAACTTTCGTGGTATTGGTGGGTAGGTTAGGCATTGGAATAATGTGTTGTGGTGTGTGGAAGGGCTAGGTGTGGCCATCGCCTACGCCTTCAATTTTTGGGTATTCCGTTAAAGGAATCAGGCGGTCATAGGCGCCGACTCCATGGGGCTTGAGGGGGCTTGAGCCCCCTTAAAAAAATTTTTTGGGGGGCTCAGCCCCCCCAATAATCTCGGGCGCCGCCACCGTCCCCCGCCTCCTCCCCACCTGCTCCCTCGCCAGCCAGCCAGCCGCGCGCCCTAGCCGGAGAGCCCCGGCCGTCCCCCGCGAGATTAGGGAATCCCCGGGGGCGGGGGCTCCTGCCTCTAGCCCCAGGTTTCCCGCATATCAGCTGTTCCGGAGCTGATAAATAGGCAGCAGCACGCTCTCCCCTATTCGCTCACGAGGGGGCGGCGCCACTTTATTTGCATATTCATGAGCTTATTTGCATATTCATGAGCTTATTTACATTTCGCGAGCTTTCCCGGCCCCCCCAATATTTTTTATAAGTCCGCGTCCCTGCAGGCGGTCGTGTATTCTGTCCGATGCCTGCGTGGCGGGAGGCCATGGCACGACCCTCGGTGACATCAGGGGAGAGCTTATAGTTGGATTACGCAGGCATCAACGACGCAGGCATCAACAGGCTCCACCTACTGGTAAATAAACCCCCCTCTCTAGACTCACCCCTCTCCGAGTGGGTGGAGTCAGTTGACGTAATCCAATGCCTAAGCCAATACCTTTTCACTTGCTGTAATCAATAAAGTTGTGGCCTTTTCTTGCCCATTAACCTTATATCACGTGTCCGTGTGTTTTCATTCCACTATGCGGGGATCGGGTCCTCAAACCACAACTAACCTTGGGGTTTCAGATTTCTGTGACACCAAAATTCGACGCACACACCTCTTGCCTTCCATTCAACACAATAGTTGTGGCACCTCCAAGACTCCATGCCCAGTGCAACCAAACCGGTCGTGCCACCCTAAATCTGCCACTGAACTAACCATCCTGCTACATTTTGTTTCTGTGTTGCTGCACCAACCTGCAAAGCTATTTTACTCATTGCCCACTATTTTGTGCAAATCAATACCTTAAATCATAGTGCATTGTGTGATTCAAGTATATGAGGAAATATTCTTTCTTTCTTTCTTTCTTTCTTTCTTTCTTTCTTTCTTTCTTTCCTTCTTGTCCACTGCAGTAACCTCTGTGGCACACAATGGTCTCCAGTAAACTTCCCCGAAGGGTCAGTTCTTTGAGCACACGTAAAATATTAGTTCATGAGTACATGTGTAGCGAAGCTGGTAACAGGAGAGGGTGATTTAAATCAGGAAAATGGCACAGGAAAGGGTTGAACCTACTCTCCCAGTGTAACCAGCCTCATCTGAGCCACAGGACTATTTGATTTTTTCTCAAAACAAACAAAAACATGCAGGCATGTCTGTTCAAAGATACCGCATCTTGCCTTAAGGTGTTATTAGATGATCAGTTTATATTTACATGTCTGCAACTTCTGCACTCAAAACATGGTGTGATTTCCATGGTGCTGTAAGCTCTGAAGATTCTGTGGCTTCCATGGCCAACATACTCTCAATAATCTATCTTGCAGTAATCTACCTTACTCAAAGTATAGGCAGCTCTAGCTCTTAATTTGTGTATTTTGTTTTAGAGACTGATTGTAAAATGATACAATATTAACAACAGCAAATTGTCGTGAAATTGAAGTCCATGCTTTGGATAGGCCTGCGACCACAAGAACATTTTGCAATTACAAAGTGCTACCATCAACAGAGCTAAATCTGTTATTTCTGCATCTTAAAACTACTGCTTCCCCTCCCCTCTAATCCCTTGTATAGGAACTTGGGGAAGCACCCACAGTGAGCTCAGGAGAGCAATATGAAGAGATGAAGCATGCTGCTTGACTTTTGAATCAAGGATTTCTATCCTGATTAATATGGAAAGGTCAGTCTTAATTTAAACCTCGGCAAACTGCACATGAGCCTTCTGTCAATGAACTGCATTTCATAGCAACCCCAAAATAATCTTATTTGCATAGCCAGGAGGATAGCTGATATCATTTTAGGCGTTCCGAGGTCAAGTGTGCTCAGGTTGCAGACCGAAGCAGAAGCTTAACAGGCCATTTGTTCATAAAGGAATACTAACATTTACTAAGGCTGCCTGGCGTATCTTAAGAATTCTCTTTATTTCTACATGTTGAAGATATTAAAGAGGTCAGAACTTCAGGAAAAGCTAGACAAAAAAACCCAATTTGATAGGCAGCTGAAGTAAAGGGTTTAATTTACAGAGATAGATCAAGCCTGTTCCATCAAAATACAGAGTTTAGGGAATACTAGCAAAGCATAAGTGTCCAAATACATTGTTTGGAGTTATACCAACAAGGATTTATAGCAGGGATGCTGAGATCATGAAACTAAAACAATCAGATTTTTTTAAAAAAAATCTAATGCAAGTGGGGAGTGCTGTAATAAGAGCTGAAGTTTTTTATTTTATTTTAAGCCAGTTCAGTTTACTGCTCCTTTAAAAGCTTGGGCACAACTAAGCCAAAGTTAGGCAGTTCAAAAATGGATTTCAGTGGCAGAATTAAGCATGCACAGACCAGTGAATAAGAGTTTAAAGTGGCTAGTTTTGCCTGGATGGTGTCTTTTATTCTAATCAGAGTTTGATTTTTCATATAAACTTCCTATGTATTATACACATCCATAAAAATATGCAGGAGCCAACAAACAAGCAAATATAAACAAAAAAGCAAAATCATAGACTTCATTCTAAGGAATTGTAACAGGTCTGCCAAATTCTACAAAGATTCCACAGAAACTGATTTATTGCAAGATCCCTCCACTCTTCTTTCCCTTGAGAGATACTGCCCAGTGTATCAGAATTACATTATTTCCTACTGTGATTCATTAAACTGATGTATCAGTTCACTGCAATGAAGTTTTAGTATATCCTAGATATCCTTCCCACATAACCAAACTTTAACCCTCTCCATCCCAGAGTAGAGTAAGAAAGAGATGGATGAAAAAGAAGAAGCAGACAAGACAATTCTTCCCTAGGTCATGCTCCTCAGGTGGAAAGACAAATCATCTTGGGAGCTTCTTCACCCTTTGCCTGCTCCCCAATCTCCAGTCTCCAGGTGCTAGCTGAACCCACCGGAGTCTTTTTCAATATTGGAAAGAGATACTGGAGGGTATAATAAAGTAAAAGGAGAACTGAATGCAGCAATGGGACAGCTTAGATGCTTGGTTTAAAATTAGATACCTAAAAAAAAAAAATTAGTAAGTTGCTGACAAGTAATTCACTAATTAAATTTTTTTAACTTCAAGCATAATATCTAACACAACTGCAGAAATACGCATAGGCTGCCAACATTTTTGCTCCTGGATTCCACACCTGCAAGCACCCTTAGGGCACAAGCACAGTCTTTCTAGAAGCCTGCTGATCACACTGAGTTTCCAAGTCAGATCTAAGTCCATTTTCAGCACCTACTTCAGAACGTCACAACACAGCTCAACCCACCTCGTTCAGGTGTGGTTCATTTATAATAATCTTCTGCACTCCAGTTTCAATATTTCAGGGAAACAAAAGTTCAAAATAAAGATCCAGGCAACACTTGAAGATATTTACTAGTCTTTTTCCACATTTAATATATTAATGACTTCTCCTTTTGGGGTCAATACAGTGGTACCTCTGGTATGAACTTAATTTGTTCTGGAGGTCCATTCTTAACCTGAGGTACCACTTTAGCTAATGGGGCCTCCCGCTGCCGTGCCATTTCTGTTCTCATCCTGAGGTAAAGTTCTTTACCCAAGGTACTACTTCCGGGTTAGCAGAGTCTGTAACCCAAGGTGTTTGTAACCTGAGGTACCATTGTACTCTCAATTAGAAACAGGAAGTTGCTTTATACAGAGCCATACCAGTTGTCCACCTAGCTTGGTACTGTTTGCATCAGGAGTAATGGAAACAATTCACTTCTAATGTTGTTGGGACCATCATTCCTAAATATTATCAATGTTGGCTGGGGCTGAAGGGGGTTCAGCAAAATCTGAAGGGTGCCCCATTGGCCACACCTGGTTTACACTGTTTTGCAGCAACTCTCCAGAGTTTCAGACAGGAGTCCAGCACTGTCTAGAGATAGCAGGGATTGAACTGGAGACAGTCGGCATGCAAATCATCTGCTTTGGGACTGAGCAATGGGTCTTCCAAGGAAAAAACAGTCTTGCATAGGATTTTGTGGCAGTTGTCCCCCACCCATATCTCAAGCTTTGTCTGTTCCAATGTGGTTTTTTTTTTACTTTGGAAGAGGAGCGGCAGTTGAATTTCCAAGCCTCACCACAAAGGTGGCACAAGGGCCAATAAAGTAAGACACATCTGTGAACAAGTATCAACTTTAAAGGACACTCAACTTTTCCCTAAATGCTCCCTGAGAAAATTTATAGGGACCAAGCTAATTCAAAATTAAGCTGGAGAGGGCTCAGCAATTGCAATCTCTATGTGAGGAAACATTTGTGCCAAAGGCCACAGGCCAGACTTATGCTCAATAAGTCACTATGGAGAAGAGCTATACTTAGTAGGATTACACATGCGAAAAGGCAAGCTGTAACCAATTCTCTGAGCAAGAGACCTAGCATTTAGGAATCATGACAACCTATTTTGAAACAGCAGTTTTACCTCTCAATCATCACACAGCAAGTAATAGAAACCACAGCTGAGATCTCTCGGCTTTTAAATAGCTCATTGATTTTGGATTGAATCCATTCACAGCACTGTGCTTGAACCTCATTTTGTAATTAACTACAAACAGGGATGGATACTTTCAATCAAAGCCCGTGTGGCTTTCAGCACGCCACTGCAAATCAGCATTGCTAATCAAACCTTCCCCTGTGTATCCCAAACATTTTTCTGAAGTTGTTTGTACGAACATAATCGGGATGAGGTTACCTGCCCCTGTATAAACCTGTAAAATCACTTAGATTATCTGACAAAATTCTACTCATGGAACTGCACCCTACAGAATATCACAGGATGGTGATATCACAAGATGGACATTTTCTGCTTTTGCTCCTTTATTATGGAATGCTCTCCTCCCTGCTATATGTAAACCAGCTTCAGATGTATTGTAAAAACTTATTTTGTCCAGGCTTTCCTTGATTCATAGACCCTGCTTATGTCTGAATCCCCTTGATCCTTTTCACATGTAGTGCTAGTAAGCCAGGTGTGTCCCCCAACTTATATTTGTGCATCTGGTTCTTCCTGCCTAAGTGTAGTATCTTACATTTGTCCACTGAAACTCATTTTGTTAGTTTGGCCCCAGTTCTTCAATGTGTTAAGGTCATCTTGAATCATGATTCTGTCTTCTCTGGCATTAGCAATCCCTCCCAGTTTAGTGTCATCTGCAGTTCTGATGAACATCCCCTCAATTCCTTCATCCAAGTCGTTTATAAAGACAATGAATAACAATGGGCCCAGGTCAGAACCCTTTGGCACCCCACTTGTCCATTTTTCCCAGGATGATGAGAAACCATTAGTTTTCCCCCAAATAATTCTGAGAAACGTTTGTTAAGGGTGTTGGGCTTTGATAGGAGACCCCTATTTTCCTCACAGAGCTACATTTCCCCGAGTTCCTTGTGAAAAGGGCTTGATTGTTAAACCACAGTGCTGTGAAGGTGTGGTCAGTGGAAAAACCACTTAGCTAGACCATGCCTGGGGAAGCAGAAATAGTGTTGACAAAATTGGTTTTAAAACTAAGAAACGTTCAGCAGTTATAATGTTTGTGGTAAGGGACAGCCATCATACGCTGTGGGCTCACGATATCAGTACGTAGCAATTCTAGTAGAAGGATATTGTGTGGGGTGGAATACAATGTGATCTACTGAAGAGGCAGCAGGGAATCTCTGGTTACTCATACTTTTGCTTTTTTTAATATATTGATTTATTTTCCTACCTGACAAGTCTGTTTATGCCGTGAACTACAACATCTCAGCCTTCTGAATAGAGGGACGCCTGTTTGCTGGCACTCATTTGAAATGGTTGGCCAATGACAGACTAGGATACTGTCGGGAATCATTCACCAGTGGAATTCCTTCAATTGTTAGAATGAAGTGTGCATTCACACACAGACACACACTCCATCTGTTCCTCTTGGTGCAATCTGGAGGACTGTGTGGAGGAATCAGAACAATATGAAGCACTAGCAAGCAGTGCCAACAATTCATTTCCTTGCTTGTCAGAGAAATGACAAGGATTCTGTGACAGGGCTACATCGCTCTTTACTCCACCAAATAGGAAAGAAGAAAAATCCAGAATTATAAGTAGGGTCTGGCTTAGGCTTGCAAGAAGCTCAGAAATTGTTTCAGGCATTGTGTGTTTCATACCACACCAGTTCAATCATCATCACTAGGAAGCTTATAATTCCTCTGTCTTTAAGAACAAATGAACCAGAAGAGAAATGCTCCAAATCAAATCAAAATCCAATTTGTCTCAAACAGTTGAGTTTAAAACAAACCATTTCTTCACATCCCCTAATACCTGTTAATTCACCGACTGAAGCCTGGGATAGGTTTCAAAGAACCATGTCCTGCATATCCCTAGAGAAAACGGCAGCAGAATGAATAAATTACCAGTATTTGGATTCTCATTACCTTAAATTACCCTCAGCGTAAAAATGACAGGAGTAGAGCCATCTCTCTCTCTCTCTCTCTCTCTCTCTCTCTCTCTCTCTCTCGTTTTGCACGCAGCACCTGTTACCACTTCATTCAAAGTGTTTGGAGGGGAGACTTCTCTTTAGTTTCTGAGAGCGGCAAAGCTTTACTCTCCCACATACACCCTTGATATTTCTTCCCATCGAAATTGTTTGTCTCCACATGTGTGCCATTTGAACCCATCAAGAATAAATAGAAATTTACTTTGTTCTTGGGAATTTTCCTCAGGAGGGAAGACAGCAAGCGGGACATTCGGCTTCCAAAATGTTCAGAAACCAAAGCACGGCTTCTGATTGGCTGCAGGAACCTCCTGCAGCCAATTGGAAGCCCCGTCAGACATTCAGGTTCCAAAGAACATTCACAAACCAGAACACTCACTTCCAGGTTTGCGGGAGCCAAAACGTCCGAGTACCAAGGTGTCTGGGATCCAAGATATGACTGTACAAGAAAAGCCGCATTCATTCTACACAGCTAAGGCACAATTGCTCTTAAAGGAGCAGAAGGCTTTTTCAGCTGAAGAGGAGGAAGAAAGAGCAGTTCATAAATGTCCTGTGTCAAACAAGTAGTGGCAAATAAGTAATAATAATAAGAATAATAAACAACCACAAATTATTATAAGGAAGAGTCCTCCCCTTCATAAATCTTCCTATCCAAGGCAACCAGGCAAGTGAGTGGAAACTAGAGGGGACTCCCAAACTGAATAAATGAAATAACATCCCTTAAGCAAAAAATGAATACAGGTTCATCTTTCGACTCAAGTTCTGACAATATTAACATGCACCTCTGGCATTGTGAATCAGTGCCACTTTCAGAAGCAGGACTTCCCAGTTAAAATCAATGTTTCCCATTAAAGACTTTAAAAGAAACTTGGAATCAGAGTTTTCGTTTTACACAGCACCACTTGTCACATTTCAGATCTTCCCTTGACAGTCAAGCCACCTGGTCTGCTCCCGCCTCTTCATTGCAGATGAAAAGCATCAGAATTTAGGACAAATTTCACCAGCCTTTCCTGCTGCTGTTCCCACCCCACCCCCCTCCTTTGTGACTTGGTGACTGGAAGGGAAGAAGGGGAGGGAAACTGGGAGCAGAGAAGGATGGAGGGCTGGCAATGAGCCATCGCAAGCTGAAAGCTGAAAGCTCACAGGGTGGTTTTGCTCACCTTGCAATGACTTGGAGTTTCTGAACTGGGGGAATACTGTATTTTTTTATTATTAAGAAAAAACCTGCAAGATAGGCTGCCGTTGCTAGTAATATACAACTGCTGTTTTGAAGATATTGATAATGAACCCAAATAGATGGGAGGAATGTTGTTGCTGGCATAAGCCCTCTTCCCTGTATCAAGAGGTGTACATCAGCGAGCTGCGCACCCTTCACTGTTAAAGGCAGTTGACACAGCAACTAGTAAAAGCAAGTCAAAACTAAAAATATTTTTAGAATGCAACTGATTTATTAAGTGTGTGCCCCAGCAATGGTTTGCTAATATTGCAAATCTTTTTATTAAAACAGAGAATTCGGCGGCGGCACTAAGCCTAACCACATGTATGAAATGGGAAGGATGCCAAGAACAACAATATCTATGTGCAGATGTGATGAATTTAATGTAGCCTTATATACTAATCATTCTATGCGAATCTGGCAGCTGTTAAAATTATCCCATTTCAGCCCTAATGGCAAGACTATTGAAATAACCTCCAAAATATAGCTTAAAAACTAACTCCTTATAGGTGAAAGTATTAAAAAAGGTGTTTGTAAGTCCGCATTTTTCTAAGAAAAGTATTATGTCAAACTATTTTAACAGAGGTCGGCTGGCGATTGCACTTTCCTTTAAGGTTTTTAAGCCGGTACCCAAGTCTTTCAATTAACACTCTTACAGCCCAGTCCTTAGAGCACTACCTTTCGTTCACTTCAGCAGGACAGAAAAGCACTGCAAGGATCAACCTATTGGTCCACCACGATTAATTACACAGGATTGAGCCATCCCACAGAGAGGAGGATATCCATTTCTTTGTTTATTTAAAATGGAATTCTCAAGATGCTGAGCACAGAGCTAAGACTGGATTCAAAAGCAGCAGCCAAATTAAGCCAAGGTTATGCACCAGTGGAAATCCCAATGTCAAATTAATGCTTGCCTTCAGAATTCTGTAATCTTGGGCAATGTTTCAGCTTTATTTTTGGATGCACACCATGCAGGCTTAGCTATCTTACACAAGGCAGATTGTTTTGACCATTTAACCCATTGAGAGATTTCATTATTTGGCTCTTTAGCCAGCTCATTTCATCTCCTTGTATACACACAATACATTTAAAGCACAAAGGATCCTGGGAACTGTAGCTCACCCTTAAGAAACTATAGTTCCTGTGCTCCTTTGGGAGAAGTCACCCGCTTTAAATGTATGGTGTGCACACAGCCCAAGGAAGTTAATAACAATATGCACCGAGGACACAAAACACAAGTTGCCAAGAGCACACAGTTCATCACTAAAGGAACTGTCACTTTCCAAATCATTAAAAAAATAAATCAAGGAGCTGCCTCTGTCCAAAGATATTCTGGCCTCGGACTGACATCAAATGGGTGGGAAGTATCCACTGAAACTATCATATTGCCCTTGGCGCCCAGTGGTTGTGTCTTCCTCTTTCAGATCTCTTGTCACGTCTTTGGATGAGCCAGTCCCATTGCCTGAATATCAAAGGGAGGGACACTCTCGCTTGACCAGATCAGACCAGGCTTGCCTGGTGGACAACAGGGCGTTGTTGGTGCTTGTATTTAAATTCACAGTCATGCTTTTTAAGATGGTCTTTGGAATACTATGATTATTTGAGTTTTTAAGGCAGGGTTAGAGAACCACTATCCACGGGCCAAATTCTGCCTGCCAGGCCTCTCCACTCCAGCCCACAAGGCCATTTCCCCTAAACCACAAAATCATACGTGGCATCAGGTATGGGGCAGGTACTGAGCTCCTGGCTGCATTTTAGGAAATGGTGATATTTAATTCTTGAATGGTGCGCTGGGTGGGACAGAAAATCTCTATATAAAGAAATAAATCTACCAGGCTGCATTTTTTAAAGTGATATATTATCCAACTGAAGACCATAAAACAACACTGAACAAATTTGGCAGGTTTTGTTTCGTTTTTTTAAAGTGCTGCAGTAGAACATTACTTTTAATGAGAATATTTGTATCTATACAATGTGAGAAGCCAAAAAGAAAAGAAGTGGCTCATTTGTTGCTGAAAATATTGCATATTGTTCAGATTTTGAATTGACTAATTTGATATTCAGCCCATTCTTCAATGGTTCCAAGCAGCAGAAGTCTAATGAAAAAAGTGAATGAAGCTTATGTCCTCTGACCAGTCTGAGGCATGCAGCCTTTAATGTTTTATAATGATACCATGCAACAATAAACCAAACTCAATGCAGGGAAAACTATTTCAGGATAAAAAAATCCAAAAGGCGCCCCTGCTTGAGCAACAGAATGTTTATACAGTGTCATCTGAAGAAAAGATTTAGAGAGCCTTTTGAAACCTCACACAAACCAAAACGAACAAATGAGCCTTTGAGGCTTTTAAGAGGCCAAAGCTGAAAATTCTGGCGTGTTCTCACCTAAGGTGGACAAAGCAAGTTTATAACCACTCACAATACAATAATTTAGGTAGCCATTTCTGGAAAACGCTTGTAAATCCAAGCTACTTTGAAATGTCTAATGACTGATTTCACTCAGTCAAGCAATAAAGCGGCTTGGCTGACCTCAGGGCCTGACAGGTTAATCTATTCTGACCTTTGCTTTATTCTATAATGATGCTGAAAGATCACTTGAATAACTCACTGTCATTCAACAATGGCTCCATATTTCCCCTTCGGCACAGCAGAGGGCTCAAATGTGACTTGGTGCCAGATTTTCAAAACCGTGTGGGATACTAAGGCCTTTTCCTTCAAGACTGTGAAATAGAACAAATTGCTCCCCCACCCTTTCTCCTGTCACAGTATCCAACAGCAAAAGCACATTTCTGCCATCCAAATAGAAATTCTATTACAAAATATACTATTAACGCTGGAGAAAAACAGGACAGAGGGAGCTGTTGCCTCAGTCATGTCTGTCTTGCCTTACATAGCTTCACACCAGCATTTCTTGATTTCCAGTATTGGTAAGGAAATATTAGAACACATATTTGCACAAATCGGGCCAGGGGGTGGGGGTGAACAATGCTGCACTATTAGTTTATGTAGAAAAAGAGGTGTACAAATCCATTTTTATTTTTTAATGTCTAAAAGGCACACACAAAAATATATATAAAACCATCATTAAAAACCAAGATAACACAAACAAAACATTTAAAAACAAAATACTTAAAACTATTATCATGCGTCTGGATAGGCTTGATGAAACAGGCATTCTTTTAGCTCATCAGGTACCCAAAACAGTAAAGTGAAGTTGTGTAACCTAATGTCAATAGGCAATGAGTACAAGAGCACATTAAAGGAATGACTCCTTGAAAATGGTTCTCTAAGATCCTGCTTCCCACGCCTCCTGTTTTGGGCATATTGGTGCAGCTCATATCTGGATGCACCTCTGTCCAAAAATCAACAGTCTGGCATGCATCATAATACCAGCGCTTGCAATAAAATGGTTTGGTTTAGTGAAGTTAACTGAGGCAGTTGATAAATCTTGGAACTACACCTGAAAAATGTTTCCATAACTGCCAGGTAAACTGAATGGGAATTAAGTTCCTGGCACCACCCTCATATTCACCACAACTTTTCTCTACCACCTTCTCTTTCTATAAGGTATACTGCCCTGAGCCAGGTTTCTGGTAGATATTTCTAAACTCCCATTGGTTCTGCTGCCACTACAGATACTATGTACCTGAATATCTTCCCACCTCAGTTGTAGCCAGCCAGGAGGCATGTGCGCATGGTATAACATTACTATATTATTATATTATATTATATTATATTATATTATATTATATTATATTATATTATATTATATTATATTATTACATGGACAGAAATAATAAAAGGTTTTACAGTGGTACCTTGGTTCTCAAACGCCAAAAACCTGGAAGTAAGTGTTTCAGTTTTTGAATGTTTTTCAGAAGCTAAACACCTGATGTGGCTGTCGACTATTGTTTCCAGGGCGCCTGCACCAATCAGAAGCTGCGCCTTGGTTTTCAAACATTTCACAAGTCAAACGGACTTCCGGAATGGATTAAGTTTGGTGCTTTTGTTTTTGCTACTTATTTCGCATTTTTGAGGCTTTTTGTGTTAATTCGTTTTTGTGACTGTGTGGAACCCAGTTCAGCTACTGATTGATTGATTGTGTGACTGCGAAAATGGATAAAAGCCCCCCATCCAAACAATGACTATCATCAGTGCAGGTAAGGAAAAAAACTAATTTTAATTTTTATCATCTACAATACTGTCTTATTTATTTTATAGTACAGTACATTGATTATTGCTTCCATTTTATGGATCAATGGTCTCTTTAGATAGTAAAATTCATGTTAAATTGCTCTTTTAGGGGTTGTTTTTAAAAGTCTGGAACGGATTAATCCATTTTGCATTACTTTCTATGGGAAAGCGCACCTTGGTTTTGGAACGCTTTGGTTTTAGAACAGACTTCCGGAACAGATTAAGTTTGCAAACCAAGATACCACTGCATTATCACTCAGAGTACAGAAACATATGGCTTTAATTTTGAACTTTCTTCTTAATTACTTTAGTTCATATATACAATGACTAAGAACAATGCTGACCCTACTCTATCCAAATAACCCTGCCACCGTCCAAACACACTCTTTCCCCAACCCCAACGGCTCATAACTCTCGACTGATCCTCTCAACTGTCTACCACCAATATTCAAACTCCTTTTCAAAATTTTACCCAATTGCCACTCATTTCTACCATCCCAAGTACACACACTCTTCCCAACCACTTACCCCAATTCACATACCTTGGTTCTCGAATTTTGCAAGAATGTTTTGGAAGTCCGTTCAACTTCCGAAACATTTGAAAACCAAGGCACGGCTTCCGATTGGCTGCAGGAGCTTCCTGCACTCAAGCGGAAGCCACGTCGGACATTCGGTTTCTGAAAAACGTTCAAAAAACGGAACACTTCCGGGTTTTTGGCGTTCGGGAGCCAAAACATATGAGTACCAAGGCGTTCGAGAACCAAGCCTTGACTGTATTATACTTACCTACATTTAACACATATTACTCTAATGTTATTACATATACACAGCATCACAGTGTTGCTTTCATACGCTGATTGTAAGCTTCCTAGATGCATGTGGCTGGCTGTGACTAGAATGTGGCTGCCTGACTAGATGTCCATCGGTCGAGCCAGCAAGCATGTTCTTATGCATTTATTGGCACAGGGAAGAAGTTGTTTCACAGTTTTCTTAATATTCCTACCTTGAAAAGCTGTGATGTGACCGACAATCATATATTTCAGTTCAAAATTTAGAGTCTGGATATTCTCCATCCTTTCTCTCCGAACTGCTGCTTGATAGCTTTCTTCCATCTTTCTAGTGCAACATGTTTGCACTTTGTGCTGGCAGATCTGTAAGTTGGAATCTGTTGCAAGAAAAGAATAAATTAAAAACAAACATCCTCGGTGAGAGCATCAACAAACAGCGCCAAATATATTTCTAACAAGCAAAGTGATGCAGCTCATAAGAAGTAAAATGTCCAGCCTTTCTGTACACTTCAAGGGCTCAGCGTCTGACTGCATTTATGACTGCATCAACTAAATTAAGGAAACGCCATCATATCCAGGATTACATGTACTGCAGCCTCTGTTCAAAAAGGAGCCCAATTCAGGCACATCATTTGTGGGAGCATCCCGACAACCTGTTGATCGAGCATCCACCCTGCTTTGCTTGCAGTAAGATTAGATTACTTTGGCAATTTAATGAGCTTCATTGTAGTTTGTTTGGAGGTGAGGAGGCTAGATAATGCTGTATCAAGGAAGCGTTATTCCACACTTTGTTGGGATGCTACTGAATCCCTCCTGAAAATAGAAAGCATCCTGAAGTGCCCTGTGTGTCCTCTTTACTATCAAGGAAAAAGCAGCAGTCCTTTGAGTTGTGTATTCAATTGGTCTGCAACGTGTGTTGAGAGTGTGCATGTGAGTTGTACACATAATTTCAGGCCTCTGTTGACTTTAGTATGCATTGAAATTAAGCCAATTTCCATGGCTTCTGGAATGACTTTGAAGATACAGGAGTTGTGAGTTGGCCTACAGAAGGGGTGAAGGGACAGAATGAGCCGTCTGCACCTTAGTACAGAGGCACAATAATCTCCACACAGCCAAAATGTGCTACAGTCAAGTCAAGGACTGCCACTTTTGCAGAAACACCAGAGGCTGCATCTGCTTTTTGAGAAGAATGGGGTCAGCTCACCAGTTTCACCTGAATGCTTAGCACCACACCTTACAAAGCGTGTTCTCTATAATAGAGAGCACGTGTTGCGGTGAGGGCCAAAAAAGCCACCCCACTGTTGTTGGGCAAATTGGCCACATGCTGTGATTGGGTAAGGAGTGTTGCTGGGGAGAATGTTAAGTTGCTAAAGTGTGGGAGGGGTCAGAGGTCTTAAATACAGGGCTCGCAACCTGGGGCCTTCTCTTGGGCTGCATGCACCAGATCACCCACCCACCCTCCCTAATAAGGTTCATTGTCCTCTGACCTTGCTATGCCTGTCATGGGGTCGTCTGCCTTGGGGCAGGGGCCTGGTAGGAATTTTGTCCATTTGGCTGATTGGCTGTTACCAATTGGTTTTTGCCTACTGCGTAGCAAATCGTCACAACTTGTAAGGTTGGCGGTTAGGCATTGGTTCAAATTGGTTGGTGGAGGGGTAAGTGCCTACCCCTCCAATGGTGGTGCGGAAAGGGAATTCCGTTAAAGGAATCCAGAAGCTTGCCATTCTTTTCGTCCTTGTCCCTGGGATCGGACTTGGGCCATGCAAGCCACCAGGAGCATGAGGGTGAGAAGTGAGGGACTGAGGCCCAGCTTCATTTTCTCCCCAAAATTATTTCCCTCACTGGCTTCCACTGGAATCTGGAAGTCAGTTCTGTCCCTGGGGCAAGGACAGATAGTCGTAACCAAAGTCTAAGCAACCACTCACGTGTGTGTATTTAAATAAAGTTGTGGCCAAATTCATGCCAAAAACCTTAAACAAAAATTGATGTGTGAAGTGTGAGTTATTGGGGTGGTCTAGGGGACCTCGACGCACAAATATGTATACCTGGGAGCTGTTCAGTCTGTTCGTTCTTCAAAACAGGAGTCTAGGAAGAAATCCTACCAACAATTGCTGCAGTTTAGAGCTTAGTTCTTTTTCTGTCCGGTGGTACCAACTTGAATAAAGGGGGGGGCATATAAGCCCCACTCTGCATAATTGATCACAAGGCATGATGCACACACACCATTTGAATGGCAACGCCCATGAACCTTTTTTTGGGGGGGGGCAATTATTTTATGGGGGGGGCAAAGGGACCTCAGCAACTAGGAGCTGGCTCCTAGGTTTCTATCTATGTTACTTCTTTTGTAAGTGACAATACAGGCCTATTTCTGCCACAGAATCTTACATCCATATCCACATATGATATGAGCAGGGTTAATGATATATATTTTTATTTTCCTGCTTCAGAAATCACTATATGTCCCCGGTTAAAAGCTTATATTCGAACCCCCTGTCTATGCCCATTCTATAATTTTGGCTTGGGATTTCTGCAGGTGTTATTACCTACAAATCATACACTGGGTTTGATGAAAATATTTATCTTCAGAGAAATGATTCATCTCCATAGCAAAACAGAAGAAACAGCCACAGAGACCTTAGCAGCCATTGGTGGCCAAGATTCTTTGCACCATTAGTTTTCTGAACAAACAGACAGACGGTTGAAGAGAATGTCTGCAGATCCAGGGCCAAAAAGCTGCGAAGATTGCTACTAAACAGAAACAGCACAAATCCTCTGAAAGCCAAAAGAACACCATGCAGAACACAAAGTATTTAAAGCAAAACATAAAGCAAGTCGCAGTTTCACTAGGAAGCCTTTATGTTGGTATGAGCATCATACTGTGAACTCAGAAATTTCATTTTTCTCAATACTAGCTTTGGGATGGAATCTTTAATTATGAAAAAAGAAACCCACACCACCCTAATCTAGGTTTTGGTACTCAACTTTGACTGCTGAGAATAGTTAATGCAGCTTTGTACAATCCCAAAACCTTAAATAACTCTAGAGAGAGCATTAAAAAAAAATTCACGCTAGCTGATCTTAATGCAAAGCATACCCCCATCAAATAGGCATGGGGAGGGGGAGTAAGAGCTCAGACAGTGTGGCAACTTAAGGGCACACTGCATTGCAGCACCAGAGAATGCATACCAGATTTCAGAGGGTGCATCTGCATGCCAGCTTCCCAGGTTGATGGGTCAGTGCCATTTAATGACCCACCTTCTTGCAGATGCCCCCTTTATGGGGCCCAATGAAACTATCCAAACAGCAGTCCTGCTAACCTGAAGAAGAAACTTGACAATAGTAATCTTCCCTCAGGCAGACACTCGTTTCATGAGGCAACGGATTCCACACAGAATCTCAAAACACACAATGATGCTGAAGTCAGATAAGAAGAAGAAGAAGAAGAGTTTGGATTTGATATCCCGCCTTTCACTCCCCTTCAGGAGTCTCAAAGCGGCTAACATTCTCCTTTCCCTTCCTCCCCCACAAGATAACCAAAGTCAGCCACAGCTGGGATGCAAAGCCACTCAATATGGAACTTGTTTGAATTTTATTTATTTTAAAAAAACCAACCTAATGCATACAGTATTTTTTTAAAAAAATAATAATACAGTTTTATTGGAAATACCACTGAAAAATGATATTACAATCTTTGAGTCACACCACATAAAAAATCATAGTGGAACTTCAGAGTTATAAATAATTCTATTCCCCAATAGTCGCAGATCAGACAGACAACAAGAATTCCCCAGGAAATCAAGTTAAAGTTTACTGGGTAATTATAAGCACACATGGTGGAGCCTTATGCCCTGTAACAGAAAAAGAACCAGGCCTCGTGGCCCTTTCAAAGAGGAGGAAGAACACAGGAAAGTGTGTAAATGAAACCAAAATCATTTAAGCGGTGCTTTTCCCCCATAAAAAATGTTTAGGGATACTCTCATTTTCCTACTCATATTGAAATACTGCCCCTCAATGAGGCCAAACTTAGATTAACAAAATGTTTAGGGGTATGCATACCCCTGTGTCCCCCCCCCCCGAAAAAAGCACTGCATTTAAACTAGGGCAGTATTCTCTGTGCTGACTGGTTACAGCTCTCTATGGTTTCAGTCAAGATCCTTTATCAGCTCTTCCTGGGCATGGTGGGATAATGGTAAGCAATGGTGACTTCGCTCCTTCCCAACTGGGACCTACCGTATCCAGGACCTAGGAGAAGCAGCAGGAAGGGGAACCATGGAGCAGGAGAACCATTTCAGCAGTTCAGGAATGGGTTGAGGAGGCTGCCACTAGGAATGCACATTCAGAAAAATGTTGGGCCTCCTTTAACAACTCCCTCCTCTCAGCTGCAATGGTACAGTGGTACCTCGGGTTACATACTGTCAGGGGTTCAGGAGCAGAGGCGAGGGCAAGGGAGGAAACAGAGAGTGAAGGGGAGGAGTCCGAAGGAAAGATGAGCGATGACGACGACCCGAGATCTCCGAGTCTTTCCAGTGAATCGGAAGATTCACAGAAAGGAGCGCCAGTGACCAGAGCAAGGCGGGAGCTTAGGGGGACACCCCAGGAAGAAGGGACAAAAGGGGGTTCAGAGAGCAGCAGTGGGAAATCGGGGCCAACATCCCCAACAGAGCGCAGTGGGGAGGAAGGGCGCAAGGCATCGGGATCAGGCGGCTCGCCGCAGGGGGGAGGACATGAGTCAGGAGTGGCCACAACTCCATCGGAGAGAGAAGAAACGGTCAAACGGAAAGTAGGAGGTTGGGCGCGCGCGCCAAGTTCAAATGCACAGGAAGGCGGCACAGTAAGCAGCCCGGAAAGGGAGCCAGGTCCTAAAGCCCGCCGCAAGGAGACAGAAGGGTCCGGGAGGTCAGCGTCAGAAGAGTCCCGGAAGGAAGAGACCACGGGGGGCAGAGGGACCCAGAGAAGAACGGTCAGGAGGAAAAGGTGGAGTAAGGCTAGGGTATTAAGTTGGTGTACAGGAGGCGGAGATTCAGACGGAGCTTCGCCGGTCTAGCTTATAAGACGTAGAGTTGCGCGCTGCAGCTTGGAAATGGAAACTGTAAATCAATAAAGACTTTTATACTGTGAATGCTGGCTAGCGTGATCCTCTGTGAGCTCGGATCTGGAAGCAGCTCTGACACATACGCTTCAGGTTACATACTCCGCTAACCCAAAAATAGTACCTCGGGTTAAGAACTTTGCATCAGGATGAGAACAGAAACCGTGCTTCGGCGGTGCGGCGGCAGCAAGAGGCCCCATTAGCTAAAGTGGTGCTTCAGGTTAAGAACAGTTTCAGGTTAAGAACGGACCTCCGGAACGAATTAAGGACTTAACCCAAGGTACCACTGTACTTAAGATTTTCAGCCCCAGTAGGGCGAAAAACAGGAGCTAGCAGAGAAGAATGTGAAGCGTTTCTTAAACAAGAAAAAATATATCTGGTGTTAACTGGTTTGTAAATTAAGTGAGTATATAAAATTGGCAAAGTTAACTTCAATTATAAGCTATCAATCAAATCAAAAGTTAAGAATGGAGTGGAAGTATTTCGAAGATTATACGTCAAAATATTGTTCTAAAAATGACATGCTAATAGGCTTAGAATTAAAAAAGTAAGCAATAACAAAACCAATAAAGAAGGAAAAATCAGAATTTAACAAAAATAATTTATTATAGAATGCAAGGGGGAAAAGGTAGAAAGAAATATAAAGAAGTCAAATTGCTGTGGATGGAATAGAGGATGGGTATGGGTTTTAAAATTAAGTGTATAATTATGCGGCTGTTGGAATTTAGATATTATATTTCATGTGAGGGAATCATTGGGAATTTTGGTTATGATGTTCATATGTTAAGTTTCAATAAAGATCTTTGAAAAAAGAAAAGAAAGAAAAAAGAAAAATATATCTGGGTATACTGTAGCATTCCCTATAAGTGTTTAGGAAATTCTAATGGATAGTAAACTGAACATGAGTCAACAATATGATGTCATGGCCCAAGGCCAAGTTTCAACTGCAGCCACAGTTAACATTACATAAGTAAGACTTTGAAAGATCACTCAGTGCTACTGGTATGCATTTATTTTCATTTCCAACTTACATCCTTCTCGAACTCCGATAGAAAGGATTCAGTTGGAAAGTTACGGAGTTGCTAAAAGTTCGACAGCAAATCACACAGAGAAAAAATGTAGGAGGTGGATATGCTTAGCCTAGAAAGAGTTGAATGAAGGGGGATATGTTAACATTGTAAGATTTAAAGGGTTAGAAAGAAGAGCGAAGAGTTTTTTTCCTTCTCCTTGAGTACTTTCTTCTTCTTTCTTTGGCGATCACTTGTAGCCGAGTAAGATTGTCTTCCATAAACACGGTATTAACAATGAGTCCGTAAGTGACTGTGGAGGCCAATTCTGGATCCACACATCCTTCCACAGTGGGGACATTGGTTTCCAGGCGGGAGGTGATCACGGTGTAGATTTGCCAAGCATGCCTTCATCTTAGCACGTTTCTCCCTTGCGCCCTGAGTTCGAGTGTTTTCAAAGCCCATGACAACAAGCAATGATACAAGGAGATACAGTAAATATTTACACAACTAAGTTCCATGTGCATTGAGATATTCAGAAAATACTGTAAGAGAGACAGATCTCTACTCCAATGATCTTACAGTCTAAATTTTGCATGAGTGAGTACATGGAAGAGTAAATGTTAATAGGAGGGTGGGAAATTCACCACTCCTGCCTTATGCCAGCAGTCACGAAATTAAAAGATGCCTGCTTCTTGGGAGAAAAGCAATGACAAACCTATACAGCATCTTAAAAAGTAGAGACATCACCTTGCCAACAAAGGTCCGTATAGTTAAAGCTATGGTTTTCCCAGCAGTGATGTATGGAATGAGAGCTGGACCATAAAGAAGGCTGATCACCGAAGAATTGATGCTTTTGAATTATGGTGCTGGAGGAGACTCTTGAGAGTCCCATGGACTGCAAGAAGATCAAACCTATCCATTCTTAAGGAAATCAGCCCTGAGTGCTCACTGGAAGGACAGATCCTGAAGCTGAGACTCCAATACTTTGGCTACCTCATGAGAAGAGAAGACTCCCTGGAAAAGACCCTGATGTTGGGAAAGATGGAGGGCACAAGGAGAAGGGGACGACAGAGGACAAGATGGTTGGACAGTGTTCTCAAAGCTACGAACATGAATTTGACCAAACTGCGGGAGACAGTGGAAGACAGGAGTGCCTGGCATGCTCTGGTCCATGGGGTCATGAAGAGTCGGACACGACTAAACAACAACATTGTGGCTTTCTACGATCTTAGGCAGAAGTCTTTCCCAACACTGTCATACAATATCATATTTCTAGCTGAAGATGCCAGCGGTAGAACAATATATGCACCTGAGAGGGCCAGATGTACAATTCTGCCCCAGAGGGATTCCATTGAGTGGCTGGGGATTGAGCCTGGCTTTGTCGTATTTAGAGGCTACAAAATTTACAAACAAATTAAGGTTTCAGTTGTGCCATATGCTCAGCCATCCATATAGACTAGCTCCATATTTTTGCTGCCATCCAGAAATTCCACAGTATGTTGTTCCAGAGTCAGTATGTTTTCCCCCTCTGGGGAGATGAAACTGAATCCCACTGCTTTAGGGTTGCCCTTAAAAATTATCAAGGATGGAGATTTATTATGCTTCCATGGGAAATGCAGGCGGTTCTGCTTCTCTTGAGTCACATTTTTGTCTGATTTAGCAAGAAGCTAGGCTGGAATTTGACACTTCCATTGATTTGTCAATATTCTTGTTGCCGTCTTGTTGTAGTCCCTGTAGTACTAGTTGTGCCAAGCAAATTAAAGAAACAATATTTGAATGCTGCAAAAACACAGTTGTTTCCTTTGTCAACAACAGAGATTTTGCTTGGGTTTCTTGTGAAGTTTTTCCTACAGCATTCCTTCCTTTGCCCCTCATTATGAATCAGTATTTAAGAGCTAATTCATGTGATACATTTTGTCTGCATAGGATGCTCCCAGAGTTTTCCTAGACACAGATTTATTAATAAGGATTTTGTGGGCTATCAAGCCTCATATAACCAACATGCTTAACCCTAATTAAAGCATGAAGGGGTTAAGACCATAGAGTAAACTGTCCTGCCAGGCTTAGCTAGGTCACTCCTCTTCACCTTAGAAAAAGGGTCAACAGATTCTTTGTTCTCCATGTGAACCCTACCAGTAAGGAAGTCTCAGCTGGATGTCCAGACTTAGACCACATGGCTTAAGCAAGCCATCTTTGTGTTTCTATACGAATCATTCAGAAAAATTTACCATTTTGGAACCTAAATTATACTGCCAGACTTTTTTTTACTGCTGTATGGAAAAGCACATGAATCTGATCTTTGAAGAGTTTGAAAGTAAGCCATTTTTAAACATACTAAACATGTGGGGTTTTTTTCTATACTTTAACTGGTTACATAGCTGTCAACCTTTCCCTTTTCTTGTGAGGAATCCTATTCGGGAATAAGGGAATTTCCCTTTAAAAATAGGAAACACTGACAGCTATGACTGGTTATTGTTTGAAATAAATATATACATTTTCTATGCTAAGGGAAGCAGGGAACTTTGGAAGCAAGAGGGTATAGGTCTAACAGCCTATATTTCCATGTTTTACTTTGCTGCATATTTTGTGATTTTAAATCGCTGCTGGAGTTCTGTCACCAAAGAGTGCTTGCCCCAAAGCTGGATCTAGGTATCCAGGGAATTATCCTATTTTACCAGAACCTAAAATTTCCCTCTTTTGAATGTCAACTGGTTTCTACTGCTCACAGTCATAAGTTCAGGGAATTGCCCTGGGACACAACAGCTGTACTCACGGAGAAGTGGCCTCATTTAAGCCTTAAAATGGTTTCAGCCTAAGCTGTTTGAGGGACCCTCTGCACCCATATCAGCCTGCCTGCACACTGGGATATGCAACAAAAGGCCTCCTTATTTGTCCAGCTCCTAGATCAGTGAGATTGGTGGCTGCAAGGGAGGAGAGGGACCTTCTGTGATGACTTCAGGTAAAGGAAAAGGTAAAGAATTCCCTCCCGGCAGATCTGCAGCAGGCTGCCATGCTTTCCAGCTTTTCAGAAAGCTTTAAAGGCATTTCCTATGAGCCTATTATTGATTCACGTCCTCTGGCTTTGGCTGCAGGTTGCTCATGGTGTGAAAAGTGATTTATCTGGCTGGCTGAGTTAAGTTTATTGGTTTTTACCTTAGCAGGAGAAGTAAGGTTTCAGGGTTATTTTGTTCCATTGATATTTTGTAAATACAACACTAAAACACCGTGGATGGCCAAGCACTCTTCAGAAAGGTGGGCTGAAAATATTTTAAAATAAAGAAATGAAAATGGTATTTAATGAATTGAACTAAAATCAGTCCAGTCCTACATTGTGTTTCCAGCTATGAAAACTGCCCATTGCCATCCACAGATTAGTTGTAATGACAAAGAAAGCTATAAATTTCACTCAGGGATTAGCCCAAGAAGTATTCCTGGATACTATGTCTCAGTTGCAGAACATATTGCCTTCAGGACTGAGTAACTATAGCCCTATTTGTAAGATCTTCGCAGAGTGTGAATGAGCGTGTGAAGTTCTGCCCACTGCATCCCTATCCAATTCACGGTGGGTGACTATGTAAAATGGGGGCCACCTTTACTCATGAAAGCTCCCCTACTGTAAACCCAGCGTAATTTGGGTTCTAAATAACATTGTTGTCCTTCACAAGTAGGTACCCTGCTTCACACAGCCTCTTTCCATGTCAAAGCGAGTGATGGAGAAGGCAGGAGTAGGAAAAGAGAAAAGGCACACTCAACCCTGCTTGCTGCTGCTGTGTAGCTTTATAGTCTCACAGCAAGTGTTTAAGCTTAAGGCCACAATTTATTGAGGTTTTCAGCAGCTTCCAAGCAGGACTGATCATGTTCTCATTGACTTGGTTTCCCCTGCACAAAAGAAGTGCCTTGTTTTATTCATGGCTAAGGAGGCTAAAAATGAAGATTGTTATGATGCCCTTCATAGAAATCTATTCTGTATAGGAATGAGGTCACGCTCTCAGTTGATTTTTAAGTTAGCTCTTTGTCGAAATTTATATTATATAGAATAAAAGGACGCATTGGAAAGGCCTTGACTGGCTCTGTGTGTCTACGTACACATAATGGATCGCTCAATGGAGCTCCTGACTTCAGTGGGCCCTGGGATTGCACCTTACGGCACCTCATTTTGAATACACATACCCTACAAGTGTCCTGGGGGAAAACAGGACATCCTGTTACTCACGCAAGAGCACAGCGGCCATTTTGGGCGCCATGATTTCATGCTGAGATCTTGCCCCCCAAAAGTGCTTTCCATCCTGAAAAAAGCACTTTTGGAGGGTAGTGATCTCATGAAGTGCCCAAAATTCATGGTTTTGTGGGTGCCATGCAAGCACAGCCCAGAAAAAGCACATTTTTAGGGCTCAGAGATCTCACGTAGGTCACATGACCCACACAGGAGGGAAGACTCATATCCCGGTTTTTAGGACCCTAAAAATTGGTGGGTATGGAGACGTACTCAATTGGAGGAGGTCAGATTGAAGGTTTATCCACACTTACCTTTCACCCCACTGTTTCCAAGCATGAGTCCAAGCTCAAAAGCGAGCATGCTGTTTTTACTCTGGATCTTTCCCCATGAAAACCTGTTCCTTACCACTCAGTTGGAGCAAACATCAATTTGGGTCTCCACAGATTTCTGTTTGCTTTCATTGAGCTTTAAAGAGCGGGTTTCCGTGGGGAAAGCTCCAGAGCAAAAAAAGGGAGGGCTCTCAAATTTAAAGCATGGACTGTGCCAGAAGTGAGGATAAGCCCCAAGTAATTACACCCCCCCCCCCAAAAAAAAAAATAACAAAAAACCCAGCTTGGATTTCACACAGATACTTGCACATCCTGTGTCAGGTTTACAGAAAACAAAAAGGAAGGGCTATTCACAGGGCAAACCCAACTGGAAGCTACATGGAAGGGTGGCAAAAGATAAGAAAAGAATCAGCCCTTTCAGCAGCAAAATAACCCTGTCAAGGCCCCTGTGCATTTTTGTATGAGGATGGATGATTTGAGAGAAAACTAAATGATATCAACAAAACTGCTGGCCTTGGATAGTGTCATAGCACTTTATCTTCTGAAATGTGCAAGATTCCTAGGCAAACACTATTTCTTTTCTAACCTTTACAACAGAGGCAGGCCATAAATCCCATGAAGGTCTACAAAGTCATGACATCAGTGCTGAAGAGTTCCATAACCTGGCTGTATTTTGGCACATACAAGCACCAGCCTTTAAATTGTCCCTGTGTTAGTGGTCTATAAAACAGTCAGTACTCTAGTATCTGAATTTAGACCTAACGCATAACAACTTTACACTTTTATATGCAATACCTCTGTGCAATATATAGATAGGAATGCATCTAAACTTCTCCTAGTTTTCCACTGGAGAAATTGGAGGGTGGGGGTTAAGTAAGTTGGACTGACAAACTTAAATGGACACTGTTGTACTCTCTTGGTGGCTGCTGTTCCCCGGAATGCGTGTGGATGTAGCCTCACCCTGGAAGCATTCTGGGGTGAAGTAGAGGTTACTAATGTTTTCCTCAGAATGCCCCAAAATGATGCTATGACCGGGACATTCAACAGGGAGAGTAACGACAGCTAATGAGAGCAGATCCATTGTCTATACAGTGGTACCTCGGGTTAAGTACTTACCATATTTTTTGCTCTATAAGACTTTTCCCTCCTAAAAAGTAAGGGGAAATGTGTGTGCGTCTTATGGAGTGAATGCAGGCTGTGCAGCTATCTCAGAAGCCAGAACAGCAAGAGGGATTGCTGCTTTCACTGCGCAGCGATCCCTTTTGCTGTTCTGGCTTCTGAGATTCGGAATATTTTTTTTCTTGTTTTCCTTCTCCAAAAACTAGGTGCGTCTTGTGGTCTGGTGCGTCTTATTGAGCGAAAAATACGGTGATTCGTTCTGGAGGTCCATTCTTAACCTGAAACTGTTCTTAACCTGAAGCACCACTTTACCTAATGGGATCTCCTGCTGCCGCCACGCCGCTGGAGCATGATTTCTGTTCTCATTCTGAAGCAAAGTTCTTAACCCGAGGTACTATTTCTAGGTTAGCGGAGTTTGTAACCTGAAGCGTATGTAACCTGAAGCGTCTGTAACTCGAGGTACCACTGTACAAAGTATGCTGCACCACCACCCACTCAGAAACTCTCCCTAATCTTCTCAACCAATTTGACTGTTCCCCCAAGTCACCACCTGGTTTGAGCCGCCCCACCCCGTTTTGCCCTGACCACCTATTTCAAGCCAAAATCTCAAGCTGTTAATGGTGCAGTTTTGCTAGAATGTATAGTTTCTTCATCTGTGTCCTCCCTCACCTCTATACACTATGATGCCGTCCCCCACAAAATAAATAGCCCAGTCTTGATGAAATTATATTTTCCTATCAGGATTACACACCCACAAACACTAGTCTGACGTGAGGTGGGCTAATGGGTCAGTTGTCAAATTTCTCATTTTCCCAGTCTTAAGTTCAGTACAGCACACCTCTGCATCAGTTTGCAATTTTAAAAGTCCTCATGAAAATGTGTTATTATTTCAGTGCAAACTTCTCCTAAAATTCACATTTTTGCAAGCAATTTCCCCTAATATAATGCATTTTATATTTTCTCCAACATATGCCTTTTTAAGCACCTTACCCCCTAATATTTTTGCATGTTGTTTGGTTGGAAAATTTCAGCACAAAACTTGGAGAAGTGTCAATTTCTAAGAATAGCTGGTTTTCTTATTTGTTTATTGTGTCAGAAAGTGCGAACCAGCTAGGCATTAAAATCCTAACCAAACCAAATTTCTTTCCATCCCTACGTCTGACTCAGCAGGGCTTTGCTTATCTGCTTATGGTGAGATCTTGTTCCCAGCTCCATCCTTCAGGGAATGAGCATCATCTGAATATCAGCCTTGGGATGAATTACCTCCACCATAGTTATCTAAAGCACAGAGAATGTTCTTTCTAATTTGTTGCCGTAGTAAATACATCCACCCCAGCAACTGGGCTAAGGCTGGCCTATGTAGATGCTCCAAGTGAAGAGGAATTAAACATACAGTGGTACCTCAGGCTACATACGCTTCAGGTTACATATGCTTCAGATTACAGACTCCGCTAACCCACAAATAGTGCTTCAGGTTAAGAACTTTGCTTCAGGATGAGAACAGAAATTGTGCTCCTGCGGCGCGGTGGCAGAAGGAAGCCCCATTGGCTAAAGTGGTGTTTCAGGTTAAGAACGGACCTCCGGAACGAATCAAGTACTTAACCCGAGGTACCACTGTATATGCAGTGGTAAGTTTCATCACACAAACAGCATTTGCAGCAGTTTTCACCATGAAGCCAGAAATATGCTTCCTAACTCTTCACAACACAGGGAAGGAGCAGCACCTATAGATATCATATCTGAATTGAGCAATACCAATCTGGAATGGTATGTTTAAAGGTTGACAGTACAATGCTATTGTTAGCATAGCTTGTGTGATTGGATAACCTCCAGCCTCCTAAATCCTAAAAATACACAAATTCCTGAAGGGAGTGGGATGTTGAAAAGGAATGGGATGTTCAGTCATATTGAAATGTTTTGACTGCCACAGCCAATAGCTCTGTTTATGCAGGTCAAAATTTATCATGCATCACCATTTGCTCCCATGGAAATGGACTAAAAATAAGGAAATTCGATCGGCTTCTTGGGTGGACTTTAGAAAGTGCACTTAGTGCAAACATGGGTGTGTAAACACAAGCTTTCTTCTTGCTTTGGTATGCACACTTAGCCCCCACTAGCATTAATGGGAATTATGCATGCATAATGAATGGGGAGACTAGACCCTGCATGAATAGGGCTCTTGTTAGTATAATGAATACATTTAACCACTAATGTTTAGAGATATGCTGAACTATCCGGCTTAAGTCATTTTCTGAACAAAGCTACCATGACCAACCAATACGGTCCAATTTAGAAATTATCTCTTACTTTCTGTCAGGACTTTGATGGATTCTGGACTCCAAGGAAAGACTTTTACTTGTATTCTCCCAAAAGAATAAGCAAAATGGATTCTCAAAATACATTTGTGGAACAAAATTGTACAAAAGGAGTTGGGACAAGAGCCGGGGGGAAATGTTAATAAAAATACATAAGACCAAAACCAAAGTCTGACCCATCCTTTAGGTAGGTATCCGATTGAGGCATTACTGGAGTAACCAAAGTACATTGCATGTATCTCCAAAAATCTTAAATTAGAATTTCGAAAAATAATTCTACCACTGTCATCTGCAAAGAGACATGGCATATCACTGTGTTGTAGCTTTACCACAAGTCTGGCTGGGTAATCTGCTCTCTGAATTTTCCACAGGAAAAACAAGGAAACATCTTTATATAAGACTAAATAGAATTAATTTGGCACCACCACTGAAAAGTGATCTCCTCCCAGAAGCAGCAAAATAGATGCCATTTTTATTTAACTTAGATGTGCCAGATGGGAAGCAGTTGTGTTACATATAAACCAAGTTTGCAGTGTTGCTGTTTCGCCAGATATTATTTGATAAATGCTCACTCACTGGTTGGTGTTATACAACACAAAGGTTAATGGCATGTGATGTCCTCAAAGAACTCCTGCGTATACCACAAAACTAAACCAGGCTCTCTTGCATTTCAGTAAAACTTGTGAGAGTTTGACTGGTAGCACACGTGACTTCTAATAAGTTGACACCACTTTAAATGAATAAAAAACTACTGTTGTGGAAACCTGGTGTTACAGTGGTGCCCTGCAAGACGAATGCCTCGCAAGACGAAAAACCCGCTAGACGAAAGGGTTTTCCATTTTTCGATGCGCTTCGCAAGACGAATTTCCCTATGGGCTTGCTTCGGAAAACGAAAACGTCTTGCAAGTCTTGCGATTTTTTTCGCTTCCCCCCCCTTTTTCTAAGCTGCTAAGCTGCTAATAGCCTTTTAGCCACTAAGCCGCTAAGCCTTTAATAGCCGCTAAACCGCTAAACCGCTAATAGCGCTAATCCGTTAAGCCGCTAATAGGGTTCCTTCGCAAGACGAAAAAACCGCTAGATGAAGAGACTCGCGGAACGGATTATTTTCGTCTTGCGAGGCACCACTGTACATACTATCTCCAGGATCAGAAGCAACATGTCTCTGAATACCAGTCACCAGGGAATAACAGCAGGAGAGGGTTATTGTCTTCATGTCCTGCTTATGAGGCTTCCTAGAGACATCTGGTTGGGCATTGTGGAAAACAGAAAGGTGAGTTAGACAGGCAGGGCTCGTAGGGATGGTAGCAAAAGCCGTTCACCTCCATCCAGAGTTGGAATGACTTTAAAATTAACTTGTCCTACCTTTCTTTTCCCTCATGCTTTAACAACCAAAGCTAGAAAACTATTCCAGCTTCTAAAGGTAAAGGTAAAGGGTAAAGGGACCCCTGACCATTAGGTAAAGTCATGGCCGACTCTGGGGTTGTGGTGCTCACCTCACTTTATTGGCCGAGGGAGCCGGCGTACAGCTTCCGGGTCATGTGGCCAGCATGACTAAGCCGCTTCTGGCTAACCAGAGCAACGCATGGAAACACCATTTACCTTCCCGCCAGAGCAGAACCTATTTATCTACTTGACTTTGACGTGCTTTCAAACTGCTAGGTTGGCAGGAGCAGGGACCGAACAATGGGAGCTCACCCCATCATGGGGATTCAAACTGCCGACCTGCTGATTGGCAAGCCTTAGGCTCTGTAGTTTAACCCACAGTGCCACCCACGTCCCTCAGCTTCTAAAGAGAACCAGCAAAGGCTTACAGCAGAACAATTCCATGTGACGTGCTACCTAGGCAGCCAAAGCCATCCAAGAGGAAGTCACAGAGGTCCTATTTCTAATCCTTGGCACCATTTGAAGCTACATAGCTTCACCCACAAATAGAATGAAACACTGAGATGAGAAGGGGGTGGGCTGTAATATCTGGATTAGCACTGTGCTGATGTGCGGGTGTGGGGTTTCATAGCTGACCATTCGCTTCAATGCATGGAGAGAACATCAGGATTCCTTTTGGAAGCTGTCCAAACAATGTGCCTTAAAGACAGACAGCGATTAGAACATGCCGTCACTTTCACCTTGACGAATCTGTGCTTTACTTTGTTGCCTGATGCCAGAAGGGATGACATCAGCATCCAGGTGTTAAGGTGTACTTGCACAAGGAGCTTCTTATGCCTTTGCTTTGGGATCTTTTTATTATTATTTATTTATTTGCTTTTCTGTTACATGTTCTCTACTGATAAACTACGTACATAATACCTTCTAATAATAATAATAATAATAATAATAATAATAATAGTAACTTTTTATTTTTATTTATACCCCGCCCTTCCCGGTTCATAAACCAGGCTCAGGGAGGCTAACAACAAATTTAAAACACTTAATTGTAAAAGCAGCATAAAATACAGTATAAAACATGAACAACAATAAAATTCAAAGTTCAGAAATCAATTTAGAGGAAATCTGTCCAATAAGCATTAGATTATCCCCAGGGCTACCTGGCTGAATTAGTCCTACTTGGGCCAGCGAGGAGGCTGGGAAGAATTAGCTGTGGGGTCTCAGAGTGGGTATACTAATACAATCAAAACAAAACAAATAAATCCACTTAGGTACTTCCCTTCCACTCCTTCCATGGTTTCTTATCTAATCCCTTCCAAACCGCATCTTCTTGTTTCTCTAATTTTTTTTTCCATTCTTCCTCTCTTTACCTCTTGTTACAACTTACACTGCTGAACTGCTCACATCCTGCTAGGTTAATTATCTTGTTATGATTTTTCATATATTCTAGATATAACTTCCATTCTCCCTTAAGTTTTCTGTCATCTCAATATTCTTTTTCTATTAGTCATAGCCGCTAATTCCACATATTCCAACAATTTATGATACCGCTCATCTTTTGTAGAAACAGCATCCGTTTTCCACTTTTGTACCAGTAAAATCTGAGCAGCGGTAGTGGCATTCAGGAGGAATATCTCTGGGCTTTTAGGGAAAGATCTTTTAAATGTTTTTTTTAAGCTCATTATAAATTGTTTCCCAATACAGTGGGACCTCGGGTTAAGAACTTAATTTGTTCCAGAGGTTTGTTCTTAACCTGAAACTGTTCTTAACCTGAGGTACCACTTTAGCTAATGGGGCCTCCCACTGCCTCTGCGCCACCGCTGCACGATTTCTGTTCTCATCCTGAAGCAAAGTTCTTAACCCAAGGTACTACTTCCGGGTTAGCGGAGTCTGTAACCTGAAGCGTCTGTAACCCGAGGTACCACTGTATTCTTTAATCACACTGCAGGACCACCACATATGGTAAAATGTTCCTACTGTGTTTTTTTTCACACTTCCAGCATTTATCACTCTGCGATTTCAACATCTTTGCCAACGTATTTGGTGTTGAGCACCACCTGTGAACCATCTTCAGATGATTTTCCTTTAAAGTATAGCATGCCATGAATTTCAGGGTGTTCGCCCATAGCTGTTCCCATTAAGTTTAAATCAATATTATGTCCCACATCCGTAGCCCACCTTGCTTTGGGATCTTAAGCACTTAGGACCAGGGGAAAGTTGTGAAGAGGCAGGAGTGGTTTGATATGGGAATATTCCACATCAGTACGGTTCCTTGGGAGGTGTGGAGTTTGCTATTCTTTCTAGTGCCAAGAGGAGATCCTTTGAAAATCAATTCTTGGGAGAGAAATATGGAATGAACGTAGGTCCATGTCCTGGGAATTAAATGGTTTGAAAGAGAATATGCAGTCTTTGAGACCTGGACCAGTTGCAGATCACCAAAGAGGAAACACAATAATTACTATAATTTAAATAGAAATACAATACATCTCATCATAGTGGAGGAGGGCCGTGGCCAGGATTTGCTCAGTCCCCTGTCCAGGTGCTGTTGATGGGAAATGTCAAAGCCACTTTTGTCACTTCAGTTACAGGACTGGGCTCCATAACGTGTGACACATATCCACCCTGTGCTCTACACAGGGTTGCTTCATGCATTCTATCTTTTATAACAGGGCTGGCAACTGTGTATGATAAGTTAGCATTTCAATCAACCCACCCACACGGTGAATTCCCATTAGATATGACTAGTTCAACATGGGAAGCAGCTTCCATGCTGCTTGAAGGCAGTCAAACTGGTGATATAGTCCCTGTCCATAATCTTGGATGCAGGACGGAGATAAGGTCTGAACTCACATTCCTTAGATCAAAATTCAGTTTTCCATAACTGAAATTGAGCAGGAAAGCAGACCACTCTCACACAGAAACAGAAGGACTGAGGAATTGGGCACAAATTCTTTTTACCACCAGAGATTTGGCTGTTGACAAGTCAATTTTAATTTTGTTTTGCCCCTATAAATCTGCACACTAGGCTGAAAACTGATATAATAAATGTACCAAAGCATTAACCACCACATAGGTCTTTATCAGGAGCAGCAGGGTGAGTGTGGTTCTTGGAGTGTGGCCCAAGAACCACACTCACCCTAGGCCATCCTCCATGCTGGTGGTAGGTGTGGCCACCCCATATTTTCTCAGGCACCTGCAAACACACACACACACACACACACACACACACACGAAGGGCACAGCTCCCCTCTCTTGGTTGATCCATACAAATCAGCTGAGAAGACTTCTCATCCCTTCTCCACCCATCAGATTCGTCTGGTGGCCAGAGAGGGCACTATTTGCATCTCCGTCAGGGTCTGGGCTCTACTGAATCCAGTATCCTGTCTATTCCCCCTCACCCATTTTGTCATCATCACCGAAACTGGTGGGATTTTTGAGGGTGAGGGGGAATCAGGACTTCAGTCTGAAAATTAGCCTCCTCTGCTCTCTTTCATACATTCATGAAATAAGAGCAACCAGATAAAACTGAATTCTATATATTTGTTCATAACAAATCTTGTAAAGGATCATTTTCAAAAATAAAGCCTTGATACATTTTACCTGTGGCTTTGCGCCACCATGATCTATGCCAGTTCTAAATGATTAATAAAAAAAGCTCCTACTACTTTCAATTAACTTTACTAATTTACAGTGCAACCATCATACCAATGCCTTATTAGCACTGACTTCGAATAAAAATCCATTACGTTAGCAAAGAGCCAGAAAGTCTTATTGTACCACTGCAAGCGGAAAGGAGAAGATAGGAATTTCTGGATAAATAGCATTTTCCAGTTATGTTCGACAGATGTATGTTTATCCATGAAGCACAACTGTAGGAAAATAAATCCAGGAAGGAAGACTAAAAACAGCATGCAAAATCCATATCATTCTATCACTAAGATCTTCAGTAAAACAACATTCATAGCCAATACAGCAGGGGTGGGAAATGTGTGGTACTCCAGATGTTTCTCCAACTCCCATCAGCCCCAGCCAGAACGGCCAATTGTCAGTGAAGATGGGCCAGCAACACCTGGTATGCACACAGGTTCCCCATTCCAGCAAAACATGATCAGAACCATTGGATCTTATCCTGACAATGATATTTTTTATCCCAAAACTTTGTTGTGGAGTCCAATTGCCTCCCCTATATTTGACAGAAGTGCTTAGCTTTTCTTCTTTTTAAAAAAAGTACTCTAAAGGTGAAAAACCCTTTGGATTGCTTCCCTGATATACAACTTAAAAATAGTTCTAAGGATCCAGCTCTTCAAAGCTGCCCTTTATCATCTGGAACAAAGCACTGTAATCTTATCTTTGCAACCTGCCACAATCACAGGTTTTCCAGATAAGTGGTCTAGTAATAGGCAACAAAATACCTACTTGATCTGAGCCTAAGATCACCAGTTGCTGCTAGATGAAAGAGTTACTGGTTTTTCTCTTCTGCAACTTGTTTTATTTTAATCTTAGACTAGATTAATACATATCTCATACAACAAACTACAGCAAATAAAAAAGGCTGAATATGATCATTATACTTGTCCCAAAACACCACTAAAAGACCCTTCTCATTTATTCAGAAATCTGTTTGACATATTTAGTTGCACTCTCCTATATATAGTACCGCGTCCAGGGCTCCGGAATGGATCCCGGACGCTCAGTGAGGTACAACTGTATGTTAATTTGACCACAGTGACAATAGACCAAGTTTTTTCAATCCATTCCAAACAAGCAGGGGCTATATTCTTCTTCCATGTGTTCTCTATAACTTGGAAGGAAGCTTCTGTATCAATGGTACTCCATCTATCCAACTGAATATATTTTGACAGGTGCTCTTCTAACGGTGTCACAAAACTATCTCTCCTGATCCCCTCTAGAAGCCCTCATAATTGCAAATTATTCTTTCTTAGTTCATGGGTTATTTCCTCATACTTAGCTATATTAATTTCTACATCTATCTCTAATACTCTATTCCTTGTTTATTATTCTCTAGGTATACCGGTATTTTCTAATTCTGTTTGTGCTTTTTCCATATTTGCGATTTTTTATTGTTTGTTTGCATTCTATTATTATTCCACCTTTTTCTCCCACCCTAAAGTTTTATTAGCCATCACTTCTAATTGTTCTTATATTTTAATATCATGATTTCCCTTTTTTAATCCAATTTAGACATAAAAACATTCTGAGTTTTATCTTTAACAGCAATCCAAATTTCTAATTTTCTGTCCTTTAAATTTTGTCCTTCTTATACTTTTTCTTCCAGAAGGGTCACTTCTTTTGTGTACAGCTTATGATTATTGTCTATTGTGACCCCATTTGGACCTTCTCTTTCTTGCCCTTTAGCGTTCCAAGGACCTATATTCTGTTATTTTAATTCATTTTTCCTGATACTCCATTCACATTTAGGGGCTTTATACATATCATATGTGTGTGTGTTATTATTGTAAGCACTTTTTTCTTATATACCAGGTATATTTTTCTTATTAGGACACTCTCACCCTCAGTATTTATCTCTATCTTAAGCTTGAACTTCTGCTACCACTATCTCAATTAATTCTCAAATATCTCATATTCATTAAATTTTCTGCATCATATGCATTTATTAGATAGTTCATCCTTCAAATCCACCCACCATCCATTTCAGTTCAATCCAATTATAATTTGTATCCCCATCAACATAATTTATTCCAATCATAGTTCTTACAAGTCATTACATTGCCAAAATTCATTAGGTAAATCAACTTATGTATTTCTTCAATAATCACGATTTAATTCTTCACTTGATTCAGTTTTGAATTAGTTTCACGATAATTGGTTCAGTTGCCAAATTAAGCCAAGCAATCCTGCCTGTATGTTCTTAGCATAAACATATTACTATATATGGCTCAACTCATTTAGCTACCTAGTGCTCAAACTGTGTTGCAATTTGTCTTTTTTCTTAATTTTCCTTACAGTGTGCAGCTGCTCCTTCCATCCTCTTAGCTAAGCCGAGTCACTACTTTGCTGCTTGCCAAAGGGGCCTGCCAAAGTTCCTCTAGTGGTGGCAACAGACGTCTCTGCACCTTGGGGGCTCCTCAACTTTTATAGGCAGGGTCCTGATATATCTTGCCCACATTTGGGTCAAAATCTCACTCCTCGTCCCTCAAATTTGTGGAACCAGGGAAACTTCCACAGTGGCAGAAGACTACTCAGAGTAGTTGGGCAGGAGTTACTGGTGTGAACCTAGTTGTCTTCCCTTTCCCTCCATTCCCAGCTTCTCCTGGCAGCTGTTCAGCTGTTGATATGCCCACCAGGTCTCAGTGTATCTCGCCTATGTCTTGTTCAAAACCTCAGCCCTCCTCCCTCAGGCCTCTTCCACAATTTATTAATTCATTGGCAACTGCTTAAGATGAGGGCTTAAGGTGTGGTGACATTGATATTTATCAATTATTTTCAACTGAATGTAATGCAAACCCACTCTCTCAGGTTCGTAATTATAATGTTAATCTACTAGTAAATATTTGTGTTCTTCATTTTTCACATAAGATGCTTTTGTTGGTCTAAGTAGTAAAAGAAAATGTTTCATTCTGGTTTACTTTGTTTCATTTCTGCTTCTATTTAAAATTCTGAGGAGAATCTGCTCCTACTCACCTGCCCCATCCATTGCTCGTGAATCACTGGGCCCTGCATCAGTTTGCTGAAACATGAAGACAGGGACCTGGAGGTCTCCATCTGTTGGTAGTAATTCTATCCATGCAAATGTATAAAAATGGACAGCACACAAGAGAAGCCATTAAAGTAGACAGATAGTCCCAGGTTGGAGACTTACGTTCAGAAGACGACGGAGGAGAAATCTCCCCACTAGGAATAAGTCCTATATACTTTCTCCAGTATGGAGGAAAAACCAGAGTGAATACTTTGATTCTAAGAATGTTGTAGTCAAAAGACCAGAGAAAGACTAGGGAAGGCAAATCCTGATAGACAGCAATGAAAGGTAGGGTTGCTTAAACAGGAATTTAGCAGCACCTGTACTTTACGGTGCAGATTTGGTAATGCAGGCTGTCTACGCACCAAACACTGAAAGCACATTCCTCCTCTCAAATATACCCGGAAGCTGTAGTTTACATCCTACAATTCCCAGCATCCTTAACAAAATACACTTCCCCAAGTTTGGGGGGATACTTTCGATGTGCTTTAAATGTATGGTTCGTATGCAGCCCAGTCAAGTGTTGTAATGATGATCAAGCGCTGGGCTGCTGCTATACAGATTCTCTAAACATCTGGTGCTAAGATAGCATCATGTCTTTCCGGACACTCAGAGCCAAAACTGACTTGTGAGGTGAGGGATCTGTGATCAGTTTTCCTAAAGGTTAAAAAGCAAAACATAAAAATTAGCCACCAGTGACTAATTTTGATCAAAGAAATGGCACTAGGAAACAGATTTTTTTTCCCCCAGGCAATTTTCCAGATCTAAATACTCCTCTATGTATATGTGTGTGTGTGTGTGTGTGTGTGTGTGTGTGTGTGTGTGTATACACACACACACCTCAAAGCTACTATTCTGGGAGCAGAAATCAATGGCGTGTATTAAAAATCACTTTGTAAGTATCTCTAAATTCTTCCATTCCCTTGACTTTGCCAGGCCACCCTTGTAACCTTCCATCATCATGTGAGTCCTTCCTGTGGTGGCTTTGTAAAAAGTAGCCACATTTGCATAAGACAAGAACTTTAGCTTAGTAAGCCATATCATGCATGAACTGTGTACTAATGCACGTTGTGCTACTGCTCCAGCTCTGCTACTCCCATGATCTGAACAGGAAGAAGATATCTTAGCATTGCTTCTGAACACAGAATTGCCATTTGTTTTGCCCTAACAAACCAGGATGTGTAAACCAACAACAAGCCATAGTTTAAGGCTGGCTAGTGAGCCTGGCTTGCTAGAGAGAAGCAAAACATGATCACAGGTTGAGATGTAACAGTAAGGGCTCCTCCAGATATTCTATTTACTGAGCCTTCATCTGCATTTGCTTGCACAAAGCTTACATGGAAGATAGATTATATCCTGCCTTTGCTGAGCATTTGTTTCTATTTGTTTGTGGAGCCATTAATATGACAAAAAGCATTCATCCTGCTTTGCTTGTCTAGTGTCCCATTAATCATTCACTCACCCCACACTTTTCAATATATTTCCCAGTCCCTTTCCAAACCACAAGAAGTCTGATCCTTTCTTAAAATAGATTTGTTATACTAAGGTGACAGAGTGCTTTAATCCACTTGAATTGTAGAAACCTAAATTTACAGTATGCACTTGACTCTTATGCTATCCCCTTCCTGGTTTGCTTACCTGCTCATGCCAGGGGAGGAGCAGAGCGGAAGTGATTGCTTATTAAAGCAAAAGAGTCTATTGACTCTTAACCCCGACTTAAAAATTAGCACACCAAGAAGAGATTGACAAATTTCCTTAAGGTTTCACAGAACTTGAGAATCAAATTACATTTTTAAAAAAGGATAATAACTATAAAGTGCTTTACAGAATGATCTAATTAGGATGATTATTGTTGCCACTTACAGTGGGACCTTGGTTCTCAAACAGCTTGGCTCCCGAACAAATCAGCTCCCAAACACCGCAAACCCGGAAAAAAGTGAGTAAGTGTTCCGGTTTGCGAACATTTTTAATTAAGTTCAAGAACCACGGTACCAATGTACTATAAAAACATTCCTTGTAACCTCATAGGTAAACAGTTGACTTTCATGAAATTTTGGTGACAGTCTAGCAGCCTTTGGAGGATTTGTTTTCAAGTGAAAGAATCAATCATCAGCCAATGAAAATGAGAAGGCCATCAGTAAAACCTATCAGTGAGTTCACTGTCTCCACACCATGCATAAAGGTAAAGGTAAAGGTACCCCTGCCCGTACGGGCCAGTCGTGTCCGACTCTGGGGTTGTGCGCCCATCTCACTTAAGAGGCCAGGGGCCAGCGCCGTCCGCAGACACTTCCGGGTCACGTGGCCAGCGTGACGAAGCTGCTCTGGCGAGCCAGCACCAGCGCAGCACACGGAAACGCCGTTTACCTTCCCGCTATAAAGCGGTACCTATTTATCTACTTGCACTTAAGAGAGCTTTCGAACTGCTAGGTGGGCAGGAGCTGGGACCGAACGACGGGAGCTCACCCCGCCACGGGGATTCGAACACCATGCATAGTTTAGTCCTAAAAACCCGAAACCCTTCCATCAGTTCCAGAGCAAGGTGTTGGATCCAGATTAGTGGAATCTCATAGAAATTAATGAGGCTAGTTTTCTTAATTTCCATGGGAACTAAATGCAACTAACTTTACCTTGATCCCAGTCATAAAGTTCAGGCTTTCCCCACAAATCTTCATCCTTGACAAATATATCCCAGTATGCAATGTTGTTGTAGGTAAGTCAGTCCCTGCACCTTCAGAATACAGTGGTACCTCTGGTTACATACGCTTCAGGTTACATACGCTTCAGGTTACAGACTCCGCTAACCCAGAAATAGTGCTTCAGGTTAAGAACTTTGCTTCAGGATGAGAACAGAAATCGGGCTCTGGCGGCGCGGCAGCAGCAGGAGGAGGCCCCATTAGCTTAAGTGGTGCTTCAGGTTAAGAACAGTTTCAGGTTAAGTACGGACCTCCGGAACGAATTAAGTACTTAACCTGAGGTACCACTGTAACTCTGTTTCATGGTGATGTTCTGAAGAGTAGCTGTCAAGAATTGGGCCATTTATCTACCAAAGGCCAGTTATTGCTGAGGAACATCCAAGCAGTGTTAATCGATCAGATATCCCATTACCCAAGACTCACCAGGTAAGTATAGCAGATTCAATGAATTTTTCAATCAAGAGATTTGGGGCAACTAGACTTCCATTATACACTCATGACATAAGACTGAATTCCAAGGCCCTTGCCTTATTGATGAGCAATCGAGATTAAATGTCAGAGACACCTGAATTTAAATCATAGTTCAGAAGATAAAAGTTTTAATCGCTTGTCCTGATGGAATAAAGGTTTTTCCAGAGATAGCAAAAGTAAGTGCACAGCACATCTGGCCTATGACAGAATTATAACTTTGACAGAATGCTGCTGTGCAGAGAAAGTGCCTCATCTCTATAAAATATACTTTTCATTTTTAAAAAGAGCTAAGTAGGACAATCAAGCATATGAAACGTTCTATAGAAATAAGAAGATGTGATAGATAAACCACAGAGAGTCTTCTCAGCCAAAATCCAGCGCAGCTCAGAGATAATACAAGGAGGAAGTTGCAATAGGGAAGATGACGATGAATATTAGATAAATTGAAATTTAGGATGATCAGTTACCGTAATTCAAGGTATCTTAATCCAAAAGGCTTTGTGTACTATGCTATGGATACATGTGCTGTGGAGGGGGGGTAGTTGATTTTTAAAATAAAAGTAAGTCATAATTTACAAGCTTTCTAAGTGACTGAAAAAATGGTGCCATTTCTTTGAAGATTGACTTAAAAATTTATCATGCTATCCTTCCAGAATTCCTGCTGTTGTCTCTTGCCGTATCTGCAAGTGCTACCCTGAGGCCTTCTTTTTAAAAGTCTTTATCAAGCCTTTATAGCATCTGAGTAAATAATCTCACCCACCAAGTATTGTGTTCAGGCTCTGGGCATATCAATAAAATCCATGTCACCCCAGCATATCAATATTGCTACATGTTAATTATACCTTCCCTGCAAAAACCAATTATCACTCACCATATTCGTATTAGTGCATTACCGGGGTGGGGTGAGGATTACAAACATACGGCCCACAAGAACTTCTGCACCAACAGAACAGAACAAATAGGACATCCAGCTTCCCAAGACAAAAGACTTCCCTTCTCCACAGGAGTTTTCAGTTAAGCTCAGGCAACAGTATGAGCCATTCAATTTCTGAATCCAACAGGAAAAAATCTATAAATAAGAAATAGCATCATAATATAAAATATACCCTATTGTTTATTAATGACCTCAGTTTACGTAACTAAATCATCAGACCTGAACTATCTGCGGTGCACAGACTGCAATTAACTCACACCCTCATTTATCAGCCAGCGAAGTTAGATTTGCAAATGTGCTGTCCAGATGTTAATGCAAGGCACCTACATTAAAAAAACTGATAAAAAATGAACTTTCTAACATATCGGTTGGAAAAATATTGCTCACTTGGTACAATGTGTTTAACACAAAGGTAAGCATTCTGAACTGAGCATTTATTTCCTCCCAACAGCCATTTTAGCCTCATAAATATCCTGTGAGGCACATCACCCAAGAGCCTCATTTAAGTATATTGTATTTAATTATGGGGTATAAGAGTTTTTAGGGGGTTAACCAGGCTGGGATAGCTGGGGTAGCAGGCTTGTTGTTTTTTGAACGTCTGATGTAGATTTCCCCCCAATTTTGTTGTTCTGAATGGGACAATAAAGATTATCGTATCGTATCGTAAATCAACACCACCCAGAGAGTTTCAGAGTGGAGCAGGCATTTTGAACCTGTAATCCTGAAAACACAGGGATTTAAAACCTGTGGTTCCTGAATTGTGATGGAGTTGCTAGACCAGAATGCTTCTGAGCCCAAGCCTGAGGCAGACAAGATGGCTCCCCCTCTCCATTCCACATACAGAAGGTGACTGGACTGGCAATTGGATTCTGTGGACAGAATAGTGTTCTCCAGCAGCTGGAGGGAAGCTGGTAAGCTTAAGGGCCACATTGCACACATTTCTTCAAGGGAAGAGAATGGCTTGGGGGGCCCACTGCCTCCAGTCTCTGCTTCTTGAGGTGGTTGTCTCACTCTGCCTAATAGCTTGGGCCAGGCCTGCTCCGAATGCTCAGACCCCAAGATACAGTAAACAGAGTGTTGTATCCAGTGGTTGCCCTTCCCCTGGAGAAAGATAGACATTGGATAACATCCAGTCTGTAAGCTAAGGCATGTTGTGCAGTGGCGTAGCGTGGGGGGTGCGGGGGGGCCGGCCGCACCGGGCGCAACATCTGGGGGGGGGTGCGCTCGCACTCGCAGCTCTCTGCCCCCTGCTAAAATCCATGGGTTAGGGGGCGCAAATTACTTGCCTTGCTGACAACCCACGCTACGCCACTGATGTTGTGTAGTGGAACCAGAGGGTGCAGGCCAGAGGGAGAAGGGAGCAGAGTGGCACTGGCCAATCAGAAAAACATCCTGGCTGCGCTTGGTGCCCTGATGAACATGGAGGAAGCATAGAGTGAATGGCAAAGCCCATCTCCTTGATTCATGCTCTTCAATTCGAGATTTTACTCGGGAGCAGAGGCAGTCTTGGGTTTGTGTGACCTGTTTGGCTGCACTGGGTGCTGGCACCACAGGGGGCACCACAACAATGGTATTGAATGGAGCACAAGAGGCAGGGGTGGCAATTGTAAAGTCACACAGGGTACCATGGAAATTTGAGAGCCCAAAATCCGCCACTACCTGGAGATTCCAAGAATGTGTCTAAACCCCGAAACTTTAAGCCAGTTCCCGAGATCTGGAAAACTTAATGTTAAACTAACCTTCCTTTTAATTTACATCAAAGGCATTTGGAATACATAACATTCGTTTGCCCAGACGCCCTTGAAAACAGCTGCCATTTGCATCCTCACCAGCTTCTAGCCCAGAACCACACGCCCTAGGCCAGTGTTTCCCAAACGTTTTTGGGCAACGGCACACCTGTTTACCGGGAAAAAATCTCGCGGCACACCACCATTAAAGCCCCGCCCCGTGACGTCAGCGCGCAGCGTCACGCCGGGGGGGACGCACAAAAGTGAACGTTTTTTCCCTTCCCCTTGCCGGGGTGGGAGGAGGCAGCAGAGCGAGGGACTGAGGGACGGCGGCAGCTGAGGCGGCGGCGGCTGTTGTGGTGGTGGCGGCGATAGCGGGCGGAGGAGGAGCCATCGCCGGGAGTTGCTGCTGCTGCTGTTGCTGCTGCTGCCCGGACATGCCCCGCCGCTCGGCACCACCACCGCGGAGCCGCCCCCGGCTCGACGCGGATCCTCGCCGCCGCCGCCTCTCGCCGCCCGACTCGCCCGCCTCCCTCCCACGGCACACCAGCCGGTGTCTCACGGCACACTAGTGTGCCGCGGAACACCGGTTGGGAAACACTGCCCTAGGCACATTTTGAGAGATAGGCAATTCTGTAGCTCCATAGGATCAAGATCACATGGGACCATTTGGACCTATCAGGGAGGGGAACCTGTGGCCCTCCAAATGTTATTGGATTGCTACTCCAATCGCCCACAACCACTGGCAACGCTGACTGGGACTGAGTTGGAGTTCAACAACATCTGAAAGGCCACAGGTTCCCTCACATTTGCTTTTATATAGATGAATATGCATCTTAATTAAGAATGTTATCAACAAGAACAGAACATTTCCAAATAAATGGACTTGAAGCATTTCACATTCTGGCAACCATTCTCCAAGCATCAGAATACAGTAGGTGCATGACATCATACAGTCCAATATCCTCATCTCTCCACAGGAAAGAATGTGGAGGTTATTAGACAATTACTTAGGCAGACATAATTGGCTTATTCCAGCTGAAAATCTGGCTCCCGACTCTACACAGCTTTGAGATATTAAAAAATAATTTAAAAACAAAAAAAGATTAGCAGGAGACAAGTTCCAGGCAGGCCTGCAAATATGCATATCAGATTTTTCCAAGGCAGTGCTCTATTTTCTGCAGATTCTCTGATTCTTATAACATCATTTCACCCCCTCCTGAGCACCTTCATTCATCATAAGATTTATTCCCTTTTACTTCTCTGCTATTCCCCACCCCCACCCGCATTGCTGTGGGTGGGAAGAACTGTGCGTACTGTTTTCTATTTTACCCACCCTCAATTTCTCCTCGCAACAAGCTTCTTGCTGCGTGAGCATATTAATGTTGCCATATTTGCAGGAAAATGTTTACAGCATGAGCTTTCAGTTTGAAAACAATGGGCCCCGTTTAAACTCTTGTGAAATCAATAGGAAGTTTGTGTACCACATTTGTTGCTAAGTTAATGGCGTGGCCTTGTCATTATGTCCTTCAGTTGTCTTCCCGTCATTTCTTGACTGAGGGCCAACCTAAATGTTACAAGGCAGATGTGTGCCAGTCATCCCACATGCATCTTAAAAAAAAAAGCTGCCGCCGACTGCTTCTATTGGCAATGGTGGAACTGCTTAGCCCTTCTTCTCCCCACAGACAAAATCCCACATCCACCCCACAAATGGAAAAGGATACAGGCACCTATTGCATTGCACCTTTAATAAATCCGTAGGTGCAGTTAGGAACATGCAGGCGCTTTCATGTTTTAATCAATATACACTTTTGATTTCTTTATGCAGCCCATCAAGATAAAATTCATATATACTCCTGAAGACTCCTATTGGGATTTGAGAAACTGCTTAAAAATGTAAGGAAGACCCTGTTAGATCAGGTCAAAGGCAGGGAAGTTTCCATTAGTTTCTTGATGTGGTCTCTCAATACAGTGGTACCTCGCAAGACGAATGCCTCGCAAGACGAAAAACGCGCAAGATGAAAGAATTTTCCGTTTTTTGAGTCGTTCTGCAAGACAAATTTCCCTATGGGCTTGCTTCGCAAGACGAAACATCTTGCGAGTTCTTGCGAGTTTGTTTCCTTTTTCTTAAAGCCGCTAAGCCGTTAATAGCCGCTAAGCCGCTAATAGCCGTGCTTCGCAAGACGAAAAAACCGCAAGACGAAGAGACTCGCGGAACGGATTAATTTCGTCTTGCGAGGCACCACTGTATAAGATTCATACATGCTTCATAGCAAGGGGAAACCCCACTACCACCACCAAATTAAGAACTTACAGAAAGGGTTTCAGACTCAATTAAGAAGGCATAGGATAAAAGGCACGGCTGCCTAACAAATATTAAGAGCATGAGAAACACTTAATGCGCAGTGCTGAGGATCAATATCACCTTTTTGTACATTCCTTCCTATCCTTAATTAAAGAGCATGTCAGCCAAAGTTTAAAAGCATATTAACTTTTCACATCTGTAGCTATTTGTTGTTTTCTGGGAAAGCTTGTTATTTTCAAGGGAGCTAGCATGCCTCTAACGAGGCAGGAAGAAAACAAGATTCCTCTGGAAAGCCTCAACATTTGTATACCATGGAAGACTGGCCAACCATAACTGTTGAAAAGGTTCACGGATAGGTTCCGCTTGCACTACGGCTGTACCCAGAAAAGGGTGGAAGATCAAATACCCGCAGAGCAGAATCGGGTTTTTGTGTGCAAAAAGGTGAACAAAGAACAGTAGCTTGTGAACCAGATAAGTTGTGCAGAAGAGGAAATCCGAGCACGTCTAGCTTGTCATGCCAGCTATGCCTGATGGCATTCCTTCTTCGACACAGCTATTAAAGGTGCATATATTTGACCTGCTTTTTCACCTGGCTACCCTAATTCAGCCCATGCTTCACAGCACAAACTTCACAGAGCACTAATCCAGCCACCATCACAGATAACCCTCAAACAGGTTCCAAATTCCATCACAGCCATAAAGGCTGACCACTGTGGTTCAAGGTGGACCCAGCCATAAGCGCATCCATAATAAGGAACAATGCCTGATGATGATAATGATGATGATGATTAAAAAATAGAGTTAGGGAGACCAGGATAAAGGAGGCTTAGCAAGCACACTCCTCATTGAAGGCTGTGCCTTCAGAACACAGCCCTTATTTTCCAGTGTTTTGTCTACAATATTTGGAGCAGTGCAGCAAAACAGAAACAAATGGATTCTCCCCTCCCTACCTCCAATAACCTACTAAGAGTTCCTTTATTTCTGTAACCACAAGAAAAACGTGACACTCTACAGTGGTTTTTAAAAGCCTAGCGTAATTCAGAGTTCTGCTGTCTCTCCAGCTTCTGCAAAACAGAAAGCCACAGTAGGTGGGTCCTCTCATGCTGGGGGGTCTGGAGCATATGGGGACTTCTTATTTCAGGAGCACCATCCAAAAGAATTGTGAAGTGACAGACAGGAAGAGAAGTGAGTAGGAAAGCTGGCTCCTGCCTGATATTCATCTGCCAAAGGAAGCAGCGCACATCTTGGTCTCCATTTGGAAAAAGAAAGACTTCTTTTTGCACATTAATTTTTGGAGACTGAAAACAGCAACTGTGATCATTACCATCAATTCATGTAGTGCCATCAACAGGCAAGGGTGATTTACAGAGTACAAGAGGACATGTTTCTGCCCAAAAGACTATAATGTAACACAGGGGAGGCAAAAAGAGGAATGGGGATGGGGATGGGGGGGCGTTGAGAGTAAATAGGGAAGCCACATTTGCTGTCTATGCATTTGCACAGGTGTAAGTACATATTGGAGGCACTATGTCATTTTGGACTCATAGCTGTCCATGGAGGCACAGGTTAATTCTGTGTCCAGGGCGGCTGTCTACCAGCTCCACCTGGTACGCAGGCTAAAACCCTACCTGTCTGGGGACTGTCTCGCCAGAGTGGTGCATGCTCTAGTTATCTCCCGCTTGGACTACTGCAATGCGCTCTACGTGGGGCTACCTTTGAAGGTGACCCAGAAACTGCAATTAATCCAGAATACGGCAGCTAGACTGGTGACTGGGAGTGGCCGCCAGGACCACATAACACCGGTCCTGAGAGATCTGCATTGGCTTCCAGTACGTTTCCGAGCACAATTCAAAGTGTTGATGCTGACCTTTCAAGCCCTAAATCGCCTCGGTCCAGTATACCTGAAGGAGCGTCTCCAGTCCCATCGTTCAGCCCAGACACTGAGATCCAGCGCCGAGGGCCTTCTGGCGGTTCCCTCATTGCGAGAAGTGAGGTTACAAGGAACCAGACAGAAGGCCTTCTCCATAGTGGCGCCCACCCTGTGGAATGCCCTCCCTTCAGATGTGAAAGAAATAAGCAGCTATCTTCTCTTTAAAAGACATCTGAAGGCAGCCCTGTTTAGGGAAGTTTTTAATATTTAATGCTGTAAATTTTTTAAAACTTGATTGGAAGCCGCCCAGAGTGGCTGGGTAAACTCAGCCAGATGGGCGGGGTATAAATATTAATAATAATAATTATTATTATTATTATTATTATTATTATTATTATTATTATTATTATTTTAGGTTGGCTCTCCTCTAGTCCTCCAGATGTTACTGGACTCATCGGAAGGAGTACAGGACTCTGTCTTACATCTGGAGGCACTAAGGATTCAATTTGGTACTTATTGCCCCTGAAGCACATACCCTATGGCCCTTCCCCCAGCCAGCATGGTCAATAGCCAGAGATGGTAGGAGTTACAGTCCAGCAACATCTGCAGGGTCCCAGTGAGTAACCTCTGGACAACAAAAGGCTCCATGGAAAATGTGGGTTTTAAAGAGGGATTGGAAGCACGTAAGACAAACGGCATTAGGCAAATGTGTGTGTGTGTGTGTTTTTCTAAAGGGTAGGCCCAAGCCAAAGGAGCCGCAAAAGGTCAGAGTCCTTTGGACAGCTATGGGGGGGGGAGAGCTGAAGGAGTGGAGGTCAGCAGAGAGATGCACTGGCATATGAGAGCAGATAAATATGACATGGTTTCAGAGGCCTTTGAAAAGAAGGATGAGGAGTGCAGGATGCATTAGGAGATGAGAATAGAGATTTAAAGAGAGGTGTCATATGGTCAGAGTTATCAGAGAGGTGGATGGTTTGATGGCAGAAAGCTAGAGAAAGATGGGGGGTCAGGGCAAGAGATGAAGAGGGCATGAACCAGAGTCTTTGCAGAGAGGAAAGGCTGTATATTTGTTGTGCTGCAAAGTTAAGGAGAAGCAAAATGGGCTTGGCAACAGAAGTAGATAATGGAATGAAGGGCAGTTATCATGTTTTGAGGGACAAACGGCCAACTTCTTAAGTCAGGGAGCAGTGGGAGGTAGAGAGAAGTATATGCTTTTAACTGCCGGTATTTGTCAGCAGTGTATTTATAAACTTAGCATTTGTATGTCGATCAATACACCTGAAGCAAATCTGAAGCGGCCTCTTTAATCTTGAGTTATAAAGTAGCTTTTCCTGTAAAGCTTCCTGTAAAGTCAACAAATGTAAAACCTCCTAATCCCAGTGGTTATTCCAGGACAAACAGAAAGGCACTCTGCATATGCTCAAAGGCATTGTGTCATTTTCCCATCACGTATTCCCGGGCTGAGACATGATTGGCATCATAAAAGGGCTAATACCGTATTTTTCGCTCCATAAGATGCACCAGATCACAAGAAGCACCTAGTTTTTGGAGGAGGAAAACAAGAAAAAAAATATTCTGAATCCCAGAAGCCAGAACAGCAAGAAGGATCGCTGTGCAGCGAACACAGCGATCCCTCTTGCTGTTCTGGCTTCTGGGATAGCTGCACAGCCTGCATTCGCTCCATGAGACGCACACACATTTCCCCTTACTTTTTAGGAGGAAAAAAGTGAGTCTTATAGAGCAAAAAATACGGTATATAAAATAAATGCCTACAACAATGCGGCCAGAAACAAAACCAAAAAAAAGTGGGGGGAAAGGAAAAATAATTCAAGACCTACTATAAAAGCAGCATTCTAGCCCGGCATACTTTTTATTTCAGGATTTAAGAATCCCTTTGAGACACTTTGACAAAAACACTAAAAGTGCAATCCTATGCATGTCTGCTCAGAAGTAAGCCTATTCAGCTCAATGGAAGTTATGCTGTGTACATATTAGTAGCTTAAAATGCAATGAGAAATTGGTCAGGCAGCCTCAGTGGCCAGAAGTGCCTTTTAGCAACTGTGACTGGTTTGGCAAATATGCCCATTCCTGGACCGGGAAAACCTGGTCTGTGTTGGTTACTTTAAGACTGGATTACTGCAATGTAGGGCTTCCTCTGCACTTGATCCGGAAGCTGCACTTAGCGCAGAATGCTGCAGCATGATTGCTGACAGCGTGAGGCCTTGTCAGCATATAACACCTGTGCTTAGAGGTCTGCCCTGGTTGTCGATTTGCCACTGGGCCAGGTTCAAGGTGTTACTGTTTGTATATAAAGCCCTTAACAACTGGGGACCAGTTCATGAGATCACTTTACCCCACCATGTGCTCACTTGACCGCTTTGATCGACAGAATTGGTGCTACTTCAGCTGCTGCATAATACCGATTCTGGCATCTGAAAGAAATTGGTCATTTAGTGTGGCAGTACCTAGACTTTGGAACTCCCTGGAACTCCCTGCCTTTTGAGCTCAAGCCAGCACTTTCACATTACTCTTTTCAGCACCCGTTAAAAGCATTATTGTTTAGACCAGTGTTTCCCAACCAGTGTTCCGCGGCACACTAGTGTGCCGCGAGATGTTGCCTGGTGTGCCGCGGAAAAAATTTAAAAATTTGAAAGATTTTTTTTTAAAAAGTAAAATTTTCGATTGGGGCGCCGTCACTAGATGACCCCTGGGGTTCCCTCCCTCCCTCCCGCTCTGCGCCTCCCTCCTCCTCCTCCTCCTCCGGGGAGGCCCTTCCTGGCTCTCGGCCAAGGCTTGGCGGCTGCCACTCACTCACTCGCTCGCCCACCTGTTCCTCCATCCCTGCACCCGGCCTCTCCCCCTCCGTCCCCGGCGCGGGGGCTGCCGGGATCCGTAGTCCCCTCGCCCTTGGGCTCCGTGCCCGCGCGGGGTGTGCGAACTATGTTTCCCAGCGTGGCCTGGCGGGCCGGGCGTTTTGTTTGAAGCGCTCTTCTCCCGGCCATGGAATGAGCGCAGCGGCGGCGGCCGGGCGGGCAGGGGCTCTTCCGCGCAGACCCCGCGCAGCCTGCCTGCGCCCCTGCGGAGATCGGGCGGCAGGATGGAGCCTGGGGATCCCCACGGAGGCGGAGTGGCGGAGGCGGAGGCTGCCCCCCAGGTAGGGCTGCGTCGGGGGGTGTGTTTATTTTTGCAATGCTGCATCCACGCCGGAGGGGACGCATTGGACCGCGGGGAGACCCCTTGGTGGGCGTGCAAGGCAATGCATGCGTGCAGGCGTTGCATGGAGTGCAGTGCAATGCAATGGCAACGCGGCGCCCTGCCTGCATGCATGCAACTTCCACCGGCGCTCCGGACTTGGCAGGTGAGGGGGGTCCCCAGTGGGTGGCAGAGAGAGCCGGGAGGGCGAAGGGGAGCCGGGGGGAGCAGCGCTGCTCCCCGAGCCGAGCCCGGGGGGAAACTTCGGCGTTGTTGCGCCGGGTGTTGGAAGCGGAGGCTGGCGGGGGCCCCTCACCTGCAAAACCTGGTCACCTCTCATATATTTCGTGCATTGCATTCATCGCCCGCTTTCTCCTCCAAGGAGCTCCCGGGGACGCGCATGGTTCTCCCCGTGTTATCCTCGCAACAACAGCCCTGCGAGGTGGGTCAGGCGAGTGGCCCAAGGGAGCACCCAGGGATTGTCCTGGCCAGGTGGAGTGATTTGAACCCTGCTCTCTGCCTGGTCTTCGTCCTCATTTAGCCCCCACATGTGCATGACTGAGGTTTTCCCCCCTCGTCTTGGCTATGGTGTGAGTCTGTGCTGTTAATTAATGGGGTTCTGCCTTCGGAGAAGATGAGCCAGCCCTCAAGGAGGTGATTATGTAATTTGCTAGCAATTCATGTCCCTCCCGGTGTGACGCTGCGCGCTGACGTCACGGGGCTGTAATGGTGGTGTGCCTCGAGATTTTTTTCATGAAACAAGTGTGCCTTTGCCCCAAAAAGGTTGGGAAACACTGGTTTAGACGAGCCTACCCAAGTGCTTAGAAAGTTATGATAATTTTAATCTGTTTTAGTATTTTATATTTTGTGTGTTTTAAGGTAGGGTTGTAAAATTCCTCTTCATTTTATTGTGCTATATTTTTGTAAACTGTTTTTAGGGTTTTTTTTGTTTGTTTTTACAATCAAGCAGCGGATACATTTTATGAAAGAAAAAAAGGAAACAAAAATGCCAAGACTTTGGGTGCAAAGAAGCAGAAGTCCCAGCAAAGGAAGAATGGATACAAAAACTTGTGGCGTATCCAGAAATGGTGAAACTTACCAGAAGAATAAGAAATCAAGATAACAAACTTTTTATAAAAGAATGGAAATGGCTTATTGAATATATATGGATAAATTGCAAACAGATAAAAACATTGGCAGGGTTGCAGTTTCATAAGAGTATATATTTAAAGTACATAATGAAATGACCAAATTAATGAATTGGGATATGCAGAAGATATTAAAAAAAAAAATTGAAGGAACCACAAAAAGTGGGGGAAGGAAGTCAAACTTTGAAATGTTAAATTGATGGTAAAATTAATTAAATGTATAAACTTGAAATGTGTAAATAAAACTTTTTTTAAAAAAAAAGACTTTGGGTGGTTACACTTGTTGTTCAACATAGACGAGCACAAAACAAACTACATGCAGATGGAAGACCAATATAACACAATGAAAGAGGTTGCATTAGGGAACAAAAAAAGACTATAACATTAATTGGTTTGTGGGGCTTTCACTGGCATCTTGTCCAGCAAGATCAACAAAAGGAAAAAGGATGTACAAAGCCACAATTTTTGTATTTACTGGAGAGATGGAGGCAGAATGAGAGGTCAAGGATATGCATTAGCACTTCCCTCAAGATGTCCACCTCATGTTTCCAGCACTGCGCTTAATGTATCTTATTCTCTCCAAGGAGCAAAAAGCACTATTTCAGCCTTTTAAAGGAAAAGACCAAAATTACACGAGAGACACAACTGGATCTTGCAATGTCTTTTTAAAAAAATAACTTTGAAGCAGCCATAGGGTTCTCTGCTTCTGATCAGAGCAGTAGCGCTGGAGGAGGAAGGCTTAACCCAGAGATCGGCAAACTAAGGGCCGCGGGCCGGATCAGGCCCAATGGCCTTCAGGATCCAGCCCACAGGCTGTCCGTGGATTGGTGTGGGGATTCTGTTCATTCAGGCTGCGCCATCCCCCCCCCCCGCGCGCTATTCTATTATTCCCTTCTCCTCCAGCCTAGAGGAGGAAGGAGGCTGGGCTGAGCTGCCTGAGCACCATTTTAAGCAGCCCCTCTCAGGAGCCAGCCCTTTCGTGTTGCTCATCTTCCCACCACCACCCTGGTGCTCCTGTGGGCCAGAGCGCAGAGCGGACGAACTCGCTCTGCCTACCCACGAGAAGCAGCAGCAGCAGCTGACCCCTGGCTTAACCCTTTGCTCCCTGTATCAATTACCTTCAGTCCTCACTGTTGTCAGGAGGTCCACACAGGGCTACAGGTACCTATATTTCCCCACCATCCATGGGTCAAATAGCAGCCAAGGAGGGTACAATTTTGTTCAGGAATACTGCAAGGAAGGAAAGCTTAAAACAATGCCCTGCCCACCACCACTCCCTGAATACAAATACTTCAATCCAACTTGAAGCCTCCTGTCAGGACTGCTTTAAATTTAAAAACTTGAAATGTGGAGAAATCTAGTCACTGATCACCTGTATCATTTGGCAGGAGGGTTAGACTCAGAGATAATGATTCGGACAACTCCAGCAAGCAAACTTGATATTAGATATCAGAACATCAGCTCCCTGCAACCCAAAGTAGAAGTCTCATAACTGCACCACAGTGTGTTGGTTGCCATTATCCAAGGCACAGGTGTACAGGCGCTGATCAGAATAAGAGTCTCAGCACACATAACATTAACCGCAACAGATTGCAAATTTGCCCCTTTGCTCTGGTTGCCTCCCCCTCAACATGCTTGAGAAGGCAGAAACGTTTCCACAATTCCATCAGAATAAATCTCTAATTGTCACTAAATTTCAAGGCTCTTAGGTAAGAAGTTGCCACAGAAGACAAATGGTTTGCTCAAGTTAATATATCCAGCCCAAGACAATAGCAAGCAACAGATGCTTCAGAGTAGAAGAGGCAAAGCGAGTATTTTAATCATGTGTCAAACACCTTAATGACTTCCTGAACTAGAGCAATTTGGGTGGGGTGGAGAACACATCTTATGAGCATTCGGACAATAACATTTTGAGAAAAGGCAGCCTTCCATGACCCCACTAGTGTGCACAGCATAAAAAGTTGGTTGCAAGAGTGTCACAGGTACCTATTGGATAGTGCCTGTGACATCTCAGTGAAGAGCATTCCCCTTCCCTCTAGTAACTATCAGACCATTTAAAAGATTTTGAGCACTGCACAGAAGTACTCAAGCATGAAGGGCTTATGCAATCCTACAAAATGAAAATGATATGACAGTAGGGCTGCAATCCTATACTCACTCACCTGGGAGAAAGCTTAATTTAAAACAATGGAATTTGGGTGGCATAGATAGCTTTACCATGCAGTCCTATTCTCTCACTCTGGAAATGATGTCCCACCATTCTGTGAGGGACTGTGCATGCATGTGTGAGAGTGAGTGTGCCATGCACACATGTTTAGAAGCTATCTCCATCCCCCCTCGCTTCTGCACTGGGCTGCATCTAGTCCAGTTCATGCTTTCTGCACCATATTTATGCGAGAGTGACCCCAAAACTACCACCACTATCTCCCGTCCAGGAACAGAGCAATCCTACAGTAAGTTGACTACCCCTTTGCATTGGTGGAATAAAGTGCAACATATTGTCCAGTCTCTGCTGAAGAAAGCAACACCTGCTAAATGAAGAGGGCCAGGGAGGGAAGCAAAACTTCCCCAGGGGTCACTGTTAATTGAATTATTAAAAAGTTATTTCATATAAGAAACTGTGGGGTGGAATGGGGAAGGCCATTATTCCTGTCTTCAGATTCCATTCCCATAAAATAAATTTAAGAAGAGAGGGAATAATACACTAATGAATAGTACATGACGCAGTATCAATTTCAGCAAAAGCTGTGTTTGATATATGTACAGACAATTACTGTAGTGAAAGGCAGAGCTGCTACTTTTAATTACAAGAAAAGTTTCCTTTTGACTTCCCTGCAAAATGTGCTTTATTGTGGTCCACCTGTGACCGAACTAAAACTAATGCTATAAAAAATTTTCCACTTTGCATGAGTCTTGCAACAAAGTGGTCTGGGTTAAATTCTTTCTTGGCATAGCTCCAAGAACTTGGTAGGCTTGCACCTAGAGATCTTTTGCATCTGCAGTTTCTAAACTGCCTGTTAAGAGAGATTTCTCTCTCTCTCTCTCTCTTGGACCAAATGATCCCGGCAATCTAATTTGCTGCTGCAATAGATTCATTTTTCTATGCCTGGTGAAGAGATTTGCTAACAACCTGGCTCTGGGCACAGAGACTGACCAGCACAGTGCTTGGCTACAATAGGAGCTATATTAAGTTCCTAGGAAGTACAGAACAGGGAGCAGACAGACGGGGTACATATTCAGTTAGACTGCTATTGTGCCTCTGGCTTGAGTCACCCTCCCTTCCATTAACCTGATTTACAGGAAGACTATTTTTCATTTCTGTGAGTTCTGGACAATACTCAAATTATTGGAGGGAAGTGGGGGGGCGGACTTTAATGAAATCAGCATGCCCTGCCTACAACACAGCATGTCCTACAACATCCTCCACCCAACACACACATTTTAGCCAAATTGTGCTCCCCGGTAGCCTTATACAACACAGCAGCTAAGGGGGTTGGGGTTTCCTGCCTAATCCTTGCCTACATTCCCATAGGGCCAAATACAGGGAAGCCCTGTGTTGTTGTACATTTAGAACCCAAACAACAGCAAGCCAGCATTTCCAGGGTGCTGCTCAGAACAGGCCGCATTCATAGAATTGTAGAGCTGGAAGGGACCCGAGGTTCATCTAGTCCAACCCCCTTGTGATGCAGGAATCTCAGCTGAAGCATCAATGAAGGCTTTGATGGCCTGCACATCTGGGGCAGCAGCCCATGGCACAGAGCCACAGAAGGGGCCACTGGATGGACCAGCTGGTGCTGAAAGCTAGCAGCCCCCAGAAGGTTTGGCAGGGTCCGCTCTGTGCCACACAAACCGTCCCATCTCACTCGGACTTAAAAGGAAAGTAGTGCAATGGAACTGTCACTCCTCTGCCTCTACGCCAAAGTGGACAAAAGTGAGTAGTGGCTGCAAGGAGCATTCACTCACCAACTCACTTTGGAAGCTCTGCCACCCCAGTCAGGAAATGCAGGTGAGCCAGAAGAAGTGGAACTGCACCCAGCCTTGGCCCACTTACCCTCTCTCTTCCAGGATCCATGGTGGGGAAGTGTAGGCCTTGCAGGAGCAGCTACTGTCTCCACTCACTTCTCTGCATAGGGCTGGACTGGGGAGTTGGGTTAAATGGCCCTTTGGGCTCCTTCCAATTCTATGAAAAGCCTCACGCCCACTGGGTCGCCCTCTAAGGTGGCACAGGCAGGGCTAACCCCCGCCCACCCGCCACAGCACCAGACAGAGTAGGTGAGCAAGTGAGAAGTTGGGTCTTCATGCAAGAAACATCTGCCTGGTTCTCCTGTCCAGTCACCAGTGCACAACCTTCCCTAGCAGGCTGCCACTAACAAGGAAGCAGGTAAGAGACTCCCAGAGAGAGAGGGGGGGAATTAGTTCTAGAAGCCATTGCTGGCCTCATCCAATCATGCAGGAGCAGCACAGTGGAGAAGACAGGGCAAATGATGGTTGCAAACTACTTCTTTTCACTAGCCCACTGTCTCCCTTGGAGGCTTAACTTAGAACTCTCTCTCTCCTTGGCCAACAGGGTGGGAAGGATTGAGCCTAGCAGGGTCATCCTGAGTAAGTGAGTGAGTCACTGCCTTCACTTGGTAGCACAGTGGTGAGGACTCAACTTGCTGTACCCAAACCCCACAGCTGCACACAAACACCCAGAAGTAAACAAGCAAAAAATGAGGCACCTTGCACAAATTCCCGGCTTTTACTCTCTTGTACAGACACGGGTGGTGCTGTGGTCTAAACCAATGAGCCTAGGGTTTGCCGATTGGAAGGTCGGCGGTTTAAATCCCAGCAAAGGGATGAGCTCCCGTTGCTCTGTCTCTGCTCCTGCCAACCTAGCAGTTCGTAAGCACGTCAAAGTGCAAGTAGATAAATAGATACCACTCCAGCGGGAAGGTAAACGGCATTTCCGAGTGATGCTCTGGTTTCACCAGAAGTGACCCGGGAAAACTGTCTGTGGACAAATGTTGGCTCCCTTGGCCAGTAAAGCGAGATGAGTGCCGCAACCCCAGAGTCGTTCGTGACTGGCCTTAACTGTCAGGGGTCCTTTACCTTTACACCTGGGTTGTGTGCATACCCTACATTTAAAGCACATCCCACCCACCCATCCAAAAACCATGGTAACTGTAGCTGACACCCCCCCAAACTGTACTATAATTCCCAACACCCATACAAACTACAGTTCCCAAGGTTCTTGGGGACAGACACCTGCACTCTCACTCTCTCAGTCTCTATCTCTCTGCTCTCAATCCTGCCCCTCCCACCAGCAATCATCCAGCCACCTCTGCCCACCTGCTTGCCCTCATGTTCTTATCAGTACGAGGATTGTGTTAGAAGGGTGTGCGTCCTAACAGACGGGTCACCAAGAGCCCCCAGTCCCCACCACCCACAACCTCCAGGGTCAAAGTGGAGGGAATGAGAAGAATTTCCAGCGAATTGCTACGACCTCCTCTCTAAGCGTTGGGTCCGAGCAACAGCTCAGCCTCAGCAAACCAAGTTGCAGCAGAGCAGACGCTCGGAGCAGCCCCGGGGGCCATTCTGCCCATTGACCGCTCCTTCAGCTGCCGCCGCGTCCATTTCAACTCCCTCGGCTTCCCCCACCCGCTCTAGCACCTCTTCCCGAGCCGCCTTGCTCTGTCAAAAGGCGGCTCTTGTAACCATTCCCAGGTGCCCTAAGCAGAGCAAGGAACCGGGGTTAAGCGCGTCACAACCCCCACCCCCACGGGGAAGCCTTGGGAGACCGCTGGTCTAAACGGGAAGAGAAGGGGGTGCATGTGTACTGACCGGCTGTGGGAACATCGGGCACCAGCTTGAGGGGGCCGATCTGGCGGATCTGAAACGCCGTCCTCACTTCGTGGCAGCTGGGATTCTTGACTCCGGAGACCCCGCCGCACAGTCCGGCCGCCGCCAACAGCAGGAGCCCGAAGCGTCGCCGGCACAAGAAGACCCCAGGGCTCCTGTCACCGGCCATTTCCACATTCCCCACCAGGGACGGAGATAAGCCAGGGACGCCCAGCACGTTCCCAGAAAGTCAATCAGAACCAACACCGGGTGGACTGACTCGCGCGGGGTGGGGAGAAAAAGAAACGGGTGGAAATGGGTGGCACCGCCGCCGCCGAGCAAGCTATAAGCAAAGTTGCACTGGGCAAAGTTGCGAGTTGAGGAAGGCGGGTGGGCGGTGGAGTGAGATTTAAAAGGAAGGAGCCCCGCTGGAGACGGTGCGCTGCACGCTGCCTGCCGAACGCGGAGAGTGGCAACGTTCCAGCCTCCGAACGCTGAGAGCCTGCGAACGTGGGGGTTTCCCTTTCCTTTCCCCACTCGGCGTTCGAACCGTGGAACGCTCGCAAAGGCGGTCCAGCCCGGGGAAAACGCTAGCGTTCGAAACGTGCCCTCCTCCTCCTCCTCTTCGTCCTCCAAGCGGCTCTACCGCCAATGAACGCGTCTGGCGGGAGGTGGTTGTGGTCCTGGCGGCCCAGCCCTCCTCGCACAGTAGGGTATGTCTGTGAAAAGGGGGAGAGGCAGATCTCGCTCATTGGCTTGTTGCTATAATTAGGCTCCTTTAAATAAATAAATAACCCCCACTTTAAGGAGAGAGGGAGGGGGGAAAAACCTTGAGGAAATCTCCTTTAAAGCCGCACACTGACGCAGCAAGATCCCGTGCGTGCAAAGTCGCCGAGGAACGACTCTCTGCTGTAACGCAGGGGGTGGGGTGCGGGGGGGGAGAGGTTTATATGGTTGGGTGCCAGGGAACTTTTCCAAGGACTGCGGGACAGCCTTTGCTTGGCACTAGCTGTGAGCCGTAGCCCGTGAACGGAAGTCCCAGCATCAGATTATATACTGCGGGGATCCGATTTTTGAAAAGTGCGACCCAGTTAGGTGCACATGCGTGACTTTTCGAAGAAAAGACCTAAATCGCGCCGTGGGAGGTTGCGTCAAGTTTGTGCACATGTGCCGTCTTCGGCTTTGAAGCGGCTTGGGTGTCACACCGGCTTCTGTGGGTTGTAACAGCAGCTTGCTTTGCAAAAGAGATCCTTTCTCTCCGTGCCTGGAAAAGCTCCAGTGATGTCAATATATATAGGGAAAGCTGTTGTCAAAGAAAGCAAGAAACCCTAAAGAATGAAAACAAACCTGGCAGTCCTAGATTATTAAGTCCGTGTCCACGAGACACGTTCTTCAGGGAGACATCGCTGAAGAAAGCAAATGCTTCCATGCAACTGCACTTCCGAGCAGAATAATTGACAGGGCAGCTAGATCAGACCAACGCCCTATTTAATCCAGAATCGCGTTTCCCTTGGTGATAAGCAGATGCCTATGGGAAGCCCACAACAGGACATGAGAGCAAAAGTTTCTCTCCTCCCCATTGTTCTCCAGTTACTGGTATTCAGAGGCCTGCTACCTCTGATCATGAGTAGTAGCTGCATCTTCCATGTTGCAAGATTCATGCACTGAGCAGAGAGCTGGATAAGGTCCCTTCTAACTCTGAAAAACCCTCAATTCCATGCTTACTCAGAAATATGACTCACTGTGTTCTCTGGAATTTACCCCCACACCAGCAGGCGTAATATTGCTGCCTTATGCGCGCACCCAAACACACCATTAGGGTTGCCACCTTTTTATTTTTAGCAAAGATCATGTGCCTTTTAACAGCTGCTCAAGAGGTGTAATTCAACAGGTGTATCTTTTCCTGAGCTGAAGTAGTGATGAAAAAAGCTTCACATGTTGAATTTCTGCCATATGTGCATCTATTAAGACTTGGGAGCTCTGCCACGGCCAGGGGGCGGGATGGAGGAAGAAAAAACTTCAGTGCACGCCAATCATATGCAGAGCTTAATCTGAAGCAGGGCTCAGCTCCTGTCATTATTTTCAGTACAGTACCAGAAAGCAGCAAAACTGCTGCTTTTTAACAATGAAGCAGCCACCACCAACTTGGTACCCCTCAGATGCCGTTGGACTACAACTCCCATCAGCTCCAGCCAGCACAGCATCTGACCCTGATGAAATTATGCTAGAATTGTTCAGAATCAGAAACAGTCCTAAGAAAGAGCAATTTCCATGGTCTTTCTTGAACTTAACCATGCCATGGCCTACAGATAATAAACAAAAAGCACAGGCTGTCATGCTAGTCCACTTATTGGGTGGAGGAAGAGCTTCAAAATCAAGAATAAGGTGATGCCCTTACTAAGACCAACGAAAAAGCTCCAGAATACTGGAGGGTAGGAGGCACCCTACATCTGGTAGGATGTAAAACCACAAGGTGGGGGAGAAGAGACAAGAATCAGGGAGTGGGGCAGTTCCTTCCCAAGTCTGCAGTTTATAACGATCTTGTGCTGGAATGCAGGAGGAGCTTTGCAAACATAATTGGATTAGCTGCTCATGTGTAAAACAGGTTGTAAAATGTATCTAGGGCTAAACGGACCAAAAAGGTATTAAAAAGGGGGGGATCTCATCAATAATTTTAGAATATATACAATATATTCTTTTTTTTTTTTTAGAATGTAAACAAGAATGTAGCAGAGAATAATAGAACTGCAGAATTGGAAGGGACCCACCTATAAACCATTGGTTGCGACCAGTCAGGGGGAGACAGCCAGGGTCAACCCAATGCATTTCACTGCCTGAGGTGGAAGGGAAAATGGCACCCCCTCCCATTCCACATACAAAAAGCCAGACAGGCTTGCCTATTACTGTTACTTTAACACTGGTGATGGGAACTGGCTGGTGAAAGTGGCGGTGGGGGGAGCGTTCGACCCCGGGTGCCATCTCTAGGAGGGTGACAAAATCCTCCCGTGTGGATCTTCACAGCGACACTCCTCCCACACCGGGCATCTCGTGCACTCCCGGGCAGATGTTATGTGCACCCACTGATCCCACTTCCTTCCTCTCCCCTTCCATTCCCCCTCCATTATTTATTCGCCTGCCTCCTTCCTGTCCTCTCCCCTGCTTGCCTTGCCTGCGAGCGTCCTGGTGGTGCGCCACCGGTGGCAAGCCTCCCGGGACACTTGCAGGCAGGCAGGCAGGCAGGCAGGCAGGCAGGCAGGAGGATGGGAAGGAGAAAGGCAAGTAAATAATGGAGGGGGAAGGGAAGAGGAGAGGAAGGAAGCGGGATCGGTGGGTGCACATGGCTCCCTCCATGCCCCACACGCCCGCTCCCTTCAGCAGTGTGCCCACCCTGGGCAGCGCGGGCATATGCTCCACCACTGGTGATGGGACAGCATTCTTCAAGGACACCAAGCTAGTTTAGGTGGCATGGGACAGATTGAATAACACACACAGCTCTGTTTCTGATAACTCACCACCCCTCTCAGCATTTGCCACCTGAGGCAGCCAACTCACTCCACCCAACTGTAGAGCCGCCCTGGAAATGATGCATGATCAGGTCAATTTTCACCTCCAGACTCAAAGAATCCATTGCATGCCCTAATTTCAGCATGCTGCTGCAAGACTATGGGAACACAGCTTTATAAGCCATGGTGATGTTCTGATTTTTGAACAATTCTATCTCTGTCTGCCTGTCTATGCTCCCCAGCTTGCCTATGTAAACTCAGCTGTGATTGAAAACTCTTTGTATAAATGCAAATGTGTCTCAGGGAAGCAGTACTGATAAGCAGAGAATAGGTTTGACTGTCTCTCTTGTTGCCCTGGACATGAGAAGGCCACGTAGTGAGCATGTTCTGGGATTTCATAATAGAACTATTGGCTAGGTAATTCCAGTGTTCAAAGGGCTCGGCTGCTATTTCTTGGTTCAAACTCTGAGAGGTGAAAAATAAGCAAACACTAAGTCTCTGTATGAAGCCATGCTACTGCTGGTGTTGGAGCTGTGAGAGGCTTCTGGAAAGATATCTGAGAAAAGAAACAGAAAGACAAGCAAAATAGCTCATATCGAAAGTCTAGTGCGCACAGCAAACTCCTGTAGAAACAGCCTTATCTGATCTGTCTCTCATCCCAGTAATGTTTACTGATGCTTAGCACCAGGGTATTTGCCATCAGTGGAAGAATTTTTGTCCTCCCACCAGAAACAGTTGGTAAGGGCCAAAATTCCTCCAGAGTTTTCTGAGAATTTTTTTTTACTCTATTTATTTATTTGTTCAACTTTGAAACCACCTTTCATCAAATCAAAATCCCAGGATAGTTTACCTTCCCTGACCCACAAAAGGGAGAACCACGTGGCCAAATATTACCCACCATTGTTTTGTGGTGGCTGCCACAGTGTCTCAGAATGACTGCGACATTGTGAAGGACACAAAATGATGGCCGGTTCCACTTCCTGTGGCAACAAGAGCAGCAAAGTGGGGAGGGAAGGACATGTACCACTGCTATTACAAATGAGCCCTGCCACAAGAAACACCTCCCTCTGGATAATATTTAGTGGGTAGGGGTGATAAATGCTGTATTGCAGAACATCTGGGGAAGGCTCAAGGAGAGGATTCCTTCAAATACAGGGCTGCCCACTCTCAAGTAAGATACATGACACCCTTTCTTGGCCCATGTTGATACATCTGCCCATTAGATGCCTTCAGCTTCTCGAAACACACAGGCCAATCAATTTCCTGGCAAAACATCAACAGTGTAAGATGACTTCTTTTATATATGTATTTAAAAATCCATTGTCTCCAAGAAATAACTACCACCTGTAGTAGCAAAGGAATATTAGTAATGTCAGTTCCTCTCAGTCATGTAAACCTTGCAGTGCATTTATTGTCAGTTCCCACCAAGTGAAACATCATAATTAAGTCCTGCTGGCCATGAAATCTATTTCTGTACCGGTTGTAGTGTGAGGTTGTCTATAAGCCTCTAGTTATAAAACACAGTCCTGCGCCTAAAATGATACACCAATAAAGCACATGATTGAGTGACTCCTATTTATAGTCATTAACACTACCAGTCAAGTATTTACAGTGGCCAAGTAAGTTATCTGCACTTTTATTAAGTCTTCATGATTCAGCTGGCTTTACATTCTTAACATTTTGCAAAAAAAAACCCCCGAGTAGTTAACTGTTATTTAAATGTGGCCCTCAATAAGCTCAGAACTGCTAATCATACTTTAAAAGGGATGCCATATACGATTATCTAGAGAGGGCACTGAAAGTGGCTTTAATGGTACAGTCATGGGCATGACTACTCACAGACACTCCAAGCGTCCCTATTTTCCAGGGACATCCCTGATTTAGAGAAGCCATCCTGCTTTCTGATTTGATCCTGGAATGTCCCAGTTTTCCTTAGGATGTCCCTATTTTCACTGGAGAAATGTTGGAGGGTATGGAGTTATCCGACCCACAAGCCGTCTGAAGGCAATCTTGCATAGGGAAGGTTTTTTTAAAAAAAATGTTTAATGTTTTCTTATGTTTTTATATATGTTGGAAACTGCCCAGAGTGGTTGGGGAAACCTAGTAAGATGTGTGGGGTATAAATAGTAAAATTATCATTATGGAATGAGATGTCCCTATTTTCATTGGAGAAATGTTGGAGGTTATGTACACAGCAGTAAGACCCACACAGTTCACTGTAAGCTACTCCCTGGTACACATATAGGATTTTAACCTAAAAGTGCTACATGATATGTATTATTGGTACTTGGTAATTTCTTCTTCTGTTAGTTATTAGAATAGCCAGGTGGAAGGGGAAGACAGACCTCCTGCATCTCTAATAGCATAGGCCAGGCTTCCTCAACCACGGCCCTCCAGATGTTTTTGGCCTACAACTCCAACAATCCCTAGCTAGTAGGACCAGTGGTCAGGGATGCTGGGAATTGTAGTCTCAAAACATCTGGAGGGCCGAGGTTGAGGAAGCCTGGCATAGGCTGTCATGCTAGTCAATTTAGTGGGTGGGGAGAAGGAAGAGCTCCAAAATCCAGAATAAGGTGATACCCTTACTAAGACAAATGAAAATGTTCCAGAATACTGATCCAGCTTCTAACATCTGGTAGTATGTAAAACAAAAAGGTGGAGGAGAAGAGACAAGAAACAGGGAGTGGGGCAGTTCCTTCCCAAGTCTGCAGTTTATAACCATCTTGTGCTGGAATATAGGAGGAGTTTTGCAAACATAATTGGATTAGCTGCTCAAGTGTAAAACAGGTTGTAAAATGTATCTAGGGCTAAACGTACAAGAAAAGTAATAAAAAAAGGCTTGTCACCAACATTTTTAGAATATATACAGTATATACACATTTTTGGAATATAAACAAAAATAGGGGATTTTTTTCAACAGGTGTAGCTTGTGAGGTGAACCACACCTGTTGAAAAAATTCCTATTCCAACTTGCATTGAGTTTCATCTACTGGCTGCCTGTCATCAATGGAGGTATTTGTACGAGTGATATGAAAAGATTTTGAGATTTTATATTTTGAAAATGCAGTGGGTTGGTGGGTTGGAAATGGGCGTGTGCCATGTTTAGCATGCACCAAGAAGGGCCCTCTGTTGGTTGCCCCCCTCCTTGTGGGATTTCACAAAATAGGCCTTCCTCAAGCACAATCATGGCCTAGGATTTTTAGTGTCAGCTGGTTACAAGAGAGCAGTGGTGTTCATGGGTGAGGGTAGAAAAAAGGAAAGGAGCTTAGCAAACAGAGAGAACAAAAAACCAGAAATGTAGCTCTCTACAGCATTAGGTGGTTTTCAGCATTTGTTGAAATAGCTCTTTTGAAGAAACCAAAGAAACAGTACAACAGAGACTAGGTTTTATGGAGTCCTGCATACTTGTGGTCTTAAAAAAAAAGAAAAGAAAAGAAAAGACACCTGGCTTTGTCAATTTCATCTGTCATTAGATCTGATTTTTAAAACGTTTAAGATTCAATATGTTCGGACCTCAAACAGCAATGAAATGCCCACCTGCAGCCAATTTTACCTTTGAAAATCCCCATAACTGCAATCAAAAGTATCTGCATTTTTTCTTTAAAGACTAGCAGTAATATATATATATGGAAGTACTATTTAAGTGCCATGCTTATGTTAAAATTTTAGTCTTCTTTTTACTCATTTCAGTCAGGTAAAACAAAATCTGGGTAGGGAAGAAAGTACTTTAGTTCTTTGCTTTCATGAAAACAGCTATGTTAGAAAAACAAGTAGATGAATATTGGATTCAGAGCACTATTGGTTTTATTTTTAAGGTATTTGTGCCTTGGCAGCAAGGCGATGCCCCTCTGCCACACCCCTCAGTTTTCAGGGTGTCAAATGGAAGGTTAGTCTGTCCACATCCCAGCATATACCCAACTGCTTCTCCTTCTTAAATCAACTTTTCAGCTGCTTTTATTTATGCAGCTCAATTTCCAAAATGTGGAACTGGGACTTCCAGTGCTAATTCTTAAACTCCAAAATCCACTGATCAAATACAAACCTGACAACATCTGGGATCTATTTGTTATTGTTGCACCAATAAGTCTAACAACTGTGAATGTATTGATGGGTTGAAAACTTTTGAATTCAAAATCCCAATATTTGCACAGAATCTGGGATTGATCCACACTTTGGCAAGAGTGAAGATCTTTATTCCTGCAGCTGATGCTGACAGACAGGGTGGGCCAAGGTTGTGTTTGTATTCACAGCAGGGAGATATCTGTAAACCTAGCATTACCAACCAAGTGTTGGTGATTGTTTGACATAGTCATGTTCTTGAAATAGTTGCTTTTGTTTGCAGGCTAAAGGTTTAAGTGATCATCTGCCAGATGCCTCAGCTTTAACCAGGGTTAATATTAACCATGGCTTAGAGTTATGTGCAAATCAGGCCACTGAAACACTACAGGGAATACAAAAGGTGAACAGGGGAGTATAAAGAATTATTGTGACATTTAACATAACAAGCAGTGATCACACCACGCCAGCTTGCAGGGAATTGGACTAGATGACCCTCATGGTCTCTTGCAATTGTACATTTCTATGAACTGCAGGGCAAGGGAGGAGCAGGGACAGAGCAGGGGGAAGGGAAGTAGAGCCAATTCTGAATTAGGACAAATAGGATGGAGCAAACTATACATTACAAATAGATGCATAGTAGTATAAGAAAGAAAGAAAGAAAGAAAGAAAGAAAGAAAGAAAGAAAGAAAGAAAGAAAGAAACCTCAGTGGGTTATAATCCAGATTATAAAGCAGGGGAAACTGAGATTCTTTTCTTTTTTAAATCATGTTTTATTATGTTTTCTATTATAGCCTGGTCACAGAAGATGCAACAAATACATCAATAACAAAGAGAGGGGGGTCAACCTCCTTTTATCTGACCCTTTCTTTGCCATTTGTCTATTCAAAGTCATCCTCTCCCCCAAAGGAGAGTTGCATGTGATTTCTACCCTACAGAGAAAAACAGCTAGAAGTAGTTGAATTTGAGATACAGTGCTACCTCGGGTTAAGTACTTAATTCGTTTCGGAGGTCCGTTCTTAACCTGAAACTGTTCTTAACCTGAAGCACCACTTTGGCTAATGGGGCCTCCTGCTGCCACCGTGCTGCTGGAGCACGATTTCTGTTCTCATCCTGAAGCAAAGTTCTTAATCCGAGGTATTATTTCTGGGTTAGCAGAGTCTGTAACCTGAAGCGTATGTAACCCGAGGTACCACTGTAGTAGTAGTAGTAGTAGTAGTAGTAGTAGTAGTAGTAGTAATTATGGAAAGTATAAGGGGGACATTCTCCACTTATTCACCACTGATCACAACCTTTAAAAGGGTGGAAATGTTAAGCATATGCTGCCTGTAACTCCCAGTTTGGCTCAATTACACTGAGTACAAGCCAAATTATAGCTCTTATTTGCAACATGTACACAGTAACTTCATTGGGAATACTTCCCATTCCTACATACTTTATTCAGACAGTGTGCACTAATTTCAATTGGAATTCTGTCAGAGGAGAGCTAGCAGGATGCATGGGTCTGCTGAATAATTCACTTAATGAATAATGACTTGCTTTAAAGGGTACTTTATTCTGGAAACACCATTCAGCTAGTTATCGTTAATAGTCAATGGCCGGTTCTCTTATTTAATTTAGTGAGCCTTTTGCTTCTTGCGTTGCTTCATTCACTATATGTCCACAAACACATGTTTGCCATACAAAACGCAGGCATGTCTACACATCTTAGCTGGCCAGTCTGCGTTCCTATAACATAGAGGTGGAGATGTGGTCAGATTACAACTCCAATCTGCCTAACCATTAGCAATGCTTGCCAGTGCGAGTTCCTTAAGGTCCCAGGGCAGGTTACAATAATTAAAAACACAATATTATAAGGAGTTTAAAACAAAATCCAGGCCACTTCTGCTCTAAGGCACAATTGGCTGGAGACACATATTTGTCACATCAACATCATTATGCATTTCAGGCATCTGAAAGCCAGAGTTTCTGACAAAATGGCATGCAAAGGGTTAATCTTCCAAGAAGACTGGAAGAAATTTAAAGATTATTTACAGAAATATTGCAAAATTAATGAATGTTAGAATGATGTCAGAATGAAGTTAAGTGGTTTAAGCAGCAATGTTTTAAAGGTGTATGAAATATGGATTAATAATAGGTGAGAACTCAAAGTTATATTATATTAAGTTAAAGGATTAAGACAAAAATAAAGAGGGAAAGAAACTGCTGAATTAACTAACTGAACTGGAATACAAAAAAGGGAGGTGTGAGGAGGTCAGGGAAGCAAGGATATGAATATATGATATGGAAAGATTGATGTGTTTTTTCTTCTTTTTCAAATGTTTTTTTATCTTTTTTCTGTATTTTGTATTTTTCTTTTTTTCTTTTTTCTTTTTTTATTGTTGTCTTTTTGTCTAATTTTTTTACTTATGTAACTTTTTTCTTTTGAAAACTTAATAAATATCATTTTTTTTAAAAAAAAAGCAAAGGCTTAACCTCTGGAACATGCCCAAGTACCTTGCTATGCTATCACCATCTCTGAAGGTAAATACAGTTTTAAATTGCATTGGTCTGGAAATTGATTTCTCACACTGCAGTCAATTTGAAACGTTGGCAGTGTATACTTGAAGGGCTAGAGGGTTTTTTGTGTGTGTGTGTTTTGCATTTTTGTCTGAATGGAAAGCTGGAACATTTTTGCTTTTACCAGGAAACAGAAAAATCCACAGTTTTAATTTGGAATGGGCTGTGCATCATCTTCATTGATTGTCTCTAAAAGTGCCTGAAGTGCACTAGTGCAGAAGATCCATGCATGAGTACTACAATGTAGCCAAAATGCCTCATGCGCCAGAAAGCCCATCACATATGCTGTGGCTTCTAAAGGACAAAAATCCAGTTTAGATCTATTGCTGGCAGAAATTATAGCTCTGTCAACTAGTTTGTTTGGATTCAACAACCCCAATATTCACAACAGAGGCTAAAGTGTTCCTAGCAAGCTGCATATACAGTACCTCATCCATTCCTCCTGCTACTGGCTTGATTATCACCTTTGAAGTTTATTCATTTGCTACATCTGCAGTGTTTTCTCCAAGTCCATTAATATATGACAATTCACCAGTGATGCTCACAACCTCCAATTAACATTTCCAGCCATCTCAGCAGCTGCACTGTTTTCAGGCTTGCCCCCTTCATCTGATGTGCAACCATCCACTCCATGAAATGACCAAAATCCACAGCCACTTGCTATCTTAAACAGGAGGCAATTCATACTCATTTGCAACACTTTCAATAGAACAGAGTGTGTAGCATATGGTTACCAGACATCCCTGTTTCCCGGGGACAGTCCCCGGATTTACAAATTTGTTCCTGGACAAAATCTGTCCCTGGAATGTCCCCGAATTTCATTTAATGTCCCTGGATTTATATTTTAAGTGTTGTAGATTTATTAGTAGGGAAATAATGTTGCGTGGTTGGTTCAGCGGCACAAGACACATCATATGGGGACGTCCGGCGAGGCAAAATGGCGGGCACCACAGCAGTGAGCAACTCCTGAAGCCAGCCAGAGCCATCTGTGCTACCAGGCTGGCTCGAGGCTGCTGAGACTGCCGCTGCCACTGCCAAGGGGGAAACGGGGATGCCCAGCACATCAACTGAGGGAACCACTGACACACAAACCCCACCCACAACCCAAATCGAGCCAGGAGCAAGAGCACCTCGCCAACTGCCCAGTGGTGCTCTGGGACCAGGAAAACCCCAGAGCTGATGCAGGGAGACGGAGGAGAAGAGAAGGAAGAGAGAGAAAGAGGAAGGAGAGAAAAAAGGGGAGCCCCAACCTTGCTGCACGTGGCTAAGCCCAGGCCCAGCCCAAGCCTACTCCATAGCAGCTAGCACTCCAAGAGAGCAGGCCGGGGCCCAAAGGAAGGCTGCATGACAGAGGAGACCACAGAAGAGATTACTTCTTAATAATAACTTTTTCTCTTTTTTTTTTTTTAAAAAGAGTCCCCGGATTCTTTGAAAAACATCTGGTAACCTTAAAGGTAAAGGGGTAAAGGGACCCCTGGCCATTAGGTCCAGTCGTGGCCAAGTCTGGGGTTGCAGCGCTCATCTCGCTTTATTGGCCAAGGGAGCCAGCGTAAAGTTTCCGGGTCATGTGGCCAGCATGACTAAGCCGCTTCTGGCGAAACCAGAGCAGCGCACGGAAACGCCGTTTACCTTCCCGCCGGAGCAGTACATATTTAACTACTCGCACTTTGACATGCTTTCGAACTGCTAGGATGGCAGGAACTGGGACCGAGCAATGGGAGCTCACCCCGTTGTGGGGAATCGAACCACCGACCTTCTGATCAGCAAGTCCTAGGCTCTGTGGTTTAACCCACAGCGCCACTCGTGTCTGATAACCTTAGTGTAGCATTAAAACAAAGTTCCTCAGTATCGAACATGATGAAGGAACCTCATTGTGTTTGATACACAGGAGTATGGGGAGGCAGCAGATGGAGGAAGCTAAGGGGTGGTGCAGCTGCCACGGCTTAGCTCTGAGATCTGTTCATAGCCTAGCCTTGGCCTTCCATCAATTGACTTGTTGCTGGCTGGCTACTAACAAGGCAACCAGGAAAGCATATTGAAGTGAAGACTGCTCATCTGTGGTCCACATCTGGGCTACAGAAAATGGCATATTCCAAGTGTTGGTTCTTCTTTCCTCTCTCCCCACCCCTGCAGTTCTGTTTTTTGTTGGTTTGTATCTTTGCTGCGGATTTTGGGCTCGTCCATGGTTAATACGGGTGGAGTTGGCTTAATTTTTTTCTCTCTCTCAGCAAATGACCCAGTATGGACATGATTCACCTAACATGATATGCCTGAAGAAACCCCACATAGAGGTCCCCCCCAAAAAAAACCCCCCAGGTTTGTAGGGACAGGAGAATCTCTAGAACAGCACATGGTGGGAGGGGAACCATTCTGTCTAGAAAGCCGACAACGTTTGTGCAGACAATGTTTGCAACAGTGCAACTTTGAATTCTACCCTATATTTTCTGATTGGGGGGGAGAACCCTTGAACTTTTAGAACATCACAGTAAATTCACCTTTACGGAAAAAGCAACTAATATAAATAGTAGCAATATTAATAACAATATTTTAAAAACATACCTGGTAATGCAGTATAATAATAACTGTCTCAGGTGCTTGGCATCAGGGAGAGGTCTTTGGAGATAGAGGCCGGCTTGCTATCATAGTTCCTCTCTCTGCTTTGTAACAGGCAACAAGAGCTGCACTTGCGATCTGCTTTCTTCAGTTGTTTCCCATGCAGGCACCTGCAGCTGAGTTAACACAGAAGTCCCTGCTCATTAGGTGACAAGCTAAACCTGCTGAAATGACTTCTTCTGCACCACTGTTAAAGGTGCAGAAAACCTTCCGCTTTTTCACCAGGCTACCCTATTGCCTATGTAGGAAGTAATAAAGTTCTGACCTGTCTCTAACCCAGGCCTGGTCCTTCCTCTTAGGGGAGCCATATGTCCCCCTTTACAACCTGATTTAAAGATAAAAAACCCTAAAAAGGAAGAGTTGGCAAAACTGGAGAAATAAGAGGAGGAACCTTGAAGTTGAAAATCAACACAAGCCAGCTTGTGAGAAGCAGTGCATTGCTATTTAAATTATAGAAATTATTTGAACCTACATGCCCATGCAACTTTTATGCAAATCTGTTTCCTGTTTTGACTTCAATTTTTGTAATGTGTTTCCTCTTTTTTGGTGATATGGTCAGCTCAGTTGGAGAACAGAGCTGGGTGTGGCCAACGTTGCCCACCCCTAAGCTAGCTGACTATATTAAAGTTTAATATACATAAAATGTTGTGTTTGAATGCGCTGTATTAATAATTCTTGTAAAAAGAAGTTTACATGAAACAGGAGCTTTTACTATAACTAATACAGTAAACCCAAGCAGCTATCGTCAGCAGGAAGCTGATACCTGAGAAATCCACATCTCTGTGTTGTGGGAACCCAGCAGAAAGTTCACCAACTCAGCATGTTGGGAGAAGGAGCTCCCAGCATGTGAGAGAGAGAGAGAGAGAGAGAGAGAGGGGGGGGGGGGTTCCAGACTGCGTTAAATGATTTAAAGAAATGGACCACACTGCCAGCTACATGAGTGTGATGTGTTACTTTGTTATTTCATAATTTAGTAATGTTTATATGTAACTGGTTTTAAGACTCTTCCGCAGTGAAGCTTTGAAACTCATTGCTGGGGTTGAAACCTCATTCATTTCCACACAAGGTCGAAATCAGGGATTCTGCTGAACAACTTTAACTTTCCCTTGACAGGTGAAGGACACTGTCCCTTTAGCAACATGGAAGAAAAAGCCAGTTGATAACATTTGCAGGACAACATCTTTCTTCATAACTCACAAGTGGCTTCTCTACTTCCTTCTTTCCCTGCTACTGGCACATATCAATCTCCACCAGGGTTTCCCAAACTTGGATCTCCAGCTGTTTTGGACTACAATTCCCATCACCTCTGAACACTGGTCCTGTTAGCTAGGGATGATGGGAGTTGTAGTCCAAAAACAGCTGGAGATCCAAGCTTGGGAAACCCTGGTTTACACACACTCTCTCTTCTCCAACTGATACATTCTTCTACTTTTTGCGTACTGAGCTCCTTTCTTCAGCTGAGCCTGGAAGACTGTTAATGAAGCATCTGGCTAAGGACCTCCACCAAATGTCTCACCTGGTTCTTGAATCACTTCAAGAGTTTTCCCCAACTGCCCATTAGTTTGTATTAAGTGAAATGCAGTACCAAGAGGTGTAAAGAGTGCTGGTTTTGGAAGCTGCCTTTTCTCTCAGCTTGTCATCATTTCCAGACTTCCCATTAATCTTTTCCAATATTAAATAAGCATCTTCAAGCTGTTGAATGGAAATTGGTCAGTCATCTTAAATATTAAATAAATCCCTGGCAGATTTCCCATTAAATATGGGAATGTCTTTGTAATGAATTGGCTAGCCATTTCTTACACGAAACTTGAATATTGTCTATCTAACATCTCTAAAATTGTCTGAATATCAGCTGTATTTAAAATTGTTTTGCCAGACTGAGGCTGTGTACACATTATGCACAATACATTTAAACTACATTATTCCTCCCAAATAATTCTGAGAACAATGGTTTACCCCTCACAGAGCTACAATTTCAGGCATCCTTAAAAAAAACAAGAGTTCCCAGGATTCTTTGGGAGAAGTCAAGTGCTTTAAATGTATGTTTACACAGTCTAAGAACAGTTTCCTGGAAGTAAGTACCATGCAACACATTAGGACTTATTTCTGAGTAAATATGCATAGTATGGCATTAGAAAGTTACACTTCTGCATACAGTTACCTGGAAATAATGGCTATTAAACTCAGTAGAGCTTTCTTCTGAGTAGCATGTATAAGACTGTATTGTAAAAGTAACTTTCAACATTCTATTTGGTTGCTTGATGTGTTCTTTGCCACATACAGTGACACACATAAGCAAAGGTTTTGGGTTTTTTAAGCACACACACATTTAGCACCAGTGAAATCCTAAGTGCAAGAAGGCATACTATCAAAAATAGACATGGTATGCTTCTTCATAGATGCTGTTTTCAGATATAGGTGGGGGAGGAATTAATTTGGTCCACTTTTCACAGCAGATCAACCCAATCCAACACTCTTGAACTTGCTTGCAGATCAGAACCCAACTCTCAATCAGATTGTATACTTCTATGGATTTTTCAGTGCAATTCTGGTGGGCAGATCATGCAAATCAATGAACATATTTTACAGAAAAGGTGTGCACATAATGTGTATTTCATGGATGAATGTGTTGAAAAACACTTTAAAAGTTTGTGCAATTTGAATGTGGATTTTTCATGCTTCTCTTCCTCCCCCCTTCCCCTCCCACCCTCCAGCCATCCACTCATAAAATAATGGAATTGACTTCTGACTCAGTGCCAGTAAGACTGAAATGGGACAGAATTGGGCTCTTTGCTCCATCAGTATTTTCTTTAGTAGTGGAAAGTCAGGGAGAACTTTGATAAGTGTGAAGCCCAAAACAGCATGTGGGAAGTCACTCTTGGTGTTATTTCCCCCCCCCAACTCACTCTTGCCTTTGCCCTTAACAGTAACTTGATCTCCAAAGATTAGCAGGTGATGATGTCTTATCTGTGGGCTGTGACTAGCTTCCCCTGCCAATTCCTCCATATCAACTAGCTGTAAAATGAATAGCTAGTGTTGGTGAGAAGACAGCTGAAGACAGGCGAACTAATATCAGTGTACTAGATGAAGCAAAGATCACCAGTGTTGAAGCAATGATTCTTCACCATCAACTTCGTTGGACTGGTCATGTTGTGTGGATGCCTGATGATCGTCTTCCAAAACAACTACTCTGTTACGAACTTAAAAATGGAAAGCGTAAAGCTGGTGGTCAACAAAACAGGTTTAAAGACTGTATCAAGGCAAATCTTTAAAAATGTAGTATAAACACCAGCAATTGGGAAACACTGACCTGCAAGTGCTCCAGTTGGAGAACAGCCTTTACCAAAGGTGTCATGGGCTTTGAAAACAATCAAACTCAGGACGTGAGGGAGAAACGTGCTAAGAGGAAGGCATGCTTGGCAAATCCACACCGTGGTCAACTCCCACCCGGGAACCAATGTCCCCACAGTGGAAGGACGTGGGGGTCCAGAATTGACCTCCATAGTCACTAATGGACTCATTGTTAAAACCGTGTTTATGGAAGACAATCTTACTTGGCTACAGGTGATCGCAGAAGAAGAAGAAGAAGAAGAAGAAGAAGAAGAAGAAGAAGAAGAAGAAGAAAGCTGAAATATAGATGGTGATAAAGGTAAAGGTAAAGAGATCCCTGACCATTAGGTCCAGTCGCGGACGATTCTGGGTTGCAGCACTCATCTTGTTTTACTGGCCAAGGGAGCCAGTGTACAGCTTCTGGGTCATGTGGCCAGCATGACTAAGCTGTTTCTGCTGAACCAGAGCAGCACACGGAAATGCCGTTTACCTTCCCGCCGGAGCGGTACCTATTTATCTATTTATCACTTTGACGTCCTTTCGAACTGCTAGGTTGGCAGGAGCAGGGACCGAGCAACAGGAGCTAACCCCGTCACGGGGATATGAACCGCCGACCTTCTGATCGGCAAGCCCTAGGCTTTGTGGTTTAACCCACAGTGCCACCCACATCCCTATAGATGGTGATACTCAGTGGCAATTGTCTTTTTGATCCAGGAGTATGGCCTTCCAGATTCTCTGCAAAGAAATGCAAGGCAGGTCTTCCACTTCTTCCAGTGCATTCAAGGAGAAAAGAAAACATATCCAACACTTGTTGAAGATTTTTGCTGCCCTACCCACAGATATTAGGGTTGAATCAGGAAGCATGGTCTCTACCACGAAGCTAAAGGCCCTCCCTTTAAATGCATAAATGATTACTGTTCTAAACGGTCTGAGATAGTTCTCTGAAGTGCATATTTTTGCAAGAGTGATCATCCCCCCCACCCCCCTCCACCCAAAAAATACCTCGTCTTTTGTGTATGTTTACAAAGATGAAATGAGACAGGTTTGGCTTGTAATTTTGTTTGAAGGAATATTTATGCTAGTGTAATGTCTGCTGCATTCAAAAAAATTCACACATTCAAATTATTTTTGTGGGTTGTTGTTTACAAAGGCAGTTTAAGAGTTGTGGCAAGAACCGTGTCATTGTTTTTTGGTTGGCAGAACAAAATGATCTGTTTTTTGTTTTTTGTTTATGGGGGCACTGAAAAAGAAGGATTTTAAAACCATGTGTCAGAATTTGAACTTAATTAAAACTAATTGCCTGCTGTACTTCTAAGTGATGCTACCGGATTTTCAAATAGCTCTTGTTACCATGGGATGGTTTATGTTAATGTCATTCTCCCACATGATGAATCCTGGTTTTGTCTTAATTATACTGTCTCAGTTGTTTATCATTCCTCCTTAGCTTGCAGTGTTAGTCAGAAGGTCAACAGCTTTACAGAGGTCATAGGTGAGGATTAGCAGTTTATTACTGCAGTACAAAATGTATCTGTGGGGTTCAGGATTTGTTGTGGAAAAACCCACACATTGAAATTTGAATATTATTAATGGGGAAAAAATGTTTTTTTCCTCACCATTGTCACAGTTTATTTGTGTCCACTTTTTCCTTGGGAAACCAGCCTCGAAAAGGCATACAATATCAGAAGAATTTATGCAATAAAACATATTTTTTCTAGATTAAACGAATTTGGGGGGTGGGGAAGAGATCCTAAGCGATTATTTAGATCAATCCTTTCCCCAAACTCTGAGTGAAAAATTCACTCTGGTTCTATGGGGGGCGGGGAGGGGAGAGGATAAGAACAATGTAGTACTGTTTTTGATTGGATAGAGAAAATAAAAGCAAAATTCACTGTCTCTGTATGTGTGTGCTCACCCCCCACCCACCCAAGTAAAGGCACACACATGTAACCAAAAGCCTTTCCATAAAGCCAGCCAAGGAAAGTCACAGCTGCATTCTCCGCCTTTTCATGATACTCCCTTAAGTCTCCTTTTAGCACAATATTGCATCTGTGCATAACAGAGAGGGCAATTAGCCTTGGTGTGTGGGATAGCTCTGCTGCTGCTTGTCCACTCACTTTTTAAATAAATAAATCTGTGTGTATGTGTTTCAGCCTAGGAGAAGGAAAATACTCAGCTTCCAAATAATGCTAATCCAGAAGGACCTACAGAGCTACTTGCCAAATTCTTCCTCTGCTCAAATCAAGTCTTTACCATATCAAAGGTGCAAAAATATATAAAATAAAACAGAAACCCTTCTCTGTTGCTAGTCTGTTCATAATTATGCATAGCAGCTCCCCTGTATCGCATATACAGCCCAGCGAGACAACGGCAAGAATCCGCCAACAGCACACGGATCAAGATGGCTAACCTGATTCAAAAACACCCACCCGCCCCACTCACACATGAAAACAAAGTTCACCACAGCCAATCACAAACAGACAACCACACCCTAGGCCAACCCCAACCTCTCTCATCACCAAAGGGACACAAGCGAATAGTAAAGAGAACCCGCACAAGCGACGCTGACACAAAACCCCACACATACATTAAGTAGAATAGAAGAATTGCCACCCGACCCCACCCCCACCCACCATGGCCCCCTCCACCTCTTTCCCCCTTTTCTTCCTAAGGTAACACTAATGTCTCAGCAAATGAGACTGATCTGTAGAAAAACGTAACTTGACAAAAGAGACATTGCACATACTTTTGTAAACCAAGAAATCTTTAATAAAAAATATGTTTTAAAAAATTATCATCATGCATAGCAAACCTGTATGGACAGAATAAGGAACTACCGTATTTTTCCGTCTATAAGACACCCCCATTTATAAGACACACCTTATTTCTGGGGACTCAGATTTAAGAAAATGGGGGAAGATGGCCCTGTGCATAAGACACCCCCTAATTTTTGACATTATTTTTTAGGAAATAAACCTAGTCTTATACAAGGAAAAATACGGTAGTTGATAATTTCTGTATCTAATTATTTTTGCTGATAAGGGTTAAGGAGTCTGAGGACAGAGTAGGCACTGACCCTATAAGCAGCTGGGTAGCAGGCAGGGCGGTCAGTGTTTAGTTAATAGAATTATTGAATTGTAGAGTTGGGAGGGATCACAGGGGTCGTCCAGTCCAACCCCCTGCAGTGCAAGAATCTTTTGCCCAATATGGGGCTCCAACCCACAACCCTGAGATTAAAACTCTCATGCTCTACCGACTGAGATCAAACTGTTCAATGTTTTTTTTCAGATTCAGGTTCTATTTGAAAAACACTTGGAAGATTTGTGTACGGCTGAAGAATTACAAGACTGGTACGTCAAATGCACAGATGTTTTTGAAATATAATGTTATGGGGGAAATTAGCATTTTTGACAAATGGCAGAGACAGAGAACAAACCAGTCAAAAATATTAGACCAGGGATGTCCAACAGGTCGATCGCAATCTACTGGCAGATCATGGTGGGTCCTTGGTCGATTGCACCCAATCGTGGGATCCTGTCCCCCCCTCAGAAAAGCTCAACAACTGTGGCTCCCTCATAAAAGCTCAATAACTTTGGTAGATCACTGCCATTTTTTAAATAGTAGGAGTAGATCGCAGTCTGTAGTTGGGCATGCCTGTATTTGACCAATCAGGACTAGGATTACCCCAAAAGCAGCTGAACACCATCTCAAATCTGTTGTGGTCCTTTCTCATGCTCTCCTCATATGGGAATCTGCTGTAGAAGGGCATCAGAAGCTATGGTGGCCATGTTCAGAATGGTGTATGGCCTTGTGCCATGCTTAATGGCCTGTCATGTCACAAGGCATGAAGAGGTGGCAAAGTCAGGCAGGTAGACAACTCCAGATTAACAGTTTGGTCCAACAAGTTCTGGAGCTTATATGAAGCCTTATCCCTCTGGTACCAAACTCTTCTTCTCAGGCCAAGAAGAGGAATATGAAGTAACTTGGGTGGGATCTTCCCTCCATATGTAACAGATAAGGGAGAAGTTTGAAATGGTTTAAGGTGTGGTTGTTGATTTTAAAAATGTTGGGTTGGCATTGGGTATTTCTACTGGGAGTATGTTGATCTTGCTATCCTGCACTTAGTGTGCATGTTTAAATTCTGAAAACAATGCTGCATATGTTTTGGATTTTGCTACTAACTCACACTGAGCTTTCATGCTAGGATCGGGTACAAACACAACACATTATATCACAATGCAGTGCAATGCAATGAGAGACAGACTGACAGACTGGCAGACTATCAGTGTTGGGTTTTAAGAGAACTCTTAAGACCTTTTAAGTTTTAATCCAATTTTGAGGATTTGATGTGTTTTGACTAATTGTTATTGCACAGTTTAAGGGGGCACAGTGTAGTTTTAATTGGGTGGTTCTTGGGTTTATCTTGTTATCGTCTGTGGGTTTTGTGCCCAGAAGGGCAGTTTTTGTTTTGTAAAAGTAAGTAAAATGAAATTAAACTATTCACCACTAATGTGTGAGGCTCTCTGATGCTGTGTTAGAACATCAACAAACTTAACTTAGAATTTGTTTGCACTGAAAGAAATTAACATCTAGTATCTTGGTTGTATAAGGTAAAGGTCTTCTTTGGTGATCATTCATAGCCGAGTAAGATTGTCTTCCACAACACAGATTTTAACAATGAGTCCGTAAGTGACTGTGGAGGCCAATTCTGGACCCACACATCCTTCCACAGTGGGGACATTGGTTCCCCGGTGGGAGTTGATCACGGTGTGGATTTGCCAAGTGTGCCTTCCTCTTAGCACGTTTCTCCCTTGCATTCTGAGTTTTAGTGTCTTCAAAGTCCATGACACCTTTGATAAAGGCTGTTCTACAACTGGAGCACTCGCAGGCCAGTGTATCCCAGTTGTTGGTGTTTATACCACATTTTTTTAGATTTGCCTTTAAACCCCTGGATGGTTAAGTCCAGTCGAATTTGACTATGGGGTGCAACACTCATCTCCACTTTCAGGCCAAGGAAGCCGGCATTTGTCCACAGACAGTTTTTCTGGGTCATGTGGCCAGCATGACTAAACCGCCTCTGGCACAACGGAACACTGTGACGGAAGCCAGAGCGCATGGAAACGCCATTTACCTTCCCACCGCAGTGGTACCTATTTGTCTACTTGCACTTTTGAATTCCTGGATTGGCAGGAGCTGGGACAGAGCAACGGGAGATCACCCCATCGCGGGGATTTGAACTGCTGACCTTACAATCGGCAAGCCCAAGAGGCCCGGTGGTTTAGACCACAGTGCCACCCACGTCCCTCTCTTGGTTGTATAAAAGGCATGCAAGTATGGATATCCTGGGACACAGATCAGTGTCTTTCAGCACTGCAGATGGGCTAAGTAACAGGGAACAACTTTCCTCTGATAGTTGAATGAAGAGTAAAAATTAGAGCTGTGCCACGTTGACTTTTTTTTTTAAAAAAAGAGTATTGGCTCTGCTTTGTTGATATGCAAGATGGTCATTTGTTATGGTCTCCAACATTAACCTGACACAATTTCATTATAATCCTGAAGACAAGAGAAGTTATTTCCTGAAACCGCAGCTACAAAGGGGAACTTGCCTTTTCCTCCCCTTGCCATTTGGAAAGAGCAGTAACATATTTCTTATATAGACATCTCAATTCCTGTTCAATTGCCTGGTATATCCCATTGCCTGCATGTCTCTTTCTTTGACAGAATTTATGAATATAACTTTACTTCAAGAACACTGGGGAAAATGCAGTGCAGTTAGCCATATTTTTCTGGCAATGGAAAGAAAGTTGATATACTTAAAAAGGATGACTCATACATGCTTCTGAATTTCATTCATCTGAAGGAAAAGAGGTTGCTGATTCTTTATCAAAGGCTAAGATTCTGAATAGTCCTACCTATGATACATTTAGCCGTTATCTAAGACCATTCTCTCTCTCATGCACTTTCACAACCCCTGCCAATGTCAGGCCCCTACCTACCCCGGCTCACATATAGCCAAGCGTAGACATTATGCCACTTGGGGGGAAACCAGCCACAGAAACAACTGGAGTTTTATCCTCTTATATTTTACATATTCTGGAAAAATAATAAATTTGCCACGGGGGCGGGGCGGGTATAGCACACATCTGCATGCACAAACATGCAGATTGGAAAACTGAAAAGAAGGAAATAACACCTGTCTTTTTTGTTTGTAGGTGATAGCCTGGGGAGAGGGGACACCAAGAAATTTGCCCATGATCATATCAAAGATCGTGTATGAATAGCAAAGAGCCATGCAGTGAAACAAACTGCAATTTCAAACCCTGAAGCCACTAAGGTGTATTTCGAACTATTGATAAAGTATTGTAAAAGAGTTTTGTAAGTAAATATTTTAGTTAAAAGAACCATACACACAAATATACACTTGCGTCCCAAGACCATGTTGCTATCATAGCTTTGAGGGGCCAGGAGCACAGAGAAATGTAGCAAATTGGGTAAGAGAGGGAAAGGTTTGGAGCTCTGACATATGGGGAGGCTCAGACCCCCTTGTAGTGTAACCACACCATGGGTGTGGGGAACAGGATCCAGTTTGGCTAGGAACAAAACAAACCTCAGATTTTTATTACTTTGAAGGGACCCTTCAATGCCCCGTTAAGAGCATTGTCGTCATCTTCTGTGAAAGGAGATTTGTTATTTTCCTTTCCAAATACTGCATCAACTGCAGATTTACTTTTACTGATTAGAAGTTGGGGGTGGGGGACGAAGACTATGGGTAAAATTCAACGGCAGGCTTTTCCAATTATTCAATCTACACAAGCTTTTCAGCTTGCCAGATGGAATGATCCATCTTCTCTCTCCCCCCCCTCCATGCTGTTCTGTGGGTTCACCCACCCTCCCCCGGGCAATTAAAGGAGGGGGGAGTCCCGCTGCACAAATAGAAGTCCTTGTGCAAGGATTTAGCTGATGCACCCCACATTAAGTGAATCCCATCTCCTGAATGGGAGATTCTCCTAAAATTATGCTCTTCCCGGCAAAGACATAAGTGCAGCCAATGTAGAGAGGATGATTAACTATAATCCCAGGGTCTGTCTGAAAGTATTTGTTCATCTTTTTGATCGAAGGCTGTATTAAAGTGCCTATCAATGGGGACTAGATACCAAATAATATTTTCTCTATTAAACATATGCAGTTTTCCCAAGCAGACAATGATCATAAAAAATATATTCTGAGGGTTCTCTAGAAAAGTAATTGTTTATGCTGACAGCGGGATAATGCAACACCCCCATTAAGTCTACATGTAATCGTTTCATGAAAATGAAGAATCCTTATGAAATAAATGTTTAATAAACAAGTCCATTAATTAAGGGAATATGTTTAGAATGCCTTAGTGGATTGTCCAGGCCATAAACTAGACCTGCTGGGGAGGGAGGGTATCCATATTATTTCCCCAGTCTTTCAATCTGTTTTAAATCTGCAGTGCCAACATTTTTTAAAAACTGATCAAGTTATTTTATGTTCCTTTCATGCTACCATTTCAGTGATTTAATTTTTGTGTTTCTGTTCTGGAAGCCATCTTTGGAGGCCTTTGTGGGGGACTGAAAAGTGGGGTGGAAATTTTCTTTAAATAATTAAGCATTTCAGCAATGTTGAATGGACCCTAAAAATGTATTTTTAAAGGAATAACCACTGGCAGAGAGGAAGAACAGGTGTTGGACTTTGACTCCTATCAGCCAGCATGACCAATGGGGTCAAGGATGATGGGAGAGGGAATCAAAAATATCTGGAGAAGTCTGCACCACTGTATTTGCCACACTATCTCTCCTTCTATAGAACACATAACAACCACAGCAAAATGAATATGCCACAGGTACACATTTACTATTAAACACTTCACAACCAGGACATGCATATCAGTGTCTATTAGGCACCAACTGATAGTAAGTTTCAGTTTATCCTCCTCTGCTTCCTGGCATATTTCACATCAAGAGATATATCTCCTTCCCTGCCCCCAAGCCCTAGTGAAAAAAAATATTAAAAATTGTCTTACGAGTACAATTTTGATACCTCTTATTTTAAATCATATCTTACCTTTCAAATATTATCACTGTCTTGATTCATGGGGGAAACTAATGACTCTAATATATTAAACAGAAATATTAATCAAATACACACCACAGAGATTTTACTGGTGGACTGCAATTTAAAAGGGTTTCTGCATTCTATAATGTATGACTTTTTGGACTCCTATAGATATTGCTGACGGTTATTTATGGGGTTGCCACATGATTTCTCATCGGGAAAGTCTTATGCTTACACAGTACTCGTGATCTGGGATTGTATGCTGAACCAGACACATGATGGGGATCCAAGAAATGTCTACAATAATATGAATTTAGGAGAGTCATAGAATTGTAGATTTGGATGGGATCCCAAGAATCATCTAGTCCAACTCTCTGCAATGCAGGAATTGTGCCAGCATAGGGGGCAATTTACTTCTTCTTCTTTAGCAATCACCTGTAGCCGAGTAAGATTGTCTTCCATAAACACGGTTTTAACAGTGAGTCTGTAAGTGACAGTGGAGCCCAATTCTGGATCCATGCGTGCTTTCACAGTAGGGACAGAGGTTTCTGGGTGGGAGTTGATGATGGTGAGGGTTTGCCAAGTGTGCCTTCCTCTTAGCACTTCCTCTTCCTCTTTTGTCCTGGGTTCAAGCTTCTTCAAAGTCCATGAGACCTTTGGTAAAGTCAGTTTTCCAGCTGGAATGCTCGCAGGCCAGTGTTTCCCAATTGTTGGTGTTTACACTACGTTTTTAAAGATTTGCCTTGAGACAGTCTTTAAACCTCTTTTGTTGACCGCCAACATTACGCTTTCCATTTTTAAGTTTGGAATAGAGTAGTTGTTTTGGAAGACGATTAGCCCACTTCATTAAAATAAATCCCAGAGAAGGGATAAACATCAAAGCAAATCACAAACCTGGTGAATAATAGTACAGTAAATATAAATCAAATCACAAAGCAGTTCAGTGAGGGTTTTGCAAATATTAGCATGTACAAACACAGAGATTCATCATGCTGAAGGGGGTGTGGGCAGGGCAAGTGTGTCCCTCTGCCCAGCGCAGCCTGACTGTTGGCTTTGACTGGAGAAGCTCCACCATCAGCAGAGAAGCAAAGAAGTATCGCCACTTAAGCTTCTAGAGCAGCCTTTCTCAACCTGTGGGTCCCCAGATGTTGTTGAACTACAACTCCCATCACCCCTAGCTAGCAAGGCCAGAGCTCAGGGATGATGGGAGTTGTAGTCCAACAACATCTGGGGATCCACAGGTTGAGAACCGCTGTTCTAGAGCATAGTAGAAACCCCATCAGAGGAAGATGCATCCAGCCTCTGCTTTATTCTGTCAATCATTCTCTGAATTCCTTTATGCCAATCTGTCACAAACAGGAAAGCCTCATTATCACCTCATTCGCTTGCCACAGAAAGGAAAGTCAATCAATCATCCTGGCATTTAGGCAGATGAAATCATCACTCCTGCTGGGGGGGGGGAGGTCCAGGAGCTGTACATTCAACTTATACTATACACCACTGGCAGGAGATAAAACTTTTTGGAGAAAGGGGCTGTGGGGATTCAGGAGAGCTCTGCTTTCCTTACCTGTAGAACACCTTTTGCATATTATTATTATTAGTCTTTCCACATGTTTATTCATTTTAACAAAATTTATATACTGCTTGATCGTACAAAAAACCTCTAAGCGGTTTGCAAAAGCATAAAACAAAACCTTTAAATGATCAAAACCAATTACAACTTGATTGGGACAGCTTATGTTTAAACTGCCAATGTCCCATGCAGGTGAGCCCTTGCCATAGTGGAAAATGGGTTTCTCCTCTTCTACTGCTCTTACCTGCAGGAGAAATTTCTTGTTCCCAAAGGGCATGGGCATAACACTGGCAATGGTTCCTGGAAGAGCATGCCATTTGGGGGCAGGCAAGCATTATGTCCCTCTGAGCCCGTGTGCTATTTGTCATCTTCCCTTTGCAGCCTTCATTTCCACTTTTGAACCAAACAGGCAAAATCACAAAGGAACAAATAGGCAAAGGCATTGCAAGGAGCGGAGACGAAGAGCGGTGAATGAGCAGCAGAGACTAGTCTGGGGCACTGCCTCGAGAAATGCAAGGAACTCTGTTTCTCATCTCCTCGTATCTGCCACCTGCATGCTAATCCACATTTTCCGAACCCTGCCTTGCTCTTAGCGGTTAACCAAATAGATCTGGAAAGGGTTTTTTACACTTTCCAACAGGTGTACAATATTATATGCACAGCTGGATTGGGCTGTTACTGAGATTTGGGAGAAAAATAATAATGTGCAGATTCATAAATCACACCAAGTCTGGAGACACTTGCATTTTAGATATTACTGAATATTCAGAATGGTATCTTTCTTGGTAGGATTCTTGTAAGGATACTTCTTCCTTTCCCCTCGACTGTCTTTTGCCCATGTCTCAGTGTCATTTACTATGACTAAAGAAATATATTGTGCAGTACTTCGCTTAATGATTTACAGCTATGCTTAACAGTACCATATTTTGGCTCAGGGAGGAAAAATCTGTGCCCCATCCTGTTCCCTTTGTTCCCAGCTTTCCATGCCAGGACTAACATGTCCAGCCCTGAAACCCTATGCAGGGTGTAATGAGATGCAAGTCTTCTCTGCATCCATGGTTACTATTTACTAACAAAACTGATGATGTCAGAAATTTAATTAGGTTGTTTCTTGCAAAGGGATCTTAAACCATGAAATCATTATAGTGTCTAATCTTTTCTTTGTTTAATTTCTATTCCTACTCCCCTCCCTTTAAAAAGAAAGAGAGAGAGAGAGAGAGAGAGAGAGAGAGAACCCTAAAACACCATTATCTTCTAAGAGAAAAGCAAGAATTCTCAATGTTTTGCCAGGCATAATATACTAACTGGTTTAAGAGTAATTAACATACACTGTCCCATATACAGCTATTTTTTCATTTTCTAAGCGGCATCAGCCTATGCTGGCAATGTTGTACTTGAGGGCCATGTCACTGTTTTCATTATAAATCCTTTCTTTGAGGATTTAAATCTTGTCTCTTAAAAAAGATTGGCTTCCGGCTACAAAATTTGACGTATGGACTTGAGCCAAAGTTGTTAACTGAATTTTCAACAGGAATGCAAAAGAGCCAAAGGATTTTTGGGTTAGATTGTTCTTTTTTGTTCTTTTTTACTTGAAACATGTGAAAGACACCTGTGTCTCTTACATGAAGTCATTTTCATTTACAAGTAGTCATTTTCTGTTCTGAAGTAATCACTCAGGATAGCAAACAGACCCTTGCATGTGTAAGCCTTTCACTGCAGAACATATTGGAAACAGAAAGAAGGCACCAATTACAAAAAGAAAAGAAACAAATAGCCATTGGATCAACCTGCTGAGAAAGATGGTGGATTGTCCACCTAAAGAGAACAATTTAATTGTTAAGAATTAAAGATGCATGCATGCATCACAGTTAGGCAGCTTACAGAAACAAGCTTTTCACCAACAATCTCTCCACCCCAATAGATTCCAACAAAAGTGGTGGATAAAACCACAAAAAATTATATAGATTGTTATAAAGGAAAGAAACTTTCAGATATTCCCTCCACTTGAATATTAGACAGGTGCCTTCTCCTTCCTCTTTCCACAAACCTTTTAAGTTGAGATCTTTCCTAGTCTGTATCTGTATTGAAATTGTTTTTAAGATGTTTTTATTGTTTTATCACTTGTGCATCACCTGGTCTCCTCTGTGAGGAAGGGTGTGATATAAATCTGATAAATAAATAAAGATAGGGCAGTATGAACACCCTATAGTATGGAGTTCTACAAGTGATTGCTGCAACGAAGGAACTTTCATGTGTTTGCACCAATAACATATTTCAGATGACCTTAGAACCAGGATACCGGAAGAATAATCTTCTATATCCGATGCCACCAGGAATCAGTCATTTAGGGAGTGTAAGGCAATAACCCTCACTTTGAATCACACCTGGGAATGTGCCAATAGCCAGTAGAATTGATGGAATTGACGGAAAGGAGAAGCATGCTCTAGAAACCTAGCCTCAGCCAGCAGCTTAGCTACATCATTCTACACTAGCAACAGTTTCTGGATGTAGAGCACGATACAGTAATTCAATCCAGTTTCAGATTGAGCCTTGTGAAATAATACACCAGGAATCTGAGCAGATATTTTAATGTGCAGTGGGATTTGCTTGGGAACAGGGGATCCTTGTGGAAAATCAAATTAACTGGGCTTCCAGGGAAAAGGCAATAAAGAGGTGAGCACCAACAGCTGGGAATAAACAGGCCACAATTTTTTTATTAGAGGAGCAGGGCATAACATGCAAGCTTTTAAGACCAGTGCAGTGGAAAGGGTAGCTAGAATGCTACGAAGAACCTAAGCAGAGCTTTCTAGATCAGGCTGGTGTCCCACCTAATTCAGCATCCTGTTCTCGCCATGGCCAACCAGATGCCCATGGGAAACTCACAGGCACAAGAACACTCTCCCATCCCATAGTTTCCAGCAACTGGTGTTCACAAGCATTGCTATCATAGAATCATAGAATCATAGAGTTGGAAGAGACCACAAGGGCCATCGAGTCCAACCCCCTGCCAAGCAGGAAACACCATCAGAGCACTCCTGACATATGGTTGTCAAGCCTCTGCTTAAAGACCTCCAAAGTAGGAGACTCCACCACACTCCTTGGCAGCAAATTCCACTGTCGAACAGCTCTTACTGTCAGGAAGTTCTTCCTAATGTTTAGGTGGAATCTTCTTTCTTGTAGTTTGGATCCATTGCTCCGTGTCCGCTTCTCTGGAGCAGCAGAAAACAACCTTTCTCCCTCCTCTATATGACATCCTTTTATATATTTGAACATGGCTATCATATCACCCCTTAACCTCCTCTTCTCCAGGCTAAACATGCCCAGCTCCCTTAGCCGTTCCTCATAAGGCATCGTTTCCAGGCCTTTGACCATTTTGGTTGCCCTCCTCTGGACACGTTCCAGTTTGGCAGTGTCCTTCTTGAACTGTGGTGCCCAGAACTGGACACAGTACTCCAGGTGAGGTCTGACCAGAGCAGAATACAGTGGCACTATTACTTCCCTTGATATAGATGCTATACTCCTATTGATGCAGCCCAGAATTGCATTGGCTTTTATAGCTGCCGCATCACACTGTTGGCTCATGTCAAGTTTGTGGTCAACCAAGACTCCTAGATCCTTTTCACATGTACTGCTCTCAAGCCAGGTGTCACCCATCTTGTATTTGTGCCTCTCATTTCCCCCCCCCCCAAGTGCAATACTTTACATTTCTCCCTGTTAAAGTTCATCTTGTTTGCTTTGGCCCAGTTCTCTAATCTGTCAAGGTCGTTTTGAAGTGTGATCCTGTCCTCTGGGGTGTTTGCCACCCCTCCCAGTTTGGTGTCATCTGCAAATTTGATCAGGATGCCCTTGAGTCCATCATCCAAGTCGTTGATAAAGATGTTGAATAAGACCGGGCCCAAGACAGAACCCTGTGGCACCCCACTAGTCACTCTTCACCAGGATGAAGAGGAACCATTGATGAGCACCCTTTGGGTTCGGTCAGTCAGTCAGTTACAAATCCACTGAGTGGTAGCCTAGTCAAGACCGCATTTTACCAGCTTCTTTACAAGAATATCATGGGGCACCTTGTCAAATGCCTTGCTGAAATCAAGGTAGGCTACATCCACTGCGTTCCCTTCATCTACCAGGCTTGTAATTCTGTCAAAAAACGAGATCAGGTTAGTCTGACATGACTGATTTTTCAGAAATCCATGCTGACTATTGGTGATCACAGCATTCCTTTCTAGGTGCTCACAGACTGTTTGCTTAATGATCTGCTCCAGAATCTTCCCTGGTATTGTTGTCAGACTGACTGGGCGGTAATTAGTTGGGTCCTCACTTTCCCCCCTTTTGAAAATAGGGACAACATTTGCCCTCCTCCAGTCTGCCGGGACTTCGCCTGTTCTCCAGGAATTCTCAAAGATGACTGCCAGTGGTTCTGAGATCACATCTGCCAGTTCTTTTAATACTCTTGGATGCAGTTCATCTGGCCCTGGAGACTTGAATACATCTAAACTAGCCAAGTATTCTTGTACTATCTCCTTAGTTATTCTGGGCTGTGTTTCCTCTGCTGAATCATTTGCTCCAAATTCTTCAGGTCGGGCATTGTTTTCTTTATCGGAGAAGACTGAGGCAAAGAAGGCATTGAGGAGTTCAGCCCTTTCTGTGTCCCCTGTTTGCATTTCACCATCTTCTCCTCTGAGTGACCCCACTGTTTCTTTCTTCTTCTTTTTGCTACGGACATACCCATAAAAGCCTTTTTTGTTGCTTTTAACCTCTCTAGCAATCCTGAGTTCATTCTGTGCTTTAGCTTTTCTGACTTTGTGTCTACATGTGCTGGCTATTTGTTTGAATTCCTCTTTGGTGGTTTTCCCCCCCCCCTTTCCATTTTTTGTACACATCCTTTTTTAATCTTAACTCAGTTAAAAGTTCTTTAGATGGCCACCCTGGCTTCTTTAGGCACCTTCCATGTTTCTGTCTCATTGGTATTGCCTGAAGTTGTGCTTTTACTATCTCCCTCTTAACAAACTCCCAGCCATCATGAACTCTCTTTCCTTTTAGTATTACTGTCCATGGGATCTCACCCAGCACTTCCCTAAGTTTTATGAAGTCGGCTTTCTTAAAGTCAAGAAATTGAGTCCTAGTATGCTTGGCTGCTCCTTTCTGCTGTATAGTAAACTTCAGAAGAGCATGATCACTCACGCCTAATGATCCTTCCACTTCTATCCCACTAACCAGGTCATCAAAATTGGTTAGGACCAGATCTAAAATGGCTGTTCCTCTTGTTGCTTCTCCCACTTTCTGGACAATGAAATTGTCTGCAAGGCCAGTGAGGAATCTGTTTGACCTTATGCTCTTGGCTGAGTTTGACATCCAACAAATATCCGGGTAATTGAAGTCCCCCATTACTACTATCTCCCTTCCTTTTGTATGCTTGGCCATCTGTTCCAGGAAGGCATCATCTATGTCCTCCGTTTGGCTTGGGGATCTATAGTAAACTCCCACAATGAGGTCTCTGTTATTCTTCTCTCCCTTAATTTTGACCCAAATGCTCTCACTTTGGCTTTGAGGTTCTAAATCTTGGATCTCTTCACAGGTATACACTTCCCTGACATATAATGCCACTCCTCCTCCTTTCTTGTCTGGTCTGTTTCTCTGAAATAGATTATATCCCTCCATTATTACATTCCAATTGTGGAACTTATCCCACCAGGTTTCAGTGATGCCTATTATGTCATATTTAGTTTGCTGTACCAAGAGCTCAAGCTCATCTTGTTTATTTCCCATGCTTTGCACATTAGTGTACAGACATTGAAGTCCATTAATCATTCCCCGTGTCTCTTATTTAAGGATTTTTTCCTCCCACCACTAGGTCTGTGTGCTGTTTGCTCCATTTGGTCTATGACATTTGGATGATCATCTTCATCAATTGATAGACTCCTACCTTCAGGAGCACTGTCTCCCTCCCCCATATTAGTCAGTTTAAAGCCCTCCTGATGAGGTTTCTGAGATTTTTGGCAAAAACATTCCTCCCAACCGTTGTGAGGTGCAGCCCATCGCTTGCCAGAAGTCCATCTTCAAGAAACAGCAGTCCGTGATCTAAGAATCCAAACCGTTCCTGTTTACACCATTTGCAAAGCCAGCTGTTCACTTCCATTATTTTTCCTCTCTCCCTGGGCCACGGCGTTCAACTGGGAGGACAGATGACCATGGAGGCAGAACATAGCCCTCATGAGAGCCAGTGTGGTGTAGTGGTTAAGAGCGGTAGTCTCGTAATCTGGGGAACCGGGTTCGTGTCTCCGCTCCTCCACATGTAGCTGCTGGGTGACCTTGGGCCAGTCACACTTCTTTGAAGTCTCTCAGCCCCACTCACCTCACAGTGTGTTTGTTGTGGGGGAGGAAGGGAAAGGAGAATATTAGCCGCTTTGAGACTCCTTAAAGGGAGTGAAAGGTGGGATATCAAATCCAAACTCTTCTTCTTCTTCATGGCTAGTAGCCACCAATATCTGCATGAATCTGTCCAATCCTCTTTTTAAGCCAGTGTTTTGTGTTTTTCTCAAGCTGGTGAGCACCACTGGCCCCTGTGGGAGCGAGTTCCACAGTTTAACCATGTTCTGCACAAAGAAGTAATTTCTTTTATGCATCCCACATCTCCCAGCATTCAGTTTAATGGGATGTCCACGAGTCCTAGTGTTACTGAGATCCCCAGGGACACTGGCACGAGCAGCCAACCCTGAAATAAACTAGCTCACATGGAGCAGTACCTCACAAAGCGTTCATTTTCCTGGCAGGCAGCGATAGAGCAAGCCGAACACGCGTCTGGGGTGGTGCGCGTGCCCTGCGCCCAGGGGTGGGGCCAGCTGCCTGCGGGGCGGGGCGAGTCAGGGCAGGACGTTCTGCTGGGCCTCCGAGGAATCTGCCTGCCTCCTCCCACTCAGCTGCCCTACAGCTGAGGGGGAGAAGGCGGGTAGATTGTTTGCGGCAGCGAGGAACCTGTGGGTGCCCAAACCACCGCATCACTCCCAGGAGAGACACGTGGCTCGGGCACGCTGCAGGCCCTGCGGTGAGTGCCGCCAGGCATTTTGTCACACCAGGCATTTTGTCACTGCCCCCACAGCCCCCTTCCTCCGCCCCTGCTGGCAGGTGCATGTATGTGTGATACAGTGGACGCTCGGGTTGTGAACGTGATCCATGCGGGATGCACGTTCGCAACCTGTAGCATTCACAACCACGGGTTGTGCTTCGGCGGTTTGGTGCATGCACGACTAGCAAAACCCAGAAGTAACCCATTCTGGGTTTCGGCGGTCCGTAACAAGAAAAAAAACGCAACCTGAAGCGTCTGTAACCCGAGGTATGACTGTACTGTGATAGGGTGGCTCTCGTTTGGAGCAAAGTGTTCATTCCAAGGGTGATTGCTCAATAAGCAAGTGGTTTGCTCTAGGGGTTTTACCCCCGGTTTGAGTGAGGTGTGTGTGTGTGTCTGTGTGTGTTTTGTTTTTTGTTGTTGTTTTTTTTGTTCTGGGAAGGAACTTCTTAAACCTAACAGTTCCAGTAGCCTCCTCTTTGTTCTCGGGGGAAGAGGAGGGGGAAAGAGAGAACATCTGATGAATGAGATGTTTAAAATTCTAATTGATAGGGATATGATCAGACATAAAATTTCTTCCCTAGAGGAGGAAAATCAAAGAAATAACTTCAAAGTTAAATAAGGTAGAAAGCAAACCCAAGAGAGCAAATTGACACGGAGCAACCAGGGGATCCAAAGAATAATTTTTCAGAGAAAAAGGCTTTGAATGTAAAACTGATAAAAGGCATCTTGGCAGAAGACCAGAACAGGCAAATCTTTAAAAGCTAAGCAAGGAACGAGGAGGGTAGTTCAGTTATAGGTTCCCACCACCATCCCCAAAACAGAATGTTGCACATGTGCAGATAAGTCCCATCAGCAGAGCATGACAATGTTACAGATAAATCTGTGTGTGTGTTGTTGTTTTTTAAAAAAGCAGAGTACTTCTTTGAATTACAACAAATAAAACAGACCTTGGGTACTATATTAAGACCAATGAGTAATTTGTGAAAGTTTTGAGTTCACTTCTAGGTGAACTTCATGAAAAGAATACCTCCAGGATCCAAAGAGCCATGAACGTCTTACTTACCATATTTTCCCGTGTATAACATGCCCCAATGTATAAGACGCACCTTGTTTTGGGGGACTCAAAATTAAGAAAGTTGTGGGGGGAGATTGCCCATAGTTGTTCAGCTTTTTGGGGGGAGGATTACCCATAGTTGATGAACTTTTGGGGGGGTGGCCCAGAGTTGCTGAGCTTTGGGGGGGGGTTGCTGAAAATTGCTCACAATCAAGACTGTCCCCTCGCCGACAAAAACCGCAAATCGTACGCCCAATTGCCACAGCGACAGCCAATCAACACCAGCCCTTGCCGCAGCCAACAATATCCAACTCATGGCAGCAACCAATCCCACGTCCCCACAATGGGGACGACCCCCAATTTTTAACATGATTTTCGACTAAAATAAACTAGTCTTATACACGGGAAAGTACGGTCATGCATGAACCCAGTAGGGTTTGGACTCTCCCTTCTCCACCCATTGAACAGCAGTCTGCCAAAATGAGCCCAGCTTTCTTGAGGCTTTCTCAATCCTAACCAGATGACAAGACACCTTTTTATAAAGGATAGTGGTGCGATGGAGATGGGTAGGTTATTACTGCTACACCTGAACTCCTAGCTGCAGGTCTTGTGGAAGGGTAATGCGTACATACATAAGGTCCCTGCTAGATCAGACCAAAGGTCCAGGTATTCCTGCAACCTGTTTCCCAGAGTGGTCAGCCAGATGAATCTGGGAAGCTCACAAGCAGAGTGGAAGGTAAATAGTCCTTCTAGTTGTTGCTCTCTAGCAGCTAGGAATCAGAAGTAGAAATTGGGGGGAACAGTTGCTTTGCTTCAGATTTTAATGCAACCCCCCCCCAATTCGCGCAAATGATACAGGAACTGAAACACAGCTATCCTGCAAAATTTGCACTTCTGGAATTTCACGGTGCTGTTTCCCCCAACCAAAATGTGTGTGTATTTTGGGGAAGCATGTGTTGAAATGTATATATTAGCAAGAATAAGATACTGTACAAAAATGCCTTTTACTGAGGAAAAATGCTTGCAAAAATATTAGGAAAATAGCATAAAATGTATATATTAAGAGAAATTCGCATTAAAATGCTGGTGGGTTTTTCATAATAAATGTGGAGGAATGAGAAACTGAAATTGACATGCTGCCTCTGAAACTGTAGACATATGTGTGTTACTATTAAGTATGTTGCTTCCTGGCACACATCCATGCATGCTCATAGACAACTCTACATAGTATAAGAAATAAACATCCTTCTGTTGTGTTGCTTTCTAAGATAGCAACAGTTGTTTGGGAGTTTAACAGGATTTGACATGCTGCCTGGGCTTGTTACTCCCAAACAGATGCATAAGTGACCACAGCACAGCTGTAAAAGTCTCAGATTGCATAGATGCTATACCTTTAAAGCACATTTCCCCCCTCAAAGAATTCTGGGCAGTGTAGTTTAGCCCTCACAGAGTTACAATTCCCAGAAACCCTTAATAAACTTCAGTGCCCAGAATTCTTTGAGTGATAGAAAATGAATCTGTGTTAAACGTACCCCAAGGTGGTTAAAAAAAGAAGACAACAAAGGTAAAGGACTCCTGGATGGTTAAGTCCAGTCAAAGGTGACTATCGGGTTGCAGTGCTCATCTTGCTTTTCTGGCCAAGGGAGTCAGTGTTCGTCCACAGACAGTTTCCTGGGTCATGTGGCCAGCATGACTAAATCGCTACTGGCACACGGTGGACTGTGATGAGTGCCAGAGCACACGAAAACGCCATTTATCTTCCCACTGGTGGTGCAAATAGATAAATACCCAGGGTGGTATTCAAAGTCAGTCCTATGTCGAGAAGAACTATTGAAGTTAATAGGCATGACTAACTTAAGTTAATTAATTTCAATGGGTCTACTCTGCATAGGATGCAGATGAATTCCACCCTTGTGTCAGCTCTTTGTTGCGTTCACATTTTGGTTGAACGACTTGCATTCTGTCAAATCATAGAACCTTAAGGAATACTAATGGCAAACGGCTCCGCAGCTCCTGTCCTGTGAACAGTATCCTCTACCTGCAGATATCAAGAGCAATTTACTGGGTGGGGCAGAGCCACTACTACACTAGCTCTCCATCAGTTGGGTCACTGTTGCTAAGCATCCTCCTGCTATAGCCAGGAGGACTCTTGGCCTTACAGCAAGTCCCGAGTCAGGTTCAGTCTGGGGGCAATGAATTGGGATCCTGGGATGGAGCTGAGGAGGACCCATCCACATCCAGGGCAAGTCCAACTCTCCCTGGCATGAGACCAAATGGGTCCCAAACATGAGGGGAAGGCAGAACTTTAAATGCCAGGTGGAAACCCAATCCATCAGTATTTCAGTCTGCAATTCAACAAGAGCAAGTGTTGGGTAGTGGTTAGAGTTCCGGATTTGGACATCCAGCCTTGAAACTCACCAGGTAAGCTTAGGCAAACCCCTCCACCTCAGAGAGTTGTTATGTGGATAAAATATGTGTTTTTCTGTGTTTGGGCAAGGGGGAACCAAGCATTTGCCCTTGAGATCCTCAGAAGGATATACCGGTAAACGCAATAAATAAATATGCCTAGTGCTTTGACACAGAGGGCAATTGTTGTATAGCTTAACTGCATAGACTTCCAATTTCCACCCACTATCTATGGACAATGTCTCACTAGCATATTCTTGAAGTTCCGCATGCTTCGCTGGCATGAATGGCACTGCCAGCAAAAGAATGAGAAAAGCTCCTGGGTTTGAAGGCACACCATCTGATATTTATTGGCAAGAGGAACACTTACAGCAGCTTCCACAGTGCCCACTGAAGACTCCTGTCTTCCAACAATTCTTTAAAGGATACACCTTTCCCAGTCTGCATCTGTACTGGAAATGTTTTCAGTACAGTGGTACCTCTGGTTGTGAAAGGGATCCATTCCGGAGGCCCGTTTGCAACATGAAAAGCCTGCAACCTGAAGTGCCATATCTGCGCAGGTGCGCAGCACGATTTGGCACTTGTGCGCATGCACGAAGCGTGATTTAGTGCTTCTGCACGTGCGCGAGCAGTGAAACCCGAAAGTAACCCTTTCCAGTATTATTGGGTCACCGCGGGACGCAACCTCAAAAAAATGTATCATGAAGCAAACGTAACATGAGGTATGACTATGTTTTTGTTGTTTTTTTCACTCATTGTTTGCTTTTCCTTTGCATTGAAATGACTGGGGTGGAATGACGTAATGACTAGCTTACTTAAGTTATGTAGTTAATTACATACGTTATGCAATTTCAGCACAGCAGAAAGCAAGACGAACAACATAGCTTTTGGCAGAAGATGAACTGTGTTGGAATAGAAACAATGCAGCATGTGACACATAAGACAATAGAATGGGAAACAATCTCTTTTTGCATCTGTAGTCAACAACTGGTCCTCTGCCTCATGCAGCAAACTACTTTGTGCTGCTCCCAGTTGTTATTACAATGAAGGGGTGCCAGCTCCTAGGGGCTGAGCCCTTTTAGCCCCCCCCACCATTTGGGGGGGATAGGGCTGAGCCCCAACAATGTCCTAACAGCACGGAGGTGAAGCATGGAGCCAAGCATGGTGCGGTCTAGTGGCCAGCTCCTTCTCTTCTTCCTGCTACTGTGGAGGGGAAGGAGGGTTGAAGCAGCTTCCTGCCAGTGGCGGTGCCAGGAGAAGGAGAAGCCATCAGCCATTGAAGCTGTGCAGCTGCCACATTGGGCTCCACCCCAGCTCCTCCTGATTTCTGACATTGCTGCGCACATGACGTTATGTGCACAACGTTCCCCCTCATCAGCCTTGCAAGCTGGCACCTCTGTAACAACATTGTATGACAATGGCTCATGCTGTATTTTAGTCATTTCCTTGCTTACCACATCTCTCTTCTCCCAGATACTTAAAGACACAATCCTGTACACACGTACCTGGGAATAAATCCAATCGAATTCAGTGGAGTTTACTGCTGAGTAGGCATGTATAGGACTGCTATTCAAAGCATGTTATTTTATTGAGCTACAGGGTGTAAATTCATGCAGAGTTATTTCTTGCAAAGCTAAACTAGCCATCCTTGGCTCTTTGCCGCTGTGATTTTGCTTGTTTTCTCCTTGATGGAAAACACTTCTTTGTTGGCAAAAAATAAAAAAAAGAATTTGTCACAACAGGGGAGGGAAAGAGTGTACGGGTTTCAGGTCAAAGATTACATTCTACTCCCCATGAATATATTTTTATAGGCCGGTTGTCACCCATGTGATCAGCTGACCCAAGACTTGCCATGTGGCACGCAGCTCAAAGGGACTGAAAGAGAGAACCTTCTCCAAAACTCCAGGTGGTGGTGGGGAAATGAACAAAATTCCTTCGACTTTGTTTTTATTTTGTTGGCAAAAGAATATTTGAAAGATGTTGAAGGAGGGGCAGTCAAAGAGACCTGGAGCAAAGGTCTAAGACGGCAGCGGTGTGGTTTATTGTCCTTTCTTGCCCCTATGAAATTCCATTCTGTACTCGGATGGGTAAATAAACACAGAATGAGGCAGAGGAGTTAGGAGGGAGGACTGTGAGATCATGCAGAGAAACAAGCGAGAAAGAGAGAGAGAGAGAAAGTTGGCAGGTGGAAAATAACAGATAGGCAGTTTCAGGCACAAGAGACCACAATCCTGTAACCACACTGTTCTGGCACAGGACTATCAAATATGTTGCCCTCCAGATATTATTGGATTCCAATCCCATCATCCCTGACCATCATCTATGCTTGCTGGCACTGATGGGCGCTGGAGTGCAGCAACATTTGGAGGGAATCACATTGGCTAGCTCTGTTCTGGGGTCTATTTGTGCTCCTTCCTTGTCCCTGGATGAAATCAGGGCTAATCTCATTAGTACCCCACATTTAGACATATTCATTTTTTTATTAGCCCAGATTGCACTGATGGACAATGACCAGCTTTTCCAAGCTGGATATTCACAACCATAAATTGCCATTTTACTTGCCAAAGCTCAACCCACCTTGCAGATCTTTGAAACAGAAAGTAAAATAATGTTTATTGCACAGGACTGCTGGATTTTGGATTTAATTGATTAATTAATTAAAATAGCCCTGACTTAATCAATGTCTGCTGTTGGTAAGACCCAAGATAGAAAGAAACATGGAAGCAAAATAAAAATTAGGGAATGCACAGCAAGTGGAGAAGGCCATCTAGCTGTGAGTTCTGCAAGATCTGGGTCCATGCTTCTCTGTCTGGTTCATTTCAGTCTGGTCTGATGGGACAGAGCCCTGCCTGGGAAGAACTGGTGGTGTAGGTTTTGGGATTATCTGATGAAAGGGAGAGGAGTCTAGTATGGAGGATGTCCTAGGCAGGGATGCCAACTTGAGGAAAAGTATTGGGTGGGGGCAGGTAAGCCCCACCCTGCATAATCACATGACACAGCATACGCACACCATTTGAATGGCAATGCCCATCAACTTTGGGGAGGCAGCTCCCTCAAATATTTTAGGGGGGCTGAAGGAACCTCGGCTTCTAGGAGTTGGCTCCTATGGTCCTAGGTGAGAGGCTGAGTGCTAGCAGGTAACGTGGTCCAGGTGAGAGATGAGCTGCCGAGCCTGTTCTGCAGTATCATATGAGCACTGATCCAGAGCATATTTTCTATAGTGTTTATATTTGCTTACATGTAAGATTGGCTTGTTAAGAAATTGAACTGCATCCTTCTCATATTAATTCTTACAAGTCTGGCTGATGAAGAATTGATCAATATTGACTGATGAAGCATTGAATGAAACAGATTGGTTATCCGGAAAGTTCTGGCGATATTTGGTGACAGGTCCCTGCTCCTGCCAACCTAGCAGTTTGAAAGCACGTCAAAGTGCAAGTAGATAAATAGGTACTGCTCCGGCGGGAAGGTAAACAGCGTTTCCATGCGCTGCTCTGGTTCACCAGAAGCGGCTTAGTCATGCTGGCCACATGACCTAGAAGCTGTACGCCGGCTCCCTCGGCCAATAAAGCGAGATGAGCGCTGCAACCCCAGAGTCGGCCACAACTGGACCTAATGGTCAGGGGTCCCTTTACCCTTTACCTATGCATATATCAAACTTTTGAATTATTCTACCGCGACTGGTGAAGAGGATTTCGAGACTTTGGTTGAAATTTCTGGTCATTTGTTTTAGTCTATAAATAGTTAGTGCCATTGTTATTGGTCATTGTGTTGTGTTATATTGTTCAGCTTGGTACAAGACAAAGCATGGTTCAGACAGACTGGGGGCAAGGTGGAGCAGGGCTCAGGCTGGATGCAAGGCTCAGACTGTGCTCTAGGAACACAGAGTTTCTTGCTTTACAAGTCTTATGTAGTAGCAGTAGCTGATTCGTCCTAATGGTTAGCCCTTGAAAGCTGGCAGGTACTCTTTTAATTAAAAGGGCCCAGCCCTCTCCAATATTCTTCTACTGCAACAAAATGTGGGAGCCTCAGATCTCATTGGGTCATCTGCAGTGGAGTCCTCCAAGTCTGAGGACGGCATTGCCACATCATCAGGCTGAAGAGACAGTGGCCCCACAATCTCATCCACTAGCAGTATTTTCAGGGCTATCCCTACATGACCTTCCTCTTCTGGTTTGGAGTCCCCAGCCCCATCACCTGAAAAAGAGGAAAATGACTCTTGGTCACTGGTACAGTCACAGTTTTTGAGTACTGGACAGTTTCTTTCTCATGGACCATGTATGTGGGGATGGGGTGGGGAGGTGACTGAAAAGCATATTTTCCTGTGAACATGTTTTCTCCTGCTCTCATGTTGACTGAGATCCACATTTGTATGGTTTTATTGCCTCACTGTAATGCTGCTGCTTTGATACATGCTGAATGTCATTGGCTTAAAATGTCACATTTTGATATGGACATCTTTTCTGATACTGATTTCTTAGTGATTTGGATTAGATACTAACAAAGCGTGTTAGCTAAATAAGGATATGAGCTTACTAATGTGAAGTAATGTACATTAGCCATCAAAAGATAAATGCTTCTCTTGTACTTATATACTGGAAATTTGCTAACTTTTCTTGTGAACTGATTTGAACATACAGTGGTACCTCGGGTTACAGACGCTTCAGCTTACAGACGCTTGAGCTTACAGACTCCTCTAACCCAAAAATAGTACCTCGGGTTAAGAACTTTGCTTCAGGATGAGAACAGAAATTGCACGGTGGTGGCGTGGCAGCAGCAGGAGGCCCCATTAGCTAAAGCGGTGCTTCAGGTTAAGAACAGTTTCAGGTTAACTGACCTCCAGAATGAATTAAGGTCTTAACCTGAGGTACCACTGTAATGTGGTACATAGACCAGTTTGCTGAGGATGCCCCATTTCATGTAAAAAAAAATTTGTTTGGCATTGTATCCATAGATATGCCAGCAGGGTTCCACTGAAACAATGGGATTTCTCATTCCTCTCCTCTTGTGCCTCCCCCCAAAATCTGCTTGGGAGGCTCCCCCAACTCTTTTGAGGATGTGCAGAGAAGTGGCGTAAAGGGGACAGAACTGCATTGTGTGGATAGAAGCCTATTGCACTAGCATTGGATATAGCCCTTTATAGCATACTTGATGAATGTAGGGAAAGTGAAAAGAACAAGCCACTTATATTTTGAAATAAGAGTCCTATTTTGCAAGACTCATTAGTCCCCGGTCAGACTGTAATTTCATGGCTAATAAGCTCAGATAGAAACGTAGGTATAGTTCTGTGTTATTTGGACCCTTTCTGCAAAAAATATCTGAGCATTAAGATATTCTGAGTTAATGAGATTTGGGCTTTTTAAAAAAACTGGTGTGTCTCAGTAAGTAGTATGCAAAATGGTTTAATCTGTGTGTAAGTACCATTCTGCATGCACTGGTGATACATTTGGATACACAAAATATTGCCTTGCACTATTAGGGAAATCATTCAGATCTTCTTGTCCCTTTGTAGCTAAACCATTTCAACGATGCTTTTCAGCAACTCATTTATCTCTAGCTCAAACTAGTGCAGGAGCACAGTGTCTGAAGCAATAACTATTTGTTGTTGTTGGGTCTCTGCTTCACACTATTGCTGGCTTTTTCATTAGGAGAAAGCAACCTTATTGGTATTCCAAACCTGACCACCGTCAATTAGTGTCTTTTTAGAAAGGGGGTAAACCTTTTTCACTGCCTTGTATTCTCACAGCTCATTTCTCCTCTAAATACCCACAACTTGCAACACGAAAGTTCCTTTAAATAAAGGCAGGAGTTTGGGCAAACAGAATAATGTTTATAAAACTTCCCTTGCTTTATTTTGCTCTTTGTTTGCTTAGATTTTAGGGCTTAAATGGTTGGATTAATTTGGTTCCCTCTTCTGAGCGGTTGTGAGAGATTGCATCCTGAATACCCCGGCTGCCATATTAATTTTTGTGTGCATGCACTAAACATAGGCACAAAAGTATTAAATCTCTTTTTTAAAAAAATTAAAGTGGTCCGTTTTGAAGGGTGGTACTCCACAAGCGACTCTTTCAGGATGAATAAATCTTTCCCTTTGCTCTACGGTACATTAAGCTGCCAGTGCAGCAGGTGGTAAACTGCCAGATTTTGGCTTTCATTTAACCGAGGACCAAAGCAGAAATATGGAGGTGACGAGAAAATGTCACTGTGTGTAGCAGAAAGAGAGACCCCTTTCAAGCCTTTTGCCAGACCTCTTGGTTACCAATGAAACTTCATTCCATGGCTAATAAGCTCATATAGAAATGTGTTTCATTTGAATCCTTGCAGTTTTCACTGTGGAGAACCAAGGTATTTGTGGTTGTTCTTTTGGCTATTGGGTTCTGAAGTCATTGTTGTATAACACTCCCTGCTCCAAATGCTCAAGCATTGCACTCAGGAAGTACATGTGATATACACCTCTTGGGTCACATTTTCTTGTTATGCTGAGGTGAATTGCCTTGGAGCGCTGCCTTCGTACTCCCTAGATTGCAAGCTATCCAGTGTGGGAATCTTCAAGTTGATTTAAGAGGCTATTATCCAAGCTCAGGCCTGATTACCCGGCTAAACAGAATGCAGAGTTTCCTAGCTGAGATGGAGGACATGTCTGTTAGGAATAGGGACGCTGGAGAAGAGGGAACGGAAATTGCCAATGTTTGCTTATTTGTTCCATGTCCCAAATGGAAACCAATCCAGTGAATATGATCAGTGTTCACTGTTGCTTTCAGTCCACAAACAACAAGTAATTGATTACATTTCCCCCCCATCCCGTCTGCATTGAAATGAGTAGGGTGGAATAACGTAATGACAACAGAATTTACAGAATTTCTCCACAGTGGACAGCGAGATGCACAACATAGGTTTTGGCAAAAGATTAACTGTAGCTGAATGGTGCACTGCTGCATGCAATGAATACAGGTTGGAACAGGAAATGGTGCCTTCTTCTATCTTTAGTCAAGAAATCCGAAGCTTAAGAACAGAAGAAGAGTTGTCCTGGATCCAACTAAGCATTCATCTAGTCCAGACCTTGTTTCCAGTGCAGACCACCTGGAGGCTTCTGGGAAATCTAGAAGCAGGGCATACAGGCTCAGTTTGTCCCTCAGCAACAGGAATTCAGAGGTACAACACCTCTATACCTGGAAGTTTCTGATCATGACTAATATGAAATCCATGATTTTATGTGCTCCAGCGATGGAGAACCTGTAGCCTTCAAGCTGTTTGAACTCCCAGCTTGCACCATCCCTGACCATTGGTAATGCTAGTTGCAGGTGGTGGCAGTTGGAGTGCCACAAATTTAAGATCCCCAATCTAATCCCCTTCTAAAGTCATCCAGTCCAGCAACTACCTCTATATTTTGTGGCAGCAAATCCCATCAATTAATTGTGCATTGTGTGATGCTATTGCACACATTTTGTTTGTTTGCTTCTTGCTTCTCTTGGCCAGCCCACCGAGGACTGTGCTTTTCCTTAGTTCAACTGTCTGCACATTTACTTGCATTTCCACATGCAAGCAATTTACCTTCGGTGCCCGATGGCCGCAGCACTGGTGCATCTAAGCATCCTACAAAGGGAGGACCATTAAGGACATGGTTGGGTAGAGATGGAAACAGAGCCATTGGACTGTTGCTGTCTCTTCTTTCTTTCCTTCTGTCTTCCTTCCTTTTTTGCTTCCTTGAGCTGAGCTTAAAGTCATTTTTCTCTTTCATTATCTCTGCATTAGATCACCATACAATGTTTATAGTTGTGATGAGTTGAACTTCGTTTAGGAACAAGTTCTGTGGGTGGAGGCAAATCAATAATTAGAATCCTCCTCATTGTGGATGTGGATCTGTGCTTTTGTTCAACAATTCCCCCCCCCCCCATGTAGCACTCCAACTTTATCTGTTATGCCTTGGCTTTAAGGAATTTGAGACTGTAGCAATTTGGCTCAAAGCCCTCCAGGTTACAAAATGTGAAATGTGCAAACTTTGGCCCTGGATATAGTTCAATAACTTTTGAACTGGGAGCCATACAGAGTTTGATCAATTAGTTAAAGGCGGCTAGATTAATATAGTGGAGTGCTAAAACCCAGGCAATGGGCAATCCCTCGTGGGATTTGAGTGTAATCAACTATGCAAATACTGCTAAATTAAAAATAGTGGAATGTTCTGACTCTATGGGCAATAATTTTTGAATAACTAATTTCTTTAAGACACTGTGCAGTCTATCACATCAGAGTGCTTGGTCTTTGACTTCAAGTACTATAAAATATATTTTGGGTATGAAATATCCCTGGAACTGAATGTAATTTATTGTGCTAATGCTGCTAAATTAATGTAGTTGAGTGTTGGGTGATATATAATTTTAGAGGGAGAAACTCTTTAGAGACAAGATGCGATGTGTCCAATGCTTGGTTATATAGCTTGGCATTAACTATGCTTATATGTGAAAATTTTACAGATAATATTTTACACATAAAGTGTTATTCTCTAAGCATTGGTGTATGTGCTTCCTTTGCATCTAACACACATCTCTCTTGCAGAGGTATAGAACTGTGTCCCTCACCCAGGGGATCACAATAATGAGATGCTATTAATAGGTTTAATATTGTTGTTTTTAGGATTTTATGTTGTTTTACAAAACTAATTTTAAATGTTTATAAACCACACTAAGAGGTGCCTTTCCACCAGATGGGCAAGAAAGAAAACTCTGAATGAAACAAAATAATAAATCAAATTATAAAAGAGGAAAATTGAGAGAAACACCAAAATTTGAAAATATGTTAAGAGGAAAGAATTAAGCAATTGCCTGATACAAACATTGGCTGTACCATATATGATACATTAAGGGAACATAAGTAAAAGAAGAAGAGATTATTGAGGAGGATGCATATCTTGAAAAGAGAATTGACTACCAGTATACTTTTGAGAGACAAAACTGCTTGATGAGACTGGGGTGTGTGTGTAGCAAATAGTACACTGGAAGCTATAATCTGAAACTAATAGCGCAACCATATGTTTACCTAGAAGCAAGTCACACCCGCCCCAGTTTGCAGCACTGCTAAAGGTAAAGGTAAAGGGACCCCTGACCTTTAGGTCCAGTCATGACCGGCTCTGGGGTTGCGGTGCTCATCTCGCTTTACTGGCTAAGGGAGCCGGCATACAGCTTCCGGGTCATGTGGCCAGCATGACTAAGCCGCTTCTGGCGAACCAGAGCAGCGCACGGAAACGCTGTTTACCTTTCTGCCGGAGCGGTACCTATTTATATACTTGCACTTTGACGTGCTTTTGAACTGCTAGGTTGGCAGGAGATTGGCACTGTTAATCTTCTGCAAAAATGAGCAGACTGACATTTTCGGATACTTTCAGGAAGTAGACATAAAGACTGGGGCTAGTATTCAACTACATTTTACTCAAAGTAGACCCACTGAAATTAATGGGTATGACTAAGTTAGCACTATTAATTTCAATGGGTCTACTGTGAGTGAAACTTAGTTGTCTACCACCCTTGGCCTAGACAAGGCCTGCAATGCCAAATATGAGGCTCTGCTACCCTGCCATTGTGCGATACTCTGCCACTCAAGTAACACATGAAGAGGGCTATTGTCTTAGTTCTTTTGCAACCAGAAGTGTCTGTGTCTATTGCAATTACTTATAAGATCAATCCAGATAAGACTGAGTGGTTTGGTATTTACAGTGGGAAACTAATAGCTAAACTATGCAATATCTCAGAGGAGTCACTGAAATGTGCAAACCTTCTGTTTGACTTATTCATTATCTAGACAAAATGGTAGAAATAAAAAGAATTTTTTTAAAGAAAATTAGCCAGTTAAAGCTAAGATCCTATAGATTCTTATCACACCACATATTATACGCCACCTCCTCTTAAGAAATGCATTTGGTTCCACAGTTGGGATGTTCTTAAAAGTTCAACACTAGCTCCTATGTTAGTTCATTTATTTCAATGTGATATTTACTTCAATATATACAAGCCAAAGTTATGGACTGAGCTTTCCCTGTATACATTGTACCATTATAACGAACACAAGACAATTGGGAGGGGGTTGACAGAAACATTTGTTTTGCTGGGCAGGTTGGGTCCCCAAGTGTTTTTCTTTTTCTTTTTCCCTGCCAGCAAACCGTTAACGAATGGCAGCCTCTGATTGGCTGGGGTTTCAGGAGAGGATTTGGAGAGACAGTTTTGTAGGTTGGGATAGAGGTTGGGAGATAGGGAGTGAGAGGAGAGAGAGTTAGTTCTGGGTAGAAACATCCACTCTGAGGAATATATCAAAAGCTAGAGAAAGAAGTCTCTGAGCTTAGTGTGAAGGACAGTGTGGTGTCTTGTAAGAGTAAGAGGTCAGGAATTAACTGGGAGGCTGAGGCTTAGCCAGGAGAAGTAGAAACTGTAGGATACAGTCTACTTAGGTCTCATTCCAGTCAGGAGGGGAGAGATTCTTCTACAAAAAAAGACTCCCAAGCCAGTTAAGAGGGGTGTGGTGATCCCTTGGGTCTGTTACTTGGAGTACCTCAGGAGTAGGGTTGTCAAAGGGGTGTGTAACTGACAGGAACTACCACCTTGTTTAAGAACCAAAGTATTAAGCGGCAACAGCTGTGCAACAACTGAGAAAGAACTGAAGTGAAATAATCTGAAGTTTCTTATGTTTTACCCACTTTGTGTCATGAACTTCCTTTATTTAATAAAATCATTCTTGTTTCTTTGATCAAATCCTGTCTGAGACTCCAAATTATTAAGTTTTCCCTCACACAAGTCCCCCAACAAGATCATCTGGGATAGTTTGTAGGAATTCATGGAATTTGTGTTCTGTGAGGTGGCTACACTATATTTAAATGACGGCGGGCCCAACAGCACCAGGGGTGAAAGTGCTGTTGCGCCATTGCAGGGGGTTTAAGGAGATACCAGAAATTTGAGAGGACAACAGAATGGTTCATTGAAAGCTCCATCAATCAAAATCATTTCCAGCGCAATCCTATACTCCCCCCCCCCAAAGGAAATCTCTTTCTGGTGTACAGAGCTTGCCCAGTTGTGTGTGTGTACACAGGAGAGCAGCTTACACTTATCAGCTGGTCAAGGACAGAGAAAATGAGACAAGGGCTGTATCCACACCATACATTGAAAGGGCATGTGTCGCAGTTTCGTGCTGAGCAACAGTGTGCAGAGCTTAGTGGAGTGGAAGACCAGCCAACCAGAAGAATCTCTAAGGTGCACTTGCCTGGAGGCAGAGGCAGTATCCAAAGTCAGATCCAGTCCTAGGGTCAGGCAAACAGCAATCCACATGGTCCGATGGTCCAGCGCTCAGGGAATCTGATGATCATGGGGCAAGATGAACAGGAAGCAGGAAGGTAGGGCCAAGAACTACAGGCATTGTTAGCAGCACCTGACTGCTGCTGGAAGCTCTGCTTAAGAAGGCTGAAGCCAGCTGGTTCTCATCAGTGCCTTCTCCTCTGTGTCCTTGCAGGCTAATCAGCTGCAGGTGGAGTCACTCCACCTTCTCCCCCTTCAGACCGCTGTTCAGCAGGTGAAGCTGACTCCTGGCCCAAGACAACATGAATTCCCTCAAAGAATCCTGAGAACTGTAATTTGGTAAGGGTGCTGGGAGTTGTATCTGTGTAAGGGGTAAACTTGTGTTGTCCTGGAATGAAAATGTGGCCCTGTTAGAGATCCAACTAATTTTTACCACTTGGATTGGGCTTACATATCAGCCCCTCCAAGTGTCCCTATTTTCCAGGGATGTCCCTGATTTAGAGAAGCTGTCCTGGTTTCTGATTTGATCCCAGAATGTCCCGCTTTTTCTTTAGGATGTCCCTATTTTAATTGGAGAAATGTTGGAGGATATGCAATTATCCAACCCCCCAAGCCATCTGAAAGCAATCCTGTATGGAAAGTTTTTAAAAATGTTTATTTATGTTTTTATATATGTTGGAAGCTGTCCAGAGTGCTGAGGCAACCCAATAAGATGGGTGGGGTATAAATAGTAAAATTTTCATTATGGAATGGAACGTCCCTATTTTCATCAGAGAAATGTTGGAGGGTATGACATAGAAATGGTTGGTTTGCAATGTTAAGTATGCAGGTATTGTAGGCCAAAGCCAGGCTGTATGGATGCCATTGCAGGCCTAGGCCTTAATGCCTCTTGGAGCTCTGGAGCTTCATCTGTATAACAAAAGACAGAGAAGATTCCAAAAACCCTCCAATGATATTTTCAGGTAGCTGGCAGGCAGCCAATCCCTGCTGTGATAGGGCCAGTGTTTTGATTCGCTAATTGCAGCATTAGGCAACCTGTCACAGGCATAGGGGTGTTGCCTGGGCCAGCTCAAGGTGTATATATACTGGGCTGAGTGCCTTTGTTTTCCATTCTTGTGCTTATTGTTCCAATAAATCCTCTTGAGCTGAATCTTGGTCTTGGGTCATGCCTGAACCCACCTACACTTCATTGTAAAATACATACAGAGCTTGCTGGTCTTCTGTGGGTAGGGGGGCATCCAAAGCCCCCATCCCTCCTCTTCCTTTGCACAAAGAACTGCAACCACCCAATTGTTCAGCTCACAGTTGTTTATTAAGGACAAGTTGTTAAATCATACTCTCCCCCCCCACTGAATACAATCTAGCAGGTCCTTGTTGGGGCACTTCGTAGATCTAGTCAGGGGCCTCATCCCTTACCATGTGGACTGTGCCTATCTGCACCTTCTCCCTGGGCCTCCCCTCTACCCCATCCCTTCCTCATCTGTTCAAAGGATCTCTGAAGCCTCACCATCAACAGTAGTGTCCCTCCTCAGCTGATCTTTGTCTCTTTGTGCAGGCCATACTGTAGGTAGGAGAAATGGCATGTCCTGTCTGGTTGCAGTTGCCTCCCTGCCACTCTCCACCAGAAAGCCCTGATGACTTGGACCCGGATTCTGCATCTGCACAGAGAGGAAACACAAGGGGCAGTGGTGTGGTGTTTCAAGGCCCACAAACGTTTTTTCTGGTTTGTGTGTGTCTGTTTGTATTGTATTATATACACTGGGCATCCCTACTTGATTATAATGTGAAGCTGTTATTAAACACAGAGTATTGAGTACTGAAAATAGGTTTTTTAAGATGTTATGAAAGATTGGAAGGTGGGAAATTGGGTCGTTTTTGCTCCACTTCTATTGCCCTCTATGCCTTCGCCTAGGAATGGTTCCAGCACAATACGCACAGCCTGCCTGCTCTTTGCTTTTGAATTAATTGAAGGACAAAGTTGTCAGGCTTCGAGTGAGGTTTTGCAAAGTGTTGACAAGGAATTGAGTGGGCTAGGTTTCCAGCCTATAATGCAGACCTGTTGTTGCCTGTCTCGCTGCAAGAGATAAAGTTAATTAGCTGCTGACAGCACAAGCAGGCCTTCGAGAGATTACATTCAATTCCGTTTATTTTAAAAATGTGGAACTCACAGTAGCATATTGAGAAAACTTCATGCAGTGAACAAAAGATACCGCAGTAGCAGATGCTGGCTCTTTTTTTCTAGTAGGATCTTATTGATTGCGTCCCTTCCTGATTTGAAGAACAAACGCAAGTAAAGTAAAGAGCAGCATCTGCAATGTGGTTGGACGTGCTCCCCCTCTGCCGCCATTTCCCCCACGGGCACAGCAACTTAGCACTCGTCCTCACCTCCTTTCATCCTGTGTTTTTTTCCATTCATCCCAATTGATGTCTGTTCCGATTTGGTGGTAAGCGGCAGGTTTTCCAGAGGAAAGTTGCAGAATGAAAGAAAAACCTCTTGGATCTGTGCCTAGAAATCACAGGAGAAACAGGAGTGTGGATGGGCCATGCAAGGCTAAGTTCAGCCCAAGCTGAGGAGAGGGGAAAGAGCCTGCATTGGCACTGCCAACATTTCCATTTCCACTACAAAGTGCCCAGTGTTATTATGCTGCATGTAGATGTCATGCATAGCCCTGACCTGATGCCAGACTATTGAGTCCTCGGAAAATGAACCAGAACCCTATAAGTTGGGGATCTTGGGGAGCAGGCAGAGCCCCCTGGGTTCAGTTCTAGGGTTTTACTACTATTACTACTACTACTCATCATCATCATCATCATCATCATCATCATTTATTTATACCCTGCCCATCTGGCTGGGTTTCCCCAGCCACTCTGGGCAGCTTCCAACTGGATATTAAAAACACAATACAGCATTAAACATTAAAAACTTCCCTAAACAGGGCTGCCTTCAGATGTCTTTTAAAAGCAAGATAGTTGCTTATTGCCTTGACATCTGATGGGAGGGCGTTCCACAGGGCAGGCGCCACTACCATGAAGGCCCTCTGCCTGGTTCCCTGTAACCTCACTTCTTGCAGTGAGAGAACTGCTAGAAGGCCCTTGGCACTGGATCTCAGTGTCTGGGCTGAACAATGGGGGTGGAGATGCTCCTTCAGGTATACAGGACCAAAGCCGTTTAGTGCTTTAAAGGTCAGTACCAACAATTTGAATTGTGCTCGGAAACGTACTTGAGGGGTCCTCTGGGTTGAGACCTGATGGATGGCCTGTGATGCTGTGAGAGGGTTGGGGTAAAGCTGCCACTGGTCCTCAGGAGTGTCAGCACAAAAGCTTTAGGTCTAGGCCCCAAAGAGATGACATGGTATGCATCTCTAAACCTGGAGTTATTGGTCTACTTGTGAATGGGGAGGTTGCATGTGAGTTGGCAGTTCCTGGCGCTCCTTCACTGCCAGCCAGTGCCCTCCCAATGAGAATGTCAGACATTTAAAAAAAAATTCTCCTCTCCTCTCCTCGCCATGCACCCTTTCCTACCCCCTCTCCCCTTTTATGCTTCTATGAATTTACAGAGGCTTGAGGAGGGATTTCTGACAAACTCTTGTTCTCTGGGCAGCCGGGTCTCTGCACCACTCAGTCTATCCTAATCTAAACTATGGCTATGGCAAAGTCTTTCCTATGTGTCTCTGAGCAGGAAAACAGCAACACGTGACTGACACGTTAATATTTATTATCCTGTTTCTCAGCCCCTGTTTTGTTCCTCTCCCATTTTGTGAGGTGAGCTTTCTGCTGCTGCTGCTGCTGTTGCCAGTCACCTGGCTTCAGTATCTGGGCTGTAGTGGTGATGTTCCTTTAAATGGTCCTCCGGCATTTTGTTCAATAGCACAGAGCTTTGGGATGACAGGGTATACTTCATTAAAAGTGCCAGCATTTCCAATAGAATGGAAATCTTCAGGAGCAGAGTGGCAACAAATAAACCTGTTAAGGGCGGTTTTGACATACGTTCGAAATCCTCTCTAACCTAGTGGAAAAACATTTGCTTTTTCAGTTCCCTAGGAGTCTTCATTGTGGGAGCTCTCATCTTCATTCAGTGAAAACCTGGAATTTCACTGTCCATGGCCAAAGGCTCAGTCTATGGGCCATCCATCATTTTCTAATAGCACTGTTAAAAAAAAAAATCAGTTAGGATGTGTCTAGCAGAACCAATCCTACCAGGGAATCAAAACTTGATCAGCTAAAAGTCGCATAGGGACATAACACACATAATCTCACTTGGGAGAATCTCATTTGGAATGAAGTTATCTGTCTTCTTGCAAGACAGGTAGCCATGGCCTTTCACCCCTGATAAACTGGGTGCTGGGATAGATGCAGTAGTCTGCCCCTGGTATATAATTCTGTGAATCTCTGAGATAGTAACGTAGTGGGACATTTTGAAGAACAGGATTTCTCCATGACAGCCCCTTTAGCCACACTCCCAAAGAGTCCAAAAATGCAGGCAGCTGTTTTGATCCATTAATATAAGAGCTCCTATAGCTAAGGTGAGGAGCAAAATAAAAAAACAAAAACAAAAAACAGGTCCTGACTTTAGGGAGCCTCATACAGCATTTATTTGGCTAATAACTGTAAACATGGCATACGGGATTTGCCTGATGAGATCTCTTAAAGTTTTCAAACCTATCTAGAACTGTTGACAAGACATGGCAAGTTAAAGTGCTGTAAACTGTAAGCTACAAACAGGCATAGGGCAACCCACAAAAGAATATCTCTAGCAAGGAAGACCCAGATACTTCATAAAGCAATATAAGACTAGGACAACGTGAACCATCTCTGCTGGTTCCAGGTGCTATTATCCTCACCATCTGAATTTGGGCCTGATTCACCTGAAAGAACAGTATGGGCCCATAAGTTGTAAGCAATCACAGTTTCTGACATTGCACAACATCCTGGTGTAACATGCTTTACATCTGGTAAAGCATTAGCGTAATCTTCACATTTTCCAGCTTTGTGACATTTGATCCAACATGACCCTTAATTCTGAGCTTAAACTGGCAGGGGTTTTTTTGCTCACTGAATGTATATGATGCAATAGTACATCTTAACACCAGTTTCATAGATCAACTAACAGTCATAGAATAATGAACTGGCAAAGGGTAGTGTTGTGGTTAACCATTTTGGAATCTGGCTTGCGTGAAGATGTATGTTGGGTGATGAGGCATGCTTGTTCATAATTGCTGTTGGAGGCACCCAACTGTTGGTGTCCACCTGATCTCCAGAAGGAAATCATTCCACAAGGTAGGCACCATCTCAAAGAAAGCCTTTGTCTGTACCACTGTGAGGTGGGTATCTGCAAGCTATGGTATAGTTACCAGGTCCCCTTTGTAGATGGTTATCACCTCATTCACTTGCCAGAGTGAAGAGAACCCACATACTCTCATGCTCTGGCATACTACATCAAATTTCCTTACTCTGAAAACTGCTGCTGTGTGCCCCCTCCCCCAAACTAACTCTGGCTCTACTACACCACTACTCAGAGCAAGTTATGACTGATGCACCAAATGAGAAGTGCGTATTCTTTGCAGAGGCATAGGTTGCCTCCAGACAGTCAACATTCAAGCACATATCAGAAAAGTTGGTTTGAGTGCTTAAAGTAGATTGAAGTGCTCTGTCACCCTGGCACACAAAGTCCACTTTATTATTATTTTAATTTTTTAAGTACATTTTGCAGTTAAGAAACTGATAGGAAAATGTGAGATGAAGAAAGGATAACGATTCAGTGAAGTTTGGACATGGTTGAACCTCAACATAAGCTTTGTGCAAGCAAACCAGGATGATTGTCCGATAAACAGATCGTATGGAGGAGCCTAAAGAAAACTATGGAAAAGCAGCATATCTTAGCATATATTAACTGGTTTTGAGTTCATTTGTCTTCTGCTTGTAAATCATGTTACTTCTAAGCTGTACAGCTAATGTAGACTTCAGTAAAGTTTTGATGGTGCATATTAATAGAATTCCAACTCATGTAGCATTACATTTGGCAAACTATGTTCTTATGGGAAAGAATGAATGTGTGCTGAATGTGTTGAAAAGTTTGGGAACTTCTGGTAATGGAAATGTTGATACCTCAAGTCAGCAGGCTACAGGGAAGAGTTTGCTGGAGAAGAAAATGAAATTAGAGACACCAGTATCCCAGTCCTAAATATATTTACTTTAAAATCCCAATGCTTTAAGACAAAGTTTCTACAAAAGAAATATGCATAGGAATGTAGCATTAATTCAGTAACACTGAACTCACAGCATTGCATCCATTTGTGATTCACTACCCACAGAAATCTCTTTGGTCCAGCAGAGGCTCATAGGAATGGAAAAGAGTGGGAGGCATTTTTGCAATTTCCCCTTTCTCCTGAAGTCCCTGCTTCCCTTTGCTATTCCAAAGGGTCCTTCAACCCTTTGAAACAGACTGGTGGAAGGGCAGATGGAATAAGAAGTCAAGGAAAATCTCCCCCTTTCCATTAACAGAATTATCTCCTGGATCAAAGAGTTTTCCATGAGCAGAGGAGAACCGTTGGATACAACACAGTGGAATTAAATGAATGTGTTGTGGATTGGGTTATTGGTAACACTTTTTCTTAGATACTGAAGGGAATAATTTAAAGGAATTTCTCTGCCTGACGTAAAATCTAATGATAAGTATTTCTGCACTGGATTAATTGATAAATAACATTTCAAGGGGAAGGGGAAACCTCGCAAGGCTACTGTCCTATGAGCATACTACCGCCAAAGGCAAACATGCATTTCTGTCTCTTCTACCTATCCATAAAAGTTATTTGATGGGCTGTATTTGCATTGTAATGGGGTGCAGGGGGTGGGGTGGGGGAGTAGTCTGAAGGACCTCTCAACCATGTGATTCTGATTGTAAAAAGAGACAGGGTCAAACTGGCAGGACAAGCTTGACACGTTCCCCTTTGCTTAGAAGATCATTTAAAGAAAATGGATGCTGGGTACACATTGCACTTCTGGAGTGTTCACCACTGGGAGAACTGGTGAGATGGGGAAAGACAGAGGAGGGTAGATTAACTGGAGAAATGTCAAAATGGCTGCCATTACATCTAGGTAGCCTGTTCCTGCCATCTGCTTCAGGGATCAGGAACATTTTCCAGCCCAAGGGCCACATTTCCATCTGGAAACCTTCCAGGGGCCACATGCCAGTAGTAGACAGGGCTAGAGACAAAAGTGGGTGGAACAATGAATGCAGATGTTAACTTTGTACATTTGGATACTTTATACATACACTCACATAAGCCTCTGTGTCCTTCATCCAGACAAACGAGGCATTAACAAAATCAACCAGGTAAAAAAAAAAAAGAGTGGAGAAGGGCCAATGAGGGGTGCAGCCTGAGAGCAGAGGGAATGGCTTGGGAAGAATTCTGAGGCCAAGAGAGGGAGGGCTTGAGGGCTGCATTTGGTCCCTAGGCCTGAGGTTCCCGACCCCTGATCAGCCAAGACTGATAAAAATATACAAAAAAGTAGACTCATTGTCTTCCAGATTTGTTCCCATAAGTGAAGTCTTGGTACACTTAATGTTGGAGCACCGCTGAGTAGAAAGGGTTTAAAACGAGAAGAGAATGTTAATGCTGGATGATCCCCACCCTTCCTTTCCTTACTGTATTGTCTCCTTGCTGACACACAGACATCAAGAAGAAATATTCAAGATGAGATCATGTCATAACAATCTCCATCTGACTGTTACCATATGGTATTGGCGGTTTCCTTGGCTCCCACACTAGAAGCAGATTGAATTTCCCAGAAGCTCAGTGGCTCAATTTAAGAATATGAAGCAAAACAAAAAACATTCAAAGTTCAAAGCAGAGGACCTAATTAATTCATATTTTGACATCAGTATAACCAATGGAATGAAACATAAAAAAATGAAATTGTGTGTGTGTGTGTGAAGGGGGAGAGGAGGTAACTATCCTTGTTCAGTATGAATACATACTCAGAGAAGAAGAACATTGACCTCTAAACCCCATACAATCTATCTAATATTCCCCAACCTGGTGCCCTCCAAAACTGCTTTGGACTAAAACTCCCCATCTACCCAGTCATCATTCTGGCTTGGGCTCTGTAGTCCAAAACAGCTGAGGAACCTTCTGTACTTGGGTATATTTAGGTAGCAGGTGAACTGAGCGAGGTAGGAATCCCATGATTCAGAGGCTGGGGCAAATGGCAGTAGAGACACGAGTAAAGCCATGGTTCCGATGTGATGGATGGAACACAGTGCTCTAGCCAGTATGGTCAGCTCTGAATTGGGTTGTGTTCAGTGATTCCCCTCAATGAGTGTCCGAATCTGGCTGTGCTCTGATGTCCATCCGATCCCATCGGATGCCAGAGGCCTGGGCCTTTCAAATATCATCAAGGTTCTAATTCTATCGGGAGCCTGCTTGAGTATAGCCTGTTCCCTGTTCCACAAGTTCAACCCCAATATGTGACGGACAAGATGCTAGAACAGCAACAAGATCTTGATGAAAGAATGAGGGTAAGAGGCTCATCCCCCCCCCCTCGTGTCTTTCTCTCATATGAGGGTAGTCACAAGAAGGGAGGGGGGAAGTTTCCATTTCTATAGGAACTGGAGCATGCTCTGATTGCACTAATTATTTACTTTGAAAAAATGACTAGAATTCCTTACCCACTATAAGTTTATGCTCCCAACCCATATACTGATTTGTTGTTTGAGATGTGAAAGGAAGCAGTTGAACTGACAGTGAGGAAAACTCTATCAGTATTGTGTGGGAGGTATTCAGTTACATAGTGGAATTTTAGGTTTGCACAATTAAAGTGGATTAAAGCACTCTGGAACTACAAATACACTTTAAAAACATGACTTCTTCGGTTAGGAAAGAGAAATGGACTAAATATTTTTGGAATAAATTATTGATTAGTGGGATCACTGATTGAAACTGCTACCTCCCAATCTAGCTAAGAGCCCTGAATTAGGCCACATCTGCACTCATTATTATACCACGTTAACAGTCACAGGCAGATATTTAACTAAGCTTTCCTCAGAGCAGAGCCATTGAAATTAATTAATATGACTAGGTTAGGTCCATGATTTCAATAAGCCTACTCTGAGAAAAACCTAGTTGAGTATCACCAATGGCTTCTCCCAATGAATCCTGGGAACAGTTAAGGATGCTAAGGGTCATTAGGAGACCTCTATTCTTTTCACAGCGCCACAGTTCCCAGAGTTTGAGAATCATAGCCCTGTGAGGGGAATAGGCGTTTCCTTACAACTCTCAGCACCCTTAACAAATAAAAGTTCCCAGGTTTCTCTGAGGAAAGCCATGACTTAAAATCACGTAAGAGTGCTTTAAATACAACATGCAGATGTAGCCTCAGTGTAACTCATATCTACTAAGTGTAAGCCCAAATCTTTGCTGTTCATTTCACTATCCTTTCCCTCGCTCCCTGAGCTTGGGAGGCTGCACACCCTAGATCATCAATATTTGTACTATTGCAGGGTTTTAAAAGCACACCATGGTTTATGTTATGTGTTGTCAAAGATATATTTGTCATTCATAAAACAAACACTTGTGTATAATGTTAACTCCTATCTAAATGAGATCGACAATGATTGAGGCATAGATTAAATGTGTGCCAATTCCAGTTCTCATTTATTCAATGCACACATTAAATCTCCTTGCCGCTACACTGCTGTGCCTAGCTTATTAAAAGTCTTCTGCTGATCCTTCTGTTACTATGTTATGCGAGTGGAGAAAGATCTTATACAGGATGACAAATAATAGCCTTCCACCTGCAAATTGGGAAACCATGGATTTTATATTTCCTCTCTATGGTGTCCTGTGTCTCTATGAAAAAGGTAATGCCATATGCACCCTTGAGCCTGCAGCAGAGGAAATGCTTCTCTCTTCATCGGGATGGGGGGAGAGTATGTGTGTGCTTTTGATTTAGCTCCAGTGGTGGTAGAAGGGGGGAGGCTGTGCGTACTCAACAGGGGGCTTCTTCATATAGCTAAGAGCCACTGAAATCCAGTATTCTTTGGCCATAGAAATACAGAAACTCCAGGGTGTATTTTGTTTGCTTTGTGGCTTGTATTTCTTTCTCCACTTCACCAGTCTTGGATGCAAAGTGGTCCAGCCGAGAGTTTATATCCGCCTGAAATTATTCAGGCTTCTGTTCTCCCCTTTTTGAAGTGTTTGCAAAATGGAGAAGCAACATTCTTTCTGGTTAAATGTTCCCCAAATGCAGAAAACAAACAAAAGCAGAACAGCTTAGATGCTGAACATGGTGTTCAGTGAAAAGGAAGACTCTTGGGGAAGTGCATGAAAGACAAGTAGGAATTCATCCCTTAAAAAAGAAAGGCAAGGGGGTGTGGGAAGAATGCAAGAGCTCGCACTTTGACAGAAAGCTGGCTTCTTTGTAACTGTAAATTGGACAGTGACCTGCCAAAAACATTGGCACAGAGTCTCATTTACAATCTCCTGGCTTTATTGAGGCTTCTCTCCCCTCTGCCCACAATATCAAACTTCCTCATAACAATTTTTAATTTTTTATTTTTTTTTTCATAACTACACCACAGAACAGTTCAGAAAAAGAGCCTGTATTTGCATCTGGAACCTGGATTCCAAGTTAGACTAAGGTTCTTCTTGCAATCCTATCATATGGGCTGCAACAGATTTACTACATGTGCAAGAACAGAATTTGTGTACCATTTTCCAGCATCACTATTCATCAGCTGCATTTATACAATTGTCTCTGTTTAATAGGCAGAGATATCAACAAGGTTTTTGCCCATGCATGGAGCCCTTCTCCCTTTGTGGCATAAGCCATCAAACCAGTAAGCTTCAAACATAGCTTCTCATTTCATCTGAACCCAGAAACTATGGTTAATGTCTTTTGGAACAAGCCAGGATCTTAAACCAACTTCAAACTGTAGCTTAAGAATCTGGCTTGTTCCAAATCCACTAACCATAGTTTCTGGGCTCAGGTGAAAGGAGGAGTTATGGTTAACGAGAGACTTCAAAATGTCATTCCAGCACACAGTGAAGTGAGTACAGAAAGGGTTAATAAACTGTTCTCAATTCAGTTTATTAAGTCAAAGTATGATCATCCAAACTTAGCCATTGTGTTCTCTTCTCTATTCAAGAGAAGATGGCCAAAGGCACCTGGAAAAATGCAATTAAAACTGAATTACTTAGAGATTTCAAATGTTTGCATTTTAATCTTATGCTTGGGTGCAGTATTAATTAGGCAACAAACACCACCTTTATGCAGGCTTAGCTTCCCCCCCCCCAAAAAAAAATACAAAAAAGCAACATTATAAGCCCTAAGCATCCCTTGTAGGCAGGGAGCTAATGGAGGTTAACAAAGCTCTGCCAGATTTTCAGCAGGCCAGAAGAACAGAATAAATCAAGATGAAAGGCCTCCTAATCCTTCCACACATGTGACAGTAAATCAGGGACAATTCCATAAAAGTAAGATGAGGTTTTTCTCCCGTGATGTATGCTTCATCACCTGCTCTTTCAGGATAAGTATGTGAGACAACATCAGCACCATTAAGAAGACTCTCATCAGCTACTGCCTAGCAATTCCTGTTTAAGTATCATTTTCTGAAAAGCTTAACACTATAGGACATTAAGCTTAACCTCTCTTAACACTAAAGAGAGATAGAGATAGCAAACCTGAAGGTTGCCACCTGCTCTCCAATAGATCCTGCTCCCCAATAGATCCTACCAGTGCTTTCTTTCTGGGGGTACGCATATCCCTATACATTTTGTGAATCTAACAGGAGAAGAAACTATAAATAAATAAATAAATAAATAAATAAATAAATAAATAAATAAATAAAGTTTCTTCTCTAGCATGGTGAATTGTCAGTTCCATTGAACAGCACAGTGAATCGTCAGTTCCGTTGCTACCTCCAATGGCGGCCTCATTTACTGTCATGGTGTTTCCTGAGTCTCAGACGGAATGAGAGTACCCCTAAACATTTTTTTTTTAAGGAAAAAAGCACTGGGTCCTACCACTGTCATGACTCTCATGATGGCGGCTAATGGGCAACGTCAAACAGTTGTGCCGGCCTGATCTGGACTACAGGTTCACCACTCCTAGTACAGACATACTGAGCTAGGGCTCATCCAGATGTCCTTAGATTCATCCTGCTTTGCTGGCACAAAGCTTACATGGAGGTTAGATACTATCTCATCTTCAATGAGCATTCACTCTGTTTTATTTGTGGGGAGTTACACAGCAATGAGCATTCATCCTGACCAGATATATTCTAATGCTTCTACATTTCAGAGTAGTCGAAACAAAATAAAAAAAATCCTTCCAATAGCACCTTAGAGACCAGCTAAGTTTGTTATTGGTATGAGCACTTCTTCAGATACCAGATACTTCTTCAGATTCTGGTATCTGAAGAAGTGTGCATGTACACAAAAGCTCATACCAATAACAAACTTACCAGTTGGTCTCTAAGGTGCTACTGGAAGGATTTTTTTTATTTTGTTTTGACTATGGCAGACCAACACGACTACCTACCTATTTCAGAGTAGGTGAGTCTTGCCTTACATAAGGCAATTGACCTCTGTGTCCACTCTTCCTTATCCCAAGGTAATTCCAGTTTAGTTGCTCACTGGAAACTTTGCCTTCTACCCAGGAGCTTCCCAGTCTAAATCCTGGCTAGTTCCTAGAGATGGAAGCTCCTCATTCAATTTCTTTCATTGATAGCTAGCAGCTTGGTCTTTCCCCCTCACTTGCTCCCACCTTTACCCATGTTTCTTGGTGCCTCTGCTCTGGTGCACATGACTTTATGCTTTATCTTTATGTATCCTCTCACCTCATCTTTATTTCTTCAACCACCCACCTCCCACAGCAGTCTAATTTCCCATTTTGCCCCTTATCTTGGGAGAAGCCTACTAGAGTTAGTCCGGCTTAGCCATGGACCCCTCCCCCCCCCAAAAAAAATGCCCTCAACCTTTTCTTGTTCACATTCTGAAAAACTGAATGAAAGGTAGGCTTTAAAATAGTCTTTCGGAAAGCTGGTCTTTAGCATTGCATTTCAAAACATTAATTTTAGGAGCAGGAGAGTGAATGCCATCATCGTAATGAAACCAGGCGAGCTAAAACATTGAGCTTTCTTTGTCTGAGCCCTTGCCTGACCCATTGGAACACTCCCTGGGATGTCATCATACTCTGGTGAAAGAACTATTTGCCTGCAATTGTAATTCATAGATTATGTTTAAGTAGATGAACCACAGACTAATCCAACAATCATCTTCCTGCCAAGAAGAGTAAGGCTTTCCTACATACTCTGTAAATCAAATTGAATATTGGCTCCTGTTACTGATGTTTGTTTAATTACGAATATTGTCAGAACGCATGTGGAATATCTCAAAAATCTCTAAGATGCAAGGGGCAGATCATAGCTAATGGGCTGCTGTAGGGGAAGGCTCCAAGTGGTGGATCAGTGACAGCACTAGGTCCAATTGGTGTTATTAAAAGAACACAAAACTAAATGGGTTCCAGATTAAAACCTTGGGGATTTTTCTAAGTGTGCTTAGGATCAGAAAATGTAAGGCAATGGCACATTCCAAAGGAACTGTGGCCTAAGGATGCAGTCCACAAACCACATCCTTTGGGATAATGCTGTATACTTTAATGAAAGTATTCCGCAGTAAAACTTGGTTGATTGCAAGCCTTCCAGATGTTTTATAAAGGGGACCAATTTAGGAAGTGCTGTCTTTGTTCCAAACATACTTTTCTCTCTCTGCCTCTACCTATTACTCCTAGTAGTCACCTCCTGCCCTTTAGCTCTTTGTTTCCACTGTATTCAGCCCCAACCCAGACACTTAAGAAGACTTCTGGTTTCACATATAAATTCAACATAAGAACATAAGAAGAGCCTGCTAGATCAGGTAAATGGCACATTTAATCCAGGATCCTGTCCTCACAGCGACCAACTGGGTGCCTGCAGGCTTCCAATTGTTCTTCTTCTTCTTCTTCTGTTGTTGTTGTTTATACAGCTGCTGGAATTCCTTTGTTCTATTCAGTTATTGTCATAATGGAGCTTCTTGCCATTTTGCATTGGATAACACCTTTTCCTTTCAGTGCCAGAATTCTCCTTTTTGCATATTTCGAAAACTAATCAAGCAAAATCCAAATGGTGGCAGTGTTGGGGGGATTCTCCACCATAGATCCTCTAGGTCCCTATCCATCAGCTGTTGACCATTCCTTGTTTTAACCAATTCTGTTGTGACTTTGCTGGGTTGAGTTGGAAAGGGCCATCATCAGCCAGGAATCAGCAGCTTCAACTCAAAAAGTATCAATCTCATTTTCTGAAAACAGTGGAGTTAAAGAAAACTTGGAGAGCTTGAGGTTTTCCGAGCTATGGATACATAATTGTGGCAAAATGGTGAAGAATGTCCAGGTCTTTGAACCAAGCATGTTGTAACTTAAGAAATGTAGCCATTGGAAAGAAAATATTTCAAGAGGAGTTTTCTATAAATGCCCTTTTACTGCAGCCCTCTACATCTCCCCCTCATCTCCTGCCCCAACCCAGCCCCATACATGCAGGGGAAAATTACTTCTGTGATATAACTGTAGCTACAACAGCATTCTCCCCTCCACCTTCATAGTTTGCATTTTTTGCTTCACAGATAATCCTGTTCACAGGATAACCCCCCTAGTATTGTCCCAGAAGTCTTTAACCAAATACAAACTGGGCCCCTTTTGGAGCATTCCACATGATCCATCAGCTAGAAACATGAGTGCATACAATCCAGTTTATTACTATTCAAGCATTGCGTCTTTGGACTCTGCATCAGAGCAGAGCAGCTGGGCAAACGAAAGGTCCAATGTTGCCCTTTTAACTTAAATCCCACTTGGTGTACTCCGTTATCATGAGGCTATTAGCATTTTTAATAAAATAGTATATGCCATTAAAAATCTTGACATTTACCAGAACTATCCGTTAAATTAATAGCACATTGCATCCCTTACATACTGCCAACCTGGCAGGAAAGATCAATAGAATGATTTAGGAAATGTCAACATTTGAATAGGGGATGGTTGCAGGCACCTTTTGATAATTTGTGGATGGGAAGCCATGAGAAAACCAGGCTAATTCGTAGGGTGCTCAGCGGAAGAACAAACTTTGACTTTATTTACACATGATGATTTGGGATGTAATGGCCCATGTTTATGATACCACTTGAGATGACCACTGACATTTGAACACCAAGGAGTGGGGGAGCTATTAATTCCCAGTCCTGTCTGCAGAGCTTTTACTACCAACAATCTTGTTGTTCCAGTCTCAGGGACATCATAAGTGATAGAAATGAATAAGCCTCGTTGATGGATAACTTTCTGTGTGAATGCAACATTTCTTTGCAAGAAGCCATTCCAGGCACCAGACCTTCTGTCTTGCTTCTTCTACTCAGTAGTGCTAAGAATCTTGCATCATTCCATGATGTGTTTGTGTTTTCCCCTTACATCATTTCCCTTCCAGCTGCCTGATTCAGGCTGCAGCCCTATAACTACTTAGCTAGGAGTAAGTCCCATTGTGTCTGAATAGACCTGAATACATGAGTGGTCTCCAATGCTGTCATTCCACTTGCACAACAGACTAGAGAAGATTTTGGGGGGTGTCACTGGGACACTCTCTGTCATGAGTTAAAGTCATTGCACCATGCAGCTTTGGGTAGATCCAATTGTTTTGATTTTGTTTTCGAACTGTTTTGTTTGAAATTATTTAATTACATTGTTGTCACCCACCATGGGACCAAATGCTGAAGAGCAGGGATTAAATTATCTAAATAAATAAATGTGGCTGATCTGTAATTGTTGTTGTTGTTTAGTCGTTCTAGTCGTGTCCGACTCTTCGTGACCCCATGAACCAGAGCACGCCAGGCATGCCTGTCTTCCACTGCCTCCCGCAGTTTGGTCAAACTCATGTTCATAGCTTTGAGAACACTATCCAACCATCTCATCCTCTGTTGTCCCCTTCTCCTTGTGCCCTCCATCTTTCCCAACATCAGGGTCTTTTCCAGGGAGTCTTCTCTTCTCATGAGGTGGCCAAAGTATTGGAGCCTCAGCTTCAGGATCTGTCCTTTCAGTGTGCACTCAGGGTTCATTTCCTTCAGAATGGATAGGTTTGATCTTCTTGCAGTCCATGGGACTCTCAAGAGTCTCCTCCAGCACCATAATTCAAAAGCATCAATTCTTCGGCGATCAGCCTTCTTTATGGTCCAGCTTTCACTTCCATACATCACTACCTGGAAAATCATAGCTTTTACTATACGGACCTTTGTTGGCAAGGTGATGTCTCTACTTTTTAAGATGCTGATCTGCAATTATCCTACTTTAAATGTTCCTGGAGCTACAGCTCTAGCATGCTTGTCATTCAGAAGCCGTCTATTTCCTCATCATAAGATTTTGCTGGTACGGCCTTCCACAAGGACGACGGGAATGGAGATGCACCCATTACTCTTAGGTTATGGAAGTACATAGGAAGTTGCCTTACACAGATTCAGACCATTGGTCCAACTAGCTCACTATTCTCTGCACTGACTCGCCATGATTCTCCAAGATTTCAGACAGGACTCTTCCTACCCTGCCAGGAGTTGCTGAGGATTCAACCTAGGACCTCTTGCATTCAAAGGAGATGCTCTACCACTGAGCTGCCATTCCCACACAAGGCAACTTCAGGAGAACTAGCTCACCCACAATTCTTCTGGTCCTGATAAAGCAATCCAGAATGGACAAGGTGCCCTAATCTAGTAATTCTAGTCGATTTGCACCTTATCTCATGTTCTTCATTGTAGAAGAAAGGCTTCTGCAGATGAATTGCAGATGTGAGTGACATCTTCCAAGTTGCTTTTGTTCCAGATACCATGAAATATACAGTGTTGCATAGACATGAGTTGGAATGCCACATATTAATAACTAGCTATGCTTATCTACTTGTAGGAGGAGGGGAAATACTTTCTTTTCTTCCAAGATGCATACTTTTGACATCCACTATTTCAAAGCAATTGAAGAAGACAGTAGGGTTTTTCCAAACTCTTTTTAGCTTGTTCTGTTCAGTGGCAAATTGAGGCTCCAATCCAATTCACACATCCCTGGAAGCAAGCCTCATTGAACTTGATGAAACATGCTCAAGATTGTGCTAGGAATCAAAGCCATCAGTACATATACAGTAGCTATTGTTGCCTCTTCTTCATAATGGTGCACTTAGAAAGTGGTGTGTGGATCCCCAGTGCCTTTACAGTGGTACCTTGGGTTACAGTCACTTCAGGTTACAGATGCTTCAGGTTACAGACTCCGCTAACCCAGAATTAGTACCTTGGGTTAAGAACTTTGCTTCAGGATGAGAACAGAAATCATGCAGCAGCAGCGCGGCGGCAGCGGGAGGCCCCATTAGCGAAAGTGGTACCTCAGGTTAAGAACAGTTTCAGGTTAAGAACGGACCTCCAGAACAAATTAAGTTCTTAACCTGAGTTACCACTGTATGCAGAAGTTCTTATAAAATAATTCTGTAACAAGTCTGAACTTCTGATACATCAGTCGAAAGTGTTTATAGAGAGGTAGCAAGCCGCTTAATACAAACACTGTTTGATGGAGCAGCCCAACATACATTTGCAAGCATGGTAGACTTCAAAAGTCTCACATCCTTTATGTGTCTAACCTGATAATTTCTAGACTAAGTAAATAATCAACATCAATTTCCACATTTGACATGTCTGTGCTGATCTCTGTGACCTTAACGATGGAGCACCTTGCAATGTTGTTATTCCCTAAGGAACACTGGTGATATTTTTGTAGCAAAAACAATACTGGAAACCTCTTTATCTGTTGGCCATTGGAAGCTACTGTGGAACAATATATTTCTTTCCCATTATTTTGGAAGCATGGGACTGGATGTCAGCATTCATGTACCTTGAAATTGAGTGCCTGCAGAATATTTAACACAAAAAGCGGCAGATGCTGAATCCCCAATGCCAGATAGGGATAGTAAAGCCAGGTTATTTGCACACTTTCTTGGTCCCTGAATCCCATTTCAGCTACCTATATTTCACAGGTAACCACCTGGAAGCACGGACCAAAGACAAACTTCAAAGAACTCTTTTGTGATAAAACAGCAAGGCTCATCTTAGCTCTCTCAGAGACCTTCAGCTGCCAAGGTTAAGCAGATACAGTTGCATTCAGATCTGAAGAATGGGAAGTTGAAACGTATGCAGAGTTTTGCCATTTCCCCCCTCGTCTTCAGATTGGGAATGGACGGCCTTTCTCCCAAGCCCCCTGCCCTGGCCATGCAAAGTTATGTACAAGTTACCCTGGCTGAAAGCCAACTTAAATATTTGGTGCCTAAGATTGCAAACCTGGCCACAATTATTTGTAAGCACATTCCACTATCTGTAAGCATGACCCTTGAGATCATTATAGCTGGGCATAGTAGACTTTCGTGGTGGCTGGCTCTTCAGCTCCTATGAATCAGAAACTCCAAAGGAATCTTGCAGAAACTTTAGCCCAGCATCAAGAGGACCAGAATGGATGATTCTTCCACTCACAGCAGGCCTTTCATGTGGAGGAGAGCTCTCCCTGTCCGCTGCATGCACACGTTTTACCTCCTCTGGCCCCAATTGTCCCAAGCAGAAATGGCACATCCAAATGTTTATTATATATTTATTATTTACAAGAGTATTTATAAACCTCAAACTCATTAAAAAAAATCAAGGTGTTGCGCAATAAAACTGTTAAAAAATCATGAAACCACAAAATCAAAAAATGCGGCACAAACATGACTTATGTACATAAAATCCCAATCACGTTGGGCAAAATTGTGTAACTGATCCCTTGAAAATAATATGCCAGGTATAAATGATCTTAAAGAAACCCTGTTAACTTTGTTAATCAGATAGACTATTGCTCAGTGAATGGGTGGATTATCAATTATCTGTTTAAAATTCTGCTGTTTGCCTGGAAACTAATAATAAGTGACTCTGTCCAATGTTTAAAAATTAAATCGAACTTTGCTAAACTGCAGGTTAATTGGATTGCAATGTAAACAGGAATATCAGAAATGGGATTCAAGCTCAACAGTGTAAAATGTGAGGTTAAGTAGATGAGTGTATTTAATATTTCACAAGTTCTCCTGAATTCAGCTGAAAGTGACTGATGTGGGAAGAGGCATGATGGTTTCAGTTGGCCATAATGACTAAAAAGTACCCACAAAGCAATTCTTTGAAAGGGAAAAACAAAGTGCATATGATGGAGTGTTGGACCAGAAAAGTATTTTTAAATCGTATAACTCCCATATCCTCTAACCCAGAAAGCTATGCTTAGTTAGGTCCCCTGTGTGACTTCCACTTGGGGGGGGGGTGGAAAGAGAACTAATCAAGGAAGGATGATTTCAAGAACAAACCATTTTTATGTAACTTGATGACCCTAGAAAGACCCGCAAAAATTAGGAGTGAGGTGACATATATAAATAGTGTATCAAGAGTGGATACAGGTGAGGAGGAAGAGACTAACAGAGCTGCCCAAACTATAGAAAGCCTGCATAATTTACTGTGGGGTAAATTATGCTGGTGTAACTTGCCCCACAATTCCACACTCCTGCCAGGAGTGGGGCTGCTATTGGCTGAGCCTGAGGAAAAATAAGCTTTTAAAATACAGCCTGACTCATGTCGCTCTTTCTGCCAGTATATCTTCTGTTGGGTTACTAGGTTGTGTGAGTTTGGAAAAGCCTAAGTCTCCTCTTACCCTGTCCCTACCCCACTCCCACCCCCAGAATGCCTGGTATAGCCTCAGCTTAGTGTAGGCTCAGCCAACTCAGCTAGACAGCAGCATCTTCCAAACCCTGCTCATCCCTGCAGATCTTGGGTGTGGAATAATCTCTAACTAAAAGAAAATATGGGACATGGGTGGCTCTGTAGGTTAAACCGCAGAGCCTAGGGCTTGCCAGCCAGAAGGTCAGTGGTTCAAATCCCCACGACGTGGTGAGCTCCCACTGCTCGGTCCCTGCTCCTGCCAACCTAGCAGTTTGAAAGCACGTCAAAGTGCAAGTAGATAAATAGATACCGCTCCAGTGGGAAGGTAAATGACATTTCAGTGCGCTGCTCTGGTTCACCAGAAGTGGCTTAGTCCTGCTGGCCACATGACCCGGAAGCTGTATGCTGGCTCCCTCGGCCAATAAAGCGAGATGAGTACCGCAACCCCAGAGTCGTCCTAATGGTCAGGGGTCCCTTTACCTTTAAAAGAAAATATAGACACAATAAAATGGCCTTCCGTGTGAGAGACCGAACCAGATAAAACTCTTAAAAGAATCTCTCAGTTTTGTGGGGAGAATTCTTCCATTATCATTACATTCTTCCTGGCGTGTGTGTGTGTGTGTGTGTCAGAGATGCACACATACACCTTCCAGTATGTTTTTAATGAAGAAAAGAGCTTAAGAGAACAGTGGGAAATGAAACTAGGGTATATGGCTGGTTGCCAAAATGTTAGATTTTGAGGCAAAAACTAAGATAATATAGCAACAGCCATATGATAAGGAGCAATAGCAATTTCACATGTTCAAGATGTCTGCAATTATTATGCGAATAACTCAATGTATGATCTCACCCCTGAGTCAATTCCCAGGATTTGGCATAGCTTATAGATGTTTTTTTTCTGCCTAGACATGAATCTCACATACCCTTTCATGATCTGTGCCTTAATGTTAACACTGTCATGTCCTCAGACTATAGACAGGATTTCAGTCAGGTATGAAGTTTAAACCAATTTTCCCTGGTAATAAAAGCCTGACAGAAATGGATTCCCTGGTAAATATTCATTATGCAGGAAAAAGAGAAGCCCGCATTTCCTAATGCACCTGGTTTTTACACGGCAGGTGGCCAGCTGCATCCCATTCTGCCAATTTCATCCTGGGGAGTAGTTTATCTCTGAAATCCTGTGTCTTATATGTTGGGGGAAAGCACAGCAAAGCTGCACAAAAATGGGCTTTCTGGCTTTACATGTAATTCCACCCAATGAAACCTTTGACCCTTAGCAAATGCATGCCCAAAATTGTATATTTCCAGTTCTAGTCGTTTTGCTACGCTTTAACAATTGCTCTCTTTGGTATTGTCAGGATGAATTAACTTCATTCTGCTCTCAGCTTTCCTTCTTGACAATGAGCATTCCCTGGGTTGTATCCAAGTTAGGGTAGACCCACTGAAATTAAGAACCCACAAGTCGTCGTGTTCATTCATTTCAGTGGGTCTACTTCAACTATGACCAGTGCTATTTTTCTAGAAAAAGAGATGCCAGAACTCACCACAAACAGCTCCCTCGTTCTCTTAGAACGGCAATAGCGCCCACCTGAGAGGTGCTGGAACTGAGTTGGGAGAAAAAACTTTGATTATGACTAATGTTGAATACAATGTCAAGTCCCAGAAGTGGTTTTAATTGGCATTTGATGTTCAGGGGTCATAGGAACTACAGATAGAACCATGGATGACCCTTGTCCTTGATTCTGTTCTGCTGCTCAAGTCCCTGCTGGCTTTCCAATAATGGCCACTGATTCTACTGATTCCTTGATTCTCACCAAATGACAACAGGCAAACAATTTTTTAAAAAAGAGCTGCTATCATTTCCTGTCCGCTCTGCATTTAGCTTCATAAGATTATGCACATTTGTGGTGCAAACGCACCAGCTGAGCCAATCTGGTGGTTCACCTGCCAATGTATTTTACGATACGGTAATCTTTATTGTCATTGTCCCATACAGAACAACTATCCCAACTATCCCAGCCTGGTTAGCCCCTAAAAACTCTGATACCCCATAACTGAATACAATAACTCCCCAAAAAGTTTAATAAAAGTAGTGTAAAGGGTGGCTTGCATGTACCTAGGCAGTAAATGATAGATATATAGAAAGAAAGACTTAGAAAGATAGCTAGATAGAGATGAAGAGCAATGTTTGCTCTTCCTGGAAGCTGTTATGAAATAGGCTACAATCAATACCATACATTTAAAGCAGTCTTATATCACTTTAAGAATCATGGCTTCCTCCAAAGAATCCTGGGAACTGTAGGGTGCTGAGAATGATGAGGAGAGCTTCTCACGGAGCTACAATTCCCAGCGCCCTTCATTACCAACTGGGCGCTGAACTTCACAGCTGGAGCCAAAGTCCAAAGATACTTCCATTCACTTCCAGTAGGCAGCAATATGTGCATTGCAGAACAGGTGACTACTAAGTGGAATATCGCAGTATTAATCCGGCAGCTGCTTTTTGAAAATCCCTTGGCTGGTTTCAGAGCACTTTGGCAGCTCTGGAAGCTGGGGCATCTGAGCTTCTTTCAGAGCTTGCGGACCACCCAGCTCCCATTCTGAAAGTTAGCCCTTTTTAAGGCATCATTTCAAGCTCTTCCAAGTGCTCCAGTTCAAAACCATTCCGCAGGACCACTCAAAGGGCTCTAGAACCAGTTGTGGGTGGTTTTTAATTCTAAGCCTCTTCACTGGAAGAACTGCACATGGACAGTTGTTATTTTGAGAGCCAGTGTGGTGTAGTGGTTAAGAGCGGTAGTCTCGTAATCTGGGGAACCGAGTTCGCGTCTCCGCTCCTCCACATGCAGCTGCTGGGTGACCTTGGGCCAGTCACACTTCTCTGAAGTCTCTCAGCCCCACTCACCTCACAGAGTGTTTGTTGTGGGGGAGGAAGGGAAAGGAGATTGTTAGCCGCTTTGAGACTCCTGAAGGGGAGTGAAAGGCGGGATATCAAATCCAAACTCTTCTTCTTCTTCTTCTTTTTTAAAAAATTCCACTCTGAAAAGGCAAAGAATAAATTTAGGGTGGATGCTGCATGTCCAGCTCTTAGTATAGGAGCACATTCCAAGTTCAATATCAATATCCAAGTTCAATAGCTCAGTCGGTAGAGCATGAGACTCTTAAACTCAGGGTCGTGGGTTCAAGCCCCATGTTGGGCCAAAGATTCCTGCACTGCAAGAGGCTGGGCTACATGATCCTTGTGGTCCCTTTCAATTCTATGATTCTGCTTCAAGGTGCTGCTCACACACATTTTATGTGTAGGGACCGTCTCTTTCCAGGCAAATTTGCCCATCCATCAAGATCAAATGATGTAAACTTCAGGTGAATATGCCTTTATCTTCTCAGGTACCTTTGGTGGCAATGTGTGAGAGCATTTTCTCTGGTGACATCCTGTCTATGGAAGTCACTGCCCCCCAAGTTAACTGCATGTTTATTTATATTCCACCGGCATTGAAGGCTTTTCTTTTTCATCTTTTGGTTCTGTTACTGTTTTATGATGCATTCTGTAGCTCTGGACTCTTTAAAGTTTTCATCTCTTAAGTGGACATCTGTTTTCTTTTCCCTGAGTTTTAATTATTTTCAATATTTTTATATTGGTCTGATGTATCCTGAGCTGCTTTGTGAAGGTCTTACGCTTGAGAAGTAGCATGGAAATATCTGTACAATAAAATAAAATAAAAAATAAAAAAATGTCCCCTTTAAAATGAAGCCTAATTTTAAAAAATGCAGCCTAATCCAATGGTGACGGCAGAAACCAGCCATCATGGTTAGCAGCAACTGAGAGACTTATCTTCCACAAATCTGTCAAATCCTCTTTTCAAGGCACCCAGGTTGGTGGCCATGATAACCTTTTCCAATCCCATAGTTTAACAATGTGCTGTGTGAATAAGTACCTTCTTTTGCCTCTCCCAAAACCTTAGAGCATTTGGCTTCACCGAATGATCCCAAGTTCTAGTTTTATGACAGGGAGAAAAACCACTCCCTGCTTTGGAGACAGTCCCATGACCTCCTTTGAAGTGAAAACTTGCATAAGATTGGTCTGTACATCTGTTGTTGCAAGACTGGCTAAATCTCCAGTGAATTTAGTTGCACATTTTTGCCTTGGTTTCATTTTAAACTTCTCCTTCTTGAACATGGGCAACCTAAAGCAGGCTAGAGCATTCCAGACAAAACCTCTTAAAATAATATTTGAACTTTTCTTATCTGTGCTAGAAATAAATGGCCCAATTCATCCAAGGGTTACATTGCAGTATAGCTGAATAAGTGTTATTTTTGTAAAGGCAGTTCAAAAGTAGAAATGTATGTGTCAAAACTGCCGAAAGCAAGAACTCAACTTTCCTTGTATTGTTCATGTATGTTTGCCTTTTTCTCCCTAGTTATTAGATATGTCTGCTAGGAAAGAAAGAAAGAAAGAAAGAAAGAAAGAAAGAAAGAAAGAAAGAAAGAAAGAAAGAAAGAAAGAGTGCTTGTTTTCCAAAACCACCTTTCCTACGGACTGGAAAGCATAACCATTGTGTACAGCCCTGCTGTCTGTTGCCATGGAAGTGTGGTCAATGTCAGCCTTATGACTTCACTCTAGGATAGACAGCAGGATACAGGAAACAAGCCCCTAGTTTAAATAAATATGACTTGATTAATAATTAGGGAATATTAAGAAGGACTCACGATGAGACAATCTGGCAATGGATTTGACATCTCCTAGGGTTCGTCGTTATTCCATGTAGCTTTGGTTCGTTGGGTAGATTTTTCTGAGGACCATATATTTGTTTAGTTATCAGCTTTAGTCTTACTTTTCCAACAGCTTGAAAGCCCAGCTTGTTAGGATCAGAGACAGTATTTAATTGCGGATGGGAATGGCAAAGAGTCAGACCTACTGTACGCAATGCATCCTGCATGAACACTCCCTGCTTCTATTCTTATCGGTTTGCACTGGAAGAACTGTAGGTGTCATGCAAAGCACAGTAGGTTTCCCATCCCTAAAAGTAGTAACCAACATTTGAGCAAAGGTATTGGGTGTCAGTAATGATGATGAGAAAATTTGGCCGGGAAAGAGTCAGATATTGTTGGACACATGTTACCAGCAGTGCTAGTGTGGAAATGAAAGACCCAGACATATGCTTTCTAAAATTATCCGTGAAACTAAAACCAAGGGCAACATACTTAAAATATTATTAGAGCCTGCGGACAGCCTGCAACAGGCTAGCAAAATGCTCTTCCACTGTATCACTGCCTGGAATCTGCCTTTGATATGAAGACTGTATAACTAACTACTGGATTTTGACACCACCTTACCCTCTCTCCCTTTACCGTAATCACGCCTGCCTCCCTTGCATTTTTAACATTGTTGTTGCAATGCTGCTTGACGTGATTTCGGTGGATCGCTTTACAGAGAAAGCGCAAGAGAGTCTATCGTTTATTGGTAGGTGAGCAGGGGCGTCTTACTCACAGATGTTAGTGATGCGGGGCACCAGGGCGCCAGATTTTGGAGGGCGCCACAGGCTGAGTATCCGGGAAGTAGAGTCAGGGCGTGCTCCCTTCCCCACTCTGAGGCAGCCCACTCCTCTCCTTTCAGCCACCCATCGGAGTGCTCTGAGTCCGGCTCAGGGAAGCCCCTTTACATCCCCTCCTGCCAGGGCTGCCTGGGCGCCTGACAGGTGCAATCGGGGGCGGGCGTGGGGCAGGGTGGGAGTGTCTCTTCCACCCCTCTCTGGCCACGTCACTGCCTCTGTGCCTCGTGTAGAGTCTGCGAGCGGAGTAGGGAAGTGCCCTGTGCAATCCCAGCACCATGCAAGGATGGGACAGCCAGCGAGCCACTTGATCTGCTTGCTGGCCCTCCTGTCATGCGGACTTCCCCGGACAGGGGCAGGTAAGGGGCGCCAGGCGCTTAATGGGAGGCCGTCTGGGCTGCGATCCGGGTGCCTCTTACTTATGTGCAGCGCTGAGCACGTGTCAGCAGTGGCGTAGCGTGGGTTGTCAGCACCCGGGGCAAGGCAAGTAATTTGCGCCCCCTAACCCGTGGATTTGTGCCCCCTAACCCTAACCCCCAGATGTTGTGCCCGGTGCGGCTGGCCCCCCCTGCACCCCCACGCTATGCCACTGCGTGTCAGACCATGCAATGTAAATGAGCCGAACCAAAGTCCACCACCCCACCCCCTGCTTTAAAAAGGTTGACAACTCTGGGAACCGGGGGGGGGGGACGCCGGAGAGATATTTGCACCACGGCGCCGGATATGCTTAAGACGGCCCTGTAGGTGAGGATAACTCTTGGAATATCCGCAGTATACTTTTTAGTGATGGTCCTAATAAAATGGCCTGGAAACTTCAGCTGGTTCCAAATGTGACCACCAGAGTCTGGATTTTGGGGCAAGGGAGCTGGGCACTGTAACACCATTATTCCCAGTTGCACTGGCTGCTGGTGCATCTCTGAGCCCAATTTCAGAGTTCTGGTTTTAACTTTTGAGGGTGCCCTAAAATAGGTTTGCCATACATCAGGAAAATTCCTGACATGTCCTGGTTTCCAGGTATAAAAATGGCATCAGGGGAGATTTTTGCTGAATCGGCAAAATGCCCAGGGGGAACCCAGCTGTATGGCAATGCGATGGAAAAAGCAGTGGAAGCAACTCCAAAATCACTATTTTGGGGGGAGGTTTCCCCAAAATAGCTCAACAATTTTGGTGGGTCTTCCTTAAGAAAGCTCAACAAGTTTGCAGGCCATTTTGAAATATGGTAACCAGCTGCCCCACTTGGCCTCCGGGAAGCAGTCACAGGACTGCAACCCAAGGCCCTGAGACATCTGGGTATAGGACGGTATATAAATTCAATAAATAATAAAATAATAATAAAACCTGTACCTGGGAGTAAGTCCTGCCCAACACAAAGAAACTTGCTTCTGGAGAGGGTTGTATAGGATTGGACTGTAATCCTGGCAGATCTGTTGGTTGCCCCAAAAAATACATAAGAAGAACCGTGTGCAAAGCTGCAGGAGGCATCTTTAATAACAAAATATCATTTAACCCAACCCCAAGCAGCCTTTGTATATATTTTGCATAAAATTGTTTCAATAAAGGTCGATAACATGGTTGCGCACTGCCCCAATCTCTGAGCTGTTCGAGATTCCAGGGGTTCCAGGCACATACGCGTGGTTTGTGGTTCCTTTGGAATGAGGTACAGGGGAGATGGTGGTGTCTTTATGATATATGTATGGTTTACTTACACATATATACAACCTGAGCCTATGGTGGAGAGGGGTTCACAGCATTAACACCAGAAGAGGGCCTTGCTTTGCCCACAACTGCAGCCTTGGATTCAAGCAAGAATCGAGCATTGTTCTGCCTCGCAGGCTTCAGCCTACAGCCTGAATAAAGCTCCTTCCCTCTCATCTCTGACTTTATTATTCTTACTTACTTACTTACTTACTTATTTATACCCCACCCATCTGGCTGATTTCCCCAGCCACTCCTGGCAGCTCCCAATAGAATATTAAAAACATGATAAAACATCAAACATCAAAAACTTCCCTAAACAGGGCTGCCTTCAGATGTCTTCTAAAAGCCTGTTGTTTATTTCCTTGACCTCTGGTGGGAGGGTGTTCCACAGGATGGGCGCCGCAACCGAGAAGGCCCTCTGCCTAGTTCCCTGTAACCTCACTTCTCACAGTGAGGGAACCCCCAAGAAGGCTTTCGGAGCTGGACCTCAGTGTCTGGGCTGAATGATGGGGGTGGAGGAGCTCCTTCAGGTATACTGGGCTGAGGCCGTTTAGGGCTTTAAAGGTCAGCACCAACACTTTGTATTGTGCTCAGAAACGTGCTCAGAAACTTTGTCTTTCTAAGTACCTGCGAGTTGAGGGATGGAGCCCCCACCCATTTGCTGTCTCACACTGAGCTCCTTCCTTTGTTACTTTGATGGTCCATTACCTCACCAGGAAGCTAGCCTGGCTATTCCGTGAATTTGAATCCTTGATTTTAACATCTGCTGGATCCACAGATTAGAAGGGTCTTAGCACACAGCCAACCCCTGCCCCAACTCAACTATATAGAGCAAGTATTCCCAACCTGGGGCCCTACATGCCTGCAACTCCCCTCATCCCTGAAAAGTGGCCATGCTGGTTGGGGCTGATGGGAGTTGTAGCTCAGAACATCTGGAAGGCACAAGGTTAGGAAAACCTGATATAGTGCAAAAGAGCTCTAAGGACTCTAAGGAAAGATTTAAGCCTGATACTGATGTGCTGCTACGTGGTAAATATGACCTGGGGAGTATGATGCTATGGCCTATGCTCCAGGCAGTAGTCGTGATCCAGCCAGATGTGCAGGGAGAAGAATTGGAATTGAGGGGGTCTTGCGGTAATCGTTGCATTTGTGGCCATTATGACAAAGCTTGAGCTTCAAATTGTTAAATGCAAATATTTGGAGGACTGCTTCCTGCTTTGGGAAGAAGAGACCTCAATGAGTTAGTGGGTTGTCTTTGGTGAACCTCACACAGCCTTAGAAATCACAATAAACCATATAAGAATTGAACAGTTAAATGCAAATATTTGCTAGGCTACATCCTGCTTTGGGAAGAGGAGAATTCAGCAAGTTAATGGGCTGGATTTGGTGAGTCTAACAGAGCTTTTAAAAGTCATAATAAGTCATTAAGTATTAGATGGGTGTGAGGTCCTCTGGGAAACCAGGAGCCAGGCTGTCTCTCTGAATGCTGTTGGATAAGACTTGGGTAAAGAATTCATGTCCAGAGGTAAAGTGGTCACTTCCCTTGTGGTTCTGTATGTATCAGCTCACCATAGTGTCATTGACAGAGGACACTGGAAGCCAGAGACAAATTTGGACAAGAACTGCAGCAATTCTACAAGTTGTTTGAGCTGACTACAGCTCTCTTCTTATGTCAGTCAAGTGGACTTGTAAAGACATGATGTCATATTTGGAGGAAAGGATTAAAGAGTGCGGGCTGCCTTCTCTTCACGGCGTTGTCATGGTGCCCCTGCCGTGCCATTATGTCATGTGAAGCTGAGATGTGGTTCTCTCTCTAAGCCAGGGGTGCACAACCTGTGGCCCAGGGTCTGTGTGTGGCCCTTGGCTTAATTTCATGCAGGTGGGGGAAGCTGGGAGGGGTGGGGGAGAGAGGAGAGGGAGGTCGTGAACATTGGAGAGAATCCTGAAACAGATAGAGCAAAGGAGGGAGGTGGGGGAGCCCGCTGCAAGTGATCAGTTCCAACTTTTGGCAAGAGCTATGTATCTCTCCCTTGGCAATCTGTTGTGTAGAGAGGAAGGGAGAAGGAGAGAAAGGAACTGGCCCCATGCACTGCGGACTCTAGACTGCACCCACTGGATGGTATCTGATGAAACTGTTGCATTAGCACAAGGAGTTTTAGCTACAAAATGGAACACCCTCTCCTCTCCCTCTGTGACCCCTAAATCTGTTCTGTGGGTGACCCCAATCCTCTGGAGCAGATTTGCAGGGCATGCAAGGGAGAGGAGAGGGCGAGGAAGTTCCACTGCGCAGCTAAAACACCTAATGCTAGCAAAACCATTTCATTGGACATTGCCCACTGCTGATGTGTGTCCCTCGACAAATCACCTTGAAGGCTTCAGGAAGAAAAATGGTTCCCCACTGTGCTTTAGGCTTTGCCACAGCCTGGAGACAAAGAGGGAATAGACGGCAATGGGTAACCAGTGTAGTCAGATAGCCTCAACAGACTTGGATGGTCATGGCAACCTGATAGGCTTAAACTAGTTTTGTCTGGGGCCAATCCAGTTTTTGTTGTTGTTATCTGGTATTGTCATTTCCTGCCCCCTTGCAATGCTCCCAGTTCTCCCCCTCCAGTTGTGTTGATACTGCTAGTTCTGATCCTGTATTCCAGGATTTCTCAGACTAGTTTCATGCCAATTTTTTTTGAGTTATAGTTTCATGCCAACTTTTTTGAGTTATTGTGTTCTGCTATGACTGCTCATGGCACATATAATAATAATAATAATAATTTTTATTTATATCCCGCCCTCCCCAGCCAAAGCTGGAAGACCAGCAGCATGGTCTTGTTTTGGTGGGAACAGTAAAAAAAATACCACTTTTTGCACTTTTTGCCAGAGGCAGGCAGTATAGACTATAAACAAGGGACTTATTTGTGTGGTATTCTGTACAATATGCCCCATGGGCAGCAATTGCATTTGTGGCAAATTCCAGTAGAATGCTGCCTTGCAAAAACAAGGGGCTGCAATGTGGACCCAGCAGGGTCTGCTAGACAGCACAGAGAGTTGAAAATTAGTATCTGGAGTTTGTTGGACTAAGAGCTGGCTTAGATAATGGGTGCTGGTTCTAAACTAATATTGCTGTGGTAACTGAGAGAAGGTCCCCAGTGCTTTTGGACCTTTGTGACACCCGCTTCATCTATATACAGTGGTACCTCAGGTTACATACGCTTCAGGTTACATACACTTCAGGTTACAGACTTCGCTAACCCAGAAATATTACCTCGGGTTAAGAACTTTGCTTCAGGGTGAGAACAGAAATTGTGCTCCGGTGGCGCGGCGGCAGCAGCAGGAGGCCCCATTAGCTAAAGTGGTGCTTCAGGTTAAGAACGGACCTCCGGAACGAATTAAGTTCTTAACCCCAGGTACCACTGTATTTGAAAATCAGCAGTTCAGTACAAAAGTCACCAAAGTCTCCAGTACTTTCCTCCAAAGGTAATCTTTCTTATCGAGACTTCCCTGGACATCTTGCTTCCTGACAAAGAGGTAGGATGAAATGTGAGTGGTTTCCTTGACAAGCCATTAAACCCGTCTGAACCCAAACTCAGATCTGATCTAATAAAATCCTAATTGAAAAAATGATATTTACTAGACACTGATATTAGACAGAACTTTTGCATTCAATGCATTTCAATTTATGGTTCCAGTTGCAAGATTCCTAAACAAACTGCACATCTTTGGCTTTCAGCAGGTGCGCTGTGCAATGTTTCATACGTCTTAAGAGCTAAGAATCCTTTATATTACTTACAGACTACAGAATCCATAGGTGATGCTTCCAGACTTAGTTGGACATTTGCAGAGATTGCATCTCATCTAAAGTCACAGTAACACATGGGGCTGAAGAATTCAGTCTTCAAAAGCTAACGTTTCTTCCCCTGCAAGTGTGGAGGGGAACTTGCCTTGTGACTAAGCACTGAAATATGTGGGAAGATAATGGATCCTCAAATTCTCTGTGATTGTAGTGATAGCATGAAATAATCGCATTATGGTATATTGTGAGTGAACTCCTGCAAGGGTCCCAACCTAGATTGTAGCCATAGTTTTTCACAGAAAAGCAAAATATATATTTGAGTATGTAAAAGAAAGTTAAAGGATATGGCGTTACCAATGCATTTTTGAAATACCGAGAATTATTCAGGGATAACAGAACTCGGTATAACTCGGTCTAAGAAAACTGGCCATTGATTCCTGTTCTGAATATTTTGGTTCTCTCACATGAATCCCTCCCCCAAGGAATCTCCCATGTATGTAGGGATGGGTGAATTGGTCAGTTACAGTTTCTCTCAGTTTCTCATTTCTCCAGTCCTTCACATTTCCACATCAGTGTGAGAATTTTTCAGTCCTCGCAAAAATTCAACAGCATTTTAATGCAAAATTCACAAGATATACACATTTTAGTATTTGATTTTGCCGAATATACACAACTTTGCAAAGCAAATTTCCCCCAGCATAATGCATTGTATTTATTTATGTATGTTATTTTTACAAATGTATGGATTGTTAGGCACACTTTGTCTTAGTACACAGTATGCATTTTTCTCAATGTTACATGGCTGGAAAAGGTCACTGCAAAATTCAGGGAAGTGCGATTTTCAATAGCTGAGTTTCAGTTCCCATATAGTTTCAGAAAATGTGACCTAGACATGTTCATCAAGCCCCTGAATGGAACTAGATGCTTATTGGGTAGGGTAGGGGGTGCTGTGCTAGGCTGTAGTTGGTGAGCGCGCTGTGCCACATGGATGAGGTAAAACTTTGCTTTTTCCATGATATTTGGGTAGATTAGCAGCTCAGGGATTTCTGGTGTCCTACAGCCATATGCAGTAGTCCCTTCAAACATGTCTTCTCTTTCAGTTTCTAAGATGTAGCTGCTTGAGACCACAACCCCCAATGAAATCTGAGGCAATCCTCTTCCCAACATGTGCCCCCTTTGGGTGGGGCAGGTGCACACAGTTCTGCGTTCTTGAATTCTGATAAGAATTATCTGTTTCCTTAGAACATGGCATTTAGCTTATTCCTTGCTCACACGTGTGTGGTTCATTTTTTTGCCTATGGATATATACATTTTGTTTTCACCCAAGTGTGGTTGTTCAAGGCCATAGGATACTCTCAGAAAGCAAGGCAAACGACACCATGTTTGTCCCTGACACTACTCTTTGGTGCCCTCTTCTGGAATGTTCCCTGCAGCACTATCTCAGAGTATGCATTTATGCTTCCACTTTCTAAGATCCAAATCATGGGTGATATTCAAGTTATTCTCAGAAAAAGACCCATTAAAATAATGGGTGTGTGTGTGCGCGCACATACACACACACACATCTGGACTGCATGATACAAGGTAACAGGAACAGAGTGAACTGAGTTGCAATGGTTGAATATCCTTTGGGGAGGTAGGTCAGAGGTGGAGGACCACTTTACGTAGAGAAGTCCCAGTTTCAATCCCTGGCAACTCCAGATAGGACTGGGAATGTCTGCCATCTGATACCCCAGAGAACCACTGGAAATCATTGTAGATGATGGACTGACAGGGCTAGATGGACCAGTGCTCTGACTCAACACAAAGTAGCTTCTTATGTTCCCATGTAATATGATTATAAATTAAGTGAAGAAGAAACAAGTTTAGATACTCTGGGATTGGAGGAGCAAGCTGAGCCAGGGTGGTGGAATATGGTTAGCAATTAAACACTGGAATCCTAAACACACTTGCTTAGCCTAGTTCAGTTGATTGAGGCTTGTCTCCGTGTAAACTAATTTAGGGAAGTCAAACAAAAATAATTTTAGACACCCTAGGACTCAGCTGTGCAGCACCAGATAACCTGAAAAAGAAATCTGCTTAACTTTGGCCTGATCTGTTTTCATGATTAAGCTCATAATAAAGCCCTATGTTGTTGAACAAACACATATATCTTGTCTTCCCTACAAAGTAGTGTACATGGTTCTCGCCCTCCACTTTTTCTGTTCACAACAATCCTGTAAGGAAAGTTGGGCTGAGAGATTGTGACAGTGCCAAGGTCATCTTCATGGAGAAGTGGAGATTTGAACCCTGGTCTCCCAGGGCCTAGGACAACACTAACTAACCACTACACCAAATCTTTGGAAACAAGCATTCTTAGACCTATAGCTACAAACACCTTGGACCACTGTTAGGCGAGTCAATGTTGTTTGGTGGTCAGTATATTGGATTAGGAGCAAAAAGATCCTGGTTCAAATCATTCATATATGCAGCTCAACTATGTGAATCACTGTCTCTCAGCCCAACCTACTCCACAGGGTAGTTGTGAGAATGACATTGTGTATAAGGATAACACAGGAGGTGGATAGAAATGTAACTAACTGCATATTGAATTTCAAGGTGGGGATCCTGAATTCATCTCTTAAGCCAGGGATATGGAATTTGTGGCCCTCCAGATGTTATTGGACTCCAAATCCCATCATCTCTAGCCAGCATGGCCAATAATTAGGGATGATGGGAATTGTGGTCTGGCAACATCTGGACAGCCAAAGGTCCCACACTCCTGTTTAAAACTAACGAGGCCACTTTGGGTAGAACATTGTCTTACTTCCCCCCCTCCATAACGTGGATCTCAGCTAGCTAGTCTGGCCAGCTACCACCAAATTAATTGCACATGTTCAAGGGTAAAGCTGAGGGTACCATGTACATTGACAACACATCTTTGTTCATATATTTCCCCAACAGACTTTGCTTCCTGTTATTATTAGACTATATGAGAAAAGCTGGCTTGAATGTTAGTGCTGTCATTCATGAGCTACAGTGGGTAGCTGGCACTCTCTGCAAGTTCTGATTTTTGAAAAACCAGATTCTTTTCACACATGTAGTAGTTTTACTCTTGCAGTCGTATCAATGCTGATGTATTGGCGGTGCAATTGTCACTGTGCATTGTAATGACTGAAGCTGCCATCCTTGAAATATTTGTCCTCGAGGCCGTATCGCTGAAGTAACAGGGGTGTTACAAGAATAAATAGTTTGAATGTTTCCCACCTATCGGGGCAGTATGTTGCAATTACCACTAGCGTGGAAAAGCACTAGTATGTTCTCACAGTAATTCAGCATTAAAATACTTTTTTACTATTTAGAACACTGTCATCGACAACTCAATCATTCTTAATGCTTTCTAAGTCGCTTATGCACAGTGCAATGGGATATTCAATGCAGCTGTGGAAAGAGGCAAAGTCAGCATCAATACGTGTGTGGAACATTAATAAGTGGATCTCTGTGGAGTTCTATGTGTGGAGTGCCGTTTATATGTTCCAACAAGAAAGTCCATATTCTAGGCCAAGAACAGAGACATTCCACACTCAGAATATATTACTGAATTGGAAATTTGCTGTTTCAGAATAACATGCTTTGTTTCCACAGATTTGGGTGCTCATTTGTTTTCTTCGCCATGGAATGGTGTGGTAACGGAATTGATGTGTGTGTGGGGAAGGTTGTGCACACATTACAAGCTTAAAATATAGCAAGGTTGTTGTTTTTCTCTCAATTCAAATCAAAACTGGCTTGTAGAGATGGTGATTGAGATGACCAGTTAAGATAGGTCAAAAATCCATCTACACCTTTCTTAGCACTTGGCTTTCATTCCGGGATCCAGACACATCAAAAAAGGTTGGCAAAAGATAGGACTCCACAGCGTCATCTGGTATCACAGTGTTATAACACATATAAAACATTTTTTTCTTTACTAATGTAGCTAAGTCCTAAGATGTTGGAAGAAAAGTCTCCCTCAGTATCAATGTGTTGCTTTATTTTATTTTTTTAGCCTGATGGGAATGCCTGCCTTTTCTAAATCACTGCGAGAAGCCAAGTTACAGGAACCAGGCAGAGGGCTTTCTCGGTAGTGGTGCCCTCCCTGTGGAACGCCCTCCCACTAGATGTCAAAGAGAACAACAACTACCAGACTTTTAGAAGACATCTGAAGGCAGCCCTGTTCAGGGAAGCTTTTAATGTTTGATGTATTAGAGTATTTTAATATTATTATTTTTTGGAAGCCACCCAGAGTGGCTGGGGAAGCCCAGCCAGATGGGCGGGGTACAAATAATAAATTATTATTATATTATTATTATTACTAAATAGGTCTGTTTCCTTTTGCCTCACCTTAATTCATGATCTGTTCTGTAAGTGTTTTCCATGTCCCACCCGCCTAATGTCCTTTTGTTAAGTATCCAACTACTTGCTGTTGTTGCTTCACTGCTGGTTTCAGCATCATGTTCATTCCCTCTATGTCCAATGTTCAGAGTGTGAGTGACAATGCTTATACAGTGGTACCTTGGTTTAAGAGCAGTTTAGTTCATGAACAACTTGGATTAAGAACATTGCAAACCCGGAAGTAGGTGTTTTGGTTTGTGAACTTTGCCTTGGAATAAGAACAAGTTTTGCTTCCTGTTGAGTGTGTTCTATTTGTAAATCGAGTCCCCTGCTGCTAAGGGAAAGGACACCTTGGTTTAAGAACACTTTGGTTTAAGAACAGACTTCCGGAACGGATTAAGTTCGCAAACCAAGGTACCACTGTATAGCCAAAATGGCACCAACATGAGAGGAAAGGAGCGGCAGACTTATAGGAACTTCCAAGGTTTGCTGAAGTACCAAAGGAGGCCTTGGAGGGCTTTGTGGGTTGGGGGGAGGAAGGGCAGTGTATAAATAATAAAAATAGTATTAAATTATTATTAAACAGAAAACAAGGGGAGGGCGAATGGAAGAGAGTAACTGGAATCCTGAACAGGAACATTCCACAGTAGAACCTTTTTCATGGCAAATCCCACTTGTTACTGAAAGGACTTTATTTTCCTTATGCGAAGATATCCTTGTTTCCATGCAAATAAACATGAAAGAAAGAAAAACAACGTCCCGCTCCTTAGAGCCCTTCACACTCAACATTCTTGCTTCATAAAGTCTTCCGTTCCTTTCAGAACAACAGTTGAGAGTCTTGGGAAGAAAACCTTATAAAAAGTAATCTGGCCCATTTGGTGCAAGCTGCTCACATTCTCTCCTCCTGCTGCTGCAGTAAACGTTCCTAGCTATGCATGGAAGGCCCACAGAGACAGTTCAACAGCTAAGGGTGTGTATTTCAGGCAGGGGTGAAATCAAAGCCCGTTACAGAAGTTCACGCGCACACAGTAAGCTGAGAGTGGATTGTTTTCCCCAAATGCCTATTTAATACACTAAAAAGAAAGGAGGCAGGGCTTGCATCTAGATAGCAGCAGGGTAAGGATGAGGAGTCAAGTTTTAGGAGTAGAAATGGGTCTAAGGTTTCAAAAAAGGGAAGAAAATAGTTGAACAGAGCCTACTGTTAATTTTAATCATCCTTTGAATTTTTTAAAAATACCTTTTTTAACAGGGTTTTATGGAGAATTTTGATGTTTTGTTTTATGATTTTGTAAACCGCTTAGAGGTTTTCTTACAGTCAAGCAGTATATCAATTTTGTTAAATAAATAAATACATAATTAAAAAAAACAAATTGAGGTTTTTTTCTATCGATATTATTAAGATATTATTTGGGGACTGAAATCTGGCACGATTAGTTTTATTTCAAAATGGAGCAGCGTACACTTTTTAACTAAGAATTCTTCTGAGTAGTTAATCCACAGTAGTAGACAATTGAAAGGTTGGTGCCACACACAATAGCAACTTATTAGCAAGTATCAAGTGCCCATGTAGATCTTGTTTCCCTCCAGATGTTGCTGGACTTCTTTGCTCCCACCATTCCTAACCATTGCCCATGTTTGCTGGGGCTGATGGGAGCTAGAATCCAACAACACTGGGTGGGTCACAGATTCTCGCATCTCTAGCATAGAGCACCTCATGTTGCAGAACCTTCTTTATTGCCAAATTCTGTCTTGTAAAATGGCTGGCATCCCAACTGTCACGCCCCTGAGATTTAAAATGCTTGCTCCTGCTTTCCTTTTTTATATCACAAACCATTTTTGGAACTCCTCGCAGGTTCAAAAGTACCGTATTTTTTCGCTCCATAAGACACACTTTTTTCCTCCTAAAAAGTAAGGGGAAATGTCTGTGCATCTTATGGAACAAATGTGTGGTCAATTACTGGCTCCCTTTTTGGCCCTGCCCCTTGCCCAGGCCTCCATTGTTGAATGTCCTGCAGACTGAGGCTGTTTGTTTCCCCAGTGACATGTGACTGGCTGATTAGATTATTTGTCTGGAAACTGTAGAAATGGCTCCCTTTCCTTTCCTAAAGAAACGAGGCTTTCCCCTTTTGTAAAAGAAGCTGCACAACTGTGAGTGGACCCCCCCCCCCAACAAAACCGGGCTTTCCTCCTTTCCTCCTCTAAAAACTAGGTGCATCTTATGGTCAGGAGCATTTTATGGAGCGAAAAATACGGTAATTTGCAATGCAGTGTAGGGATGCTATGGGGATAATGTCACCATAGTAATCACAAGATGGAACCAGACGTTTCCTGTTACTGTTCTGCTGTTGTCTGATAGTGATAATCTTTGTAGTCAATGGCTTGTGGACCAGCACCAATTCATTGACCACCACTTTGAGTAAAGGTAAAGGGACCCCTGACCATTAAGTCCAGTCATGACTGTCTCTGGGGTTGCGGCGCTCAACTCGCTTTATTGGCCGGGGAGCCGAAGTATAGCTTCTGGGTCATGTGGCCAGCATGACTAAGCCGCTTCTGGCGAACCAGAGCAGCGCATGGAAACGCCGTTTACCTTCCCACGGAGCGATACCTATTTATCTACTTGCACTTGGACATGCTTTCGAACTGCTAGGTTGGCAGGAGCAGGGACCGAACAATGGGAGCTCACCCCGCCACAGGGATTCGAACTGCCGACCTTCTGATCGGCAAGTCCTAGGCTCAGTGGTTTAACCCACAGCGCCACCCACGTCCCTTACCACTTTGAGTAGTACTGCTCTAAAACTTCCATGGTAGACCTGCTATCCAAGAAACACAAACCCATAGCCGCCTTAGGTGTGTGGATCTAGTCATGCATTTATTTGGGCCCTTGCTAATATAGTTATATATAGTATGAAACAGATGTGTTTAAATTACCAATATTTAAAGCCATCACATGCCAGCCCTTCCCTTCCTGAATTCTGCAAGGATTTGGACAGACCAGAGTTGAGTACTGAATTTGAACAGCCACATGCTTGCATGATTTTGAGCTTCAAAATGCTTATTCCACTATCAATCATAGGATTGAAGGCAGGTTCTAATATTAAAATAATTGAGATTTGATGCGCAGCACATCAAGCGAGGACTGCTAGTCAGAGTCATATTCAAATACAATCTGTAGTTGATTGAAACCAGCAGATGAGAAATCGTTAAGTTGCACAATACAGCATTCAGGACTGAAGCAGGGGAACCTGGAGTCAGTGGCAAGACAATCTGTTTTCTATTTTCTTAGATGCAAACCCACAGCACACACCTTGAAATTCTTTCAGATCCTATCAAGGCCACCCTTGTTGAGCGATGGAGAGGAGATTATGTGTTAAGAGTTTGCTAGGGGATATGGTGAGTGCACTGAAACTTTTGTTTTTATTTTTTGCACTGGGATCTGAGAAAAAAACGTAACGCCAGACCTCCCATGTTTAATGCAGGTCTTTACAATGTGAATTGCTCTCAGTCTCCAGTGAAAAATATTTGCCTGTATACTTTGTTCCTCACAGTTAAAATCACAGGGAGCCGACTCCCTTACAACATCCCCAGGACATTTCAGTCAACGTTGGAATTTGAGTGGGTGGTACAGGAGTTTTTTATTTAAACATTTTAATGTCCAAGCAAAAAGGAACCTAGGGCAGTGACAAATCATTTGAAATTATTTAATGACTGTAATATAATTGGAAACATTTTTCTTTATCATTTGAAAAATATTTCACAAGGCATTTGTTTGTTTTTAAATGACTGCTTCCCAAGGCTAAAATATATATTAACTCCCTCCCCCAATCCTTTAACAATTAACTTCCACCAGTTATGTCCATTAAGTTATACACATAGAATCATAGAGTTAGAAGAGACCACAAGGGCCATCGAGTCCAACCCCCTGCCAAGCAGGAAACACCATCAGAGCACTCCTGACATATGGTTGTCAAGCCTCTGCTTAAAGACCTCCAAAGTAGGAGACTCCACCACACTCCTTGGCAGCAAATTCCACTGTCGAACAGCTCTTACTGTCAGGAAGTTCTTCCTAATGTTTAGGTGGAATCTTCTTTCTTGTAGTTTGGATCCATTGCTCCGTGTCCGCTTCTCTGGAGCAGCAGAAAACAACCTTTCTCCCTCCTCTATGTGACATCCTTTTATATATTTGAACATGGCTATCATATCACCCCTTAACCTCCTCTTCTCCAGGCTAAACATGCCCAGTTCCCTTAGCCGTTCCTCATAAGGCATCGTTTCCAGGCCTTTGACCATTTTGGTTGCCCTCCTCTGGACACGTTCCAGTTTGTCAGTGTCCTTCTTGAATTAAGTATTGTTGTTGTTTTAAAAAATGCTACTACACAGTTACTTGTAGTCACTTTCTTCAGCTTATTTATTTCTTGCATTTATATCCCACCCATTTCTCCAAGGAGCACAAGGTGATGTGCATTTCATCCTCACAAGAGCCCTGTGAGGGAGGTTAGGCTGTGAGGCAGTGACTGGCCCAAGGTCAGCCAGTCAGCTTCAAGGCTGGTTGGGGATTCAAACCCTGGTCTCCCGGGTTCTAGCCTGACACTGCAACCGTTTCACCAGACTACAGCCCTCCATCAACATATATTTGTTCCCAAGCTGGCTTGAAAACACAATAAAATATTAAAATGCATTATGTTGGATTGTACTTATTGAAGTTGTCTTGTCTGCACAAAGACTTTCACATGCACAATGGAACTTCCCACGCCCTTATTTATTATTATTTTTCTCTCTGTGCTCCCTGCAACCCCCCCCCCCGGGCAAAGGCTGAAGCAAGAAAACGTTTGATATATAAAGTCAGAATCTGCTCTGGGGAATTGGGGGGTGGGGGACTCAGAACAGAACTAAAGGGCATGCAGGCTGAGGAGAGAGAGGGGAGAATTTTTGTTGCACAAGCCAAAATCATTATGCAAATAGGTTGACTTTGCTGGATATATAACCCATGATATTTAAAATTAATATAACATTTATAATCAATCAACCGGCAATAAGTAATAATGTCTGGGTAGGCTTATCTAAACAGAACGTTTTGAGTTTGGAGAATAGATGCTGCCATGCTAAAAGATCGATTTTTCACAGTGGCAGGACAAATACAGTGGTGCCTCGCAAGACGAAATTAATTCGTTCCGCAAGTCTCTTCGTCTTGCGGTTTTTTCGTCTTGCGATGCACGGTTTCCCATAGGAATGCATTGAAAATCAATTAATGCGTTCCTAGGGAAACCGCCTTCAGACCAGGTCCGGGGACAGTCTGTCCCCGGACCTCTTCTGAAGGCTGGGGGGGGACAAGGGCTTTTCTTCCCACCCCCAGCATTTTAAAAAACCCTGGGACAGCGGAGGACTTCTCCGCTGTCTGGGGCGATTTAAAAGCCCCTGGGAAGGCAGGCAGGGGGGACAAAGACTTTCGCCCCCTGCCCGCCTTCAGAAGGTGTCCCCGCCCCCCTCCCCACTTCGGAACAGCTTTCCGAAGTGGGGCGGCTGGCGCAGGCGTCCCCGCCCCCCTCCCCACTTCAGAACAGCTTTCCGAAGTGGGGCGGCTGGGGCAGGTGTCCCCGCCCCCCCTTCGGAACAGCGTTTTAAAATGCTGGGGGTCTTGTTTGGAGGTTCTAGCAGGGGAGCGCAGCTATCGTATACCCTTGACCGAAGAACGGTACACTCCTTCTATCTGGGATGGTCGTCCTCTTCCACCGAGCGCGCAGCTTCGGGAGGGACGCACATGGAGTGGTGAGGGAGGAAGGGGACACCCGCCTAGCCAGCCAGATCAGCCGAATCAACCCTGGCGATCAATGGGGTGACAGATGTCGCAGCCAGATCGCCCTCACATCCATGAAAAAGTAATGCAAGGAGCCAGAAAGTTGATGAAGGAATATTTTGAAAACAATTGGAGGAAAGGGACAGATGTTAAAACAGTGTGGGATGCTGGGAAGGCGGTTGTTAGGGGATATTTCATACAGCAAAACTCAATAGCATATAAGAATAAAGAAAAAAAGAGAAGGGGGCTTTTAGAAGAAATTAAAAGGAAGGAAAAATTGGCCTATGCAAGCAAAAATAAAGAGAGATTAAATCAAGAAATTAAATTACTGAGAGTAGAATATAATAAAATTATAGAACAGGAGGTAGAACAACAAATCAAATTTTGGAAATATAAAAATTTTGAATGGGCAAACAAGCCAGGCAAGATCCTTGCCTGGCAACTAAAGAAACAAAGAAATGAAAAATTAATAAATAAAATAAAAGTAGAAGAGAGGACAATAAGGGATATGACAGAAATCAAAAAAGAATTTGAAAAATATTACAAAAAATTATATCAAAAAGATGAAGTGCCAATAGAAGAAATAGAGGAATATATAAAGAAAAATAAATTAATAGAGATAGCAGAAGAAGACCATAAATTATTAAATGAACCAATATCAACCATAGAAATTAAGGAATCAATTCAAAAATTAAAAATAGGGAAATCCCCAGGTCCGGATGGCATACCAGCAGAATACTACAAAGAAATGTTAAATGAATTAATTGACCCACTAAAAGAAGTAATAGAGGAAGCAGTAGAGAAGGGGAATGTTCCAGACTCTTGGACTCAAGGGTATATAACGCTTCTGCCAAAACAAGGTACGGATTTGGAATTGGTCTCAAATTATAGACCCATTTCATTGTTAAATTCCGATTATAAAATTTATGCAGGATTACTGGCTAATAGGTTGAAAAAAATTATAGGAAAAATAGTACATAAAAATCAGGCTGGATTTGTGGAAGGTAGACAAATAAAGGATAATATCAGAAATATAATAGACATAATGGAATATCTACAAGTAAGAAGAGACAAACAAGCAGCCCTGATTTCAATCGACGCGGAGAAGGCTTTCGACAAAATCTCATGGGAATTTATGAAAAAACTATTAAAAGAATTGTGTTTAGGTGAAAAATTCCAAAAAGGTATAAATGCAATATATAACCAACAGAAAGCAAAAATTATTATTAATGGAGAGTTTGGAGAAGAAATCAACATCTTTAAAGGTACAAGACAAGGATGCCCCCTATCCCCAATGTTATTTATAATAGTATTAGAGGTTCTATTAAAGAAAATAAGGCAGGACAACCAAATAAGAGGAATAGCAGTTGGTGAAAAAAGATATAAGTTAAGAGCCTTTGCAGACGATGTTATGATCACAACAGAAAATCCCCTACAATGTACACCTAGAATATTGGAATGCATAAACGAATATGGCAGATTAGCAGGATTCAAATTAAACTATGGGAAAACCAAAATACTAGTGAAAAATATGGAAGAAAAAGATAAAGTGAAATTACAAGGAATTACAGGATTGGAAATTAAAAAGAAAATAAGGTATCTTGGAATAAATTTAACAACAAATACTATAGACTTAAGTAATGAGAACTATGGGAAAACATGGAATGAAATAAAAAATGACTTGCAAGTATGGGGAAAATTAAATCTTTCCTTACTAGGGAAAATATCGGTAATAAAGATGAACATATTACCAAGGATGATGTTTTTATTTCAAAGTATCCCAATACTAGGAGGAGATAAATGTTTTAATAACTGGAAAAGAGATTTGGCTAAATTCATATGGTCAGGAAAAAAACCAAGAATAAAACACAAAATAATGATAGATAAGAAGGAGAGAGGAGGATTTGGTCTCCCAGATATGGAGTTATATCACGATGCGGTGGGTCTGACCTGGATAAAAGAATGGATCAAATTAGATGACTCGGATGTATTGGATTTAGAAGGAGTAGAGACAAGATTTGGATGGCATGCCTATTTAATAGATGAAAAAGTGAGAGTACATAAAGGCTTCCTAGGGCATATAATCAGAAAATCTATATATAAAATATGGGAGAAATACAAAAGACTTTTAGAACCGAAAACTCCCTGGTGGGCATCGCCGGCAGAAATTGTCGCAGTGAAAAAATTAAATATGAAAGAAAATTGGGCTACCTATAAAACTGTATTAAAGGAAGAAAACGGGGAATTGGAATTAAAGGACTACACAGAAATTAAAGCTCATATTAGTGATTGGTTTCAATATATTCAAATTAAGTATAGATTAGCAAAAGACAAAAAGTTAGGATTTGAAAAAGAAATATCAAAATTCGATAAATATTTAATACAAGAAAAATCAAAAAATATATCTAAATTGTATAATCTGATTTTAGAGTGGGAAACAAAGGATGAACTGGTTAAAGCATCAATGATTAAATGGGCGCAAGACATTGGGAAAAACATTATGTTTGAACAATGGGAAAAATTGTGGAAAGAAGATATGAAATTCACCATGTGTTATATACTGAAAGAAAATTACCTTAAAATGCAACATAGATGGTATTTAACACCTGAAAGAATAGCAAAAATGAATAAAAACTGTAGCGATATCTGCTGGCGATGCAACACGGGAAAAGGTACTATGATACATATATGGTGGAATTGTTTAAACATCAAACAATTTTGGGAAATAATATATAATGAAATGAAAAAAATGTTTAGATACTCATTTAGGAAAACACCAGAAGGTTTTCTATTGGGAATAGTACCAGGAAGCGTAAAGGAAGAAGATAAGACCTTATATTTATACGCAACAGTAGCAGCAAGGCTATTGATTGCGAAAAACTGGAAAAGTGGTATAATACCGACAAAAACAGAGTGGCTTGCCAAATTATTGGAGTATTACAATATATCCAAAACAATGGAAGAAATTGGAAGGATTTCGAAAGAAAAGATAGATAGGGACTGGAAAGTGTTTAAAAGATACTTGCAAAATCATATCGAAAAATCAGAACTCCTATTAGAATAAACAAGTTCCGTTTCAAATACTGAAATATCAAATAAGATGGAAAACAACGTGTAATAGAAAAAGAAGTATGAAATTAGGGTAAAGGTGTGTGAAAGAAAGTAATAGAAGTGGAAAGATATTGTAATTGAGTAGATTGGAAGTCAACACAAAGGTGGGGTGAAGGGTCGGTGGATGGTGATGGGGAAAGGAACTATTTGTGGGATTGAGTGTAAGTATGTTTGAATATTTTTAAAGATTGTATGAAATGTATGTTTGTATGCTTGTATATGTGTATTAATGATAAAAAATAATAAAATTTATTTAAAAAATGGAAAAAAATAAAAAATAAAAAATGCTGGGGGTCGGGTCGAAGCGCTGCCGACCCCCAGCATTTTAAAACCTTCCCGGGACACGGGGAGATTTTAAAATGCTGGGGGTCGGCAGCGCTTCGCTCCCGACCCCCAGCATTTTAAAACCTCCCTGGGACAGGGGGAGATTTTAAAATGCTTGGGGTCGGCAGCTAACGATTCGCTCCCGACCCCCAGCATTTTAAAATCTCCCCGGGACAGAGACTTCTCTGCTGTCCCTTGGAGATTTTAAAATGCTGGGGGTCGGCAGCGAACGCTTCGCTCCCGCCCGCCAGCATTTTAAGATCGCCCGGGGCAGGCGGGGGGAAGGCAGGCGGGGGGAGCAAAGACTTTTGCCCCCCGCCGGCCTTCAGAAGAGGTCCTCTTCTGAAGGCGGGCTGTGGGCGAAAGTCTTTGCTCCTGACCGCCAGCATTTCCCTATGGGCTTTCGTCTTGCGATGCAAGCCCATAGGGAAATTCGTCTTGCGAAGCGCCTCCAAAACAGAAAACCCTTTCATCTTGCGGGTTTTCCGTCTTGCGAGGCATTCATCTTGCGGGGTACCACTGTATTATGTGGCACTGGTAAAAGTGTTGCTCCACAGATCAAAGCATTGGAGTGGGCATATATGGGTTAAGGTGATACTGTTGAGATAAGATCTTGGGTTTGGGGTTTGCCATGCATATAGCTTCTTCCTGTACAATGGGCTGGGGCACCCTTCAATTTTCATCATGGGTGAGGAGTATCTCAATCAAAGGGCATGGAAGCCTGGACACAGAAACTATACACTCGTTTTGCAGCACAACCCTAAAAGCAGCTCAGGTGGTGGGAACAGTAAAAGTGTAGTAAGATGGAAAATATGTGTAACAATATTACAGCAGAAGTGTGGTTTGGGCTGCAGAACTGGGTTTGGCAGAACCCTCCATAACAAATAAAACAACTAGGTGTCCTTTTTTTGTTCAGGGACGTTCTCCTATAATACGAATCCTAAGACTGCCACATTAAATTATCATGAACACAGTGAAAATCATTAGACAATTAAATTCTACTTCTACAGTGTTCAGTTGAGATAAATTAAAATTAAAGACTTAGGTCACCAGTGTTCAGAAATGTTCCCTATATGATGACTCCTTCGATTACTGCATTGAAGTTTCATAAATATAATAGAAATCATTAGGCAATTAAATTCTGGTTCCATGGTGATTTTTTCCAGAGGTTATTGGCCACATAGCTCCTTTTACACCATTAAATGTAGATAGTCAATATTGTTAAGTGCACAGTCACTAGGTTTCAAGGGAATTGGTTTGATTTTGTAATCATACTAACAGCCACTTGAATCAATTTCTACTCTAGAGGACAATTATGCATAGAAAACAAAACATTTTATGTTGTGGCCTCATGGTGATGTTGTAGAGAATTATAAGCAGTAGGTGGAACTATCACATCGATTCTGGTGACCTTCTCCATAATTCAGATGGGCAGTATAATAATATAAGAGAGAAAATGTAGGCAAAATTCTGAGGCGGTTTACTCATCCTTTGTTGCTTCCAGAGAGCCATTGAGATGCAATGGCCTAGTTTGCGCATCACAGTAAGCTATAGTCTGGTGTAAATTGTAGTTTATTGGCAACGTGCAGGGTGCTGGTAGATACCATTCAGTCATGCCTGTCTTGCTCCTCCATTTGCTTAGCCACAAAACAAACCACAGAGTGCCTGACTTAGCATTTTGTGTGAACCAGGGCTGGTGGTTTATCTCCCAAACAAACCACAATCAGAATCCAATGTTCTTGGCTAACTACTTGTGGTTTGGTTGAGGGAAGCAAACCAGGACTGCTGGTTTATGCATAATGCTAAGCCAGCCTGGCAGCAGGTGCAATGGAACAGCACGCACCAGCACACTGCTTGTTGTGGTAAACCATAATTTATACAGAGTGACTATGGCCTGCCATAACATGCAGACAAGGCCATAAGATATGTAAAAGATAAAATGGCCACTCACCACTAGTTCAGTTCCCACAAGTGTGCGAAATTAAGATTTATTTATTTTTGTACCAACTTGCATTTCTTTATACTGTGATTGTGTGGGGGCAGTTCTCCTCAGTTGCTCTCCTCCCAGAAACATCTTTCGTCCCTCAATAAAAGCAGCAGCAGCAGCAGCAGCAACAACAACAACAAACCCACACCAATTAAAAACAGTTAGCCCCTAGCCCAAAATTCTGTTCAGCTGCTTCAGCTTTTTGTACCTGGAGTCAGTCAGGGCCCTGTCCTCCCAGGCCAGATGGGAAAAGGCCAGCAAGGCTGGGAGCAGGTCTCCCACGACTCTCTTTAAAGCACTCTTATACCACTTTAACGGTTGTGGGAAATCCTGAGAATTTTAGTGCGTTAAGGATGCTAGGAAGTGTGGCTCTGTGAGGTCAGCACCCTTAAACTACAGTTCCTGTGATTCCTTTGGGAAAGGCATGACTGGTAAAGTAGTATAAGAGTGAAAATTTTGTGCAGATGTGAGCTCAATTTTCTGTGTGCACTGATCATGTTCAGTCCTCACTGGGGTGTTTTGGAGAGCCACTGCCCCTTTAGATTCCACCCCTTGAAGATGTCCCCCCACCCACTTCTGCAAACCTTGACGCTCACATGAATGTGTCATTGCTGTATCTCTTTCTTGTTTTTCAATAGTCCCATTTTGGTGAAATAGCCTTCAAAACTCAGCATTTATTTAGAAAATGGGGAGGGGGGTAACTTCAGCTGATCCATGCCCCTGAACTATGGGCTGGCCCCCCTCCCAGTTTATATGATGGTTGTGAGGTTGGATAGTAATTCCATGGTCTGTTAGTTTCAGGAATGGAGATCCTTCCATCAGCATGACATTCATCACTGTGCTGTGTGGCTGTTGCCTAGCCAGATGAAATTCTGGCTTTTCCTCAGAGTAAAGCAGGCAGCCTCAAGTGCTTCATGAAACTAGTAAAATGTTATATTTGCTTCATTGGCATTCCATAACATTTTTGGTTCTTAAGAATTTTTCTTGTTATTGCGGTGGCAAATCCCATAGCCTGAAGATGGGGGTCCTATATATATACATGATAAAATGTCATCTCATAAGGTTTTTGATGGAAGCAGACAGAAGGTCATCGGAAGAGGACTGCTGATTCTTGCGTACAATTGGCTTCAAAATTGGTTCTTTTCCCTGGTTGATTTTTTTTGTGTTGTTTCAGTGGAACTATTCTCATGGCCAAGAATTCCTCTGCTCTAAAAGCACTCCTGTTTATATTTGTCTTTCCAACCTCAATCCTTCCAGTTCCCTGTGGCCTTTAGCATAAGCTACAATTATCTTTCCTCTAGTCAAACAATACAGCTTGTCTAAAGTTTGACTCAGATATCTCCATGTCAGCAGAAGAGAAAGTTGTTCCTATTTGTACATCAGTGCCGTCTCGTGGGATCTTCACTGTCCCCTTGGGATGTGCCAGGGCTGGGCTGCTGGCACCAGTCTGCGGTGAGCCTGGAGCCATGAGGCAAGCCAGGACTGAAGAGCAAATCAGGACCAAAGGGCAAACCAGGAAGGAGGACCGGCCAAAAGTCAAGAGTTTTATACACACACACACACACACACACACACATATATATGACGAGTGAGACCTCGTCGAAACGTCGCACAGACACCCCGACTCTTACACGGGAAGACACCCGAAGACACCAAAACCTGCATTCCTGTACCCGTGAAAATCTACGAAAGCATATATATATATATATATATATATATATATATATATATATATGCAGGTTTTGGTGTCTTCGGGTGTCTTCCCGTGTAAGAGTCGGGGTGTCTGTGCGACGTTTCGACGAGGTCTCACTCGTCATCTTCAGGCTGGTGCTTTCGGCTTCTTGTTACTGGAACAGAGCAGAATCTGGTGTTTGAGTTCCTATAAATACTGTTGAGGGGTGTGGTGTATAGCCTCCAACGTTCTGGGCAGAGAGGAAGTTCCTAGATTAGTGTGCCTTTTCTTCTTTTGTTCCTTAATTACTTGAGGGATATCTTGAGTGATTTCATGAGTGATATTCTGAATACCACTGGGTGGGTCATTAAGTGTAGATTAGTTGCTAAAGCTTTTGTGTCTTGACCTCTTGAGCTTGTGAAGAGTTTTTCTGAGAAGATGGCTGTGCTGCATTTAGTTGTGCTCTGGCTTGGCTTCGTGTATAGGGGCGAGCTGTGGTTTTGTGCCTTGTGCCAGCCAGATCTGTGTAGGGATTGCAGGGGGGTGCAGCATCCGGAGGTGCCACTATAGTTTGGCTACTGGATGGAGTTTGTAATATGTCTGTGGAGAGGGTCTGGGTTTGGGTCTGGTGTGGTTGATTGGTGACGGCGTTCTGTGTGCCTCTGGTTCTGGTGTCGGTTTTTGTGGGGAGGGCTAATTTCCAGATGTCTGGCAGGCGGGACGTGTCGTCACGCTTGTTCATGTTGTGAGGGTGTTTCTCTATCTCGATGGCTTCCATGATTATTCTCTTGTGGTGATGTTCCATGTTAAAGAGCAATTTGGAATCTGCAAAATTAATTTCGTGTCCTGTTTCTTTCATGTGTTGGAAAAGAGAGGAAGTTTTTTCTTCTTTTTTGACGGCATTCTTGTGTTCTGCGATACGTGCATTTATTCGTCTGTTTGTTTGTCCAATGTACGTGGCTGGGCAGACTTTGCAGGGTATTTCATAGACCCCTTGGTTTTCCAGCTGGATTTTGTCTTTTGGGTTTCTGAGGATATTGGCTATTTTTTGGTTGGTGCAGAAGGCTGTTTTGATATTGTGTTTATGGAGGATTTTGCTGATTTTGTCTGTAGTGCCCTTGATATAAGGAAGGAGGGCCATGCCATTGTTTTCTTCTGTGTCTTGGTTTTTGGGGGGTGTTTCTTTTTGGATTAGCTTCGTAACCCTGTTTTTCTGGTATCCATTGGCGATTAACACATTTGAGAGATTCTGTAACTCAGTTGTCAAGTGGTCTTTGTCAGCCAGGCGTTTGGTTCTGGAGATGAGAGTCTTGGCTACGGAGTTTATTTGTGCAGGGTGGTGGTGTGATTGTGCATGTAAGTAGCGGTTGGTGTGTGTTTTTTTCCGGTAGATAGTGTGTCCTAGGGAGCCATCAGGTTTTTTGTAGATTAGGACGTCAAGAAAGGGGAGTTGGTTGTTGTCTTCTATTTCCATAGTGAATTGTATTTTGGGGTGTAGGCTGTTGAGATGTGTGAGGAAGCTATCTAGTTTTTCTTTCCCGTGTGGCCAAATTACAAAGGTGTCGTCAACATATCTGAGCCAAAGTTTGGGTTTGTGTTCTGACTTGTCTAAAGCATTGGTTTCAAAGTGTTCCATGTACAAATTTGCGATGACCGGTGAGAGGGGTGATCCCATAGGTGCTCCTTCTATCTGTTTGTATCTTTGTCCATTGTGGATGAAGTACGTGTTGGTTAGGCAGTGGTTGGTCAGGTCCAGGATGTATTTGGGGGGGTTGTATTTGTTTTGAATGGCTGTCAAGGCTTCATTAATGGGCACTTGAGTGAAGAGAGATACACCATCGAAGCTCACAAGTAGGTCATTGGGATGTAGGTATTGCTTCTTTATTGTTTCTATGAACTGGAAGGAGTTAGTAACGTGTGAAGCGATGGATTCTATATATATATATATTTGCTTTCGTAGATTTTCACGGGTACAGGAATGCAGGTTTTGGTGTCTTCGGGTGTCTTCCCGTGTAAGAGTCGGGGTGTCTGTGCGACGTTTCGACGAGGTCTCACTCGTCATCTTCAGGCTGGTGCTTTCGGCTTCTTGTTACTGGAACAGAGCAGAGTCTGGTGTTTGAGTTCCTATAAATACTGTTGAGGGGTGTGGTGTATAGCCTCCAACGTTCTGGGCAGAGAGGAAGTTCCTAGATTAGTGTGCCTTTTCTTCTTTTGTTCCTTAATTACTTGAGGGATATCTTGGGTGATTTCATGAGTGATATTCTGAATACCACTGGGTGGGTCATTAAGTGTAGATTAGTTGCTAAAGCTTTCGTGTCTTGACCTCTTGAGCTTGTGAAGAGTTTTTCTGAGAAGATGGCTGTGCTGCATTTAGTTGTGCTCTGGCTTGGCTTCACAAGCTCAAGAGGTCAAGACACGAAAGCTTTAGCAACTAATCTACACTTAATGACCCACCCAAGCACCAGCCTGAAGATGACGAGTGAGACCTCGTCGAAACGTCGCACAGACACCCCGACTCTTACACGGGAAGACACCCGAAGACACCAAAACCTGCATTCCTGTACCCGTGAAAATCTACGAAAGCAAATATATATATATATATATATATATATATATATATATATATATATATATAAAAATACCTTGGCTTCTTTCACAAGGCAGTTTATTCTGTTTCCCTAACATTTCCCTGTTAATTTTCGCATTATATTTTAGCTTTCACACAACATAAAAGCCACTTCTGGGATTTTAGTGTAATCTAGTTGAAATTTAGCTCTTGTTTCAATGTGAATCACTTCCGGGGGGGGGGGGGGGAATCAGCCTGGAACTCTTTTAACCCAGAAAATTGTAGGAGTAAAGTGATGGTTCTTGGGCATGGTGATTGTGTGTAATGTACTAACTACTGTACAGCACTTCCTTGAAATATTTAATTCCAACTTTTTCGGGGCAAAGACTGAAGTGAGAAAATATTTGGGACATAAAATCAGAATCAACTACTTCTCAGAAGAAACAGCTGTACGAATGTCAGAAGAACCTGCTAAATCAGGACAAAAACATGTAGCCCAACATTCTGTTGTTACCGTTGGCTAACCAGATGCCTATGGGAAGCCAGCAAGTAAGACGGGTGCAAAAGCACTCTTTCTATCTGTGATTCCCAGCAACTGGAATTCAGAGGCTGACAGCCTCTGACAGTGGAGGTAGAACATCGCTGTCATGGCTAGTAGCCATTGATCAATGTACCCCAGGCCTGAAATTTCATCCCAAATGGCAAGAAAGGGGTTGAGTCTGACTACCCTTTCTCCAGAGAGAGCTCACACCTCAATCAACGGAATTGCAATTGAACAAAACTGTCATACGTGTCTGCACTGGAGGAATTGCCATGAGGCATGAGCTCCCATGTTTATTTGTGCTACGTAGTGATGGACAAACTCACCTCATCTCAGTCAGGAATCAGCATGGTATATTATAAGCTTCCTTGGTGACCTTTCGGGAACAATTCATTTGCTTTGTGAGAATGTCTCCCGATTCATAATGATGGATCAAGTCTTTTAATTGGTCACCTTTTTTTGGCAATAAGCAGCTCCATTTTCCAGTGAATTTTCAATTGCCTCTCAAAGTTCCGTCCAGTTTTCACCTTTTACGAAGGTAATCATAGACCTGCCTGGGCTGTAATTTGTGTCCACGACTTGGATAAAAATGAATGAAAGTTTGAGCCGTAGCTGACAACTCACTGATTGCTCCTGCTCAGGATCTCATTTTACATAAGAATTTGCCTTAAACCAGGTCAAATCATTGGCCCATCGAGCTCAGTATTGTCTACACCAGCCTTTCCCAACATGGTACCTTCCAGATGTTTTGGACTACTACAGCATGGCTAATTCTAAGAGATGATGGAAGTTGTAGTCTAAAACATCTGGAGAGACCATGTTGGGGAAAGCTGAATTGCACTGTCAGTGTTTCTTCAGAATTTCATACAGAGAGAGAGGTTTTTCCGAATACTAACTAGAGATGCCAAAACAAAATAAAAAAATTCCTTCCAGTAGCACCTTAGAAACCAACTAAGTTTGTTATTGGTATGAGCTTTCGCGTGCATGCACACTTCTTCAGATACACTGAAAGAGAAGTTACCAGACCATTATATATAGTGAGAGGGTGGGGAGGGGTATTACTCAGAAGGGTGGCAGGAATGGGTGATTGGCTGATAGGTGTGGTAAACCTATTGATGACTGTTAATGACTGCAATTGGTCTTACAGGAAAAAGCAAGGGGTGAGATGGCTAAAGATGGCTAAAGAGATGTCAGGGATTGAAGCAGGGATCTTCTCGGTAGTGAAGCCCGCCCTGTGGAACGCCCTCCCACGAGATGTCAAAGCGATAAACAACTACCTGACATTCAGAAGACATCTTAAGGTAGCCCTGTTCAGGGAAGTTTTTAACGTGTGATATTTTAGTGTATTTTTGGTTTCTATGGAAGCCGCCCAGAGTGGCTGGGGAGGCCCAGCCAGATGGGCAGGGTATAAATAATAAATTATTATTATTATTATTATTGTTGTTGTTGTTGTTGTTGTTGTTGTATATTTGAATAATAATTGCAAAAATTTGAAGACATTAGCAGGATTGAAATAAATCCTACAATGTGGACAATAGGTTGAAGATTTAAATTGCGTGATTTGAAATGGAAAACCTGCTGAAAGGAAAGGAGGGAAGTCGTATGCTCGGTAGAGCAGAGTTTTTGTGTTTGGTATTGTAATGCTGTAATGCTGAAAATGTTGTTCAAGAAGGAAAATAATAAAAATATATTTAAATGAATAGTCCTTTACCAAAAGTGAAAACCTTCCTAAGTGATGGACTGCAACTGACCGTTTTTTGAACATGGACAGTAATTATCAACTCCAAGCACAGCTGTTCAGCATTATGCTGCTACAGAATTTCTACTTTTCTCTCCATCGCATCCCATCTGAGTTCAATAAATGACAGATTTGGAGGCTAGAGAGCATCATACATATATATTAACATGCTATCGAGCTTCTTCAATGAATAGCATTTAACCATCTGGAAAACCCTTTAAATTACCGATCCATGACAAAAAACGGGCTGATCAAAAATGAAGAAAGGGAAGATTGAATACCTGCAGAGACAGGAAGACATCTTAGGAGCGGGGGGGGGGGGCCAATTTGGTGAATGGGGAAACATATTCAGATCTCAGGGATGGGGTACAATAAACATTGCAAAGCCTGCCGAGCAAATTTTAGGTTTGAAACTAGGACAAATTTATTTAAGAAAATAAAAATAATGAGGAGCACCTCAGAAGATAAATTATACTGCCCTTGATGAAACCAGGGGTGGCCAGCTGGCCGTCCCTGAAGCAATTTTGCTCTGTATCTTGGCAATGCTTCCAAATTTTAATCACAGTGCTATAAAAAGTTTGATGGCACTTTCACTCATAAGGAAAATAAAGCTGTTTTCAAAAATTGTAAAAGATTTATCTACATGTGTGACTTGCAGCATATCATTGCAGGGCACCCTAAACCCCTAATATAATTGATCCTTTTCATCGTGTGCAGGGCTTCTGCTGATGGGATTTGTTAGGCGAACCCTGCCCTTAATAGTTATGCAGGTGCCTAGAGAGGAGAAAGGCAAAAGGCAACCACATCCTCTGTGCAGATAAGTGTGCAGGTGTGCACACATTTAAAAGCATAAGAGAGCCTGGTGGTTCAGGCCCCTAATTGTGGTTTCCAGCAGCTGATATTCGGAAGCATTAATGCCTCTGACTATTTACATGGGTTAAAAAACCAACAATGTGTGACCTTTCAAACATTCCCCATTCCCCATATAATTATAACTAATTGCAGTGAAGTGTTGCAGAGTTGCATGCTAAAGAAATAGAGCATGGCCTTTGTGCAACAGCAGCTGCATTTGTGAAAAATACCAGTGCAGAGATGCCTCGCAGATGAAAGGGATTGCACCTCAAACACTTGTATGCTTCTAACAGGAATCTATAGCCCAACTGGGGTTTTTAGGCACATGTATACAGCTTTTAAAAGGACGCGGGTGGTGCTGTGGTCTAAACCACTGAGCCTAAGGACTTGCCGATCAGAAGGTCGGTGGTTCGAATCCCCGCAACAGGGTGAGCTCCCGTTGCTCGGTCCCTGCTCCTGCCAACCTAGCAGTTCGAAAGCACATCAAAGTGCAAGTAGATAAATAGGTACTGCTCTGCCAGAAGCAACTTAGTCATGCTGGCCACATGACCCGGAAGCTGTCTGTGGACGAATACTGGCTCCCTCAGCCAGTAAATTGAGATGAGCGCCACAACCCCAGAGTCGTCTGCGACTGAACTTAATGACCAGGGGTCCCTTTACCTTTTATACAGCTTTTAAGGGTGTTGTTTCTCACAACGATATAAAGACCATTTTGAATGATCATATCTTAGTTTAATAACCAAAGTTATAAACAAAGCTTCTGTCCACATTCTATATGCAGCCACTTCACTCCTCCCTTTACATGTTGTTGTTTAGTCATGTCCGATTCTTTGTGACCCCATGGACCAGCGCACGCCAGGCACTCCTGTCTTCCACTGCCTCCCGCAGTTTGGTCAGGCTCATGTTCGTAGCTTCGAGAACACAGTCTAACCATCTTGTCCTCTGTCATCCCCTTCTCCTTGTGCCCTCAATCTTTCCCAGAGAGCTAAATAAGGAAGGCTTCCATTAATTATAGTTTCCCATTTCATCTGAACCAGGAAACTATGGTTAAAAGCTTTAGAGCAAGCCAGGTTATTAAACTTGTGGTCTGAAGTTGGTTTAATATGATCCTGACTTGTTCCAAAACCATTAACGGTAGCTTCCCAACTCAGACTATATGGGAAGCTATAATTAATGGAAGACTTCCTGGTTTGCTAGCTGAATAAGGCAAAGAGGGTTGTTGCATGCAGTCCAAAGGCTTGTTGATAGTTATCCAAACTCTCCAAAAATGTTGCGTACACCATATATTTAAAGCACACACACACAAGAATCCTGATAACTTTACCCCTCACTGAACTATTATTCCTAGAACACTTGACAAACTACAGTTCCCAGGATTCCATGTACTTTAAACATATGGTGTGTAGCAGCCAGATGAACAGCAAGGAATAGGATGTGGGAGGAATAATCAGGTCTGTGTCTGATGTTCCTTAAAATTTCTAAAGACTGTATCCACATTCGTGCCATGCATTTAAAGCACTCTGAAACCACTTTCAGCAGGCATGGCTTTCCCCAAAGAATTCTGGGAACTGTAGTTTGTTAAGTGTGCAGAGAGCTGTTAGGAGACCCCTATGCCCCTCACACAGCTACAGTTCCCAGAGCGGTTCAATAATATGTGCAGTGTGCATGTAGCCTGTGTTACTGCTCAAGAACCACAAAGAATCCCCATACCACTTCTTTCTTTCAAACTGAAACCATTTCCCTCCCCATGTGAAGATACTTTAGCCTCAGGGCCTGACCTTCGATAGTTGATCCCGTCTCTCATCTTTTTCTGGTTAACAGCGGTGGGAAGGGAAGAATGATGTGTTTTGTAGTGTGTGCTTTCAAGCCATGTGGTCACAGTTTCTCCTCTGTAGCCAGTCCTAGTCTGGGCCCAAGTCCTGGAAATCAGGGTCAGACCTTTAAAGGCTTTCCCACCCTCCATGTTTACACTGGTAAGCGTCTCCCAGCTCGGTATTCTGAGAGATACCCGGATTGTTTTTCCCATGTTTATTTATCTAAGCTGATTGACATGACACAGCATAAGAGTAAGTTATGAAATGGTTATGAGGCAATTGCAGGGCACCTCAGTGGGGATCTTGGCCTCATTAGGATTCCCATCCATGTCCCTGCACAGGGGGCAATTTGTCATTGCTGCAAGAAGTTATTGAACCTTTTTTTAACAAATGCAAGCTTTTCTCCTGAGCTAATTCGGGCAGCTAATTGACATTACCTGGGTAATGAGCTTAGGTAATTGTATATTAATCATTCATTATTATTGTTATGACTGTCAATTGATTCGATGTTCGGTATAACTTTTTGAGTTAAATAACTCTGATTTTAATTGTAATGTTTGATCAGCAAGTCACCAGCTATTCAACTAATAAATGCTTCTTGGCTGTTGCATAATGCCTGGTATCAATCAAGGCTATTTAGCTCTTTTTTAATGCAAACAAATATGTTCATTAAGTGAGAGCAAAATGAAAATCCTGGAAGATCTGGCTGTAAAAATGAGTTATTAGGTTGCGCTCCATTCCCCCCCCCCCCACACCGGTCCAGGTGAACAAGGAAGTTTACACACTGGGTAAGTCGTACTCAGAGTAGACTCATTAAAGTTAATGTGCATAAGTTCAAGGCCACTGATTTCAGTAGGTCTACTCTGATTTAAATGGATACAATCAAAACCAGCCTTAGGGTCAAACAATACATGATGGTAAATGTGTCGCTAGACACACACACACCATGGCAACCACACATCTAGTTCCTCCGGTCTGTTCCATTCCAGCATACACTGTTATTGTGATGTCACTATGTCCTGCATCTCCCCATCTCCACTGATGCAGAGCAGGGGTAAATAAACACAGGGCATTGTGACGCCATAGCATCACACTGCAAGATCCCATGCTTTGCATGCAAAAGGTCCCAGGGTCAGTCCCTGGCCTGGAAGGTCGTTTGCCTGGAAAGTTGCCACCTGTCAATGCAGACAATATTGAGTTGGCTAGATCAATGGGCCAACAGTCTTAATTCAATATAAGTCAATTTCCTTTATGCTCCTCAATGTGATGGAAGTTATATATTTGCCCTTATGTCTAATTTAGCCATGATTGACTTATTGGTTGTGATTCAGCTGGTTGTACCGAATGCGCTTTTGCTTTCCAGCTGTTCCCTGTCCCAAGACCAAGCTACATATACCACATAAGTCTTGTGTGTGCTTTTAAAAGGAAGTTTGGCAGAAGTCCAGCATTCTATAGGACTATTGGTTAGGTTTAGGTTTATTAAATGTATGTATCACTTCTTACTAAGAAAGCAAATTACAATCCAATACTAATAATATCCACTGTTTCTGGCAAAATAACTGGGAAAACAACCTCTGCCTGGCACTGAAACAATGACAAGGGCAGTACCAGGTGAGCTTTCCTGGGAAGAACGTTCTGGACACAGGGGGCTATTAAATCCATTTAGGGTTTCTCTTGATCATATCTCCTATATGGAAGGAAGCTCTATTGAAAGCACTTGGTTTTGTTTTCTTGTAGTGCAGTTAGGACCAGGGCATGGCATACTAAAACTACAGTCAGTGTGGTGTAGTGGTTAAGAGCGGTAGTCTCATATTCTGGGGAACCGGGTTTGCGTCTCCGCTCCTCCACATGCAGCTGCTGGCTGACCTTGGGCTAGTCACACTTCTTTGAAGTCTCTCAGCCCCACTCACCTCACAGAGTGTTTGTTGTGGGGGAGGAAGGGAAAGGAGAATGTTAACCACTTTGAGACTCCTTCGGAAAGTGATAAAGCGGGCTATCAAATCCAAACTCCTCCTCTTCTTCTTCTTCTTCTTCTTCTTCTTCTTCTTCTTCAGTACTATGACTTCAAATAAATTTCAGAGTGAGGATTTGTTCACCCCCACTACATGCCATTTCAAAATGGCTTTGAAATAACAAACAATGCTGAATCCCACCCCCCAACAGACTTGAGCCTTCCTTTCTATACAGCTGTGAAACCCTGCTGCATTTGGAGACTGGCATTGTATCCGGGTTGGCATTTCCCATTCCAAAGCAACTGCGAGTTTCATCAGCTGCGGTTAGCGAGATGGTCAATCTGCTCCTGAGACTAAATCAAGTAATGAAAAGCAGATAGTCTTCCCATTGTGAAGGTTTTTCATAAGTCTGCCTTTAAGTCACTTACGTCAGACTCAATAGACTGAGCCACACTTATATCTCATGGCTGGTAGGTTCACTCTCCTTGTATTTCCCCCTTAATTTCCCTACTTTTAGAATCTTTCCCAGTAAATTCCTTGTTTGGTTTTTTATAGGTCTTTTGATCATATTTCTTAGAAGATAATTCTTCTGGGTTGTCATAAAAGCTGAGGAGAGTTATTATAGCTGACAAGATGTTCCGCTGGGGACAAATGTTCTTCATTAAGCTGAAGTTCAATTTTCTGCTTATAAACACAACCTTCCTGCAGACTGTGCTTACATGGAAACAACCTTATTTTCATATAGGGGTACCTTTACTTGAGAAGCCCACAGGGTGCTTGGGTGATTTGGCAGTTTTCTCATAAGTGTTTCATTTTTCATATCCTTTTATAATTTTAGAAATATCCCTTCTGCAAATGTTTTCTTTGTTCCTAGTCCTAAACTCTCACATTTCCTTCCATTGAAACCATCCCTGTGAAGGCATGACCAGGCATGAATAGCTGCACCGGACAAAAGAAGAAGAGGGAGTTGCAGAGATGAGTAATAGTGCAGATTTATACAAACAACATCCATAGGTATTTATTTCCTTATTCAGTAGCAAATGACCCGTTGGGGAGCTGGAGCTCACCTGACCTCAGGTTGCCTGCACTGCTGCTGCAATCAAGGGAGACACAAGGTGGTATTGAGATTGGCATGGGGCAAACACACTGGTGGAAGCACCAGATCGGCTCTAGCAGATGGGATCAGCCGACATTTGGGAAGCACCACACAATGTGCTTTGCAAGACCTGCGCTTAGCACTTCCCTAGCACCAGGCATTGGGCTGGCAAAGCTGCTTTCTGCAAGGATCAGCTGTGCAAGCAAGGTCCGCTGAGGGGCCTTGGTCATTCAGCTAATCCAGCAGGTACCACTTATCAGCTGATGGGTGGTGCCATCAACCCTTCTTTCTGCAGGGAGCGGCTGTTCAGTTGAGCTCCCCACAGGGCATCTGGTGTGAGGTGGCTGTGGTTTGGGGGAAATAGCCTCACAGTCCTAACTGGGACCTGTGATGTACCAAATTAGTCTGGAGGTTCCTTATTTGCTCATCTTTAAGATGCCACGAGACTCTTCATTGCTCTTGCATGGATTTGCAAATTTAACGTTACCATGCAGGGGTCTACAAAAGGGTCATTTTATATCGTCAGTTTCTAGTGTAGGGTATGCCAGACCTCCAGAAACAGTATTGTTATGTACTGAGTTGAATAGGATCCAAATGCAGCAGTCTGATTGGTCCTAGAACAATAGGATTCAGAATTCAGCAGTCTGGTCCACAGGACCCACCCAATCCAGCTCCAGGTGGAAGTGAATCCGCAACCTGATTGGCCTACAGGAGAATCCCGGAATTAGCCAATCACATGGGGCCCATTGTGTAAATAATGTATATAAAGCAGGCATTCTGGGGGAACATTCTGGGAGGCATTCTGGGGGAGGCATTCCATTCCTCCTCACCACTATGAGCTGAATAAAGAGCATAAAATCCACTCTCGACTCTGAGTATATTTCAAGTATCTATGCACAATTGACTTTGCAGTATCTTCTGAGGAATCACTGTCAGAACTAAACCTTCCAAATATACTGTAGATTCTGGTGTATTAGATGGCTTTTGAACCCCGGAAAATCTTCCTCAAGTCGGGGGTCGTCTTATACGCCAGGTATGGTTGTGGCAGGTGGCAGTGGCAGCGGCTGGCTTGGAACAGCGATGGGTAGAAGGATGGTAAGAGCTGTCCCCCACCTCAATCCCTGGCCGCCTCCTGAAGCAGCAGCAACCGCGGCAGCCTCCCCTTCTCGTGGCAAGGTGGTGCACGGCTACGGCCGGGGCTTGCCCGCCCTGCCACCATGGGGACCACCAGATTTCCGGAGGGAGGGAGCCAGGAAGGAGGGAGTGAGTTCCACCCACCAAACGCCTCGCCTTAGGGCTGCTGCTGCTGCTGCTGCAATGGCAGAGGCAGCGGAGGGGTGCGCTTTCTGCCCCTGGCGGCGCTTGGCGGGCGACCAAACTCTATAATTTAACAGCAAAAGTTGGGGAGTCGTCTTATATGCCCAGTCGCCTAATATGCCAGAATCTATGGTAGCTCTAAAAGACCTACAGGTTGACCGATGAAAGGTTCTTTGAGAAAACATAATGCATTTTCTCATTCTTTCCATTCAAGGAATAGCCTGTGGAGTCAAACAAGAGATGCTGCTGGGCCATCACGGCAAGGTTGGAGGGCAACAAGGAAGAGGGAAATGAGTGGGTGGCCCAAGCAGGCAGTTGGCACAAGTGGGCGGCATAGGCAGCCCAAGTGAGTGGCATGAGCCACCCAGGTAAGCGACACAGGTGGGCAACCCAGGTGAGCTGCGGTGGAATGGTCATGACACACCAGGACAGCTTTTCAGCAACTATCTTGCTCTGCCGCCATCACTTTTCTCCTCCTTGCCCTCCACTATTAAGGCAGAAGTGGCATCATCAGAGACAGGCAGGCCATATGAATAGGGATGGGAAGGAGGTCTAAAATGTGGGGCGGTTTGGGTGAGCTGTAAGAGGAGGGGATGACAAGGTCTTAAGTGGGTTAAGGGTGGCAAGTAGAGCCAGCAGGAGGGCAGTCACTAGTTCTAAATATTCTGTGTTTTGGCAAACCTTGGGTTTCTCATAAGCTTGCTGATGCCTGCCCCCCCTCCCCCCCACCCCCGTGTTACTATTTTGACTACATGAGCAATGGCACTCAGAGCCTGGTCATCAGCAGTAGAGGAAATTATTATTTCTCCACAGGTTGGGAGGACTTGTCTGTTAATTCTTAATACAAATATACACCAGATGCTTAAGCACGGGATATAAATTCAGCAGCTGTGATCACTTGAGGCTTCAAGAAAGCAATTGAAGTATTTTTGAGAAGTATCCCTGTCTACCTTGGATAAATATTAGCAATTGCAGTCATCCATCTGATTTTCTCATGGTTGTAAAGATGACCATAAGTATGTGAACAATGAGTCAGGGGATAGAAAAGGAGGAAGTTCCTCCATTAGTAAAATAATAGATAAATTACAGGAACTGTCTGCAAAGAAATATTTCTGGTCATAATTGAGCAGTGGGAACGAATGGAATAGACTAACTTTCACCAACCTGGGGCTCTCCAGAATAATGAACCACAACTCCCATCATCCCTCACTATTGGCTGTGCTGGCTGGGGCTGATGGGAATTGTAATCCTAAACATCTAAAGGGCACCAAGTTGGCAAAGGCTGGTTTAGACTGGTCTGACTTGATAAGAGGCAGTTTCCTGTGGCCATGAATAGGACAAAATTGTACCAGGAGCTACCTCCTAGGAAAAAACCACATAGCTGCAGCGGTAAAAGAGACCCCACACTTGCCAAACCATTCATTTTTAGTAGATACTTTGGTATAAAATGAAATTGCCCATTCCCCAAATTACCCCCAGTCTCCACATTAATGGGCCAAACACTTTTTCATCCAGGGCTCGAATGGCAGGCTCTACATGATTTGGATTAAACTTTGTACAAAGGAATAGCTAATTAAAACAACCACCAAGGATAAACATGATGGAATAGGACTATCTTGGGTCACCATCTATTTAAAGCATGGTACTATCAATTTTTGATAGCCTACTTCTTGGGAGAAAAGCAATGACAAACCTATACAGCATCTTAAAAAGTAGACACATCACCTTGCCAACAAAGGTCCGTATAGTAAAAGCTATGGTTTTCCCAGTAGTGATGTATGGAATTGAAAGCTGGACCATAAAGAAGGCTGATCGCCGAAGAATTGATGCTTTTGAATTATGGTGCTGGAGGAGACTCTTGAGAGTCCCATGGACTGCAAGAAGATCAAACCTATCCATTCTGAAGGAAATCAGCCCTGAGTGCTCACTGGAAGGACAGATCATGAAGCTGATGCTCCAATACTTTGGCCACCTCATGAGAAGAGAAGACTCCCTGGAAAAAACCCGGATGTTGGGAAAGATGGAGGGCACAAGGAGAAGGGGACGACAGAGGACGAGATGGTTGGACAGTGTTCTTGAAGCTACAAACATGAGTCTGACCAAACTGCGGGAGGCAGTGGAAGACAGGAGTGCATGGCGTGCTCTGGTCCATGGGGTCACGAAGAGTCGGACATGACTAAACGACTAAACAACAACAACAACTATCAATATTTACAAGTCTATCATTAAGATCAGTCCAATTCTTTCTAAAACAATTCTTAACAGACCACCAGCAGATATGAGAGCTTGATAACAAGCAGGACAACAAGATGCAAATTAGTATTTAATGAGGGGAAGGGCTGCAGCTCATTTGAGGAGCACATGATTTGGATGCAGAAGGTCCCAGGTTCAATCTCAGGTTAGGGCTGGAAATGTCCTCTGTCCAAAACTCTGGAGAGCCACTGCCTGTCACTGTCGACAGTACTGGGCTAGATGGACCCAATGGTATAGCAGTATAAGGCTGCTTCAGCTGTCGGTGGTGTCAGAGCAGGCAAAGGGACGGGTGCCTGATGGTCACTAGGAGGACCTGGTTTGCTCTGCAGTCAGCTGGAAGCTCTAACCAGCTTCCTGACTCAGAATTTTCTCACCCTGCAGGAAAGCTGTCACACCTTCAGCTGCAGTTTCCAGCCCAGCAACCCCGTGGCCTATTTATTTCAATGAGCTTGTTAACCAGAAAGTGATCTGAAGAACCATGGATATCTGGAAACAGTTAGGCTTTCAGATGTCGCTGTTGGGAATTTAATATAGAAGGAGAGATGCTAGAAATAAAAGAACCTCAAAGCATAGCCAATTTCACTGTGTGAAGGCTAAAAGCAGATGAAAAAATTGCTGGCACAAAAAATATGGAATGATATCATGACAGATGAGGAACTGAGGTAACTGCCAGTGTGTTGCCATGGACTGGCTGGATACAGAGGGGGTGTTGGGAGGTTCCAGCTGAGGAACCCCCAAGGGAGGAAGACTTAGAGCCAGGGGATTGGTGGTGGGACAGTGAGGAGTAGCCGGAGCGGGAAAAGGGAGCAGAATAGGAGGAGGAGGTGTTGGAAGCTGAAGAAATAACAGAGTGTAGTGAGGCTATGCAGAGGGCTGTCCAGAATACAAGGCAGAACTGGAGGCTGGAGAGATGGGGGGCTAAGAGGGAGAGTGGAGGCAGGCTGTGGAAGAAGCCAGGGACTCTCCCCTTCCTGCTGTGACCAGCTCCCCTCTCCTGAAGAGGGTGCAGCAGAGACAGACAAAGTGTAGAAATCTCAGGTTGCTTGGGAAAGACCCGGGAGAGGAGAAGACTTAGGAAGCTGTGGGAAGATGGGGATCTTCAGTGCTCACTAGGGAAGAGTTTCTGGAAAGAGCTGTTTTGCTTCTTTGAATAGAGAGTTAACTTCACTGACACCCTGTGAGGTATTGCTGACTTGCTCCCGACTCCCGCCTTGACATCTGTCTAGTGACTATCCTCTTAGATGTTTTGCCATGCAGTTCAGGGTAGAAGGAAAACACAAGCAGTTACGAAAATCTCAGGGTACTGGTAGAATCTGATAGTTGCAATACTTGTATAAGAACTAAAACATCCTTTGCAGCTTACAACATATTTCTGATATACGCTGAGGTGGGCAACCTTTTTTCTGTTGGGGGCCCATACAGGCAGTGGATGGAATTCAGAACCAACAATAGGTGGGACATCTCCCCCCCCCCCTCTATCGCCTAATTTTTCTTTTCTTGCCACCTGCACAAAATTAGGCTGGTCTCTCTCTCCCCCTCTCTCTCCCTCTATCTATCTATCTATCTATCTATCTATCTATCTATCTATCTATCATCTATCTATCTATCATCTATCTATCTATATACATATACACACTGTCCTATACCCAAAGGTCTCAGGGCAGTTCACATAAAATATCAAATACATGAAATCAAAACAAAAACAACCCAATAAAAACCCGCCAAAGAGCCAGCATTTTTAAAAGAGTATAGGATGTAGATCAAGTCAGGCAAAGGCCTGGTTAAAAAGGAACGTTTTTGTCTGGCACCTAAAGGTGCATAGTGAAGGTGCCAGGCGAACTTCCCTGGGGAGTGCATTCCACAGACGGGAAGCCACAGCAGAGAAGGCCTGGTCTCATGTTGGTCTATGGGCTGGATCCAGAGTAAATTAGTTGAACTTAGTTCTCCTTGAATGTAATGGGATGTAAGGTAAATCATCAAGAAGACTAACTTGTCACACCCATTTCAATAAGGTCTGTGTTCAAGTAACTTAGACAGGACCCAACCCTAAGATATGTATTCCTACTCAGATGGACAACATTTAGAGGGAAGAGGACCATACTCACTGTCTCCATTCCTCACTACATGTTGATTGGGTCTCCCATCGCAAGAGTAGTATTGGACTTGCTTCTGTGTGGCTACATCCCATCCTGCTCTAGCGATGGGGACTTTCAGATGGGAAGGAAGCAGGTTATTTACTCATACCATGTGATCCTTTAGATGCTACAGTGCAGGCTGGTGTCCATCTGCCATAGTGCTGTGGGAACTTAGCAGTAGGTTCTCAGTCCCTAATCGTAACATTTCTCATAAAAACTTGGTGTTAACCAGCTTTGTTTACTAGCAATGTCTGCTCAAGCTTACTGGAGGAAAATTCAACACTGTCAAGCCTTTTCCACTTTCTGTTATGTACCAAGAACTCTATGACTGGGTACCGTGGAGGGTATAATAATATGTTAATCAAAAACGGTATGCTATCTCTCTAAACCAATGATGGATTTCTTTTGTCAGACATCCAGGTACTTTCCAGGGAGTTATTAGAGATATTTAAGCAGATTTGTTATGGTTTTAAGATAAAGAGAACTGCTGCAATGAAACAGCAATTTGAAGCAAGGATTTACAAGCTGAAGGGAGTGCAGTCTTGATTTACAGGAAGGATGATCACAATCTGCTAGCGGTGCAGGCAAAATTTAAGACAAGAAACGTGCCATTGGTTTATGGAAGGCTACTTTTCCCAGAGCAAGAATACAGTACTCACATTGTTTTTAGCACTTTTTAATCCTCCTATTGTCCCCTGAATGCCAAAGAGTAACAGGCAAAATAGATCAGGCATCATAGATGCTTCAGGGCTCAATCAGGTAGGCTCTGTTGGGAGCTAACACTGACAAGTCTGCTAGGATGTGGCAATAGCATGTTCAAATGGCTATTTATAGCCACCACCATCATGGTGGTTCAATTTGAAGATGAAACAGAGTGAAAGTATGTAAGGAGTGGGGGTAGTATGGTGGCTGGGTATACAATACTTCTTTGGAGATACAGTGGTACCTCGGGTTAAGTACTTAATTCGTTCCGGAGGTCCGTACTTAACCTGAAACTGTTCTTAACCTGAAGCACCACTTTGGCTAATGGGGCCTCCTGCTGCTGCCGTGCCGCCGGAGCACAATTTCTGTTCTCATCCTGAAGCAAAGTTCTTAACCTGAAGCACTATTTCTGGGTTAGTGGAGTCTGTAACCTGAAGCGTCTGTAACCTGACGTACCACTGTACAATAGGATGTTGGTCACACAGCACAAAACAGAACTTGAGCAAAAGGGCCATCAGGGTTATAGCAGCCTTCCGCCAAGTTCATAGCCATTCCTTTCACAAGTTATGCAGTAGGTGGCGCTTGCAGACAGCATAAAACATATGACCATCTCTTGCCCTACAAAAGTGGTGATTTTTTAAAATAGGCATCAATCTGCTTCAGACGTCATGATCATTCTGCAGGGAAAACGCTGATGGGCAGGGGAAAGACATAAAACTCATGTGCTGACACATTTCGAAACAAAATACGGCATGCACCACCAAAGCACTTTCCATGTAGGAAGAATCACAAACATCTAAAGCAGCAGCATTGGATTTTTCAGACGATGAGTTGCCTGGATTTATCTTGAGGGCTGCAATTACACTTCTAGCTCCAGATCAGGTTGCCACATCAAAATAGTAACAATCAGCAATCAGCTGGGCTTGGCTCAGCTGCTGGATCCCAGTTGAGATGAGATGGGGAAGGAGAGATATCTCAGGCTGAACTGAGCCTGGTGGATTTTAGGCTGATGAAAGCCCTGAAAAGGGGGCATTCTGGGGGTGTGGCAGGACCAGAGAGTGGGGAACCCAGGCTAAATCCTTAGCCAGTTCAGTCTTGGTGCATGATGCAGCAACCCAGCATAAATTAAGCTGGCAGAAAGGGTAGTGTAACAACTATTTAAAAAGATTGTTTTCCCTCTGCCAGGCTTAGGGCCAGGCTAGCTCAGACAGCAGTAGCTCTGCTTCTGAACAGAATCCGGATCTGGTGTAACTTCACCTGGGATTAATTTACACTGTCCTGCTTTACACCAGCTGCTTGTATATAGAGTTGCTCCCTGATTCTGGATTGCATGATTATGTGGATCTTTTAGCTTGTACAGGTGATTAAGCAATGCGTGCCAACCCTATTTTCCCAACACATTTAAGAATATTTATTTAGTTACTTCCTTGCTGTTTTTAAAAGGGGGGTATGGGCCCATACACTCATCAATAAATTCTAGGGCATGTCCCAGCTTCAGCCATATTGGAAAATTATCAATAGGATAATATAAAACAATAAAAAATATTAAAAATCAAACAATTGCACAACGAATTGAGCAATGAATTGCTCAATTCTCAGGTGCCAAAATAACTCAGCTGTGGATGCTATATCCCTTGAGCGGTGTTGGTGAGGGGCGGGGAGGAATCCCTTGCTCCATCTTTGGCAGCAAAATGTGTTGGGCTGACCCTCTATCCATTCTCTTCCCTTTCCCTATTCCAGCTGTCAACTCACAAATACTACCATCCTGACTGTCATCCCAGGCTCCCATCACCTGCCCTCAACATTCTACATGTGGCTGGGAAGTGGCTGGGGAAACCCAGCCAGATGGGTGGGGTATAATTTATTATTATTATTATTATTATTATTTTATTACATACCAATCTGCCTTCTCCCCGCCCCAAAGCCCAGACCCAAACCCAAACATGGCTCATTACAAAAGAACTGATTTTAGCAATTTTCAGATTATATTGATCATGTTGATGCATGTTGATCATGTTGTGTTGCAGTTATTTTATAAGTGGTTTGGAATTTCTCTCCTTCTCTCTCTCTCAGACACACACACATGAAGAAAAGGTAAACTGTTGCCTTCTTTGAGCCATTTGAAAGGATGAGCTCACAATCTAATCAGAATAAGACATCTCCCAAGGGCTTCATTGGTGAAAATATCGCTCCTGTTCTCCTGTGTGATTGCAATGTTTTCTCTGTTTTTTTACTCTGCTTTTACAAATTTGCAACTGCATAACTGAGCCCAGTTCATTGCATCGTGCAGATTAATGTGCTTCTCAGCTAATGGAGCTGAAATATTTATAAGTAAACTTTTAAACAAAGAAACTGTTTTGTAGGTGATACCAGGAGGGGGAATACTAAGTTCTTTCAGCAGATGCTGTGCTATTGAATGCTTCAGTGTCTGCATGAGACTGTGATCGCTGCATTGCCTGGCTTGCATTTCCCTGGAATTTCTTATCCTTACTGGGTCGTGGGACAATACACATTGTGAAATAGGGACATTGTCCACTGTATGGATTGTGAGCAAGACACCTCACCACTGTTGCTTTCTCCAGATGATCCTTGGGAGTGTGTGTGCTTTCAGTATATTAAAAGTGCTAGAGGGTACAGGAAAGTACAGAAGGTACTGTCTGGACAGGCTCCAGCCAGTGTGGAATTTGATTTGGCATGCCTAGTGAGGAATTTACATATATCCTTGCCAAGCAAGCAAAATGCCGAGTTGAGGCTTCTGCTCAAGAGGTTCAGAATGAATAAGCAAAATAAAACTGATCAATTGTTCTATGCAAGAGCCATTTTTCACTCATCCCTTGTCTCCTGCTTTTGTTGTGGTTTGCGTTTACCTATACAACTTTATTTATAACTTCTGGGACTCTAATTAGGTAAAGCCTGTCAATCGTATGTAGGCTACTAATACACTTTTCCGAACTGCAACTGATGTGTGCATTCATGAACACTATACAGTGGTACCTGGGGTTGCATACACTTCAGGTTACAGACTCCACTAACCCAGAAATAGTGCTTCAGGTTAAGAACTTTGCTTCAGGATGAGAACAGAAATTGAGCTCTGGCAGCGCGGCGGCAGCAGGAGGCCCCATTAGCTAAAGTGGTGCTTCAGGTTAAGAACAGTTTCAGGTTAAGAACGGACCTCAGGAATGAATTAAGTACTTAACCCGAGGTACCACTGTACATGATGAAGCTGAAATATAAAATCAAGACAATAGAAAAAGTATAATGAAAACGATTGGAAGTTTTTCATAGAAGACTTTATTGGATAAGACATGATGTTGTATAAATATTTGGTTTTCTTTTTCAATTGACATTTTCTTGCTACTGTTAAATTCTTTTTTGTCCTTCTTTTCTTTTTTCTTCTTTTTTCTTTTTTGTGCTTAACTCTGTTGTACTTACCTTTATTGTATGATTGTATTTTAAATTGTATTTTAAATTAATAAAGATGATAAAAAAGAAGAAGAAGCTGAATCTCCCCTCTTTTATCTTCAACTATACCACTTCACGGATGCACAGGCCCTGAAACAATTGTTCTACTACAAAAAGAAAAGGAAGGAAAAGATTGCACCCAACAGCTCCTTCGTTATATGGGAACCAACGTGGAGCCAGATGTTTTGGCAGACGGGGAGCAGTCACCTAGCATCAGCCTCATGTCTCTTCCTTCCCCTTTCCCTGTCACATCTAGAGTTACTCTGCAGGTGATGTCATTGTGCTATTCCACCCATGTTCCGGTTCCACTGGGACTGGAAAACTCGGTCTGAAATTGGAGCATGCATTGAGTAACCCTCCTTGACAAAGAAAGGGCAAAGAATAAGTCAAGAGGCTGTTGATTGTCACATCCCATTTAAAGCAAATTGCTTCTACCAAATAATCGTGGGAACTATAGTTTGCTTCTCACAGAGTTAGAATTTCCAGCACCCATAACAAACTACCTTTCCCAGGATTGTGGAAGGCGTTTTGCTACAGTCCTGACAGCCAACAAACAAAGGCAGCAGAATCCACTGTAAACAGCCCCAGTTGTAAACTGCCTTGAATCTGCTCAATGTGCAACCACAACACAGTGGGTTTTTTACTGTGTAGATAGTAACCATTCACCTGTTACATAGTTGGCCGTCGTAACAGACGTATCTCAAAGCAGATAGGCAAGCAATGCCAAATAATGTGAGATAAAACTTAAAGATCCAGACACTTTCCACATCACAGTTTCTTGCCACCACTGCATACTGATGTAAAATATCTGAAAAATAAATTATAGTGTGGATTACAGAACTATTTCATGCATCCAGAATCATTTATACACAATATTAAGTACTTCACTTTAGTTGTCACTAAAAAGTTAATTGTGGGGAGCATTACTAAATTGCATTTCTGTTATACTTTCAGTATGTTATGTTTGTGGGGAGCGGGGAGAACCTTTCCCTTAGATGGCAAATAGGTGGATGGCAAATATAAAATTAAGTGATACACCTTGGTGCTTGACTGGCTCCTGTGTCCTACACTGCTGGGAATTCATTCTGGGATATGCTGGCTAATGAGAACTACAGACTACAATGCTAATTCAGTCCCAGTGTTCTCTAGCAGGTGCCTCAGTTCCAGATGCTTTTTGTCAGGCTGCATGAATTGTTTGAAAAGTGAAGGGGAAATTACTTAGGGCTGCATGTTGTGTTTAAACTTGGTCAGCAATCATTGATACAGGGCTCAGAGGGAGGCATATTTTCTTTCAGCTTATGAAAATGAACAACCATGGCTTGCTCTAATGCTTGGGACAAAAGTGGTGGCTACTATAAATCTCTCAGGATTATAGGATGCAGTTCTAATCAAACCTCAGGAGGCAATTTTCTTCCTTAGTTAAGAAGGAGTGTAAGGAAGGTATGAAGAGCTGTGAGGAACAATTCTGCTGTATATCTTGAGCTTTACATGACAGCTTCCATGGAATGGGCAGTACAGTGGTACCTCGGGTTACAGACGCTTCAGGTTACAGACTCCGCTAACCCAGAAATAGTACCTCAGGTTAAGAACTTCGCTTCAGGATGAGAACAGAAATCCTGTGGTGGCGGCGCAGCAGCAGCCGGAGACCCCATTAACTAAAGTTGTACCTCAGGTTAAGAACAGTTTCAGGTTAAGAACGAACCTCCAGAACGAATTAAGTTCTTAACCCAGGGTACCACTGTACCGCTGGACAGAGCTGCTATTGGCTTTGAAGGTTCTTGGAAGGTTTAACAAACCACGGCAGATAATGGCCTACTGGTGTAATGGGCTCTTAGTGACCTGCATCTTTAAGACACAAACTGCCACCTAAATCAGGAGCAGAGAACCTTTTCCAGTCTGGGGGTTGGGTGGTGGGTATAAGCTGCGGCAAAAGTAGGCAGGATCAGTAGCAGTTGGCTCCACTGATGCATTTGCACCATGCTGACTTTGGGCATCGTCCATCAGCTTGATTTGCCATTCTTCTTTGGTCGGAGTTTCCTCTTCCTTCTGTCTCTGGGCTAGTAGCATCCGAGCGGACATTGTAGCATATGTGACCAGTTTCCTCTGATCTTTGGGATCACGGTACCTATAATTCCTAATAAAAAAGGCTATTTTTAACATTTTTTTCATTTCATTATATTTCCCAGAATTTTTTTGTTACATTACAATTCCATTTACCTTCTTTTCCTTTACATTTCCAACATATATTGGTACTTGTTCTATACATTTTTGCTAATTTTACTGGGGTTAAGTAGGTCCTCTGTATCTTTCAATGGTATCATCGTGAAGCGAGCCAACAAATCTGCAACACTTTCTGAGCTGTCTTTGTAGAAGCAGTGAAATACCTCAGAATTCAATTTTCCTCCTAGCTTTTTTTGCTGTAGACTGAAATCCACATGAGGCACCTTTAGCTGCTAAAACAGCACAGAACAGCATGTTCCAACTGTTCCCCCACTCCTGAAATAGTGGTGAAAAAATGAAAGTTATAATCACTTAACTCAAAAGCAATTCCTGCTGCCAGTATCATCATCATCATTAAAGCCTTCTGGTTGAAAAGATCTACTCTTACAGAGAATAAACTGGAATGTCAGGCAATCCAATCCAGAACACCATTAAATACTGCTAGGATTTAAGATGATTTATGACTTATCTCAGACAACCAAGGCAGACATGCTACCACAGTTTAAGATTAGGGCATTAACCTTACGTGCTTCAGTAGGAACAAACTGCTTTAAATTCAAGAACTATGACTGAAACTGAATTAATCTGGATGTCCTAAAAATTAACTCTGAGATTTTCTGTCCACTCAGCAGAGTCATACACACAGCACTTAACACCAGGTATGGTACACCTGATTACGCAACAATATATTAAAGATGACTGAAGTTGGATCCTGGATTCCATACAAGTGAAATGGCGAAAAAATAAAAGACTTCCAAGATTTGCAGTTTTGCACCACTGATATTCTACCACCCCATTCATATTAGCAGCACACTGTAAACATCTCAAGATTAGGATGAAAGAGTCAGATTGGTGTGCTGCGTGAGTGACGTTTCTTCCCTTACAAACACTCCTCCAGCCTCTTCAAAACAGTACTGCTATTTTGCAGCAATAGAAGCTCATTCAGGATTTTGCGGCTGACTCAAAGCTACAAACGTCCGCTGATTTAAAAGAAAGAAGGGAAGGTAATTTCTGAAGTTAAAACCAATCCCAATAGTAAGTGGTTTCCAAGGCATCAAATTTCATGCAAAATGTAGATGTTTGCAGGGGGCTTAACAAAAGAGCATCATTGTACTTTGTAAAAAAAAGTTTTGCAATTAGTAATGTAATGGGTTGTGTACTGTTCACAAGACAAAAAGGTGTATGTTATGCAGAAAGAAAATGTGTAGATTGAGCCTTTCTATATTTTGATATCATCATCATCATCATCATTATTCTTTATACAGGCTAAACTTCAGACACAAATATTCCTTGCAGGAAAGATGAAGTTAACCTTCGTGGTCATAGTTTGCTTCTGCATTTTGGGGAACACACAAACAGGTAACTTTATTGCAATAGATATATATTGTTTCACACACACACACCCCGGTCAGTTACTTTCTTCATTGCAATATGCTTGGAATATGATACAGAATTCAAATATAATGAATGTTTAATTTCGCGATGCGTAATGAGTGAGAGTTGAAACATAATATTCTTTTATTACAGTATTATGAAAACCAGAAACTTAGCTGCTTATTAGTTTTGTGGTGACGGAGCAGCAGCTCTTTGTAAAACTGTGGCTTTTCACCGAGTGGCTGATGATGAATTTCTTCCCTAATTACAGGTGCCAGACCGATCGAGGATGAAGAAGGTAAAGGGATTTCGTTTGTTTGTGGTTGTCTCGCTCAATCCCATCTCTAGTTTGTCTAAAAATAGGAATTCTTGCAAATGTGAAGTTTGATCAAATGTCAGAGGAGATTTGAAAGAAACTGAGCTGCATCAGACAGCCCCGAGAAAGCATCAATTCAACATTTAGTAGGAACAGGAACTAAAACCTGCAATTGCCAAAATTACAAACACACATAAACGTTTTCCTTTTTAAGAAACTGTTCGCAAGGCAGAATGTAAATCACCATATGAAATAGCACAATCTGCAATGATACTGAATTAATAACATTTAGGATGGCTGCACCACTCCTGACTCAGGAGTTGCAGATGGGAAACAGTGCTGCCTCCATCTAGTTTCTGAAGCTAGAACTTTGCATCCCGGAATTGGGTCTCCATGGAACCGGTTGCAGTCAGACAGATGACCATTGATTCCCCTGGCCAGAGCACATTAATCAAATTGGCAGCACAATGTTGATTAAAGCTAAATTATATGGCCGCATCCAGCTGAACTTGAAATTTAAGTATTATGTAGCACTATTCACTTTGCTGGGGTTATTTGGATTTATATACCATATTTTAAAGACCCACCATGGATTCTATGACTTCATATTTCAATGTTTCGGGGTCTGGTTGCTTTTTCTTTCAGTCTCCCCAAACATTTGCAGCAATCAGGAGGAGAAAACCAGCATTCAGCTCAATGAGAAGCATATTCATGTAGCAGAAACACTCCCTCCACCCCAAGCTGGTGTGTATAAAACTGGAGTGTGGCCTCTGGTAGCACTTTTATACATAGAGAAGCTGTGATTTAAGAGGAATTTCCATTTACTTCATAGTTTTGGTAAACAGATCACCCCACCTTCTCAACAGGTGGTGCTAGTTGCCTGGTGAGAAAAAACACTAGAGGGTCCACGTTCTCTTTAAATTGTAAAAAGCACTGGATGGTGCCAGAGATTTAGGGCCTTTCTTATTCCTCTTAAAGATATCTGTGGCCAATATTCGAAGGCAGCTAATATTTAGACCAATATGGTGGTGGGCCTTGAAGACCTTCCTTCATCTCCATGGCTACCTTTAACGGATGCCACATATAGCTTGTGATGTCAGAGCAACTTCTCATACTAACTAATCAGCACATCCGTTCTGCAGCGACTGTTTTCCTGTGGTACCTTCTCTCTCACTTGCTTCACGAGGGCGTAGCTCTAAACAGCAGCTTAAAATACTTTGAATAAATATGTTGGGAAACAGATGCAAGCAGCATACTGTTTATTAAGGCAACTGTGCTAAAGGGTAGCACCAGCCCCATTCAGGGAATGCGACTAAAAGGTATTTGTTTAGGTAGCATGAGTCTTCAATCCTAAATGTCTTGGTTATCGGGGGGGAAAGAACCTCATGCATATTTTGTTTTAGACCCCTACAGACAGCCTGCAAACATGCCCTATTGGCCTTTCACGGCCAACGATTTCTGGGCATATGTGGAATACTTCCGGATCTTGGGAGCATACCATAGAATCAATGAGATGGCCAGGACCTTCTTTGCTCATCAATCTCTTGGAAGCACTCTTGGATATCATGTCCCAGATCATGAGCACTAACTCACTTGGCGATTCCCAACAATTACCAATACCAACGGATCACCAGAATTACTTTTCTAACAACTGTGTTATTCCACTGCTTCTTTTATATCAAATACGTAACTTCTGTTCCTGGTACTTCTGTTAAATCTTAGTGTGGCTAGTAGACCATATATACTTACTATTTACCTTTTTTTTTGCCTTTTTTTGCAAGCAGAATAAAGAATTATTTGGTTCTAATGCTGTTTTCTCTAGAGCCCCATGTATCCATAGTTCTATAAATCTGTGTGATGACATTGCATGCGTCTATGATTAGGAACACAGTATGGTTCTAAACCACTGAGCCTAGGGCTTGCCAATCAGAAGGTTGGCAGTTCGAATCCCTGCGGCGGGGTGAGCTCCCGTTGCTTGGTCCCAGCTCCTGCCCACCTAGTAGTTCGAAAGCACATCAAGTGCACGTAGATAAATAGGTACCGCTCTGGTGGGAAGGTAAACGGCGTTTCCGTGCGCTGCTCTGGTTCGCCAGAAGCAGCTTAGTCATGTTGGCCACATGACCCGGAAGCTGTCTGCAGAAATACTCTGGCTCCCTTGTCCTATAGAGCGAGATGAGCACGCAACCTCAGAGTCGTCCGTGACTGGACCTAATGGTCAGGGGTATCTTTTTACCTATGGTTCGGGAAACAGCATCTCAAAAAGGATGTTGTAGAGTTTGAAAAAAGCAACCAAGATTAGTGCTATGAGAAACTGAATCCTTTTAGTTTAGGAAAAAAAGGTGAGGGTGGACATGACAGAAGAATATAAAATGATGCATATGCAGAGGAAGTTTTTCACCTTTTTAAATAATGCTAGATCCAGGCGTCATCCAATGAAGTCAGAGATTTACAACAGATAAAAAAAATTGGTTGTCACACAGTGAACGGTTAAAGTATAGAAGCTGCTACAACAAGACATGACGGCTAAAACTGTTTTTAAAGGAGGCTAGACTAATTTGTAGAGGATAAGTCTGTCCATGGCTACTAGTTTTGATGACTACATACTGCTTCCAGGATCAGAAAGACTTGGCTCAGTGGTGGAGCACGTTTTGCCTCCCACAACCTCCCATGACTTTGGTACGGCTGGGAAGGCCTCATTCTTAAAACCCTTGAGATCCACTGCCAGGCAGTGTGGACAGAACTGAGCTAGATGAACCAATGGTCTGATTTCAGAATAATAATAATAATAATAATAATAATAATAATAATAATAATAATAATAATTTATTATTTGTACCCCGCCCATGTGGCTGGGTTTCCCCAGCCACTCTGGGTGGCTTCCACAGAAACCAAAAATACACTAAAATGTCACACATTAAAAACTTCCCTGCCTTAAGATGTCTTCTGAATCTCAGGTAGTTGTTTATCGCTTTGACATCTGGTGGGAGGGCGTTCCACAGGGCGGGCGCCACTACCGAGAAGGCCCTCTGCCTGGTTCCCTGTAGCTTTGCTTCTCGCAGTGAGGGAACCGCCAGAAGGCCCTCGGTGCTGGACCTCAGTGTCCGGGTAGAATGATGGGGGTGGAGACGCTCCTTCAGGTATACTGGACCGAGGCCGTTTAGGGCTTTAAAGGTCAGCACCAACACTTTGAATTGTGCTCGGAAACGTATTGGGAGCCAATGTAGGTCTTTCAAGACCGGTGTTATGTGGTCTCGGCAGCCGCCCCCAATCACCAGTCTAGCTGCTGCATTCTGGATTAGTTGTAGTTTCCGGGTATAAAGCAGCTTCTCAGGAATAGCAGTAGGCAGTGATGCTTCCAGGTCTGAGGTGCCCTGGACAAAATGGCACCTGGGAATCCCATGCCATCCTGTTCAATCCCCCTGACTCCCTGCTACTCTGTTCCCCACACAGTGGGCTGAGTGGTTTATTTTTATTTTTTAAAGCAACCACACTGGCATTTTTTCACGCCTTTGTCTTCCTCCTTGGAATCTTTTTAACAGTAAGATTCTAAAACCCTCTGGATAGCTCAGTTGGAGGAGAATGGGCCTCTTATTAATCTCAGGGTCGTGAGTTCGAGCCCAGCTTTAGGGGTGGGGACAAGAGTTCTGCAGAATGGATGACCCTCGTGGTCCCTTCCAATTCTGATTCTTTTTAATAATAGTTTTTATTAGTTTTCAATTACATTCCAATAATAGCCTCATTATAACAATACGAATTCATAATACAATTACTAATATCAGTGCTTTTTATCTGGGGGTACGCATACCCCTAAACATTTTGTGAATCTAAGTTTGGCCTCATCGAGGGGCAGTACTTCAATACGAGTAGGAAAATGACAGTACAGTGGGCGCTCGGTTGCAAACGTGATCCATGCAGGATGCACATTCGCAACCTGCAGCATTCGCAACCCGCAGCACCACGTCTGTGCACACGCGGATTGCGATCCAGCGCTTTTGCACATGTGCAAAGCGCGATTTAACACTTCTGCACATGCACGACCGCTGAAACCCAGAAGTAACCGTTCCTGTACTTCCGGTTTTCGGCACGTCCATAAGCCGAAAAAACACAACCTACAGCGTCTGTAACCTGAGGTATGGCTGTACTCCTAAACATTTTTTAAAGAAAAAAAGCACTAATACCAATAATTCAAAAACCAAATTATATAATTAGGTCCGTCCCCGTCCCCCCGCGTTCTAGAATTGATGGTTTGATGATTTTCTTTATTTCTGTCTTCCAAAATCTTATTAATTTCAATTCTGATTCAAGCCCCGCTGAGTCCAATGGGACGTATTCCCAGGTAAGCTTTAACAACAGCCCAATTCGTAAAAGTTATCCCTCCGGATAAATTGAGAGCTGAGATGGGGAGAAGCAGCGTTGCTGTCGCTCCCCTTTCTTCTGAAGCGGTGCCTGGATCCCCTCCCGCCGCACCGCGCCGACGGAGCAAGGAACGCCGCCGCCGCCGCCGCCCGCGGAGAGGAGCGCCAGCCCACTTCCAAAGGAGCCCGGCGCGCGCGGAACGCCATAGAGACGGCGCTCCTCCGCGCGCCTGGAGAGACCGGAAGCTGCTTCACACTCCGACCGGATGTTGGAGGGTAGCCGAAAAGTTTTGCAGAGGGTCGTGGACATGAAGCCGGCGGTGGACGAGATGTTCCCTGAGGGCGCGGGGCCTTACGTGGACCTCGACGAGGTGAGCGGTCGAGCCCCGAGTGCAAAAGGCGGGGGTCTCGCGCGGGGCTGTCGCTTGCTTAAAAAGCCCGCGCGGCCTGGGCTCTTTCTCTGGTTCTTTCCCCTCCTCGGGTGTAAAGGGAGAGGTGCTGAGTGAGCAGGGGGGTGGGGGGGGCGCCTCTCAAGGGTCTTCTAGGTGGGCCTTTGGCCTGATCCAGCAAGGCACCTCTTACGTTTCTAAGGCTGGCGGGAGAGGGGTGTATGTGTGTTTAATTATTTTGTGCCACGCCTTTCCCCCCCTGACAGGGACTCGAGGCGGCTTACAGATCAAAAATACGAACAGATTAAAAGCGTGTGTGGGGGGGGACTCCACAATTAAATATCTTTAGAATATAACAGACATAAAAATGCGCCGGTAATATGTGTGAAGGTGCGATAGGATAATTTTTTTTATATTTTTTTTCAGCCCCCCCCCTTCTGCTCCCCACCTCCCATGCTTGCACTTTGGTTCCACAGGCACGCTCGAGCTTCCTGTATAATACTGAGGTTTTGAAAAAGGCAGGGGGGAATATCTCAAAAAAATGCTGGGAGGCAAAAATAACTTCAGCCTTTTGTTGCTAATTTCCTCCTCTAGCAACTTGATCCAGTTATCTGTGAGTCTTATGAGGAGGAGAAAATGAAAGTATGGATGCATTGACAAGAAGTGAGCATTGCATCCTCTCTATTTATTTCCAGTAGTATTTGCTGTCCTAAAACTAAGTTTTCAGGATGCCTTATGGAAAAGTTGCAAACTAAAAATCCATGCAGTAAAACAGAATGGCAGTTAAGCATATATAGGCAGTGTATGAACATCTGCCACCGGCATTGTTCTTCAGAAACAGTTGGAAGGCATTTTTAGTATGATGTTTAATCATCATCATCAGTGTTTGGATCAGAGTTTTAATAATGAGACTTCCTCGCATTATGCTTTTACTCTTTAAAAAAACAAATAAGTTGTTATTAGTTTCCCTATATTATTCTAATAATAGCCCCATTATAACAATGCTTTTTTCCTGCATTCCAAAATCTTGTTAATTTCAGTTACATTCCAGTTAAATTTATAAACCTTTATAGAACAGGTGCATTCTTGATGATTTCTATTTGTGTTGTTACATTAAGTAATTAATAAAACTTCAAGTGAGGAACTCTGTTATCATTATTCTTTCCTATGTGTGACAATTATTTCGTCCATAATGTTTTTTCCTGCCCACGTATGGTGTGTCCTCCTTTACTCTGATTGTTGCTGTTACCTATCATGACTTGGGTGTGTTGTACATAGCCCTGAGCTCCTTTTGAGGAAGGGTGATTTATAAATACTTAAAATACATAAACACATAGCAGAAACAAAAGAAATTACAGTTAAAAGATGGGGGAAATAAAAAAAGATCTTTGCCTGGTACCAAAATGGCACCAGCCAGGCAAGTAGCTTTCCCCAGTCAGCTATTTATCGGGTCAACTTTGAAAATTTTGCATCTGGCATAATCCAAGGTCCATTTGGGATTGCTTCTATTCCATTGCTGTTCTGCAGATCTCCCCAGCAGGGCATCTCCTGGTGCACTGATGGATTTCTGCGCAATTCATTTTCCATTATTATTTCTGGGCAGGTGCTTTCCCATTATTGCTATTATTTACCCTGCACCTTTAGCCAAAGGAGCCTAGGGCATGAAAATATTATTTGCATCCTTTCACTTGAAAGGGACAAAATGAGGGTCAAGCCTGATTAAACTACTATACTGCAGTAAGGGCTGCAGAAGATGAAAGTGTGTAGTGGCATAGGTAGAAAATCATAGGCAGTCAGATTTGGAAGTTTGAGATCCAAGATGAAAGGGTATATGAAACAGTGCAATAATGATTCTCTGTATATTGCTTTTATAGTTGATTAAATACTATTCTTTCTCAGGCTGGTGGAAGTACAGGTTTGTTGATGGATTTAGCTGCCAATGAAAAGGCAGTACATGCAGACTTCTTTAATAGTAAGTATTAGTTACATTTTTAAATTCTTAAACCCATCATGTTTATTTTAGCCACTGTCCAGCAGATTGTAAATTGATTTTCTAACCAGTACTTAGAAAAAAGCTTCCATTTAGAAATTAAAGTATGTATGGCTTGTGGCCCTCCAGAATTGTTGGACTCCTAACTCCCAACTCCCATCATCTCCAGCCAGCATGGCTAATGGCCAGGGATGGCAGAAGTGGGAGGTCAGCAGTATCTGGAGGATCATAGGGTCTTCTTCCCTTAATTAAAGCCAAAAACCTGTCTGAGGAACAAAGTTTCCATAGCAGGAGGGGAGGGTTAAGCCATAGATGGAGACTTTTTAAAGAATTATCTGTTAAACTCAAAACACATGTGCCAGGGCAATTGTGTGTCTTGGGGTTTTTTTTGGGGGGTGGGGGGAGTTTTTATTATTAAATGGGTTGCCAGCTAAATAGAAACTACTGGGAAATGCTTCTGCATGGTGATAGTAACACGTGGAGAATGTATGCTGATCCCTCAAATTGCATTTATTTATAGCTGTTTGTTCCAGAAATGCCCAGAGCTTTTGTGATGAGACTGTAATTTGGGGTCCATGTGGTGAATACCCACTCCTTTGTATCCAGTGTTGGTCATACTCAAGAGTAAACCTATTGAAATGAATGGGCATGATTACCGTATTTTTCGCACCATTGGACGCACTTTTTTCCTCCTAAAAAGGAAGGAAAAATGTCTGTGCGTCTTATGGAGCGAATGTGTGGTCCCTGCCTGGAGCCAAATTGCTGTTGCCCTGCGCTGCTGGGGTGCTCTTCGGGGATGGGGGGAGGAGCCACGGTGCTCTGCCAGCAGCCTCCACTTTCCCCTGAAGCCCCGGCAATGTTTGCAAGCAGCGGGAAGGCTGTGCGCCTTTGCCCTGCGCTCCTGGGGTGCTCTTTGGGGGTAGGGGGAAACCACGCTGCTCTGCCTATAGCCTTTGCTTTCCCCTGAAGCTCTGACAAGGTTTGCAAGCAGCGGGAAGGCTGTGTGTTCCTGGGCTGCTCTTTGGGGGTGGGGGTGGGGAGCAGCAAATTGCTGTCTCTCAGTGCCTCCTAATTCAACTGCAAAGGATTGCCTAACTGGATTCTGAGCTCCATTTGAAGTTTAAAAATATTAAGTTTGGGGATTTCTTCAAGTAGCAGTTTTGCAGAAATAGTCATAAATACATGCAAAGCATCTCCACAAACCAGTAATAGTGAGCTCAGCTAAAACCGAGCAGGCATCTGGCTCAGGAACAGATTAAACTGCACAACTATAACCGGACATCCTGTGTGTTTGTGTGTGGACCATGTTCCTCACAGCTAATCTTTATTGCTGAAAAGAGGCACTGATATTCCACTCCAAATCTATAATTCATTATACGAATTCTTAAGTACAGTCCACCTATACCAAACCAAAAACATTGTGTTCTCTTGTTATTGAATGGAAGCTATTTATTTGCCCTCTTTTCCTCCTCAGTTCTTTGCTGAGTCACCCCATTTTGAATCTTCCTTTCAAAACAACCATGCCTGTTTTGAGAAAACTTCAGAGATTTAGGAACTGGAGCACAATCATTTGTGTTCTCTTTGCTGTTTGTGTTCTCTTTGCTGTTCCTCCATACTCCAAGCACTTCTCATTTGCACAGCCCTGGTTTCTCTCCTTGACTATTAATATTTTTGATTAATAACAGTAAAATGCTCAAATTTTAATTTTTGTGACTGCTGCCAATACTGACTTCCCAGTGATAATGAAAACAGCTACATTATAATGGAATGTCTGTCCTTTTTCCAATCTCTTCATACTGTGGCTCGCTTTAAAGCAGCAAAGTGGACAGGAGCCACCCACTTTGCTGTTTTAAATAGTTTAGGACAACATTTGAGTCAGATTTTTTTTTCTTATTTTCCTGCTCTAAAAACTTGGTGCGTCTTTTGGTCAGGTGCGTCTTATGGAGCGAAAAATACGGTACCTTAGGTCCATTTGTTTCAGTGGGCCAACTCAGAGTGTTGGACTAGGACCTGGGAGACCAGGCTTCAAATCCTCACTCGGCCATGAAGCTCACTGGGTGACTCTGGGCCAGTCACTGCTTCTCACCCTAAACTACCTCACAGAGTTATTTAGGGGGTTAAATGAGATGGGGTAGAACCATGAGCGTCACCTCGAACTCCTTGGAGAAAAAGGTGGGATATAAATAAATAACACTTAGTTGAATACAACCCAGGGGTACTTAGTAAATGTGACTTGGTGGGTTCCATATGGTAACCATTTTAGCATATTGTTTTTGGTGACTTTCAGTAGCCCTTATAATGAACATGCAGGGCAAGCTTCCACAAATCCACTTTCTGGGGAAGTGCCCTTAAGTCTGCTGACAAGCAGCACACAGTTTCCTTCCTTTGGCTTTCCATGATTGGGGGCATAGGGGAGGTTTTCTGTAGTGTTGCACTGAGCTTTGGTGTTTCCTTTGCCTGCTTCAAAGTGCATCACCTGCAAAGGCAGTTAAGGAAAGGAAGCTATATGCACAAATAATGGCTACAGAGAGGGCAAAATAACTATGGTAAGGAAACCAGAAGTGATTGTGGCTGAGAGAGTGGTATGAATTCATACTTGTGGGAACCTGAATCTCTAAAACAGGGTGGGGTGGAGAAAGCCATTTTAAGAAACTGGCCATTAGATATAAATGCTTACAACATAACTCACTGGGTTGTATCCAGAGAATCATGCTCATGCAGGGAGGCTTTCCCATAAATAATAACCTCCTTCCTTGTTTCAGTTGAATCTATTGTACAGTTTGATAATTAGATTCAGGTCTCTCACTTTACTGGGAAATTTGCATTGTTGCTTAGCTCTTCAGAATTGTTTTTAAAAATCAGAATAATTAATATGCATGATGTTAATTCACTGCCTTGTTTTTGTTAGATTTTGAAGATATGTTTGATGATGACGATATCCAGTGAAATTCAACTTCCTGCTGTGCTAAATACCTAAGTTTCTTGTAGAAGCAGATGATATTCCTAACAAAAGATAGGAAAATGTGAATATTGTCTCCAAGCCATGAAAGAGCACTTTGAAATGGCCAAAGGTGGTTGAAGAGAATTCTGGAGTTATTTTCCTCTTATAATGTTTGGATGCAGTTGTGCAGGCTTGCTTCAATAAAATCTGAACAAAACCTCTCATGTCTGATTATTCAGTTGACTACTGGTTGTTGCCCATAGAAATATGGCTTTTTCTTAATGCTATTTGGAATGTTGTATGCATAGGATGTAGCATTTTTAGTAAATTCCCCAACAATAAAATTAGAAGCAAGTGGGAGGTTTTAACACCTCAATCCTAAATCCATTTACTTGTGAGTGGCATGTTGAAAGATCATTGGGACTATACTTCTAAGTGTGTGCTTTCCTCACTCCCAGTTTAGCTCGGGAGCCCAGCATATTTGGCCAATGAAAATATTCCTGTAGAATATGAGTAAATCTTGTATTAGAGCTCATTTGGCTTCTTGCCATTGTATGGTTCTTTATTTTGTAACTTATTCTAACTACTGGTGGTTTGTGACAAGACTTTTCCATAAATACTGAAGAGTCTTTATGGTGCATTCAGAATATTTCCTCCAAAATAGAGCAGAGTTTTTAGATGAATATCTCAATTGTGCTCGCGTTGCTTCCTCAGTCTGTGGGGAAGCTGGCTATTTTCTTTGACACATTCTAAAGCCACATGCAGCACATCTAAACACAAGCTCCAGTACAATGGTGCTTGGTTTTCTTTGTGTATATTAATCTGAGCTCTCAGCAAAGTGGAACGAAGTATTATTTCCAAAATCAGAAAAGCAGTGGTGAATCTGAAAATGAGGTCTCCGGTGGAAGAATAAAAAAATGCTTTTACATTGAGTTATCTGCCCACTTTCATTATATGCATCTAATATAATAAACTTCACATAGTAGAATGAGAATGTTGCAAGAGTTTCATCTTTATATTTTAACAAAGTCTTGCTCCTCTCTGGTTTTTCACATTTACCCAGTGGGAAATTCTGTAACAAGTTTGAGGACAGGGCTCCTACAAGGGTAGTATACTTAAACCTGACACACGTACTCCAGATTAAGACCAAACCTGACATAAACCATTAAAAGTATTCTCACACTCCCCAAACTGAATAAAACAGATTGGAACCAATTTGCAATGTTCTGCATGCAGCGAAGACAGTGGCAATACAGCTAATGGCTGATACTCCAGTCCAAACCTTTGTGCTGGAAAAAATGTTGGACTGGGAGGAGGTGTCCCACTGTTTCTTGTACCTACAGAGTAACACCAGCAGCACTCCCCTGGCACAGAGCTCTGCATTCTGCCTGCTGAATATGAACAACAATCCACATCCCAGACCTCCACATGTGAACAGCTGGGACAGTGAAAGCTGCAAGATAAACTATGTAATAAAGGGCACATGAGGGGGGATGGAGTAACACTGTGAGCGGATGGAAGAAATTTGCCTCCACAGAATCACTGGGTAGTAATTCTGGACTCAAATAGTAATTTAGTACTGGAAGCATACTATCTCATCTATGACCAAAATCCTGAAGGTAATCTTGAAAGGGAGAAGGACATTTGGAAGAAAAAGTGTAGCAAGTAGTGACTTCAGTTACTCTCACTTAAGGTAAACACCTGATGGATGGATGGATGGATGGATGGATGGATGGATGGATGGATGGATGAAAGGAAGAAGACACTCAAAAGATCTGCATTGGGATAGATTATTATTTTTTAACTTGTTCATTCATTATCTGGAAGTAGAGAGGGTTGAGCAGTGAGATGGCCCAGTTTGCTCATGACGACAAATTGCTCAGAGAAGGAAACCAAAGCAGATATTGAAGAGCTCCCCAAAGGTATCTCCCAATGTGATTGAAAGGGGCTGCAAAATGACACATGGGGTGCAAGGTATGTACCTGTAAATGATGCACAGAGGCAAAAATATCGCCCTGAAGTATAACAGGGTTTTTAAAATAATAAAAATAACGAATACATACAGGGGCCTCAGGGAAGTCTATTCCTTCAGATAAGCCTTTCCATTTTATGTCTTCCTCCTTAATGAGGCATTCACAGAAGTTAACTATGAAGAGACATAAAACTGGAGGAACAAAAACTGTTCATAGAAAATCTCAGCAATAGTGACCTCACTAGTGGCAAATACTGACCGATGGGAAACATCCCAAAAGGGTTTATTAGGATTCCAAAAATGCTTGGAAGTTTGTTTTGTTATTTAAAGACTCCTTTCATGCCACCCCTTGAAGACCAAAGAGCAATTTTCTTTCAGCAAGTATTGGGGATGCTCCTAGGAAGGGGAAAAAACACATTTAGAGGCCTATATAATTGAACAAGGACAATCGGGGCTCCTAATTGCTAGGAAGAGCTGCAGGTAAATATAGCAGCAGGTGTTTGGATCCCTTTTTCAGTGATGCTGAATGTGCGGTCAGCAGATAGTTCAGTTGGTAGAGTATGAGTCTCTTAATCTTAGGGTCATGGGTTTGAGTATCGCTTTGGGCAAAAGATTCCTGCATGCATGGAGTTGGACTAGATGACACACCTGCTCCCTTCCAACTCTACGATTCTAAGAAAAGATGTGATTCTGTTTCTTCTACCTGCATTCACTAGATGGAGGTGGCGCAAATGAATGACTGTTAAGACGGTAGCTTAAAAAAATTGGCTTTTATCCTCATTTCAGCTTCATCGTGACCTGGGTATCTTTCAGCAATTTACATTTCGTCTGTGTCTATGTCTGCATGCACTGCTTACTCACTGATTTGTTTAAGCAAATATAAAATTCTCAAAATTTAGTAAGCTTGGGGCTTTCCCATCAGGTCCTATGTAATCACCCTATGTAACCCCCACCCCACCCTAGTTCTGCTTTCATTAGCAGAAGCAAGTTAAGCAAGTTAAGTCTGTGACTCTGCAAAAAATATATGCACATACTTAATTTTATGTCAAGAGAGAGCAATCAATAGGATTCAAGAGTTTGTGTAGACCTTTAAAGAAACAGGAACTTCCACAGCCTGTGATAACTTTTCCGCTTACTTAATGTGAATGGATGTAACAAAACAACTGCAGACGAATTGTTAAGTCCTCAGTGGCGGTATGGCATACATGGAAACAGAGGTAAAAAAAATCTAAAAATTACAGTGGTGTAAAGAATGGTCTGATCAGAAGAAACTGCAGATAGAAAAACTTTATAACACATTCCGAAACCGAGATGAAGGGAAGTCAGTCAGTGTTATGTGTTTTGTAGTTAATGTAGTTAATCTGTTGTTGTCCTATGCTAAGAGTTTTTTTTCCTTTTTCCTTTTTTCTTACCTTCTCCTTATTTGTCCTCTTTATTATTATTTTTCTTCCTTAATTCTTTATGTATTCTTTTTGGTGTGAATGTGTTATGTATGTCTTTTTTCCTTGGTTTAATGTATGATGTTATAAAATGAATTAAAACCAATAAAAAAAGAGTCCTCAGTAGCGGTTAGGACAATGAATAGTACAAATGATCTGCCCTGGTTGTAATTTGTAATGAGATTGACTTATTTTAAAAAGAAGCGGGTTGGTATAAGAATTGAAACAACAAAACGAAACAAAAATAATAGTCTGGGCAATGAAAGAAGGCACCCATTGCCTTGGGCCCAATAACCTGTATTACGCCATCTGCGGGCTCTTTGTTTTATTTATTTAATTAAGACAATATTCTATATGCTGCTTGATTGTCATAGATAACGAATCGTGAGAGAGCCTGTAAACTGTTTGCAAGAGTATATATTAAAATGTTAAAATTCTTATTTAAAAAAGCAGGTATTTAAAAACAAAAGATGATTAAAATCAGCAGTAGCTAAAAAGAGATAAAATGCGTGTAACTTCTGCATGTCTGAATAGGCTTGCCTAAACAAGGCCCCTTTTTAAGCAGGCACAGAAAAGAGTACAGTACAGTAGAAGCGCCTGCCTGGTGTCAATAGGCTGGGTGTTGCACAGTGTAGATGCTGCCACACTACAAGATATATACAGGGCATAACTTCACTTCTAGGAAGAAGAGAAGCAAAGGGGCAGGGTGTAACTGTGGAAAAGAAGGAATCTGAACTAGTAGTGTTTGTTGTATGTACTTAAATGTAACAACAGCAAAAAAACAAAAACCCTTCATAAAGGTAGAAAATTCCACTAATCTTTTGCATCCAGCTGCCCTGCTCACCTGTCTTCTTATTGCCCTGAATTGTGTCCCTTTGCAGCACAGATAATATTTATGTCCCTTTGCTTTTTAACTTTGCTGTAGAAAAAAGGATCGCTGCTTTCTTGTCTTGATGGGAGACCAGAGGCCATCTTGGGAGTTTTAAAGAAATTCAGTGCAAGGAATAGGAGGGTCACACTTTCACAAGGGACAGTTCTAAATAGTTGGCTTGCAACATGTACTTAGAACTGGCTGAGTTCCTGTTCCACAGAGTTATTAGCATGACAGTTTACCCTTGTCCAATAAAATTTGCATAAAAGAGGTTCAAACTCTGAAGGGACTTCTATATCTTTAAAGATACAGATATGAAAAACATCATCTGTTGTGTCTTTGCCCATCACAGTGCTCATAGCTGTCAACTTTTCCTTTTTTTAAAGGGAAATTCCCTTATTCCAAATAGGATTCCTCACAAGGAAAGGGAAAAGTTGACAGCTATGACAGTGCTGCAATGGCTCCATCAGTTGCACTGAAGTGTTATCCTGAGTTACATGTGGTTAAGGATGGAAATCTGCAAAACAGTCTTTAAGATTCATTACATTAAGATACCACAAGAGTCTTTGTTGTGTTTATTGTGTGTGTTGTGTAAAAAGTAAAAGAAATGACAATTTTTCTCTCTGCTAGCCAGTTAAATCTTTCAGCTGAACTTTTAACATGGGTGAGGTGACAGGAAAAGGCGCACAATTCAAAAAAGCACCAACTTTTCGTGACATAGGAAGAATCGGCAGTGTGCTCCTTATCCTTTTAGCCATTTCTGGCCCCTGACATCATATACATTAGACCTGGGAAAGGTGGGCGTTGCTGCCTTGAGATTCCTCACCACTATTATAAGGCAACCTGAATGTTTTTGGATTTGAATTGCGGGGAAAACAAGGATTCCCACCTTCAGACATGATACAGCTACGGCGGAAGCTGCTAGGGAGGAACTCGCCCCACGATACTTCCCTCTCTGTCAAAAGCACTGTGACAGACAAGTCTTTCCTCCTTGCTGTTCATATGATTGCGGGACCTTTTCGGCAGTTCTGTCAAGCTATTGATTGCAGTGCGCTGTGCAAGCTGCTCTGAAAGGGACGAGCCCAGCAGGTCACAAGAGCAGCTCTCTGAAGCAGAACTGCATCATGCAGTCATTAAGAGGGAGACCCCCCATTGCAGGGAGGAATTGGGGGCAGCAATTAGGACATTCTTTTCAGGGTCCCCACAGAGAGATGATTAAAAGCGCTGCGGCTGGTATTGCTGAAAGACAGGTAGGTCACAGTTCAGGCCGCGCAGGGGAAGGCCCAAACACCACGACTTTCCTTTTCATTTCGGTGGGGAAAGCACGAGAAAGAGGTCTTTCACCTCAGCCAGATGGATCTAATCTGCTTTTCATTGATCAGTGATCCAGGCACTGATAGTAATGGGGAATATTCCTCGAGACAAGAATGCCGTGGGAGCACACTGGAGGCTGAGTTCGCTATTAGTATTCCACATGATGTCAGCACTTAACTACAAGTGTGTGTGTGGTGCTGCCTTGCTTAATGGGTTCAGTACCAAGGATCAGGGAAATGTAAGAAAAACTCAGATTTTTGGAATCGCCAGTGCCTTGGGTTATTTTTGCCCTCTGCCTTGCACTGAGGCGTGGCCAGAATATTGTAAACACCAGGAAGACTGAACTGCATGCATGTGATTTTGTAGAATAAAATCAATGTATAAAAAATAGCAATGCAATTGTCTGAAATTCTGGGGATTTTTAAATGGAATTTGCTGCCATTCTCTTGTGCTTTTAGCAGTATCCTTAGATGCATAAATTAAGCAGCAAATGGTTTTATTGCCCTGCCAGGCAAAGCAGCAGTTCCTAATTTTTTTGTGCCTGGGCAGCTGTTAAAGGCTCAGAAGCGGGGCCAGCAAGAAAGATGGCAATCCTACTCAGGAATCTTTTGAATAAGGGATCTTGATATCCTTTTAGAAACAGCCACCGCTCTGTTTAGGTCTCATCTGCTTGGGGTGCTAGCATGAGCATTTTTGTTACTCCCACCATTTGCTGGAACTGATGGTTTAATTCACCCCCAGGTCTTCTGCAAAAGTAAGGGATCACTGAGCAGGAAAGAGAAATGTGGGGTGTTTTCTGGTGAAGCTGTGGGATGGGTTAGAGAAGGTGGATGAGCTAACTTTAAAGTTTCCTGGATAACAGAAGGAAGGCTCAGGGTGCTTACAACCAGTGGCTTAACTTGCAAATGGATCATTGTGATCTCACAGCTTGGACATTGACAACAGGTTTTTTTATCTATGCAAAGGGCAGTGGGATGAATAGGCTTTGGGAAGACTCTAGGTTTGCAGTGCAAAGAAAAATGGAGGGAGGAAACCCCTAAAGGTGGAGGGAACACCTAAAAAAACAACTCAATGGGACTGAGCATGCTCAGCAGGCACAGAATGCTGACTGACTGGTGCGGGGGAGGGGAATGGAAAACCCTGGGTGACAGGAAGTGGAATGGACTGTCTTGGAAGGAGGGCGTGGCTGGAAGACTAAATAGCGGCAATTCATGGTGCAACATTTCATTACAGATCCCACTTGCTTAGTCCTACTGCTACAACTTTCACTGCCATTGATTGTATTGTTACAGAACTGGGATAACAGAGTTTGGGGGTGCAAAGACTTAACCTCTGAAGTTAGTGAGTGTTAGAAATTAATAAATGGTAAAACTTGGATAATATTTGAAGTAGCGAAGGGAAGATGCCAGGCCAGGGCCTCAACTGGGATGGAAGTCCTTAAGAATGGCAAAAGGTGCTGCAGGGCAAGAGATTCTCTGCTGGTGAACAGATGTACAGGTGTGTGTGTGTGTGTCATGGTTATTGTGGAAAGAGAAAGGTTTAGGATTTCAGCTTCCATGACGGAAGAAAACAGGGGAGACGGCAGGCTGCAGAGGCGGGTTTAGGGCAACATGACAGTTTCCGCCATACTGGGCGCCAAGCCTAGGGAGTGCCACAGCTATGGCGCAGTGAATTGAGAAGAATGGAAGGTGAGAGGTGGGGGGCAGGGGGTTCCAAATTTTGGGCTCGTAGATGGCGCCACTGAAATTTGAACGACCAGAGTTTGCCCTTTCAGGCTGTGCCCACAGTGGGAAAAGTGCTGTTTTTCATGAACCTTGGATTTCCTGGCACAGGTCTTTGGGAAGGAGAAGGGTGGCATCAGCAGTCCAGGCAGAGGCCATGTGGGGCAGAACCATCTAGGCAGTGGGGCAGAGGCACAGAGACAGTGTGCATGATCCTAGGACTCCAATGCTGCACTGCTGTGGGGAGCAAGCCCCTCTTGAGATGTAAGGCTCTGAACTCTCTCCAAAGTGGACCCAGGTGTAAATATGTGTACCAGAAACCATATTTCTTCAAGACACTAGTCTCCACTGCACTTTGATTTCCCAATGGAAATACAACTCTGGGTGAGCGTTTGAAACCCCTGGAATCTTGTCCAGCCATTCAGCAGAAATTGGGGTGGCGAGTAACAGTATTTAAAAGCATTAACAGTGTGCTAATCCCATCTGCCAACCTAGCAGTTTGAATGCATGTCAAAGTGCAAGTAGATAAATAGGTACCACTCCTGTGGGATGGTAAAAGGCGTTTCAGTGCACTGCTCTGGTTTAGTAATGCTGGCTTAGTAATGCTGGTCACATGACCCAGAAGCTGTATGCTGGCTCCCTCGGCCAGTAAAGCGAGATGAACGTTGCAACCCCAGAGTCATTCGCAACTGGACCTAACAGTCAGCCCCCCCCCTTTACCTTTTTAATCCCATCTATATGGAGGAGCCACTGGGTCATAAACAGATAGCTCCTAATTTATAATTCCTTTGGGTGCCATAGAAGCTCCCAATGCCTCGGGGATACAGATGGTGTTTTTACAATGCACTAAAATGTTGCAAAGGAACACCTGAGCAATGTTTCTTAAGGCAATAACCTGGGATGCAACGGTTGGGCATATTTAATAGACATATGGGAAACGTGGCAAATAGAGAGTCACCTAGGTTGAAATGGTAAAACCAGGATAAGCTAAATGGAATTCTGATTTTTTTTGGGGGGGGAGGGGGGAGATAATTTTAGTTTCAGCTACCTCCACGCATTACCGGTTGATTGTCTAGCAAACAAGCATTTGAGTATTTGTACAAAGGGATGATATCTTTGCACCATCTTGTGGACTCTTGCAGTGACTGCATCATATTCCCATTTCTCTCAACTTTTGAGCAGTTTAAATGAGCTAAAGCAAGGGATCTTTTAGATTTCAGTTGTTCGCTGGAAAATATTCAGCAAGATCCAAGGGATCACTTGTGGGTACAGACCGGCTTGAACTGTGAAAAGGCAATGTAGTAAGAGTAATTTCTTATGGTTGTTTTAAACACTGTACAGTAATTCTACCTGTGCTCTTAAAAAAAGTCAATGATCTTTTAACAATTTCAGAGGTTTCTATTTAAAAATTTACAGGCAATCCTAATTGTGCGGAGTGTGTGGAACAGTCAGTTCTCCACTGCAGTCCAAGGCGGAAGATATTTTTCTCCTATTTTGCTTCACTAACTCCAAGCGTGGAAATCAGAGACATGAATCAGGCTCTGCTCCAGGAACTAAACTGACTTATGATTCTTTGGATCCATCACTAGCCCTGCTCCATCCTGCTCCAGAATTGGTTTCTTTAGGGGCCTTATACCCTTTTAGTGGGTGCAGCTGGGGAGGGGCAGAGCCTGTGCAAGGAGAACCCCACCGACTAAACATTAGGAAGAATTTTCTGACAATAATTTCTGTTCAACAGTGGAATGGACTAAGTTGGAAGATGGTGGACTCTCCTTCATTGGAGGTTTTTAAATAGAGGTTGGATAGTCATCTGTAGTGGTTAAGAGCGGTGGACTCGTAATCTGGTGAACCGGGTTCGCTTCCCCGCTCCTCCACATGCAGCTGCTGGGTGATCTTGGGCTAGTCACACTTCTTTGAAGTCTCTCAGCCCCACTCACCTCACAGAGTGTTTGTTGTGGGGGAGGAAGGGAAAGGAGATTGCTAGCCGCTTTGAGACTCCTTAGGGTAGTGATAAAGCGGGATATCAAATCCAAATCCAAATCCAAACTCTCTAGTTGTGATTCTTGCATTGCACAGGGTTGGAATAGAAGACCTTTGGTGTCCCTTCCAGCTCTACAATTCTGTGGTATAAAAATTGTTGAACTAAATAAATAACAAATGTTTCAAAGTCATTATTCTAGTCCCTTTTTTATATCCTTAGTCCTCTTGTGTTTCATTGCGGTTGTTTCCTCCTGCTCTTTATATTAATATGCCCAGTGGGGCTTCCTGACTTCGCTGCATTCGGTATTATTAAAGGTAATGTTTAACATTGCTAAATTGGAAGTTGACATTTTTCTCTTTAAATTTTGTGGCTGTTAAGTAACTCTCTCCCTGCAAGGGCATTTCTGATGGATTCAGATATGCGGTTAGCTTTGGGCAAACTGTGCTGAAAATGAAACTTTCCACAAGCTTTTCTTATTATCACAAAAGAAGACTGTCAGGCAAGTAGCTAACCAGAAGGCTCTGTGTGTGGCAGAGAGAGAGAGAGAGAGAGAGAGAGAGAGAGAGAGAGAGAGAAGGTATGTGAATGTATCACAGAAAACTGAAAACACATGGGCAACACATAGGTATTCTCTCAAAAGAAAATAGATTTTGTAATGGTTATGTCCGTAAGGTGGGAAGAGACTGAGAAAGAATGGTAAGGAAGCTGATGAACAAAAACCAACACAGATATTTTGAATCATTAACAACCAGGATAAATGTTCTTTAAAGGAATAATAGCAAGCATGTATCATTGATTTCACTGTGAATATTGTATAGTTCATAGTACTTTAGATTATGGGTCAGCAAACTAAGGTCCGCGGGCCAGTTCAGGCCCAATAACCTTCTAGATCCGGCCCGTGGATGGTCCGGAAATCCAAGCAGCCAGCATAGCGCGTGTGTGTGGTGATTTTTGTGACTCAGCCAGGCTTGGGGGTCAAAAGTGAGGTGGGCGGCTGCTTGAGACAAGTCCCTTCTCCGTCTGTCACACACGCACAGCAATCTTTTCTTCTGGGGTGGGGGAAGAGGGAAAAGGAGCCACAGATCGGATTTCCACCATGGACCTTAGGAAGGGCAGTTGCAGCATCAGGGGCTTGGAGGTGCCTCAGGAGAGACGCCCACCAGTGTCTGTGGCAGCGGTGCTCCCCGCCAAAGGAAGCGGGGAGCGCCTGGGCGGCTGCACTCCAAAACAGTTCTGCGTTCTGGTGGGGAGGCCACTTGTTAGCTACACAGTGCAAGCCATGGAAAGGTATATAGCCGCCGCCACCTCATCTTACCTCATGCGGGAAAAAGAACATTTTTGCTTGAGCGGCGCCGGCCTGACTTAGCGTGGCCAATAGCGTTTCCCTTCACCCACACATGAGCACACACTCTCCAGGGCTGACAGGAATGGCGCACTTACCTCAGCCCCCCACCCCACCTTACAAGAGAAATAACAACTATCAACACCTAAAACACAAAGGAAGCAGCATGGGTGTATGAGGAAACACACCACTCCCCCCAGAAAATCACATTTGGGCAATGTTGGGGTTGGTCCCAATAAGGTTTTTTGCCAAAAATGCAGGCAATCATAATCATGGCAACGTATAGACCAGCCCCCCACAAGGTCTGAGGGACAGTGGACCGGCCCCCTGCTGAAAAAGTTTGCTGACCCCTGCTTTAGATTGTTTGATCAGAATATATATATGCCATCTAATTTCAGCACAAAAGAAATTTAAAAATAGAACTGTGGGTGAGCAGTATTTTTATTTGTAATTCAGTAATATTTTTGTTGCTCCAAATATTATGTTGCAAACCTTCATTTTTATTTAAGTGCTAATGACATCCTGTGCATATGCTAAGGTGCCGAAGCCACACGTAACTCATTCAAGAAACAGGAAAATGTATTAAAATATATCTGAGAAAGCAATGCAGATCTAATGAGAAATCACTCTGAAAGCCACATCATGATAATATTGTCAAGCATTAGTTGCTTCTATTTGTGCAGAACAATGCTTATATGGCTGCACCTCATTACTGAATGTCTACTGCTTTAGGCTCCTCTCTTTGAAGCTTATTGTTTGCTCTATTTGTCAGTATAAATGTAAGTAAATAACACCCATTTCTAAAGGAAGAGGTTTGGGCAAGTGTCTTTGATGAGTACAGGCAGATTCCGGAATCACACGTGCATGTACATCACTTGCTTTCTCTATATTTTATTAACATGCTTTTGATGTTGAACAGCTGAATGTGTGAACTGACTCTATTGAAACACACTGTGGTGAAGAAGGAATATCAGTGGGTTGTATCTGTGATGACTCATTCATATGGACAAGTCACCACTGGATGTTCAAGCAGTGGACACGCGTGTGTGAACCACCCTTGAACCCATCTAAATTCAATTTGCTGTGTTTCCTTGCATTGACAAGTAGACTACAAGGAAAATCCAAACAATTATTGGCTATTTCCTCCCTCTCTCCCACCCCTGATATTCTATTGTCCATTATCCAAGTTTGGGTAGAGCAAGAATCCCATGAAAGTAGAATCATTAACATTATCAGCATAGATACCATTGTCTGTTTCATCTCCATATACTTGGAGCCAGACTTCATCCCCATATTCCAGACGGAGCAAGACAGAACCAGATGCTTGGTCCACGTCGTCCTTCTGGTACTTGTCATAAGTGATGATGACCGCCGTGTCCTTCTTGAACAAGCTAACTTTTACATCTGCCACGTACACGGTGAGATGATATGCAAAATAGTAGACTCCGGGAAAGATGCACCGGAATTTCCCTGTCGTTACGTCATAGTGATTTTGCTCATTGTAGAATATCTTTGTAAACCTGATTGGAAGATTGGCATAAGGGACTCTGGCTGTTAGACCAACACTGAAGGCAGACTGATACCTGGAGGCAGTTTCACCCTTTTCCCCTTTCAGTCCTGGGCTTCCTGGTGCCCCTTGAGGGCCTGCAACACCAGCTGATCCTAAAATTCCACTGTCCCCTTTTAGGCCTGGTACACCTATCAAGAAAAGGGATTTTTTATTAGAGTGGAGCATCCACAGAAGGTTTCACCCAAACAACCTCAGCTGAAAAGATTATTTCAGCCTCACCTTCCTTCACAAGAACAAAATTCTGAGTCAACTTATTTGTGTGGGCAGCTCATGTCTACAAAAGTAATTCCCAGCTTTATTAGGTCTGCTTTCATTCTAGTAAACTCCAGAGCTGCTCAGGAATCTGAAGACTGCAGTTTCAGTGTCCTAAGAGTACTTTTGATTCTTTGGGAAATGCCCTGGAAACATGTGGAAGGACATTAGGGTATAAATATTGATGTAAGTAAACCCAGGGCTTTTTTCCCAGCTGGAACTCGCCGGAACTCAGTTCTGGCACCTCTCAGGTGGGTGGCTATTCTAAGAGAATGAGGGAGGCACTCAGGGTGAGTTCCAGCACCTTTTTCTAGAAAAATAGCACATTCTTCTTTATGCAGTGGCATAACTACCATATTTTTCTGTGTATAACATGCCCCCATGTATAAGACACCCCCTATTTTGGGGAACTCAAAATTAAGAAAATGGGGGGATTGCCCAGAGTTGTTGAGAGTTGTTTGGGGGGGTAACAAAAATCACTCACCCGCCTAACAATGCTGCCAATCGCATGCATCGCAGTAGCCAAAAATCCTCTGCCGGCTCACCGCCAGCAGCTGCCAATCGCCCGCCCAGTTGCCGCAGCAACAGCCAATCGACAGCACAATCGCCACTGACAATCAGCAGCTCGCAGCAGCAACCCTCCCCCACTCTGCACAATCCATGTATAAGACGACCCCCACTTTTTGAGATTATTTTCTCAGAAACAAACCTCGTCTTATACACGGAAAAGTACGGTATTTAAATCCATTAAAAATCCAGGTGGCAACTGGACAAAGTGTGGCCTCACAAGACCCTCAAACATTCTTTCAGTGTTCAAATGAATGTCCTAACCCTAATCATTATCAGCTAATAAACGTGGCCCATGGTCAATGGTGAGATGGAGCCTCATGTACCCACTTCTGTCTGCAGATGAGATCCGTGTCTCAGCTAGCCATAAACAAGTATTTCATAAAATTTATATACACAATTTTTTTTAAAAAAAACCCCACCAACACCTGAAACCCTTTATTATCATTTACAGTAATGTTTATTAAATATAATAATGAAAATATAAAACAAAATATTGCTCCTGTCTGCCCTTACTGGTGCTAACAGCAGCTGGGGTGGGTTTACAATGGGGGAAAGGATTTGGGAGGAAAGTGTAAAGACTCTCTCCCAGAGCATCGTGTCCTTCATGTTCAAGTGCCCACCTTAGGCTAATTATTAAAAAAGGGGGGAGGGAGATTCTAATCACAGATCCTCTAACTCACTACTACTTTGATCCTGAATATGTCCCTGGGTGCTTATTGGTTACAGATTCTTCTGCTGTGCTCTTTTTATGCTTTGGTAGTATTGGTTGTTATTCTTTTGGTGTCCTGAAGAGGATTGAAAGGCACGACATCATGTTTAAAAATAAATGACGGAATAAATAAAGGGAAGGAAACGCAATTGTCGCATTATGTCTGAAGTGACATGTTTTTTCTTGTTCTTTCATGTGTCATCTGGCCTGCATGGTGATGTGTGAACCTTTGATCTCAGTCCTGCCAATTGATTAGATTTAAACCCATTAAAGCTCGTGGGGCCCTTGTGGGAATTGCTGGCTTGAATAGAACAGAGGGCTGAAAGCGCTCACCTTGATCTCCTTTCTCTCCCTTTTCCCCGTCCTTTCCATCCCTTCCATCTCTCCCTGGAGTTCCGTGGTGGCCTGGGTAGCCTGGTGCTCCTGACATCCAATTGGCACAGACTCCCCTGGGTGGCTGTTGGGGGTCTTCTTCAGCAGCCACTTCAAGGTAACAGCAAAGTTTCAGCAGAAGTACCAGCGAGCAAATGAGGAGGCTTGATCCTTGCTTCATGTTGCACCTGGAAATAATGAGGAACTGCCTAAGGAACAGGAGTAGTAATAAGGAACAGTAGGAAACCTGCAACTAATGGGGATCACAATCCTAGGCACTCCAGTGGCTCCTCTACTTCAAAGTTTACCACTCCATCACTGGGTGTAAGGTCCTGGGGTGGGGTGAATTTACACTGGGGGAAAGTGGGCAACTGCACATCGCTGTGGAAGAGGAAAATCTGGGACCAAAAGGCTTATGTGACCTTTCAATCCACAGGGAAAACAGTGGAGTCAGACAAGGGACAAACTAAAGACAAAACCAGCTTGGCTCACACAGGACAATCACAATGACTGAGTCTCAGAGATAGCATGAGATTTATATGTCCACCCACCAAATGTAAGTTATATAATTTAGGGTACAATCCTGCACTTGGTCCAGTATATCTGAAGGAGCGTCTCCACCCCCATCGCTCTACCTGGACACTGAGGTCCAGTGCTGAGGGCCTTCTGGCGGTTCCCTCACTGCGAAAAGCCAAGTTACAGGGAACCAGGCCTTCTCGGTAGTGGCACCCGCCCTGTGGAACACCTTCCCACCAGATGTCAAAGAGAACAACAACTACTAGACTTTTAGAAGACATCTGAAGGAAGCTTTTAATGTTTGATGTATTACTGTATTTTAATATTTTGTTGGAAGCTGCCCAGAGTGGCTGGGGAAGCCCAGCCAGATGGGCAGTGTATAAATAATAAATATCATCATCATCATTATTATTATCTGCCACCAGATTTGGCAGAAGTCCATATCAGCTGACAAAATGCCAGGTTCATCACCACCAAGACAGAAATGCTGGTGGAATACTAAATATAAACTGGTGGAACATAACACTGGAGTGCCAGAGAGTACAAGATAAGTCAGATGGGGAGAATGAGGGGCATCTAGGCCTCCTGGACCTGGGATGCTACCAAGCAGAGCAGGGGTGGGAAATCTTTTTAATCTGGCAGACCTTTTTATTATCTCCCCCACACCCTTGAGCCAACTTTGACAGGTGAGTTGTCTCACTCAGCTGCTGAAGTTGGTCTGCAGGGGTGAGGAAAAGTAATGCTCAAGCCAACCTTGAAAACACACACATCCTGTCACATACTTCAACTGATGCATAGGGAATTCAGCCCTGCTTTATGCAGGGTTTTACGGTGCTGGTAGGCCCAAACCAAGCAGGACTGAACTCCCTACACATTAGCAGGAACTGGCGGGCATGGTTGAATAAATCAGTCAGGGGGAAAAGAGGTTGATCCTGTTTTTCACAGGGTGCAGGTAAACCAGCCAGTTTTTAGCATCTGAACCAAGGAGGGATGAACTCATGAGCTGCTGCATGTGTGTGTGTTTTCAATCCTGCTTTCTGCAGTTTTCAGACTTGCCATCCAGTCCCACTTGGGAACTTGCTGCCATGCTGGGACAAAGCAGAATTGGACCCCTTTGGCCTCAGCTAGACAGAAGTGGGTTATTCCCACCCAGTTCCTTCTCCTATATACAGGCTTTCTTTTTGATCAGGGAGCTCCATTCTTGCGAGTCTCCTGCTTTTTGTGCCTGTCCTGCCTGAGCCTCTTGTTCCCTGTGAGGAAGCCCCTCTCAACCACAATGGAGTGACCACTCTGGAGAAGCCAAACTCCCTGCTTCCTCTGCTGCAGAGCTGCTGCTTCTGCCTTTGCTGTCGCCATCTCTCTTCCTAATCCTCCCTGCTGTCAGGAACCCTGCTCCTGCCTCAGAGAGCTTTGGCAGTGTTTGCCTTCTGCTCCTCCACAAAATGCAGAAGAAAGTCACATGAAATGAAGATCACCGAACCAGAAGATCAAGCACCAGTTCTGTAACTGCAATCAGCAGAAGACTCAAGGCACAGTTTGAAGCTGTAGCGTTAAGGGAGATCCTCCACAAACAGAAGCATCTAAGGCTAGGCAGAGGGAGGCAGCTGGTTTGGGGTATCATGAAAGGGCAACAAGCTATTAGTTGTTTCCCCATTTTTATTGGCAGGGTGGGGGAGAAGCGCTTGTGGGATTTTCTGCTGCCAGTTCCAAAAAAATCCTAACTGGTCATTTGCATATTATCTACCTTGACTTGGGGTGCAAGGTGCATTTGCTGTTCTGCCCCCAGAGAGCAAAATGCCCTCAGGAGACCCTGGGAACTCTATTCTAACTCAATTCTGCCCCATGCATGTTTTCTCAGAAGTTCTACTTTGGTAAATGGCACTTACTTCCAGGTAAGTGTGTACAGAGTTGCATCTTGACTGATATATGCTTCTGTGCTGTTTTTGCAGACAGGGGCCAAAGTGACTGGATGATTGGATTTGAGGAACGTATGTTTTATAACCTAAAGAGGCATTCTGTGAATCACACTATGACAAGCCAATAGTTCTGGACGAGGATGAAACAATGAAATGACCTCTAGATTCCAGAAACATTATCTTCAAAGTATGTGTGGCAGAGAAAACTTGGCAGATAGTGGGGTACATATCTGGGCATGTCATGCTTGTACTACTTCAGTGTCCTTATCGCTACATAACTCAGGAAAAGACATTTAGGTTCCAGCACTCAGAACAGACATATCTTGTTTGTAGTTGCTATATTTCCTAACTACCACCCTGTATGATTTTGACGCTGCTTTTAATGTACGCCTCTATTGCAAAATGCAATGCAATTCAAGAACATTTTGCATCTCAAACTGCTTGACATTTAGCTGAGCTGCTGTGGAGAAAGTTCTTGCACTCAGCCATGTGATCAACATGGAAGGACACGCCACCCACCATTCCAATACCTCTTTGTAAAAACAAACAAACAAACAAACAAACAAACAAACAAACACTACACCAAAATGGGATTTTGGTACCCATAAAATTAAATGCATTTGTAGAATGCTCCTGGTCATATAGTCCCAAAACCAGCTCCTATACAACTAAATCATTCTCATAGAATCATAGAATCATAGAGTTGGAAGAGACCACAAGGGCCATCGAGTCCAACCCCCTGCCAAGCAGGAAACACCATCAGAGCACTCCTGACATATGGTTGTCAAGCCTCTGCTTAAAGACCTCCAAAGACCTCAAGGAAACTTGTAAATGCCCACTTTTCCTGATACGAAGGCAAAATGCAAAACAGTATCAAAATATTGGAGAGGAACTGAAGACCTACTTATGTGTAAAAATGCATAGGATTGGGTTGATGGCTGCATTTCTGTGCTCACTTACCTGGGAGTAAACTCAACGAATTATATTATTATCTAACTAAATATGCATAGGCTTGGGCTGTATAGAAAATTTGCAGAGTGAGTACAACATAACTGTGGGTTTGAAGTCTACTTTAAAGTACTACATTAGTTGCATTAGTGCTGCTATATAATAGTGTGGATTATATACTGTAGTATTTATCTTGATCTTCCAGGACAAAAACAAGCCTGATCTTTGAAAATTAATATTCCTACATTTCTGGACTTTTGAATTATCATTGGCACTAGCCTAAGATAATGTATTCTGTTCTGAAACAATATTGTGGAGCTGTGGAATGATGAGGCTGCAATCTTAAAGCCACTTAGTACTATATCTTTGTGCAAAAGAAATATCTATTATGTCTGAATATTCTTTTAAAAATTGCCATCTTCATTTAGATTATTCAGTGTGACACAGTCATTGTGCTGGACTGTCTGCAGAACTAGAATGTATTAGTATAGTGAAATCTAAAGTGCTCAGGTAAGTGATCTATGCATTGTGCACTCCTTAGAATGGCTAAAAACTCTCATCAGGCATTCTCACCTGAGGCACTCCAAATTTGTTAATTAGTTAGCATAACATATGTCACCTGTTTGGCTCAATATTGTAGTCTAGCAAGAAAGGCAGGTAACTTTAATTAAGCATTGTGCTTATATAATGTACGGCATCTCTTTCTCCTTTTCCTTCTCTAGATCAGTGTTTCCCAACCAGTGTTCCGCGGCACACTAGTGTGCCGCGAGACGTTGCCTGGTGTGCCGTGGGAGGGAGGCGGGCGAGTCGGGCGGCGAGAGGCGAGGAGAGGCCGCCCAGCGCGGGGCTCTCGCCATCTGCCTGCCTGGCTGCCTGCGTGGCGCTGACGTCACGGGGCTGTAACGTGCCCCACATAGGCACACGCGGGGCGACGAGCGAGCTCCCTCCCACATCCCATCGCCGCTCGCTTCGGCCGGCCTACTGGGCTGTCTCAGGCGGAAGGCCTGCGCATGCGTGAGGTTTTCGCGCCTTCGGGATTCGCTTCACCCCTTCCTCCTCCTGGGTCCTTGAGAGCGCGGGAAGCGGCAGCGCGAGACTGGCGTTGAGCCTGGTAGGTATTGCGCTTGCCAAGGCAGTCATTTGGGAAATGAAAACTTGCAAAGCAAGCAACGAGTTCAATCTGAAGTACGTGTATGCTTAATATCCTGTATCTGAAACCTGTTCTGCCCCCTCCCCCACACTTGGTGCCATTTTCATCTACACATGCAGCAGAGTAAGTTGACCCAGAATAGTACCAATTCAGATGGCAGATGGGAGAATGACAGTGCTGAATGCTTTCCCATGTAGAACAGTCCCTGCAAATAAAAACCTAGCATATTTGGAAGAGGGATGCTAGCCTAACCATTACCTTCTATGCTGTTACTATTTTTTTATTTTTATTTTACATAAGTAAAAAGTGACCTTTCCCCATCTGGCATGGTGGTGTGCCTCGAGATTTTTTTCATGAAACAAGTGTGCCTTTGCCCAAAAAAGGTTGGGAAACACTGCTCTAGATAATACCCTCTAATGTAAGTCCCACTGAACTCAATTAGACTTGAATAAACTTGCATAGGGATTGTACTGTTAACTACACTGGCAGACAATCATGAAGAATCTAAGTTAGTAACCAGTAGAAGGCAGAAAGATTTCAAATTTCTTGCTACAATAATTTTCTTATGAAGAGTTTTTCTCATTTCTGCACTAACTTTGAATCCATTCTTGACTGCTAATTCAAGCACTCAGGGGACATGGAACAATGCTGTTAACTGAGAGCAAGCAATTCTGTAGATAACTTTCCTAAATAACTGGTTCCCAAATAAAAATACAACTGTGCAGTTTCTTTACAAAATGAATTATCTATTTGAATGGTGTAGTATAATGCTCTAACAAAAAAAATGGCTCTTACCAGTTGTTCTTTGTATGATGTCCTAAGTTGCTTGCAGTCACTTCGGAAATGCAACGGAAAGAATGGCCGGGTCTCTCAATCACTTATCACAAAGAGACATGTGGAGCTGTCAGTTATGATGCTGTCCTTTCTATTTGCTACCGAGCATGCTAATTTAATTCTATGCACTTTCTATCATTTTCCTGTTTCATTTTTAATTTGGGATAATTTTAATTGTGTTCTATTTTTAGAGAGACATATTTTAAAAGGAACCAGATGGCTTGCTCGAGAATTGTCAAACCAATGATAATTAGATTTTGTGTTACCAGAGGAATATACAGCGAGCACACACACACACACACACACACACAGAGAGAGAGAGAGAGAGAGAGAGAGAGCCTTCAAATTATAAACTGTAGTCTTTTACTCAATTTCCTTGGGGATAGTCCCGTTGAATTCAAAGGGAGTTTCTTTTGACTCTGAGCAGTCATGTTTTGCTATCAAATAAGTGGTTTAACAGTGCAATCCTATATAAGTCTACTCAGAATTTGGTCCCACTGAGTTCAAAAGTGCTTACTTCCAGGGAAGTGGGTATAGGATTAAAAGAAGCAGTCTTTTAATTTTATATTTGGTTTTGACTCTTTGTTTCTTTGAGTATGGAACTAGTTATCTAGCTATTTATCTAAATAAATAAATACCTATTTAGGGGAAGGAAGAGTTCTGTGCTTTGCTAGTTAGACCCTTTTAAAAAAGGAAATAAGTAACTTTATTAAGTACCTATGTAATTTACTATCATTTATTAGTGATATGAATCATTTGCTCTGCAGGCACTTTTTGTCTGACTGAGCCATACAGCAGCCAGAAAGATTGCCAGATTGATTTGCGCTGACAAGTGGACAGGTAGCCTTCTCTTGCAAGATTATAGACCCTTGCTAATGGCATGAAATATAATGTCTCCCAGCCCCTTATAACATTTCAGGTGCTCACCCCTTGGGTACTTGTCAAATCGCCAGATACACATTTGGTATTTAATGTTTGATAGCACTGCTGCTGTTGTAAGGTTTTTGTGCTGTGTTCTTTTGCAGGGAATTTGTAACCATACAAACACTTCACTTTTTGACATTTGCATATTTTATATGTACCCGGCTTGCCCATTAGTACAGCCCCTGATGCAGTCAGTCCCCCCGAGTCCCAGTGACAAAGGGAAAATATGATGTGCATGGTACAATGAGTTATATTTGGCTGCATGATATGAAAGCACTTCAAACTGCCTGCTGACAAGCAAGAAATCTCTCGGTCAAATTAGAACAGTGGTGTCAGGTGTTAAGATCCTATTGTCAGGCTCCTGCTCTTTCTGCAGCAAGAAGGTTTGACTCTGGTGCATTCTTTAAATGCGCTTTTTGTTCGTAGAGGTCTGAATTATTGGGAGAAAGTTGGGGAAGACGCCTCATTTTAAAAACACAGGTGGCAGGCAGGCATTGTCCACAAGAAATCTACAAGCCACACCAGCTTACACCAACCAAATTTTTCCAAAATTACACAGGTAACCAGGCAGACCTGTGACAAATGCAGAAGCAGGTACGTTTGACGTTCCCAGGGCAATGCAGATAAGTAAGTCCTATAGCAACACCACTGGTGGGAACCAGTCAAAATACAGCTGATCTTGTCACCCATTCATCCTCTCATTGCTCAAGAGGTCATTCTTTTGAGATGGTAATTCTTTTGAGATGGTAAATACCTTCGTTCTTGAATCCAGGTCCCAGACCTACCCTAAAAAGGTAAAGGGACCCCTGACCATTAGGTCCAGTCATGATTGACTCTAGGGTTGCGGTGCTCATCTCGTTTTACTGGCTGAGGGAGCCGGCGTACAGCTTCCGGGTCATGTGGCCAGCATGACTAAGCTGCTTCTGGTGAACCAGAGCAGCACACAGAAACGCCGTTTACCTTCCTTACAGAGCGGTACCTATTTATCTACTTGCACTTTGATGTGCTTTGGAACTGCTAGGTTGGCAGGAACTGGGACCGAGCAACGGGAGCTCACCCTGTCATGGGGATTTGAACTGCCAACCTTCTGATTGGCAAGCCCTAGGCTCAGTGGTTTAACCCTCAGCGCCACCCGCGTCCCCCTGACCTACCCTATTCATACACAAAATATGCCCTTAAAACAGGATTTGTAAGTGAAAAGAACCATTGGGAGTGGTTTTCCCCCCCAAGATATTTCCTTCTGCTAAAGCTATGGTTTTCCCAGTAGTGATGTATGGAAGAGCTGGACCATAAAGAAGGCTGATTGCCAAAGAATTGATGCTTTTGAATTATGGTGCTGAAGGAGACTCTTGAGAGTCCCATGGACTGCAAGAAGATCAAACCTATCCATTCTGAAGGAAATCAGCCCTGAGTGCTCACTAGAAGGACAGATCCTGAAGCTGAGGCTCCAATACTTTGGCCACCTCATGAGAAGAGAAGACTCCCTGGAAAAGACCCTGATGTTGGGAAAGATGGAGGGCACAAGGAGAAGGGGACGACAGAGGACGAGATGGTTGGATAGTGTTCTCGAAGCTACCAGCATGAGTTTGACCAAACTGCGGGAGGCGGTGGAAGACAGGAGTGCCCAGCGTGCTCTTGTCCATGGGGTCACGAAGTGTCAGACATGACTAAATGACTAAACAACAACATTTCCTTCTGCAGAGGAATATTTGGCATCATTAAGAGTCTCTAGATGGCTTCAGGATAGCTCTCTTGTACTATTCCAGACATGTGGTTTATATACTGTACGTGTGTTTACCTTGTCTCCTTATGAACATTCATGTTATTTATGACACCTTAGAATTCTTATAACAATAAGTGTCCATTGATTAGCAAGTTGCAGGTATTTGCATTTTGCCTTTCTACCAGGAAAAGTGGCCATTTACATGTTTTCTTGATCAGAATTATTTAGTTGTATAGGAGCTGGTTTTGGGACTATATGACTAGGAGAATTCTACAAATGCATTTAATTTTATGGGTACCAAAATCCCATTTCGGTGCAGGCTTGTTGTTTTTTTACAAAGAGGTATTAGAATACAGTAGTAGTCAAAGAAGGTGGGTTGACTATATGGCTGAGTGCAAGAACTTTCTCCACAGCAGCTCAGCAAAATGTCAAGCAGCTTGAGATGCAAAATGTTATTGCATTCAGAATTATTTTATATGAAGACCTGCTTAGTTGTTTAAATCTTGGCTATTTCTGATTATAAATTGGAGTGAGTAGTCAGTATTATGAGGATCAGTCACTTGTCAGTGCCCTTTTAATTGTTATTTTAAAATAGGATCTTTGTCCAGATTTTCACTTTGGGGGATATGCCAACCCTATGTGAAAGGAAGAGGGGAACTGGATTCTCTCTCCCATTCCCGAAACTTTCAAGGGATGCTTATTAGGGATACTTTGGATTATAATCTGTTGTAGTGATTGTATAGACCAGCAGGTGGCAGTTAGTGTACGCAAATGCAAGGGGGAATCTAGTCTATGTAATTTATAATGAAGTTTCCATCTCTCTCTCTCTCTCTCTCTCTCTCTCTCTCACACACACACACACACACACACACACACACACACACAACTCCCAAGTCTCTAACAGCTGTCTATACAGAGAAATGCAGTAGGAAAGGCTTCTCTGGTACTGGAAATCCTTTACCTGTTACATTTCTGTGTGTCAGTCAGGTGATCTGGTATAGGAACAGCATCAGTAAAACAAACACACACACCAAGCCTAATTTATAAAATGTGTCATCTTATAATGGATAGCCATTTCAGAACATAAGAAGGGACGTGTTGGATCAGACCAAAGGTCCAAACCAGCCCATCTTATTTCCTGCATTGGCTAGCTGAGTCCTTCTGGGAAGCCCACCAGCAAGATAGGAAAGCAACAGCCTTCATTGTTTGGTAGCAAGTATTCAGGGATGTGGGTGGCGCTGTGTGTTAAACCACAGAGCCTAGAACTTGCCGATCAGAAGGTTGGCAGTTCGAATCCCCGCGATGGGGTGAGCTCCCGTTGCTCGGTCCCTGCTCCTGCCAACCTAGCAGTTCGAAAGCACCTCAAAGTGCAAGTAGATAAATAGGTACAACTCCGGTGGGAAGGTAAACAGCATTTACATGCACTGCTCTGGTTTCACCAGAAGTGGCTTAGTCATGCTGGCCACATGACCCAGAAGCTGTACCTCCCTCGGCCAATAAAGCAAGATCAGCGCCGCAACCCCAGAGTCGGCCACGACTGGACCTAATGGTCAGGGGTCCCCTCCTTTACCTTTACCTTTATTCAGGGACTAATCACCTCTGAACCTGAATGTCTTCAGTTCATTTGTCTAATTCCAAACTCCACAAGCGTTTCTGGATGTTCTGGGAAAATGATATTGGTGACAGTAGAAATAATATCAAAATATACTAGAAATGCTGGGAAAGCATTATTCAGTGTTATTAAGTCCCAAGTGTTATTAAGGCCCAAGACTACAAAGAACTCATCTAACCAGATTAATGGGCAACAAAATGACAAATGAGGGTCAATGTGATTAATAGTGGAAAGGAATCAGTGCTGGTTCTGCAGTTCCATCATTTACAGGAATCTACCCCTTGATTCTGCTACCTGTGTGGGTGTAACCAGAACAGAAGCTGCTCCTACTAATTTACTTGGCTCTTACCAGTGGGGACTATCATCTCTCCCCCCACCTCCCCAGGAATGCCCCTGGATATGGCACTACACTATGATGAAGCATTATTCCCAGGGGGCATTATGTCCTAGGAATCTGGCCAGCAGACTGCTAAGAGCAGCCAAGTTGCTACCCGAAGTGGCAGCAGGACTTTTCCTTTTTGTGAGAGAAAGAAAAACCTTCAGCCATCTCTTGTTTGAAGGTAAGACACCTCCCCAGTTATTACAATTTGCCCCCAACCAAAAGAACTGTGCAAGGGGCAATGGCCCTGCAAAAGTGGTGGTGGATATTTGGCTCAGCTTTAAGTAGTCCCCTGCATAATGGTATACTTTTCATTTTTTGAATGTTTCAATTAATTTAAAAAATAAAAATAAAAAATACTGGAATTGTTTGTATTTGGGGGTCTAATGTCTTTGCAAGTACAGGGTGCTTATAGTTCCACAACCAGTTCGTGTTATTTATCTTCCTAAGAGAAGGGAGATCACTCACTCACTCACTCACTCACTCACTCACTTGTGCTCATTCAGGTTGCCTTAGCATTGCTCAACCATAGGAACCAGTTCCAACCTGCATGGGCAAAAGCCAGATCTCTGGTTTTGCCTTTTGTTTCTGCAGCACAGGCATAAATAGGATCCTTCATTGTTCTGCAGAAATACAGTAACTGTTCTGTGTGCTGCGCACAAGGTTTTTGCCACTTGCCCAAGACAGTTGCTGTATCAAGGCAGCTACTCTTTCCCTCAAGAAATTGTTGCTTTTCAGCCTAGGGACCAGGCTAGATACCCCCTCTATATATGGTTTTTGTTCTGTAATTGGCTGGGGGGGGGAAGGAATGCCAAACAGCCTCTGATGTCGACTGAGGTGGGTGGGGAGGGGAAGTTTAACATTTCCTCCCCCTTTCACAGCCCCAACAAAAACCCACCCCTCTGAGATGCTATTTGCATTTCAGTGGAAACCTCCATGGATGGAATTTTGGGAAGACGCTGACATAAAAGCTCTATTTATGTGTTTGAAATCATGTTTGTGGGCGTGAAGTCTGTAGGGAGTGGGGTCGCAGCCCATCCTGTAAAAAACAGGATCACCCTGTTTTGGGACAAAAATGTCCCCTGTTCTGTTTGGACTTCAAACGGGAGACCTTTTCTTTTGTATTTGAGCTCGGCCAGCCCAAAATGGCGGTTGTGTCATGGTTGGTGCGGCTGATGAGGAGCTTGGCCCAGCATGAGTGACAATAGAGAGGAGAGAAAAGACCTCTTCTCCCTCCCTCGTACCTCCTTCCTTCCTCCTCACTGGCGCTCCTCCTCAGCCACTACCCACCGGTCAAGAATGGTGCAGGTCTGCTGCCACTTAGCCGCCTCCACCACCCCAACCTGACCTCTCCACTTCCCTCCTCCTCCATGCTCAAGTCTTTTCCTATGCCTGCATGGGCAAGAGGCTAGAGCTGTGGTTCAAGTTGCCTATGGGAGCTGGCCATCTGCCCCTGGCTCCTGACGTGAGTCAAGGGAAAGAGAGGGGCCAGGGTGGTGAGGGAGGTGGGAGGCTAAACGCAGGGAACCCCCCCCCTCCACAAAGGGGGGGGAGAATTTGGTGTCATGAGTGTGTGTGTGCCCCCCAATCCTCACCCCCAACCTGCCCTGTGTTTTGCCTGACCAAAGGTGCCAACCCTAGATAGGGGGAGTGACTGCAGGCATGGTACCCCATCCATTCCTGTCCTTGCCTCCTTTCCCTGTGCACTTTATGCCCATATGCGTTTTTCCTGAATGGATAAGAAGGCAGCAGATGCACAACAGGCACCAGCTTCAGTGATTTAAAGGGGAATTAGACAAACCTATGGAGGACAGATCTTTCAGTGGCTGCTAGCAGTGAGGTTTAGGCCAGTTAAAGCAGTTGTTGGGAAGCAATGAGGGAAGAGGACTGGACGCATCTGGTTGGCTAATGGAGGTAGTCAGATGCTAGAGGGACTGTCTGCAGAGTTCCTCTTATGTTCTTAAAATTGAATATTTGATGGCTACATCAGAGAGAGAGAGAGGAGGAAATAGAGAGTAAGAAATGAAAGCAACGGAGGCATTTTCTGCCTTGGAATCCTAGCCCAGAGCGGCTGGGGAAACCCAGTCAGATGGTGTTATGTACTAAGCTTGGATCCTAGAACAATAAGCAAGTAGGATCCTAGAATGCAACAACTGATTGGCTTGCAGGAAAAGACCAATCAGGTTCCAGGAGGGAAGCAGAATCAGCCAATCAGATGGGACTCATTGTGTAAATAATGTATATAAAAGCCTGAGGTTGGGGGGCAATTCAATCACTGTTTTACAAGCTGCTATAAAGAGCATGAAATCACTACAGGACTCCCGAGTATATTTCAGATGGGCAGGGTACAAATAATGGTTTATGGCAGGTATTATAGAAAAATAGATGTCCATTGCCTAGCATCCATTTAACATTTCCCCAAAAAGCTCAAAACAATTTTGCATTATCTTAGTAACCCTTACAACAGGCTGTAAGAAAGGCAAATATTGTCTCAACAATATAGAAGGAGCGGTGCTAGTGCCATGAGATTGTGGTCTGAGGACTTCTCAGCACAGGCCCTAGCTATCTACTACTATACATCTGCTCTCCAAACAGTACATTATACATTTATAATATAATCAATGAAAGTTGCAGCTCCACTAAGTGCAACATGGAGGGATGGAGTGTTCTTGGATAGGAAAGCTTCTTTTATGCCACTTGGTAGGAAACAGAAGCCAGCCTGTGCTTGCTCGTATGTTGGAAAGGTGCCATATATCTCTGGATGGACTAAAAAAAGACTTGGCTGCTGAATTAATTTAGGTTTATCAGCAGTCAGAACAGGAATCTTCAATATAAGTTTAGGGGGTAGTTGGGAAATTTGGAAGGATTTGGGTGTTTGGGTAGTTGGGAAATAAAATATGAAAGCAAGTAGGTCATTTTTCTGTGTGCAAACACCAGCGATCTGTATTTGTGTGAATGGGATGAAGGAATTACCCCCAGACACACCAGACACAATTCAAGCTGGCTAGTGATTGTTAGCATTCAAACACTGGCAGAAGCTGAACTGCAACAGAATTCCTGTTGGAGGAGTACACTTTTTGTGGATGCAATCACACTGGGTTTAAGAAAACAAGAAAGTGAATGTTTATTAATAATGGAGAGTGCCTGGTGCTGCCTGATAATTTTTAGAAACAAACAAACATGTTTCTTTAAAGGATAGTGTAAGTTGTGTGTTTGGTCATGTCATGACAATAATTTTGCTTGGACTAGTTGTGAATTCATACTGGGTTGCGATCTTGATTCTAAATGGCGCCTGACGATATATCGAGAAGTGGCTGAGCGTGTTCCAAAATAGAATGAGTGGTGCCATGTTCCAGTCTACCATCTTGAATCATGATGGCACCCGGCATCCAAACATTGATGGAGGCCATTGCCCCCCTACCTAGGAACCCTCATGCCCAATTTGGGGTCACTATCTTGAGAGGCAGCCAAACATATGCCCCCAAATGGGTAACGTTCTTCCAAATTCATGTTTCGGTCCCCCATCTTAAATCAAAATGGCTCCTGGTATCCAAACATTGACAAAGGTCACCTCAGGATCCCTTCATGACATTACATCAAGAGGTACCCAAGCGTCAAAGTAGACCCCCACACGTTAGGAACTCGCAGGAGGAAGGTGACATGTTGTTTGGACCAGGAACCATAGTCTAACAAACTGGCCCGTTTAAGAAGCCAGCTTCATAATCCATGGATTGTAGTTGTCCTGCTTTGAAACTGAGCAGAATTTGTTATAAACCACAATACCTTGTCTGGGTGATACAACAGACTTGGAAGAATTGCAGGGCAGACACTGAGTAGGGAAACACAGAAAAGCAAAATCTATCTTGATACTAAAACTTATTAGCTTCCGTTGATCATATCACCTTCTGCTCTGTTAAACACCATTGCCTACAGGTGTCCAGATTTGACAGGAAGAATTTCCATTTATTTTATCTCTGCCCACCCTAAGCAGCAGTAAAAGAGAGGACTTGATAAAGAGAGGTTCTTGATACAGAGTTTGGTTTGTTGCTACAGAAATTTTCCCTAGTTAATAGGTGCTTTGCCACAGCACCTTGCTGCTTGGCAAAATGGTAGGTGGATAAATGCAAGTTTGAGTGATTATAAGCTTGCATTAGATTTGTATGGGTGTGCCATTAACTACATTTGGGAGGTCTGAATAAATTTATTGATATAACTTGGCTCAGTATTGCAATAAAAACACGTCTTCTTCTTATGTAAAACATTGTTGCAGCGGCACAGTGTGATAGGAATTTTGAGGTCTTAGATATATGTTAAATGTTCATAAGTGTACCAACCAAGCACGTACATAGATCAGCACAGGAAGACTGACCTGGAACCATTTTGATTCCCAAACTGTCCCAAACTGACCAAATGTTTTCTCTGCAAGGTCAAAGGAAAATGGAAAAGCCTCCCCATTGTCTTTTCTTTCACAAATCCTGTCTTAAGGGTATGTCTGTGTTTGAATAGGGTGTGAGCCTGTGACCTGGCCCAGGAACTAAGTATTTATCATTACAAAAGACTGCCCAGGCTCCCCAGGCAATCCAATCAAGTAACCTGCCAGACAGGAGATAAACGACAGGAGAAAAACCACATTCAAATTTCTGTTTTAGACCGCCTTTTCTGTGATGTAGGTATGATGTACCTGGGGGGTGGTCTTAGGTTACACCCCTTCTGTGATGTATGTATGATGTTTCTGGGGGTGGTCTTGATCTACAGGGTGGCAATTTCAAAAGTCCATATAAGGCCTTGCATGCCATTGTTCTGGGTTCTTCCTCCTTTCCTGCGGGTAAGAGGAGCACCCTGTTGCAACAGATCAATAAAGATCAAGCTTACTAGCTGTTTCGTTTCTCAATATTCTCTGGTTGGCCTCTGTTATTTTCTCCTACCAATAGGGAACCTATGTAAGGACTCTGTATGGGCTCTTGGATACCCCATAAGGCAAAGGGGCAATTTTTGTTTACAACAACAGTTAAGGGCTGAAGAAGATATTCTGAGATGGATCCATGACCAGTTAATGGTAGGGTGGGGGGGGGAGGGATGATGTGCAAAATAAAAGGCACAATTTTGAGCTCAAAATAAGATGTTATAGACTGCCACTTGCTCAATATTTTCATTATTGGGTTTAGGAAAGGATGCAGGAGTGTGATAGTGAAATCTGCTGATGAGACAATGTTAGGAGGCATTTTCAATAAAGGTAAGGACTGGAAAATTATGCAGGATAGATAGCCTTGTCTTAAGGACTGATATAACAATAATTAACTGGATGGAATTCAGGAGGACAATGAGAGACGACATTTATTGACCTGTGGCTGATTAATAAGTTCTTTTTGTATTTGCCAAATACCTGCTAGGAAATAAACAAATGATAAACTTATGAACCAGCACCGTGGGAGGCAACTGATAAGAAGGTGGATGTGAGGAAGGAATTTTCAAAACAGCTTGACATATTGTCAGCGGCTGCCTCGGGTCTCAGCTCACAAAAGACCAACGCCAAGCTCTTCTTATATACAAGGATGTTTATTGCCGTTCATTATTGGTTCCACAACCGAGGCGCGCAGCCCCTAGTCTCTAACGTCAGACATTTGTAGTCCCCTCTGAATCGGTCCCGCCTCTACACCAACTCAAGAGGCTTGTGCTGGACCACCTCTTCCTGTCTTTCCTTTTCCGCAGGGTCTTCCTGCCCCCCTGGGTTCCTTCCCTCCTGCTCTCTCCTGAAGCGGATTCCTCAGATGCCTGTTCCCCCCTCCTTCGTGCTTTGGGGCTGGGCTCCTCCTCCGGGCTTTCTCCATTTCCGCGCGCCTCCACATTTGAACTTGGTGCGCGCTCGCTACCCCTGACCTTCCTTTTGACACTTACACTACTCCCTGTACTACTCTCCGCCTCTTCCGGCAGGACGTTCTCCCCCGATCTCCTTCCCCTGTCTCTTTCCTGCTCCGCTCCGTGTGTCACACTGGGAACCCCCCTCTCTTCCCTTTGTTCCTGCTGGGAAGCCGGCCCCGATCTCCCACTCCCGCTCGGGGTTTCCCTGCTGCTTCCCTGCTCCTGGCAGGTCCCCCCTGTGACCCCCCCTTGTCCTGACTAGGGGCGCCCCCTCCTGAGAATCCTCCGATTCACTTGAGAGACTCATGAAAGATCTCAAGTCATTGTCATCCTCCTCCTCACTGTCCTGGGATTCTTCCTCGTCGCTCTCCGTCTCCTCCCTCACCTGTGTGGTGTAGTGGTTAAGAGCGGTAGTCACGTAATCTGGGAAACCGGGTTCGTGTCTCCGCTCCTCCACATGCAGCTGCTGGGTGACCTTGGGCCAGTCACACTTCTGTGAAGTCTCTCAGCCCCACTCACCTCACAGAGTGTTTGTTGTGGGGGAGGAAGGGAAAGGAGAATGTTAGCCGCTTTGAGACTCCTGAAGGGGAGTGAAAGGCGGGATATCAAATCCAAACTCTTCTTCTTCTTCTTCTGTGCCTCTGTCTTTGAACCCCTGACACATATCTAATAAATATAGGTTGAAATTAATATTACTATACAATAAATTAGAATGGCCTCCCCTACACTATTGTTTATTAGGAATGAGAAGGGTGAATCCTTCTGAGCTTAGCTGAAAGTCAGGCATAAGAAGAAAAGGGGGGAAACACAAATCTACATTATGATAGGACATTATTATTATTATTACTAGAATTTATAAACTGCCCTATACGCAGAGGTCTCAGAGCAATTCACAGAAAATATATATAATCAGAATAAAAACAACAACCCAATAACAAACAGACCCCAAGAAAAGAGCCGCATTTTAAAAGGTTATAGGATGTCAAACAGATCAACCAAAGGCCTGGTTAAAAAGGAACATTTTTGCCTGTTACCTAAAGGTGTGTAATGAAGGCACCAGGTGAACTTCCCTGGGGAGAGCGTTCCAGAGATGGTGAGCCACTGCAGAGAAGACCCGTTCTCATGTCGCCACCCTCTGAACCTCTCAAGGAGGAGACACATGGAAAAGAGCCTCAGAAGATGATCTCAGGGTCCTGGTAGGTATGGGAAGAGGTAGGTCAAAACCAGCACTTTAAATTGGGCCTGGAAACTAATTGGTAGCCAGTTCCTTTTCAAAACTCCATGTCACACATCATTGGCAGCAGGACAGCAGCACACCCTCTCCCCTTCTTCAACATGTGAGCGCTCCACATGAAAGTAACACGTGAACAGAGCTGAAATAAGTAGTTAAATATGAGAGGAGGGAAGTAGAAATATAAGGGAGGGAGGAACATGTGAGCACAGGTCTCATTTCTGTAGGTCCAAACCATGTTGCATGGGATCTCCGAACCAGCTCTGTGTTAGAAGAGATCCTGAAATTTAACCTTCAGTATAAGTAGAACCCCATACAATTTCAAACAAAGCATCCCCATTGTTTCCTATATACAACAGACAAGGCAAAGCAAGTTTTTCCCCCTTGATGGCTTACCAACCATCCTCCAGGGCAGGTCTTCTTGTAGCACAATTGGACTGCAATCTGTAGCCTCTTACCTGAGAGTTAGCCCCACTAAACTTAACGGGAGTTCCTTTTGAGAAGACTTGTAGAGGATTGCACTGTCCTCACAAGCCCAGATGTAGCGATATCCATCTTCATATGCGAAAAACTGGGTTTCTGCCTTAAGAAACTGTGTCTTTATGGCTTTCAAACTTGAACTATAGTTTATACACGCCATGGGTTAATGTATCGTTAAAACTTGGTTCTTCATTAGACTTTGAAATGTAAATAATTGTGTAAAGATTTGCCATATCTGCTTGCTGAGTGTCTTCAAATAGATACATGTTTTCCAGAGATAATGGATAATGGATATTAGGTGTACTTGGAATTGTAAAAGAGGTCACGCTGTTTCTTTTTCTTCAAGACCTGTAGGCATGTAAATCTCAAAACAAAAACTGAGAAACCATTCATCCACTTGATTAATAATAACTGAAACAAACAAAAATGATTGATTCATTATCTAGGCTGTAACAAAGCAAACTTTAACAATTCCTTGAGTCTGAATATTTGTTTTCAGGATGACCAGTTTGTTTATCTACAAAAGGGAAATTTACAAAGAATATGACTCATCCAACTCCTTTAAGTCAGAAGAGCAGCTTTTACTGTATACTATTTTGATACATGTTAGCATCTATTTAATCAGAAGTTGTTGTTTTTTTCAAATTGGGGGTTCATCTGGACATCCAGGAACTTTAAGATAAAAGTGATGAATGGATGGCATAAGATGGATAGAAATAGGTCAGAAAGAATCTGCACCATAACTCCCACTTTCCTTTAGCTTGTAACACCACAGAACACACCAAGGCCACTTACTTGATAAATAAGACTGGTAAATTTCCTCCTCCTCCTCCTCCTTGAAAACAAAAGGAAACTGTTCCTTGCTTCTATAGTGCAACTCTCTTCCAGTTAATTTTGCATTAATATTCCACATAATGACTGAACACAGGATACATGGCTTCAAGATAGCTTTCATATTGTACTCTTGCATGCCACCCCAATCTCTGAGCAGTGTGAGATTTCAGGGGGTTCAGGTGCTTATCAAGGGTTCGTGTTTCTTTTTGGGAATGATGCGTAGCAGAGAGTGTGGCATCTTTATGATATGTGGTTTATTTACACATATATACAACTTGATTCTGTGGTGGAGGAAGAGTTCACAGCATTAACAGCCAGAAAGGATCTTGTTTCTCTCCTAGCAAGAGCGTTCAGAAATCAAACATCATGATCTCCTTCTCTGACTTCTAGGTGGCATTACAGCCAACTCCCAATTCTCAACTCTGCCTTTTGTCCTTCTCACTGTTGAAGAGTTGGAGGAGGGACCCTTTCCTTTGTTCTCTTAATGGCCCATTACCTTTCCCTTGTTCTCTCTTAATGGCCGATCACTTTTCATTTGTTTTCTTAATGGCCCATCACCCAGGTGATTACACGAACACAGGAAGCTTCCTGTCTTATATTTTAGCACTTGCTGGTTCCAGGGTTAGAATGCGTCTGGTAACCACAAACTCATAACAGTACTAATGCCCCATCAGTTATTTAATTTACTAGTTGCTAGAGAGTGCTCAGCTTATTCAGAAAAGTTTTTAGCAGCTTCTTCCTCTAGTTTTCATTCTATCTCTTTAAGGAACTATGCTTAGAGCAGAGCTACAAAGAAGATCGCTTCTTTTACTGGAAAGTAATGGCTTATGGCCACAAAATCCCCTTTTGGCTGAGCGGGGAGAACTGCTTATGGTAATTTCATCACTAAGTACGTCACTTTTGTAGCATCTGCATGCAGAGGTTCACTGAAGTTCAGCTATCTTACTTTGCTCCCCATTGCCTAGTTCACGCTGAACAAAAAGCTGTACTTATTTCTGGCAACGAACAAAGGAATATAAGGGTGCCACATTTGAAAATAAGAATGTGTTATCCTAATATCCTCTCTTGCAAGGAGAGTCACGGAAAGTTTCCCAAAATCCTAGAGTTGTCTTCAGCATTCTGCTAACCAATCCAGGGCCATGAACAGTCACTCAAGGGAACAGATTCCAAAGATGGCACCATTTTCCTACCACAAGTCTTCATCTGCATTTGGCATTTAAAAAACGAATGAGCTTCAGTTTCAGGAATAGACATTAAAGGTTCTATTTAAATAAACCATGGAGGAAACGTCCCTCCTCTGCCCCCTGAGATCAAACATTTTATAAGCGGCACCAATGGTCATATAATGTACTGTTTTTATGGGCTTACAGGGACCGGCATGTCATTACAGGTACTGGGATCCTGGAGGAGCTATCTGTACATTGGCTGGGAAATCATCCAAAATATCCACCTGAATGATCTTGGATGTCCTTTTATGCTGCTTAATTGTCCAACCACTGCAGTTTGCTCAGCTCTCAGATTAAGAGCCAGGAAAGAGATTAAACTGTTTATAGCCTGGTGACCAGTTGGGCTACTTTTAGATAACCTTTTGATGTTCTTATTGGCAAGCGAACCCACAGTTTTCTGAATGTTTGTTCTGATTAAGATACATATATGACATAAACAGCTGGCTCCTGGAGGGCCGACACAGAGGTGACACAGAAGTTGGTTACTATTCTACACAGGCTATTTGGCCTCCTCAGAAATAAAGTTCATTTAACCACTAACTCGGCTCACAGTGAGTTTCTGTGTGATCAGCTGAAGACAAAAGAACCACATACAATGCACTGCAGCAACCTTGTCTGAAAATTAGCAGAGCATGGACTAGAAAGAGTAAATCATCTCTGTTCAAAAGCTGCCAAAGAAGGCAGGAAAGCACTCCTGGCCACTGAGGCCTCCTGAGTCTCTAGTGACAGTGCTGCTGGGTAAGCCCTAAGCTAAGACCTGCTCCTTCCAAGAAAATACAGTGGTACCTCAGGTTAAGAACTTAATTCATTCCAGAGGTCCGTTCTTAACCTGAAACTGTTCTTAACCTGAAGCACCACTTTAGCTAATGGTGCCTCCTGATGCTGCCGCACCGCCGGAGCACGATTTCTGTTCTCATCCTGAAGCAAAGTTCTTAACCTGAGGTAATATTTCTGGGTTAGCGGAGTTTGTAACCTGAAGCGTCTGTAACCCGAGGTACTACTGTACAACCCTGTCCAGCGCAGGCTGTTTCCTAATGTCTCAGAATCGAGAACTTGGAACACATGCCACTTCTGCTTACTGTTTTACCACATCCACATTTGAGTATCTTTTTAATTTATTTTAAATATTGTTTTCTGTGAAATGTGGGGAAGCTTCTGACATTTACAAAATAAAGAAAACACCCTACATTTCATCCTTAAAGATAAAACCAAACCATAACTGGAAAAGCATCAGAGAAGTCTAGTCCTTTGGGAGACCCAAAACCTGGTGTCTAAACATTTGTTTTGATCTGCTCCCTGAAAGTTAGGAGGGCATGGGGGGGGTTGGCCACTCAAAAATAAAAGGATTTTTGGGACAGGGTAGGCCCATGGCACAAATTTGCATAAGAGCTCCATATGCTGATTTATAGGCGTATGAAATTAAGATGGCGTGTGGCTGAGATTTTGCCAATGCTGTGCTTTGCAGTGTCCAGCTGCCCTTTCTGCAAAGTAACAACTCTTCTTTATAGTATTATACTAAGGAGCAGGAAGTCTGGGATCTGCCACAAAAGACCTGGAGCTCAGGCCTGCCAGACCACCATTTAACAAAACTCCTGTGACAAGCTTCTTTGAACAGGGACTTGGAGGACAGAGGAACCACTTCTGTAAAAGCAGAATGAATGGGAAGACTCGTGGTTTAGGCACTCTAAATTAGGAATGCATACTCTTCCCAAGTGTCCCGATTTAACTGGGACATCCCAGATTGACAGAAGCCACCCCAGCTTTTGATCCCAATCCCAGGTGTCCAATTTTGGGGCTCATTGTTTGTTTCCATGCTGTGGTGCAAGCAGAGCCTTGCAGAGCCAGGCAGAGGCCCGGGCCAGGTAGATAATGTGCCCCCCCCCTTTTTTTACCCTGGGGATAACTGAAGTCTTATAAATAAGTAAGTATATACGGTAAATAATTTTCACAAAAGTTATGCTGACAAATAATTTTATTTTAAGGCTTGAACCATATCTGCATATAAAGACAAAATGGGAAATATAGATATATATTAGTGCTTTTTAAAAATACATAGGGGAAAGGATTATTTTATGTATTTACATTTAAAATTGCTTTCCTATCTTTCCTTTCTGCAAATTCTTGAATTACGCAGGAAAAATCAAACAATTTTGCCTTATCATGGTTTATGTTTATCATTGCTAAACCGTTTAGGCGTTCTCAAGCCATTGTTGACCGAAAGAAAGACTTAATTCGTTTTAATATATTGAAACTTCTCTCATTGGAGGTCGTTGTAGCTGGTAATGATAAGAAAATGCGTAATTCAATTAAAAGATTTGGAAAAACATTTTCCAACTTCATGGCCCCAGGGAATCTGACCACCACCGCCGCCGCCTTTGCGCCTCCGCGTTCGCCCCAGTGCATCCCTGCGATTGTGAATGTGCTGACTGAGGCCCCCTTTGGAATCGAAGGCCCGGGCCAAGTGGCCCATATGGTGCCCCCTCTGTCTGGGCCTGGGTGCAAGTCAGGTGGCTCACATCAGAGTGTGGGACCCAAAAACAGTCAAGGGGGGGAAATTACCTTGATGCCACATATCATCGCTCCCCTTCCTCCATCCACTGTGGCACTTCTGGAAGCTGCCTTCTGGAAGTATGTCTGTAGCATTGGAGGAGGAGGCAGAGGCTGGTCTGGTCCATGTAGCATCTCCTGACACTGGGCAGGACAGGGTGACCTTCCTCAGGCTGCTCTGGTCTGTGTGGTGTCTCCTGAAGCTGCAAAGCAGGAGCCTGAAGACACTGGACAAAGGTAGGAGAGGGGAGGGATGGGGCAGGCGGGTGAGGACGGGGGCAGAAGCAGGGAGAGGTTGTACGAATGAGCGACGGGATTGGCTGGATGGTGGGGATGGAAGTGTGCCCCAAATTTTCCTCTCAAAATGTTAGGGGGTATGAGAAAATTCTGGGCTTATAATAATAATGATCCTCTAAGATTTAGAAAACAGCTAGATATGTTTACTCAGAAGTAAGCCCTATTGAGTTCAATATAACTTATTCCTGTGTGTATTACAGCTGCACTTATTTATTTTTTAATCTTAAGGCACAGAAGCGTGTTTGTTTCCCTCTCTTCCACAAGTAGCCCAGGGCAGATAACAAGTTTTATAAAGCGAATATATCAACATCACTACTGTTTTGAACTGTTCTTAATATTTTGTGTTTTTAGGGTTGCAACATACCCTGGGACTTTAGGGCAAAGGGCAGGTAATACATAATCATAATAAAAATAAAATATGAATATATTAAAATGATAACACTAAAATCACCAACACACAATAAAATGGTATCTGAGTTTAAATACTTTGTTAGAGGACCACATTTCCATGTCATGAGATTTTTTTGCAGTTAGAAGCTCAGATCTAATTTCCAAGATGCATCAACGATTTTGTGTCAAGAGACACATAAAAGCTTTCTTTTTTTGAAAACATTTAATTAAAATGTGTAAAAACATTTTAAATAAGCAAAATAGCTTATGAAAACGGAAGCTCTTCTGAGATGCATTGTTTTCAGGAAATAGTGACTTGTTATTATTTATAGCTCCAGACGTGGTATACCAAGATGTGATTCCCACTTCTCACTGCCAGCAGTGATTTTGGCCTTCTTCCAACTTCCTCCTTGAAACAGAAATATGCTTCTTTTGGTGATCTCATTTGTTTTATATTCTCATATTTTTTCCTGCCCCCACAACTCTCCTTCCTTTGGCTAGGCAGCCTTTTAGAAGTGCCATCCAATGTGGAAGTCTTTGTTTTCCCCTTGAAGAGCGATACTTCACTGTTGGCTAAATCAAGAGTTTTACAAATCTAAAAGCAATGTCTTGGATGTGGAATATTATTAATACAGTATAATGAGTGGGAGGGAGTGTTATTGATACCAGGAGGATGGATGAGCATGAATTCAGCAGGGAGGCAGAAAAGTTTGGAGCAGGAGGAATTAATTGAGACAGCTTAGACACCTAAGCAGGCCACACCTAAGCAGGCCACTTGAAGGCCCACAGATTCTCCACATCAGTGTTAGAAACTCAGATAAAAAAGCTAACCACGAAATGGCACCTTAAACCTAGGTTACAGTTGCCGCAATGGAATGTCTAGATACCAATGGGATTTATTGTCATTGTCGTCGTCACCACCATCATTAATTTCATTTCTATACCACTTTATATTTTAAATGAAAAAATCTCAAAGCACTTTACAGAACATGAAAACTGAAAACATAAAAAAAAATCCATGTAGCCCCTTCTAACTCTATAGTTCTATGATTCTTTGAATCCAGAATAAAACAAATTCAAGCTTTGAGAAAATATTTTGGATCCTTCTCTAAGTGACATTTTGCTTTCCCCATATTTATTTACCTATTTGATTTATATAGCTGCCCCATAGCAGAAGTCCTGGAGGAAGCCAGTGTGGTGTAGTGGTTAGAGTGTTGGACTAGGACCTGGGAGACCAGGGTTCAAATCCCCACTCAGCCATGATGCTCACTGGGTGACCTTGCGCCAGTCAGAGCCTCTTAACCTAACCTCACAGGGTCATTGTAGGGATTGACTGAGGAGGGAGGTGAACCATGTACTCCTTGGAGAAAAAGGTGGGATATAAACTCAGTAAATAAAGAAAGCTGGAGGGGCCAGCCAGATGCAGATGTTGCCAACCTGGCATCCAGAGATCTCCACATGGTCACAACTAGACCTGCACCAGTTGCAAAATTCCTGGGGAATTTTGAACACTGCTTCACGTGTGTCACCATCATGCAAGGTTCTGTATGGAATGACAGTAAGAAAAATTGGTCCCTCCCATGAGAATCTTACAATCTATAATTCAACAGGGAGACAAGTAGGCGGAAGAAAGAGGTGATGCTAAATAGGGAGATAAAATGTTTTCGGCTTGATTTTAAGTAAAGCAGAGGTTGCTACTCTTACTGGATTTCTCAGCAGCTTTTGTTACTTTTTTATATAAGATATTTATTAAGATTTTTTTAAGATATTACAATACAAAATGAAAAAGAAAGATACAATAAATAAAATAAAATAAAAATGATTAAAAACCACTCCATTTTTCTATTACTTATTTTCCTTAGCTTGTTTCCCGGACCTCCTCATACCTCCCTTTTTTGTATTCCAGTTCAATTTGTTGGCTCAGCAAATCCTTACCCTCTTTGTTTATCCTAATCTTTGGTCTTAAAATAGTAACATTAGATTTTTCCCTATTAGCAACTCATTTTTCATATTCCCTTAAAGCATTACAGCTGGAAACCACTTAATTTCTATCCAACATCATTCTAACATTCATTAATTTTACAATATTTCTGTAGATAGTCTTTAAATTTCTTCCAATCTTCTTCCACCGACTCTTCTCCCTGGTCTCGGATTCTGCCAGTCATTTCTGCCAGTTCCATATAGTCCATCAGCTTCATCTGCCATTCTTCCAGAGTGGGTAAATCTTGTGTCTTCCAGCTTTTGTTACTATTGACCATTGTTACTATATTCTTGATGCTGAAATCAGTAGGAGGACCTGCTACCTTTACTCTTAGTTGCAGTAATAATCTTATGCCCCGTCATACCATTTGGGGTAAGTGAAGTGCTCGCTGGGGTAATAGGATTATGCTGAATGCAGAGTGGAGAGCAGTGACAATGTGGCAATTAATTGTATCTGGTGGCATTTGTCTGCACAAGCAGGGCTCCAACTTTGCTAGGCTCTTTATGCTTTTGGAAAATGGCAATGAATGGCAAAAACTGGCTAGCTTTGAAAATGAAAAGTTTGAGAAGCTGCCTATTTCATTGTAAATTGTTGATGAGCTTCCTCAGTAGACCTGTATTTCACTTGTGCGTGTCCTGAGAGTCACTTGGCATCTTTGAACTGTGCAAATAGCATGTCCTGGCAGATTGACCCAGTGACTCCCACAGGTCTTTACCAAGACAGAGATGATGTTTGTCAACCTTCCATGATGATGTACCAGTCGTTGATGACTGTCAACTCAAACAGGGTAACAAAACTGTTCAAAACAGGAATGACATGCATGCAAGAGGAGGTGGGGTCCATAAACTGTGAGACTGAAGGGATCATAAACTAGAGGTCCAAGCAACCAAAATAAAACACACATAAATATGAGAAGATAAGATAAATGATTGAGCCGGTGGTTGAGGGACAACTCGAAGCACATTTGGAGGATGTGGACCATTTGGATCCCTTCCAACTGGGATTCAGACCCCATTATGGGACTGAAACTGCCTTGGTCTTGCTGGTTGATGATCTTCCCCAGGCTAGGGATAGAGGTGAAAGCTGTTTCCTGGTTCTGCTGGATCTCTCAATGGTTTTTGATACCATAGATCATGGTATCCTTCTGGACCATTGGGGGGGTGTTGAGAGTTGGGGCACTGTTATGCAATGGTTCCGCTCCTTCATCCTGCGACATGTCCAGAAAATAGTGGTGGAGGGGGTGAGTGTTCGGACTGCTAGGTGCTCACCAGTGGAGTACCTCAGGGCTCCATCCTCTTCCCCATGCTTGCCAACATCTATCTGAAGCTGCTGAGAGAGATCATCGGGGGTTTGGGCTGGGTTTTCAGTAGTATGCAGATGATACCCAGCACTACCTCTTGTTTAAATCGGAACCAGTGAGGGCAGTGAACATCCTGTGTGAGTGTCTGGAGGTGGTTGGAGGATGGTTGGCACCTAACAGATTAAGGTTGAATCCTGACAAGACAGAAGTACTGTTTATGGGGGACAGGGGATGGGCAGGTTTGGGGGACTCCCTGATTCTGAATGGGATAACTGTGGTCCTGAAGGACCAGGTACACAGGCTTGGGGTCATTTTGGACTCACAGCTGTCCGTGGAGGTGCAGATTAATTCTGCGTCCATAAACTAAAGCTAAAATAACAGAGTTTATGAATACATTTATTTTAAAAATAATATGGTCCAGGGCATTGTAATACTGCAAACCCAGAATCCCATTTAATGTTCACTTGCTTTGATGGGGACATGAAATTGTAAGTGACGTAATATTTTGTAAGCAATTTCAAAAAAATGCAAACTTGGTACACATCCCTGCTTATGAGAAAGTGGAGCAAAAATCTCTGCTTCAGCAAGCAGGGGATCCACAGAGGAAGGAACTGGGGGCAAGAAAGGGGAAGTAGGAGAATAATGAAGTCAGAACACAGGTTCTGTGGTGGAACTAAATATTCAAGTGAAGTGATTTTCAGCTAAAATTGATTCAGCTAGGTACAGTGGATCATCAGAATCTGTGGATTTTGCAGAATCCTTCTGCAAGAAACAGTGAGCAGCTTATGACAAATACAGCAATTAAACTCAACAATTGCAAGGCCAATTTCTTAAGAACAGGAATAACAGCAACATGATAGCAAATGCAACACTATATAAAAACACTTCAGTACTATAAATGGAACAACATTATATTGGCATTACACGTTCTAGCAATTACAAAAATAACAAGGGAGCTCGGCAGTTTTATTTTGGTTCTAAATACACCCGTCCCATGATAAATAAATGTTGCTCACAGTTCTTCTCCGGCAGTAACTGAATGGCAAGGAACAGGATTGCGGACAGGTTGGAACTAAAGCAATGGAACAATGTGCTCCTTAAAGCCCAAGGTTATAATTCATTTTTAAACAAAGGTTTGAAAGAGTATTCCAGTACTGAAAAAATATAGCAATGCTTCCTCTATGTGTAGTAGTTTTTCAATTCCTATAAAATGACCAGGGCAATAATGAGAACACTTTACATTTTTTGGGTGCAGACTTGTTGCATCTACACCTCTTTGACCAGTGTAGCTAAATGGGCCCATCCCCTGGAGGGACCCCTATTGCCATGCTGCTTGATGAAATCATATTCCTTAAGCTATGTCCTGTACACATGACAATCTTCTTCTTCTCTGGTGATCACTCGTAGCTGAGTATGATTGTCTTCCATGAACACAGTCTTAACTGAGTCCGTAAGTGACTGTGGAGGCCGATTCTGGATCCACATGTCCTTCTACAGTGGGGACATAGGTTTCCAGGTGGGAGTTGATCATGATGTGCATTTGCCAAGCGAGCCTTCCTCTTAGCACGTTTCTCCCTTTCGTCCTGAGCTTGAGCATCTTCAAAGTCCATGACACCTTTGGTAACGGCTGTTCTCCAACTGGAGCACTTGCAGGCAAGTGTTTCCCATTTGTCAGTGTTTATAATACATTTTTTAAGATTTGCCTTGCAAGAGTTTTCAAACCTTTTTTGTTGACCACCAGCATTACACTTTCCATTTTTAAGTTCGGAATAGAGTACAGTAGTTGCTTTGGAAGACGATCATCAGGCCTCTGCACAACATGACCAGTCCAACGAAGTGGATGTTGAAGAATCATTGCTTCAACACTGGTGATCTTTGCTTCTTCCAGTACACTGACATTCGTCCGCCTGTCTTCCCAAGTGTAAAACTTTTCAGAGATACCATTGATAGAATCTTTCGAGGAGTTGGAGATGGTGTTTATAAGTGGTCCATGTTTCACAAGCATACAGTAAGGTTGGTAGTACAATAGCTTTGTTAACAATACCTGCCCTGGGGCACTAGCTTTCCTTCTTATCCTGCAAAGGAGACCAAACTGATGGCATATTAACATATAAGCAATGCCTGCATGGAGCATCCTTAAGGCTCTTTAGTAGCCTGCCAATAAAATAGCCTGGCTGATTGTGAATATGCAATTTCAGAGTGGCTAGATTCCTCCAAACCCTCCACCCCACCCCATTATAGCAAAGTAGTGCTAATTCTGTACTTGAGAGGCACTTCCGTGTTCTTGCCAGACCAGGTCTGAAGTACGGTATTCATAATTGCTCAAAATTTAAAGGCTGCTCCGTTTCCTGAAAAACAGTGTTTTCAATGAAATATGCTCTGTTGGGCCAAGCCACAATAGATTTACTCATCTGTCTATTAAAGGTGGAGCTGAGAAAGTAAAAGAGTGTTTCTTTTATTTCTATAGGGAGTCAATCAGTGCAATGTCAACTCAGAAATATGTCCCATTGTTTCCAGTGGGGCTTCTAGTGCAAATAGCAACACAAGCTAAATTGTTTGTTTAGGGATGTGGTTCCTTCCTAACTACTCCCTGGTTATCAGAGCAGTACAAATTGTGTAACAATCATATTCTTGGGGTGCGGGGTGTGTGTGTCTGCAATTATGGGGAGGGGGAGCCAGAAAGCTCCATTGTGCAAGTCGAGTTCTGCAAGCTTTTTTTCTAGACGCCCGATTTCAAAGTATTTAAGACATTGCATGTATGATTCACCTCCTCTTCTTCCTTGTCAGAGTGCTTGGTACACATTTGGGGATGCAAAGCAGTGAGTAGCTCTGAACTTCACAGTGCTTTGGATTCTAGCCACAGACTGTTAAAGATCCAGTGAGTATACATGGGCTGCATCCTTCAAAACATCACTTTTTATAATAATAAAAAAGCATAATGGATATAAAACAGTATTTTACCAGGAGGTATTTTCTGATGGTTTTAGCAGCAAATACTCCCTGTTTACTCAGAGAAGATCTCCCAGAACACCTATTTAATGTCTTTCTGGATTATTGACTTTGTCAGAAATCTACTGCCAAGTTCAGTTTTAGATTCCACCCCCCTCCCCGTCTCAGGCTGGGAGATTTTTTCCAATGCACTGTGTTTCAAAAGCAATTACAGTACCTTTAGTGATGCAGTATTTTCCAGTAAGTGTACCTGGACTGTTGAGCTTACTTCACCCCACAGAGGATAGTTCTGTTCCAAATGTAGGTCATTAGTACTCAGCAATTTGTTCCATTACAGCTAATTGCCAAGGTAGAAGTATTATGCTATCCCTTACATTACACACACACATTTTAAAAGAAGCTCTGTAAAATTATTGATGTTCCACAATTCTATCAGTGTTGTCTATTGGGGGTGGGGGGCAGGGGCCGTTCCAAATGAAGATTGCTTAAAATTTTCATTTTAAAACTGAATGTAAATAATCAACCCATTATCTCACCTTTTTTTCCCCTTTTATTATATTAATGTGTGTTTCTGTGTGGATATTTATTAACCTCCTAACTGGCTCTACTAAGGGCTAACAGACAACCCATGATCTAGCAACTAGCCTGTGTGGGGCCGAGATTTCAGAAATCCCAGCTTTGTTCTCATTGTGCAAATTATTATTTTTTGGTCTAGCCTACCATTGTCACATTGATGTAAGGCTAATGCACTGGTCTGAGCTCCTTAATTGAAAGGCAGAACATGGATTAAATGAGACACTCACAGAACCGCCAAGCTCCTAATGGCTACTTTCCCTGCCTTCAGCTACTGGCAAGCAGATTGTCTGATTCATCCCCTACTAACAGATGCAGCCAGTTTTATGTGCCTCTATAAACCAGCTTGGTGTGACCTTAAAGGCCAAGGGAAAGTGTGGGTGCATTGGAAGCTAAGTTGTAAATGAATATTATAGGACTTCTTACATGGCACAAGGCACTAAAACTTGCAATATGCAAGTTTTCTGGTGCATGGCTCAAATTTGCAAGTGGCTTAAATCTTCTGTTGACTCCAGTCAAAGGCTACTATGGGGTGTGGCGCTCATCTCGCTTCAGGCCAAGGGAGCTGGCATTTGTCCACAGTTTTCCGGGTCATGTGGCCAGCATGACTAAACAGCTTCTGGCATGACGGCACACCATGACGAGTGCCAGAACAGACGGAAACACCGTTTACCTTCCCACCACAGTGGTACTTATTTATCTACTTGCACTGGTGTGCTTTCAAACTGCTAGGCTGGCAGGAGCTGGGACCGAGCAACGGGAGCTCATCCCGTTGCATGGATTCAAACCGTCAACCTTCCGATCGGCAAGCCCAAGAGGCTCAGTGGTTTAGACCACAATATGTATGTCAACTAATTCATTCACATGATCAGGCAGAAGGGGTCTTCTTTCAGAATATAGACTCTATGTGATGATGGGGGGGGGGAAGACTCCTGAACAGCAGTTGTGCTTGGAAGTAGCCAGAAATTAAATTACTTGAAGTCTGTGTAAGATATTTAAAGCACCAAGCTTGGGTGGAAAATGCAAAGCTTTCTTTTCAACTAGAAAACTGCAAGCACAACTTCAGGCAATACCAATGAGATGGAAACATGGAAGGTGCCTAAAGAAACCAGGGTGGCTATCTAAAGAACTTTTAACTGAGTTAAGATTTAAAAAGGATGTGTACAAAAAATGGAAAGGGGGGGGGAACCACCAAAGAGGAATTCAAACAAATAGCCAGCACATGTAGACACAAAGTCAGAAAAGCTAAAGCACAGAATGAACTCAGGCTTGCTAGAGAGGTTAAAAGCAACCAAAAAGGCTTTTATGGGTATGTCCATAGCAAAAAGAAGAACACAAGAAACAGTGGGGTCACTCAGAGGAGAAGATGGTGAAATGCAAACAGGGGACAAAGAAAGGGCTGAACTCCTCAATGCCTTCTTTGCCTCAGTCGTCTCCGATAAAGAAAACAATGCCCGACCTGAAGAATTTGGAGCAAATGATTCAGCAGAGGAAACACAGCCCAGAATAACTAAGGAGATAGTACAAGAATACTTGGCTAGTTTAGATGTATTCAAGTCTCCAGGGCCAGATGAACTGCATCCAAGAGTATTAAAAGAACTGGCAGATGTGATCTCAGAACCACTGGCAGTCATCTTTGAGAATTCCTGGAGATCAGGCGAAGTCCCGGCAGACTGGAGGAGGGCAAATGTTGTCCCTATTTTCAAAAAGGGGGAAAGAGAAGACTCAAATAATTATCACCCAGTCAGTCTGACATCAATACCAGGGAAGATTCTGGAGCAGATCATTAAGCAAACAGTCTGTGAGCACCTAGAAAGGAATGCTGTGATCACCAATAGTCAGCATGGATTTCTGAAAAATAAGTCATGTCAGACTAACCTGATCTCGTTTTTTGACAGAATTACAAGCCTGGTAGATGAAGGGAACGCAGTGGATGTAGCCTACCTTGATTTCAGCAAGGCATTTGACAAGGTGCCCCATGATATTCTTGTAAAGAAGCTGGTAAAATGCGGTCTTGACTATGCTACCACTCAGTGGATTTGTAACTGGCTGTCTGACCGAACCCAAAGGGTGCTCATCAATGGTTCCTCTTCATCCTGGAGAAGAGTGACTAGTGGGGTGCCACAGGGTTCTGTCTTGGGCCCGGTCTTATTCAACATCTTTATCAACGACTTGGATGATGGACTCAAGGGCATCCTGATCAAATTTGCAGATGACACCAAACTGGGAGGGGTGGCTAACACCCCAGAGGACAGGATCACACTTCAAAACGACCTTGACAGATTAGAGAACTGGGCCAAAACAAACAAGATGAACTTTAACAGGGAGAAATGTAAAGTATAGCACTTGGGCAAAAAAAATGAGAGGCACAAATACAAGATGGGTGACACCTGGCTTGAGAACAGTACATGTGAAAAGGATCTAGGAGTCTTGGTTGACCACAAACTCGACATGAGCCAACAGTGTGACGCGGCAGCTAAAAAAGCCAATGCAATTCTGGGCTGCATCAATAGGAGTATAGCATCTAGATCAAGGGAAGTAATAGTGCCACTGTATTCTGCTCTGGTCAGACCTCACCTGGAGTACTGTGTCCAGTTCTGGGCACCACAGTTCAAGAAGGACACTGACAAACTGGAACGTGTCCAGAGGAGGGCAACCAAAATGGTCAAAGGCCTGGAAACGATGCCTTATGAGGAACGGCTAAGGGAGCTGGGCATGTTTAGCCTGGAGAAGAGGAGGTTAAGGGGTGATATGCTAGCCATGTTCAAATATATAAAAGGATGTCATATAGAGGAGGGAGAAAGGTTGTTTTCTGCTGCTCCAGAGAAGCGGACACGGAGCAATGGATCCAAACTACAAGAAAGAAGATTCCACCTAAACATTAGGAAGAACTTCCTGACAGTAAGAGCTGTTCGACAGTGGAATTTGCTGCCAAGGAGTGTGGTGGAGTCTCCTCCTTTGGAGGTCTTTAAGCAGAGGCTTGACAATCATATGTCAGGAGTGCTCTGATGGTGTTTCCTGCTTGGCAGGGGGTTGGACTCGATGGCCCTTGTGGTCTATTCCAACTCTATGATTCTTTGATTCTATGTGTGCCTGACAAGTTCTGTGATACACTCTGTAGAACTGTGTGTGTGCGTGTCTGCAGAGCAGTCTTCCCTAACCTGGCATCCATTCAGTGTTTGGACTGTAACTCCTCTCATTCCTGACATTGGCCATGATGTCTGGGAGCTGGACAATAAAGACATCTGGAGGGTCCCAGTTTCCCCCACGGCTGGTGTGGGAAACTCCTTGCACCCTGCTGCTCTGAATTGGAGCTCTTTTTGAATAGATGAGAAGAAGGCAGAAAAGGGAACTTCCCCTGGAATCTGCTGTCTCGGGCAGGCTGCTTTAAATTGCTATGTGTTTCTGTAACTTGAGGGAAGGAAGAGCAGTGTTATCAGACAAAGTCTATTTTCACTGGTTCCCAAAGCCAATAAGGACCCATGATGGATGGAAAGGTTCAAGCCTTTATTGCTATAGCAATAGTGGCTTAGTTTGGATTTCTTTCCAGAAAGAAACACATGACCACACCCATACCAGATTCCTCCCACCCCTCCCAAGTTTGCTCTTGACACACAAACACTAGGTGCTAATTGATGATAAGATAATTTTTTGCTTGAAGCCCTATTTTATTTGGTTGCTGTTCTCTACTTGCAAAGCAGCTGCATTTAATATGAACTTTTAGCTTGCTGGTGGGCTGTACTGGTGATGTTTGGGCTGGAACCTGAGAACACAGGAAGTTAGACCACTGCACAGAGTCAGACCACTGAGTTCATCCAACTTAGTGGTGGCCACACTGACTGGCAGCAGCTCTCCAGGCTTCAGAGTTAGGATATTGAAACAGGAGCTTCTTTGAGGCTATTTTGGGGGCCAGATTGGGGGGTGTTTGGCTAGCTTAAAATATGTTATTCCTGCATCAGGAAGATGAGATTCCTGCATTGGACTAGATTACTCTTGGGGCGGGTCCCTTCCAATTCTATTATGATTCCATGCTGCTGTTGCTTGACATCTTGCCCTTGGGTGTTTCACTCTTTGACACTAATGAGGGGGACTTTTGGCCACAAGTTCCTACAGAGCTTACAGGAAGAGAAGGTTGTCTCCTTATCTGACAGCCAACAACTGCTAGCTTCTCATGGTGTTAGCAAGCCAACCAAAGAGGTCAAGGGGTAGCATTTCAACTTTGCCTGCTGTCAGCCCAGCTCTGGATGCCAGGGACTTGTGGCTGTTCAGTGCAGTATCAGTAGAATCCCTTCCAAAACATTGTGCATCTGCTTCCCCCTAGAAAAGTAACACGTGAGGATGAGTACAGCCACAGAGTGCCATGGGGTTGCAAAACAAGCTCATTTTCCATTGCCTTTCTTTGCACCCTTCATAAATTCCCATCCTCTTTCCCACCTGCTCAACTCTAATTTCACCTTCTACCATGCAAATACAACTTTGAGCATCAAAGGCTTCAGTCTTCTCTAAAAACTATATTCTTGAGAAGTTGATGTTGTACAAATTAATATGGCATATTTTGGAAAGACACCTTGTTAAAAAAATAAAAGCTATTTCTTCTGAAATAGTCGGACTAAGTATTGTTGATGGAAACTGTGCTTAAGCAGCAAAGGCCATTATAAGCAACACTGTGAGAAGGACTGCCATTATTTGCAACACTGTGAGAATGTAAATGACCATGGCATTCTACTTTGTTTCAGTTGCCTTTGTAAAGCCAGTGAAGTTGTTAGCTCTTTCGTGCCTTGCATTTTAATGCAAAGTATCAATTTTGTTTGACTACAGTTTATCTGATATGCATAGTATTTCACACTACTTCCATCTATCACAGGATCCTCCAATGTTTTCCACTGCCTGTCACACCTGATTTTCATAACTACATATTTTCATTTCTAAACATTTACAGCCCTATTGGCTAATCAGGGATGAACGAGCAAAAAAGAGCGAGCTTCTGAGTAAGCAGAAATGAACCTCAATGTCTGATCAGACCCATTGCACACATTCACTATCAGTTACTACAAGTACATACTTCACAATAAACATCTAAGAGAAACTGGAGTAAAGCAAGCTGGTTAAGTCAGAGTAAAGCTTTGTTCAGCAGTGGAGCTGCTGCCGTTGCTCTGCCTAAGCCTGGCAGAGACAAGAAAGAGGTTGCCGAAGAAATGTTCCTGCAGACCACAGTGATTTACTGGGTGTATAAGGATTATTGCTTCTAAGCAGTTTGTAGTTGCTCGAGAGAAAAGCAATCGTGTTAAGTCAGCCACTGAGCAAGTACTGTTGATAGTTTAGCACCAGGTGAACACTGAAAACTGGACAATTGTTAAAGCTTCTGCCATAGATGCCTGAACTGTACAGTGGTACCTCGGGTTACATACGCTTCAGGTTACATACGCTTCAGGTTACAGACTCTGCTAACCCAGAAATAGTGCTTCAGGTTAAGAAATTTGCTTCAGGGTGAGAACAGAAATTGTGCTCTGGCGGCGTGGCAGCAACGGGAGGCCCCATTAGCTCAAGTGGTGCTTCAGGTTAAGAACAGTTTCAGGTTAAGAACAGACCTCCGGAACAAATTAAGTACTTAACCCGAGGTACCACTGTATCACCACATGTCTCTGAACACAAGAGGAGTCCTGCTGGATGAGACCAGTGCTAGCACAGCATTATGCTCTCCAAATAGCCAACCAGAAGCCCATAAGAAGGATATGGATGCAGACACACTCTCCTTCTTGTCACCCCCACAGCTGGTTTTCTGATACTGGAGTTAATAGCCCTCATGACTAGCAGCCTCCTTTAATTTCTCTGGTGCATTTTGAGTATGACCCTTGGGGTCCCTTCCAATTCTATGATTATATGAGTACTGCATTCATCTTATGTTTATTATAGATTATAAAGCATGAGCATGGAATGAAACTAAAAGCACCATAAATCATAAATGGTCAAGGCTGGTTAAGGCTGCTGCAACTGAAGGCACAACCCACTGGCACAAACAGAAAGTTGTTTGCGCTCCCAGTTCTCGTGCTGCTCTCTTCTAACTCCCCATACTGCTGAGGGCAAAAGTGCTAAGCATGAGTGGTTCATAGGTTACCATGTGCATTTATGAAGTTCTCCACTGCAGCAAGATTTTATAGGTCTGAGTGGAGAAAGAACATGGAAATACTAGTAGTTTACCAGATATATAATGCGGGTGGCGCTGTGGGTTAAACCACTGAGCCTAGGGCTTTCCGATCAGAAGGTTGGCGGTTCGAATCCCTGTGACGGAGTGAGGTCCCATTGCTCGGTCCCTGCTCCTGCCAGCCTAGCAGTTCGAAAGCACGTCAAAGTGCAAGTAGATAAATAAGTACCGCTCCAGCGGGAAGGTAAACGGTGTTTCTGTGCGCTGCTCTGGTTCGCCAGAAGCGGCTTAGTCATGCTGGCCATATGACCCGGGAGCTGTACACCGCCTCCCTCAGCCAATAAAGCAAGATGAGCGCCGCAGCCCCAGAGTCGGCCACGACTGGACGTAACGGTCAGGGGTCCCTTTACCTTTACTTACTAGATAAATACTTCCCTTTGAGCCAACTTGTAAAGCTCAGTAATGTGAATAGATTCAGTATTGGTGAATCATATGTTGAAGCTCGCAGTAGGCTATCTAGTATAGTCATACCTTGGGTTGAAATAGCTTCAGGTTGAGCATTTTCGGGTTGTGCTCTGCGGCAACCCAGAAGTAACGGAACATGTTACTTCCAGGTTTTGCCACTCGCGCATGTGCAGATGCCCAAAATGACGGCATGTGCATGCATGGAAGCGGTGAATCGTGACCCACACAGACGCTGGTTGTATTTGCTTCAGGATGTGAACGGGGCTCCAGAACGGATCCAGTTTGCATCCAGAGGTACCACTGTAATCTAAAACTCTCCTTGATGCAGAGTGAGGGTGTCTTCAACAGATGACTGCCTGGCCCTTGTTGCAGACTCCGTGATAGAGAATCTTCCAATCTCCTTAAGTAATTGCCTCAGTTGTTACCTCTAAAACATTTCTCTTAATGTTAGACTACAATCTACCCTCCTGTAAATTATGGCTAAATGTACCCACTTCTTCCAACCTTACCTCATAGAAAGACTTTTCCTCGTCTCTTCCAGATTATGTTTCTGAGGTGCTTTGAATGTAAAAGGTCAATAAAAGCTTTCCAGGAAATGATATATAATGAATGGGGAAAAAATGTTTAAAATAACTTTTGCAAAGAAACCAGAAGCCTTTTTTATTAGGAATTATAAACACCAATATGCCAAAGGAGTAGAAAAGACTTTTTATGTATGCGACAACAGCTGCACAGATGCTACTAGACTAGAGATGGAAAGAAGAAAGAGTCCCTACCAGAGAGGAATGGCAAACCAAGCTGTTGGACTATGCTAAAATGGCAAAACTGACCAGAAAGCTCAGAAATAAATAAGACGAAAACTTCAGGAAAGAATGGGGGGAAATTATAATTTATTTGGGAGACTACTGTAAGCAGATGAAAACATGAGCAGGATTTTAATATCACTTGTAATGTAACAAACACTTTGGACAATATGGACAGATGCAAAATATAGATTATTAAATAATATGCAGTTGAAAATGTTAACAATAAGACCCATGGTGGGAAATTTCAGAGAAATCTCTATATACGGCTGTGCATTTGGTATTGTTATAAATTTACATTTGTAAAACTAAATGAAAACAAATTTTAAAAAAGAATGTAAAAGATTAAAGGCTAATTTCTGGGCATTTCCAGGCAGAGAAAAGACTCCTGCCCAAAGGCCTGGAGAGCCATTGCCAGTCAATGTAGACAGAGATGAACAGAATGTAGATCAGGATCACTTTTAGATCTCTGGGTGAATTGCAATCAACCGGCAAGGGCTCTCAATGTATTTAACAATACCCACAGCCAAATGACCTGTTCCACCTAGATTAGGCTACTAAAATGAAGTAAACTATTCCAAAGTTGACTTTTGTGCAAAAGGCTTGTGAGCTCAATTCAGTTCTGCTACTGGAAATAAATTACTAGACTCAAAATATGTTCAGAGGAGCCCTGTTTTTTCGTTCTTAAAATATGTCTTTTGCTCCTGACTCTGATCAGTAGATCTAGTGAAAAACAAGGTAGTTTCAGCAAGCCTGAAGTTTGCCAACCCCAGCGCATTATGTTGAGCTGGATGGACAAATTGTCTGAATCAGCATAAGAGAATTTCCCATGCTGACTCGTAGGCTAGAAATAATCACTGCAAACTCACCACAGATAACATATGTTTGTGTCTGGGTCTAAAAACTTGCCCAAATATCCTGTAAGGACAATATGACTGCTTTGTTTGGCTGACTTGAGAGGTTTTTTTAATGAGAGGGTGGGTTTCCTTTTAGTTCAGCTACCTGTGAACTTTGCTTCCATCCCCTTTGTTCGGATACATACTTTGCTCAGCAACAGGAAAAGTCAAGAGAAAACAGAATGCAGCAGCTGAGAACCTGAACTGGACAGTAATGAAAATGTGTGTATTTGAAATTCATATTCCAAGTACAATTTAAATTGTACTATGAATCTGAAATAAAGCTAAAAATGTTCCTAGTAGAGTTTTTTGCTCCCTTTTGCTCACTGAAAGTTTGATGAGCAAACTCATTCTTGCAAACTACAGTCTTGAGAAAAAAGTTGAATAGAGCACACTGATGAATAAATTAGTCCTTGAACACAGCATCTCTAAATTGCCTTAGATAACAGGAAGGCAACTACAGTACATGATATGACTATACTTCCCATTATTATTCGGATCAACTGAATGTAAAGTAGGCATCACAAATCAACTGAAGCAGTATATTCACAAGGTACAGAGAAAACCCATGCGCCATAGCCATTTTCTAAACTATCTGCTGCAAGACGTAAGTTGAAAGACTGCTTCCATTACTTAAACATGTGCCTTTTCTGAAGATAACAAAATACATCAGGGGTTGAATAGTCGTTTTCATAGGTTTGGGTGAGATCTTCAGTTTGGGGAATTGACTGTACAAAGGTCTTCAGTATACTGTGTCCCTAAACTCCAGATGACTACTTGAAAAGCTAAAGTGTGTTTATTTTCTATATGAAATTTAGTTCAAGCAGGTATTTTGTATAACGTGATTAAATTTATATATGTGTTTTAATTACTCAAATTACTTTCTCATGCTTTTATATACCCTATAGTCATGTAGTGTAGTTGCCTTTCTGTTATTTAAGGTAACCTTGAGCACATGACAGTCCATTATGATACTTTCAGTTAGGATACTTTCTTACTTTTCCCCTAAAGTAATGTAACTGGATAGCTAGCGTTCTATGCTGGGAAACATAGCAGCAGGAAGACAACTTTTACTTGGCAGAAGTTTATATTTGCCTAGGATGTTCTCTTCTCATCAGGACAGGCCTTCTAAGAACCAGTCTTTTCTTTCAGAGAGGATGGCCTCTTTGAAAACCATGGACAAACCTCTCCTATTTCAAAATACTGAACACCACCTCTATAGTTTTATGTGATCAAACATCTCCAGCTGGGCAGAGCAATTTTATATTCCAATACACCATGGAATGAGACACATCTTCCACTATACCGGTGCAATATCCACCATATTCTATAGCTGCTTAGGTGATGTTATCCCATTAAAATAATTTTGCACTCTAAAATTATTTCAATTAGTTTCTTCCTTGTGTTTATTTATTGTTGTCAAAAGAAACTCCTAAATGACAACAGTGTGGGCAGTTAAGACACAGCTTGAAGAAATCTCTCTTTTTTTCCAAACAACAACAACTCTGCTTTGGGGTATAGAACAGCGCACAAAAACCAAAACTCAGGGCACGCAAGCCAATGCAACTTTTCTGAGAGACTGGGCCTTGCACAATGTGTTGTTTTGTTCCCCTGCTGGTGTTTGCAAGCAAGCAGTGCCCCCTTCTCCTCCTGACTTTCCCTGGAGTATTGTGCACGAATCACAACATTGGCCTCTTCTGGGGAATACTAGGTTAGATGAGGAAAGAAAGAAGCAAGAAGAGGAGGTGGGGAGGAGCAAAGGGTCTGGTGGGGGGAAAAGGATACAGCTACATGTTCTAACACTCTGTGCCCTAACTGGTAATGAATATGCCTGAGGCAAACTTCCAACTCTTTGTTTCCTCCTCAGGGCACCATAATAATTCAAAATGACCGACCTACGTTCTTGGAAACATGTGTTTATATCAATAAAAAAATTTTTTTTAAAGACATAACAGAATTAGCCCTGGGTTGACCAGAGGAGAACAATTGTTAGAATCTGGAAAAAAATGTCAAGCAAGCTTTATGTTATGTACTTTTAAGAGTACCTTTGTAGCTTTCCTATTCAAATAGTGCTCCTGCCCTTCTTGAGTCAAGCTCAGAAGCTGCACAGTAACCCCTCCTCCCCCAAACCTTCTGCAGGGTACAGAGAGAAATGACCTCTGATTTTCTCTACCTCCATCAGTCGTGTTCAATGGCTGGTTATTCTTTCTTGTGTTAGGCTACAGGCAGAAAGCCAGCAATGGGTCTGCTTTCAGTCTGGTCTGCTGCCCTCTTTAAGCCTCCCAGCAGCACCAGATTTAGGGTGGTGTGGGCAGGTGCTTGAGTTGCTGCAATTATGACATAGCACACTTGAGAGCATGTGCAGAATGGAAAGGAGGGAGAGGATGCCAAAGAAATATTTCAGGTGCCAAATTTTGTCCTTACTCAGGGCACCATAATACCAAAGTCTGCCCCTGCTCCCAGCAAGCACATACAGTAATACCTCGGGTTACAGACGCTTCAGGTTACAGACACTTCAGGTTACAGACTCCGCTAACCCAGAAATAGTACCTTGGGTTAAGAACTTTGCTTCAGGGTGAGAACAGAAATCGCGGGGTGGTGGCAGCGGGAAGCCCCATTAGCTAAAGTGGTACCTCAGGTTAAGAACAGTTTCAGGTTAAGAATGGACCTCCAGAACGAATTAAGTTTTTAACCAGAGGTACCACTATATTACTTGGCTTTTTATCTACCCATTTTCATCTACCCTATTTTGCAGCCCTGTCCAACTGCCCCAGGGCAAGTGACCCTGTCCTAGTTGCACTAGTATGGACTGTGAGACTGCTTGTGTGGTATTGCAGGAAATTGTGGATTTATGTATGCTCCTGAGTCCTGGCTTGTATGTGTAGCAGAGGATGGGTAGTCTGTGGGAAACAGCTGCAGTAGGTTTGCTTCGAACTTCAAGACCCTTCAGAGCAGACATCCCCCCACCTTCTCCCTTCCCATCAGTGTTTCTGTTCGAAAATGACAGGTGCTGAGGCCTAAGCCTGTCTGAAAAGCCTCGGACCTGAAAGCCCCATTCTAAACAAGTGCGTGTGTGTAGCTATGCCACGAGGGTAGTGCACTTTGTATGTGCTCAAAGGTGCTCTCTTTTCCCCCTTTGGGTAAACCAGCGCTCCAACTAAACCTTTGTTTTCTCTGATCCTATGCGCCTCTCCGCCCACCCAGCTTCCTTTGGGGGGTCGCCGCATCTTGCGGACCATCTTACGGCCTCTCCTGACGGGAAATTTCAGACAAAGGCTGGGCTGCTGCCACAGTAGCCGCTTCCGCCAACAGCCTCGGCGGCGTGTGCGTGCGCCACGGTTTGGCGCGGCCAGAAGAGACAAGAGCTGCTTCTGCTGGATCCAGTCCGCGCTCCGATGCGCCAAAGGAGCCGGGTGGCCAATGCTCCCTCGCCTTCTCTCCAAGTCCTTCCCACGAGCCCGCCACCCATCCCCAGCAAGCGGCCACCCGCAACAGGGGCGCGCTTCCTCAGCCTCTCCCTCTCCGCTGCAGCCTTTGCGCCCCCTTCGGTAGGACAAGCCAGCGACTCCATCCATCCCCACGTGGGAACGGGATCCGGAGGCTAGCGGGGTGAAAGCTTTGGGCAGGGAGGGCGTGGGAACCAAGGGCGGGAGGATGTGAGGCTGGGCGGCAGGGGCGAGGGGGTCGTGGTCCCCACGCCCTCTCCTCCCAGGGGGCGCCGAGACGCGGCACAAAGCCTGCGCGCAACTGGGGCGCGGAGGGAGCTGCCGCGCAACGAGGCGCGTCGCGGATCCTGGTTTGTTCTCTCTCTTTTTTTCTTCCCATTCATCCCCTCCCGTCTGCCTCGGACGAGGCTGTGCCCTCGGGGCTCTCTTGTTTTTGCATAATCCTGCCTCCCTCCCTCCCTCTCTCCCCCTCTCTGGGCTCGCGTTTGATTGATGCGATGGGGGTCACGCTTTCGTTCCCGCGGGCAGCAGCTCGCCGCTGCCGAGGCCAAGCCTTTGTGCAGAAGTGCGCGGCGGCCCAGCGGCCACGGCTGGGCGGGAGGCATTTAAATGCCGCTTTTTCGGGGCGGTAACAAAGGCGGCAGCGGGAGGGAGAGAGACAGAGTGAGAGGCGCGCGTACGGCTGCTTTGGGCCGCGGCCAGCAGCAGCGGCGGTGGCGTCGGACGCGGCGCCAGGAGCGCTCCCAAGTGAGTAAAGGCAGCCACTCCGGTGGATCCGTCCTCGCACGCGCGCGCTGCCCGGTTACCCATCTGATTGGCGCTGGGGGGGAGCGGGCAGGGCGGCTCTCTCCGCGCGCAGCTTCGTAGGCGCGCACGGATGGATGGACTTCGCGGTGTGCCAGTCTGCCCTTCCCATCGCTCCTGCAGCGCCACTTCCAATTGCGAGACGAATTCGAATTCGTCTCCGGAGCTTTGACTTGCCCTCTCCCATCTCCACGCGGCTCTCATACTTTTGCACTGGGAAATCGCCAAGGTCCTGCCGTTTTCAGGATCCTGGCATTTCCTTTGAGCGACAGAGAAACCCTGCATGCATAACGTGTGGTAATGTTTTGTAATGTTTACTGCAAATAATAGATGGAGGACTTCCTTGGAGCGTTCTATCAACGCAAAACGATCAAGCAACTGGTGCCTCGGAATTGAATCCCCCCCCCCCCCGTTTTTGATTAGGTTAGTTTCTCCCAATTGCCTCTAGCTTATTAAGATTTTGTTCTTGGGATGGGGAAACGGTAACGAGGTTGGTCGTGTTTTTGTTTCTGAAATGGTGATTAACTGGAGGGCTCAGTTTCCAAACGTGGACAATATAAATCTTGGATAGAAAACTTTGCAGAGGCAAACTTGAAAAGTTTCCCCAGTTTGCCTGTAGGTTGGGGTCTTGAGGTTGTTGCTGAAGCAGATTCAAGCAGGAGCAAAGACTGAAGGAACTTGGATCTCAGCGGCAGCATGTAGAGATGACTTGGAGATGGAACAACTTCCAGCGCATCAGGTTTGGCCTCTCAGTCACTCCTGCTTTTCATTTGCAGAATGCTGTTTTCATTTGTTCATCAGTTCTCTGTAGAAAAGAGCAGCCTGCTGAGATAATAATGTTAGCAATCAATACTGCTGTTTTTTCCTCCTTGAAAATCCTTATATTCTCGCCATCTGTTGTGACATCTTGTGCTCCTCTTGAGTTTGCACTGTGCACCGTTTTGTGTGGAAAGGCAATTAATGGTTTCTTTATTTTCTTATTAGCAGTGGGCACAATCCACTGAGAAGCGGGAACAGTTGCAGATAGAATCATAGAATCACAGAGTTGGAAGAGACCACAAGGGCCATCGAGTCCAACCCCCTGCCAAGCAGGAAACACCATCAGAGCACTCCTGACATATGGTTGTCAAGCCTCTGCTTAAAGACCTCCAAAGGAGGAGACTCCACCACACTCCTTGGCAGCAAATTCCACTGTCGAACAGCTCTTACTGTCAGGAAGTTCTTCCTAATGTTTAGGTGGAATCTTCTTTCTTGTAGTTTGGATCCATTGCTCCGTGTCCGCTTCTCCGGAGCAGCAGAAAACAACCTTTCTCCCTCCTCTATGTGACATCCTTTTATATATTTGAACATGGCTATCATATCACCCCTTAACCTCCTCTTCTCCAGGCTAAACATGCCCAGCTCCCTTAGCCGTTCCTCATAAGGCATCGTTTCCAGGCCTTTGACCATTTTGGTTGCCCTCCTCTGGACACGTTCCAGTTTGTCAGTGTCCTTCTTGAATTGTGGTGCCCAGAACTGGACACAGTACTCCAGGTGTGGTCTGACCAGAGCAGAATACAGTGGCACTATTACTTCCCTTGATCTAGATGCTATACTCCTATTGATGCAGCCCAGAATTGCATTGGCTTTTTTAGCTGCCGCGTCACACTGTTGGCTCATGTCAAGTTTGTGGTCAACCAAGACTCCTAGATCCTTTTCACATGTACTGCTCTCAAGCCAGGTGTCACCCATCTTGTATTTGTGCCTCTCATTTTTTTTTGCCCAAGTGCAATACTTTACATTTCTCCCTGTTAAAATTCATCTTGTTTATTTTTGCCCAGTTCTCTAATCTGTCAAGGTCGTTTTGAAGTGTGATCCTGTCCTCTGGGGTGTTAGCCACCCCTCCCAGTTTGGTGTCATCTGCAAATTTGATCAGGATGCCCTTGAGTCCATCATCCAAGTCGTTGATAAAGATGTTGAATAAGACCGGGCCCAAGACAGAACCCTGTGGCACCCCACTAGTCACTCTTCTCCAGGATGAAGAGGAACCATTGATGAGCACCCTTTGGGTTCGGTCAGTCAGCCAGTTACAAATCCACTGAGTGGTAGCATAGTCAAGACCGCATTTTACCAGCTTCTTTACAAGAATATCATGGGGCACCTTGTCAAATGCCTTGCTGAAATCAAGGTAGGCTACATCCACTGCGTTCCCTTCATCTACCAGGCTTGTAATTCTGTCAAAAAACGAGATCAGGTTAGTCTGACATGACTTATTTTTCAGAAATCCATGCTGACTATTGGTGATCACAGCATTCCTTTCTAGGTGCTCACAGACTGTTTGCTTAATGATCTGCTCCAGAATCTTCCCTGCTATTGATGTCAGACTGACTGGGCGGTAATTATTTGGGTCCTCTCTTTTCCCCTTTTTGAAAATAGGGACAACATTTGCCCTCCTCCAGTCTGCCGGGACTTCGCCTGTTCTCCAGGAATTCTCAAAGATGACTGCCAGTGGTTCTGAGATCACATCTGCCAGTTCTTTTAATACTCTTGGATGCAGTTCATCTGGCCCTGGAGACTTGAATACATCTAAACTAGCCAAATATTCTTGTACTATCTCCTTAGTTATTCTGGGCTGTGTTTCCTTTGCTGAATCATTTGCTCCAAATTCTTCAGGTCGGGCATTGTTTTCTTTATCGGAGAAGACTGAGGCAAAGAAGGCATTGAGGAGTTCAGCCCTTTCTGTGTCCCCTGTTTGCATTTCACCATCTTCTCCTCTGAGTGATCCCATTGTTTCTTTGTTCTTCCTTTTGCTACGAACATACCCATAAAAGCCTTTTTTGTTGCTTTTAACCTCTCTAGCAAGCCTGAGTTCATTCTGTGCTTTAGCTTTTCTGACTTTGTGTCTACACGTGCTGGCTATTTGTTTGAATTCCTCTTTGGTGGTTTCCCCCCTTTTCCATTTTTTGTACACATCCTTTTTTAATCTTAATTCAGTTAAAAGTTCTTTAGATAGCCACCCTGGCTTCTTTAGGCACCTTCCATGTTTCCGTCTCATTGGTATTGCCTGATGTTGTGCTTTTAGTATCTCCCTCTTAACAAACTCCCAGCCATCATGAACTCCCTTTCCTTTTAGTATTGTTGTCCATGGGATCTCACCCAGCACTTCCCTAAGTTTTATGAAGTCGGCTTTCTTAAAGTCAAGAAATTGAGTCCTAGTATGCTTGGCTGCTCCTTTCCGCTGTATAGTAAACTTCAGAAGAGCATGATCACTCGCGCCTAATGATCCTTCCACTTCTACCCCACTAACCAGGTCATCAACATTGGTTAGGACCAGATCTAAAATGGCTGTTCCTCTTGTTGCTTCTCCCACTTTCTGGACAATGAAGTTGTCTGCAAGGCCAGTGAGGAATCTGTTTGACCTTATGCTCTTGGCTGAGTTTGACGTCCAACAAATATCCGGGTAATTGAAGTCGCCCATTACTACTATCTCCCTTCCTTTTGCATGCTTGGCCATCTGTTCCAGGAAGGCTCACAATCCATTTGAGTAGGGCTTGCACAGGAGAGCTGCCGGTTTGATTGCACCTTAAATATTACATCAAGTATCTGTATATGTTTTCTCTGTGGCATTCGTTCCAGAATAGATAAAAGTTATATAATGGAGAGTGTGTTCATTTAACTTGCAGATTCCATGATAAAAGAACAACATGAGCAGATATTTTTCTGTCATGGGTTCTGCTCCAGATATTTTGTTTTCAAGTAGAAGCATTTGGCATCTCCTGTTGCTAGGCAAGGAAAAGTGTGAATTATAAAAATATGCTGAAACTTGAGGGAGACACATTTGGATTTTAATATGTTGCTGATATTATTTTTCAGTATGTTTAAGGCTGCTGTTCTGGACATAGTTTGGAGCAGATAATTTTACTTGACTTTAATAGGACTTGTATATGTGAAATTGTGCCTGGGATTTCTGCTTGAATTCAAAAGAAAGGCACTGTCATCTGTTCTTGAGTAAAACTTCAAAAGGCAAGGATTTTGCCCAGTATAAATCATGTAATTCCCCCCAAAGTTGATCCTTCAATATTACAGTAATACAGAGGGCAGCAAGAGCAATAGAATAAGAGCAGTGAGAGCAATAGCCAGGGCATTTTTTTTTAGGAAAAAAAGGTGCTGGAAATTCTTTTTAAGGACCTTTCTTTAGGGGAGCACCCAGCCAAAGTTGTTGAGTTTTTTTAGAGGGGAGCACACTGCTCTCCCCCTAAAAAATGTTTAGGGGTACTGTCATTTTGTAGTTCAAATCAGGAAAAATTAATAAATACAGTAAATGGACAGAAGTACGAAGATTCACAAAATGTTTAGGGGTGCTTCCATTCTTATGCCCACAGCTTCTGAAATGCTGTGCCATAATGCTAGGGGGATGCATAATGCTTTAGGGGCCGCGGGTGGTGCTGTGGGTAAAACTTCAGTGCCTAGGACTTGCCGATCGTATGGTCGGCGGTTCGAATCCCCGTGGTGGGGTGAGCTCCCGTCATTCAGAGCTAGCTCCTGCCCACCTAGCAGTTCGAAAGCACCCCTAAGTGCAAGTAGATAAATAGGTACCGCTTTATAGCGGGAAGGTAAACGGCATTCCGTGCGCTGCGCTGGTGCTGGCTCACCAGAGCAGCTTCGTCACCCTGGCCACGTGACCCAGAAGTGTCTCCGGACAGCGCTGGCCCCCGGCCTCTTAAGCGAGATGAGCACACAACCCCAGAGTCGGTCACGACTGGCCCGTACGGGCAGGGGTACCTTTACCTTTACCTTTAATGCTAAAAAGGTGCTGGAACTCAGTTCCTGTAAGTTCCGGCTGAAATTAAGCCCTGGCAATCTGAAATAGAGGGCAGTGAAAACCTCTTCCTATAAACCTCTAGAGAAGTGATGGGGGCGCAGTAGCTGTCCACTTGTCTATCAGATCCACATTTTGAGCACATATACCTGTGTAACGTCCCACTTGTCTTTGGGTACACAATTGAGCTCCATGCTGGGCCCTGTATACTAGTCAGCCCAGCAAACCCTTTGGATTGGAACAACTATTGACCAGCTGCAAACACCCCCTTTGGGGGAAGATGGTGGAAAGGGTCATGGTGGGACTGCTAAAAGCATTCTTGGAGGACACTGATTATTTAGATCATTCTTTTTTGCAAGGGGATAAAGGAATAGAGATTGGGTTGTGCATCTCCTGATTCCCTCTTCCAAATTCCTACCTCCTTTGGGCAGAGCTTCCTTTCTGCTTCTCCGGGCTGAGTCTCACAGGTCTTCTGGTTGTGGTCTGCTGCTGGTCTTCTTTACTATTCACTCATGAGGGATTCCTCCCCAAGGCCTGTTCTCACACCACTCCCACGTCTTCCCCTATAGCAGTTGCCACAGAAAATTAATATCCGGTGCCACCTTGCTTGGAAATGTTACGTGAGGTTCACTCACCCAGTAGTTGGAACTGTCAAGGACAGGCCACCTGCTCTGCCACAGAATTCACCCTTGTAGCTTTGCCTCTTCCTTCTCTTCTTACAAACTACAGTCGTACCTCAGTTCCCAAACGCCTTGGGAGTCAAAACATTCTGGCTCCCAAACGATTGAAAACCGGAAGTGAGTGTTCTGGTTTTTCAAATGTTCTTTTGGAAGCTGAATGTCTGACGGGGGCTTCCGATAGGCTCCAGGAGCTTCCTGCAGCCAATCAGAAGCCGCGCTTTGGTTTCCGAACCTTTCGGAAGTCAAATAGACTTCCGGAATGGAGTCCATTTGACTTCTGAGGTACAACTGTATGTAACTGGGACTGTTTGGTCTGGGCTAGTCATAATTTTATCTTAATGTGATCAGTAGAGCATGGATTCTAGCCCCACGTTGGGCAAAAGATTCATGCATTGCAGGGGGTTGGACAAGGTAATCCTCATGATCCCTTCACACCCTAAATTTCTTTCTTTCTTATTAAAGATTTTCTTGATTTCCAAAAGTGTGTGCAATGTCTCTCTCTCTCGTATTTTCCCCCATGTAACATTTTTACAAATCAGTTTCATTTGTTGAGACATTAGGAAGAAAAGGGGAAAAGATGGGTGGGGTTGGGGTTGGGTGGCGATGTTTCTGTTTTACTTACTATATGTAGGGTTTGGTGTCAGCGTTGCTTGTGCAGGTTCTTTGCTGTTCACTTGTGTTCCTTTGGTGGCGAGAGAGGTTGGGGTTGGCCTGTTGTTGTTGTTTAGTCGTTTAGTCGTGTCCGACTCTTTGTGACTCCATGGACCAGAGCATGCCAGGCACTCCTTTCTTCCACTGCCTCCTGTAGTTTAGTCAGACTCATGTTTGTAGATTCGAGAACACTGTCCAACCATCTCGTCCTCTGTCATGCCCTTCTCCTTGTGTCCTCCATGGGGTTGGCCTAGGGTGTGGTTATTCATTTGTGGGTGGCTGTGGTGGCCTTTGTTTTCATGTGTGAGTGGGGTGCGTGGCACACCCTAAATTTCTGTGATTGCTTTAGACTTCTTTACACCTGGGCAGCAGGCATGAAAAAATAGCCAGATCCCCTCCCTTCTAGCCTCCCAAGGATACAATTTACAGCCAGCTTAAGTTAGGCCAAAGGAGCAAAAATAATTCATATTTCCTGTTCTTAAATGCACACCATTCCTTTGAGCAGCCACAAAAACCTCAAGCTATCACATATCCTGTTTAACACACAACTGTGTAAAATATTTACTTCATTGTTGTCAGGAAAAGCTCCCAATATGTTACAATTATATGTTGAGATTCTGTGTCAACTTACACTGTAAAATACCGTTTTTTTCCTTTTATGAAAATGTTAAGCAAAACTGCCCCAGTTGCTCCCCTGCCAGGTAGTCCTGCAACTTTGCACTGTTACCAAGGTGCACGGTACTTTCATCTAGTGCAAATGACATTGAAGTGGAAATTGAAAAAGAAAAATACTTTAAAGCTCATTTTGTAAGTATCCCAACAACATTTCAAACCTTGAAAATGAGGCTACAGACATTTGCTTTTGGGCACCTTAGCTCACTGCATACAGTACATTAAATGTACAAAAATGTAGTGGCTAAGCTCAGCACGACACTCGCTTCAGCTCAGCTTGACAACTGCCCCGCTCTCTCTGCCTCGGGACCGATTACCAGGAATCACAGAGTTATTTCCTATGAGATAACTTTGTACTTGAGTTCAGAATGCACAAGTATAGTATTGGTTTATTTAGAAAGGATGCTATGGGCAGGTATCTTGTACATGGGAATTGGAACCAAAATAAAAAAAATACCACATATATAGTTAACACACTTTTGACCGTCTTTTGCATTCACAATAAGAGTGGAGGTTTTTTGCACCTCTAAGTTTGCACTTTTTGGTTGAGTGTGGTCCTAAATTGCACCAGCAGCTATGAGTACAGAATCTTAGATATTCGGTTTTCCAGATTGATTAATCCATAGTAAACCAAAGTGAAACTTCTGTGTGTGCTATTTTTCTAGAGAAAGAGGTGCTGAAACTCACTACAAATGCCTCCCTCGTTCTCTTAGAATGACAATGGTGGTCACCTGAGAGAAGCCGAAACTGAGTTCGAGTGAGTTCCAGCCGGGAAAAAAGCCCTAACTTTACACTTTAAATGTATGGTGTGTAGCTTTTTTTATTGCAACAAACTCCAGCCCTAGTTCACAGATCTAAGACATGAACTCCGAATAGTATTCTGAATAGAAAGTTATATTTGGTGGAAGCCATTGTTGGCTTCATCCTGAAAATTCTTCTACTTAATTTTAAGAAAACAGCATTGTCAAGGCTCGATCGCACGGCGTGATGTCTTCATTTTATATTTGCAGAAGTATAAAAAAGTGGAAAAGTGAAATTTTTAGCATTAATTGTCTCCCCGCAACTCCTATCAAATCCCCTGGGTTAGAAATCCTGCTTTTCATTTCTGCTGGGCTATCACATTTTCACTCCTGTCTGTTAATTCACGTGGCACTTCTTTGCTGCTGCTGCTGCTGCTGCTGTTGTTATCTGATTCTAAATACTAATACCAACAGAAAATGGATCCACTATCAATGTTGGCTCTGTTTTACATTCCTTTCAGAGAAGCTAGAATGAAGGTGATTGCTTCTATCGCCGTTTTATTTTCCTATAGCATCCTTAATCACTAGTAATGTCCTATAATGCCAACAGAGTTCTGACAGTAGGACTTCAGTGCGTTGAAGATTCCCACTTTTCAGGACTAGAAGACTCGTGGTCCTGTCCAATTCTAGAATTTTATGCAAACTGTAAAGGAAGAACTATGCCGCACTGTACAGACTGAAACATCAGTAAAATGACCAACCCCAGTACTGTATAAAATAGATTGTGTTGTTATATAGTTCCTTCTTAATGCCTTATTCAGCTGCAGCTGGGACCTGGCGCAGGCAGGCCAGGATCAGAAAGGCAATAGATGGGGTCAGAAATGGGCTGCAGGTAGAGTGGCCAGATGTAAAACAGGGCTTGGCTCCAGCAGCTTTAACACCTGTGCTGAAGAGTGAATTTCAGCAGATGCAGCTTGTCTGAGCTCCCCCTCCCCACACACCCTTGCATTGCATTGTTTTGTGGTGTTCTTCCAAATTATGGGAGGAGCTTCCGTGAGTTCCCTGTTGCAAAAGTTTATGGTTGCTTGTGGATGGTTGTGGGACTGGCAGCATGAAAGCAGGGTCTCTCCCGCCCTGATGCTGTGTGGATTGCATGAAGAAGAATAGAATGGCTTTGTCTGTGGTAAACACAAAGCATAGCATGTCTAGAGTTTGGTGTTTTGCTCCTTCCAGTGGTAAAAGTTTGGGCTTCTGTTTACCAACCTGTTTACCTCATTTCCATTAGTGAAGAAACCCAAATGAGGAAGTTTCCTTGCACGCTGCGGAAACTGGTGGTCTGTGAGCTAATTTGGTTTCTGTGACTGCAGAGGCACCTTCCGATGAGCTTAATTCTGTATTTTTCCCCTGCCCTGCACCTGACTAGCGCATACAGAAAAGCTGATACAGCTCTTGCTCTCTCCTTCATCCTGACATAGGTTTGTAACATAAACTATTGTACAGCCCTAGGTCAGAGCTATCAGTTTTCAAATCACCAGCTCCTTAGTCATCACGATTATGAAGGCAGATTTCATGTTGATGTTGGTCTAAGCAGTTCTCTTGTAGATTAATTCTAAGCAACTTCTGTAGGCTGAAGTCCTTCAAAGAATAATTAACCAAAAGGACATTACAAATCATAATGTTTTATATCTTTTTCATTACAGGTTTTCTTGGGATACTATTGTCACTAAATGGTGGTTCGTTGCAAATGGATCTGATTTCTGCTGACTTCGCAACCTATTATCTAGTGACAGGTGTGCTACCTAAATCGCTGAATAGATCACTTTGGAATTTGTTCTTTGTATAGGATTTCAGCCAAACCTGCATGCAGGCTTCGTTCTTCACCACTGTCATCAACCCCAGCAGTACTCTTTTTTTTAAAGTGTGTCTTTCCGACACTGCAGTATTTATTACTAAATGCCAAAATGATCCATTCAGCAGTTATGCCCCCCCACTGTATTAATAATTAATGTCTAGATTAGAAATTTGTAAATGTATTTTAATGCAAGAAAGCATTCTTATGATATTCTAAGCTTTTGTACCAACATATCGCTGCCAAAGAAAGCATAGGCATCCGTGTTGGTCCATAGTGGTGTGTTGGGGGAAAATCCACTGTAAAGCAGTTCCTTTATCACAACCAACCCAGAATGTGACAAAATTTTGAGAAAGCTGGAGAACCTGGAAATTTCCTTGCTTCTTTGTGGCATTTCAGTTGCCTGTGGGGTTGGGATATTACTTTTTAAGGAATGTTGCCAAATTCACCTTAGCAATGTGTGATGGGACCATTTGAGCAAGTGTATGTATCTGGATTTAAATCTCAGCTGAGTTCCCATTAGTCGGAACAGAGCATCAAACTGCATGCTGTGCTCCCACTGTTAGTACAAGGGAACACCTTGTTTCCTTGCTCTGGGCTAGCACCACCCCCTGCTATTCCTTTCAGGTCCTGTCCCCCCCCCCCTACATGTTTGCTAACAGAGGTGGCCCAAGACATTTTGGCATGTTTAGCAGAATTTGCTTTCCTTCGGTAGTAGCTCTGAACTTGCCACCTGAACTGAGCCTCTTGTTTGCGTTGCCCAATGGTAGGGCCGGTCCTGATTAGAAGCAAAAACCATCCATTGAAACTGATCTGCACTAGATAGATTCAGAGCCAACCAAAATATTTATTGTCTTCGCTTACTATTATTGCTACCAGAATGGATGTCACTCTGACAGATGGCCGTGTAGGGGAAGGATTCTGTAGAAGCGAATGGAGGCCATTTCATAGCAGGAAGGTCTTGTTAGTAAAAACAACAACAACCCACCAAAGAGTTGTGTGGCACGTTATCAACTAACAGATTTATTGTGGCATGAACTTTTGTGGGTGCGTCCATGTCATCATGTACAGGATTGGACAAAAGGAACTCTGTTCTGCAAAAGCTTTTTCCATAATAAAACTTCTTATTTTTAGTCTTTAAGGTGCCACAATGCTCTTTGTAGGTCATGGGGCAACAGACTGTGTTCCCACAGCCATTGCTAGTCCCTATATCTTGCTTTTATTGATTTATTTTCACACATTTAGCCTGCCTTTCAGTCCCTTAAGAGCTGCTATAATGCCTAATGAATTACGCTACCATAAAGGCACTCCCAAAAAGAAAATGCCAAAAATCGACAGATTTACACTGCAAACTTAAATCAGCTGCTATTTTAACTGCTTTGGCTTATCTCAGCGAATCCTGGAAATCATAATCCCATGAGTATACAGATAATTTCCTGTTAAGAGATCTGCTGCCACCACCATCTGCTGCCACCAATAAATATATAATATTCTCTATTTCAGAAGTTAAGGTTTTGAGTGCTGTTGCAGGCATGGAAGATTCCCAAGGTTTGAAGAAATACAAAAAAAAAGACAAAAAGTATTAGGGGGGAATCCTCAGGAGGGACCCACCCCCCACAGCCCACAGCATGCTCCGTGACTGTGGCATGCTGACTGACTTTGAAATTGAGTTGCTGAAATCCTGAACAGCAGCACTTGATCCTGATCCGGTGCAAAACGGCCAAGAGAAAGCCCCAACGTCTGGCCCCTATATTTAAAGCCTCTGACCCCTCCTCCAATATTGGCAACAATCAAAAATCCCCAGCAACCCAATTTTAACCCTTAAGGCTTGGGTTCCTTGCCAAATCTGCCTAGTCACTTCAGGGTGGCTTGTTCCCCCAACCGCAACACGTGCTCTCTGTTAGGGAGAACACGCTTTGCTTGAACACCTGAAGCCAAATTCGTGGACTGGAGGATGGGATGAAGGCAGGAATGTGCCTGTAAGCCCCACTACCACACTCTGCGCTTGTAGGTCCTCCTGCTCATTATTTGACCTTCCCTATGTTGTAGTGGTCCCATCACCTCCTGGCAAATAGAAGGGGAAGAAATGGAGGCAGTGAGAGATTTTACTCTCTTGGACTCCATGATCACTGCAGATGGTGACAGCAGCCACGAAATTAAAAGACACCTGCTTCTTGGGAGAAAAGCAGTGACAAACCTAGACAGCATCTTAAAAAGCAGAGACGTGACCTTGCCAACAAAGGTCCGTATAATTAAAGCTATTGTTTTCCCAGTAGTGATGTATGGAAGTGAGAGCTGGACCATAAAGAAGGCTGATCGCCGAAGAATTGATGCTTTTGAATTATGGTGCTGGAGGAGATTCTTGAGAGTCCCATGGACTGCAAGAAGATCAAACCTATCTATTCTGAAGGAAATGAGCCCTGAGTGCTCACTGGAAGGACAGATCCTGAAGCTGAGGATCTAATACTTTGGCCACCTCATGAGAAGAGAAGACTCGCTGGAAAAGACCCTGATGTTGGGAAAGATGGAGGGCACAAGGAGAAGGGGACGACAGAGGATGAGATGGTTGGACAGTGTTCTCGAAGCCACCAGCATGAGTTTGACCAAACTGTGGGAGGCAGTGGAAGACAGGAATGCCTGGCGTGCTCTGGTCCATGGGGTCACGAAGAGTCGGACACGACTAAACAACAACAACAACAACAATGTTGTAGTTTGCTTGTACGAACCCTCCATGCAAATGGGGATCCTGCTTTTTCAGGGTTGCCTGTGTGCAGGGTCCAAGCCTCCTGTAGTCTTTCCCCACTCAACATGGGGGAAAGGTTGGCAAGCAGGCAGCAGAGTGCAAACTGGGTTGTTTAAGTCAGGGCTTGCACTTGCTTGCCCTCTATCTATGAATTTTGCATTTTCATGTTCAGTCAAATGGTGGAAACACAGCTTTTTGTTGTAGCTTCTGCTTGTAAGCCAGTTAATCAATGATGTGCTGCCCGTTAATGGTACTCCCAGATATGACTCCTAAGGCTGCCTGCCTCACATTGCCTAATGGTAAGGTCTAGCACATCCCTGCTGAAAACGACCTCTTTGCAATGTAATGAGAATTCTAATTCGACACGCTTCAGCTTAATTTTCAGTTTTAATTAATTGCTTATTTTTAAGGAAAACGTTCAGCTCGGACTTGTGAGGAAGCAGGGATACATAATGAAAAAGCTGGCTTGTTTGAATGGACAGAGTCCTGTAAAGTTCATGCTACAGATTTATTTATGGCCGCGTTATTAATTACCATTTCCTCATTCTCATAGATAAAGGGTTTTTATGTACTGTACGCTTGGCTACCTATGTTTGCTTTCTTACCTTTTTGGTTAGCGAAGAAGCCTCTTGAAATGAGCATTGGAATGTATAATGAAAAGAGGAACGGGAAAAGTGCAGACTTTGAAAAGCCTAGCATTTGTTTGCTTAAATGAAGATCCATGTTCGCTTTGCCTACTTGATTAACTGTGGTACTAATTACAACATTGTAATGGGATGTTACATTAGGAGCTTGCAAATTGATTCAGTTGAATTGTTACTATTTAGGTTTCTATTTTGCCTTCTCCCTATGAGCAAAAGGAAGCACACAGAACACCCAATTAAACCTCTAAACATGTGTTCATAAACCCCACTTCAATTTTTCTCCACTTCAGTGGACTGTTTTTAAAATTTGAAGTTTGCTTCTCCCTTCCTCTCTCAGTTTGACATTCCTTTTTCCACAATTCCATTTCTTTCCCCAGGTGAAGAAGCAAATACAGCGGTACCTTGGGTCTCAAACTTAATCCGTTCCGGAAATCTGTTCCAAAACCAAAGTGTTCCAAAACCAAGGCACACTTTCCCATGGAAAGTAATGCAAAACAGATTAATCCATTCCAGACTTTTAAAAACAACCCCTAAAACAGGAATTTAACATGAATTTTACTATCTTACGAGACCATTGATCCATAAAAAAGCAATAAACAATGTACAGTACTATAAAATAAATAAAACAGTATTTTAGATGATAAAAATTAAAATTACTATTTTTTCCTTACCTGCACTGATGATAGTCATTGTTTGGATGGGGAGCTTTTATCCATTTCCGTGGTCACACAATCAATCAATCAATCAATCAATCAGTAGCTGAACTGGGATCCACACAATCACAAAAACAAATTAACTGAAAAAGCATCAAAAAAACAACAACGCAAAATAAATAGCAAAAACAAAAGACCAAATATAAGCTCCAAATATCACCTCAGATCACTGCAATCGGAAATGGATGGCTTGAATTACAGTGGGGGTGGGATGAAAATTAGCAGCGCAACAGGAAACACTGGGACTCAAAACGGAGCACATTCGGCTTCTGAAAAAAGGTTCGAAAACCGGAACACCTACTTCTGGTTTTGCAGTGTTCTAATTCCAATTTGTTCGTAAATTAAGCTGTTCGAAAACCAAGGTACCACTGTAGTTCATTTCAGGTCTGGTGTCTGTCACCTGATACATGACAGGACATCCACCATAGTACTGTGTATTCTTGCAGTTGCTGAGTCCTGTTTGAAAGCTGCAGGTATGCTAATCACCTGTTCAACCAGGAGTGGAGTTGGGATGTTCTTGCCACCTCTTCTGAACAGCTAGGTGATACTGCCTGTATTCTAGCAGAGCTGTGCATGTAGGGCTTTGCATGTAGGAGACAATGTCACCACCATTCTTTGCGTGGCTGGTTCTCCATAAACCAAGTGTTTGAGAGCTCTCTTCTGTGCACAAATATGCTGTTGGACCCACCTCAGCCCCAGCTAGCATGGCCCGGTGATTAGGACTTGTAGTCCTAACACAAATGGACCATCACAGGTTCCCCATTCTTGCATGAAATTCTCCTATCTGCTTCTTTAATTATTTCCCATGGATACAGTGCAATAGGTAACAAGTATCCCTATGTATCAAGCACATCAGCAAAAAGATCCACAAATACGAAAATATACACCAAACAATTCATAAAAAGAGATAATGAACACAATATAAATAGGACAATAATACTGCAAACCAGCATATTATAGATCCATTTCAACCATTAAGCTTTTTTCCAAAGATATTCTGATTAGTTCTGATTCCCTGGGAAAGGTTTTCTAAATAATCTTATTTGGGAAATGTGCCCAATTGACTCTTGTTGTGCTTGGGCGGCTGATGATTTTTTACCGGAGCAGTTTTATTTTTTCTGAGAGGCTGTTTTTCAATAGAGCTGTTCCACCAGGCTTTTTGTCAGGGCGCAGCCTGACCCCCTCCTCTGGCAATCTGCACAAAATTTTGCTTGATGGTTGCCATTAATTTGATTTTAATTTGATTTAATTAATTTTATAATGAATGTTTTAGAATGTTGAACTATTTTGATTGTTGTTAGCCGCCGTGAGCCCAGCTTCGGCTGGGGAGGGCGGGATATAAATAAAATTTATTATTATTATTTATTAATATGCAGATTGGATTATTATTATTATTATTATTATTATTATTATTATTATTTTACAAACATTGGTCATTTGCCCTTTTGTCTGGCTTTGCCTTGTTTTGGGAAGAGGAATTATTGGGATACATTCCCCAAATATGATGGGGAAAGGTTTTCTTTTAAAAAAAAGGGACTGTTACATGCTTAGACACACAAAATAAACAGTGGGCCTGATCCTGCCAAAGTTAAGCATTTTTCAGTCCAAGCAATTTCAGAGAGAAATTGTTTAATTATGTTTGCTTAATTTTGGCTGGGTTTTACCTAAGATTCTTTTAAAATTTATTTTTTAGGAAAGGTCTGTACTGATGGTAGGAACCAAATTATTTCCTTGAAGGCTTTAAACAACATTCAAGACATGGGGCAGAAGACATCTTTAAGTACAACTAAATGAAGAAAACCTTTGATTACTTTTGGAGTGTTTGATCTTATAATCCGTACAGTAAATGAAAAAGACAGAGTTTCAGTAATGACAGGGTTTTCAGCCTAATGTTACATGTGTGATCTTCATGATAACCCCTCTCACAAGAAAACGCTCACAACTAGTTTCAGTTCTAAGAGCCAAAAAAATGTTAAATAGCAAAGGAATTTGTAGTACTACTGTGTGGGATACGCTAGAATCTCATGTTGCAGGAAAACCCCTTAAGTACGTGCAAATGAATTTCTGCACATTCATTTCCTTGTCACCATTATTTCCTTTTAATCTGTGCCGTTGTTCTTGGCATGCTCTTTGGGGCAGAGAAATATTATTTAACGTACCATGGGCACTGATGGAGAATATGCATCAATTAAGTAACGATAGTAGTACTGGTGCATATTCTCCATCAGTGCCCATGGTAGTAGTACTGGTAGGGACACAGGTGGTGCTGTGGCTTAAACCACAGAGCCTAGGAATTGCCAATCGGAAGGTCGGTGGTTCGAATCCCCGCAATGGGGTGAGCTCCCGTTGCTCGGTCCCTGCTCCTGCCAACCTAGCAATTCGAAAGCACCTCAAAGTGTAAGTAGATAAATAAGTACCGCCCCGGCGGGAAGGTAAACGGCATTTCCGTGCGCTGCTCTGGTTCGCCAGAAGTGGCTTAGTCATGCTGGCCACATGACCCGGAAGCTGTACGCCGGCTCCCTCAGCCAGTAAAGTGAGATGAGCGCCGCAACCCCAGAGTCAGTCACGACTGGACCTAATGGTTAGGGGTCCCTTTACCTTTTAGTAGTACTGGTGATGACTTCAGTACTGCTTAAGAGCTGCCTTCAAGGTTTTTTTACCTTGTTATGCCAAGTTTTATTAAGTTGTTTCAGGCTTCTCTATCTATCTCTATCATCTGTCTCTCTTTAAGCCTATGAAATCTAATAAAGAACTTTGTGATTATGGAATCACAGTTGTTAGGGACAAAAAAACCCCAGGCATTGAGAGTCTTCTCAATGACTGAACTAGTTTGTTTGTTGGTTGGTTTCTTTGTTTAATTATTTGTTTTATTAAGTTTATATACTTCCCTTCATCCGAGGAACACAGAAAGGTTTGTGAAACACCTTGCTCTGTGAGATCCATTTAGCCCCATCTCTTCCTATTTTTAAAAGATGTTTGAACTTTCCTGTTCTAGCAAGCATTTCTTTTGTCAGGTGGATAGATTTTATATGGCAGATCCTCCTTTTAGGATCTTTAAATCTGCCCAACCTTTCCCTGTTTTTATGCTGCTTTACTGATTTTATAGGATTGTTTAGTTTTGAATCAACATCAGCCGCTGCGAGTGATGCAAATGCGTTGGAAGGGGCAGGGCAGATGTTTTCTACATAAATTACCCCTCTGAGAAAACTGGATACATATATATATATATATATATATATATATATATATATATATATATACCGCTTTTAAGGGTTAGTTAATGGAGCAAGATCTTCAGCTTTAATTCATTTTAAATAGGGAATCTTTTAAAAAATATGGTTCTTGTAGAGATGCTATATGTGTTTCTTATTATTCATAAGGTTTATACACTGCCTTTCCTCTTAATGGGCTTGAATCATTGTGCGTGTTCTCTATTTTATTCTCAGCAGCCCCAAAAGGTAAGTGTTCCAATGGCCCAAAGTCATCCAGTGAGGCCTGCAGCTGAATAGGGATTTGAACCTGGTGCTCCCAATCTTAGGCAAGCACAATAAATTCTACACCAGATCTGCTGCTTCCCCCCCACCCTACCACACCAAATTTTGAGGTGTGCACAGGGTCACATTGTTTAGGAATATAATAAGCTACCTTATACAGCAGGGGTGGGCAAGGTTTACCAGCCATGGGCCTGATCACTCCCATGGAGATCGTCTGTGGGCCGGACTGGCACAGTGCGGTGCTGGAAATTACTTCTGCACATGCCCAGATGCTGAAAATCACACCTGCGCAGAAGCAATTTTCAGCATCTGGACATGAACAGACACAATTTTCGGTATCTGTGCATGCGTAGACGCAATTTCCGGCGCTGCTCGGCAAGTCCCTGCGCCGTGCTGTGCCGGTTTAGCGCAGCGCATGGGGGACTTGCCGAGCTGGCAGCTTGGTTCGGGGGGGGGGGCTTGTAGGCCAGTAAAATGGTCTTCGTGGGATGCATCTGGTCCATGGGTCGCACATTGCCGACCCCTGTTATACAGAGTCAGACCCATTGGTTGATCTAGTCCAGGCATCCCCAACTTGCGGCCCTCCAGATGTTTTGACCTACAACTCCCATGATCCCTAGCTAACAGGGCCAGTGGTCAGGGATGGTGGGAATTGTAGTCCAAAACATCTGGAGGGCCAAAGGATGGGGGTGTCTGAGCTAGTCTGATATTGTCTAAACTGACTGGCAGCTCTTCTCCAGGGCTTCAGATGGGACAATCCAAGTTCGACCTGGAAATGGGTAGTGCTGGGAGGCACAATTTAAGAAGGATGTTGACAAGCTGGAAGTGTGCAGAGGAGGGAAGCCAAGATAATCAAGGGTCTTTAAACCAAGCCTTATGAAGAACAGTTGAAGGGGCTGGGTAGGTTGTGCCTGGAAAGGAGGAGACTTCAAATATCTAAATGGCTGTCCCATGGAAGATGGAGCAAACATGTTTTCTCCTGCTCTGGAGCATAGGACACAAACCAATGGCTTCAAGTTACAAAAAAGGAGATTTCAACCAAACATCAGGAAGAACTTTCTTGACAGTAAGAGCAGTTCAGCAGTGGAACAGACTCTCTTGGGAGGTTGTAGACTCTCCTTCATTGGGGGTTTTTAAGCAGGGTTTGGATGGCTGTCTGTCATGGATGCTTTAGCTGAGATTTCTGCATTGTAGGGGTTGGACTAGATGACCCTTGAACCCTACAGTTCTATGATGTCATGCCAGAGAATGAACCTGAGGCCTTCCACATGCAGAGATGCTCTACCACTTAGCTGTACATTCAACAGTATACATATTTACATACAATGTTAAAAATTTGGTTCATTCTCTGACTATCATTCTATTTCCAGTGTCCAGACTCAGCTGTTTATGTAGTTAAAACAACCCTACTGTAATTTGTAGTGGAAAGTGCCACTTACATTGTATGCCCACCTTCAGTAACTTCTCGGGGGGGGGGTGTTCTCACAGCATCGCTTAATGAATATTCCTCACAAACACACGTTTTGCCCATCCTATATCAATTTAGCCTTGCTTATTTCAGTCCCAGATCTCCTGGAAGTTTTCTCTTTTTCTTGAGGTAATGATCTTTGTCGTCTAGGTTCTTTGTACTTGCTTGTTTCCCCCCCCCCCAAGAAAATATGAGTTGTTGTTGTTGGGTTGGCTCAGCCACTCTTGGTGGCTTCCAACATATATATTAAAGGTAAAGGGACTCCTGACCATTAGGTCCAGTCGTGACTGACTCTGGGGTTTATTGGCTGAGGGAGCCGGCATACAGCTTCCGGGTCATGTGGCCAGCATGACTAAGCCGCTTCTGGCGAACCAGAGCAGCACACGGAAATGCCGTTTACCTTCCCACTGGAGCGGTACTTATTTATCTACTTGCACTTTGACGTGCTTTCGAACTGCTAGATTGGCAGGAGCAGGAACTGAGCAACGGGAGCTCACCCCATTGTGGGGATTCGAACCGCCGACCTTCTGGTCGGCAAGTCCTAGGCTCTGTGGTTTAACCCACAGCACCACCCGCGTCCCTCCAACATATATAAAAACATAATAAAACATCAAACGTTAAAAACTTCCTGATACAAGGCTGCCTGCAGATGTTTTCTGAATGTTGTATAGTTGTTTATCTCCTTGACATCTGATGAGAGGGCTTTCCACAGGGAGGGCTCCACTTACGAGCTATAATTCAAATAATTATAGCTGTATTTTAAAACAAAATACAGGGTTTTTTATGAGCAAAAGCTTAATATGTGGCTTGGTAATAGAAACATTGCCACAGACATCAATAACCAGATTGTAATTATTTACAGAGAAACAGAACTTCTTCAAACAGAGTAGGTCAATAAGAAATTTCCATCTCTTCATGTTCTTCAGAAGTGCCTTTATTTAAAACAAAGTTATCAGAGACTATGTTGTCTGATAACAACCTCTTACCTCACTTCATTTCTCTGGAAATTGGGCAAGAGATGGTGGTGCTTGCTTTATATTTACACAATACTAGGAATCCGTCTGAGATGGTTGAAAGCAAAAAAGAACACATAATTAGCGGGTCTTGTTTCAGTCATTTCTTCTTGGGATAAGGAAATGCAAACAATGGAAAGCTTTGGTGGTTTGTAAAGTTGCCACTGGCTTGACTACCCGGGGCAAGTAAGAACGATCTATGTTAGATTTCTCTCTCTCTATACAAATTCATAAAAATCTGCCACAAATGATTAACAGAGGTTTTCTTAGGCAGGTGTGTGCAGCGGAAATGTGTTCTCATATGTTTGTGAGGCTGTTATATTTTTGCAGCAAGCCCATAGTGATCTCAGGCGGGGTTCTCAGAGGACACCTGTGTTGATCTTTGTTTTCTTCTTCTTCCAAGGCCCTCTCTTGGCTTCCAGAATTTCAAGAGTGACACTTGGGAATTTTGTTCTAGTGTGACAACTGGCAGTTGGTAACTGGACGTTTATTGTTGGATCAGTTGCAAATCCATAAAAGGGCATCCTCTTTTGTATCACGACAAAACTTCTTATTTCCCCCCCTTCCCCCTCTTTCGCTTCTGAATCTTCGACTAAACTGCCTTGTCAAAGGGCTTAATTGAAAAGTCCCAGCACACGGTATCAACCCTGATCTCCCTTATGCAAGATAAACAGGAGAATAGCCTCATTCCTGGTTCCAGTGTAAGTGGAAAAGGAGCTTAAATTAGATTTAAAATGAACTATGTACTGAATACAAGTTTTCAATCTGCTGTGGCAAGCAACTATAAATTACTCACCAGTAAGTCCAATGATGGGGCTTTACAGACCTCTCCTGCCCCCCCTCCACTCTGCGCAAATAGACCTATTTTTGAACAGCAAGGAATTGTCTGGGGCCAGAGACATTGGGTCTCTTTCGATCGAAACCAACCTATAAGATTTGGGCTTGTTTCTCTTCCATTTGTAAAAGCAGGATAATTCGTTAACAAGAACAAAATGAAAGCCTGATGAAACATGACACAAATGCTTCTTTTCACTGAAGTGTAAAAGGAAAGTGAAAAGAAATTAAGTACTGAAATAGTAAGTTCCCTTGACAGACAGAGCAGCTCTAAACTGCTTGCCTCGTCACACCCTTTCGCAGATCATAGCATGGAACCAACATGATTACTGGGACTGGAAGCCTGACAGTCTCTAAGTAGGTGGCATTACATTTTGCCTTCAAATCAATAGCAGCAACAACAAAAGTGATGGTAGCAACAATACAATTTTACTGGAGCCAGAGTTCCAGGTAGCCATGATAAAATTTCACATTTTATTATACTACATTATCTGGGTTCCTTTCAAGCTACTGTTAAAAGCAATCAACAATCTGTTCTTCATTCCTCTGAGACAGACACTTGATAAAAGGGAAATTTCAACACATATCCTTTCATGAACTTCCTTGTAGTAGGGTTTGAGGCAGGCCTACAATCCACAAACTGTTGCCTCTTTCATGTAATACGGACCGGATGTAAGATATTGTTGAATTCATTGTGTATCCAAAATACGACTAACTTCATTTAGTTTTGGAGAAAGTTGTTCTGACTTTCATAAACCCATTCACTTGAAAGCTGGTACTTGTTTGTATTCTCATTTGTGTATCTTTTGTACATCACAACTAATGCTCCTGAAATGAGTGGTTGCAATAAAGATTCATGGCTCAAGGCTGCAGTTGTCATATGCAAGTTGTTTTAGAAAGTGTTAGATCAACTAAGCTCTTTTTATACAAATTGGGTTGTAGAAGATGATACGGCTGCATTAGGTATAGCTGTGGTGAGGGTTGTCTGTCTGTGTACAGTTGTACCCTTAGCATATGCCCTTGCTCATTCTGTCTGGTGACTCAGCTGGTGAGAGCCACTTGTCGTGCTTCCTGGCATGCTAGAAATTTTCATCTGAAAATAAGACATCACACGGCGCAGAGTCAAATGTGCATGGTTCATGTGATGAAAATTCAGACAGCCCTATCATCTATCATGGGTTATAACCAACTGAACTAGATTAAGGCTAGACCCACTGAAATTAATCTACCAAGCTAGTTGTGCCCGTGATTTTCAATAGGTTTACTCTGAGTAGAACTAACACTGGACACCAGTTGATTTTAGTGGTTTTGGATTGTACCCAGAGTCCAAAAGTGTCTCTCAATTATAAACGGCAACATCAGAATTAAGAAAAAAGCTTTTAAAAACCAATAATGCAGTGCTCAAATGATTTTATAAGTAAATAAGACAAAACATTCTGCCTGGTACTTCTTGTCATATCACCTGAAGTGCTTCTTCACACTCACAGATTCATGAACTGCCATGATCATGTAAACTGTGCAAGTAGCATGCAAGTTATAACAGACTGAGCAATTGGGGGTGTCTTTTTCATTCATGAGACATTTTCAAGGCTCTTGCTTATTCTGAAGATGTTGTTGAAATGTTGATTCTTGCTCAGTAGAATCACAGAGCTAGCGGGTGTCCTGGCAACCTCTGGGATCAACTCTGTCTCCTCAGGCACCAGTATTCTATGCCTAAACCATGCCAGTGGGTGCCTGTTGATTCTTGTCTTGGAAGCCTCCATGGAAAGGGAATCTATAACCTAAGGAGCTTGTTTCATTCCTTAGATGTTCTCCATTTCCAGCACTGGCTGCAAGCCAGATGGCCCTGGTAGCTTCATAAGCAGGGCCTGATGGAAACACCCAGCCCCAGTTATTTGTTCTGAGCATCTGATAATCAGAGCAGAATTGTCTCCGAGCACAAAAGCTTCATTTTCAGTTGTTTTGGCTAATAACCCTTAACCGACGTGACTTCCATGAGCGTGTCTAGTCATCTAAAAGCCGGCTAAGCCGAGGGCCATCAGTCTATCTTGTAGTAATGAATCCCTTTAATTACTTGTGTGTTTTGTAAATAATACTGCTCATCAGATTCGCTGGATGATCCCAAGCTCAGGTCATGGCATCTATAGGCAGGACTGCAAGAAGAGTCCATCTGAAACCCTAGAGAGCCTCTGCAAGTCAGTGTAGACAACACTAAACTAGATGGACCAATGGTTTGACTCTGTATAAGGCAGCTTCTTACCTAACCTCTTAAGATTTGCTTTATAGCAGGGGTCAGCAAACTTTTTCCGCAGGGGGCTGGTCCACTGTCCCTCAGACCTTGTGGGGGGCCGGACTATATTTTTTTTGGTGGCGGGGAGAACAAATTCTTATGCCCACAAATAACCCAGAGATGCATTTTAAATAAAAGGACACATTCTACTCATGTAAAAACACGTGATTCCTGAACTGTCCGTGGGCCGGATTTAGAAGGCGATTGGGCTGAATCCGGCCCCCGGGCCTTAGTTTGCCTACCCATACTTTATAGGGAAACTTCCCCAACCCCATTGGTCTTCGTTATCCTGTACCTTTTCTAGTTCCACAATATCATTTTTTGAGTCTGGGTGACCAACCACATCCAAAGCCTTAGCTCAACTTTTCCCAACTTGCTGCTTTTCATGTACTTGGGACTACAAGTCCCATCATCCTTGACCATTGACCATGCTGACTGGGACTGGTGAGAGTCGTCATTCAAAACTTCTGGAGGGTAACAAGTAGGCGAAGACTCCATTAGTGCACCATAGATTTACGAAGGAACATTCAGATATGAAATGGTGGTAGCTAATGTACAGTGTGATGAAAAGCAATAAAATGATCTTTCTATTTAAAAGTTGGTGAACAGAGATGAAAGGCATGCAATAGAGAAACCAATAATTTCTAAAGAGAGAGAGAGAGATCGTTTATCTAGTGAACAAGTTGTTCACTTTAAATCTTTCTATGTTATAATTGCATCAGTTTGTAAACAATGATAAAAGGACTGCACCAAGTTAGTAAATGATTCTTCTTTTCTTAGTAGAACTTTTCATTTTGCCTCCACTTTAGACCATGGGTCATAAAGACGTATGCCTCTTAGACTACTCTCATTAAGAGTTAATTCGCACTCTTAGGTAGGAATCCTGGGAACTGGTATTGATTACTGAGAGTTCTTTGTTGCAATTTCCTGGTTTCAGCTAACATAGATGCTACTATACACAGCTATTTTAATCACAGTTCTTTTGGGAGAGGTCTGGTGTCTTAATTCTCAGCATATTGCCTCTAGTATGCTTTTGTCAATACAACTAATTTTCAAATGTGGATTTTATTGCATGGTATGCTAGTATGTCCTGTTGTTTTGTCTGTTTCTTTACTTCGTGGGGACATGTTTCTTGCTATATGTTTTTCTTTTTAAAATATCATTGATGTCTGATTTGTATTGTGCAATCTGTCATTGTTGGTTTGTTTGATTGTATTATAAAATCTCAATAAAGGAGCAAGGGACTTTAACCCCCCCCCCCCAAATCATGATAGTTAATTTGGTAAGCGTTTAAGGTTCTTGGGCCCAGGATACGATAAGGATCTCCTGTGCCCATATATCCCAGATAATATGGAAGAGGTGTTGTTGTTTTTTGACTCCATGGGGTCCCATTTTAAACATTTAGAACTGCATATTCTTCCACACTCTACTTTCTTTTATATCAATCCATATTGTCTATGATAATTGTAACACCAGAAATGAAATCAAAATCCTGCTAATGTTTCCAGCTGCTTACAGGGGTCTCCTAAATAACTTATAAATTTCTTTTATGAAGTTTTTGGCCTCTTGGTTTCTGAGTTTTCAAGTACGTTTTGCCATCTCGGCATAGTCCATCAGCTTGGTTTGCCATTCCTCTCTGGTAGGGACTTTGTCTTCTTTCCAGCTTTGGACTAGTAACATCCGGGCGGCTGTTGTTCCATACATGAAAAGTATTTTCTGCTCCTTTGGAATATTAGTACCTGTAATTCCTAATAAAAAGGCTTCTGGTTTCTAAACAAAGGTTATTTTAAACATCCCCCCCCATTTCATTATATATCATCTCCCAGAAAGCTTTTATTACCTTACAAGTCCACCACATATGATAGAAGGTACCTTCTTTTTCTTTACTTTTCCAGCAGATATTTGTACTTGTCCTATACATTTTTGTCAACTTAGTAGGAGTCATTTTCATATAGTTTTCTTTCAGTGTATAACATCCTGTAAATTTCACGTCTGTTTTCCATAACCTTTCTCAATCTGCCATCTGGATATTATGTCCCAAATATTTTGCCCAGTGTATCATTACCAACTTGACCTGTTCATCTTTTGTGTGCCATTCTAAGAGCAAACTATATTTTCAACAATAATTTAGCATTATTTTCTAACAAATCTTTTTGAAATCTTGATATCTCACGACTAAAACCTTTGTTCTTATCTGTCTTAAAAATCTCATTTAGTTGGTGAAACTGTAACCTATTAGTTGTCCCCTGTGTTAAAGAGGCCTCAACTAAAAGTCATACATTTAGTGTCTCCAGCCCTATGCTGTGGAACAGTGCTCCACAAGACATTCAGCAGGCACTCTCACTTTTGACTTTTAGCCATCTCTTGAAGACCTTTTTTTTCTGACAAGACTTTGCTGACCTTTTAAAATTTTATTTCTGATTAGCCAGTTACTTGTATTTTTATTTTTTAAATTGGTGTTTTATGTCTTAACATTGTACATGATGATGTCATAATATAACATGATATGGCGGTATAGATTGATTGATTGATTGATTGATTGATTGATTGATTGGGTGGGTGTTCAGTGTCTATTACTGGTCTTCAACTGGTGGGATGGGACCCACTAGTGGTAGGGAACCACTAGTGGATCACGGCCTGATGTAAGGTGGATCTCAGTGAACACTATATGGCTTGTGAAACATGGACCACTTATAAACGCCATCTCCAACTCTTCGAAAGATTCCATCAACGGTGTCTCCGAAAATTTTTACACATCACTTGGGAAGACAGGCGAATTAATACCAGTGTACTGGAAGAAGCAAAGATCACCAGTGTTGAAGCAATGATTCTTCAACATCAACTTCGTTGGACTGGTCATGTTGTGCAGATGCCTGATGATCGTCTTCCAAAGCAACTACTCTATTTCGAACTTAAAAATGGAAAGCGTAATGCTGGTGGTCAACAAAAGAGGTTTAAATACTGTCTCAAGGTAAAAACACCAACAATTGGGAAATACTTGCCTGCGAGCGCTCCAATTGGAGAACAGCCTTCACCAAAGGTGTCATGGGCTTTGAAGACACTTGAGCTCATGACACAAAGGAGAAATGTGCTAAGAGGAAGGCATGCTTGGCAAATCCACACCATGATCAACTCCTGCCCGGAAACCAATGTCCCCACTGTGGAAGGACATGTGGATCCAGAATTGGCCTCCACAGTCACTTACGGACACACTGTTAAAAATGTGCTATGGAAGACAGTCTTACTCGGCTATGAGTGATCACCAAAGAAGAAGAAGAAGAACAAGATATGGCAAGATATTGAGACATGGGTCCCCAAATGCATGCCTGGGTTAAAAGTGGGTCTTTGGGTTGGAAAAAGCTGAAGATACCTGGTCTACATTACTTTAAGCATGGGACAGATTCCATGTGTAGTGGTATTAACAGAAAGATCTTGTCTGTATTTGGAGTTCAGGCCCAGTGGGCAGTGCAGGTTTCCACAGTTCAAAGAAGGAAAACCACAAAGGTCCCCTGCTGAGGCTTCCATAGTTTTTGGTTGTGATTTGAGGATGGTGTTGCAATGAGCATCACTTACCTCAATATCTGTGGTTTGCCCATTTGTGCAGCACTTCCTTGTGCATGGAAGAAAAACGATCAAGGAAGCAAATTTTAAGTTACGGTAGTTTTTGCCAGTTGGTTCTGTGGGCTTTCTAGCAGGGTTCAAGATGCTCAGTTTCAAATTCCTTTTGTTTTGATGTTAACAGATCCTTAGGTAATGCCCAGGCATAGCAGGCCATGAACAAAAGAAAAGGGGTGGGGGGCATTGTTCTAGGTGCATTTTGTGACAGGGAATTTCATTAGCGCAAGCGGTTTCTGAGCTCTGGGCGAAGTACTGTGCCTAAGATTTCAGATTAAAACTGCAGAGTGGAAGGAAAGGAAGACCTTTTTCTGCCTCCCCTCTTCCAGCTACTGTCTGAATACTGGGTAAGAGACCCTCTTAAGAATATTAGGAGGGTGGGCAGGGGAAGGACCAGCCCATGTGAAAAATGAACATAATATTTTAGCTGCAGTTCATTCATTTTCAGCTTTGTACCATTGTTATAAAAAAAGTGCACCTAGACATTCTGTTGTTGCACCCATAACCTAGGTTTAAGGTCCATTTAGCTCCTAGCTTCCATATCTCAGTTCCTAACACTGGGGGGTGGGGAGCTGCCAGAAAGAAACTACAGCTGCTTTTGGCTTACGGCTCTTTTGGATTGGATGTGGCTGCACTAGTAATAGCTTAATGGTTTTCTGTTTAGCTATAATTAACCTGACAGCAGGGTTTGAATATTGCGTTCAGGAGAATTGTGCTGGCTTGGCGTTTATAGTACGGGAACAAACAATTAGTTCCCCATAAGTAAAATGTTAAGTCAAAATGTTTATTTATAAAGGTAAATAGGGTGGGCTGCTCTGTCTCCCCAAAAAGAGGGTGGGAGTGGAGGAAAAAAAAGAGAATAGAAAACTCCACACATGCCACCATTTAAGAGTGTCCACAATGTAGGTTAAAGTAGTATTTACTCACCACGTCATAGATTGTTCTTTGAAACTATCTGTTGTCATGTAGGAAGCACGGCAATGTATGTGCAATTCCATGCCTCTCTGATCTTAAGAGAAGTCTTCAGCCGGATTCTGACTTCCCTCACCCCACCCGAATCATTTTGGCAAAACAAAATCCTTTGCAGGCAGGATTGAAGCCACACCTACAGAAGAAGATCCTTTTTCACTGCTGGCTGTGATTCAGGCTGGTGAAGTGAAGGGATATTTGCAGGGAAGCCCCACTTACAGCTGCGTTAGGAAATGTCCAGTGGGAAATTCTGTAGCACAGCTGATGGCTGTAGGCTTCTTGTTGCTGCTGATTGGTGCTGACAGAATCACCGTGAGCACTTTGAGTGGGTTTCCACTGGCCCCGTTTGGCAGCAGGTGTGGGCAGGTGGGTATGGTTTGGGGAAATTAAGCCGGTGGACTGAACGTTCTAGAAGTTTTCGACCAGGAGGGTTGGGAGCGCACAGTGCAGCTCCTTGCTTCAGTGTGTATGAGGGCAACAAAGTCCTGAGGTGCTCCACTTATTGGTCCTGGATCTTCCAGTGTGATTGATGTTTCCCAGCAAGGACACAGACTGGAGTGGCTAAGTAAGGTGAGTATCAGAAGGAACCCTGAGGTTCAAGAAGTACCAGTGTTAATGAATACTAGAGAAAAAGCAACTTGGTAGCAATCTAATGGCTGTTTCAGCAACATCACTAGGAAAAGCATACAGTGGTACCTCGGTTTTTGAGCGTCTCTGTTGATGAACATTTCGGTTTACGAACGCTATAAAGCCGGGAGTAAATGCTTTGGTTTTCGAACACACCTCGGAAGTCGAACATGCCCTGTGGCTTCCACTGAGTGCAAGATCCTGAGACTTAGCTGTCGGCTGTTGAGTTTTCGGTTTCAGAACTGGGTCTTCCGGAACGGATTACGCTTGAAAACCGAGTTACCACTGTATATGGAAATGCTTTCTTGAATACTTTTATGTACCTTTTGGAAGTTATAAAAGAGAGTGTTGGGTTGGCTAGATTTCTTCTGCTAGAGTCCTAAAAACCCTGACTCCTGGCCCACTATTGTGGTGCATTAATTTCTCTCCAAACCAAGCTGCAAAGGTGTCTGTCTCTTCTTGATCCTTCTATATCACAAATGTCTTTTCATTTGAGGACTGTGGTGTGTGTGTGGGGGGGGGGTGAGTTAGAGAGCTCCATGCAGGAGATCCCCTTCATGTGATACTAATCCTTTTCTGTCTGGATTTCCCAGTCCGGCATGTGTTATGCCTCTACCCCCTTCATCACCAGGGAGTTAACAGCTTTAGGGCTCCAGCGCTATAGCAACATTCCAGTCAGTGAGCCGTCTGCCTGAATGACCTCAGCATGTGGAAGAATGGTTGTATTCTCAGTTATTATGTTGGGACTGCTTTGGAGGGATGTGTAGCGAGGAAGAGGGAATGGAGAAGAAGCTAGAAATAGATGCCCAGTGCCAGAATCCTCTCTCAAGTATAAACAGCTACCCTGTTTTTACAGCCACTTTGTAAGACACACACTCCAGCAAGGCTTGCCCTTTGGACTTGAGCAACTATGACTTAAGATTTAGGTGCTGTTCTTTTAGAAAGGCTTTAGTTTAGTATCTCAAGCTTTTCTAGACAATTGCTTTATTGTGTACTGTTGTTTCTCGGTTGTGACAGAAGATTGAAATTTATTGCCCACCCCCCAGGCCAAGCAAGTCTGTTGTGGGAAAATTAGATTTCAGTGACACTGGAAGATGCAGTATTATTATTTTTAATCAGTGGAAACATATTATTTCCCTCTTGCCCACTTCTAGTACTGTTTGGAGTGCTGTGCAGGATGTGGCATTGCAAATATTATGGGCATCTGTTGGTTCGTGTCAGTGATATCTCTGGCGATCTGTGACACACTTGGCATTTATCACACCATTGAGAGAAAATGGAAAAGGCCAATTGCACAGGCTCTGGAGAATCAGTGACTCACAAAAGCATAAAAATATCATTCTGGTGAAGTCTAGGCAGTTGCATTCTCAACTTAGCTTGGGAATCTAATCTGTACCAAAAACACTTTGCAGTGCAAGATGTATTATTACTGCACACCGATTGATATTTCCTTCTGGCCTCCACCCTCATTTCTTACAGAAATCCTATGTTGTATACCCAGTCTTTATAAAATATTATGCATCAAGCTTCTTGTTCATTAAATGAAGGTGGTCAAAGAAGGCATTCATCTAAATTCTCCTTGAGATGCTTAGAGTTACCCAAGTAGCTTTCTGGCATTTGGAAATTCCTGTACTTTTTCAAGCCACTGCCATGGAAGTGAGGCATAGTGGAGTCAATCTGTTCTGCTCTTCTATGTCAATCCAGCCTTCTCTGAGCTAGGGAGTGTGGGCAGGAGAAAGAGGAGCCTTCTCCATCTGTATCCTATTCTGGTTTACTCCATATCTGAGGTGTGTGGGAAGACGCACTGAATGAAACATACCATCATGATACTGGGTTAGGAAACATAACAGATTGATTGGGCGGTGGGTGGGCGAGCTATGGGATTCAGCACTTTTACTGCCTCACCCGAATCTCATGAAAAGGAGAAACCGAGCGGGGTGTCGATGATAAAATACAAAAGGCACCTCACCTGACTCAAACCCTCTGGATGACATGACTCAGCAGCTTAATGTCGATGACAAACAGCACTGGAGTCAGAAGGAAAATATGAGGGGACGCCGTAACATAGATGTCTTGATGTTGTGCTGTAATCTCCCAGCACCATATTTTGAAAGTTTTTTTTCCAGGTAGGCGCCCTTAGTCCTGCAGCTCATTCTCTCCAGAAAAAGGGCAGGACTCAAACCAATAGCTCTTCAAATTACAAGAAAGGAGACTAAACAGCAGGAAGAGCTTTCTGACAATAAGAGCTGTCTAACAGTTGAATGGTCTCCGTCTGGAGGTTGGGTGGCCATCTGTCATGGATGCTTCAGTTGAGATCCCTGCCTTGCAGGGGGTTGGAATAGATGACCTTGGGATCCCTTTCCAACCCAGTTTTATGATTCTTTGTGAGTGAATGTAGAAACTAGTCTATTGTACAAAGGTAAAATGTACACTTGTTGCTCTGCCCATTTTTGCCCCTGGTCCTGCCTACCACTGGGATGTAGAGCCTTGGAAGATCACCCAGGTGGAAATGTGATCCTCAGCCTGAAAAACCCTGCTCTAGGCCTATCCAGGTGTTATTTAAATGGGTACCTCATCACACCTGGGTTGGGTGAGAGTGCTAGCCCCATCCTTCCTTCTGTTGCCTTCCATAAGTCTACAGGTCCATATCGGATCCCCATATATTTTGGAAGTTAGAGAAGTTTTTAATGTCTGGTGTTTATTTATTTATTTATTTTATTTCAATGCAAAATTACAACAAAAATTAACAAACATTGAACCCAAAATAAAACAGTACAAACAAGAAAAAAACAAAACAAAAACAAAACACAAGAGAAAAAAAGAACACAAAGAACAAAACAAAACAAAAACACATATCTACAAATAAAACAATATCATCATTCTAATCTAGTCATTACATACATATACACATATTGACTTCCTTCCTTTGTTCTAAGACCTCGGAATTTTTACTCTTTCTAAGTTGTTGTGTCTGATATAGATTACCTCTATCTTTATACTTTTTACACCATTTTTCTCTTTTTTTTAACCCTGCAAAGCATCATTCATTAAATACCAATATGCTTTTATCACTTTATTATCATTATTATTATTATCATTCATTCTGTTGGGAGAGTGGCTGGGGAAACCCAGCCAGATGGGCGAGGTATAAATAAATTATTATTAACAATAATACTCTAAAGCAAAAACGGGCACCAAGAAGGCAGCAGATTTCACCCACTCAAGGAGAATAAGCAAGGTTGCTTATCCCTTGTCCCTTTTCTCAGCATCGTTCATTGGGCTCATCTAAATAGTTTCTGTGCCAAAACCAGGCCTGAAACCAGATTGAGATAGGTCTGGTAGGCTCATTCTAGTCCTAAAAAAAGAAATATGCAAAATGAGAGGTGACACATAAAGGGGGGGGGGATTCAAGGTCCATCTGGTCGTATTCTTTCCCCTTTCACAAGGCAATGTCATCTTCACTCAGCCACACATTTACACCTGCCAGTATGTCAGCCCACAGAATATCACAGTAACTAACACTGTTACTGTTGTGGAAGTTAGCTTATTTTATATTTATGCTGTAGCAGAGGAAGTATGAGGAGACAGCTCAGAGAACAAAGAAGGCTTAGATATAGTCCTCCTGAAACACTGGAGGTAATATTTTGCTTTCATTCTGCTATTGGTTGATGTGGGTAGTGGATATAAAATTTCCATCTGACTCTGCTTTTCTTGAAATTGTTGATGCTACAGATGCTGATCTCTGTATCAGCATCCCTTAGTAACTGTCACTTGGGTTTGTAAGGTGTCTTTCACTGCAAGGAGCGTTGAACCAGAGAAAAATAAAACTTGTTCCTCTTTTCGCATTTCTTAAAATGAACCACAAGAACTTCAACTCACTTACAATAAATAAACAACACTGAGACCTTGGGAAACTTATTTTGTAGGTAAATTGGAATATCGCACAAAAAGCAGCGCAGGACTTCTCTGCTGAAACAGAGATGTGTTGGGAATGGTGTGCGAGTCAGTGAGAGATTTCCAGCTGAATTGAAAGAACTAAATATTTATTATTCCTGGAGCAAAGAGAAGATCTGCATCCTGTCACAGTGCTCAACTTTTTGATGACCACTCAATATGCAGCAAGGGAGAGAAAAAAGTTGTTTCCCTAACTCAGTTGAAATTTAAAGTGCCAGTAGCTTGAAAACAGAACCCTCATCGCTGGGAGAGAGGTTTGTCTTAAATTCCTCACTTTCATCCTGCATTTGTGTATATAAGAGTATGCCTGTTGCAAGTTCAAGAAAACACAGGTAGTAAAAGGAGTGCAGCTCCAGCATTTGGTTGAGCACAAGTGCTCAGATTCCTTACTTGTGCCATTCCTTTCCAAGCATGGCAAAACTTGGCCCTCCAGCTGTTTTGGGACTACAGTTCCCATAATCCCTGACCACTGGTCCTGTTAGCTTGGGATGATGGGAATTGTAGTCCCAAAACTTTTGGAGGGCCAGGTTTGGCCATGCCTGCTTTAAACCAAGTTGCACTGAAAGCTGTTGAAGCATTTCTGTGGCTAATAAGGAAGGAGCAAAAATAGGCAGTTTCACTTCCTGCCTCTCTGTCACCCTAAAAATGGGTACAGGATGTCCGAAGGAAAAGGAAGGAACAAAGGCTTGATAAAATGCTACATTTTTAAAGGAACCCATGGAAGCAAAAAGCCCACCATGTCAGCCCGTCGTTTTGTCACTCTATACAACGGCAAGTGTCCAGAGGAGGGCAACCAAAATGGTCAAAGGCCTGGAAACGATGCCTTATGAGGAACGGCTAAGGGAGCTGGGCATGTTTAGCCTGGAGAAGAGGAGGTTAAGGGGTGATATGATAGCCATGTTCAAATATATAAAAGGATGTCATATAGAGGAGGGAGAAAGGTTGTTTTCTGCTGCTCCAGAGAAGCGGACACGGAGCAATGGATCCAAACTACAAGAAAGAAGATTCCACCTAAACATTAGGAAGAACTTCCTGACAGTAAGAGCTGTTCGACAGTGGATTTTGCTGCCAAGGAATGTGGTGGAGTCTCCTACTTTGGAGGTCTTTAAGCAGAGGCTTGACAACCATATGTCAGGAGTGCTCTGATGGTGTTTCCTGCTTGGCAGGGGGTTGGACTCGATGGCCCTTGTGGTCTCTTCCAACTCTATGATTCTATGATTCTAAGTGGATAGTTCCAAAATGGAATTGCCACCTCTTGGACCAATCGGGAAATATTCAGAATCTAAGGTATGAAAAGTGGGGGAAATAGAAATTCTTATTTCAGAGATGTTTATGCACTTCATTGAAGTTCTGCTTTTAAAGACAGGACAAGAAAAGAAATACTTCTTCTAAGAAATGTACAAAGAGGACTACTGTTAGCTTTCAATTTCATGTCAGTGTTTTTTCTGTGGATTGCAAAGCTGACTGCTAATTGTGCTGTTACCTTGCCATTGGAGAGTCTTATTCACTTCAGTGAATCTGTTCAGTTCCGTGAAGGAAGGCCGGACACGAAGAACGTTCAGCAGTTCTATTGAGCAGCATAACTGATTTTTATTTCATTTCTATCTGATTATGCAGGTGGTAATGGAACACAGTTTAAAAGGTCTGTCAGATTCTCTAAAAGAGCCAAGGGCAACAAAACAAATCTAGTTTCCTGCATGGAAAAAATACAAGAGTGTTTATTCTGACTTTACTTTGCTTCACAGTGAAAGTCAGCATTATGAAATCATGGGTGAAAGCCAGCAAACATTAGTCATCCTCTGAGTGGACCCATTGAAATCAACAAAAACTATTGGGTCTGCTCTGAATATGACTTAGTTGGATACCTTTCACAGCCGAAAAAAATAGAGCAACAGAAGAGCAATGCTGGATCAGACCAGAGTCTTTATCTAGTCCAGCATACATTTCCCACAGGGGCCAAGTAGAAGCCTACAGGATGTCTACAAACAGAACAAGAGCTCTCTCCGGCTGTTGTTTCCTGGGAAATGGTATTCATAGAGACAGTATATACACATCAGGACAAGTAACTGTTAATATTTGTCTAATCCCCTTTTAAAGCTGTTGTGAGTTGGTGCCATCACCACATCTTGTGGGATCAAGTTCCACTGCTTAGCTGGCTGCCATGTGAAGAAGGACTTCCTTCCGTCTGTCCTGTTTTAAAGTGTTTTCACATTGAAAACAACCATTTGGTATTTTTGGACCACCAGACTTCTTGCTTGATGGCAGTCGGCTTCAACATTTCTCATTTTGCCTGAGTTTTTGTATTTTTTAAAGTGAAATGCTGAAAAAAAAGAAGAAATAATTGTTACGGAAACTCCAGAATGTTATACAATGGTACATCGGGTTACATACACTTCAGGTTACATACGCTTCAGGTTACAGACTCTGCTAACCCAGAAATTATGCTTCAGGTTAAGAACTTTGCTTCAGGATGAGAACAGAAATTGTGCTCCGGTGGCATGGCAGCAGCAGGAGGCCCCATTAGCTAAAGTGGTGTTTCAGGTTAAGAACAGTTTCAGGTTAAGTACGGACCTCCAGAATGAATTAAGTACTTAACCCAAGGTACCACTGTATATACATCTGTAGACATTACATTCTCCACCCCCTAGGCTGTGTTGCAAAAAACATGGATTTGGGAAGGGAATTTTTCACATCTCAGAATGGACTTGCTCTTTAATAAGCAAACATGTATAGGTGTTGGTTCTGTATATTAAATATCTTTTAGAGAGAATTACATGCTTACATGGTGAAGGAAATTCTAGTTCCAGCAATAGCTTTTTAAAGTGAGGCAGAACCACATGAGCATGGAAAAACTCCAGAAAATGCCACATGACTGATAAGCAAAGTATACGGAATTCAAGCAGAGCACGTACTTGGGAGCCATAAGTGTGTGTGCTTGTTGCTGTTGGCTTGACCTTTTTCTAAGCTCTGTTGGTCATGCCTCCTGTTTTATTGCCAAAGGATCTTGTGTTACCTAGGAAATGGCCACTCCTGTGTGCAGCAGCATACTCTCCAATACAATTGCCCACATATCTCTTACTTCTCAGAACAGTAAAAATTGATGGCTGTTGAGACCTTTACAATGTTATTGTACCTTGTTTCCACAGCATTTCTTGTGAGGAGCAGTATTTTATGTTAATTAATAATTTTAAGAGGGCCAAAGGCATTGTAGTGTACATAGTAATTTATTGATTGATCTCAGTGCTGTCTCTGATTTTAAAGTTTTTGTTCAACACACACATGCCGCATCACCACATTCCACAAAACCTATCAACAGTGAAAATAATGAAATAACTAGCCACCAAGGAAAATGAAGCTCTGTTCTGTACCTTCTGTTTTGAGAATACAAACTACAGTGGTACCTCGGGTTACATACGCTTCAGGTTACAGACTCCATTAACCCAGAAATAGTACCTCGGGTTAAGAAATTTGCTTCAGGATGAGAACAGAAATCGTGTGACAGTGGTGCAGTGGCAGTAGGAGGCCCCATTAGCTAAAGTGGTGCTTCAGGTTAAGAACAGTTTCAGGTTAAGAACGGACCTCCAGAACGAATTAAGTACGTAACCAGAGGTACCACTGTATTGTCTGTAATGATATATAGCTAGTGGTTTGGGCCCAATGCCATTGCAACAAAAGCATTTAGTTCTACTAAGTCCTGACATTTAGGGATGCGGGTGGCGCTGTGGTCTAAACCACAGAGCCTAGGGCATGCTGATCAGAAGGTTGGTGGTTCGAATCCCCACGACGGGATGAGCTCCCGTTGTTCAGTCCCAGCTCCTGCCAACCTAGCAGTTTGAAAGCATGTCAAAGTGCAAGTAGATAAATAGGCACCGCTCCGGTGGGAAGATAAACGCCGTTTCCATGCACTGCTGTGGTTTTGCCAGAAGTGGCTTAGTCATGCTGGCCATATGACCCGGAAGCTGTCTGCGGACAAACGCCGGCACCCTTGGCCTATAGAGTGAGATAAGCACACAACCCCAGAGTCATCCATGACTGGACCTAATGGTCAGGGATACCTGTACCTTTAAGTCCTCACAGTGAAGTTGAGCGGAAAGAAGAAATGTCGGTTGAGCTATCCCAGTAGTGAGAATTTCCAGGGATGCAGTGCTTACCCAGATTTAGTTTATTTTAGAAGGAGGTTACTGGAGCTTTGGTGTTTTGTAATATTTGTGCTTGTTTACAGATATACTTGTTAAGCATAGGCAGAGGTGCACCCAAATCCCCCCTCCCCCCACCATAAGTCCACAACCAACAGCCTGAAGTGCTGCTAGCTTCCAAACCCCAAACTATCTCTCAGTACTTCTGCTTCCTTTAGTCACACTCAGACTTCAGCCTGTCCCCTTCTTTTCTCCACAGATACCTAGATTACATCATCCTTAGCTTGGCAGGGAGTAGGGTGTTTGTGTGTTTGTTTGTTTGTGCCCCAGTCAAAAGACCAAAGGAAGATGCCAGACAATTAGTTTCGATGCTCATCAGCTTTAATTCCCTGAACAAAAGGCAACTTTGTTATGGGATTATCAAGGAACTTTTGAGGGCATTCTGGCCTCATTAATGCTTTTCCACCCCAAACCATCACTCTTACACCATTCGCCCCTTTTTTTCAAGCAGGTGAGAAAGGAATGCTTATGTCACATGTGATTTCCCCTTGAAAAAAACTAACACCATACTACTACTTTTCATTTGCATACCATTTTGACTCAAAGCCTAGAACAGCGCATCTTGGTGCTTCCCCCACCCCTCCAGTAAATACTTGCACATTCATTTCTAGAGCAGGAGTGGGCTTTACTTTCTATGTCAAAGAGACTCCACGGCAGAGGAGAGCCAAACCTGCGCCCTCCCCTCCATGCTTCTGTTTGGGGGTAGGTCACAGCTGCTCTGCGTGCAAACCGAACAATAGGTTGTTGCTGGGGAAATCCCATTCATCCCCCAGCTAATACAGTCATTGCAAGTTGGAGTGCTGTGTTAAAACCTGGATGCATAAGTGCTGGCAAAATACTCAAAGGTACCGGCCTCTGAACTTTCTGTCACAGTTTCTCGTTTTCTTTGTGTGTCGGATCCACTTGTGGGGGTGAGGGATAGGGGAAATGAAAATCACTTTCCCCTTTCCCAAGGGCACCATTACAGCTGCACTGTGTGGAGTGCTCTGATGACTGTTTGGACCATTGTCCCTGCAGTGAGTCTTAGATCCTTCCTCTACGCATTGGACTATAGAGCTTGCTGGCTGTTCTCAGTGGAATGGCATGGCAGCCCTTCCTGAGTCCAGGGTCACCAACATAGCTCCCGCGGGCTCCCTGGCTGCCCACAAAGGCTTTCACTGGTTCCCCAGGGCAGGTGTCCCAGAGTCAAAAGTCTCTAGCCCTTCTAGAAGAACATAATGGGGCAAAATATGTAGATAGTACCTTACTGCTTTTTGTAGAATGAAAGTGTGTTGTGCTGTGACCAACTTTCCCTGGTACTGAGGAACACTCCCTGTTGCTGTTAGACACAAACAGCATGTGTATGTGTTTGTGTGTAAAAAATCATTATTGTCCTCCACAGTCAGGACTAGCAGGACACAGCTGACTTCTCTTAAGGTTTTCCAGAGAGGCTGTCTGTCTAGTTTTGGTTTTTACCATGCCCCATGCCCCCCCAGCAGCTATTTTGTAACTGCCACAACCCTCTCAACATTCAACATGTGCCTACTGGTCCGAAAAGGTTAGTGCCGCCCTGCCCAAAGTGCTTGGTTGATCGTTGTTTGCAAACCCCTTGAGATACAAATATCTGTCCTGACATTTATGGCTAGTTGATTCCCAGAGCTACATGGTGGTCTGCACTGGCAAAGCAAAGTGGTCTCTTCTGGCTGCCCATTTCTGCATTGTGCATGCAGGGGGCATATATACTGGGTACAGTAGCATCAATGTAACATTAATACTGTTGCCACACATTGGCTGATGAGGTCCATGCATGGCTGATGTGTATTACCATTAGTTAGCAACCTCAGGATTGCTGGGCAGTGGCAAAGTTTGCAGGGATGCTGCGGGCATTTCAGTTAGTGCAGCAATTGTGCTTTTTGCTCCGGGCTGAACATAGGAGTCTAACTATGTTATGGTAACCTTGGCGGAACCGTAGGGTTGACCTGCCAGTTTTTGTACAACAAAAAGAAAAAAGACATTTGTGATTTGATTTATTATGCTTCTAGGCCTCTTTCCATTCAGATGAACCCCAAAAAGGGCATACAAACAATGGCACAACAGTATACAGTGGTACTTCGGTTTAAGAACAGTCCGGTTTAAGAACAATTTGGTTTACAAACTCCCCAAAACTGTAAATAGTGTCCTGGTTTGAGAACTTTACCTCGGTCTAAGAACAGAATCTGAACGGTGGAAGGGCACCAGCGGTGGGAGGCCTCATTAGGGAAAGCGCGCCTCGGTTTAAGAACGGTTTTGGTTTAAGAATGGACTTCCAGAATGGATTAAGTTCATAAACCAAGGCACCACTGTTTTTATGTTTGTCTACATTAGCCCTGCCAAACATACCTATCAGTGGCAGTTAGGCTTTGGTTGAAAAACTGTCATTGTAGCATTCTAGACAATACTCCTTTTTATTGTTTATTTATGCATTTTCAAGTTACAATCAGTTAAATTTGTTCCAGTTACATACACCATCTCCTATCCCATCTCACCTAGACTTCCCAACCTATCTTTCCTTGACATCCTAGCCCAATCCCTTTGGTTTGCTGCAACTCCTAAAGTTGTCCACTCTTTCCCATCTCTATCTTTCACTCTTTGGTTTGTTTGCTGGTGTTCATGTGTTTAACCCTACTTGTAGGGTAGGGTTATACTACTACTTCTTAGATACTCTTCTAGTTGTTCCCCTTTTTTGTCAGGATTTTTCTCTCCTTCCACATTTTAGCGTTTTGTTGCTGCTGTTGCGTAAAGGAAAAGGTTTTTTTTTACTTTATCTGGAATTTCCTGTCCTATTGTAGCTAACAGGAATGCTACTGGCTTCTTTGGAAAGGAATATTGAAGCATCTTCTTTAGTTCTTCATAAATCATTCCCCAGAATTATTATTTTTTTGGGGGGGGGGGGCGAGTTCGCATTGCTGCCACATATGGATTAACAAACCCTCCTTATCTAAACATTTCCAACATACTGGATCCTTCTAGACAGTACTCCTATAGCTGTAAGTCCTGACATTCTCATTGGCTATTAAACCAGGATATCACTGCAAACTGCTGCATTATCCATGGGAAGAAACCTCTTGAAATTTTAGAGAAGAAGCTGTGGAGGGTAGCTACTGATGGGGGCAGCTGTGTAGTACTAGCATCTAAAATAAACAGCAATGCAGCCTCTGCAACCGCTGCAGAGCTCACAGTCCTTGTACCTATTCAATGGATGGAAGGATAACCTTTAGGTGAGGTGCTAAATTTCCCAAATACTGAAGCCATTGTGGGGATGAGGAGAGAACCGTAATTTTGGGGGAAAGCCAAAATATTTGCAATCACAACTTTCTCGCTTTCTTATCAAACCTAAACTTTATGCTTTAACAACATAAAATGTGTCATAACTTAGCACAATTCATGTGCTAATGCAATGTTTATACATAGCAATCATATGCATGTAAGGCTGACTGTTTAGTGGTGCTTCCCCACCCCACCCCTCCAGCTAAGTGCGCATAGGAGTGCTGCCTGAAAAACTATAAATGCCTCTGTATAATCCTATACATTGCAAGCCCAGGTGAGTTCAGTGGAAATGGCTTTCAGATAAGTGTGAATAGTCTGTGCAAGGAAAAGGAAACCAGACACAGGACATTTGCTTCTAGTATCTCCATACTAGATCAGAATATACCAGAAAAATATATGGAACAATTCACAGGAAAAGGGACTCTGTGCACTCCTCTCATGCAAATGGCAGCAACCTCTAGTTGCAGAAATGCATTTTGCATTTGAATGATGAACATGTCTACAATATACACAGGAATTTCCCTTTCCTAATGTGGTAGAAGGGGACGTGGGTGGCATTGTGGGTTAAACCACAGAGCCTAGGACTTGCCGATCAGAAGGTTAGCAGTTCGAATCCCCGCGACGGGGTGAGCTCCCATTGCTTGGTCCCTGCTCCTGCCAACCTAGCAGTTTGAAAGCACATCAAAGTGCAAGTAGATAAATAGGGACCGCTCTAGAGGGAAGGTAAACAGCATTTCTGTGCGCTGCTCTGGTTCGCCAGAAACGGCTTCGTCATGCTGGCCACAGGACCCGGAAGCTGTACACCGGCTCCCTCGGCCAATAAAGTGAGATGAGCATCGCAAACCTAGAGTCGGCCATGACTGGACCTAATGATCAGGGGTCCCTTTACCTTTTAATGTGGTAGAACTCAGGGGGAGCTAATTTGATGCAGAGCTAGCTGGATTGACCATTAGCAGGGGACACAGGCCAGTGATGGGCTGATCCTGCGTTGCAGGGGGTTGGACTAGATGACCCCTGGGGTCCCTTCCAACTCTACAATTCTATGCTAAGACTGCCAGGCAAAGGGAAGTGGGGCCCCTTCTTTGCTGGGTGCTAGTGGGTGGAGGCAGAGACAAGGTTTAGGGTCTCAACTTTGAATGATGTAGGTGGCGGAGATGTCCTTGGAGTGGGTTATCAGCAAGAAGGAAGGGCAGAACTGCATGTGAGCTGGGAATGACAGCCCAAAAGTCATGTTGCAAAAAAAATATGGTGGGCCACCCTAGCAAGTGAATATGAACTTGTGAGTCCCCATATCAAAACAAAACCTGGGAACTGCCGCTGTAGACCATACTGATCTAGATGGCTCAGTGGTCTACATCAGTTTAAGGCAGCTTCCTGCAGAGTTGGATTGCAGACATTTGAAAACAGCGAGATTGATGACGCTGATTCTACAGGGCCCATGTGGTTTTTCTTATCATTTGCTTAGGCTGGTTGCTGCTTCTTTGCTTTTCACTTGAGAGGTTTCTTGTTGCTTCTGTTCTGCTGAGCAGCTGCCTTTCAGCTGTGGCATTTTGTCACCTCTCAGATGGCACCTGTTCTATCCCCACCCATCCCTTTTCTGAGTTTTATGCAAAGCTCATGGAGCGTATTCTCCTCCTAAGAGTAAAATAGATAAACCACCACCATCAGCCAGATGAATCACAGAACAAGCCTGCAATTTAAATTTAGAGACACAAACTAAGAAACCCAACTTTTTTCCTCTTCTCAGTTCACATTTAGTTATATATAGTTATTAAAGGTAAAGGTACCCCTGCCTGTACGGGCCAGTCGTGTCCGACTTTAGGGTTGTGCGCCCAACTCACTTAAGAGGCCGGTGGCCAGCGCTGTCCGGAGACACTTGCGGGTCACGTGGCCAGTGTGACAAAGCTGCTCTGGCGAGCCAGTACCAGCGCAGCACACGGAAACGTCGTTTATATATTTAGTTATTCTGCAGCTGTTTGTTTCCATGCAAGTTGAATTCAGAAAAAGCCCCGACAAGCAACTATTCCTTTAGCCTCAGTTCCCCAGTTGTAAAATGGCAGAAAGGTAGTTGCTTGTTATTAAGCTGATGCTACCTAGTGAGAGCTGAGACAAAAAAAGAGGAAGATGAAAAATATAAATTTAGAATAGGGCTCGAAGATTTTGCAGTCTGTAATTTTGGAAACACAGGGCTGCACTGTATATACCATACCCCTTTAAACAGTCTTAGGTAAAGGGACCCCTGACCATTAGGTCCAGTCGTGTCTGACTCTGGGGTTGCGGCGCTCATCTTGTTTTATTGGCCGAGGGAGCCGGCGTACAGCTTCCGGGTCATGTGGCCAGCATGCCTAAGCCGCTTCTGGCGAAACCAGAGCAGCGCACGGAAACACCGTTTACCTGGGACCAAGCAACGGGAGCTCACCCCGTCATGGGGATTTGAACCACCGACCATCTGATCGGCAAGTCCTAGGCTCAGTGGTTTAGACCACAGTGCCACCCGTGTCCCTTTAAACAGTCTTGGCTTCCCTCAAATAATCTTGGGAACTGTAAAGGGTGCTGAGAGTAAGGAGGAACCGCCCCCCCCATTCCCTTCACACAGCTATCATTACAGAGTTCCCCAGGAAGAAGGATTGCTTGTTAAACCACTTTGGGAATTGTAGCTCTGCGATGGGGCCTTCATTACCTGTACCAGTGTGATTTATTTCTGAGGTATATATACATAGTAAGATTCATGACAATAGCCCAGTTACTTTTGGGGTCCAGGATAATAGAATGTAATTCTTCAAGATGTGGCAGTGAGCAATAATATCAGCAATAGAAGTTTGGCAGTAGTTTTAGGTAAAACGAACAGAACTGCTGGAGCAGGCCAGTTGCTTTTTTAGTGATGCCTTCTGTGAGACCTGAGGATAAAGGAAAACAAGTCCAAAAAATGATTTTGACTGTGTGGCAGATTCCCAATTTCCAGTAGCAAGCCTGTTCTGACACTGCAGTGCCAGTTTGACTTGGTGGGTAGTATGCTGCACTCTTCCTGTATTTCTGTTGAATTTTATGTCTTAATGTATTATATATTCAGATGTTAGCTGTCCTGAGACCAGTTCTGGCCGGGGAGGGCGGGATATAAATAACATTATTATTATTATTATTATTATTATTATTATTCTATTCCTGCAAAGATCTGAATATACCTTCCGAGTAGCATAGGAAGCTTCCTTAAGCTGATTTAGACCATTGGTCCATATATGCCAATACTGTTGACACGGACTGGCAGCAGCTCTCTATAAAGTTTCAGGCAGGAGTTTCTTCCAGTCTAGTACATTACACATGTATTGCTATTTTTTTCCTCCACTTCCTGAAGATTATAATCCCAAAGATGCTTATGAAATCTAAATTATTTAACCACATTATTAAGTATCATTCCATACCTATGAATCACAGCCTTTTCAACACTTTGCAGTGAAGTCAGATAACATCAGACCCATAGGCATAGCTTTCAACCTTTCCTTTTTTTGCGGGAAATTCCTTTATTCCAGTGCCGTTTCCCGCTGCTATCCCGGATTGTTAGATATCCCGTAGACTGTCCCCGGGACAGGTGAGGCTGCTGATCCCTTATTTTTGAATCTGAAAGTTGACAGCTATGCCCATAGGTACAGAACATGCTGCCAAGGGCTATCCCTTGCATATGTTGGCCAAGAAGGGATTGTTAGTGACCTCGTGGTATTTTCCATATACCTATGGCTCAAGGGAAGTCTTCTTCAGGAGAGATTGCCCCAAAATATTGTGTGGTTACATAATATTTCTCTTCCTACAGAGCTTTCTGTCTCAGGATCACAGCCTTGTCCTATAAGAATATATATATATATATATATATATGCAGGTTTTGGTGTCTTCGGGTGTCTTCCCGTGTAAGAGTCGGGGTGTCTGTGCGACGTTTCGACGAGGTCTCACTCGTCATCTTCAGGCTGGTGCTTTCGGCTTCTTATTACTGGAACAGAGCTCTGAAGATGACGAGTGAGACCTCGTCGAAACGTCGCACAGACACCCCGACTCTTACACGGGAAGACACCCGAAGACACCAAAACCTGCATTCCTGTACCCGTGAAAATCTACGAAAGCATATGCTTTCGTAGATTTTCACGGGTACAGGAATGCAGGTTTTGGTGTCTTCGGGTGTCTTCCCGTGTAAGAGTCGGGGTGTCTGTGCGACGTTTCGACGAGGTCTCACTCGTCATCTTCAGGCTGGTGCTTTCGGCTTCTTGTTACTGGAACAGAGCAGAGTTTGGTGTTTGAGTTCCTATAAATACTGTTGAGGGGTGTGGTGTATATATATATATATATATATATATATATATATATATATATATATATAATGCTTAAATAATTTCATTCCTGTAACAATAAGTTCTGTAACTATTATCTTTCAGATTTGTAAGGGAAACTCTTTCTCCTTACAATCTACCTTTCTTTCTTCAAGTAAAAAGGGTGGGGATTATACATGAAGATCTTAAATGAAATCCATGACTTGGAGCGATTGTTCAATTATTATTTTTAATTGCATCCCCTGCCAGAAGTGAGTGAGATTATCTCGGAGCACTGATGAGATCTGTAAAGGTTATTTTAATTGCAGAGAATCTGTGTCGGAGACACTTGAGCATTCCAAAATGTTACACTTAGAAGCAAATTACGAACCCACTATTAATTACAGCCCAGTGCAAAATGACAGCTGAATAGGAATGGAAGGAAGATGATCGGTGAACTTGAGCAGGTTTGGGGAAACATCTGTGGAAATAGTGGACTGATGGGAAGAATGCTGTTTCCTAGACCGGAATGTTGGTTACATTAAGGTTACTGCCCCTCAAAGAAGGATACTGTTGAGCTGAAAAAGCAGTAGAAAGGGGGCAACCAACGGGCCAAAGAGCTGGAGAAACTCTCTTGCAATGAAAGATCACAATGTTTGTGGCTTTTTAGTTTAGGAAATATTTAGAATGGGAAATAGTCTTCATTAAGAATATGCTCATTGTGCTTTGCAGGTAGAATCCAGGCATATTTACTCAGAAATAAGCAGCTCTCAGAGGTTGGGTGGCCATCTGTCACGGATGCTTCAGCTGAGATTCCTGCCTTGCAGGGGGTTGGACTAGATGACCCTGGGGTCCCTTTCCAACACAATTCTATGATTCTTTGTGAGTGTGTGTAGAAACTAGTCTATTGTACAAAGGTAAAATGTACACTTGTTGCTTTGCATATTTTTGCCTCTGGTCCTGCCTACCAGTGGTGAGAGCCAGTGTGGTGTAGTGGTTAAGAGCGGTGGACTCGTAATCTGGGGAGCCGGGTTCGCTTCCCTGCTCCTCCACATGCAGCTGCTGGATGACCTTGGGCCAGCCACACTTCTGTGAAGTCTCTCAGCCCCACTCACCTCACAGAGTGTTTGTTGTGGGGGAGGAAGGGAAAGGAGATTGTGAGCTGCTTTGAGACTCCTTGGGTAGTGATAAAGCGGGATATCAAATCCAAACTCTTCTTCTTCTTCTACCACTGGGATGTAGACCCTTGGAAGATCACCCAGGTGGAAATGTGACCCTCAGCCTGAAAAACCCTGCTCTAGGCCCATTCAGGCGTTATTTAAATAGGTACCTCATCACACCTGGGTTGGGTGAGAGTGCTAGCCCCATTCTTCCTACTGTTGCCTTCCAAGAGTCTACAGGTCCATATTGGATCCCTATATATTTTGGAACGCTAAAGCAAAACGGACACCAAGGAGGCAGCGGAGTCAACTCACTTGTCCCTGCAAGAGCATCCCCAAATGTGATATTTTCCCCATTTAATGAATGCCCAGATAGGGTGCCCCTCAAACCACCTTCACCTGCCAATCCATTTATTCATTATTACACACTGTTTGATTGTTTTAAAAACCCAAATGTAGTTTATAGAAGATCAAATAGTAAAATCAAGAAAAATGTACAGCCCTACTTCAAACACCCAAAGTTAAAATTACCTCAACTCACTAAGCACCTGGGTAGGCTTGTCTAAACAGGAATGTTTTGGGCACCAAAAAGGGCATAGTGAGCAGATGTCTGCTTGATCTCAATAGGCAGTGAGTTCCAAAGTGCACTAACCGACCAAATTCTTACAAATGTGAAATGGGCATTATGTGGCACCCAGCTGGTCAAAGCAGTTGAATGAGCATGTGTAGGATAAGGTGATTTTGTGGGGATACTGTTCCCCAGTGTTAAGGGCTAAAGATATCAATAAAAAGTATATCTTACTTCCCCCAGCTTTGCTGCCATTGAGGAAATGTAGTTCCTTCCTTCTTATGACTTCACACTGTCAAGTTCTGGTGTTCCGATTCCCTTCAGCTGTGTCTCAACAACCTGAAAAGTGGCTCCAGATGCCAGATTAGGCTTGTTCTTCTTTTCTGAGTTGTCTCAATTCCAAAAAGCAGTACATCAAAATAGAATATAGGTTGGGCGTGGGCTCTTTATACCTGCAGGAGATGAGCAGCGGGAGGTTTCTGGTTTCGTTGAGAAGTTGGAAGACAAAACGACAGATGAGGCTCCACACAGTTTCTCCACATGAGAAGTAGTCTAATGTTCTTGGAAGGGCATTTGAATGTATAGTTGGAAGGGAGCTTTTAGTGATTTGATTTGAATGAAATTGGATCCATTGATTTGTTTCGGGATAAGCTACTTTACGTAGTGGCGACCGGCAGTTGTTTGCATTTGTTTCTTTCAGGCCTCTCGGAAGGCTGTTAGCATGCTTTCCTTCATGCTTAAAAGGCTTGGCTCAGGCATCAGAAGTCTGTGTCTTTCAGTTTCATCTCTGTATACTAAAAGCATGACGACTCCTGTGCTGTTGGTATTTTCCCCTCTAATAAACTGTTTTTCATTTCACAGGTGGCCTTCAGCCTTCGTTAGAGATCTCACTGCTTTGAGTGGCTGGGTTTCTAGGCCAGCAAGAGCATTATGAGCAGCCCTGAAATCTTCTAACACCCTGCCGTGTCTGTTGCAACTTCAGTTTTCATCGACATCAGGTAACCAATCTGTCGTCAGATTAGCAAATGAAATTTAGGGACGCAGTAGCTGAAATAAGATTTCATTGGCTTGATTAGACGGATTGTCCCTAGTAATCACGCTTTCACAACTGTAAGGCTGTAGGATAGAGTGTTAAATCCTGAACCCATTTGTTTTATTGAATGCAGGGTGCTAGGCTCATGCTATTATCAGGTTGCTTTTGAGCATCTTTCTTGTTCGTCTCTGTGTTGGTGGTTTTTCACCAACATCAGTAATTTGTTCATAGCTGTAGTCCAAATGTCTTTTTATTTGGGGGTTTTATATCATGGTGGTTTGGTACCAAGGATGTTATACAATCAAAGGGATGAGAGTGTATGCAAAAGAGAGAGAGAGAATGGATATGGAAGCATTGCCAACTAAAAGCAGTGCTGTTTCAGTGGGCTTAGCCAAAATGCTTTTACCTCATGCCTGCTTTTAGTACTGCTTTAGGCCATCATTTCTGGTGGTTTGCTGTTTCTTTTAATGTTTAAGCAAAACTTATAAGGTGCTTTGACTATATATTAATGTAGAAAAGCAGAGAATAAATTCTGTGCATACAGAACTATTATTGTTCAGAGGTACCTCACACCTGTGCTTGACATTAAAGCAAAATGTTTAGTTTGGAAGGTGTCACCCCCCAGTTTTGTTTAGTTTCACTCATTCTGGCATCTGCTTTGCATACAGGATCCTTACATTGTTGCAAACATTACATTTTTGCAAACATTATAAACAGTTTTTAAATGGTGTCTGGTTAGTTTGCTTTTTGTTTCTTCAGGAAAGCAAACTCTATTTTGCATGTACAGTGGTACTTCGGGTTAAGTACTTAATTCGTTCCGGAGGTCCGTTCTTAACCTGAAACTGTTCTTAACCTGAAGCACCACTTCAGCTAATGGGGCCCCCTTCTGCTGCCGCACCGCCAGAGCCCGATTTCTGTTCTTATCCTGAAGCAAAGTTCTTAACCTGAAGCACTATTTCTGGGTTAGCGGAGTCTGTAACCTGAAGCGTATATAACCTGAAGCGTATGTAACCCGAGGTACCACTGTATCAGTTTGTATAATAAGAATTTGTGTGGCTTCTGAGCAGGAAGGAGACGGGTGACCAGTCTTGCATGTGACCATGGTTGGCTAGCCTAGAGACTGACTTGCAAATTTTCATCCTGCAAATTATTTATGTTCATGATTAGCATGCTTATATCACACAGACAAAATGTAGAATGCCCTAGATAGGGGTGGGAAACTTGTGGCTTTGCAAATGCTGGAGAGGCACAAATTTCCCATCCCTGCTGTCATATTTTTAAAAAGCAAGTTAATAGAATGTTAGCCTGGAATCCTATACCCACTTATATGGCAGTAAATTCCATTAAAGTCAGTGGGAATTACTTCTGAGCACACATGTATGGAATTGCACTGTCCTTACCAGAGTTACACTGTCAAAGGACTGCCTGAAACAGGAGGACTTAATCTGGTTATCTAGGACTTTTGGTTGATCAAGTATTCTATTTTAAATTTTTGTAGCCGAAATGCACAAATAATCTGGACTGTCATGTTTCAGATCTTATTTTCTCCCACAGCTCCGTGATTATGATAATAACTTTAAATGTGCTGTCATATGCTTAGTGGAAAACAGAGGAGAAACAGCATTAAAGTTACAGGTCAGACATCTGCTGATGCCAGTCGTAGAGAGAAACTGCAACGTTAAATTATGAGATGACTCTTTTGGATTTTAGCCAATTTTGCATTGAATAAAATCTTCTGCATTTGAGGGCAAAAGAACTGTTCGCACCATGTTCTATTACATTCCTTATGAGGCTTCCCCTCTACATAAAGTGCAGATACGACATTGGAAATTAACTATTTCAATGCTTTTTTTATGTCTCATACCTTTATAGCTCTTTTTCGGTAAGCTTGCATAGCCTTTCACTAGTCTTTGGCTAGGAAATATAAGGATCTTTATGGCTGCTCATCAGGATAGACAGACGCACTGCAGTTTTGAGCTAAACAATGATCGCAAAAAAATTGTTTTGTGCCATATGGAATTGAAGGCCTGACTGGTTTTTTTTATTTAATTATTATTATTAAAAATTTCTTAGTTTACAAAAATACGTGCATTGTCTTTTTTTCAAGTTGTGTTTTTTACGAATCAGTTTCATTTGTTGTGAGGCAACAGTGTTGCATGCAGTATTAGGTTGAGGAGAAAATAGGGGGAGGGGTAGTAATGCTTCTATTCTTTTACTTAGTATATGTGCGTGTTTTTGTGTCAGCATCACTTGTATGGGTTCTCTTACTATTTGGGAGGTTCGGGTAGCCTAGGGTGTGGTTGGCAATTAATTAATTAATTAATTAGTTAGTTATGCCCCGCCCATCTGGCTGGGTTTCCCCAGCCACTCTGGGCAGCTTCCAGCAAAAAATTAAAATACAATAATTCATCAAATACAGTGGTGCCTCGCAAGACGAAATTAATCCATTCCGCGAGTCTCTCCGTCTTGCAGTTTTTTCATCTTGCGAAGGCTATTAGTGGCTTAGTGGCTATTAGCAGCTTAGCGGCTATTAATGGCTTAGCGGCTTAGCGACTATTAACGGCTTAGCGGCTATTAACGGCTTAGCAGCTTAGGGGCTTTAAGAAAAAGGAAACAAACTCGCAAGAACTCGCAAGACGTTTCGCCTTGCGAAGCAAGCCCATAGGGAAATTCGTCTTGTGGAACGACTCAAAAAATGAAAAACTCTTTCGTCTTGCATGTTTTTCGTCTTGCGAGACATTTGTCTTGCGAGGTACCACTGTATTAAAAGCTTCCCTAAACAGGGCTGCCTTCAAATGTCTTCTAAAAGTCAGATAGTTGCTTATTTCCTTGACATCTGGTGGGAAGGTGTTCCACAGGGCAGGCATCACTACCGAGAAGGCCCTCTGCCTGGTTCCTTATAACCTCACTTCTCGCAGTGAGGGAACTGCCAGAAGGCCCTCAGCGCTGGATCTCGGTGTCCGGGATGAATGATGGGGGTGGAGAAGCTCCTTCAGGTATACTGGGCCGAGGCCGTTTAGGGCTTTAAAGGTCAGTACCAACACTTTGAATTGTACTCAGAAACAAACTGGGAGCCAATGCAGGCCTCTCAGGACCTGTGTTACAGTATATGGTCCCGGCGGTCGCTCCTAGTTACCAGTGTGGCTGCCGCATTCTGGATTAATTGCAGTTTCCAAGTCACCTTCAAATGTAGCCCCACGTAGAGCGCATTGCAGTAGTCCAAGTGGGAGACAACTAGAGCATGCACCACTCTGGTGAGACAGTCTGCAGCCAGGTAGGGTCTCAACCTGCATACCAGATGGAACTGGTAAACAGCTGCCCTGGACACAGAATTGACCTGAGCCTCAATGGACAGCTGTGAGTCCAAAATGACTCCCAGGCTGCGCACCTGCTCCTTCAGGGGCACAGTTACCCCATTCAGGACCAGGGAGTCCCCCTAACCAGCCCACCCCCTGTCTTTGGTTCTCTTTGGTTGGCTGTAGTGAGATTGGTTATGTGTGTGAAGGGGTGGATTTTTGGGACAGGTTAGCCAGATTGATTCATATCCTGTCGGTGGATTCTTCTTGTTGTCTTGTTGGGCTATGTATGTGTTAAAGGGAATCCATACTGGAGTGGAGGTGTCTTCTTATATTTGTCCCCGACTGGTTTCTAAGAATTTCCAGTTGTTACTTTAAGAGCTAGATAGTCATAAGTTGATGGCTCAGGACGGGCCTTCATCAATACACACATACTGGATGCGTGCGTACCCCTTTTGGTAATGAACGTTTTAAGTACATTTCCGTGCAAAGAGTGGGATGACAGCATATTTGCATTCAGACCAAAAATACAGCAAAACTGCCACACCAGCAAAGCTCTTGTCCATGGAAGCTTATGCAAAAGTAATACTAATTTATGGGACTCTTTTTGGTTAAATGATGTGCCTTTTCATGTCAGATGAGCTGGTGGAGTTGAGGTATGTGCAGTTCCCAGGAGAGTTGTCTTCTCTTTTTTGTTTCTGCATGCATGTGATGTTTTCAGTTCTAATGTTTTCTTCTGATGTATCCAAAAAGTTTAAAAACCACCCTTGACGGAGAATTTCTGTGTACTGCCAGCTTTTTTTTAATGAAGAGGGTATAAGCACTGTCTGCCCCTGTTGTAGATTTCCTATGATCTCACTGAGGTTGCCATAACCTTGCCTTCAGGCTTTCCTGGTGGTTTATGAAATCACCTTTTCCACAGCTTCTTATAAACAGTTGTAATTTTAAAAATGGCTTGTCATCGTCCTGGAAAAGCATAGGAAGTGACTCAAACAGTGAATACAGTCATACCTTGGTTCTCAAATGGCTTAGTTGTCAAACAAATCAGCCCTCGAACGCCGAAAACCTGGAAGTAAGCGTTCTGGTTTTCAAACGTTTTTCGGAAGCTGAACGCTTCTGCTTGAGTGCAGGAAGCTTCTGCAGCCAATCGGAAGCCACACCTTGGTTTTTGAACGGTTTTGGGAGTCGAACGGACTTCCAGAATAGATTAAGTTCCAGAACCAAGGTGAATATCTGAAAAGTATAAGTGAGGGACAGATAACGCTAGAGGGATTTAAAGAAGCATGGTGAAATTTGAGAAGTATTGTTAAAAGGGAATAGAAAGGGAAAGGTTTAAATAATGACAATACAAACTTAAGGAATGCGTAATTTAAATAACGACTATGGAAAAGCTGAAGGAAGTCCAGAAAAGAAATACTCTGTGAAAAATTGGATGTGAAATTATTGTGTGTTTGTGTTTTTGTTGTAAATTAATAAAAATTATTTTCAAAAAAAAAAAAAAAGGTCCAGAACCAAGGTATGACTGTATCTGTTTTGGTTACTGATGTTATCTGCCTCAAATGATCTCATATTTGATACCTTGATATCTGAGATCCTCTGATGAGGTGGGATTCAGCTGCATTTACAAGGGACTGACCCTTTAATGTATCAGTCCCTGTCCTGTGGAACTCACTGTTTGTGGAGGTTCAGCAGCAACCAACCCTGCCATCTTTCAGACATCTTCTGAAAACTGTTTAGACAGGCCTTCACAATATGATTTTGTTTTCTTGCAACCATCAGTGTCTACTGATGTTTAAAATTATGTTTCCTAGATATTTACAGTCTGGTTTTATTGAATTTTATATGCTGTACGCTGCCTTGATATATTTGATGTAAATACATATTCTAAATTTTCAAATCTGGCAAGCAAGAATACTAACATTTGAAAAAGCAGTTCAGAGCAAGGAGATCTCTATGTTATACAATCTCACCAAAAGGATATGATAATTCATGAGACAGGAAAGGGAAAAATGGCCGTGCTATTCATCTATTAATAGGCTTGTGGTTGTGGGTAACTCCACACCAGACAAGGAACTGCCCACAGATAAGGTGCATGCGCATTAATGCCAATGTCTCTTACGCAACCAGCATCCCATTTGAAGTAGAGGCTTGCATTCATCTCCACAGCAAGAGCTGGAGGATGTGGGTATACTGCTAGAAGCTGCCTCTTGGTGATGCCTTAAATCATATTGGCTTTGCCAACCCAGCTGCCGGAGGAATAGCAGCAGTCTGGAACTCAGGGTTTCTACTTCCAGCTTTTGCCTATTTGTCCTTGTTCTGCACACACAAACCACTTTGCCACAATGGAGATTGCAGACTTCCCTCTTGGGATGAATGACTGGATAGCCAAGACTCTTGGCAGCCACAGGCAAAGGTAGAGCAAAGTAGGCAGCAGTGATTTGTGCAGGCTCATCCAGGTGACCCCTTTCTTGAGCACGCAAGAGTAGTTTTCCAATTGTGGATATTTGTACGGCTGCCACATGCGTCTCTCCTCATACTTTGGTTAGCCCTATCAAATAGACTCATTTTTATCGACTGATGCAGCCTTTTGTAGGAAAGTTCTCCAGAGCTTCTGTCACAGTAGGTGAAGGAGCCCACACAGGTCTGAAGGAGCCTGCTTTGTTATAACCCTAGTAGGAATGTCCTCCATCCCTGTTTGGCAAAAATGGAAATTTCTGCTTCCTGTGAGTTTCTATTTTACTATAGGGATGAAGGGCATCTCTCCCACTTCTGCTTCACTGTCTGTTTTCCACCTGGAGTGAGATTGGTGGCTTAGGGCTTCTACCAGCGACCTACATATCCCAGACTATTGGTGTTTGCCCTGTTTGTTGTCTTCATTTTCTTGTCTTTTTCATTATTGGTTCCTTGTTTGGAGTTGCCATTCCCAGTTGTCAGATTTGGGGTTTGAGGAGTTGTCTTCACTCTGCCAGTCTGGAAGGTGGAATGATTCCTCCCCCTGGAGAGCTTCTGAAGGACTTGCTTGCCGTAGCCAGCAAGAGGAGTCATTCCTGCCAGGAACATCCCATCACCAAGCAGCCGTTTGCTGTAGCTAGACATTTCCACTCCCTCCCTCTGTGCAGCTGCAGCCCAAGCCCATGCAAGTTTCTTGGGACGTGAATTGCACTGCAGCAGGTTGATTGACAGTGCTGTGTGAAGTCACTGTGAATGACAGGTTGTGGAGTGTTGAGAGTGGCAGTTGAGGGAGTTGGAGGAGGTGTTGAGATGGAGTGAGAAGGAAGGCGATTTTATGTGTATGTTTTGGGTACTTCTATCCTGCTTTATAACCCTGAGTGCCCTTTGAAAGAAACTTAAAAAAGATTTTCACAATAAAAAACCATGTCTGAGCCTGGTATCGGGAACAAAGATGAGAGAGGGGGAAAAACATGAGCACCTAGGGGTAAGAGTTTGGGTAGCAATCAAAGAGGAGAGTTGCGTATGCCAGGCTGGGCTAGTAAAACTACTTATTGTTCTTTAGTTTTTTAAAAATAAATAAGTAAATAATGTTTAATATTCTTCAGTTAATGAAGCTGTTCTGCTCTGTGTGGATTCTAGGAACAGCCTACTGGACTACACGTGCCCTGTATTGATATATACAACTGCAGAGATAGCATGCCTCACCCCACGTGCCTTTTATTGATATACACAGTTAAACATAGAGAGGGAGAGGCCCACTGCTATCTATCTCTCATTAAGGGAAATCTGGATCTATGGGACCAACTGAGTGATTGGTCCGGTGACTTGTGTAGGAAGAGCCTCACAAGAGACCCCCTGGAGCATCACAGACTGATTTTTGTGCAGTGTGCAGAGTACTGTGGGCTTTATTGTTTTTCTCTTGCTTCTGTGCCCTGTTCTTACTTGGTTTTGTATTTCATTGTCCACTCACACTCCTCGTTTCCCCTTAATTTTAGTTCTGATGTTAGCCACCTTAAGCATAGTAATGCAGCTTATAAATGAAATGAGCACAATTGTGTATTTCTCTTCCCTTCCATGCACTCCTTCTTGGATGTCAGTCTCGGGTTCATGCTTCTTGCATTGTCTCACAATCTCTCCCTCCAGAGATTGTGGCTGGAGAAGGAAGGCATATTTTTATTTATTAATTTCTATACAGCTGTATATTTTTAAGAAAAATCTCAAAGCAATTTACAGCATATTAAATCAATAAAACATAAATAAAACATTCTGAAGAAAGTCAAATACAGTGGTACCTCGGGTTAAGTACTTAATTCATTCCGGAGGTCCATTTTTAACCTGAAACTGTTCTTAACCTGAAGCACCGCTTTAGCTAATGGGGCCTCCTGCTGCTGCGCCGCTGGAGCACGATTTCTGTTCTCATCCTGAATCAAAGTTCTTAACCTGAGGTACTATTTCTGGGTTAGCGGAGTCTGTAACCTGAAGCGTATGTAACCTGAAGCGTATGTAACCCGAGGTACCACTGTATATACAGTCAAAGCAACATAACAGAGAACTAAAATATTATCTTAAAGATTTCAAAATAAAACATTACAAAGGAGGTCAGCTACAGAATACATATTTAATATGTATAATGTTCCCTTCCAAGCATGCTGTGGTCTTGATGACATTCACCACCACCCTGACACAGGGATTTTATTTTATTTTTTGGTCTTTTATTTTTAAAGATCAACAATGAAGTTGTCAATCACAGTGCTAACAATCACTTGTAGTTTGGTCCTTAGATATAAAAAGTATTGCTTGAAACTGTATTAAAACAAGGACCCCTTCTAAGAGATTGCTGGTGCTGTTGTGGAACGTCCCTGCATTGAGTGCCAGAATGTTAAAATAGTGCAGGCTTCCTCAGCCTTGGCCCTTCAGATGTTTTGAGACTACAATTCCCACTGGTCCTGCTAGCTAGGGATCATGGGAGTTGTAGGCCAAAAACATCTGGAGGGCCGAGGTTGAGGAAGCCTGAAATAGTGCATAGCAGACATGGTGGCTACAGGGAGGACAGGAGTGCCAGCTTGGCCCCACGACCGTGGCTGCCATGCAGCATGCCTGCCCCTGGCACTGAAATTTGTGGGTGCCCGGTCCCTTCATGAGGAATTTTGTGGGCGCTCAGACACCCAGGGCCCCAGAGAGTTGGCACCTACGAGCAAGGAGAAATTATCACACCATTTCCAGCAATAGCACCTGCTGTAGCTCTTAAGATCTACAAGTTCCAGATGAATACAGGCTGCAGAAATCTCACATTGGGGGGAGATGCATTGGAGGGGCGCAGAGCAATCCAAACTATAGGAAGACAGCCAGGGTAAATTATGCTGGTGTAATTTCACCTACTCCTTTCAGGAGAAGGTTACTGCTAGCCGAGCTGGCTGAAGCCTGGCAGAGGGAAATCAAGCCCTTAAAACAGAATTGGACTTACAAACCTTCCTTTTTGCCGGTGTAACTTCTACTGGGTTGCTAGGTCATGTGACTGAGTTAAAAGGAGTTTCAAACAAGGGTAGGTTTTCCTCTACCCCATCCTTTTGGGGGGACTTACTCTGGCCTCAGCCAAACCAGTATGAAGGAACTTAACACTGAGATGGGGGACTTCAGCCACCTGAGCCTAGCTGATCCCCGGCCCAGCTACAGATCTGACTGTTCCCAATCCCCCTCATCTTGATGGGTCTTAGGTTTGGCTAAGGTTCTGCTTAGTGTCTCAGGTGTGCTGGAGGATGCTCTGCTTCCTGTGTATGAAGAGCAAGAAAGTGTAGTGGAGCTACACTGTGCTAATAGCTAAGAGCTGTGCTAATAGTGTCACTTCAAGGTAGCAACGTCCATATGGGAACCACTTTTGGAAAAAGCATCTTTCTCTTAGCTGAGTTTGTGTTGCAAGCAAAGGTTCTCAGTCTGGTCTGTGGGTCACTGGTGATCTGCCAGCTTCATTCATGCCGTGTGCAGAAAAGTTGCAGAACAGTTGAGAATATCACTGCTTGACCTTGCACATTAATTTTTTTTCTTTTCTGGTGACTGAAATTGAGGCCATTTTGACCAAGTGCTGGATCATTTTGACCAAGTGCTGGTTTTGATTATTATGTCAGCGCAGAAAGAAAAAGGGTATTGAAATGTGAGTTACACATGTGCTTTGATTTGTATAACAAGAAAACATTTATTAAGTGGTTGTTCAAGACTTGTAGCAATTTTCAAGTTTTGAGGGAGGAAGGTTGAGTTGTCATCTTTGTTGTTGTTTATTAAATTTATATGCTACCACTCATCTGAAGATCACAGGGCAGTTTACAATATAAAAGCACAAAAATACACACCATAATAACAAACAAAAATATACTCCCCGCAGTTTAAAAGGCCAAAGATGGTTTAAATATTAACCAAAGACCTGGAACAAGAGGGACATTGGATAACGGGCTGTTTATTTTGGTGATTTCAAATGATTACACACCTTGAATTCTTTCCTCTCCCCATCCTGATTTTAAAAATGCATTTTTAATGCTTTTTTTTTAGGTACAACTTCCAACCTGAAGTTGATCTTCCTAACCTGATGCATCGTACATTATGGTTCATGTCAACTTTGTTAGAAAATGGATATACGTCCTCCTGGCATTTATTTTGGTTCTGACCATTTGTTTGTGGAAGGAATCACGGAGAGGATTTTATCTTTCGTTTAAGACAGAAGACCAAGCCAATCATGGACCGTTGAGGCTGTGGAGGTGGAACAGCCTAAGACAAGAAACTGTCCAGGATGAAGCCGTCAATGGCACAGGCAAGCTCCATTTGCCCACCAACACATCTCAAGCTCATGTTGCCGTCACTGCAGTGCCAGCAAGAAGTAAGTTAGTCATAAAACCTGTGAAATTGCCAAGTCCCATCAAAGTGTGGAACAAGGACAGTTTGTCCAGAAACCTCAACGCTAGACTGCAAAAGGTGAGGAAGAATTATTTGCATATGAACAAATACCGTGTGAAGTACAGTGGGCCAAAGTATGCTGCTAAATCCAGCCCCCCAAAAGTGTTGTGCCAGCTCCGGAAGCAACTGAACTTTGGGATGATCACCACATCAGATGGGCCCTTCAATACATCAGAATGGGAGACCTACCTGCCAAGGAAGAATATCAGCATGGAAGTGGGGCAGATGGGCCGGTGTGCAGTTGTGTCCTCTGCAGGATCCATGAAGTCATCCCATTTGGGGGAAGAAATAGGTTTGCATTATTCCTCTGCCATTTATTAAGCAACAAAATACAGTTTGAAATCTTTGACTGGGGGTGGTGGGTGGTTCAGTGTTACAGGGCTGGAAAAACATTTAATTTTGAATTAAATCTGAAGAAGTGTGCATGCACACGAAAGCATATACCCAGAACAAGCTTAGTTGGTCTCTAAGGTGCTACTGGACATTTTTTTACTTTATTTGTTTATTTAATTTTGAATTTATTGAATTTGCCGGTAGGACCTTTTCTCTTCTCTCTTCCTGCCTTTCATTGCTCAGTGACCACAGATGTCTCGTAGGAAGTGAGTGTGGGATCCCGGAACATTAAAACTGGGTGTGGGTATTATATTTGAAATTAGGGGCAAGGCATTGCTAGAATTGGCATAGTAACATGTTAAAGCACTTGTGTGTTAAAACCTTGGGCTAGCTCAGGTTTAGCCCTAGAGCAGGTGTAATATTGCAGGCCTAATTCTAAACCAGGCATCCCCGACCTTCGGCCCTCCAGGTGTTTTGGACTACAATTCCCATCATCCCTGACCACTGGTCCTGTTAGCTAGGGATCATGGGAGTTGTAGGCCAAAACATCTGGAGGGCCGCAGGTTGGGGATGCCTGGTCTAAACCTTGCATTGTAATCTCACTTCAGCCATGAAGTCACAAGGAGGCCTTAGGACAAGGGTAGCTAACATGACGCTCTCCATATGTTATCCCTGACCATTGGCCATACCAGCTGGGCTGATTGGAGGCATCTGGAAAGGATTATGTTTGTTACCCCTGCCTTACAGTATTTCAGCTTCTGCGGACATCCCCACCTGTAATTTGGAGATAATAATACTGATCTATCCTACAGGGTTATAAGGATGATTGAGATAATGTACATGCAACATTCTGAACTCCGCTTGAATGATTTTAAATACAATTATTCACCTGTCCAATAGGGATCCCCAGTGGTGATAGGCAGTGTAAAATAAAACCAAAACAATATGACAACCTTATAAAAATCCATAAAATATAAACTAAGCCTGTCCCAAACAGACTCAGTACCTGCTCCCACTTTTTCAGTACCCACAACCAATATTACCTCTGTCTGTGTTAAGCCTCAGTGTCTCATCCACCCCAAAACTCTTAAGCTGCTTCCACTCCAAAACAGCAACCAGACATCAGCTTGAGATCTCTCTCCTTACAAGGTAGGTACCTTGGGAAATGGAAGTGAAACAGCTGGTACCCCCTTTCACAGCTTTCACATGTCCGCCTTTGCTGAAATTTTCAGTTCACAGTTCTCTGTTAACAGAGGATTTCTTTCAAATGGCATAAGAGATTCAGGAGCTAATTGGGATGTGGCAGGGCTGATGGGAAGTTTTCACATTCACAGTGGAAAGTTTGATTGTTGTAAGGCTAATGCTCCTCACTGTCTTCTTCTGAAGCAGTGGGACAGTTGGGTTCCAGAGCTTGAAACAGAAACTTTTGAGACTTCAGGGCTTTTGCTCGAGCAGGTGCCTTTCAATTTATATTTCCTCCTCGCTGCTTTCAGATCACCACGATGCAGTGCTGCGGTTTAATGGAGCCCCTACCAGAGGGTACCAGGCTGATGTAGGGCAGAAAACCACAATACGCCTTGTTAATTCCCAGGTAAGTTTGCATGGTATGCACTGTGCTAAGGGAGCAACAGAAAGGAGTGTGTAATGAGAGCTCCTTCAGCTCGTTTTTTGTTGTTCTGTCCTGAAAAGATTTGTAAGTAAGAATAGCAGCAAAAAGTAGAAGAATCACTTATGTCAGCTCTTTATGCTGCCATTGCACAAGAACACAGCTGATGAACATAAAAGGCCTGCCTCTAAACCTTTCTTAGTGATATCTGAAAAAGTGTCTTTTCACTGTGGAAAGGACAGCAGATTTTTTAAAAAGCACCACCTGACAGTGTGTGGGGAGGAGGGGGAGAGGGAGAGGGAGAGAGAATAATAATTTTGTGCCCATGTTCTACAAAAAAATCGTGGTGCAGCGGCTCACACATTGCAAAAGCGAGAAGGACCTTCAGAGTAGGCCACAGGGAAATGAGCAGTGCAGCATGATCCCTTTGCATGTTTATTTAAAAGCAAACACCCTGTGTTCAATAGGATTTACTCTAAGGAAAGTGCTCACTCATTCAAGAATGACTAGAATTGGAACGGGATGCTTTTAGGTTTTCTGAATGGGATTTCTGAATTCTCTGCCTGACAAAGAATAAGACCAAAGGAGTTTAATAGGGCTGAAATATTAAGAGAGATCACAGATTTTCCAGGTCCTTGTGCAACCCTTAAGGGCACAATCGGAAGAAAAGCAGTAATTTCTTGGTAAATAAATACCATTGCTCTTTTGTGATGATTTTAAACGGTGTCCCTGGCCGGTGATAAAAAGCAAGGAGAAAGAATGCAGACACACACTCTTGTCATTCATAGCACAGCATGGATTTTGCTTCACTTGCCCATCTAAAATACCTTTATCTTGGAAAGCTCAGTGGTAAAGCATCTGTTCTGGATGCAGAATGTCCCAGGTTCAGTCCCTTGCATCTCCAGATAGGGCTCGATATGCCCCCTTGTCTGAAACCCTAGACAGCCACTGCTGGTCAGTTTAAACAATGCTGGGGTAGATGGACCACTGGTTTGACCAAGTATGAAATAGCATATTGTATTCCTATGCACCTATCACCATTTGAAAGTGTTTTAAGAAAAACTGTTCCCTTTCCCTTATGGCAGGCATGTCCAAAGTCTGTTTTGGGGGCCTAATCCGACCTGTTGGTTGATTTAATCCGGCCCCTGTGACAGTATATGTCCTGGGGTAAAATGCTCTTTGAAAAATGTTTGGGCACCCCTGCCTTATGGGGTATTCCGGAGCCCATATAGAGTCCTTAAGTGGGTTCCCTATTGGTAGGAGAAAACAGAGGCCAACCAGGGTATATTGAGAAGCAAAGCGGCTAGTAAGCCTGATCTTTATTAAAGGAGCTGTTGCAGCAGGGTCCCCACACGCAGGAGGGAGGAGAACCCTGAACAATGGTGTGCAAGCCCTTACATAGGCATTTGAAATTGCCCACCCTGTAACCCAAGGCCACCCACCCAAAAAAAGATCATCACAGAAGGAGGCAGTCTACAGCAGAAATACTGTCTGCCAGGATCATGGTCACCGATTGCATTACCTGGGCAGTCTAGCTATTCTTTTGTAATGGTTAATACTTTAGTTCCTGAGTCCAGGTCACAGGTTCGCTCTATTCGTACACAAATATGCTCTTAAGACAGGATTTGCAAGCAAAAAGACAATGGGAAGGCTTTCCCATTTGCCTCCCTTACTGCAGAGGAATATTTGAGGCCATTGGGAGAGTCAAAATGGCTTCAGGATTGCTCTTCCATACTATTTCAGACACATGGTTCATATATTTAGATATATGTGCATTGATGAATATTTATTCTATATTTGAGACCTTAAAATTCTTCTAACAAAAGTGATCTCACTCTGGGGCACCATTCCATTTCAAAGTCTAAATCTGATGCAAGGAAGAGTCCATGTTCTCCAAACCACGTCCGCAATTGCGAATGACCTCTTCACTGCAACATTTCAACCCTCTATGCCCGCAGTCCAGTTTGGATATGTGGTGTCGCCAAAGGGATGCCCTGATCCCTGCAGCTGGCCCCGTCAGACAACTTGATTGATTGGAGCAGCAGGAAGAGGCGGAGGCCTTTTCCTAAAACTATGAAGGATGGTGGGAATGGAGCAGCTGAAAAGTAATCCTTAGGCACTTCGTGTTCTCTGCCGTAAAAACCTCCATGTGGGAAGTGTCGCTTCCAGTATTGCCCCATAGTCTGATGGGGAGACAACATGTGGTGGGAGAGAGTAAATCACACCTGTTGTCAGAAATACAAGAAAGCTAAACTGAAAATTAGCATTTACACAGAAGCCGGTTTATATATATATATATATATATATATATATATATGATATGCCATTCATCTGTGTAATAGCTAACGCAGAATGAATTACAGAGGCAAGTAAGTCCAGAGTTAGCAAAGCCCAAACAGTTAAGTAATGAAGTAGTTCATTAGGAGTCATACAGGGGAACACAAGTAAATCTGGTAGCAATTTAGCCACAAGCTGATGAAGGGCAGAAAGGCACTGCAAGCGGGATTGTGAAGCTGCGGCAGTACTGGTGTGGACGTACTGTGCTAAAAATAGCCAGAAGTATCTGGTGGCAGCATACTAATGAGGCAGCGGAATTAATGGAGAAACACTTTTGCAGGTTCGTGCAGAACTGCCCCTGAACCTCAGTTTGCAGAAGCAGTGGAAAGTGAAGATGATGATGATGATGATGATGATGATAATTTATACCCCACCCATCTGGCTGAGTTTCCGCAGCCACCCTGGGTGGCTCCCAATCAAGTATTAAAAACAATACAGCATTAAATCTTAAAAACTTCCCTAAACAGGGCTGCCTTCAGATGTTTCTTTGCCTTTTTGCTTGCCTGATCGGAGAAAGGGGCGTGACCGGCATGTGCACAGATACCTCTGGCTTCGTTGTGTGACTTGAGTGCAGCCTTCTGCCACACCTGTGGCCCCACCCACTTTTGCTTCCGCCTCACCCATCTGTGGCATGTGCTCCCGGAAGGTTGCCTGTGAGGGCAAGTGGCCTTTGGGTACAAAAAGTTTCCCCACGCCTTGCCTTAGTACTGTAACTAAGCCAAGATAGTGTGACTGGGACAGACACACATTTCCCCTCTTACTCACACATGTCTCCATATTTCTTTCCTTGCTCTTTTCTCCCCTGTGTTGACTTTTAGACTCCATGCTCCAGATGCTTTCCCCCCTCCTTTTTTCTAGCATTTTTAGATTTAGAGAGGTTTTTCTGTGGGAAACATTTCAGTCAGAGCAGTTGTAACCATCAGAATAAAAATGTTTGGAAGCGGGTCAGTCTAGCTTATGGGTCGCGGTTGCTGATTCGTGCTTTCTGAATTATGTTTTTCTTTCGACACAGAGGGCATGGCATTCAGAGTGCTACCATTCAAGTAACACGTATTGGACACACCCGTGAAGTTCTGTTTAATGCAAATAAAGTCTTATCACTTATTTTGCTTTTAAAGATAGCCGTAAAGGTAACAGTGGCTTTTAAAAAAAAAAAAGAAATGTGCCATTTGCACTCAAGCTTGCCATTCTCACACACAACCTGGACATATTTTGGGATCATTTGACTTTGAGAGCTGAGCCCATGCCAGAATTTGACCCTATAACCATTAACACAGACAACAGAGATAAATCAAAAGTAAATTGACTGCATCAAGGTGGGGAATTGGCTTGCTTACTGTAAATCAATAAACGGAATAAATAACCCTAGTAATAGGCTAAGTTTGAGAGTTTAAGACCAATACAAGAGTTAATTATATTGATTATCGTTAAAGCATTCCTGGGAACATATAGAAACTCTAGGATGCATTGACATGGGCCAGAGAGATCAGACTGACTTGCTTTAGGAAGAGAAAGGGAGGTTGTCAGAGGATGAAGGAGGTAGTAATTTTATGGGGTGTTGGGAAAGGTTTTAGGGAAGGATCAGAAGAAAGCAATTGGATGAGTTTGGGACATGACAAGGAGAATAAAGGGAGCAGGTCTCAAACTGGCTCAAAATTAAAACAGAAGCAAAGACAACTCTTGTCTTCTTGGCCATGAAAGAGTGGTAAAGGGTTTAAAGTGGTGCCAGCCAGGAAAAGTCTAAAGGCTTTAGAAATTGCTTCTAAAGAAACATCATTCTGTTTCTAGGTGATTAGGGGATTAATGTAATCTTTTGGGCTCTACTGGAAGGAGCCTCAGGCCATTGACACTACTTGATTAATAATTGTGGGAAGGAGTGCATAGGAAGGAGTGCCCTGTGCAGGTGATAATATCTTGCCTTAACACTTCCAGATTGAGTCAGATGCTGTTCTGTTTGTTTTAAACCCACAAGTGATAAGGGGAGATAGCAGAGATTTACAGTAAAGGAAACAATAGGTTTACCAGAAAGTGTTGCAACTCAGTTTGCTTCAGTATGCATGATGAGCTTCCTGTAATGGAGTCTGTTCACCAAAATCCCCTTCTCAGGCGCAGATTACCATAGAATAAGCAGAGGAGTGGGGTAGGCTTGCTTTGTAACAAGCTCATTTCCCAGTAAGGATGATCCAGAATATAGGCCCTAGTAGAAAAATTGAAATCTAATCCAGTTGTTTAATAACCCTAGATTGCTGATTGGTGGTTTACACAGGCATTCCCCTGTGTTTTAACGGGGCGGTTCCATTGCACATTTTAATAACGGTCATTTGTATTTTAATGTTTTAATGGGACTGTTTTATTGTGCACTTTAATTATGGTGTGTTTCTAATTACACTGTATCTTAACAAAGATGCTCAGTTGGTTTTTTATGCTTTGTAAACCATTTAGAAGCCACGTGGGGATTAAGGAATATATAAATTATTAAAATAAGAACAATATTTCTGTTCTCCCTACTCACATGGATTTTGAGCTTGACGATGAGAGGAACTTGCAGGTGCCTTTTGCAAGGCTTTGTGAGTTGGCTACCTCTGTATAACCCACCTTCATGGTCAGGAAAAAGTTGGGAGATGGTGGGAGGCTGTGCCATCAAGAACATATGATGTGGAGGAGAGACTGGTCTCGTTCGCATGTCACGGTAAACCATGTCTTATGGATTACTGCGAAAGAGATTGTTCCCATTTCGCTTCTCCCATCAGGTGAGCTGAAGCGACAAGCCATGAGGTTTGTGAACCCTGGATTGTCACTAGTTTCTCCTGAAGCAAAACAAACCTTAGCTTCAGATCATGGTTTGTTTCCCATGATCATGCATGGTTTGTTTCCCATGATCATGCGACTTTGGCTTGTCGCTGCTGCTTGCGCTAGTAGATGACCCATGGGTTCCCAATTCAATGATATGAAAGCCATTGACCATTGTGTGCAAAGAAGGCCACTGTCTGGAGAATATAGGTGCTTGGTGCCTGCTGCAATCAAAGATGTGCAGAGGATATTTTCTGTACAGAAGGTGTTTTTGAATTCATTTTTTCACTATAGATGTTTTGGATAACAGGAAATGCAGCTCCAATAAACTTGAGCATCAGGTTTTTAAACTATATAAAATTAACGAATTGTTATATATAAAAAAAGAAGAAATCCATGATAATCTTGTTTGGATCAGTAGTGAGGATGATATCTAGGAAAGGGATGTGTGAATTTTTGATGCTGCTATTGCACTGCATTTCATAGTTGGGTGAACAGAGCTGACCTTGTTTTTAAATTGCTCCAAGCATTCTTTGCCACTGGGCCAGAAGAGAGATATGTGCACTACCTCATGGTCTTTAGCCTGATTTGAGAATAATTCAAGAGAATGTGTGGCTAGGTCATTTAACCCTACTGCATGACTAGATCTGTCTAGATTTGGAGCCACTGTTTTCACCGATCCTGCCCTGGTTATCAAGATCATTGCCCTTGGTTTCAAAAGGAACTGCAGCTTAAAAGTTGCAGTTCTCATGGAACAGTGTCCTGCAACAGTCACAGGTAGGTAGCCGTGTTGGTCTGCCATAGTCAAAATAATCATGGTTTGTTTCCCATGATCATGCATTTGCATGTTACAACAGGCCAAACTTTGGCTTGTCGCTATCTGAAGAATAGCTATACCTATCTGAAGAAGTGTGCATGCACACGAAAGCTCATACCAAGAACTAACTTAGTTGGTCTTGAAGGTGCTACTGGAAGGAATTTTTTTATTTTGACTGCAACAGTCAGTGACATTTGCCACCAGTAAAGCCTTGCAGTCTGACCCCCCTGTGCTTTTCAGAGTGGCAACATGTATTAATCACCACCTCTTTTGTCATTCCCAGCTTATTACTGTAGAAGAACAGAAGTTTGTTACAGATCCGCAGTATAATTCTGGAATCTTAATTGTGTGGGATCCAGCACCATATCACTCAGGTATCCACGAGGTACGTTTGAGCTATGTGCATATTAAAATAATTGCCTGGAATTGCAGTGGATTCTGGGAGAAGGTTGTGGTCATCCTGGAAATGCATGGTTCTGTGGTTGTAAAGACTAGTACAGGGGAAGACAACCTAAGGCCTGTGGGCCGGATGTGGCCCAATCACCTTCTCAATCCGGCCCATGGACAGTCTGGGAACCAGCATGTTTTTACATGAGTAGAATGTGTGCTTTTATTTAAAATGCATCTCTGGGTTATTTGTGGGGCATAGGAATCCGTTCATTTCCCCCAAAAAAATATAGTCCGGCCCACTACATGGTCTGAGGGCCCACGACTGAAAAACATTGCTGACTCCTTCTCTAGTATCTCCTCACACCTGACACCAAAAGCACCAGGTACCTGAAATCGGCCTAATCCTCAAATCAGAACACTTTGATGCTCCATGTACAGTTCCACCAAGGCTTAGGGCAGCTATTGAATTATTGCCTACAAAGAAAACCAAAGGATAAAAGCACATCCCTTTAATTATTTCCACAACCCCCCACAAAATCAATTTAAAAACAAACAACCCCTGGATCTATTTCTCTGCAGTTCGGCAAGCTTCTTGTCTAGCAGCATCTCTCTCATGTCTACAATTTTCAAGCCAATTGCCCGCAAAACACTTGAGATTTAAGTGATGCACCTCAGAGCTGCAAAGGCAGCCCTCACGGAACCACTGCAGCTGTTCATCTGAAATTCGGCACGGTTCTTCCGCTTGGTGTGGGGACATGAATTTTTTTTTTTTTTGAGAACATCTCTGAATCAGGCTTCTCTGTTTGGAGACAGTTTTGCTAGTATTCGTAGAAGAGCCACAATTCTTTTTTGCTTTTGGTTTCAGTGGTACCAAAAACCGGACTACAATTTCTTTAAAAGCTACAAGAACTATCGGAAAAGGCACCCGGAACAACCTTTTTATATCCTGAATCCCCACATGCAGTGGCAGCTCTGGGATATCCTTCAAGAAAACTCACCAGAGGATATTCAGCCAAATCCTCCATCTTCAGGGATGCTTGGTACGTTGTTTTCAGGACAAGTCCTGGGTTTCTTCTCTGGACTGTGAGTGGGTGTTACCTATCTTTTCATGTAACAGTGAACTTGGCCGGTTGAGTGCCTATCAGTAAGAGAAGGGCTTCTACATACTTGGGGAGCTCAGTTTGCAGAAGTATATAGATTTGTAAATTCAAGGAAAAGCAGCCAAAACAGCCAGGTAAGAACCTCTGAGCTAACAAAACATTGGTGGCAGTTGAGCCAAGGGAGTAAAAAAAGGGTTTAAGGGATCTAAAAATTCAGTAGAATAAAGTCTCTGGTTGAGAGCAGCCGAGACATGGAAGAGAAAATAGAGGTCAATCCATTGCCCTCATTTATCCCTTTCCTCATAAAATAGACTGCTAGATTTGTTAACAAATGCTCATTCTACAACTTCAGTCTATCCCTGGCCTCTGTTATAAGGTGCTGCCACCCCTCTTGCCTCCCTCAAAACACACTTGTTTAGTGAAGCCTTTGACATCACCCTTTAGCATACCTTACTGCTGGGGTAGTCATCCTGGTGCCCCCAGATGTTGTTGGCTCCCAATTCTCATAAGGCGCAATCGGTTTGGCCACCAACATCTGGAGGACACTATATTGAGCAAACATGTTATTCTCCTGTTGGCATCTTGTCTCCATCTTTTGACTGCAAACCAAGGATGGGTGATATGTGTTCCTCCAGATGTTGTTGGATCCCAATTCCTACCAAGCCCTGCCAGCATGCCCAGTGGTTAGAAGGGTGGGAGATGTGCTGTATCATCTGGAGGGTCTCAGGTTCTTCTTCCTTAGTGTAAACACTATTGGGTCAAGGATCTGCCTCTTGTACTTGCACCATGCACACAGAGGGAATTATTATTATCTTCTTCTTCTTCTTCTTCTTCTTCTTCTTCTTCTTCTTCTTCTTTAGCTAACAGTTAGTGTTTGGCACATAGCTTGAGCTGTTTCCACCACAGGAAAGAGGCTGGTTTTTTCTGGATGAAGCATTCTTTTCTTTTCTTTTTACACAGGTACACACACACACACACACACACACACACACACACACACCTTACTTGTAGCTAAATAACTATAACAAAATGATAATTCCATTACCACCCCATGCCATTTCCTACCCCCCACGCTCCTAAGTATTACTGCATTTACTCGACTCTAATGCACACTTTCTGGGGGCCAAATTACGTTGCGGAAATTAAGGTGCAAGTTAGATTCAATGGCGCAATGTTGTTGTTTAGTCGTTTAGTCGTGTCCGACTCTTCGTGACCCCATGGACCAGAGCACACCAGGCAATAGACGGCGCAATAGACTTGAGTAAATACGGTAGTCGGTGTGTGTTTTTAACTCTCGCCACAAGATGGCACTATTGCATAGTAAGATTCTGACACAAAAGAGGACGTGTTTCCAGCGGAATTCTGTTGCTGTGCTTGAATTGATAAGGCGCAAATATTGCCGTGTCTTGCTGCGCATTGAGATCCTGTGACTGGCAAAGACAGTGGGGCTCTTCAGGGAAGCCCTACTTGACTCAAACATATTCCGTGCTAGTGCAGAAAAGGGGAGGGGTATGATTTGCCTCTGAGGACGTCCACAAAGCATGACTGGATGCTGCCCTCATTAGCAGAGCAAATTCAGAAAAGTTGTTAGTGAACATTTCCCTACAGCATGTTCCACATGACAGCTTTGTGAAGCTTCTCTTCTGCCTCGGGATAAAAATAAACTGTTTTTTCACTGTTAATCATCAGAACGGCACCTTTTCCAGTAATGAGTTATGAATATAAATCATAAATGGCTTTGAGGAATTGTGGAAAATAAATCTGCCAGGAACTGCTATTCACGGAAGCCCATGGTACAGATTGTATCATCATCATTATATAGTGCTAACAGTATGCATGGGAATTTGCAAATGACAAGAGGAGAGGAACCCACCCGAATGGAACTTTGCAATCAGAAATTTGACACAAGGAAAACCGAGAAAGGCAAAGAGGCATGTGTGTGTGTTATGTGTAAACAGTGAAAGAACATGCAATTGCATGTGCTTGGGCTTAGTTAGAGGTTCACTCCAATCATTATTATTAAAAGTAATTTATTAATTGTCTTCTAAGCCACTGTCTCAAGCTGATTTACACATAAAATAATTAAAAACTGTTAAAAACACAACACAACAAATGTTTAAAGCAAGACTAAAAACCCTCACAAGTGGACACTTGTGATATAGTCCCGTGGATCCAATTGGGAAAACATGCCAGAACAAAAATATCTTCAACTATTTCCACACACACACCCCCAAAAGTGTAAATAGTCAAGTCATATCTTGATAGGAATGCTATTTTCCAGGACAGGGGCAGCCACACTAAAAACCCTGCTCCGAGCTATTGCAGAGTGAGCGTCTGCTATTTTTGAAACTTGTGGGAGATCTCTCCTGCAAACCACAGTAATCTACTGAGTATGTAACAGATAGGGTGGTCTCTCGAGTAACCTGGTCCCAAACTAGCCTGGTAGCAAATTGGTTGCCAGTATAAATCCCCAAAGAAAGCTGGCCGTTGTCTTCTGCACTAGCTGCCCCCTCCAGATCAACTCCAAGGGTAGCCCCCCCCCACAGCATGTTGCAGTAATCCAACTGTGAGGTTAGCAGCGCATGGAGAACTGTGGTCCAGCTGTCCCAACCCAGGAATGGCCGTAGCTGTCTTATCAACCAATGCTATTCTCAGGTGCAGGAAATGTGGGTGTAGTCACCCCAAATGACCACTCGCTGGGCCTGGTAGATTGAAGGTTCCCCACCACTGTTTGAGGAAAGGAACTTTCCTCCTCTGGCCATTAGTCAACCTCAATGGAAGTGCTTCAGCTAGGCAGATGAAAAGCAGTGCCAATGGTTGTGTTTGATTTACCAGTGTTGTGATAAGTCATGAGTGTGCAGCTGACATTTCCATCTCCAAAGACCCTCCTCCCCCTGCCCTGAGCATCTTGGGGCTACTGCAAAGTCTTGTGATGTGGAGGGAGGGAGGAATAGAGGAGGGAGATAGGGCAGAGACAGATTGTATGAATGGCGCGCCCCCTCCACTCAGACAAGCAGCCTCCTCCTGATTTCCGCCTCACACTCAAACAACCTGCTCACATCACATAATTTTTACGAGGGTCAAAGGACAACAGCTGTCTGAGGAGAGGAGCGGGGAGGGAATCCCCCCTGCATAAGTTCAGCACGTGATACAACCAGCTTCATTCGTATTGTGGTATATTGTTTTTATGTACAGGCCTCTGAATGAGAAAACCTGGTGATTGTGGCTTATTAAGAGAATGTCTATCACTACACGTACCTGTGGGGAGTTTTGTACATCTAAGGGGAAAGCCCACTAGATGGCAGCACAGCTCCAGTTTGGGAATAAAAATGGTACAAGCAATTCCACTTACGCTTTATTTGCTCATACGGTTTCCGACATACAGCAGAGAAATGACTTCTATCCATATACCGGTGCAATCTTAGCAGTAATTGAACAGTGTTCAATTGCAACAATCTGGGGCGGAGAAGACGCCATCTTCAACAATATCTATCAGGCCAGGGGGATCTGTAGCCTTGTGGGTTCCCAGATCCCATTATTCCTCACCACTGGCCATGCTACTTGGGCAGGATGGTGGTTGGAATCTAACAACATCTGGATTGCCACAGCTTCCCCATCCCTGCTGTAGAGCCTTTAACTCCTTTTGTCTAGGTTTCTAGTCAAAAGAAAACATCAGGAAGACCTCCTTTCTTCCCTCTGCGTTGCTGAGGATTTCTCTCTCTCTCTCTCTCTCTCTCTCTCTCTCACACACACACACACACACACACACACCCCTCATGATTTTTAAACCCTGCCTTCAAGTCACCCATTCTGCTGTGTCTTTTAATGGATCCTTTGTCTCTCTCCCCTCCCTTTCTAGGCATTGCTCTCATGATGAACTTCTGCGACGAAGTGGATGTTTACGAGTTTCTCCCTTCCAAAAGGCAGACAGACGTTTGTCATTATTACCAGAAGTTCTTTGACCAAGCCTGCACTATGGGTGCCTACCACCCGCTGCTCTTTGAGAAAAATATGGTGAAGCACCTTAATCGAGGCACAGATGAAGACATTTACACTCACGGGAAAGTCACTCTAACTGGCTTGAGGAATGTGCAGTGTTAAACCTGTGAATCCCCTCTTCTGGGCTTGGAAAAACCCTTCTTGAATCACAAGGCACTTTTTAATTTTTAATTTTTTAAAAAAGAAATTCTAAAGTTGGGCAAGCTGTTCACAATTAACAATTCTTCCGTTCAGTACGCCTTAATTTGTGACTGCAGGGTGGGTTGTTTCTACTAAAAAGCAGGCAGAAGAAAGCTCTAGCTGAGGTCTCCAGTGTTTAGGAACATCTTCATGTTTCATTGCTCTGTCTCAGAACACTCCAGTCCTTAACTCAGGAACACATAAAATCAGGGCTGTAAATTAAAGTTAGTTTTGGGCTGAGAATTCTGCATTTCTGATAATCTGTTTCTCTCGCCGCCACCACCCCCGCCCCCATTTGACGAGTTTCTATCTCTCACGGTGGGAGGATAGATTGTGTGCACACAATCAATGCAAAATGAATATGGAATATGTCCAGTGATTAGGAGTCAGGGTATCTGTGACTATCAAGCTCTTAACAGTATCTGCTCTTGGTTGTTGGATGCCAAGGCAAAACCTCAATGATGCTTGCTCCCAGGTAAGTTGGCATAAGATTGCTGCCATAGTTCTCCCCCTCCCCCCCAAAAAAAATCTCTAAATACATTATCTGATGTAGCATTTCAAAATGTTCCAGAGAAATCTGTGGGGAAGGGCAAGGCACCAGAAGTCAACTGCTGAACCGTCATAGTGACAGAAGGTTCAGACTAATGAGCAAGTTTTGAGGCCAAGGCTTTATAGGCCTGGGTGAGAAGGGATTGGCCTGTGAAGCCAGTATCACAGCCTAGGTGGTACCCTTGCAGTGCAAAGCTTAGCCAGGTTTTCGGCAGTGGTCTGAGCAGCACAGGACACCAGGTCTTGACCCTTGGGTCCCTCTGACACCTCACCTCTGTCATAGCTAAGAGCCCTTCGTAAGACACACAGAAGTAGAGAAAGTGTGAAAGAAGCAAATGCACAAATTGGTTTCATTTGCTTCATTTACCTAGGTTGCAGAATTCCACTTTTCTGGGTGTGGAAATTTGAAGTTGCTTTTCCAGCGTAGAGTCTGTTCTGAGCCTGCATGTAGCTAAGTAGACCTGAGGATTCCTCTTTCTTAACTATCCCATGCCTGGACTAAAAACCACACATTCTACAAATCCGTGTCAAAACATGTAAAAGTTGTGTGGTTAGGAATACATTTGAGCTACTTTTAGTGGGTTGTGTATTTTATTCCCTCTGCAAATTTTGGAGTGTTGTGGTTACAGAAGGGATATTCTGGGTATCCAAGACATCCCTGCCCATAGAAATTAAGAGAGTATCTCTGTTGTACTGTGAACGGACACCTGCAAGACCCTGAACAGTCATGTTGGCTGGATGCTGGAGATGCTATAAAGTGCCAAACTCTGTTGAGTGCTTATGATATGATATATTAATAGCACTTCATATGTTGGTCAGATGAGCTCAGTGTGGTACGCAGGGGAAAGAATTGTGACCAGGGTTTAAACACACGGCTCCTAAGTGTATCTATCCACTTCTGACGTCCCTGAAGACAGAGCCAAGAAAAAGTTACCAAGGGGAATTGTTTTCCTATGTCTTTCCACAGCAAAGATGCTCTTGAAATAATCTACTAGTTTCATTTTTAAAATATTATTTAATATAATTTCTCCCCAGGCTTGTCTTTCCACAGCAAAAGAGTACCCAAAATTTATAGCTACCTGTTTCAGAAAACCTGGCAATTGCAATGACAGAGTTATAGCCATGCCAGAGGACTAAGGACTAGCTAAGTTGCTGTTTGGAAGTGTGCCATTCCAGCTCTAGTCGCTTTTGGGTGGCATAATACCCCATGCCTGTGACTGGAAATCAACCCTTGACAGATATGCTGCCATGTGCATTGGGGAGGTAAGATCTTAAAAGCCATGGCAGCCTTGTTATTTTATGCAAATATGTGAATCCACATGAAGATGCCATTTAATCTTGAGCCTGCAGTACACTGCAAGTGTAACAGCCAGGATGCTGTTGGATTCAGATGTGATTGATAAAAGATAATACCTCCTGCCGCCACCTCTAATACGGCAAAAAGTCAGGCCATTTAAAACCAACTGGGCAAAGTCCTGCTGTTGATTAGAGCTGTTTCTATTTTCCTTAATCAGGTTAAATTTTAGATTTGGTCATTGCATTATTCAAGATACAATCAGTTTCATCATCAAGGGTCTGTTGCTTAGATAACTTTACTTCGTTGCCTCTTCTCCCATCTTTTACGACGTTCCATACTATTCCTCCTCCTGTCTTGCTATTTCTTTCAGTGCTCTTCATCTCTTCCAGTCCCTGGAGAGTTCTCAGTAGGGTTGGACCTTTGTCTCTGACTCTTCTCATTCCACTGTCACTTTCTGGCTTCCCCCATTCAGTCAAAAGTCTTTGGCTGCCTCCGTTGTGCTGATAACTCCCCAATCTGCTTTTCTGATCTGATCTCCCTCTCCAAACCTCATCTAACCTGTAGATGTCTGGGCACAAAGGTGACAAGCCTTGTTCCAGTTTCTCCACTGGAATTCTGCCTCACATCTCCCAAGACCAGTGAATGGTGACCTTTACTTTTTCAATACTTTTTCAATCCCTTTCCTCTAGGATTTGACATGAATGGGAACTTTGTTCCTAAGCCTAATTGCCACCTAAGGGGGGGCAGTTTGTGGGGGCAGGTGGGAGGGTTTAGGGGAAAAAATGGGTCCCATTTGCACTTGAACAACAGTTCACAGGACTGGAGAAAGAGAAGGGGGAGGACGATAACTTGAGAAGGAAAAAACGGTGCAAGAGAGCAGGGAAGGTTTCAGAGACTGTGAATGGGAGGGCAGGGTGTGGATGTGAGAGAACAGTGTGTGTGTATTTGTGTGAGTGGGGTGTGTATTTGGTATTGACCCCCTCCACCTCTGGCATGCGCCCCACAGAAGTTTCTCTGTGAGGAAATATGGCCCTCAGACTGAAAATATTTCACCACTACTTGTTCCTTCTCAGCATCAGCATGCCCTCCCCCCTTTTTTTGCACCCACTACTAGACCTCTTTTCCATATCTAGTAGTAACCTTGTAATTGCTGTGAAAATGAGCTTTTTTTTTAGAGGGGGAGGGGTGTCTCATTTTCAATGCCTCTCTTAAAATCACCATTATCCCTTATAGCCAGTGCTATTTTTCCAGAAAAAGAGGTGCTGGAACTCACCACGAATTCCTCCCTTGTTCTCTTAGAATAGCAATGGCACCCATCTGAGAGACGCCAGAACTGAGTTCCAGTGAGTTCTGGCTGAAAAAAGCCCTGCTTTTTGCTATCATCAAATTGCCCTTCTCCTCAGCCTCTGTATTGGCTCAGTTTGAAGCCCCTGGTAGTTATTTGAAAGCTGTTTGCTGCTTCTCAAAGCATATATCATACATAAGAATGTACACCAAGTCAATTCATGATGTATGGTATCTGAATATCAGAGAGGAGCAGTTGAGGATTAGTTCAGTGCATGTACACACACATATTGCTTCAGCTTTCTGAACAATGCCTGGCAGACCAAGGATAGTCACAATTTAGGAGCAACAACAGTAGAAGACTCTACCTGGACAGAGATACTGAGTGGCTTTCCATTAATCTCAGATGATTCAGCAGCAGGATAGAAGCCACCTTATTAGAAACACTGTTTAGAGAAGCCAGTTTTGAGTATCTGCATAATGTGACTCTCCCTTATTTTGCTGACCATGTGAAGGAAATGATGTGACTTGATAATAACACTGTAAATTTGACTGACCCCCCCCCAAAGTCAATTTCTGAATCCCAAGCTCCAAATTCAGGCTTGTACTGAAAATAACATTCTCTATTTAATTGTGGCTACACACACACACACACACACACACACACACACAGGCATTTGGAATAACTACTTTGCTCCCAGGGTTGTGATTGCCAGTTTTATATACATGTATAGACTACTTTTCTCAAGAAATGTTTGCTTTTTCCCCAATGTGAAATGAAAACACAGAACCTCGTCTATGTGATTTGTCAACAATGATCTTTGAAATCGACTGAAATAATTCTGAAGGACCCAAAGATGTAAAATTTGTAATAAAGATTTTGTAAAGTGATTGTTTCTGTACTTCATGCCAACTCATTTAATCATTCAGTTTTAGTCACACAGATGGCAATAGACCAGGAATGGGGAACTGAGCCCCAAATGCGGCCCACCAAGCCTCTCTTCCTGCCACACACCCTCCTCACCCACCTCCATTACTCGACCTCCTTTGCATCCTTCTTGAGAGCTTTTGCCTGGCTGGAACGCCTCTTTCTTCCCTGTATGGAGAACAGAGGGGAATATAAGTATGTGCAGAAACTAGCCTAATGTACAAGGGTAAAAATGAGTTACTCCACCCACTTTTGCCTCTGGCCCTGATCACAACTGGCATGTGGCCCCTAAAAGTTTGCCAAGAAAGCAATGTGACCCTCAGGCTGGAAGAAACCCCCCACCCCTGCAGCAGATGCTTAGGACCCCGATCTTGATCCATTTTTTGCATTCAGCCAGTTCCCTGAATAAATTCTTTCCAAAGCAGATCAGTTTGAACCCTTTAAACACATCCTATAGCGCTTACATTAGTTGCGGAGATTTTCAGTATTGGTGCTGAAGTTACTTGAGGGTCACGTTTGGATGGATCTAACCAACAAGCGTGCCATACTCTTATTTTAAATCACCTTTGTCCTTTGATGCCCCATGACTCATTTCATACCTCTGTCAGGAGTTCAGCCTACACTTGAGTAGGACCCTGGTAGAGACACATGCCCGACTGGCATGTTCTCTCCCTCTTGGTCGATTGTTCGGTAGCTTCATAAGCTTTCTTCTGCCCGAACATCACAGCGACCGACGCCAACCAACACCTGCACACTTAGGGATCCGCAGAGTTTGCACAGCTGCGTAACAGACCTCAGCAACTCAGCATTTTGGCTAATCTACTTTATTTACATATAAACACACACTGAGCACTGCAACATGGCTCCCTTTCTCTCTAGCATCGGACAGCAAAGAGAAAAAGAACAAAGGACAATATTCCCACTTCTCGGAACACAGTAACATAAACATCCTGTCTCCATCACATCCCAATCTGTGGAGTCAAAACATATACTGTCATGTGATAGACATGACTGCAATCATGGAGCAGGAATTCTAACATCTTCCTGTAAATATGCATGCACTTCTGGAATCATAGAGGAACACAAAAAACACCCACAAAATTTTAATATACTTGAGGTAGGCTTGAAGTACTAGTTCCTGGGTTGTGAAAGAGGTTGGCTTAAGCTTCTGCTACAAACAGATGAGTAGCTAAAACTGCAAGGTGCCTTTATATAAACATACATATAATTTGTAGGGTTGCTCATGATTTATTCTCAATTAATAAGGTGGTAAACCACAAACAGAAACCAGGAAATCCTGGAATAAATGGGTGGTAGTCAACTATGTTTTCCTCAGAATGGACCTAACTTACTCATGTTAATTAATTTCAGTGGGTGTACTCAAACTTAATTGATTACAACCCCCGGCACTGCCAGCCAGTGAGCCAGGACCCTGCCTTGGGAAACGTAAAGGAAACTCAGTCCAGATTTGCCTCCTCTATAATCCTGGCCTGCATATTCCTCTGTAGCTGGGCCTAAGGCTAGTGGTGCAGATTGGGCTCCGATCAGGTGGTCAGAAGGGGTCTGATTTGGGAGGCAAAGACCACCAGGGGCCCAGGACTTTTAGCTTTGTTTTTGTTTTTTTTTAAAGAAAGTTTATGGATGCTCTGGTTCAAGAGAGAAATGTCAAAAGGTAAGGTCCCCCCAAGCTGTAATTTCTGTTTTCAGAGCTAGACTGGCTGGTAGTCCCAGCCTTTACCTCACAGGGTTTTAACCAGTGAGTGAAGTTAGAGCTGTGACTGGCAAATGACCTTTTAGGATTTTACACAACAGCTGTGAATTCCTAGAGCTTTCTCTTTCTACCTCGATCTTCTGCCCTCAAATTTAAATGAAGCTTGTTATCAAACCTGGGAGTGTTTATCACATATTCTGCTTTTTCCAGCTGGCTTAAATAACAGCAAACTCCCTCCTACAATTATGTAAAGACCGTGGCAATCCCTTTCAAATTAGAAAATACTGTGCTGCTCAGGAGCATAAAAACCTATTATTCTACAAGTATGGACTACACCATTGTTTAAATGGCACAAAAACTACCATGTATTTGTGAAATTACATCTCTCTGCAGCTCTAGAAAAGTCTGTCCTCTTCCATTTGTGCTGGTCAAATACTGTAATTGTCTGAAAGCATGCAAAAGCTGGGTTCTGATGTCTTTCAAGATCCTCTTTATCTTTTGATAATGTGATCTTTTCAAGCTATGACTATTCATGGCTAACAGTAAAATAGAACATAAATAATGTTCTGTCTAGCAATTCCACTTGTGGAAATTCAATAGACCAGTTACGAGACAGGAACTGGAAAGAAATCTTAGGTTTCATCAATATTTAGGTTTGTGATTGTGTTCTCCAAGGGCAGATAAAAAATGCCATCATTCAGCCATGCATGCAAGAGGAGAAAGGCAGGTATACTGAATTGCTACTAGGCTCTTGTAGACTGCTGCAGAGTATGTTTAAACATAACAATCTCAGACCAATAAACCCATGTTTCTTATGGTAAAGGAGCCCTGTTCCTATATGTTCCCCCACATGCACTCCATCCCACACTCAGCTCCAATGCTAAGATCACGGTGCACCACAGTTCCCTATTACTTTTGAAGTAGGAAACTATGGTTCAATCCAACCTACTAACAAGGACACGAAAAGGAAAGTAGGAAATCCCACAAGAGCTACTCCTCCCTGGCAGTAAAGATGCAGTAATCAATTAAATAGCCAACAATTTGCTACCTTTTCATGACATAAAAAACCTGCCTGAGGTAGCTGTATCACTCTACCTAATGGCAGGCTGGCAAGTAGGCAGAGATTAAACCATAGTTTCCCAATTCAAATATCTGTAATCTCTGTGCCAAGGTCAGGGGAAAGGGTGCATGGTTCATTGCTGGGTCTATAAACCACATCTTATCAGCCCATTACTTTGATGTATGAATCAGACCTATGTGTGTACAAATTTATGAAATTTATGAAAGCTGCAGCATTACAAAGGAAGGAACATTCATTCTTCGGCAACTGGGGGATGAACTATGAAAGAAAATGTGATTTTAGAGTAAGTTTCTTACTAGCCAGCTTCCATTACCAAGACCTGCCTATCATTTATCTACTATCTGGAAGTGAGAGCTGGACCATAAAGAAGGCTGATCGCTGAAGAATTGATGCTTTTGAATTATGGTGCTGGAGGAGACTCTTGAGAGTCCCATGGACTGCAAGAAGATCAAACCTATCCATTCTTAAGGAAATCAGCCCTGAGTGCTCACTGGAAGGACAGATCCTGAAGCTGAGGCTCCAATACTTTGGTGACCTCATGAGAAAAGACTCCCTGGAAAAGACCCTGATGCTGGGAAAGATTGAGGGCACAGGGAGAAGGGGACGACAGAGGACAGAGGACAGGATGGTTGGACAGTGTTCTCGAAGCTACAAACATGAGTCTGACCAAACTGCGGGAGGCAGTGGAAGACAGGAGTGCCTGGTGTGCTCTGGTCCATGGGGTCATGAAGAGTCGGACACGACTAAACAACAACAACAACAAAGTAGCATTTGGAGAGGGTGATCTGCAGGGGAGAAGTGACAGATAGAAGATATGTTTAATTCCTGTTAAGTTGGGCAACTCCCCATGCAGCCATTCCCCACCCCCATCTGAAGTTTTAGACTTGTGTTTCCATCACACATCACAAATGTGTGTTCTGCCAGTGGTGGTTCTTCAGTAACATTCAAAACTACTCTCAATATGGAAAATTCATTTGAATGTCATTGGAGAACTTCAATTGGCCCTGGCCATCATGGCCAATGGTCAGGGATGGTGAGAGTTGATGTCCCACAATGTACTATGATTACTGATTCCTGCATTTGGAGAAATTTCTTGCCACACAGCTTTCAGACACACAAACATGGAAATAACTGGATGCATCTCTAGGGCTTACATCCAAGCAACATTAGGCTCGTTCCAGGTAAAAATAAATGCAGTTCACTAAATTCCACTTTATGTTCAATAATATATTATATCTCTTTTGGTTTAGTGGAACACTTAGTGGTGTGGGTTTCATCAAATGTCTCAATTAAGCAAGGCTACTTGAAACTTTTTCAGCCAAATCCATTAAAGCAAAGATAGGAAATCTGAAAGCTGTATTGGACAGCTCAGTTTGGTCTCCAGCCAGCTCTGTTTTTCTATTATCACAACTGGCCTCGTGGTCACTGCCTTCTTAGTGGTCAGATGAGGAGGCAAGATGATTCCGCCGGTGGATGTTTCCCCTCTGAACAAGTTCGACAGGCATTCAGTGCTCATGGGGATAGTCCATGGAAAGAAAAGATATGACCATTCGAAGCCTATTGCTGAGGAGGAAAGTAGAATAGCAGCAGAGGAGAAAAAGAAGTGTGAGGAAATGGAACGAATTGCAAGAGCACTGGCAGAAGCTAACAAAGATTCAATGCTGAAATAAACCTGCTTGATCGTTTTTACCTTTTAATAGCCAATGTATGAAATTTTGAAGTAGTGTCAAACACAAACTTTTTTACCTCAATAGACAGTTGCTGGGGGAAGGGGAAAAAATAACTGGCCTGACAAAAACCCTGACTTCAAAACAGAATAATTTCTGAATCCCGAATCGAAAGAGAAACGAGACTGTATTTCTTCCCCCTCTCTCGGTGTTCCTATCCAAAATGTTTCCAAAAGGAGAACTGGATTTATCTGATGGTGTTTCCCATCAGAAATGAGCAGCTACATTGTTGAGCTTGGAACTTAACAGGTTAAGTTCTTCCCATGATGCCACACCATTCTGACGTCAGTTTTCGAAGCTTGGGAGGAGCTTGGGAGGAATTTGTCATTCTCACTCTATGCTGTGAGGGGAAAAGAGCAGTCCCATAATGGCTGCGAGAAGTCCTGGAGAATTCTGAGGAAATGTTGAAATAAACGGCTGTAAATAGACAAACTGGACTCTGTGTGTTTGTCTGTAAGCTGAGCCAAGCTACGTGACAGTTTTACACCGCTGTGCGAAACTCTGCTGAGCCGTGACGGAGAGCTGCGAGCGGAAGTGTGCCGGGCGGCCATAAATCGCTAATTGAGGTTCACAAATCAATTAGCGGGAGTCACGGCTGACAACCAACAGCCAGAGGTTATGGGTAACCTTAATCACCTATCGTAAACCTGTCACGAGAGGCTGTCGGGAGCTTTGAAATCTGCGGTGTCGAGCAGAGAAGCACGGCAGGGGCAGAAGCAAGCAAGCAAGCAAGCTGAAAGACGCAGAAAGTGCCTGTGTTGCCAAGAGCTGAGAGCAGCAAGGAATCGTTTCTCCACGCCAGAGGAGCTGGTGCTTTTGTAAGTACAGCTTGGGGCCCCTTGGGAGAACGGGAGGAACATGGCAGATGGCCAGGAGGTGATTTAAGCTCCGTTTGAACAGCTTGAGGAACTCACCGCCCAAGCGTGGAATACATGGGCAAGATGGGTGAGAGCGTGGTTCATAGCCACGGAAGTTTGGGACATTTCCCAGAGGGAACCAGTGCAACTGGTGGACAGAGATGCAGGAAAGCTGAAGTCTGTTTCTCTGGAGGAGAAAATGCAGAGAGAGAAAGCTGAGAGAGCTGAGATCTGCATGTTGAGAGCAGGTGTTCATGCTAATTTGCAACATCACCTGGAAGGCATTGAGTCTGCGTGTGAGGCTTGGCGTGTGCTGAAACGTCTGTGTGAAGACTCAGCAGGAAGCCAAGGGCAGATGGAAGCTGAGAGCCTAGAGATGGCTGGAGCCCCTGTTCCTGATGATTTAGCCTCAAGGAGTGCTAGTGAGCAAGTCGGGGGGGGCGGAAAGTTCCAAAGGCAAGTTTGAAAAGTTTTCCACTGAACCTGCTGGAATGGAGCAGCAGTTCAGGGGGGGCGGATCTGGCAAGGAGTGCTTTTCCGGAAGAAGGAGAAGGAGGCCGGCTGGGAGGAGCCCCAGGCAGTGTTTTTCCACTGGAGTTCGTCGTTGCTACGTGTGTAATGCAGCGGGACATCTGCGTCGAGATTGCCCCCACCGGAGCAGAGAGGCAAGGCAGGATGTTGTCAAGGACACTTCTCATGGGAATCAGGCGGGTTTCCATGGCAACCGGTCTGGAAAAACAACCAGGCGTGGGACTGAGGCTGGTGGACGTGCCAGGTGCCAGGAAGAGACTTATCAAATAACAGCTAGTCTGGCGCTGTTTGAAGACAGCTGTGGGACGGAGGAGCTAAGTTTTGTCATTGACTCTGCAGCTAATCGCAATTTGATTCCAGAGACACCTGCTATTGAGAGGTGGGATTGCAAGGCAATCCCGGCTGGGAAGACTGTTCTCTTTGCAAATGGACAGAAAAGAAATATGACTAATGCTGTAAATCTGCATTTTTGTATTTTACAGGAAACGTTGAAGTGTTGTACTGTTCCTGGGATGCACCACTGTCTTTTATCTGTGCCTTATTTACTGAAAAAGGGATTTACGGTTTGTTTTCAGGGTGATGTGTGCACAATCTCCAAAGGAGGGAGGATGCTTGCCAAGGTTAAAAAGGGGCAGAATGAGCTCTTCATTCTTAAAACGTCTCTGGAGGGTGATGGGAAGGTTGAGAAAGCACAAGCACTACGTGCTACAATTCCCAATCATGATTCATGCGTACATGCTTGACATACACGAACAGCCCATAGTTCTCTAGAAGAACTACAGGTGCTGCCGGAAGTTTCTAAAGGGTGTAAGATCTCAGAATGTGGACATGCTGTAAGTTGTGAAACTTGCAAGCTGGCAAAGGTAAAAGGTTGCAGTTATCCAAAAGTAGAGAGGATAACAACAAAACCTTTTGAGCTAGTTCACATAGATTTGTGGGGTCCGGTAAAGGAACCAAGTCTGGGAGGGTCAAGGTATCTGCTTACGATGCAGGATAATTTTACGCAGAATTCCTGGACCCATGGTCTCAAATCCAAGGATGATGCAGCACAGCTGATCAAAGGATGGATTGAGGAGGTGGAACAAAGGTTTTCCACCAAAGTGCAAGCTGTCACAAGTGACAGAGGAGCTGAGTTTACAGGTTCTGCTTTGCAGAAGTACTTTCGCAAGAAAGGGATACGTCACACAGTGACTTCACCCAATGAGAGGGGAGTGTCAGAGCTCAAATGTCAGGCTCTGGTTAAAACTGCACAGGTGTTGCTGGAAGATTCTGGGTTACCTCCAAGGTTTTGGCTGGAGGCAATCAAGTATGTAAGCTTCACCTGGAATCGGACCTACAATTCAATGGTAGGTGACACACCATTTGGTTTGTTGCATGGCAGGAAACCCCAGATTCATTTTTTGCGTATGTTCGGGTCACATGCATCTGTGTCAGTACCTGCTGCTTTGCAGGGGCCAGATGGATCCAGGTTCCGAAAAATGATCTTCTGTGGGTATGAGCCAGCAGCGTGTGCATGGAGGTTTGCGTTTCCATCAGGTGATCAGAGTAAGTTACTGATCAGTAAACACGCTGAGTTCTATGAGCAGGATAAAAAGTCACAAGCTGCTGTCAAGCGTGATGTTCTTTCAGAGTGTCTCTCTGATTCAGAACAGGAAGATTCTGAGGGGGAGGAAAGAGAGGCTGAGTCTGATGATGACGATCAGGTCACTGACCAAAGTCAGGAACAGGAGGAGGTATCGGTAGTTTCTCCACAAGATGTTAGGAGAACACCCAAAAGCGAGCCCAGTTCCCCTGTGAGTGTAATGGAGAGGATTCGAAAACGTTTTAAGTCAGAGGGGGAATCCCGTGATGCTGAGGACACATTTCCTGGTGGCAGTGAGTCAGAGGTAACATCTGAGTTTGTGCCCAGAAGGTCAAGTCGCGCAACAAAGGGCGTTCCACCTGAAAGGTACCAAGCAACAAGTGCGTGGGCAAAATTCGCACAGTGTGAGTCTGGAAGTGTTGAAGGGGTTCAACAGGTGCCTGGGAAAGATGCCGGGAAGGGGCACAAGGCAAAGGGTAAGGTGTTGAACTCAAAAGGGTCTTGTCAGAAGGTGCGGCAAAGGGGGGTGTTGAGCTTGGAACTTAACAGGTTAAGTTCTTCCCATGATGCCACACCATTCTGACGTCAGTTTTCGAAGCTTGGGAGGAGCTTGGGAGGAATTTGTCATTCTCACTCTATGCTGTGAGGGGAAAAGAGCAGTCCCATAATGGCTGTGAGAAGTCCTGGAGAATTCTGAGGAAATGTTGAAATAAACGGCTGTAAATAGACAAACTGGACTCTGTGTGTTTGTCTGTAAGCTGAGCCAAGCTACGTGACAGTTTTACACCGCTGTGCGAAACTCTGCTGAGCCGTGACGGAGAGCTGCGAGCGGAAGTGTGCCGGGCGGCCATAAATCGCTAATTGAGGTTCGCAAATCAATTAGCGGGAGTCACGGCTGACAACCAACAGCCATTATTGGAAAAATCCACATGGAGTTTGGCCTTGTGTCCAGAGGCTCCCTTGTGCCCTTTGTCATCCTTCCCCTCTAACTGCTGGAGGGGAACAGCGAACTTGACTGTTACATCACACCCAGTTTGTGAGTGGCACATGGAGTATTTTGTTTATTTATTTCACAAATATGGCTGGACACTATGAGTGGCAAGGTGAAAATTGTTTAAGGGGCAAAAATGAAGAAGCCTGCCCTGTGAAGAAAAGAAAGCTACATTAAGTTTCTTTCGTTGTTTAATTGCTCATGCAGTAACAGCTTGCACAATGATTTTTTCCATGTCAAACTAAGCAAATTAGTAACTAGAGCCTTGTTTTACTCACTACCAAACGTTCAGGTTACCCAGAAACTTTAAAAGCAACAACTGATAACCTTCCCTTTTTTTGTTTTCTTTCCATAGAGAAACAGAGTCTCTGTGGATCTAATTAACTGTGTAGCTTAAGAAGTGCAAGCCTTTCTGTAATCCCTGATTTGTTGACATATTGCTTCAGATTTGAAACAATCAGCCCAGATCATATCATTGTTCAGAGATTCATGAACTTGGTCTGGTGATGGTAGCTGCTTGATTTGCCCTAACCCCTTTTATTGTTGCTTGATGTGCAGTCATAAACAGATGACTCCAATGTGTGTACACTGAAATGCCCTGTCCAAGCAGTACAATTAAGGGTTTTTATTTTTTATTTATTTTATTTATGGGACATCTAAGCTTTCGCACTGTTCCCCATTACGACATGTGGGCTTGTGGGAATGAGCATGTTAGCGATGCCCTTGGTTGCCATTCAGTTATCTTCCACAGGTCAGCCCTAGGGGTCTGGAAACCCTAACTGAGACCATGGCATTAAGGAAGGGGGTTCAATTCACCGCTCCCACGATTGCCCCCAGTCTGTCCTCAACTAGGGATGAGCAAATATTTCTGTTTCTCATTTTGCCCTCCTACCAGGTGGCAGGGAGAGGGATTGAATCTCCAGATGGGGGACAGCACCTTTAAATGTAAAGGTAAAGGGACCCCTGACCCTTAGGTCCAGTCGTGGACGACTCTGGGGTTGCGGCGCTGACCAAGGGAGCTGGTGTACAGCTTCCGGGTCATGTGGCCAACATGACTAAGCCGCTTCTGGCAAACCAGAGCAGTGCACGGAAACGCTGTTTACCTTCCCGCCTGAGTGGTACCTATTTATCTACTTGCACTTTGACATGCTTTCGAACTGCTAGGTTGGCAGGAGCTGGGACCGAGTAACAGGAGCTCACCCCGTCATGGGGATTCGAACTGCCGACCTTCTGATCGGCAAGCCCTAGGCTCAGTGGTTTAGACCACAGTGCCACCTGCGTCCCAACTTGTACCAATTTGCAAGTGCATCATTAACACCAGCTCTTCACAAAAGCAGTTCACATAGAGCATAGGAATGTTGGGATACTGCCAGGGAGACAAAGGCCATCATGCCCCCAAGCCGTCTCCGGGCGATCCATCAATCTCCAGTAGAAACGCAGTATCAGTCAATTAGCGACACAAGCCTCAGAAACAGCATGCCACATTCCAAAGCTAGTGCACGCCCTTTCAGCAGAGTTCACACAGCGAAAGATGCACTCAGGAGAGCATTATTTACAACTTTATTCAGCGTTGGTCAGAACAAAGAAAAAAACATGACTGCCTGTCTGCGTGTTCAGGCACAGAGAGAGAATGAAAGCTATACACAAAACAGTAACTTCCTGTGAGCAGGAAATACGCAGGCTGTGACACAACAACCTGCTCCCTTTTTAAGGTGGAACGGAAATATCCTAACAAGGAACACACCCTTTATGTGAATGACATGGTCTCAGTGAGTCTGGTTAATGCTTAAAATGGATAATGCTTAATGACATTCCCAGGGCCTGCTCCGATGACATCATCAGAAGTGGCTCCTAGGTTTGTGCCTTCAAATCCCAGGGCCTCAAACGCTCCTGACCCGGCAACCCTAGTTCCAATCCAATCTGCAGTTGCCATTAAATAAAAAATTCAATTCACAGATCTCTTTAACAAGAAGGTGAGGGTCTTTCAGTCCCTTGTCTAGGCATACCAACTCTAGGGGGCTGAGGTGTCTTCAACCCCCTCAATATTTGTTTGAAGAGGGCCCCATCCTCTTCATGGATGTCGGTAGATGCTGCGAAGACCGGTTTGACCTAGTGGAAGGCTGCACCGGCCTGCATCAGGAGATGCTGTGGGGGCTGGTGCGGCCTGGCGCAAGGTGACAATGGCCTGTGCAGTGTTGAGAGATGCAAGTGGTGCCTGTGTGACATGCCCTGTGCACCCTCAATCTTGGTGGCACCTCTGCTAAGAAGAAACACCTCGAAACTGAGGAAAGCAAGATATTTTAGGACATGTTGGGATGCACTTCCCAAAAGTGGATGTTTTATGAAAGTGAATGTTGATATAAGAATGCCTCTGAATGCCAGATCTTGGAACCACAATTGGAGATAGTGTTATTGTGACTCTTCTTACGGGCTTCCCTTGGGCAACTGGTTGGCCACTGTGAGCATAGGATGCTGGAATAGATGAGCCATTGGGCTGATCCGCCAGTGCTCTTCTCATGTTCTTAAAAGGTAAATGACCCTTGACAGCTAAGTCCAGTCATGAATGACTCTGGGCTTGCGGCGCTCATCTCACTTTAGTGGCCGAGGGAGCCAACATTTTCCGGAGACAGTTTTTCTGGATCAAGTGGCCAGCATGACTAATCCGCTTCTGGCGAAACCAGAGCAGTGCACGCTCTTATGTTTCCTAATTAGACACCAATGGAGAGGCACCAAGACTGCTCACATGATTCTTTGTAATTCTAACAGAAATGTGCTACTTATGTAAACTAGGTCAGTTTCAATCAGAGACTCATGGTTGCTGTGTTTCCCACTCTTGATTTGGAGCCCTCAGAACAGGACCAGCTGACTCAATCAATTTTTTTCTTCTCCCAAAACCATTTACAATCAAATGTTTCACAAGTACTCACATTTCTACCTAGGGAGAGTTACAGATTTCTGCCATAGTTTTCTGGGTCATGGTGGCTCATTTTAATGGTCTGTTGGGTTTTATTATAAGAATATGCAGAACAAATGTGCAAAGTCATCATATGTGTGTATCAATAGTGTTTTATTTTCATATTACAAATTAATTCTAAAGTTGTGATGAAACCACATGCCAGGATACAAAACTCAGCGTTTTTTGATACTGTATGTGATTCTTGGTGACATTAGTATATGTAAGCAAATGCCCTTTCCAACTTCCCACATGTTCTTGGCTTTGATAATTTTGTATAATTGTATCTGAATTAAGATCTAATTAGAAAACCCAGCTGGCCACCAAGGACTGTCACAAAGATTGATAATAACCCCACTGAAAGATTATTGTAATTAAGCAGCATATAAATGGTCAAAACAGATAAAAATATGATATATATATATGTAAAAACAGGTCACTTAATTTTGAACTTTATTCTGAGTCTTCTGTTTTCAGTTGCAAGATTTCAGGCTGACATTCACACGTTATGCCTACTAAGGCTTTGCTACTGAGTGTAAACCCAACTTGAAGCAGCAGCCAATCACAACTCACCAGCAAAATTCACACGTTTGCAAACTCACCTTAAATTTTTAGGTGTACAATGAAAAATTCTGAGGTATACACAAAAAAGGCAGGGTAACGTATGAAATAACCACTAGCTTATGCTAGCATTTAAACAGGATATAAACAGAGTAGTATCCAATGGTGTCAGTCCTCTTGTGGAATGGACTTCCATTTGTGTGATGGGACTTCCCCTTCCTCTCATTCTCACCTGCAGCCTTCTGTGTGTCCCCAAAATCTTCTCTGGAGGGTTGGGGGCTTCATCTTGAGCAGCATTGGTGGAACACAGGGAGTGGAGACGGGAAAGTGTTCAAGGGGGGGAAATTCTATTTTTCAAGAGAGGGTTAACATAAGAACATAAGGGCCTGGTGACTAAGGCCAATGGCCCACTTAGCTGAGCCTCATGTTCTCAACTTGCCACTGCTGTTGTTGTCAACAACTGGTATTCAAGTGTGGAGGCAGAGCTGAGCCATCATGGCTAGGAGCCCTCAATAGCCCCCTCCTGCATTGCTGCCTTTTCACACAATCTGCCTTTGGATATACAGTGGTACCTTGGGTTAAGAACTTCATTCGTTCTGGAGGTCCGTTCTTAACCTGAAACTGTTCTTAACCTGAGGTACCACTTTAGCTAATGGGGCCTCCCATTGCCGCTGTGCTGCCACTGCATGATGTCTGTTCTCATCCTGAAACAAAGTTCTTAACCTGAGGTACTATTTCTGGGTTAGTGGAGTCTGTAACCTGAAGCATCTGTAACCTGAAGCACCTGTAACTTGAGGTACCACTGTATTATTGTTTTTGCTAGTCTGCTCCAGTGAGGTTGAAATGATGCTTCCTTGAACATACTGAACACGTCAGTGCTTAGTGAAATCAATGTTTACGCACGACCCAGTCCCTGAACAATTATTTTCCTCAGCTGTCATTTTGTCACTTGAATGGCAATGCCAACAGACAGCCTGCAGCCCCGAAAGAGAGAGAGAGAGAGATCACCAAGCAAAACACCTGGGGCTCTGGCATCTGAACTTGCCAACTCCACTGCCAATTTTCATGGCAGATATTTCAGACCTTTTTGTGTTTCCCATACCTGCGATGACATTATGCTGCATCATGATGTGTTGATGCAGACATCAGTTCTTCTGTCTTCCTGGACTATTGCAGACACCACTTTCATGTACCCCTAGGAGAATGGAATGTTTCTTTGTTGAGAGAGAGAGAGAGAGAACTAAGAAGCCAGTGGTAGACTCATACCCATCCCTAAAAGACAACACACATGACGCATGAAACTTGTGAATTTTAGCTCCCTTCTGCTTGTTCTGGAATCATGTGCAACGAACTCCCAGTGTACCTCTTGCTCTAGTACAAATGGGACTGAGTGGTGACATTGGCAAGGACAGGTGTGTTCACCTCTGGTGAGAAGCTGCCGCTGCTGCCACACATAGAGCCAGCCCCATCATAGCTGCCAGTCACAGCACCAAGTTTGTGTTTTGAAGACAGGCGTGCTTTGCTTTGCTATTCGAAGAGAACAGCTGCTCCCAAAGCTAAAATGCTTCTTGCTTGGCTGGATGGAAAATAAAGGGGGGCGGGTTGTAAATGTGTGCATAAACTACTCTACTCTACATAAACCAGGTTTGCGCCTCCACATGCAGCTTCTGGGTGACCTTGGGCTAGTCACACTTCTTTGAAGTCTCTCAGCCTCACTCACCTCACAGAGTGTTTGTTGTGGGGGAGGAAGGGAAAGGAGAATGTTAGCCGCTTTGAGACTCCTTAGTGTAGTAATAAAGCGGGATATCAAATCCAAACTCTTCTAATGTACAAAGGTAAAATGTATATATTCTGTGAACTGCTCTGAGATCTTGTGACGAAAGGCGATATATAAATTTAATAAATAAATAAAAATAACACAAATATGCATGCTGCTCTGCCCCCTTTTGCTTCTGGCACTGTCTACCAGTGGCTTCTGGCCCCCAGAAGAGGGACTAGAAGGGAATGTGGCCCTCAGATGAGGAAAGGTTTCCCATCCCAAAGGGAGGAAAAGAGTTTGCGAACCCCGATTTTTAAAAATGTTTTTTAAAGCAGTTAGGGATGTGCTAGCAGGTAAGAAGCTTTGCAAATAATCCGATCTTCTTATCTTTTCAAAAAGCCAAATAAAGAATTAGAAACGATGGGTTAAAAGAAAATGACAAATGCAGGAACTGCATAAGGAAATGTCATATGTTGGAAAATGAGGGGAAAGAGAAAGGTGGAGTGGTTTCACATGTATTTTTGAACAGATTTCTCTTTTTATTTGATGAAAAGTTCTCTTTGAGCCACAGGAGCTGTATGAGGAATCTGAAGAAAAACTCAATGAACTGGGCAAGATCCCCAAGCGAAGGGTGTCATAGGTATGCCTTTCTCATCTCTGCACAGAAGACAAAGTCTGAAGAAAATGAAGGAATGATGTACTTTAATGTTATTTTGCACTTCTTTCTGTAGTGCTTGGTTTTCTTCAAGGCTTCTTTTTAAGTTTCGCTGTTGAAAATGGATCCACTAAAGTCTGCCTCAGTATTAAAACAGCTTCCAGCATTGCCATGTTGCATATGCTCATGTAGATTCCATGCGGATATTTAACTGAATGTATATGGACCTGACACCATTATCCTGTCTCGTCTCTCAACTTCCTCCATCACAGTACATACAAGTGTTTGTGTCTGAACAAGCTTTTTATGTATATTAGGCCCTGAAAGGCTCAGGTGTTCCAGGTCCTACTATGAAGCAGAAAGAGCTGTCATGCTCAATATTTTGCCTAAGCCATCAAAATGCTTAATACCAGTGCCAAGCTGTCAGCAACTAAGTTTTCTCCAATGCATTAGTTTGATGGATGAAGGCCACAGATCACTGACTACTGCGTGCTCATCCAGTTTCAGCACCCAAAGGATAAATATTTGACCTACTCATAAGCTTCTTCTAAAAAGCCAGTAAGAGAGCTGTTCCTATTAGACTGGATCAGGAAGTATGTGAAAGATGAAGCTGAGCAGAAACACACACAAAACAAACAGCTGGACCCTATATAGCAGAAAGCTGTTTCAGACACATTTTGAGTTGATTGCTATGTTTGCAATGCAAGGTAAGTATATTTTTGCATGACCAGATCTGGAAGCTAATGTAAGAAAATGACCAGATCAGGTAATTAGTACATCTGCTGTCAGATGTTTACCGCTGGAATGGGCTCTGCTGAGCAAATGTATGTTAACCATAAAGGCCTAACTCATCATATTATGAGATATGTAAGGGGCCAGTGAATGCAAACAGTTCTCCATGGTGATTTAACTTCAAACTGAATGCTGAGCAGTTGAGGGAGCAGAACTTATTTAGCCAGAATATTGAGATCTTTGTTTAAGTTAAATTTATGCCAATTAATATTTTTTTAAATCTCTTGGGGATACTTCCCAGTCTTGATTGTAGTAAAAATAAATTCATTTTGCTATGTTTTCATTTTCATATGGTTTCCTTCTACAGGGTGCTTGGCTGTACTCAACCACAGTTAACTAGGAGGGATGAGAAGAGGTCATAATGTTGATGCCGTCATAGTTTCTGACCAATTTTAGATGATTTATACTGGTACTTCTAAAATATGCCTGTAGTATAAATGTGGCTGTCAGTGCTTTGGGAAAAGTTTATTTGCCTGATGGAAACATCTTAGTGACAAAGAGGAACTCCTTTCTTTATGTATTGTTTATGTATGTCATGAATTTAGGACCTTATTGTTATAGTAAACCAGTGGCACATGTTACAATCACGCTCTCAATGCATTTCCCCATTTATCTTGCATAGTTTTTCACTCCTCAGACTTGTTGCAGCTTTGTCAGATAACTTGAAACTATTTGAAACGGGACCTGTAGCATTCCTGTATTCCCTCTTCATACTTCTATGGAGACTATATATTTACCCTTTAGCATCAATCGTAAATGTTGCAAGAACTTTGCATGCTGACATTTGCATTTCAGCATTTCACACATCAGTTAGAAAATATGACAAGCGAAGACTTCTTGATCTGCACAGCCTTTTGTTCAGTTTTTGTTATAGAGCAGGGCCCTGGGCATTTCATACTCTGCTTGAGAGCCTCTTTTCTGAAGACTTTATTGCTAGCAACCAGTTAACTTGGGTTGATCTTCTCCCTCACCCCCACCCACATCCCTGGCTGCTGTGAGAATGTGAGGAAAGCCTGGCAGCTATTTGTCTGAGAGTTTTGGAGGGGTTTTGTTTCTTTTTTCATCAGCTTCAAATGGGTGGTGTCAAATGTATTTTCCTTATGACGCATCACAGCACATTGTTTTGCTGGTTAAGAATTTGCTTTTGTGTTTCGTTCCTAATTATTGCTGTAAGCTGAAGGTCACAGAGAAGAACACTGTCTGGGCCAAGCTTCCTTTTATACAGAGTGGTGAGGAAATTCTCTGTGGCAGCTTTACCGGGAAGGAAACTTTTCAGCATTAGTGAAAGTGCTAAGACAGCGCAGCTGAGGGAGCCCCTCGGGATGGAAACTTTCTTCTCACACCTAAAGTGCAAAGAGAGTTACCTCAGGACGAGAGGAAACAATCCTGCAGGGCGAGTATTTTGTGCAACAAACTGAGTGCTTGAAAAATTGACAAGCAACTTTTTATGCACCTTCTGTGAGACGGCCTAAACCTTGTACACACCAGCAGAGAAAGCTTTTTGTGGCAAGGACATATTTCTAAACTTAAGAATACACTGTAATCAATATCAGCAGTAGCTGGCAGGGGTGCTTACCTGACCGGCCGCCAATGTTATTGGGAGGGTGAGGTGGTGGCAGGTTCGTGCTGCGCAAATGCACTGGCAGAGCCAATATGGCACCTCAGCTGGTGCATCTGCAGTCACCCACCGCTGCCTCACACATCCTCCTCTTCCTCCCAGTAAGCCACAGTGATGCTAGTAATGGAAGGTCAGATAAGCGCCACCACCCTGGTCAGCATTACTCAGCTCGGCAACCAGTCTGTGGTGTCATAAAACATAAGAATAGCACTGCTGGATTAGGCCAAACGCCCATCTAGTCCAGCATCCTGTTGCGTGTTTAGACCTTTAAACCTCCCCCTTAAATAAATTCAGACAAGACTCAAATTTTGGTTTGGTTTTTGGCAGAATTTAGGCCACAACTTTATTGATTACAGCAAGTGACTGGTTGCATCAGCTCTGGTTCGACTAGCTCCCTGCCATGCAGGTAGCGCTGATCCAGGGCACCAGCATAGGTCAGCCTAGGGTGAACACCTAGATAAGCGGAAAGCCGGGAACAAGCTATCTCCACCACCCAAATGCTCCCCTGGACTCAGGCATGGGCACAACCCCCACACAGGGGTTGACCAAACCATTGAGTCCCTGAATTCCTTTATCAGAATACCCTTCACATAGGGATGGTGAGAGCGTTCTCCCATCCCTATCACCTGAACCAGAGCCTATCCGCAACCTTACAAGTTGTGACAATTTGCTACGCAACAGGTGAAACCCAAATGGCAACAGCCAATCAAGCAAATGGGGAAATTCCTGCCGTGCCCCTGTCCCAATGACAGACGACACATGACGGCATAGCAAGGTCAAGCACGCAAGCCCTAAATATAGGGAGAGGTGGGCTGGTGTTCCAATGCACGCACTGAAAGAGGAAGCTCTGGGTCACATGCATAGGTATATATGAGAGCCAGTGTGGTGTAGTGGTTAAGAGCGGTAGTCTCGCAATCTGGGGGACCGGGTTCGCGTCTCCGCTCCTCCACATGCAGCTGATGGGTGACCTTGGGCCAGTCACACTTCTTTGAAGTCTCTCAGCCCCACTCACCTCACAGAGTGTTTGTTGTGGGGGAGGAAGGGAAAGGAGAATGTTAGCTGCTTTGAGACTCCTTAAAGGGAGTGAAAGGCGGGATATCAAATCCCCCCCAAAATAAAAATATATAGGTCCTTTGATCCGTTTAGCCTGCATCCCATTGGCCTGATTGAACCCAGCATCAAGGGACCTACCAATCGGGTGCTGTGGCTATCCAAACGTACCCACCTACAACACAGGGTTAGGTTGCCAGGTCTCACTGCAACACGTGCCCTCTTTAAGGGAGGACCCGATTTTTCACAATGGCTAAACAAATGCTTGCAGGAAACCCACAAGCAGGATTCAAGTACAAGAGCACTCCTCTCTCCTCCTATGGTTCCCAGTGACTGTATTTCAGAAGCATTACTGCCTCTGACTGTGGAGGCAGAGGATCACCACCATGGCCAGTAGCAGTCGTTGATAGCCTTCTCCCCCATGAATTTGTCCAATTCTCCTTTAAAGCCACTCAAGCTGGTGGCCATCACTGCCTGCTGTGGGAGAAGCTCCATAGTTTTACCATGTACTGCATGAAGACTCTTCCAACACTTAGCTTCCTTGGCCCTGGAAGGCCTTAATAAAGCCGTCAAGCATATTGCCATTCGCGTTCCTGCAGTCTGTCAGTCAGCTTAACCCAGGCTTGTCAGAAGGGTTTCTCCCAAGAAGACTCTTTCTTCCCCCTGGTTAATAGGTACAGCGGTGGAGCTTGGTGTCTCAAATTTCAGCGGCGCACTGTGGAAGGCCAAAATGTGCCCCCCTCACCTTTCATGCTCCATTCTAAATCATAGTTGTGGTGGCCCCTGTTGTATCCGTGTTACTATACAGCGGAAAGGAGCAGCCAAGCATACTAGGACTCAATTTCTTGACTTTAAGAAAGCCGACTTCATAAAACTTAGGGAAGTGCTGGGTGAGATCCCATGGACTGTAATACTAAAAGGAAAGGGAGTTCATGATGGCTGGGAGTTTGTTAAGAGGGAGATAGTAAAAGCACAACTTCAGGCAATACCAATGAGACGGAAACACGGAAGGTGCCTAAAGAAGCCAGGGTGGCTATCTAAAGAACTTTTAACTGAGTTAAGATTAAAAAAGGATGGGTACAAAAAATGGAAAAGGGGGGAAACCACCAAAGAGGAATTCAAACAAATAGCCAGCACATGTAGACACAAAGTCAGAAAAGCTAAAGCACAGAATGAACTCAGGCTTGCTAGAGAGGATGGGTATGTCCGTAGCAAAAGGAAGAACAAAGAAACAGTGGGGTCACTCAGAGGAGAAGATGGTGAAATGAAAACAGGGGACAAAGAAAGGGCTGAATTCCTCAATGCCTTCTTTGCCTCAGTCTTCTCCAATAAAGAAAACAATGCCCGACCTGAAGAATTTGGAGCAAATGATTCAGCAGAGGAAACACAGCCCAGAATAACTAAGGAGATAGTTCAAGAATACTTGGCTAGTTTAGATGTATTCAAGTCTCCAGGGCCAGATGAACTGCATCCAAGAGTATTAAAAGAACTGGCAGATGTGATCTCAGAACCACTGGCAGTCATCTTTGAGAATTCCTGGAGATCAGGCGAAGTCCCGGCAGACTGGAGGAGGGCAAATGTTGTCCCTATTTTCAAAAAGGGGAAAAGAGAGGACCCAAATAATTATCGCCCAGTCAGTCTGACATCAATACCAGGGAAGATTCTGGAGCAGATCATTAAGCAAACAGTCTGTGAGCACCTAGAAAGGAATGTTGTGATCACCAATAGTCAGCATGGATTTCTGAAAAAAAAGTCATGTCAGACTAACCTGATCTCGTTTTTTGACAGAATTACAAGCCTGGTAGATGAAGGGAACGCAGTGGATGTAGCCTACCTTGATTTCAGCAAGGCATTTGACAAGGTGCCCCATGATATTCTTGTAAAGAAGCTGGTAAAATGCGGTCTTGACTATGCTACCACTCAGTGGATTTGTACCTGGCTGACTGACCGAACCCAAAGGGTGCTCATCAATGGTTCCTCTTCACCCTGGAGAAGAGTGACTAGTGGGGTGCCACAGGGTTCTGTCTTGGGCCCGGTCTTATTCAACATCTTTATCAACGACTTGGATGATGGACTCAAGGGCATCCTGATCAAATTTGCAGATGACACCAAACTGTGAGGGGTGGCTAACACCCCAGAGGACAGGATCACACTTCAAAATGACCTTGACAGATTAGAGAACTAGGCCAAAACAAACAAGATGAACTTTAACAGGGAGAAATGTAAAGTATTGCACTTGGGCAAAAAAAAAAATGAGAGGCACAAATACAAGATGGGTGACACCTGGCTTGAGAGCAGTACATGTGAAAAGGATCTAGGAGTCTTGGTTGACCACAAACTTGACATGAGCCAACAGTGTGATGCGGCAGCTAAAAAAGCCAATGCAATTCTGGGCTGCATCAATAGGAGTATAGCATCTAGATCAAGGGAAGTAATAGTGCCACTGTATTCTGCTCTGGTCAGACCTCACCTGGAGTATTGTGTCCAGTTCTGGGCACCACAGTTCAAGAAGGACACTGACAAACTGGAACGTGTCCAGAGGAGGGCAACCAAAATGGTCAAAGGCCTGGAAACGATGCCTTATGAGGAATGGCTAAGGGAGCTGGGCATGTTTAGCCTGGAGAAGAGGAGGTTAAGGGGTGATATGATAGCCATGTTCAAATATATAAAAGGATGTCATATAGAGGAGGGAGAAAGGTTGTTTTCTGCTGCTCCAGAGAAGTGGACACGGAGCAATGGATCCAAACTACAAGAAAGAAGATTCCACCTAAACATTAGGAAGAACTTCCTGACAGTAAGAGCTGTTTGACAGTGGAATTTGCTGCCAAGGAGTGTGGTGGAGTCTCCTTCTTTGGAGGTCTTTAAGCAGAGGCTTGACAACCATATGTCAGGAGTGCTCTGATGGTGTTTCCTGCTTGGCAGGGGGTTGGACTCGATGGCCCTTGTGGTCTCTTCCAACTCTATGATTCTATGATTCTATTCTATCCCTGAGGCTCTGCACACAGCACTCCCCTAAATCTGCCTCTGTTGAGGAAAATGTGTTGGATTTGAACATCTGATAATTTCTACCTGCAGCTTTTTCAGATGGTTCTAGTAAGTGACGAAAAGAAGAAATGAACACTGCCTTCTTCCCAAGACATTGTTGAGTGCCATGCTTTACCTGCAGAGCTGTTGTGCTGAATCATTGTCATCGCTGTCATTCCCATGGTAACTGACACTCATGTCCCGGCTCAGGAAGGTGGCCTTTCATGTCTGTGCAGGAACTGGCAAGAGCCGAAGCAGAACGCAAAGGAGGACAGTTTACCTCAGACGCCATTGCACACATTGGGCTTCTTTCTAGGCACTCCTGTTGGAGGTGTTTCTGTACCTTTGCAGGGTGGGGATGGATGGAGAGTTGCCTGTTCATTTTTATCCCAGAGAAAGCCAGTAACAACAGCACTAGACTTCCCCCTTTCTTTGCCAGCAGCATTCAAGCCAAGCCGAACATGACGTTAACAAGCACTATTGTGTTTAAGATGCATAATTATGTTTTAAAATGCAAAAAAAGCCCACTTCATTTGAAGCTACTATTTGCATTGGGAGAAAAATTCCCATTGGTGCCTGCTGAGATAATTACCAGCCCTTCACCCTCAACATCTGCTTTCTGCATTTTTTTAAAAAAAATACAAAAATAAGTTTCACAACTCTTCTAGTTGGGCCATTAGGCTCTGTCCTGGGGCAGAATTTCTGTTGGGACAGCACATCCTTAATCAAAAATGCCACAAACACCACTGGGGGTGGAAAGCAATGGAAATAAACTTGCCTACTCCCAAGGAGTCTTATGCTGCAATCCTATCTCAGTTTACCATTGAGCAAGCCCCATGGAACTTAATGGGTCTTACTCCTGGGCAAACATGTAGACTATTATTATTTTCCACAACTGAGCTCTGCTTTAAGCTTGAATAAGTGTGAGCTGAGGGATTGGCTTTTCTGGATAGAATCCAAGATGGACTTGCAACGAATTAGAAACGCCAATTTCCCCCCTTGGTATGCACTGTTGAGAACAGAGCATTTGGGAGCTACTTATCTGTCCAAACTCTCACCAGCTTCCTTAAGAAATGCCTCTATTGCACTGTGTTTCCATGGGATGCCCACTGCAGTCTTGGACAACCACTTCAACAGGGTCCAGAATGCAGGTTGTAGTCAACCTCAAGTGGAAGAAATCAATCATTATCTGTTAGCTGAGAGATCACTTTCTGAAACCTTTGTTCACAAACGCAAGTAGGTTCAGCCCGACAGAAACAGACCAGTTTCTTTTGAGTGACAATAATAGTTTCATAACACAGAGAGTGGTGCTCTGTGCACTGGCTGCAAAAACAAAACAAAAACCAGGAAAATGGATAAAATCACTATAAATTGTCGTGGTGATTCAGAGGTTTAATTTGAAATCAAGCTGGGTTTGAGTTTGTTGGTATCTCTGGTATCTCTCTTACATCAGGGATGTTGGCTCATGTTATGGATGTGTGATCTGTATTGCTTTATTGGTACACTTGCCGCATGGCTAGAACAAGAATCTTGTATTAATTACATGGAGATTTTTTTCAGATCGTCTCAGTTTAAGACCCAAATAGTTAAGGGCTGCATGTGTTGCTGTACACACCTGTCAGGGGCTCAGGAACAGAGGCACAGGGGAGGAAGGAAATGGAGAGCGAAGGGGAAGAATCTGAGGGCAGCGTAGGGGAGTATGACAGTGACCTGAGAGATTCCATGAGCTTCTCCAGCGGATCGGAAGATTCCCAGAAGGAGGCGCCGATGGTCAGGGTAAGGGGGGTCCCAGGGGGGACGCACCAGAAACAAGGGGCCAGCGGGGACTCCCAAAGAGCAGCGGGAGATCAGGACCAGCTTCCCCACCAGAGCGTAGTGGGGGGGAAGAGTCCCATGTGTCAGGGCCAGCGTCTCCTCCAGCAGGGAGAGAAGATGAGTCAGGGCTGACCACGCCTCTATCAGAGAGTGGGGGAACGGAGGGGAGGTCAGGTCCAGCTAGCCCCCCCCCGAAGGGGGAAGCAGTGACAGGAGCAGTGTAACGGTCAGGAGGAAGGTTGCCGGCTGGGCGCGTGCGCCAAGTTCGAATGTACAGGCGTGTGAGACAGCAGAAAACCCGGATTGGGAACCAGGTCCTAAAGCCCGCCGGAGGCAGGGGGAAGATTCAGGGGACTCAGCGTCAGAAGAGTCTAGGAGCGGCAAGACACCAGCGGACGGGCGGAACCAGAGGAGGAAAGAGCAAAGGAAGAGGTGGAGCAAGGCCAGAGTCTTAAACTGGTGTCTGAGGGGAGGAGATTCAGACGGAGCTTCAGCGGTCTAGAGTTTCAGACGTAGAGCTGCGCGCTGCGGCTGTGAAAGCAGAACTGAACTTCAATAAAGACTTTTGTATATAACAACGAACCGGCGTTGGTCCTTTGTGAGCTGGGACCTCGGGCAGCTCTGACAACACCTTTCTTATATTTTATGGATTGGCAGTATATACCGTAAATGCTTTTAAAAAGAAAGAAAGAAAATCTATCCATCTGGCCATCTCTCTGCAGACCATTACTACTAACATCTTCTTCCACTTTGAATAGATCCATGCAGAGACATGTACTGTTTGGCAGGCAGGCACATTGCTGGGTGCTGTGACCTTTTCAGATTGCTACTGCTGGTCCAGTTCTCGGGTAAGAACAAGGGACCAGCAAAGAAATGGGTTTTATGCTTTCATACTCAGCATCTTCTTTCTGCACCAGCTAGACATAGTTAGTGGGGAGATGACATTTTGACTTGGTTTCAGTTCTGTGATTCTATGAGTCCACATAGATGGAGCATCATGTTGTATCTACGCCAAAGGATGAATATGGGAAATATGTGTTTTATGAACACCAGGTAAAATGCAAGGTAGGTGACTGATTCCTAAGACCCACTATAATCAGTGAGACTTCATCATACAATACTTCCATTGGCTAGGCTTGCCAACCTTTCTCAGTTTCAAATGTCTGGGCTGGAATCATATGAAGGGACATGCAGTCAGGAGAAAGACCTTTTTGATTACTTAAGAACATAAGAAAAGCCATGCTGGATCAAGCCAAGACCCCATCTAATCCTTCATAGTGGCCAATCAGATGCCCATGGGAAGCAGATCCCGAGTCCAACTGTATAGCTGTTTGTTCCACTGGTGAAGAATCAAGCTGATATTCTGGTTTAAAAAATATCTTGTGGGAACTGCTGCAACAAAGTAGGAAGTGGAAGCATCAGCTAGGCATGTGGTTACAAGGACACGATGTGTGCAGTGTGTATTGTGAAAGGTGATTGATCAAAAGGATGGATGGCTCATTCTATTCACTACATCATCTGGAGCTGTGATTGGGACCAGAATTTATGGAGAATTTTTATCTCTGAAGGGGCTGGGCCCCTGCTCTGCAGTCAGCACTCTCTCCGTATCAGTTTAACAACACTTCTGCAAAAGCTGGACCCAAGTCTATAGTTTAGTTAACATACTACTACTACTACTACTAATAGTAGTAGTAATAATAATGGTTTCTTCCATCTGTCTGTCTGGTCATTTTAACTGTATCTAGTTTTGAAATTGTTTTGTGGGTCTTTGGACCACAATAAAGTATTGAATTGAAAAATTGAATTGAATAATAGTAATAGTAACAGCACTGAGAAGAAAATAATTTATTCATTATTTCAACATGACAGTAATTCAGTCACTGACCAAGAGAACCTTGAAACAACGAACCATTTGAAACACTTCAAAGTACCTAATCCCAAAAGAAGGAATGAAAATGTCAGCTGGGATTTTCACAGCTTGGGTGCCCAGAGTTTGACATTAAAGGCAAAAATGGCACTTAGATATCTAGCAATTATTGATTTTCAGCTGAATGGATATGTTTTTGTTAGGGATGGATGGCCTTGTCAATTTTTGCTTCTCTCAGTTTCTCATATGTCCAATCTTAAATTCAGTTGGCCACATTTCTCTCAATCGGTTTGCAAATTATTTTTAACAACCCTCATGAAAATTCACCAGCATCTTAGTTTGCATTTCTCCTTTCATACACAGTTTCATGTATGATTTTCTCTGATAGAATGCATTTTGCCATGTTATTTTTATTAATACATACATTTAAACACAAACTCTTTCCCCCTCATGTACATATTTTGTGCACATTTTTAGGTCAGAAAACAGCATCAGAAACTTTGAAGAAGTATGATTTTCAAAGGAACACTGTGTTTCGGTTTATGTATTGTTTCAGGAAGTGTGAATTAGGTAGGATGAGAGTCTCTTCCATCTAAGTTTTAGTTCTGTGCTTGCTCTTAGATGATTTATTTCCCCAATTCCAGTATTAAAAATGATAAAAAGTAATAAAACAGTTTTTAAAGTTGATAGAACTAGCACACTACCTAAAGTATTTAAAGTAGCAAATGACTACCCATGGCAGTGACTTGTGTCTTTCGCATTGATTTTAGTGTGGAAATCAACAAAACACTTGTAATATTGTTGTGGTTCTTTTTGTAAGAATTGAATGAAATTTGCCAGCACATTAACCCCTTCTTTGGCAATGTAGCCTGTGAAATTTCAGACAAATTGGTGTAGGGACTTTCATGTTAGGTACCTTCAAAATATGAGGTGTTTCAGTTGTGTGTGAGGATTTTTTTATCCCCTGAAAGGAATATCAACAAACACAAATCATTTTTTTGGGAGGGGGGCAATTGTCATGTAAGGGGAACTTTCAAAACCATGTGATAATAGACCAAGGTTGTTGTTTTTTGTTCTGTTTTTTAAGAAAAACAAAATCCCACTCAGCACGTGCTGACCACCATGGATGCCTAATTCTGGACTCATTTAATGTGTGCTGAATGTCAGTGGTGGTTGATGTGGTGTGGCAAATTGGCTCCACTGGGGGATCTGTGCAGCCCTGGTTTGCTGCCACCCTGACACAGCTCATCCAGGTAAGTTTTATCAAAGCTATGATAGGAGGGTGACTCCATGGCTCTGCCACGGTTCCTGCTGTTTCTGCTGAGGGTATATTTTTGTTCAATGCTCCTAAATCCCTTGTGGTCTCTTCCAACTCTATGATTCTATGATTCTATGATTCTATGAAATCGCTTCAAGGCTTACACACTTATTTTCAAAAACTAGATTTCCCCCCACTCACTGGATGCATTGAAAATGCATGCAGTGCCTGGGTGAGTGGCTGACTTCTGAATTTTATACATGTTAACTCCAAAATAAATCCTGCCAAATTCAGTGGGACTTACTCCCTAGTAAGTGTGTTTAGAACAGCAACCTCATTTCTGAAGGCAGTTCTGCAGGTCTGATATGCCTTCATCCTCTGTGAAGTAAAAAAAATCTCAGCTGACAGTTTTTAAAAAATAAAAAATAAAACTTGAGGCTATGAATATAACTTGAAACAATAGCTTCTTGTCAAAAACAAGAAATACAATACCATTCTGTAACATCTTAAGCAGCCTAGAGAAATACACTTGAAGCTGAAATATATTCACATATGGGGTGGGGGGGAATCACAGGAAATACAGACATTCAAGAAATGTAAAATCATAAATATTATGTTCAATGGTTATTTAGAAATAGATTTCCAACACTGATGAATCTCATTATTTAAAAAGTTCAGTCAAAAGAACACAAAGAGGAAAGGGGGAGGGAGTCCTTAAAAGGACAAAATAGCCTTTTGAAACACAAGCCGAACCAACCATATGATATTAGTAAGCGCAACGATGCATGCCTACCTCAAATAGCTCAGTCGGTAGAGCATGAGATGTTTTATTCCAGGGTGATGGATTCGAGCCCCACATTGGACAAAAGATTCCTGCATTGCAGGTGGTTGGACTGTTTTCCGACTACAGTTCCCATCATCCCTGACCACTGGTCTTGCTAGCTAGGGATGATGGGAGTTGTGGTCCAAAAACAGACCCAAGGCTGGGAAACACTGAACTAGGTGACCCTCATTGTCCCTTCCAACTCTTCTATAATTCTGTATGACATTCCATGTGAAATTTTTAAACATGGCCTTGGAAATTTGACTCGTGTGGGCTCCCTGCCTGATTTTGAATCCTGATTTTCCAGGGTTCTATACCCTGGAACCTACCCAATCTCATCTGCAGAAGTCCAGCCCTCAATAGGGGAAGAGTTATGGGATAACATGGGTGATATGACAGAAGGAGAAGGGACAAGGAGGGGGAGTGGGGAAAGAATGCCTGCATAGGGCCATACAAGGCCCATCATTAGTTTCAGACTATGTGAGGGATCCAAGGAACTTGTGCCTCCTAGTACAGAGATTTACGCTCGTGTAATGGAACCTTTCCCACTCTCCTTTCCCTGCCCTCCCCAAATCTATTTGGGGGGTTTGGGGAACCCCCAACACATATTTATGTGGCACATGGGGGAGGAAGGGGAATTTTGTTGCACAAGAGTAAATATTTGTGCTAAGGGAACAAGAGACTCAGTGCTACTTTGGATACAAGCCTGTCCCATCGTCCTTTGACAACGGACTCCACAGATTGTGAGCAACTGCATCTTTGTTCTCTGACATTCTCACAGCCTTTCTGTTTGGCTTTTATTATACCGAGACTCAATGTTATAAAGTTATGCTCCTCATAATCTAGTGCTTATGGGACTGAGGTTTGTCCCTTTCAACTCTTAAATTATTCATTCTGGGGGAGAGAGAATTGATGGACTTGAAGCCCACAAGGCAGGTTTCATCCAGACGCATTCTATTGTGAAATAGACTAGGGCTTCTCCCACAGACTGTCATTGTTAGACTATTTTCCTTTAAATGAGGAGAAAATGTCAAGAGACTTCTTCTGGAAGGGAACATGTCTTCCTTTCCCCTCATTACTGAGAAGATGATGTCATCAAACTGTTTGTGAAGAAACTGCCGGTGTAGCAGGGGCAGATGAAGAAGCACTCAGCTGAGCTCTGCCTTTATCTCAGTGTTTTTGCTCTTGCCCTAGACTATCTTATGGGAAAATACTGGATCATGGACTAAGTGCTGGAATGGTTTAATCCTGGACCTTCACCTGTAAGGTATAAAATCCCTGTAAGACTCCAGTGACCTCCTTCCAAAAAAACCCCAAACCTGACTAAGCACTGTATCCCAAAACCTTGAACACTTGGATTTTTCAAGTACACATAACAATATAGTCATCGTATATACGAATACATTGTGAGGAATAGGATGGTGACGTTGCCAATTCAATGCATGATTATTTTCATGTGGGATTTTGAATTTTTTACAACAAATACAATGTCTGCTATAAATAAATAAATAAATAAATGATAGCTTCCATGATTATTTAATTTCTTTAGCCTAAAGAGTGTTCGGGATGCACTATCAATAAATAACTGATTCAGAGAACCAAATTATTCTTTCATTCTAAAGAACATTCTTCTTTTATTCTAATGTAACCATTAATTTGCCATTACCTTAAGAAACCAATTACAACCCTTACGTACATTACCTCATGATGGATCTTGAAAGAGATAGCGAAATCTATTTGTGTCTAATACAACTTTCTGTCTTCTGGAGATATCCAATATTCCCCAGTCAAGGGATAGCCATGTGTTCTGCTTTTATTTCAGTTGAATTACAACCAATTGTCCATTGCTGATTTGAAGCCATTTGACATTCATAAACCCGAGAATGTAAATTGTTAGAAAAGTTTCTGTGGTTTGAAAGGACCCATCAATTTTTACCATTGTTAGTTATGCTTTCAAATGTGCAAATTGAACCATTTTAGTATAATTTTTAGTGTAAGGATTTTCATTTGGTACACATGAAGAATTTGATAATTGTATCTACATATATACACTGAGGTCTGGGAAAAGGTAAAAAATGAAAATGAAATGAAATGTACTGTCCTTTCCTAGCGAAAATAAACGTTTTTAGGAAACCATTCTTGTTTCTTTAAGCTGACTCTGTAATTCTCCTTTATTAATTGGAGTTGTTCAAATTTCCTAACCTACTTTCTTATCAGAATTATAGGGTTTTAGTTATTTTGCATTAGCCAGCTGAGAGAGAAAAAAGAAACTTTTAACCCAAACCCTGTATGTTGAGCTTAGATATGAATTGGTTACAAAATATCCAGCACTGTGTGCAACACTTTCAAAATTCTATTGTAGTTTTGAGGTGAAATATAATTAAAAACTGTCCGGGGGAAAATGGGAAATTATTGCGTGCTCTGGCCAATGCTGATAGTTCATGCTAGGAGGGATGATTTGTAGTTGCAATATAGTAAGTAACAAAAAGAGAAATTAACTTCTCCCCATATCCAATATGAACCTTGATTGCACGATGTGAAATTGAAACTTCCACTTATGTGGTCACAGATGAAACAAGACCGTCAGTCCCTCTGCTTTAACAGTGGCCAACCATTTTGGCAAGGCCAGCAGTGCCAAAAGTCCAGTTCTGAGTAAGACATAATGGCTCTCCATGCACAATGCCTATAGGTATCTCCATATGAATTGAGTTGGTTTTCCCTGTAACCTGCTTAGCTAGAAAGTGGGCAGCATTCTTGAGCAGAAAGTGGGACTGACCGATGCCAGAGGCAAAGCCAGAAGGTCTCCTGTGCTGTGCGTACATGCACATTATTATTATTTTTTATTAGATTTATATACCACCCTTCAGCATAAGACGTTGGGGCAGTTCACATGCTTATTTTGTAGATTGACCACCAATGCTGTGTTTTGAGCATGGTTAAAATCTAGAGCATTTTCTCCTCTAGAAGAAAGAGTTTACCATACTATTTTCTGCATTCGGACTCTCCAAACACAGAATTAATACTTCTGTACCTCTTCCAGGTACTGAAGATCGAGTATTACCTTTCTGAGGGACACATAACATGCTGTCTGTGCCCCGGAGAGAGAAACCAATTTATGTTCATTAGGCACTCCCCAAGTCCTGCTCCTCTTCAGTTCTACCTGCTTCTCAGTCTGAAAGGGCAAAGAGTTTGCTTCCTCTCAAGCACTGTAATGAGCTACAAGCAACACTGTTTGTTTTGCCTTGGGGCCATTGAGGGCTGTGGGTTCCGGATTCTGGAGGCTGACAGTTGCTTCTGGGTGTTCTGAGGACGGCTGTCCGGCTGAAGCAGCGACAAACGTGAAGTTATTGTCCTGTCTCGGGACAGTGCAGCACATTCGAGTAGACCTCAAGGAGCCTTTGTTGCTGGAAAGGCCTGATTTCCTGTCACATTTCAGGAGAGAGCAAAAGCACCTGTAAAACTGAAACACAAAGACAGGCGTTAAATAGAAATCTGTTGTGTGGTTGATTTGTTCTGCCATTGCACCGAGAGCGATGTAGTCCTCCTCTTCAATATTCAATAGAGAAATGATGTTCTGAGCAACTGTAATGGGCAGGAATTATAAACTGAAATAAATTAGCAGATGCATTTAGAGTTCAATATAGTTACTTAGCAGCCAAATATTATTTCAGTGAAACCTGACTCTATCCTTGTAGTAATGCAGAGTAACCGAGTTAAATATTGTCTCTAGTTATTAGGGGTTGGAGATAAGACTCCATGCATTAGCTTGTCCTTAATTGTAGTTACTTTCTTTTTCCTATGCAGTTGCGGGTTAGCCTGTTATTTAATAAACAGCCTCTTGTTATGAGCCTACAGAATCCGCCCCCCCCCAAAAAAAAATCTCTTCAAATTTCCATAAATATTTTTTTTTTGATGCAAGCCTTTGAAGGTGGGCAATTCAAAACTGAATTTACAGCCAATACTGTGCATGCTTCCTTGGCAGTAAGTCCCATGGAATTCAGTGGGATTTGCTCCCTAGTAAGTGTGCTTGGGATTATTGCTTGAGATTATGTGCTAACAAAAACCTTTTGGCTGGGATCCAAAGAACTGCTCGGAGCAGGAGCAAAGAGTGGAGTGTTTGTTCATTTTCTCTTTGTACAGTTCACCACAGCTCCGTATTTATTTATTCGAATTTTGAATTTTACCCCACCTTTCTGTTTAAAATGTTCGAGGCCTTTGTAAAACAATTAAACTTAACAGCAAATAAAAGGGATAAAACAGCAAATAAACCTGCTCAGACTAAAAGGGCAGGGAAATGAAAATTTTAACAGATCAACAGGCACATGCTGAAAAGGGAAAAGTGTGCTCACACAGTGATGGAAAGCCAGAGGAGAGAGAGAGAGAGAGAGAGAGAGAGAGAGAGAGAGAGAGAAGAGACCTCTGCTTTACAATGTGAATAAGGACCTCCAGATGTTGATTGATTATATTTTCCATCATGCTTGTCTTTTGCCTTATGCTGGCTGGGGCTAATGAGAGCTAGAGTCCCACAATCTCTGGAGGGTCCTAAATTCCCAACCCCTACTTTATTTTCTTGCATCTCTTTATTCCAGTTCAGCTTCTGAAAAATATTTCCATCTTATCGAACAACAGTCCTGCCTTGACTCCCTTCGCTGAGCCCTTAACATTAGTTACAATCATATGCTCTGTCTTATTTCCTAATTAGTATAAATGCATGTACTGCAAGGAGATGTAATCTCACGGGGCACATTGATGCATCTGAATTATTTGAAGGCATTAAAGAAGCCACTGGGTGAATTCCACATGGAGCAAGGTCACCACCATATTTTAAAGGAAGTCCTACTGCTCATTTTACAAATTTGGGCTAAAAGAGGTCATGGCTCAATTCTCACTCTTCAGTAAAGTGCATTAAACTTGGAATTAGAGGACAAAACCAAGTGCACACTAATGATATTAAGCTACATTGCCATCACTTACATATGGTCCTCCTAAATTACCACCACCAATGATTACAAGGTCAGGTAGAAGTCAGAGACTGTAGCAACAAACCAGAAAACCGATTGAGCAACTCAAAAAATAAAATACAGGAAAGTAAGTGCATACTTCTGTATGTGTGATCAAACTCAGTCTTCAACACTGAAGGCTATGTTAGAGGAACCAGTTTCATTTTTCAACTGCATAATGGCATGTAGGAATGTTGAATTTGCCACTAAGTGCTACTATCTACATTGCTTGGAAGTAAGTGGCAAATCTCTCATTGTTTGCCATGGTCTCTCGTGTTATTTATCTGAAGTAGTTTTACCCTGCTGTTCAGCTGACAAGGTTCCCAGAGTGGCTTACATAAGATCAACAACAAAGAAGACAGTCCCTGCCCTCGAGTTTGCAATCTAAAAGGCTTGGCATAAAAGGAAAAAGGGAGGGTGTGGAAAGATAACAACAAGCAAACTCTTATTCTTAAAGTTACAGAGTTCTTAAAATGAGCCACTTCAATGGAAACAGTTGAGGGAGGGAGAGGAGGAGCCCATGAGAGTGGGACCTGCTTCCAATCTTTCCTTCTGCTGTAGTCTGATGGAATGATTGCACTTAGAAAACTTATTCTGTCTGTTTTTAAGTACACGTGGTGCAATAATCAAAGGCCTTGAGATAGTGAAATTCAGAGATGGGACTGATGGGGACAGGACGAATATTCCATCAAAAGCCTTAAAATCATTGGTATTTTGTAGATCTTAGGGAAAGCTATAATAATAATAATAATAATAATAATAATAATAATAATAATAATAATAATAATTTATTTGTACCCCGCTCATCTGGCTGGGTTTCCCCAGCTACTCTGGGTGACTTCCACAAAGACCAAAAATACACTAAGATGTCACACATTAAAAACTTCCCTGAACAGGACTGCCTTAAGATGTCTTCTGAATGTCAGGTAGTTGTTTATCTCTTTGACATCTGATGGGAGGGCATTCCACAGAGCAGGTGCCACTACCGAGAAGGCCCTCTGTCTGGTTCCCTGTAGCCTCACTTATCGCAATGAGGGAACCACCAGAAGGCCCTCGGCACTGGACCTCAGTGTCTTGGCAGAACGATGGGGGTGGAGATGCTCCTTCAGGTATACAACAAGCTATGGCAAGGTGACAATGTGAAGGATGGCATATACCAGGGGTGGCCAACTCCCAAGAAACTGCAATCTACTCACAGTTAAAGCCCTGTTTTGGGGGGTTCAGGGCAAAAATGTTGAGCTTTTCTAGGGGAGCCAAAGTTGTTGAGCTTCTTTAGAGGGAGCCGGTGATCTACCGGTGATCTACCACAGACGTCCAGTGATCTACCGGTAGATCATGATCTATGTGTTGGACGTGCCTAGCATATACTAACTGTGAGGGCCTTGGGTTGAGCCAGGGTGCAGATGTCTGTAGGTTTAAGAAAGTGTATGAATGGATATTTGTGAGTCTGTAAGGGAAGGGTAGCAACCCATTGGCTTCCTGTCACATATCATCTGTTTGCACAAGAAATACAATGCTGTATCTAATAGCAATAAGCTTTCATAAACATCTAGGGTTGTGAATACCTAAGGCTGTGTGAACTTGTGATGTTACACTTGTATCACCAGAATATTCTTGCAAGAAATGAAACAAAAAACCCTCTGGCATTTCAGTCACGCTAAACTAATTTCTATTCCTCTTAATGATATACAAAAGATGAATCCAGACAACAGAAGACTAGTCCTACAGCCTTCTACTGACAGTCATCACAAGGTGTTGATACTATATGGCCAAAACAATACATAATTTTAAATGCACCCTTCTCCCCCTTCTGCAATAAAAGCAGGAATTCCGAAACTTGTCATGGTCCTCCCTGCTCAGCCAGTCACAGATTTGGAGCAAGGGAAGACACTATAGTAGTTGTTGATACAATTCTCCCAAAACAATCTGGATAAGCAGCTTGGAAGAATTACAAAGTCCTGATAAACCAAAAGCCACAGAGGAGTGGGGAGAGGGGACACTGCTAGATATCTGAGGCTATTCAAAGCTCTTTGAGCTGCTAGGAGGTTCACCTAAGGTGGTCACTTATGCACTGCCAAAAAGGAGAGAATGCACCTGTCACGGCTGCCTCAGGTCCCAGCTCACAAAGGACCAACGCCAGTTTCTCTTTATATACAAAAGTCTTTATTGAAGTCCATTTGCTGTTTCACAGTAGTGGCGCGCAGCCATACGTCTGTAAGCCTAGACCGTTGAAGCTCCCTCTGAGTTGGTCCCGCCCCGACACCAGTTTAAGATCCTTGCCTTGCTCCACGTCCTCCTTCGTTCCCTTTTCCGCTGGGTCCTCCTGCCCCCTGGGGTTTCGCCCTTCCTAGACTCTTCCGACGCTGATGATTCCCCGGATTGTTCCCCCTCCCTCCGGCATGCTTTAGGACCTGGCTCCCAATCCGGAGGCTCTGCTGTCCCGCGCGCCTGCACATTTGAACTTGGCGTGCGCGCCCAGCCCCCAACCTTTCTTCTGACAGTTACACTACTCCCGTCACTGCTTTCCCTCCCTTCTGGGAGGACGGCTGGTTCTGACCTCCCCTCCATTCCCCCTTTCTCCGATGGAGGCACGGTCAGCCCTGACTCATCCCCTCTCCCTGCTGGAGGGGACGCTGCCCCTGACACACAGGAACCTCCCCCCCCCCCGCTATGCTCTGGTGGGGAAGCTGGTCCTGATCTCCAGCCGCCGCTCTGGGAATCTCCGCTGGCCCCTTGTTCCTGGTGCGTCCCCCCGGGACCCTCCTTGTCCTGACCACCGGCGCCCCCTTCTGGGAATCCTCTGATTCGCTGGAGAGACTCATGGAATCCCTCTGATCACTGTCATTCTCCTCCCCGCTGTCCCCAGATTCTTCCCATTCACTCTCCATTTCCTGTCTCCGCTGTGCCTCCGTCCCTGAACCCCTGAGAGAACACAAGAGACTACAGATTTGCAGAAAATATGCACTTGTTGATTTATATGCACAGATGCAAATTTTAAAATAATTGCTAAAATTATTTAGAATTGCTAAAATTATTTAGAAATGAAATACATCATCTTACCACAGCGGGGAACTTTAGGATCAGGAGACCTATGTGTGCCTGCTGTCCAGGTGTCAGCTTCTAGGCCCCTGCTCTGTATTCTTAAGGTTCCTTACCTTTAAACTGACTTGAACTGGACTCTCCTCTGTAGAGTAGAACATGAACTTCCTAGGTTCACTAAGAAAAATGTTGAGCACTGAATGAGATGGAGGCTCCAAGTAAGAGCACAATTTAAGAGGCACTCCTCAACTAGGAAAAATAGAGCTGAGACTCAAGATTCAGAACCTCCACCAGAACATAATGCCTGAATTTAGGTTTAACAACTATTGGAGCAAGATGTAGGGCTGAGAACATTGCAGACTGTGTCCAAACTGCTTCTCTGTATTGCTACCTACTTGGTTCTTCAATACCCCTCACCTACCCAGTACATCATCTGATTTGTTGCTTGCACTGACCTAATTCCTCAGTGATCAAGGTGGAGTACAAAGGACTCTAGTTCTGTCTGCCAAGCTTTTTGGTTTTGGCATACAGTGGTACCTCGGTTTAAGAACAGCCCTGTTTACGAACGATTCGGTATACCAACTCCGCAAAACCGGAAGTAGTGTTCCGGTTAGCAAACTTCACCTCGGTTTACGAACGGAAGCCGAACGCTGGAAGGGCACCAGTGGCGGGAGGCCTCAAAGTGTGCCTTGGTTTAAGAAAGACTTTGGTTTAAGAACGGACTTCTGGAATGGATTAAGTTCGTAAACCAAGGTACCACTGTATATGTTCAACATAGCGTAGATGTTCAACATCTCACAGGCCCTCTGTGGCTGGGCAGGATAAACATCTGGCCATTGGGTCAAATTGCTCTTAGTTTGCTATTTTCATTTGTTCACTGCAGAGCAGGCAGAGGAGCTAAGAAATTTAGATACAATGAAAAGTTGAACTGGATGTTACAGGATGACCACATCCCCCCTCCCAAATGTAAGCTATATATCAAGTTTCAATGCCCCAGACATAAAGCATATAACTTTGCCTGTGGTATGTTTTTATTTTTTGCACAGTTAAGGCATCCACTGTTAGTATTTTTTAAAAAAATCTTACACAGACAGCTACATGCCTGCAGGATATTCCTTAGCTGCCCTGAAGCCTTTTGCTTCTTTCTCCATAGATGAATGGATGTTTACATCACATTTCCTGGAAATATGTCATACTAGAAGCTTTTCCACCCAGCAAGTAATTACTATAGAACAGAGAACATTCCTGTAAGAGGAATGTAGGCTCCCTGGGAAACCATTGCAACATAATTTGGGTTTTGTGAGGGGATGATTAGCTGCTTGTGATTAAAATTGTGCCCCCTCAGAGTTTGTGCGGCTCCACAAACCTCTGTGTGTGACAGAGCTCCTCAGACATGTCTGCTCTAGTCACTAGTAGTGTCTGACAGTGGCTGCCTGCGGAAGCGTTTCCAGCAAAGAAGCTCCTTAACGGAAACGCGTCTCCTGGACTCACGACGTGGCAGCTTCCGGCGAAGTATGGGTCTCCCTACGGTTGCTTCTGACACCTCCCCGCTGTTTTCGCTAGACGTGTCTCTCACCCCTTTCTCTCCCCTGCTAGTTCCTGCCTTGGCTGCTGCGTCTCTCTCAGCATTACTGAGATCCTCCTCCAGAGACCCCTCGCTCCCCCTGCTGGTCCCTGCTTTAGCTGCTGACTCTCTCCCAGCCTCTGGGAGCCCTACCACCTCCCTTTCCTCTGATGTCAGTTCCCTGACATCCACCTCCCCTCCAGGGCCCCCTTCCCCCCCCGCCCCTACTCTCTCCTCTGGGCGGTGAGGAGCTAAAACCCCGAAAAGAATCCTCTTCATCTTCAGACGTCTCGAACATTTCCCTCCATCGGTCTTCGTTCCGGCTCGCTGAATCCTCCTCCGCCTCGGAATCAGAGAACCCCTCCAACTCTTCTTCTTCGTCGGTGGTGGCGAAGTATTCCCTCCGGAACCTCGCCACTGGCTGAGGTTTACGAGGGAATCTCTGATGAAAAGTTTCTATCAAAACCTCGTCATCTACATCCTCTGCCATGACCCAGGTGTTTTCCGACTCCGGCTCCCCTTCCCACATTACCAAATACTCTACTTGATCTCCCTTCCACCTGGAATCGAGAATCTCCGCTACATGGTAGCTGTGTTCTTTTTCCTCCATAGCTGGTCCCCTATTGACCCTCCCTTCTCTGTCCCCTTTATACGGTGACAGCAACGACCTGTGGAACACTGGGTGCAGCTTCATGTGGTTCGGTAACCGGAGTCTGAAAGCCACTGGGTTGACCTGCTGCGTGACTTCAAATGGGCCCAGCCTTTTGGGTCTTAACTTCTTACAACCCCCTTTGAATGGTAACCCTTGGGTGGACAGCCACACCTGGTCCCCCACCCTAATGCTTTCCTCTTCCCTTCTGGTTTTGTCTGCCTGCCTCTTATATTCCTCCTTAGCCCTGTTTAAGTTAAGTTGGAGCTGGCGATGGATCGCTTCCATTTCTTCAACGAACTGTTCTGCAGCTGGAACGCTCCAGTTCTCCCCTTCCCCCCCTGGGAAGGCTCGGGGATGACACCCGTGATTAGCCAAAAAGGGGCTCATCCCCGTGGACACGTTCTCTGCATTGTTGTAGGCAAATTCTGCCAACGCCAGCTTCTCCACCCAATCAATCTCTCTGTCATTCACATAACACCTCAAATATTGCTGGAGGACACCATTAGCTCTTTCCGCCTGCCCGTTGGTTTCTGGATGACGGGCAGTTGAGAAATTCACCTCTACATGCAATAAGCTCATGAGCTTCCTCCAGAACCTGGAAGTAAATTGTTTCCCTCGGTCTGAAACCACCCTCAAGGGGGCGCCATGCAGCCTAAACACATTTTCCACAAACAATTTAGCGGTTTCTTCCGCTGTGACCGCATGTGAGCAGGCTATAAAGTGGGCCATCTTGGTTAACAGGTCTACCACAACCATGATGGCTGTTTTCCCTCTGGACCTTGGCAGATCAGTCATGAAATCTATTGCCACTGCCTCCCATGGTCTTTCCGGCGTGGGTAGTGGTTCTAATAAACCTGCCGGTGCCCGCCTCTCCCCCTTGGCTCGTTGGCATTGGTCACACCCTCTCACATACTCCCGCACATCTTCCCTGACCTTGGGCCACCAGAATTCCCTGGTAACCAGCCACATGGTTTTGTGTTGCCCAAAATGCCCTGCTGTGGGGCTATCGTGCAGTTGCTTGAGTACCTTTTCCCTCAATTCCCCTTCAGGTATATATAACGCTCCCTTGTAGTACAACGCCCCGTTTCTCTCCTCAAAACCCCCGGGTTTGTCTCCCTCCCTCCTGAGACCCCTGAGTTTGTCCTGGGCGTATTCATCCTGCACCGTTCCCTCTACCAGTTCCCTTTGCCCCACCAATGCCGCCCCACACACCCAGCGGTCCTCTGGAATGACATGGGTCTCTTCGGGTGCTCCCCCCCCCTCCAAATATTCAGGTTTGCGTGAGAGAGCGTCCGCCCTAACGTTCTCTGGGCCTGGCACGTAACAAATCTCAAAGTTAAATTTGGAGAACTCCTGGGCCCATCTCAACTGCCGTTGGTTGAGCACTCGCGCAGTTCTCCAATACTCTAGATTCTTATGGTCCGTGCACACTTGCACCTTATGTTGTGCACCAATTAGCAGGTGCCTCCATCTCCGGAAAGCCTCATGAATCGCAAGAAGTTCCCGGTCGTACACCGTGTAGTTCCTCTCGGATTTGTTCAGCTTTCGCGAAAAGAAGGCACACGGTCGCCACTCTGACTCCTCCTTCCCCGGCTGCAGAAGAAGCACCGCCCCTATGGCTCTGTCAGATGCGTCTGTTTCGACCCTCAGCTTTTTTTGTAAATCCACATGCAGAAGTTGTTCATCAGAGGCGAAGGCCCTTTTCAGTTCCTCAAACGCTCGCTCCGCCTCCGCCGTCCAAACAAACTTCTTTTTACTGCTGAGACAGTCCGTGATGGGCGCCGTCAGGTGGGCGAAGTTTCGGATGAACTTACGATAAAAGTTTCCAAACCCTAGGAACCTCTGCACATCCTTCTTGGTTTTGGGTGTTTTCCATTCCAGCACTGCTTGAACCTTGCCGGGGTCCATGGCCAACCCCTTGTCTGACAAGCGGTACCCCAGGAATTCCACCTCCTTGGTATGAAACTGACACTTCTCCAGTTTCACCCACAGCCTGTTGGCTTGCAGCCTGCTCAACACTTCTCTGACGTCTCTCACATGTTGCTCCTCATTCTCCGAATACACCAACACATCATCTAGGAAGGCCACGCAATTCTTGTAGAGCAAAGGCCCCAGTACGTGGTTCATGAACGATTGAAAACACGCGGAGCCTGTTTGTAATCCAAAAGGCATCACGAGGTATTCAAATGCCCCCAAAGGGGTGAACATGGTGGTTTTCCATTCATCCCCTTTCCTTATACGTATCAGGTTGTACGCCCCCCTTAGGTCCAGCTTTGTAAAAATCTTTCCCTTCCGCACCCTGGTCAAAATATCATCAATCCTGGGCATAGGAAAAGCCGCCGGCTCTGTCACTGCATTTAACCGCCTGAAATCACATACAAGTCTCGGCTTGTCCGTGTGCTTTTTATCCACAAAAAACACTGGGCTACCCCCCGCTGCCTTGGATTCTCTGATGAAGCCTCTCTTCAGGTTCTTGTCAATGAACTCTCGCAACTCCTGCATTTCCCTGTCTGACATGGCATACAACTTGCCTACAGGAAGCTGTGCTCCAGGGAGTAAATTGATCTGGCAATCAAAGGGCCTATGCGGAGGTAGTTGGTCAGCTTCCTTCTCGCTGAACACATCGCTGAGATCAGCATACTGTGGTGGCACCTTCCCCTTCTCCATTACTTCAGTCCCTGCCAGGGTGGCTTGGGCCCCTGCTGAACCCTTTCCCCCCCTGCAGTGTTCTAAGCAATGTGCTGAACCGAAGGAAACCACTCTTTGATGCCAGCCCACCAGCGGATCATGTAGGGCTAGCCAGCTCATTCCCAAAATAATGGGAGCGCCTCCCAAGGTGGCCACATTAAACGCTATCAGTTCTGTGTGCCTTGCCACCCTCATTATCATTGGGACGGTCTGCAAGCTGACTCCTCCTCCCAACAGTTCCCTGCCATCGATCGTGGTCACCTGCAGGGGGTTGCTTAAAGGGATCGTCTGTATCTGGTGTTCAGCAGCAAACTCCTTGCTCATAAAATTGCAGGAGCTGCCTGAGTCCAACAGCGCCTTTATTTTTAGGGGGTGTCCATTTTGCAGCTCTAGCGACACTTCAATCACTAGAGCAGGTCGAGGAGCTTCTGGCACGGGCACTTTCACTGCTCTTTGGCCTGGCTGCAGTGCCCTGACGGTGGCAACCAGGCGTTGGCTTTTACCTGCTCCGTTTCTCCCTGCTCTCCCCCCTCAACAGCTCCCACCATCCCTTGCCATTCCTTCCTCTGGGGGCAGACTCTGGCAAAGTGGCCTGGCTGTTGGCAGAGATAGCATTTCCGGGCTCCTTTTCCCTCCTTCTTAGCCCCCTCACTGGGCTTTGAAACTGCGCGCGCGCGCGCTGTTCCGACTTCCATCGGCTCTGCCGGCGGGAAAGCTGGCTCAGGAATGTCTGGAATGCGGAACTCCTTCCAACGTTCCCCTCTCCCTTCCCGCCTCTCCAAGGCTCTTGCCTCCTGGCGCGCTCCAATGGTCAGCGCAGATTTGGTCAGCTGATCCATAGACACCGCCCTGGGGCTCCGGGACAGCTCGTCTTTCACAGCCGAAGAAAGACCTTCTTCAAATAGCATCTGAATGGGTGCCTCCAATAAATCCCACCCCAATCTGTGAATCAGCATGGTAAATTCAGTCCAGTACTCACGGACAGATCGGCTTCCCTGCTTGCAAGCCATTAGCTGTCTGCGCACCACCCCTTCCTCAATATCGCTGGAAAACATGATATCCATTGCACGAAAGAACTTCATAGTGTCCTTTAGGATATCATTGTGCGTTGCCATCAGGGTCGAACCCAGTCTCGCGCCCCCTTCTCAAGATGCCCAATTACGAAAGCAACTCGCGATTCCTCATCAGGGAACTCATCAAACTGCACATTAAGGGCATATTGCATCTCTGTCCTAAAGGCATGGTAATCCTTGGGGTCCCCCCCAAACTTCTGCACCAATCCTGGTACCTTTCTGGGGAACTGAGTGGTTCTCCCCTTCTTGTCTGCATCCTGAGCCCTTCTCTCCTCGAGCCTCGCCGTCTGCAGCGCAAGTTGGACCTCCAAAGCTTGATACCTTTCTTCCAAGCTTGGACCAGCTCCAACCCCTGCCTCTCCGGTTCCGGCTGGGTTGCTCATGATGCTTTCTCCTGCACAGGCAGCGTACAAAGACTGTCAGACTGCTGTGAGGGGATGATTAGCTGCTTGTGATTAAAATTGTGCCCCCTCAGAGTTTGTGCGGCTCCACAAACCTCTGTGTGTGACAGAGCTCCTCAGACATGTCTGCTCTAGTCACTAGTAGTGTCTGACAGTGGCTGCCTGCGGAAGCGTTTCCAGCAAAGAAGCTCCTTAACGGAAACGCGTCTCCTGGACTCACGACGTGGCAGCTTCCGGCGAAGTATGGGTCTCCCTACGGTTGCTTCTGACACCTCCCCGCTGTTTTCGCTAGACGTGTCTCTCACCCCTTTCTCTCCCCTGCTAGTTCCTGCCTTGGCTGCTGCGTCTCTCTCAGCATTACTGAGATCCTCCTCCAGAGACCCCTCGCTCCCCCTGCTGGTCCCTGCTTTAGCTGCTGACTCTCTCCCAGCCTCTGGGAGCCCTACCACCTCCCTTTCCTCTGATGTCAGTTCCCTGACAGGTTTTCTAGCTAAATGAGCTTTTGCTCCACAGCTCAAGCAGAGGATTATGGATCCTTTATACTGCTGACTAGTGCCATGCTTGGCTAAATACGAGTATTGATTTTGGGTGCTTCAGTGAGCTCCAAGCTGGAGAATGGGTGATTTATAGGAATTAGATTCTATAAGAAAGTGATGTCCACTCTGGATGTTTTGGAACACTGTTACTGTTATTTTATTTATTTTTTTTGTAGAATTTACGTTGCAACATGGTGAAACTGTAAACTGTTTTTCCATGACTGCTTTTCACGGAGCAAAAGAGTGTGAAGAAAACAGGCAAGGATGCCTGCACAGAGCTCCCTTTAGAAGGAAAAAGGAAACAGATAAAAAAATACTCCAGTTCATCTGTTTGGTGGAAAGGTAGCAGCAGTGACGGGCTGAATCTGGTGCCTGCTCTCCCATCTGAACAGTCTGAAATTCCTGAGATTGTTAGCTGCTGTATCAGAGAAAGGAACCTCTGTGCACACAGCTTCTAGCATAATAAAGACTAGAAAGCCAAGTGGAATTGTGCCTGCAGAAGTCTGCAACATACCAAATGCAGTCAAAGCGCACTGGGAAAACTTTTTTCTTCTAATCAGATTTCACCATGACATAGGATATACCATAACAGTCCACTCAGAAGTAAATCCATTTGACTTCAAAGATATGTTCTGCAGTGTACGTGCATATAAGATGATTGCAGCCTAATAGGTATGTCTTGTTAAAAGGTGGTCCTATTTAGTTCAAGGACAGTATCCCCGCAGGCTTAGCTGCTCAGAAGTAAATCACATTTCGTTCAAAGACACTTCCTCCCAGGTAAAGTGTAGAACTGTAGACTGAATATAAATCTACTGTATATTTTGGAAAGTGGTCCATCTGTTTGTTCTCTATGCATTCAAATGCCTCTTGAGATAGTGGCTGAGAAAACCCAGCCAAATGGGTGGGGTATAAATAAATTATTATTATTATTATTATTATTATTATTATTATTATTATTATTATTTAGCACAAGGGTTTCAGAGGCAGAGAAGCCAGTTTTTGTCTACATTTGGATACCGGATGCCATTTTGAATCAAGATAGTCGACCGAAATTTTCCAAATTTCCCCTATTTGGATGCCTCCAAAGATATTGTTGCCCAAGCTGGCATGATGGTACCTGAGATTTAGGAGCAGGGTTTGGCCTGTATTTGGATACTGATGGATGCCATTTTGAAGCAAAACATTCCAAACTGTGCCAATTTGGACACCTCTGAAAATACTACCATTCCAGTTTGGCGTGACAGTGCTTGGGCTCAAGGAGTAGTTTTTTTATCTATGTTTTGATACCGTTGGACACCATTTTGAAGCAAGATGGTGGATGCAACCATTCCAAACTGCTGATTTGGACACCTTTGAAGATAACAGTGCCCAGTCCGCCACAATGGTTCCTGAGATGGGCTTTGTTTGGATTTCTTTACTACAAGTATGCAAGCTTTCACAATTTCCCATTTGAAATTAAGTGAAGCCTTGTTTAGGGAAGCTTTTAATGTTTGATGTATCACAGTATTTTAATATTCTTTTGGAAGCCGCCCAGAGTGGCTGGGGAAACCCAGCCAGATGGGCGGGGTATAAATAATAAATTATTATTATTATTATTATAGAAAATAAAATTCAGCGCCAAATTTTCCAACACCATTTTTGGTTTGGGTGTTATAGTTTCATGACCTAGATATGATTTTATTGGAGGGTGGCAGAACTTATTCCATCACGCCTTTCAAAAGTGGAAATGACATTTTGCGACCTTCACGGTTACTTTTGCAGTATCAAAAAATCATAAGCAGTTCTGATATAGAAAAGCAATTTTCTGCTTCCTCTCTATATAATAGGATGAACTGTAATGGTGAGGTTTTGTGAAACAATGACAGGGAACGTCAGTTCAGCAGCAGAAAATCAGGTATCTGGGGAAGATTTTGCAACCCGTTTTTAGCTCGAAAAACCATGCCCAACTCTTCCATTATTCGTGATTAGGGCAAACCTTGGTTTACACAAATAGACGTGCCCCTTCATATGTAGCTCAAGTATTGGAATTCAAACCCTGGGAATCATTGACGTAGATCAGCATAAAGATCCTGTTGGCTATGAGCCAACAGATCTCTGGATAACCAAGGGCCACTTTCCCTTGTCACATGGTTTTTTTATTTATTTCACTTCCCACGAAACATCCCAAGGTTCTTTTTAACAATAAAAACACCAGCGAGAAAATGTGTATAGATACAAGATAAAAAGTGGGATTTAAAAGAATTTCCCCTTTAAAGGCCTTTTGGAAGGGGAAGGCCTTCAATCAGTGCTCATCCTTCTCTGATAGATGAGAATACCAAATAGTAGATGTCACCACACTCTGGATTTTTATGTAAGGATGACTGGGCTAGTTAAAGTCACTGGAGTCTTATACCCCCATCTGCCCAAACAAATAAAATAAAAGGAGAAATAAAGGTATGAGATATGGGGGCGGTGCTCAAGTCAACCACCCCCCAGACCACTCCCTTAAAATGCCCCTTGCTCAAATCACTTGGACTAACATTCATTGAAAAATCCCCCTATTTCTCACCCACTTCCTTCAAGTGGATTCTGAGTTCCAGGTGTTGCTCTTTACTTGGACAACTTGCTCATTGTTTGAAAGCTAAGCAGTACCATGAGGATAAAACAGTCGGATCCGCCCTGTGGATGTACTCCATTGTCTATAGACAATAGATCCCACAAAGCAATGCACAAAAATGAACAGCTTCTGCATTCTCTTTCAGAAGGCAATTGTTGGCTTTTGTAGCTACTCATTAATTCTCGCCTGTGCTGTCCTTTGGCAGCGTTCCTTACCGCTCTCATGAATGCACTCTGACATGCAAATCAAGTATTCATTGTTGCTAATTGTGCCACTGATGTGACTCTAGCTTTTATTTCTTGGCTCTGGTGTGAAAGGGTTGTTTTCGATCATATCCTATCCGACGAGTCATCATAATGGGAGACCAGCTCTTCTGAAATGGTCTACCTTTCAGTAGCAACCTGCCCTCACATGAAGAGACAAAACTCTAATATGATTTGGTGTTGATCCCCAAACCCCCTTATTTCAAGAAATCCCCAACAGCTGTTTACAGTGATATAGTCATTCCAGTGAAGCAAAATAAGAGATAGCATCACATGCAAAACCAAGCAATTGAAAACAGTTTAGAAATCAGAACTTTACAGAACTGGGAGAGCAGAAAACAGTTATTAATGCCTAGACAATTACAAAGTAGGTTCCAACTGAATCTCCCAAGATAGGAAGCTGCCTAACACCATGTTGGACCATTGCTTCACCTATCTTAGTATTGTCTGCATAAACTGCCAGTAGGGCTACAGCAGCGATCAGCAACCTTTTTCAGCAGGGGCCGGTCCACTGTCCCTCAGGCCTTGTGGGGGGCAGGACTATATTTTGGAGAGAGAAAAATGAATGAATTCCTATGCCCCACAAATAACCCAGAGATGCATTTTAAATAAAAGGACACATTCTACTCATGTAAAAACACGCTGATTCCCAGACCATTCGCGGGCCAGATTTAGAAGGCGATTGGGCCGGATCCAGCCCCTGGGTCTTAGTTTGCCTACCCATGGTCTACAGGATGTGGAGCTGTTAGGGTTAAACCTGGATCCTTCTATATTCAAAGATGTTCTCCCTTTGAACTATGGTTCTTCCCCACCCCTGGGAAGATGGTAGCTTTATAATTGTATGGCTTAGGGGTCAATTTTGGTGACTGCTTACCTTCATGCCAGCCTTGATTCAGAACCACCAGCTATGTCTGTGCAACCATAAAAAGGTAAGGTAAAGGGACCCCTGACCATTAGGTCCAGTCATGGCCGACTCTGGGGTTGCAGCACTCATCTCACTTTATTGGCCGAGGGAGCCAGCATACAGCTTCCAGGTCATGTGGCCAGCATGACTAAGCCACTTCTGGTGAACCAGAGCAGCACACGGAAACACCATTTACCTTCCCGCCGGAGCGGTACCTATTTATCTACTTGCACTTTGAGGTCCTTTCGAACTGCTAGGTTAGCAAGAGCAGGGACCGAACAACGGGAGCTCACACTGTCGTGGGGATACAAACCGCCGACCTTCTGATCGGCAAGTCCTAGGCTCTGTGGTTTAACCCACAGCGCCACCCGCATCCCATATGACTAGTAATAGCAGCCTTTCAGAATGGGGTTGCAACTCAGATTGCTAGCTACAGATGTTTGTGAATTTAAGATTTTCAATTTTTTAAAAGGTGAGTTATCACTGTAAATCCTTTGAATTATGCAGTGTATTGGGGATTTGCATGTTCAGTGAAGCATCTTCTCTGTGTGTCATGTACTTCATGCCTAAAGCATTCGCCCACCTTAATTTAAATATTGCCTCTAAAGACATCAACAAGCATTCCCCCCACCCCAAACCCTCAAAGCTAAATCATGCCCTCGATTCTTCATCAAGGACATCTTCAGAACAAAGAGCACTTGACACCTTCCTTGTTCTCTAAATTTCTTTAGCAGAATTCCATGTCAAGGACACTAGTGGGCAGTATAAACTTTTGAAATAAAATAAAGATATTAAGTCTTTTTTTAATCCCACCTTTCAGCAGAAAACTTCCAAGACAGCAAAAAACCAAAACTGAAATATAGTAAAACAATAAGAACAATAAGAACAACAACAAAAAAGAACAAAAGAATACAAGAAGTACCATATTTTTTGCACCATAACACTCACTTTTTTCCTCCTAGAAAGTAAGGGGAAATGTCTGTGCGTGTTATGGAGGAAATGCCTACAGGTGGCATGCCTGTGGATTTTCCTCCTCTAAAAACTACGTGCGTGTTATGGTCGGGTGCGTGTTATAGAGCGAAAAATACGGTAAATAGTAATGGCAGAATTTTGAACTCCCCAGAAGCACCACACATAGAATTGTAATGTTTGAGGGCGACCTCCTGTAGTCCAACTCCCCTGCAATGGAGGAATCTCAGCTAGATCATACATGACAGATGACCATTCAACCCCGGCTTAAAAACCTCCAAGGAAGGAGAGTCCACCATCTCTCATAGGAGTCTGTTACAAAAATTGAGCCATGGACAGCACCTGCCTTTATGACAGGAACTGAGGAGCTTTTACAGCTCCTTCCCTTCTGAGGAAGCTTCCGAGGGCCACATGCCAGAGGTAAAAATGGGTGAAACAATCCATGTAAATTTTATCTTTGCACACTAGGCTGGTTTCCTCTCTCTCTCTCTCTCTCTCTCTCTCTCTCTCTCTCTCTTTCTCCTCTCCGTCCTCCTCCTTCCAGAGAAGCAGGAGGCATTATCAGAGTTTGGGGACTCATTCTCACACTCAGGGTGTGACCAGTGAATAGCAACTGCCTGGAAATAGTGGGGCGAATGTGTGATCTCTCTCTCTCTCTCTTCCCATGTCTCCCTGCCACAGTCTGTTACACACACACATACAGAGAGAGAGAGAGAGAAAAGAGAGAGGTTTTTTTTGAGGAACAAGATCATGCAGATACTCCCAAACACCCTATAATTACAATGACATTTTTTTTCAAAAAATAAATAAATGAAGCTTTGTCTCATTTGAAATTTAAGCTTCCATCTCAAGACTCAAGCCAAAAACTACATCTTTTGCTGTGTTACCAAATAGCATGTCTATTTGTTTTAATTCACCTCCCTCCCCAAGAATAACCTGTAGCTCAAAAGATATTTTCTAAAGGAAACTTGTCAAGTGAAACTTGTGAGACATAACTTAAAAAAAGAAAAAAAGAAAATGCCTTTGTTCCAAAGGAAGTTTATTTGGGGGGTTGGGGAGGGTGGCTAAGCTGTCTTAGCAGATATCAGCAAGATATTTCACAAGCAATTATCTGATTCATAGGCCTCTTATTCCAAGCTGTAAAATGAAAAGCACAGGCCTTTGAAGATAAAAGGCCTAAGAACTGGAGTGCCCACTCTCGCCTTGTTGCTTTGGCAGGCAAAGCTTACTGTTGTGGCATGTTGTCTTTCAATTACACTGAAAGTATTTCTGCTCCAAACAAATCAGTTGCTGAAATTGAAGCACATCTGGGCTCTGTTGGGAGACAATAGAGGGAAAATGTTGGTTGGTGGAGAAATCCACAACATTTGGGGTCTGATTTTATGTACTTGAAGATTGCCTCTGCCAGTTGCAGATGGTGCTCAAGCAGACTAGTGGCAAAGGTTTATGAGGAAGAAGAAGAAGAGTTTGGATTTGATATCCCGCCTTTCACTCCCCTTCAGGAGTCTCAAAGCGGCTCACAATCTCCTTTCCCTTCCTCCCCCACAACAAACACTCTGTGAGGTGAGTGGGGCTGAGAGACTTCACAGAAGTGTGACTAGCCCAAGGTCACCCAGCAGCTGCATGTGGAGGAGCGGAGACGCGAACCCGGTTTCCCAGATTACGTGACTACCGCTCTTAACCACTACACCACACTGGCTCTCATCTTATGAGGATGCAGCAAGTCAGATAGCGGTTGCTTAGATGAATATGGTATTAACCAATCTGATACAGTTTGGTGATATAGCACTATATAATTTTTTTAATAAATAAATGAAAAGCCTAAAAATAAACTGGAGGAAGGAAGCTGAGTCATTAATTTCCTGTGAAGAAAACAATGCACCCAACAATTAAGAAAAACAGAACTTAATGAGAGAAAACTCAATGGAACTGGACAAAACGTGTGTGGTTAGTTCACAGTGGTGACAAATATCCAAATACTTTGTAGCCAGTTAGCGTTATTTTCAGTGCTCAGGCAAAGTTAGCTCAACACAACTACTGATGGCAAGCAGTAACTCTTTTCGGCTGTGCCTGACCCAAGTGGTTGAAAAAAAAATGAAGTAAACTGCATTGGACTTGTTTGAAAACCTACAGCAGGCAGAGACCCTGGGGTAATCTGTTTTTGTTTGAATCTTTGCATGTTTATATGGACACTAAGTCCCACTTATTTAACTGCTAGTGGGGCATCTGTGTTACTCTCATGCCCTAAATACTGTAAATCAGTGGTTCCTAATTTGCTTATTACTGCAGACCCCACGTTTTTCAAAAGCCAAGCTATGGACTCCCTACTTTAGAAAATTTTGATATTGGTAGTTTTTGTTACGTGAATGCTGCCACGGACCCCCTGGGTGGGTTATGTGGATCTGGGGCCCTCAAACCACTAATTGGGAACCACGGTTGTAAACAAACAAACAAGTCTATGTTTATCTTGGTGGGGGGACCCTGTAGGCACCAGAGAAGGCCTCTTCAGGTACATGTGCCCCCACAGCAATCATATTGGTGACTCCCTGTTTATGCAATGAGAAATTTGTCATTTCAACAACTCTCCCTGTGATTTTTTCTAACAGTGCAACATTATCCATCTCACACATGATATAAAACAAAGCAAACGCTGAATTTCAGAAAATATTGGTGAAACCGGGATATTTTAAACACATTTTATTACTGAGGAGGCAGCTCAACATGTACATGTTTTCTGTATATGTTTGCAAATAGTTACAAATCACTTCTGAAGAAATTAATTGTTGTAACAGTCTCTTGCTTACCTTAGACCTCCCTCCTGGAGTTCTCTGTGGTGATGCTGGCTTCGTCTTTCAAGGCAGTCAGTTTTCTGTAGTGGGAATGTTACCTTGAATCTGCACAGCATTTTTAGTCTTCAACTCGCCTCAACTCACAATTTCCATATAACGGGCTGGGAGGAATTGAAGACTGAAAATGACATACAGGGCAATCAAACGCCACTTTTTCTGAGAGGCAAGAGTCCTGAGATTGATGTCTGCTGTGTATGATTACCTGAAATTTTCATGGGAAGAAACCATGATAAAGACCATAGGGGAGAGATTTGTTTGTACAGAGAAAATATTTTAGAAAGCTCCTTCCTGGTTCCGTTGGAATTTGCAGTTTATTTTGATGGCTTTTACATATCCTTTCTTTTTGGTTAAGAAAGTAAATGCTTTCACACAGTGGCAAACCATCAACATTTCACCTAAAGAGAAACAGGAATTAATCATCATTCCCAAACATTTCACCTAAAGAGAAACAGGAATTAATTATCATTCCCAAACATGCACATGATGTCCACCACATGGTGTGTGAATTCGATTTGCATTGCACAAGGCAACTGCCTTGCTTGACTGTCCTGCTTGAAGATAAAAAAAAAAATATTGCTTCTGATTTAATGGAGCAATACAGGTAACAAAGCTTAAACAATAAAAGTAAAAAATCTGGCAGAAAAGAATGTAATGAGAGGGTCAAATAGAGAGGTACTTATACACTACTAACTGACATAACTTTCCACCCTGAGTTCTGATACATACTTTCAAACATTTAAATTCATAATGCCAATCCTTTGGATCCAGTAGGTTAATGAGTAGCTTGGTGATGTTGGTCCATTTCCTTCTGTTGCACCAAACATAAACCAAACAGTTGTAAAGATATAACTCAATGGCTTGAAATGAGAAACCTGGTTTTCTGCCACAAGAGCAAGTCTTGGACCAGTACGTAATCCCCTTCCTGTTGCACTCAGAAGGAGCAGAGGTTTTCGGCTTTAAACAAATGATAGTTCTGCATGATGCCCAAACTCAGGGAGTGTGGTTTCTTTAAACCTATGGTTAGTGAAAACAAGCAAAGATCTGAAACCATGGTTTGAGCTTAACTTGCTCTCAGCAATCATACAGCGGCATATCAAGACATTTTCCTGTCTGGGGCAGAGCAGCAAATAGTGCCCAGTTCCCACAGTTGAGGTCTATAGAACCTAAGGCTGGTCAAGTTATTTTGCCACTTGAGGCAGAAAATATGTATGCCTATTCCCCTCTCTGGTAGGAAGTAAATAAATAATAAATATTTGTTGCCTTTAATGATATGCAGAGTTAGCTGCATGACCAATGGTACAGCCAACTGAGAATTCTGACAGTCTAACACATGCATAACAAAATATTAACTTGTATCTCTTTTTATTCTGATTTAGTTTTCTTGTGTGTAGCTTCCTCACTAGGTGTATTTTAGAAAATTTTAAACGAGAAATGAACATCTAATTGTGCAATCCTGCACATATCTACTACTCAGTATAAATCCCATCAATTTCAACAAGACTTACTCTCAGGTAACAGGCAATAGGATTGCAGTGGAAAGCAAATGACTTGCAATACTAGGAATGAGAAATGTTTCCTCAGTGACACAAGAGTGAAATGAAACAGCAGTCTAGCATTTCCGACATCTCTTAGAGAAGAGAAACTCTGCATGTGTCTTCCTTTTGGTTTTTAAGAAAGCCACAGTACAGCCCTTTAGCACGCAAGTGTCTGAACTGTTTAATACCACACATCCCACAGGTCAGGATGCAACAGTTCTACATCACAGAGATAAAGAGACAGTACAAATAAGGCAGATTAATCTGGCTTATTTTTAGAAAGGTACTGGTATTGGTGTTTGTCCTTTCCTGAAATAAGCACCGCGTACAACCTTCAAATGAGTTATATTCATACCTGTACACAAGGTTAGTAAATACAATAATTACCGGTACCTGCATTCTATAAGACTATTCAAATGAGTAGAAGCAGAAGCAATTCAATTAGTCTAATCTTTCCATATTTCTGTAGAAATCATTCCTAGGTGGTAGCTTTCCAGTGTGGTAACCTACTTAATTCCATGTGTTTCATTATTGCGTTTCAAGTGTTTACAAAGGGCAAGGATATAACTCAGTAGACGAGCACAGGCTTTGAATGTAAATAGTTCTAGGGTCAATTAAAGCAGGAGATGATGAGGAAGACCTCTCGGTCTGACATGCTGAAGAGCTGCTGATGGTCAGAGTAGACGATAGTGGGCCAGACGGACAAATAGTCTGACCTGGTTTAAGGCTGTTTCCATTTGTAACTGTTGGTTTCTGCTTCCTTCACTGTGCAGCGAAGTGCTTGTCACAAGACAATGTTTACATTCCACAGTCGGAGTACTGTTGGGTTTTCCCACGGGAATGGGAAGCTGGATGTGACGTACACTGGCTTCCTGTTTTTCACTGTTTCTCTCTCGGTGTTCGTTATTCCGAGGAGAAGGACGGTTGCTTCTCTGCTCCAGCAGAGGCAAGATGCATATTTGTAATTTCTCAACAATGAACTGAAAATAAAGCAACATTAAGCATGTGGCACGTACTGTTCATCATTCCGTTGTGCAAAGGACTCTGCAATAACAACATTTTGGTTCCGGGCCCAGAAAGACGTAAATCAAACTGAGGAACAAAGACTCCAGCGATCGAGTCGGAATGCCGGCAGAGGAACAGAGGAACGGATCGGCGTTATCTGCTCTGCGCGTCAAGTTTGATTGATGAAGGTATGTGCTCATGCTCCCGGAGCAGCCTGCCAGCTCCTTGTTTATGCTTTATGGCTGGACTTTGAACTTTTAAAGCCGTTTTGCCGCGTAACAGGCAAAGGCTCCAAAAGGCACAAGCTCACAGGCTTGGATGGCTGGGAAAACGAAAGTACTTTTAAAAGTGCTTTTGGCTAAAGCTGCAGGACTGTGACGCAGCTCGTTTTAAGCAGCAGAAATGGCAAACGCAAAGCTGGTTGATGCTTTTGGGATTCCTAAGCTCAATAAGAAAAATTACACAGAGTGGGTGCAGTATGCAGAGGCAATTCTGCGGAAGGAAGGTCTGTTCAATGTTATTAAAGACAACCCCCCAGCTCCAATTACAGCTCAATGGAATGCTAAGGATTCCAAAGCACGGGGAACGCTTACGTTGATAGTATCCCCAGAAGAGCTCTGTCTGTTGCGTGGCAAGACCACAGCCAAAGAAATTTGGAACACTTTAAGAGAAGCTCACTTGAGGACAGAAGCTGGTTCCTCAATGTACTACTATGCCAAGCTGCATGATATGGCTCTTGCTGAAGGTGGAGATGTGCGTAAACATCTGATGGAGATGCAGAATCTGAGACATGAGTTGCAACAGAGAGGACTCAACTTTCCAGAGGCTGTGTATTCCTTCATGATACTACATTCTTTGGGACCAAGTTGGGAGTCCGTTGCCACTCAGATTGCTGTTCAACCAACTGCTCAGCTCACAGTAGCCTATGTTACTGCCGTGATCCAGAATGAAGCAGATCGCCGGGGTGCTAGCTGCATGAGTAAGGGGGAGTCTTCACAGATGTCATCCCAGAATGCAGTGGAACCACCAGAGGGCGCCAAAGCTTTGAAGGCAGTGAAATGCTACTCGTGTGGACGTCTAGGCCATTTGAAGAGGGAATGCAAATATCCCAGGGCCAAGACAGAGCAGCGCAGCGGAAGCTCATCGCGTGGAAAAGGCCAAAGCAAAGGCAAAGGTCCGGTGTCAAGGACAACGCAGCACAAGGCAATGGTCTCACGCTTCACTCCAAAGGTTGCAAAGGTCCAGAAGACGTCTAGATCTTTCTTCGTTGTTGATTCAGCAGCTACACACCACATGTGCAACGATAAGAGACTGTTCGTGTCTTTTACACCGCAGGAAGGTGCGATTCACCAGGCGGATGACCACACGATCCCCAGTCAAGGCTACGGAACTGTTGTTCTTCACAGTTTGGACTTATCGATACAGGATGTACTTTATGTTCCAGATGCCACACACAATCTTCTCAGTGTGATGCAGCTGAATGAACGGAACATTGACGTTTCCTTCAAGAACAAGAAATGCACCATCACAAAGAAAGACGATTATGTATTGCATGCTGAATGTGTTGATCGTTTGTTTGTTTTGTATTATGATGATGTTGTGCAGAATGATACTTGTTGCATTGCAGGTTCTAACAAAAGTTTGCATGCAGGATGTATTCATGATTTTCACCGAAAATTTGGTCATTTGCATTTTGAGGCAGTATCTAAAATGCCTACCTTGGTTGAAGGTATGACTATTAAACCCTGCAGGTACCACATGAAGTGCAAAGCATGCGCAGCAAACAAGGTGAAAATGGCTGCGAAAGGTAAGGTGTCTAGTAGGCAAGCTACAGAACCATACCAGATTGTTCATGCTGATTTAGTTGGTCCACTTTCACCCTCTTTGGGTGGCAATAGGTTCTTCATGGTTCTCATTGATGCATTTTCCAGGTATATTTACGTGTACAATCTCAAGCAGAAATCAGAGGCTTTTCCAAGGTTCAAGGAATTCTGTGCTTGGTTGGAAAATGTGCATGGTAAGAAGATAAAAATTCTTTTCACAGATCGCGGGGGAGAATTCACTTCTCAGCAGTTTGAAGCCTTTCTGACTGAGAAAGGAATTCAACACGATTTGTCCAGTCCTCGCTCGCCATGGCAGAATGGGCTTTGTGAAAGGGCAAATCAAACATTGCTTCAAGGGTTAAAGACCTTGCTGCATGATGCCAATCTTCCAGAGAGTTATTGGGCCGAAGCTCTCTCGTGTTTTCTTTACAGTTACAATCGCAGGTTGTCTTCAGCGATTGGTTGTACCCCCTATGAAAAGATGTTTGGCAAGAAACCATACATCAAACACATGAAAATTTTTGGTTCTGACATGTGGATTCATTCACCACAAAGCTCCAAATTAGGCAAGCGTGGTTTGCATGGTATCTTTCTAGGTTATCAGAAAGGTTCTTACAGAATAATGATGACTGACTCTAAGACAATTAAGCTCACAAGAAGTGTTGAGTACAATGCCAAGTGGGGGGAGAATGTGGGAATTTTCCAATGTTATCCTGATGACAGTGATGAGACTGAGGATAAGCAACAACAACCCACACCCACTGATGAAGGTTCTGATTCTGAGTCTGAAACTGAATCGGATAAGTCAGAGGATTACAAGAGTGCGAAAGCCTCTATGCGACCCTCTGAAAGCTCTGATCAGGAATTGGAAGAACCATTGTTCACAATAGGTCACTTTTCTCCTAAGAAGGAAGAGGAGAGTGTTGAAGACCAAAGGCTAATTCGTAGGTCACAAAGAGCCACAAAAGGCAGACCTCCAAAGAGATTTGCTGATGAATTTGCTAAGACAGCAGTAGCAGCTGTTAAAAGCTCCAAGAAGGTATTTGAACCTTCAAGTTTCCAAGAAATCCAGGATTTGGATTCTAAGGAAGCTGAGCCATGGTTAAATGCTATGAAGGCTGAGCTTGATTCCTTAGAAAGGAACAAAACTTGGGAGCTAGTTCCAGTAGTTCCAGGAATGAAACTGCTTGGAAGCAAATGGGTCTTCAAAGCGAAGACTGATCAAAATGGCAAGATAGTCAGACACAAAGCCAGATTGGTAGCCAGAGGTTTTGCACAGGTACCAGGTGAAGACTATCACGAGACCTACTCACCCACTGTGAGATATGAGAGCATTAGGCTTATGCTCAAGCTAGCTGCAGAGGAGAATCTACACATTAGTCACCACGATGTGAATACAGCGTTTTTGTATGGATCTCTAGGTGAATCACTTTATATGCTTCCACCTGATGGCGTACAGGTAAAACAGGGATTTGTTTGTGCTCTGAAAAAGTCCCTTTATGGTCTCAAACAAAGTGCACGGTGTTGGCACACAAAACTCACTGAAGCATTGTTTTCTCTAGGTTTTCAGCAAGGGAAAGCTGATCCATGTGTATTTGTCAAAGAGGAAGGGCAAAAGAAGCTGTACTGTTTGTTTTATGTTGATGATATTTTATTTTTTTTGGAAAGATGTCACAATGTACAATAATACCCTAGCTCAACTGAAAGAGCACTTTGACATGAAAGATCTTGGTGAGGTAAACAACTACCTATCTCTGGAAATAGAGAAAGATCAAAGTGGTAACATTCTAGTACACCAGACACGGAAAATTGCTGATGTGTTAAGCAAACTAAACCTGATGGATGCTAACCCTGTAGACACACCGATGACAACAGGTTATCAGATAGAAGACACTGAAGAAGCATTTTCTGACACTACACTGTACAGAAGTGTGCTAGGCAAGCTAAACTTCATTGCCAGATGTTCAAGACCTGACATTGCTGTTAGCTGTAATTTGCTAAGCAGACAAGTTAACAATCCTACTGTTAAGGATTGGAAAGCTCTGAAACGCGTAGCACGCTATTTGAAAGGCACTATGCATTACAGACTGAGATTTAACAATCAGAAGTCTGGTGGTCTTGAGATTTTTGCAGATGCAAGTTTTGGAAGTGACACTACAGACAGGAAAAGTACGTCTGGAGTTTGCTACATGTACAATCAGGGTCTATTTGATTGGTCATGCAAGAAGCAAACAACAATTAGCTTAAGTACTTGTGAAGCTGAACTGAATGCACTGTCTTATTCACTTAAGGATTGTGAATGGTTGTTACAATTGTGCAAAGACATGAAAATTCCTGTCAAATGTCCAATCCAGGTTTACCAGGACAACAAAGCATGTTTGGCTTTGCTGAATTCGGAAGGTTGTAAGCAAAGCACGAAGCACTTGCAGTTGAAGTTGCAACATGCTAGGGAACATATTCAGAAGGGACTCGTAACGGTGTCCTATATGCCAGGTAATGAAATTCCTGCTGATGTATTGTCCAAGATTGTATCAAGGGATCAACACTGTACCTATGTACAGAAGTTGGGTTTGTACTGATATTGTACGAACACGCTGCCCAGTGATGTTCACAGAAAGGGGGAGGATGTTGGTTTCTGCTTCCTTCACTGTGCAGCGAAGTGCTTGTCACAAGACAATGTTTACATTCCACAGTCGGAGTACTGTTGGGTTTTCCCACGGGAATGGGAAGCTGGATGTGACGTACACTGGCTTCCTGTTTTTCACTGTTTCTCTCTCGGTGTTCGTTATTCCGAGGAGAAGGACGGTTGCTTCTCTGCTCCAGCAGAGGCAAGATGCATATTTGTAATTTCTCAACAATGAACTGAAAATAAAGCAACATTAAGCATGTGGCACGTACTGTTCATCATTCCGTTGTGCAAAGGACTCTGCAATAACAACAGTAACTACATCTTGACATTTACACACTAAAATTAAAACAAGGAGCCTTGGGGCACCTGAAGGACCAACACATTTATTATGGCACAAACTTTCATGGACTACAGACCACTTCATCAGAAACATTTAGTGCTATCCTGATATATAACTATCCATCGGCTACATTCATTATTATTACAGGCTGGGGGCACTCTATCCCAGAGATAGCTAATGTAACAATGGAATCCAGTGACCATCAGCATCAGCCAGTATGGCCAGTGCTCAGGGATGATAGGATTTGTAGTCAAACAGCACCAAGAGAGCACCATGTTGGCTACCCCTGCTCTAACCCTTGACATTTCTATGTTGAAAAGCCTACAAACCTTCTGTTGAAAATGTAAGCAGGAAACCAGTTTAATTTTATACTAGAAGTACCAATAAGGACTGTGGTAGTTTGTGACCCTAATCTTTTTCTATGAAGTTATTGGAAGCTGCCTATATGAGATCAGGCTTTTCCCACCATACAGCCTAGACTGTGGTGCTCTAGAGTCTCAGACATTGGCCTTCTCCATTGCCTACTGCCAGATCAGAGACCCTGGTCCTTTGTATTTACTTGTTACTGAACATAAACCCCAAGGCTGATCCCTGACACAAATTAGGTCCTGGTCATCACAGCACTCAATATTCAAAATGGGGCACTAGTTGTAGTTCAGCAGTCAATTCAGCAACTTGGATGAAGAACATGGCTTTGAGACTTCCTCTTGTTACTTATATGGCATGTCTGATTGCTGTAAGTGAGGGCAAGAAGGTAGAAGAGAGTGACAAAAGTCAGCATTTTGACCAACGTTGGGCTGTATTCACATCACAGTGAATTGATCCATTTTAACCTCCATGTGTGACAGTGGCCCAACTCTAGCAAAGTCCTAATGCTTTAGGCCAGAATGTTAGCACCCACAGAAACTGTTTGGATTCTTCTTTCTTTGGAAAAATACGACTTACGTTGATCAATGTGATGATTAAATATAGATTAATTGCTGAGGGAGGGAAATGAGGGTAGATACAACAACAAAACTATCACAAGGGAATGAGAATGGCATGAGGAACCAGAAGAGAATCTGGCAAGATATGTTCGAGTTTCTGAAGCTTATCACTTTGTGAGGAAGGGGTGGGTTTCCTCTTCCCACGGATGCTGCACAGTTATGCTTCAGATAGTACTAATGCTATAGCACTTGTTTGCAGAGCTCCTGTTGAACTAGCCTCCTGAAAAGGAGGCTGCATCCAATGGAACAAGTGCTACTATCAGCTTACAGATGAAAGGCTTCATATGGCCTTCAGATGATCAAGGTGATGTTACACTGAACACTTCCTTGTGGGCACCTGGAGTCAGATAAGGCAGGTAATCATTTGTTTCTTTGTTTACATTTTGCATTATGCTGCTAGATTAAGATATTGGTACTATAGATATATAATACCACAGAGAAGTCAGTCATGATATATAGATCTGAAAATAGGCTCTAAAGAAGCACATTAGGAAACTAGACAGAATTGGCAAATCTGAAAGTTTCAAACCAATATGTACCCATGTTCTGAAAGATGGAACAGATACATTGGTTTGAAACTGATATATACACTTGCAACAGGAATGACTGTGCCCATGGACAAAGCCAGGATTTTTGTTGGGGGGGGGCAGGCCTTTTTTTTTAGGGGGCAGAACCTTAGCTTGCTATGTATTTTTATTGAATTTTATTGATTGGGGGCAGCTGCCCCTCCCTGCCCGCTCCCAGCTACACCCATGATTGTGCCCCATATGCTTTTCCGGGAAATAATAATTTTTTGGCGTCTAGTATTGTCCTACTCTGAATCAGGGAGGTTAGGAAACAGTGAAGTTGAACCAGGTGCTTCTGTTAAAACAATCAATCAAGCTTTAATGATCTCTGTGTTCCATTTTTGCTACTTGTTATTTGAAATATACTCAGAGTCGAGAGTGGATTTCATGCTCTTTATTCAGCTCATAGTGGTGAGGAGGGAATGGAAGTTCCCTCAAAGTATCTGCTTTATATACATTATTTACACAATGGGCTGCATGTGATTGGCTAACTCCGGAATTCTCCTGTCGGCCAATCAGGTTGTGGATTCACTTCTATCTGGAGCTGGATTGGGTGGCTCCTGCCGACCAATCATGCTGCTGCATTCTTCTAGGACCAATCAGACTGCTGCATTCTGAATCCTATTGTTCTAGGACGAATCAGACTGCTGCAGTTTGGATCCTATTCAACTCAGTACATAACATTATTTTATTTTTAAAAATCTCTTTACAGAAACTTGTCATAATGGCAAATTGCAGTGAAATCAAGATGGATAAGAACGTAGTCACTTTTGAATATGTCCTCTACAGCCCAGTCACTCTCTTCGGAGTCATATTTAATACAGTTGCCTTGTGGGTGTTCTGCTTGAAACTGGGCAAATGGACAGAGACCAGAGTTTACATGATCGGCTTAGTCCTGGCAGACTACACATTGCTCCTTACCTTACCATTCATAATGTACTTTCACTACCATGAATGGCCCATTGATACTTTTTGCTTTGTCGTATTCGGAATCAATTGCATGAACATGCCAATGAGCATGGGCGTCATCATGCTAATAGCGATAGACCGGTACATTGCAATCAAACATCCTCTGAAAGCCAAAGTAATCAGGTCTCCACGGAAGGCAGCTCTTTTCTGCTTATTTGTCAGGCTCTGCTGTTTAGTTTATACAATCACACGCATTTGGTCATTCGAAATTAAAGAAGGATATGTTTGTTTTTATTCACACTTTGGTCAAAATGTGCCTCATGCCCTGATCAAACCTATTGTTTTCTTTTTCATACCACTGGTTATATTGTTGTTTTGTTCCGTACAAGTCATCCGATGCCTCAGGAAGAAACATAATGCTGGTCCTCATGAAGAAAAGTTAACCCAGAAAGCCATCTGGGTGGTCTCAGTGAACTTGGCCACCTTCATTATATGCTTCCTGCCTTTCCACTTAAGCTTTCTGCTTAGTTATGTCCTGAAGGCCGTCAGAGGATCGGAATGCGAGTTGCAGAATGTCATGCATATAACTTCATGCATAGCCAATCTGAATTGCTGCTTAGATGCCGTGTGCTATTATATGGTTACTAAGGAATTCCAGGAAGCTGCAGCTCTCTTGCCTCCCTTCAACACAATGCAGTCCAGGTCCAACTTAACTCAAGATTTACAGCTGCAAAGTAAAGCACCTGAAATGGCACCATTACAAAGTTAAACACCTGAAATTACAATGCCATTTTAAGAGGCATGTAGTTTCACCTTTGGAGTACTATGTCCAGCCAATCAAAACCTCATATTTAGGACATTATGTCAAATAAAGCTCAGCAGACAAAGCAAAGACAGTACAGAAACCCAGTATTGTGTTTATTTTAATTTATACATTTTTTCTGAACTTGGTGCCCTGAATTGTCACTGATCAGTGTCTTGGTTTAAGGTCTCCTGTTGAAACATCAGATTCTGCTCTTATTTACTGGTAATGCCTTTCATTCAAATATGTCCCTGTATTCAAGATGGTACTTTGTATATTGAAAACCTGCCTTTGTACTTTCCCAGTGATTTTAGTTTGCAGCAGATACAAGCTACAATGCTTTGTAAATTTGTTTTAAGAGAGAGAGAGAGAGCGCCACTGGGAACCCTGTGTGAGCGTGCTAGATATAATAAATAAATATGATTTTTAAAAATATTGGCTTTATTTCCAAACGTTTTTCACAAAACATGTTCTTAAGGTGATGGTATTTACTGCACTATTTCATCCCTGATATAAATGAATTATGTCCTTAGTCTCTTACTTAAATGGTGGTGGTGTTAATTAGGATTTTTCTACTGTTTTGAGTTTTGTTTATGTGCTTGTCAGCAGATAATAGCATAAACCGCTGAGGAGATCTCCTGACAGCTTTGCTGATTGTGTCAGAATTTTGGCAGAGAGATTGCCCAGAGCTGCAGGGAGAACCTGTAAGCACCGAATATAGATACAGAATTTGATTCTAGCAAATTCATAGCATATATATATGCTACTTATTTGCTAGAATCATTGTTAATATGAGTCACTCATGTTTCTATGAGGCCTGTTGGTAGTGGTGACATTTTAATACACTAGACTTCATGGTTCTCCTTAGTGTGAAATGAAGGCACACAAGAGTCCACGGGGTGCACAGATGGAGCATGCCTCAGGTCTAGCTGCTGTTGTGTTACTATCCTTCTGGGTCATGCTCCAGGTGGGCTATAAAATTCAAATTCCATAAGGAGATGTAGAGGACATCACACCATGGTATATATACAGCATGAGAAAGAAAGTTCATTCATACAAACAAACAAACAAACAAACAAACAAACAAACAAACAGGAAACCATAAGGGCTTCTATCATAGTTCCCAAACATTTCCCCAACGCATCTGTCTTAATTATTTATCTAATGATACTAACATCATCATTAAACCTGCTGATAAAGGAGGGGGAATTGCCATCATGAATAGACAGGATTATGTGGATTAGGCTACTCGCCAACTTTCTGATTCTCGATTTTATATTAAAATTACTAAAGATCCTACCGACTCTATAACCACCCTTTTAAAAACTGTGTTGCAACATGCATACACCATGGGTTTCATTGATAAACACACATTTGAATTTCTTCTGCAACCTTATGCCCACATACCTATTTTCTACTGTTTACCTAAGATTAATAAGAATTTAAGGTCTCCCCCAAGTAGACCACCAGTGTGGTGTAGTGGTTAAGAGCGGTAGTCTCGTAATCTGGGGAACCGGGTTCACGTCTCCGCTCCTCCACATGCAGCTGCTGGGTGACCTTGGGCTAGTCACACTTCTCTGAAGTCTCTCAGCCCCACTCACCTCACAGAGTGTTTGTTGTGGGAGAGGAAGGGGAAGGAGAATGTTAGCCGCTTTGAGACTCTTTAAAGGGAGTGAAAGGCGGGATATCAAATCCAAACTCTTCTTCTTCTCTACTTCTGGTTCCATCCTGGAACCCGTGGCCAAATTTCTAGATTATTTCTTACAACCCTTCTTTGTTTCCAAACATTTTCCTTAAGTGATGTTGACTTCAAACAGGTCCCTCCACTCCTGCACTGGCACAACACAGATTTACAAAAAAAAAGAAGTCATTGTAATTGTGGCTCATGTAACCTTCTAGTGATGTGAGAAGACCCTGGAAGTAGGCACCAGGAAGAAGCCATGGGCATTGGAGTACATAAAGGCTGGATCCAGGACTAAGAGTAGGTGGCAAGGAATCAAGCATTTTCTCTACTCCAATGAGGACTGAGATGTGGTCCTCAAACTGTTGCTAAACTATCTTCCATCGTCCACGTACATTGCTGGCTCAAGTTAATGGGAGTTGTTGATCAGCAAAATCTGGATGGCCAGAAATTTGCCACCCCAATTATTCAAATTGTAACGATCCCAATTATCCTGTGCTTCATGCACGGCCATTTCTGCAGGTTGAATTGATAAGCTAGAGATGCATCTTTAAAACTGCACTGAAATGATTTTTAAAGGACATTGGTCCAACCACGATGCTGTCAGTGATGTGGTGCTAAGGGGACTTCTTATCACTTACGGTGGGGATGCCCAGTAATGCAGGCATTTTGGGGACTGGGGTCCTCAGACGTATTCAGAATGGCTTGTGAGCCCATGGATTTCTCACCCCAGTTGTTTTTCCTGCCCCTCTTTTGAAGGCTTGAATGCAAGAATAAGGATTTACTGGCTATTTTTTTAGTAGCTGCTCAACGATCTGTAGCTGAAACCTCACAAGGATTATCCCTGGATTTATCATATAAAATGTCTGGCGACTGGCTGTCACTGAGAATATAACACATAATGTAAAAGTGATAAAAGGAAAGGAGAAAGCGGACATTTTTTTCCTGCAATATGGTGGCCATTTATTCAATATACAAATGAAACTGGTCTTAAAGATATACTCTCTATAGCATCTTTGCATATAAAACTATATTTGGCTTGAACTATATTCTTTCCTGGGAATGATTATTGGTGACTGGGGGAAGGAGCTTTTATGCTGCCCCCAGGACATTATATGCTGGACATTTGGATGGAGTAATTGGAATAATTAATGTTAATGTACAACATAATACCCATTATAGGGGTGAGTTTTATAGGGGTGAGAGTTGTTCTATTTATTATTATGTGTGTATATATTTGATAGATGATAGATAGACAGATGATAGATCTTGCCCACAAAAGCTAGGAAAGTATCTAAAGCAATCTAAAAAGTGTTGATAAACTATCTGATGTGTATGTTTCCATGGCATCTGTCTAAATGTAAAGGGTTCATAATTAAATTGTACTTGCGTGCTGAGGTCCCCCAAAACCCCTACCCCAATAACTCACACATCACACATAATTTTTGTTTAAGGTTTTTGGCATACTTTTGGCCACAACTTTATTTTCATACAAATTGAGAGTGGTTGCTTAGGCATTGGTTATGACTATCTGTCCCCCCCGCCTTGGGGACAGCGCTGACTCCCGTGAGTCAGCGTGTGGAGGAACAAGACCAGGGACAGCTGGGACTGCGACACAGACCCTCAGCTATTCCCTGCTTGTTCCTTGGGAACTTACACGGCCCGCACCCTGCTCCAAGGGTTTGGACGAAGGGATGGTAAGCCCCAGAATTCCTTTAACGGAATACCCGTCAGCAGCAGCATTGGAGGGGCAGGCACAGCCAATCCATACCCCTCCACCAACCAATTTAACCAATGCCTAACCGCCAACCTTACAAGTTGTGACGATTTGCTAAGCAGTAGGCAAAACCCAAAAGGCACACACTAATCAGCCAATTGGAAAAATTCCTACTGGGCCCCCGCACCAAGGCGAACGACCCCATGACAGGCAGAGCAAGGTCAAGGCGCAAGCCCAAGCAAGGGTGGGCGGGCGGGAGATCCGATGTCCACAGCGAAAGAGAAAGAGAAAGCTGTGGACCTTGCTTAAATAACCACTGATCCCACCCCTAAATTGGCAACATCAAATTTACCCCAGTAACACCATCCTCCAATCTGCTCCAGGCCCCTTGAATCTAATACTGCCTGGCAACCAAGTGGAGTTTTGTTCGGCCCCATCCGCAACACGTGCTCTCTTTTAGTGAGAACACGCTTTGCGTGCTGAGGTCCCCCAAAACCCCTACCCCAATAACTCACACATCACACATAATTTTTGTTTAAGGTTTTTGGCATACTTTTGGCCACAACTTTATTTTCATACAAATTGAGAGTGGTTGCTTAGGCATTGGTTATGACTATCTGTCCCCCCCGCCTTGGGGACAGCGCTGACTCCCGTGAGTCAGCGTGTGGAGGAACAAGACCAGGGACAGCTGGGACTGCGACACAGACCCTCAGCTATTCCCTGCTTGTTCCTTGGGAACTTACACGGCCCGCACCCTGCTCCAAGGGTTTGGACGAAGGGATGGTAAGCCCCAGAATTCCTTTAACGGAATACCCGTCAGCAGCAGCATTGGAGGGGCAGGCACAGCCAATCCATACCCCTCCACCAACCAATTTAACCAATGCCTAACCGCCACAGAGCCTTAGCTCACCGCCAAACCACTCACAAATGCAACCCTTCCTTCAATCCCAAAGCAACCATAGCCAACCAGGTGTCGTTCCCTATAGGGGAAATATTCACCCTAAAGCTGGCAGCAGCCTTGAAGGTAATCACAGGGTGCAAAATCATGGAACCACCTGAAGCAAAGCCTATTTTACTTTATTATTTTAATTATTATTTTATTTTATTTTATTTTACACTTCCTTATTAACATGCTTCCCGGCCTCTTTGGTGGTAGTTTGTCTAGGCACTGGTTCCTGACTAGCTGCACCTGACCTCAGCAGGGCAGCACTGACGACTGGGCCCCACCATATCGTCAGTACCAGCAACATTGTGGGGGACAAATGAATCCCAAGGCAATCGCATCCCGCCAGGTGTCGTTCCCCATAGGGGAAAGATGCACCCCCCATCTGCCCCAAAGAGGGGAACAGTCTTGAAGAAAATAGCAGGGTGCAATATCACAGAACCACCTAAAGCAAGGACCTATTTTATTTTATTTGTTATTTTATTTTATTTTATATGTTATTTTATTTTATTTGATTTACTTTATTTATTTTATTTTCCACCGCCATATTAACATGCTTTCTGGCCTGCTTGGTGGTAGTTTGTCTAGGCATTGGTTCCCGACTAGCTGCACCTCACCTCAGCAGGGCAGCACTGACGACTGGGCCCCACCATATCGTCAGTACAAGTAAACAGCGTGGGGGAGCAATGAACCAGGATCAGACTCAAGCTCACCCCAAATGCTCCCAGGGACTCTTGCGTGGCCCTACCCCTCGAAAGGGGTTGACAAAGCATGGCAAATCCTTGGTTTCCTTTAATGGAATATCTTTGCGCATTGGAGGGGACAGGTGCTCCAACCCCCCCTCCAGACCACCTTGAACCAAATGCCTTAAATTATTTTGAGTCCAGGGAGAGCTGCCATCAACTCAATCCAAGCCCTCTTGCATGCAGGAATGCAGACTTATGCTGGAGGAAGACAGCAAATCATTCTTGCCCAGCTGTACCACCAGCCCTGCGGGAGGACCTGCACAGGTCACACTCGACCGCACCAAAGGAAGGACCTCCTCCCAAAGCATTCCCCATCTGGACATCCAGTATATGTCCACATGGGCAGGAAGACTGAGATGGCGCCCCAGTCCAGACTTGTCAGCGCGCTTGCCAGCCCAGTGTACAATGCTGTGGCCCAAATGTGCACCGCTGCTCCTATGAGAAAAGGAAATAACAGACAAGCATCAGCACAGACATCATTGTGACACTTCCTGATATAACCCTTGTCAGCGTCAGACTTCCAATGACCCGTATTCACAATCCTGTCTACTGACAGGCCCCCAGTGTGCAGCCGTTGCCGCAGCCCTATTCGGAAGGAATGAGGCGTGTTCAGTGGTAGGCAAGCCGCAGGCCGTGATAACTGGTGCACGATGTAAGCACATTAATGCCTGGCTAATGGGAACCCATTTTCATGCACTAGGAGTGGGCCAGCCCCCAGGGGAATGAAAAGCCAATTTTTTCTGGTATCCATAACCGTGCAAGGGCCCTCCTCATCTGTAATGGGAAGCCTGATTGTGGCACTCCTGCCCACTAAGTCTGTTTTAGAGTTCCCAACTCTAATGACAAGCTCCAAAGCAGATAAGGAAAAGTCCTGAAGCAATAAGCCTCCAGACTCTCAGCCCTGTGCTGGCTCCAACAACCATTTCCCCAACCCTCAGTGCCCAAAATGCAATGGAATACTGAAAGGAGTCTCGCCTTGATCTTTTACCAGCAGACAAGTTTTAACTTGTTGCAGATCCTGCCTAGGTAAAATTGACCGACTTCCTGCCCACTGTCCTATGAGGTTGGAGCCTATTCCAACCTTCCAAGGCCCTGCACATTACAAACTTTATGCAAGGGTCTCTGAAAAATAAAGCTTCAGTATAACAGACATTGCAGCGGACTGAATTCTTATAGTTATAGCCGCATGCCCAATCTGCGGCAGGTGGACCAAATACTGCAGGAACTGCTCAGAGGATGGGGGCCAGTTCATCTGAATGGCCGAGGACTGCCAGCTTAAGGCTAAGAAATCCATCCAGGCCTTCCCATAAGAGCTAAAAGCAGAAGGGGAAATGGAAGCTGCTGCTCTCTGTAATTACTAATTGTTGTCAAAATGCCACAGGTGGTCTGGAAAAGTCTGGCAATAGCTGAGTCTGGAGCCCAGGATCTGAAGCGCTCCATCTGAAAATGGGATAGAGTGTCAGAGACATCATTAGAGGATCCCGTAATCAGGAGAGCAGAAAGCACAATATTAAACCTTAAGCGGTGCAGCTCAAAAGCATGAGCGGAGGGGCGGAGACTCTGCTGGAGCGTGAGAACTGTTTAGCCAAGACGCTCACCACTACCTGGTTATCAGACCAAAAGCAGATCCGATGGTCACTGAACTCCTCGGGCCACATGTGAACGGCTACTACAATGGGGAAAACTCAAAAGTTAGGTCACATGATTGCCTCACCATACCGGGCTTGAGGCCATGGCTTTGCACACCAGCAGCCCCTGAAATAAAAAACCAAAGGGCAAAGATCCAGCAGCATCAGCATGAACCTGAAAAATCCCTGTGCAAATATCCTGCCATGGCCAACTACTATTGCATACATATAGGAATTGCAACCATTGCATGAGATCCCATTGCATGAGAAAGGTAAGGGGACCTCAGGCCGCAGGCAGCCTGGCCTAGTGGGAAGGGAAGGGGCGGCCTGGGGCAACCACTCTGCATGCAAGATTAATTAAGTGACCCAGCAAGATCGGATCTGATGAAGCATCACTTGCTACAGAGGAAGTATTACAAAATAACTTCCTTCAAGGCAGACAGCTTCTCCATAGGCAAGTGGTATGTTTTAGCAACGATATCCAACTGGATCCCTAAATAAAATGGGAATATGGGCAAAAAGTATTGAGGTATTGCTTGCCAGCTTCCAGCCCTGCTTGGGCAGGGGGCATCTTGTGCTGCCATCATAATACGTAAATTTACAGGGCCGACGCTGGCCAGAACCGCTAAAAAAGTCCCGACAAAACTGCCGCCGTGCCAGCTTCCTTTTCAGACACACACTGTGCAATGCAAAAACACACTCCGTGCAGTGCTCACACAATCCATGCAATGCAACTATACTCCGTGCGATGCAGCTACACACTCCGTTCAATGCAACTACACACTCAGTGCAAAAAAGCACTCCGTGCAATGCAAAAACGCACTCCATGCAATGCAACTACCCTCCATGCAATGCAACTACCCACTCTGTGCAATGCAACTACACAGTCCATGCAATGCAACTACACACTTCATGCAATGCAACTACACACTCCGTGCAATGCAAAAACGCACTCCGTGCAATGCAACTACCCTCCATGCAATGCAACTACACACTCCGTGCACTGCACACACCCTCTGTTCAATGCAACTACACACTCCGTGCAATGCACTCTCTGTGCAATGCAAAAAAAAACAAACAAAAAAAACAAAAACCAAACCACACACACTCTGTGCAAATGCCACTACACCCTCCGTGCAATGCACACACACTCTGTGCAATGCACACACACCCTCTGTGCAATGCACTCACACCCTCTGTGCAATGCACACAACCTCTGTGCAATGCAAATGCAAATCTCTCACGCAATGCAATGCAAATGCAGCCCGTGCAGCGCTGTGTCCTGCAACGCACAGAGCAAACTGCAGTGTGGGCACACAAAGGTGCTTTCTCCCGCTTGCATATTGCAAACGTGGCGCCTGTTACATCCCTCGCAGTGAGGGAACCACCAAAAGGCCCTCGACACTGGACCTAAGTGTCCAGGTAGAGCAATGGGGGAGCATGCAGCTGTCCCATATAGGGACCAATCCTGCAACCTAGGCATTACCGGCACTATGCGCTGCCCAGCTGAGTTATCCAGGATGATCCCTAAAGACCCGGGACAGCCTCACCCTGACCCCTGTAGAGGTCCAAGGTGATGTCTGAATCATGATCCCTGCTCCTCTTTGCCCTCCTCCTGGATTGCAGCCTTCGAAGATGCTTCCTTCTGGAAGAAGACACCTGGGGCGTCCACAAGTCATCCCCTGCAGGAGAGGCAAGCTCTTGAGGAATTTGCAAAAGCCCAGTCATAGTCCGCAAAAACTAAACAATGTAAGGAACTGGTGAAACCAATGCTTCATGGACCACATGGGGACACTATTCAGGCCGGAAACACTTCCAGGCCATCGAATTCTAGGGCAAAGCCCTAGGGTCACCTGCTAGGCCAGGTATAAATGTTTCCAGTGAAATAGCAGAGTTGAGGCAGCCCACAGCTTGTCCAGGTACCCCTGCTTGCCCTTTTAGAGGGAAGCACCCCTTCAAGAAACCCAAAGTTCTTTTATCACAAATGGGCCGAACTACCCAGCAACAGAATAGCCCAAAAGGAGCAGTTTGTTTTGTTTTGTTATAACAATGGCTAAGAGGGGGATATGAACCCTGTCTCCCAGGTCCTAGTCCTACACTTTAGCCACTAAACCACAATGGCTCGCCTCTAAAATGGCAGTCGCCACTATCAGGGCAAAACAAACTTAAAGAAAATAAACTTGTTCAGAAACAGCATAGTTCAAGAGCATATACAGAGTGCTCATAGTCATTGGAGGCACAGAGAGCCTCTGCCGCCCTCTGTCTGCCTCAGATATACATTAGCAGCAACTGAGCCTGCAAGCAGGTACATTCTTATAGAGAGGTCAGAGACTTAACAATTAACTGCTACCTGTAGCATACTTAGGCTCGGAAGTTATGCCCAGGCCGAATAGGGCTCCATGCCTCTGCTCTTGAGAATCTTAGTCTCATAGCGATATTAAAGGAACTCAAAATAGTGCTCCCGCCCAAGGCTAGATTAAAATTTGGCCAACAGCGCTGCACACACTCAAATAAAGCCAACCTTCGGGGGTGCTATAAACGAAAGTGATTCCAGCTAAGCTGGGAACAGCCCTGACTAGCCCCACAATTTACAACAGGAGAAATGGGGTAAACCTTTTTGCGAAAGAAAGGCAAGCCACAGATACAGGGAGAATCTTCCAACAGGGCAGGGTAAGGGGTGGGGTGGGAAATTGAACAGGAAAAAGGGGAATTAAATTATTTAAGGGACTAAAGAGGATTAAAAGAAGGGAGAAATAAAGAAATGTAACCAGACAATGAGAAGTTTGCATCACTGTCCTCCAGACAGTCCAAGTGCTCCATGTGATCCGATGTCCACAGCGAAAGAGAAAGAGAAAGCTGTGGACCTTGCTTAAATAACCACTGATCCCACCCCTAAATTGGCAACATCAAATTTACCCCAGTAACACCATCCTCCAATCTGCTCCAGGCCCCTTGAATCTAATACTGCCTGGCAACCAAGTGGAGTTTTGTTCGGCCCCATCCGCAACACGTGCTCTCTTTTAGTGAGAACACGCTTTGTCAGTCACAAAATTCTTCACTGTGACTTGGCATCAGATAAAATGGAGCATGGAGTTCGCAACAGATGCCAGAGCAGATGCCTGTATTATAACAGTATATTTTAATCAGCTGGAAGTATGCATATTTTTCTACTTTGGAGGAGGATGGGGAGGTGAGGTAAGCCTACTGTTGCATACAGCAGACGTTTTTAAAACTGTTACAGTGAAATTCTTCTGTCAAGAAAAAGACACCTGTATATGCATCTCTAGGGGACACTGAGCTAATACAAGGACAGAAAAGTCCTGTTGCTCATAGGACAATGAAAACTAAAAAGTTACTTCCAAATAAGCGATTGGCCTCTATCCAGAGATTGTGCTTAAATCCCATTTTAACACCCCCCCCCCGATAATCCCTACATGAATAAAAAGTGCAATACATGAAACTATTATAAAACAGTGGTACCTCGAGTTACAAACTTAATTCGTTCCAGAAGTCCATTCTTAACCCGAAACCGTTCTTAACCTGAGGTGTGCTTTCGCTAATGAGGCCTTCTGCTGCCACTGTGCCACCTGTGTGCGATTTCTGTTCTCAACCTGAGGTACTACTTCCGGGTTAGCAGAGTTTGTAACACGAGGGGTTTGTAACCTGAAGCGTTTGTAACCCGAGGTACCACTGTAAAGCAAAGGGATTATAAGGCTATTGACTGGAATTTATGGGTGCTATTCATCTAAGTTTTACTCAGATAAGGTTCATTAAAATTAATGAACATGCCTAAGTTAGTCTAAGGTACTCGGGTAGCGCTGTGGGTTAAACCACAGAGCCTAGGACTTGCCGATCATAAGGTCGGCAGTTCGAATCCCCACGACAGGGTGAGCTCTCGTTGCTCGGTCCCTGCTCCTGCCAACCTAGCAGTTCGAAAGCACGTCAAACTGCAAGTAAATAGGTACCACTCCGGTGGGAAGGTAAATGGCATTTCTGTGCGCTGCTCTGGTTTGCCAGAAGCGGCTTAGTCATGCTGGCCACATGACCACTATACGCCGGCTCCCTCGGCCAGTAAAGCGAGATGAGCGCCGCAACCCCAGAGTTGTCCGCGACTGGACCTAATGGTCGGGGTCCCTTTACCTTTAAGTTAGTCTACTACAGTGGTACCTCATGTTAAGAACTTAATTCGTTCTGGAGGTCTGTTCTTAACCTAAAATTGTTCTTAACCTGAAGCACCACTTTAGCTAATGGGGCCTCCTGCTGCTGCCACGCTGCCATTCTCATCCTGAAGCAAAGTTCTTAACCCGAGGTACTATTTCTGGGTTAGTGGAGTCTGTAACCTGAAGCATATGTAACCTGAAGCGTAGGTGAGCCAAGGTACCACTGTATATATTTTGGGAAGTCTGCTATGCATTTGGATACATCTCCAGATTATCATAACCAAATTTTGCTCTTCTGTTGTATGACAGTTTAGTATGGTATCCCAGATTAAGTCCTGTTGAAATCAGCAGGACAAGTTCCTCACAACAAATAACTCCCATTGCATTTTAATGGTGCTTTCTCGAGATATAACGGGACTTTTCTCCAGAAGTGGTGATGGAGCTTTAGCAAGATGAGTTCCAGGGTTGTGATACAGCCATTGGGAACACCTTCCTCTGTGCTGTCATTGTGTTTAATTCGGTAGGCTATTGCTGTAGGCAAGCATCCCTGTTTGGTTGATATGAAGAATGAACATGAAATGTAAGTGTGGATGAAGTCCCTAAAGTATATAGTCTCTAAATGGATATTTGGAATGTTCTAGCTCGGGGCCATAATTTTTTTTGGAATTGCAGATAAGACAAGAGAGAGCCAATGCAAACATTTAATGAAGATGCAACAATGGGAACAGACTGTCACATTCTGCAAAAGCTGACCATAAGACGCACCTAGGTTTTAGGGAGGAAAACAAGAAAGCAACGCAAAGCCTCTTGAGTGCAGCGGGAGCGCTCCTCCCACTGCACTCAGGAGGCTTTGTGTTGCTTTCGCTGAAGCCAGGAGAGCAAGAGGGATCGGTGCGCACTGATCCCTCTTGCTCTCCTGGCTTCAGCGATAGCTGTGCAGCCTGCATTCGCTCCACAAGACGCACACACATTTCCCCTTACTTTTTAGGAGGGGGAAAGTGCGTCTTATAGAGCGAAAAATACGGTGCCTGCCGTTCATCCTTGGCTCTTAAAAAAAGAGAAATGTTTCTTTTTAAAAGTCTTTGTATTGGCCTGCCACCTGAAGAGAAAATGGGGAGAGTTCTTCATGACAAAGCCTTCTCTTGTTGCCACCCCACTGAGGGACCTCATGCTCACAGCAGTAGTTAATGTGGTTCCCCCCAGATGTTATTGGACTCCAACTCCTCTCAGCCCCAGCCAGCATGGCCCATAATCAGAAGTGCCCCACGTTAACCACCATTGATCATTCATATATATATATATATATATATATATATATATATATATATATATATATAATATCTCACACAAATGAGTCACTTTGTGCTTAAAAAAAAATCGCATGGCTTGGGACTAGTGGGAGTCTTTCTAGATTTTAAAGAAAAGGGCATGACTAAGAATTTGACTGGCTTGCAGCCAGAGAGAGCGGCACGTCAAAGGACTAAGTCTCCCTGTCCTTTATTCTATCAGCGGCCTTGATGCTTCTTCTCATATTTGATGAGTCAGGTCTTACGAACTGACCTCTGCCCAGGATGGGGGAGGAAAAGGCAAGGAACCATATGCACAGGCGAAAGGAGCGAAAAATATAACTTGCGGTGTTGCTTTAGTATCTTTGATGATTAAAAAATAACGACCTTCAAGAGCTTTTGTATTCTTCCAGAAGAAAGCTCAAAATTTTCCATATACAGTTGTACCTTGGTTTTCAAAAAGCTTAGCTCTCGAACGTTTTGGCTCCCGAACACCACAAGCCCAGAAGTGACTGTTCCGGTTTGCAAACTATTTTTGGAAGCTGAATGTCCAACGGGGCTTCCATGGCTTCCAATTGGCTGCAGGAGCTTCCTGCAGCCAATCAGAAGCCACGCTTTGGTTTCCAAACGTTTTGGAAGTCAAACGGACGTCCGGAAGGGAATCCGTTTGACTTCCATGGTACGACTTCACAGTTGTTAATAAATTTGCACAAATGAGTCCCCCTACTGCTTAGAAAGAAAAGCCAAAGAGACCCAGCTGGCCTGTTTCTTATAATAAGCAGAGGGTGTCGTGTTTAAAAATACAATGCAATTAGCAGCACATCACAATGCAGCCCACATGGGTGAAACTGCCAGGCCTTGACTATGTAGAACCTTACAATGTATGGCTCCAGCTATCCAATTACCCTAGAGAGAAATCTAGCTCTAGGCATCCAGTGACACTTCACTATAGATTTTTAGAATAGAATCATAGGATTTTAGAGATGGAAGGTACTTCAGAGGTCATTGAGTTCAACCTCCTGCTCAGGCAGGAATTTTTAACTATAACCAGTATGGGGAACCTTTAGGCCTCCAGATTTTGCTGAACTGCATTGGCTAGTGTGGTGTAGTGGTTAAGAGCGGTGGACTCGTAATCTGGGGAACCGGGTTCGCCTCTCCACTCCTCCACATTCAGCTGCTGGGTGACCTTGGGCCAGTCACACTTCTTTGAAGACTCTCAGCCCCTCTCACCTCACAGAGTGTTTGTTGTGGGGGAGGAAGGGAAAGGAGAATGTTAGCCACTTTGAGACTCCTTAGGGTATGATAAAGTGGGATATCAAATCCAAACTCCTCCTCCTCCTCCTCCTCCTCCTCCTCCTCCTCCTCTTCTTCTTCTTCTTCTTCGCTTGCTGAAGCTGATGGGAATTGTAGTCCAGCAACATCTGGAGGGCCAAAGCTCTCCCAGACCTGAACTACAGCATCCCTAACAGATGCTGTCTACCTTCTGCTTAAAGGTAATGTAGCCAAGCATAAAGTGATGCATGTTGGGGCAAAAAATAGATATATATTTCACATATATGCTCATGGAGCCTGAGCAGGCAGTGACTGAGACCTTTGGATTGTACTAGATGGCTTGATGAAGACGCTGTCCCAGTGGGTGGCAGCTGTGGAAAAGGCAAATTCCATGCCAGGGATCAGTAGGAAATGAACTGAAAACAAACCTGCTTACATCATAAAGCAGTTATACAGATCTATTGTTGTTGGGACTTGTCTGTCTCGGGAGATAATTATGCGACTTCCGAGCCAAGGAGGTGAGTTACTATGAAGCCTTTAGAAGACATCTGAAAGGCATCCCATTAAAGTCTTTTAATGTTTAATATTTTCCTATGTTTTTATATATGTTGGAAGCCACCCAGAGTGGCTGGAGCAACTCCGTCAGATGGGTGGGGTATAACAAATTATTATTATTATTATTATTATTATTATTATTATTATTATTATTTCCCTGTTTTCATCAGAGAAATATTAGAGGATGTGCAATTGCAACTTTATGCAGTTGGGGAATGAATAAATAAATAAATGGAATAAATGGAAATAATAATGGAAATGAATAAATGGAAAGCAGAGGGAGTCACTCCCCACTCTCAATTTATTTATTTATTTTTCCCGCCTGCTCACGCAGCAGGTTTTCCTTCCTTACTGGGCTGTGGGAAAGTCATGGGCCGTCCCACAACCTTCCCAGAGCCCAGTAAGCAGCCCTCTGCCTTGCAGCCCTCTATGGTTCTGGGGGTTCCTGACTTGGTGTGATTTTGCCTTTGGATGCAGACCCCAGAAACCAAACTCTATGTAAGTAGCAGGCCCACTGCGTTTCAAGTGCTAAGCTTTAGGCTCACACAAGAGCTTACACACATCTAGAGGAACGAGTCCAGATCAATCCCCGCTATTAAAATTTGGGAGTAAGATAAAATAATTGAGTCCTACTGGAATTAATTATTTTACATGCAGCTGAAGCAATAAATATGTACGCACTGGCAAAAGGCAAAAAAAATTATGTATGTGTCCTAAGCATCTGATAGCAACATTTTGGTTTCAACAAATTATAATTCTGTTTCACAAAGTGATGTGGTTAGTTGAAATGGGCATTGTTCATAAGAGGCCCCTGGGCTTGTCAATGAATCATATTGTTTAATTTATGTATTCACTGGATTGAATCGCCAGTTGCATAGAATATGGGGTGTTTGGAATTTAATTGGATTATCTCCTAATATAATTACATTTGCTGATTATAAATGATGATTAAAAACACTCTTAGGAATACTATAAATACCATATTCAGGAAGAATTTAATGATCGCAGGTAGCCCTTGTATATTTACAGTGTGTTGTTCGTGTAATGACTTTAGTTGTTCATTTTCTTCTTTAACTGTGTTCTATTACTCTTTTTCATTTTTTATTGTTTATCCTTATTTTAATAATAATAAAAGTTGCAAATGAAAGAACTGTCATGCGGAACTGTAGAACAGTGTATCAGAGTACATTTCAATTGCTTCTGAAATAAATTCCTGAATTCCCGAGTAAGAAATATAAAACAGTAAGAAATATAAAACTATTTGGAAATAGTCTTGCCAGTCTGGGCTGCTTTATCTTTTTCCAAATGGGTATATCCATCTCTCAAGGTAACTTTGAAATAAGATTGAAGTAGTGCTAACCTTGAACAAAAACATTCCTTACCTTGTATGGCTCAGAGTTTTCACTTGGGGAGATAAATGGATATGGGTGATAATGGAAAGGCATCCACTGTTGAATATTATTGTTATTATTTTAAGAGCTCCCAGAGCGGATAAATGACACAATAAGCACTGACCAGTTACTTGTGTCACAGATAAATGTATTGAGAGTAACTATTTTCCTGCAAAATACCATTGATACTTCCCTTTTTAAAAAAGCTTCCTCATGAAGCGATCGGAACATCTATCTTCAATGACATTGCTCTGCCTTGTGGAATCCAAAAAAGGAGAGTCCACTTTCCTCCATTTTCTGTGAACCCTTCTCACCAAAAAGCTACATTTCTGACAGGTAGTCTATTTCCCTGTTTTCCCTGTTCTGCCAATGGCTGTCATTTGCGGGAATTGCTATGAATCAAAATGATTCTGTTTTCGTAAGACCAATTCACACTGAATATTCATATGTTGATCAGATGTAAAGACCATGCAGCTGGAATTAAGTGACTTAAATTAAAGAACAAAGAAGAACCCTGCTGGACCAGACCAAAGGCCCATGTAGTCTATTAATTTGTTCCCACTGTGGTCAATATGCAGAACATGAGCACAATAACACTCTCTCCACGTGATTCCCAACAACCAGTATTCATCACTGCCCTAGAATATGCTGTACCCAAGTTGTTCAGGGTTTGTATATTAATGCAATACCCTTAACCAGGCTTTCTCAACCTTGGCCCTCCAGATGTTTTGAGACTACAATTCCCATCATCCCTGACCACTGGTCCTGCTAGCTAGGGATCATGGGAGTTGTAGGCCAAAAACATCTGGAGGGGTGAGGTTGAGGAAGCCTGCCCTTGACCCTGGCGGGGCATCACATTGGCACCCAGTGCAGATCTTTCAGCAGAGGTGTCTCATGCTATCAGCCATCTCTACCCATCATCAGTCCAGATACTGCATTCTCCATTAATTGGAGCTTCTGGCCCAAGGGCAGCTCCAGTTCAATGTCACTAATGCATGGGCTACACTGACTATCATGATCCAAAGATGGCCATAGCTGGCATACAAGACAAAGGTGATAAAAGACCTGGGTATCTAATAACAAAGATGGATCGCATGAATTTTCTTTGAAACTGAGGGACACAAGAGAAGGGAACAGTTGATGTTCCGTCTTTTATTGAGTTGTACAGCTTGTGGCATTATCCTGTAATAATATGATCCATCATCCTCATGCCTAGAAACTCTGTGGAAACAACCCTTCACTTTCAATAGCTTTCTATTTCCTCACAATAATGTATGGCAAATATTAGATGTGGTATTTACCTTGTATCTGCACTGCATTATTTGGACAGTGTCTTCTAAAACACAGAGAAGTTCAGGAATGCTGAAGACTAAACAGTATATTTATCTCCAGTGTGCTTTAAGAAGAAGGCCACCTGTAATCATTGTTCCAAGTTGCACGAGAAACAATAAAATAAAATAATAGCCACTGCAGCTTATACATGCAAGTATTTGTACTTGTTTAATGACCTCATTGGATCAAGAATGTAATCTTTAAATCTCTGCTATGTAAACCTCCTGAGTAACCAAGATTAGCCTGTACCCACAGCTCTCTGCCATTACCCCTTGCAACACCAGCAAATATTAGCAAATCAGCACCATTACTAGATATTAAAATATTCAGTGCCAACATAGATGTGGTGCATATTATGCATTTGTGGGGGAAGTGTTATACTGGAATATATTTGGAATACGTGTTTATTAAACGAAAAGTTCAGCAAAAAGTAACTCAGAATATTTCCATGCTCATGGGTTAATTTGAAACTCTGGGAGGAAGCAAACACAGTTTTACAATATTACCTGCAAGCCTTGTTGTTAGACTGAAGAGCCTACAATTGCTACAAAAAGTATAACTGCTTCAACAGTAGCTGTTGTTAATACAACTGAAAACCTAACCTGCTCATTATGTCTTTATGGAAGTTGGTATGATCAAAAGCACAAATTGCACATACAGAGGGTTTGTGCTTTATAGATCTTGACAGGGAGGCAGAAAGTCAGGGGACCTTTTCATATAAAAAAACCCCCAATGTTATTGTCAGGGGTTCAGAGACAGAGGCACAGGTGAGGGGGGAGACGGACAGCGATGGGGAAGAATCCCAGGACAGTGAGGAAGAGGATGACAATGACTTGAGGTCTTCCATGAGTCTCTCAAGTGAATCGGAGGATTCCCAGAAGGGGGCGCCCCTAGTCAGGCCAAGGGGGGTCACAGGGGGGACCTGCCAGGAGCAGGGAAGCAGCAGGGAAACCCCGAGTAGGAGTGGGAGATCGGGGCCGGCTTCCCAGCAGGAACGAAGTGAAGAGAGTGGAGTTCCCAGTGTGACACACGGAGCGGAGCAGGAAGGAGACAGGGGAAGGAGATCGGGGCAGGACGTCCTGCCGGAAGAGGTGGAGAGTAGTACAGGGAGTAGTGTAAGTGTCAAGAGGAAGGTCAGGGGTAGCGAACGCGCGCCAAGTTCAAATGTGGAGGCGCGCGGAAATGGAGAGAGCCCGGAGGAGGAGCCTGGCCCCAAAGCACGAAGGAGGGGGGAACAGGCGTCTGAGGGATCCGCTTCAGGAGAGAGCAGGAGGGAAGCAACCCAGGGGGGCAGGAAGACCCTGCGGAAAAGAAAGGACAGGAAGAGGTGGTCCAGCACAAGCCTCTTAAGCTGGTGTAGGGACGGGACTGATTCAGAGGGGACTTCAAACGTCTAGCCTAAGAGACGCGGGGCTGCGCGCCTCTGTTGTGGAACCGATAATGAACTGCAATAAACATCCTTGTATATAAGAAGAGCCCGGCGTTGGTCTTTTGTGAGCTGAGACCTGAGGCAGCCCTGACAGTTATGTTCCTCAACAGGGCATTTTGTGGAGATATGACAGCTGAGAAGCAATAATAGTGTTAATCTGAATAAACCAGTTCACAACTGAGTAATAAAAAGGATAGTGAATATATATATTTTCTTCTATCTTTCACTGTCAAAAATACTGTAAACAGCATAATCTGTGAAGTATTTCAACCATGATTCTTTATCTGCGCCTGGTTCAACATGAAAATGCACTAAATGTGAGTGAACAAGGCTATATTGTGTCCTTTGGCTTATACTATAGATCAGTTTGCACAGAACTGGTGCAGAATCTGGATGCTGAGTCAGATATATTTCACTCCAGAAGTCCACTCCAGAAGCTAGAATTCAGAAGGCTGGATAAGAATGGAAAACAGAAAAAGTGCTTATTGCTTTTATCAAAAAGAGGCTGAGGAGAATCTGTAGATTATCTGTAAACATACAGATTCTACATGAATCTTGCTGATAAGCTGCTGAAAATTCATCTTTGTGTTTTGTGAGTAGAAGGTGAAGGTGAATGCATCATATTAAACATAGATGTTCAGACTGGACATTGTTTCTAATATTCAAAGCAATAACATTTATTTGCTTATTAAATTTATATCCCGTTCTTTCCTCCTAAAGGAGCCCAGAGTGGCAAAGAACTTTCCAGAGTGGAAAAAATAAACACACATTTAAATCAACTTTAAAACATCTCAAAAGGAATTCCAACACAGATGCAGAATGGGAAAGTTCTCAGCCTAAAAGAGGAAGGTTTGCAGTGGCTACACTGTCCTGTTTTAATGTATGCCACCTTGAGGTCCTTGGAGAAAAAGAGGGCTATAAATTAATTAAATAAAGAAATGCTCATTTAGGGCCAATTCATACTGCTTTGGAGGCTGGTTTTGCCTCCTTTCATCTGAAGTGATGAACTATTGATGTCATGAAGTAGTTGTCATCAGAATAATCTGAATGCTCTGTAACATGAGCTCCTTTTGACAGTTTCATTGTTGGAATGGCTTCCTGCAAATTTACAGAAAGGTAAAGGACCCCTGGAGTCCAGTCGAATTCGACAGTGGGGTGCGGCTCTCATCTCTGCTTTCAGGCTGAGGGAGCCGGCATTTGTCTGCAGACAGCATTCTAGGTCATGTTGTCAGCATGACTAAACTGCTTCTGGCACAACAGGAAACTGTGATGGAAACCAGAGCCCACGAAAACACCGTTTACCTTCCTGCCACAGCAGTACCTATTTATCTACTTGCACTGGTATGCTTTCAAACTGTTAGATTGGCAGGAGCTAGGACAGAGCAACAGGAGCTCACCCCGTCGCGCGGAATCTTACAATCGGCAAGCCCAAGAGGCGTAGTGGTTTAGACCACAGTGCCAGCCACGTCCCATGCAAATTTACAGAGTAACTTGTTGATCAACCAAACTATTCAGCCACTAGAGTGGCATGTGATGAAGCACGCCGTGTTCAAAACATCCAAATATCCACTTGGCATGAAAGCTGATGTTGCACTCATCGTGCTGCTTCTCGTGAGATCAACTTACAAAAACACTGGATGCTCTGAGAGTGTCAGTGCCAAATATTATCTTCTTTTTTTATTAAATAATTTTTATTCATTTTCCAATAAAAATCTTCCAATTATTAACAAACCCAATCAAATTGTATCAAATCACATACAATATCACCAATTATATATTCCAAATTCAAATAATTTCAAAAGGGGGACTCGGATTCCTGGGTTTCGGAGATAATGTCTTTTATTTATTTTCTGCTTTCTTTAGTGCCAAATATTATCTTGACCAAATAAAATCATGGCAACTAGCAGACCAGGTGGTGGTTTTTGCTGTATGCAATCCAAGGAAAGTATATACTCAAGAAAAATGGAAGATTCCCAGAAACATCACTCTCACCGTTTTACTTCAGTGCTGTATGAAAGTGTCTGAATTATAACTCTCACGTTGTTTTTTGCCCATTAAAACTTACTGGAAGGAAGGAAAAGAAGGTCTAAGCAACCAACTGAGTTGCTTTCTTTTTAGTACTCCAAAAGTGTCTGCTTCTTTAGTTAGAAAGTTACTGCTCATGTTTGTACAAAGCCTGTCATACATTTTAAAGCCACATCCTTGGCATTTCCCTGGGGAGCTCCTATAGCTCCTTGACTACTCACTGTTCCATTTCATTGTCATGGAGCCACCATATTCTCAGCCGACAAGATAAGTGGGTTGTCAAAGGAGCAGGACTTCATTATGTAATGTTGGATTTTAAAATACTGGGCTAAATTGTCAGACTGTGTCAGTGAGTGCCTCTCCTTCAGACACCATTTGTTATTTGGGAGCGGTTATTTAGAAAACAGTTCCCATTTCCCCCAACTATTGTTATCAACCCTTTCCCTATACCACAGTGAATTTTTATTTACCTGTTTGTTCAAAAATATGTAGATGACCGGATTGTAGACCGTGCTACTCTTTGCAAGGATGGAAGGAATGATGCTGGCAGAGGCGGTAACTAGGCCGGGCTTCCCAAATGTCGCTATCAGGGCCACGATGCCATAAGGTAGCCAGCAGAGAAGAAAGCAGATGACCATCACAACCACCATGATCAGCACCCGTTGCTCTCTGGTTTGTGCCATCCCTTTGGTGACTCCGCTCACCTGAAATAGAAGAAGCACATTGGATGATGTCCTGCCAGAGCAGAAAGAAAACAGTAATAGACTCATAGAATTGTAGAGTGGGAAGGGACTCCAGGGCTCAGTGGAAGTCCAAGTGAGCCACCTTCACAAAGCCTTGTTGACACTCCTTCACCTTGGTGGGCACAGGTACAAACTATCCTTACACATGTACAACTATTTGTTTGGAAGAATGTACCCTGTGCAGCTCAAGTACAGTGGTACCTTGGTTCTCAAATGCCTTGGCACTCAAACACCTTTCTTCCCAAATGCCAAAAACCTGGAGCTGTTCCCATTTTCAAATGTTTTTTGGAAGCAGAACGTCCAATGCGGCTGTCAGCTATTGTTTCCGGGGCGCCTGCACCAATCACAAGCTATGCCTTGATTTTTGAACAGATTGGAAGTCAAACGGACTTCCGAAATGGATAAAGTTTGGCGCTTTTGTTTTTGCTATATATTTTGCATTTTTGTTTTTGAGGCATTTTTAGTTAATTTGTTTTTGTGACTGTGTGGAACCCAGTTAAGCTATTAATTGAGTGAGTGAGTGAGTGAGTGAGTGACTGCGGAAATGGATAAAAGCCCCCAACAATCCAAACAATAACTATTATCAGTGCAGGTAAGAATTATTTTTTTAAATCATCTACAATACAGTGGTACCTCGGGTTACAGACGTTTCAGGTTACAGACTCCACTAACCCAGAATAGTACCTTGGGTTAAGAACTTTGCTTCAGGATGAGAACAAAAATTGTGTGGCGGTGGCACAACAGCAGCGGGAGGCCCCATTAGCTAAAGTGGTACCTCAGGTTAAGAACAGTTTCAGGTTAAGAACGGACCTCCGGAACAAATTAAGTTCTTAACCCGAGGTACCACTGTACTGTCTTATTTATTTTATATTACAGTACATTGATTACTGCTTTCATTTTATGGATCAATGGTCTCGATAGATAGTAAAATTCATGTTAAATTGCTGTTTTAGGGGTTGTTTTTCAAAGTCCAGAACAAATTAATCTGTTTTGCATTACTTTCTATGGGAAAGTGCGCCTTGGTTTGGAACGCTTTGGTTTTGGAATGGACTTCTGGAATGGATTAAGTTTGAGAACCAAGGTACCACTGTACTGTATTTGTATAAACAGGGGGTTGTTATGGATCCCCAATACCGCACTGATTTTGGTGTTTGCAGCAAAAAGCAAAAGAACTAAAGTAAACACGGTGCTGAAATAAGCAGAAAGGCTTGAACCTCTCCACCCAACCCAGGACCCTGATGTAAATTCACATTGCCCTCTCCATAGGCATCAGATCCATCATTTTGTAAGTAGGGAGGGGTAATCACTTCTCTTCAGCCAATGTGCATAGATCAGCTAAGGAGCATGAGTGTAGAAGAAGAAGAAGAGAAGAGTTTGATATCCCGCTTTATCACTACCCGAAGGAGTCTCAAAGCGGCTAACATTCTCCTTTCCCTTCCTCCCCCACAACAAACACTCTGTGAGGTGAGTGGGGCTGAGAGGCTTCAAAGAAGTGTGACTAGCCCAAGGTCACCCAGCAGCTGCATGTGGAGGAGCGGAGACGCGAACCCGGTTCCCCAGATTACGAGTCTCCCGCTCTTAACCACTACACCACACTGTACTTGTGTGTAGTGTACAAGTGTCTTGTATATGAGGTGGAGTGGGTGGACTGACCTCACTAGGACTAGTCTGCAGCCCTCAGCAGGTTGGCCAAGAGTGAATGATGCCCTTGGCAGTGGATGCTGATCTTTTAGGGCAAATGGGGCACTGCCCCACCAACCTCAGCCTGTTCCACCTACCTGCTCGCCTTGTTGCTTACAATCAGTCATGGGGTGGTTATGGGCTCTGGTTCCACCTACTGTTGGTCTTCTTGCCTTCTGCCCTACCATTCTCAATCATCATCAGCCACCACCACTGGCCTTTGGGCCAAAAGCAAGATTAGCCACCCCTGACGTGGACATAACAGTGAACAAAAGACTGTGATCTTGTACCATCTGCTATTCCCTGTCATGTCAATTTCCTGCTAACAGGGGGGGGGGCAGATTTTGAGGAGCAAAGACCTTGCAAATACATTACAATTCACCCAGTTGGCATTATCACAGCTAAACAGTCCCTAGTAAATATTGGCCTGGATGTTTGAACTCCAGCTGCTCTGAAATGGTGTTTGTTATCTGATCATTTAAAAAAAATAATTCAACATGATCCCAGCATACTCTTTCCATCACAATTGGTCCAACAGTGCAAGAGACATTTGAACCACAGATTAATTTAATAACTCTCATAATTTAAATAAAAGATTTATTTTCTGGGTTTTTTTGTTTTTGGTTATGGAGCACAGAGGCCTTGCTGCAACAGTTTTAAAGCTGTGAGCAATTATTAACTCAATTAGGCTGGCTTTCTCTGTCTGGCAGGCCAGAGTATAATTTGCAGCTGCCATTATTTGGAAGTGAGAGTAATTTGTGCCAAATTTTGTCTGAATGTATTTTTCAGTGCTTAGTCAAAGAGTCACAGAGAGCAATTATTGACTCTGCAGGACCAGAATCACACTGGGGACTCCCCCACCCCACCCCCCATCTAAATACTTTTTTTTAAAAATGCACCTCTGTTAGAACACATAAATGCATACATCAGCATATATACTAATAGCAAACTCAGTCTCCAAAGGCATTTCCTCACATAGCCAAAGCAACACGATTCACAAACAAGCATTGGCATGCTTGGGGTTTGCTGAAGGACAACAAAATATTATGGGGAAAAAGATTTTAATGGATGAGGATCCTCCCCCCCCAAAGCCCAACAAAGACGATGTGTTCTCAGTGGATTTGGGAGAAAAACAGAAAACCACGGATTGGGGTGTTTGGGGAATGCTGGATGGCTGGATGGCTAGAACCCTGAACAGGAACACTTTGCACTGCAGCATTTCACACACAAAGTATACATATGATTGTTAGAATTCCTGCTCCGTGATTGCAGTCATGGGATTGTTGTTTTTCACATGATGGTATATGTTTTGACTCCACAGACTGGGAAGTGACTGAGACAGGATGTTTGTGTTACTGTGTTCCGTGAAGTGGGACTATTGTCCTTCGTTTTTTCTCTTTGCTGTCTGATGCTAGAGAAAGAGGGAGCCATGTTGCAGTGCTCCATGTGTGTTTATATGTAAATAAAGTAGATTAGCCAAAATGCTGAGTTGCTGGGGTTCTGTTACGCAAACTGTGAACACTCTGTGGATCCCTAAATGTGCTGATGTCTGTTGGCATCGGTCGCTGTGATATTCGGGCAGAAGAAAGCTTTTGAAGCTCCCGAACAATCGACCAGGAGGGAGGGAACATGCCAGTCAGGCATGTATCTCTGCCAGGGTCCTACTCGAGTGTAGGACGAGCTTCTGACAATGATACTGTACATCAGAGAAAACCAGAAGGAAGGAGAGGAAACTGGAGGCCATGGGAGATAAGACAGCGCGTGAATCTTTCATCTCATGCCATCTTATCTGGCCCTGAAGAGAAGGGGAAAGCAAAACAGTTCCACAAATACCATACAAAACATGTCAGTAATGCCTGAGTCAGTGTGGTGCAATGGGTTAGAGTGCTGGATTATGCCTTGGAAGACCAGAGTTCAAGTTCCCACTCAGCCAGGATGCTCACTGAGTAACCTTGGACCCATCACTGTCTCTCAGCCTACCCCACCTCGCAGGGTTATTGTGAGGATAAAATGGGGAGGGGAGAACCATACCCGCCACCTTGAACTCCTTGGAGGAAAAGGTGCCATATACAGTGGTACCTCAGGTTACATACACTTCAGGTTACATACACTTCAGGTTACAGACTCCGCTAACCCAGAAATAGTGCTTCAGGTTAAGAACTTTGCTTCAGGATGAGAACAGAAATCAGGCTCCAGCGGCGCAGCAGCAGCAGGAGGCCCCATTAGCTAAAGTGGTGCTTCAGGTTAAGAACAGTTTCAGGTTAAGTACAGACCTCCGGAACGAATTAAGTACTTAACCTGAGGTACCACTGTAAATGTAATAAATATACGGACATGAACACAACTTTTTAATCTCACCCCAACCTAGTACATTTTTAAACAGCTGAAGGCAAGTGCTTTCAAAAATATTGTTGTGCTCCGTTGTGGTTTTGTTTTGTTGCTGAGTTCCCATGGAACAGCTTTGCCATCCACATTCCAGTCTAGTCTGACATGCCTACAAACCCCACAGGTGAAAAACAAGCCCCACAGAATGTTCATATGAATCAGCCTTTACTCATGGTTACAATTTATTTATTTTTATTACATTCATCTCCCACTTTTCTTCCAAAAGAACTGCCGTTGGCACACATGGTTCTTTCCGCACTTCTTCCCTATATCTTATCCTCACAACTATCCTGTGAGGCAAGCCCAAAGTCAACTAATGACTATGTGGGGACCTGAACCCGAGTCTATCAGGTCCTAATCTGACTCTCTTAACCACTACAACATATTGAAACTAGTGGGGCAGCTGTCTTAATCTCATTTTTAACAGAGGTGTATGAAGTGGACGTTATACTGTCTACGTTGGAGACAGTAGAAAAACACTGTAGACCCACAGTCTTGCTTTTAATCTAAAGGTTGTTGCTAATCTGAAGAAGCAAATTCATTACTGAAACAAAAAGGCATTTTTACTTCACTTTTATCATTCTCGGAACAAAAATTAAGGGAACAGTAAAATGTGAAAATCACTTTCTTCCTGAAGAATCAGTTAAAACGTTATTGCCTCCAGGAAGGAAGTTATGGGAACATTCAAGCAAGTTTATAGGGTTTGTTTATTTATCTCATTCGAAAGGGCTCACTCTAACTGACTTTGAAATCTCTGATCCCAAAGATACATGGGAAATTATCAGAAAGACTCTCACAGAAAAAAGTGTTCTCGCCATGCTTGAGGTTGCAAAGCACAGCACTTGCTCTCCTATCCACTTAAATCTCCCTTTGTGTAGAGATTTCCAAAAGGGATACATGACAAATCTGAAGAAACATGAATCATGTAGGCTGTTTATGTTGGCCAGATTCAACATATTTCCCTCGATGGTAGTGAGAGGAAGATACTTAGCTATCCCAGAATCAGAGTGTCTCTGCAAATGCAGAAAACAGGAACCCGATACTCTAGAGCATATATTCTTTTCCTGTGATTTCGGCAATTATGCCAGAAAACAATTATTTGAGGCCCTAAAATTTAATAGACAGATTTTTACACAACCAACTGTTCAGGACCTGCTAGCGGACAGCGATGATCAAATTACATTAATAGCGGCTAAATTTTTAAGTGCTGTCCATGAAGAAAGAATGGGCCATGATAAAGAGACTTAGTGGTTTTTAATGGTAGGTGATGTTGCTGTGTTGTATTATATTATCTTTGTACATCGATTCATTTCTTGGAGTTAAGAATAGGACTAGGATAAATTGTGTTCGTTGAGCCCGTATTTTATACAGTCTGTATATGATGTTTGTTTGTTAATGTGTGGTGTGTTATGCCTAATAAAGGATTTTGAATTTGAATTTACAGTGGTGCCTCGCAAGACGAAAAGAATTCGTTCCATGAGTCTTTTCGTCTTGCGATGTTTTTCGTCTTGCGAAGCACGGTCCGTCGCAACTGCGCCTCTTCAAGCGGCTTAAAAAAAAAAGCGCAAGACGTTTTCGTCTTGCGAAACAAGCCCATAGGGAAATTCGTCTAGCGAAGCAACGCAAAACCGAAAAACCCTTTCGTCTAGCGAGTCTTTTCGTCTTGCGAGGCATTCGTCTTGCGGGGCACCACTGTATTTATCTCACCCATGTTCCTTGCAGAAGATCACCTCAAAGCCCACTGCTGCTGGAATTCCCTGCTCCTCCCTCCTTCACAGGGCCATTTTGTGACCAGCTGCCCTGTGGGAAGGATCCTGATGACATTTTAAATGTTGATACTGATATTGTTTGCTATGATGCTTTTCTTTAATGTAATTCTTTTTTACTTGTAAACAGCCTTGGAAGGATTTATATCTGGCTATAAATAATTGTAATGAATAATTACTCCAACTATGCTTCCAAAGTAGTAAAAAAGAACTGCTGTTTCCAGCTTTTTGAATAATTGAAGACTGCTAACGAATTCATTACATTTTCTAATGAAGCCATTACTTTCTAATGAAGCCCAAACTGGTTTGCTGCTGCAATGGCCCAAATGATTAGAGAAGTTTCTTGAAAAATTTGGCCCGTTGGCCACAAATTTAGGTAATATAATCAGTTTTAACAATGCTAAGAAGGTAGTGATTGTACTGCTTTCACATTAGTGCCAGGCAAACCATTTTTTTCTTTGCTTTTCAGCAAAGGGTAATTTACAACTTCTTGTCCCCAAAAGGCACAGCCCTTAATTTCCTCCATTAGGGTTTCTGTCCATATACTGCTTCTTTCAAGGTGGTAACATATGCAATGGGAAGATACTGGTCGTCATACTCAAAGCCCAAACATTTAGATGGGAGAAAGCCACTGCAAAGTGGTTGGAGGGAGAAGAGGAGGGAATGATCAAGTAATACAACTGAAAGGAAATAAGGAATGAAAATAATATGGTGTTAATTATGTGATTCCTTCTGCTGAGGGGTGGGGTGGAGAATCTGTTTCATCAGTTAAATATTGCAGATAGAGCCCAGAGAGAAGAGAAACCTGATAATATTTTACTAAATAAAATAAAATAAGCAGTGTGTAATTTGAGGAGAAAGGAATGAGAGACTTTGTCTTTCCTAATCAGGACTTGTGCATAGCATGGAGACATCCAGCCAACCATACAAAGGAAAATTTCCTCATAACTACACAACCAATCAGCGCAGGTGCTACCTCAGTAAAGATCATACCACTTTGCCTGGTTACTAAGCAACAACAACACCAAACACCCCTTTGCTAGTTGACTTTAGCTCTAACAGAATGAACCCCTAAAAGGCTAAGTAAATAATCTCTGCTATTGCACTTCCAACAACAGCTTAGTACCACAAGGAGGCAAACCACAGTTTATCAGAAGTAATGTAGAAACAGGGATCCCTCTCCACTTTCCTTCCTAAGTTGCTCACTGCTTTGTTTAACTTAAGTCAAGGTGAAAGCAGAACACCTCACCAAAGTATACCAACTATAGTGCAGTACAGGTGATGATCAGTTTATAGCTTGCAGGTGGTACACTGCACACCTGAAGAATCCACACACTGGATGCTTGAACTGTTAAATGTGCTTCGAAGAAGGAATGCCTAAACCACACTAAGAAGAATTAACTTGCCTGTGCACAAAAGAGAGTATGTTATTTATTCTTCAGTTCAGTGCTATGTTCAGTACTGGGTGATAGTAAGCCACACAAACACTTCAGCTTTGATGACACATTAGTCAGATCTGATACAGCAAGCCGTCTTACTGCAGTAATAGCAGAGTAAATTACTATTGCCCATTGGGTCAGCTGTCTTGTTCTGGAGTTTTATCTGCTGTATGGTTAAAGGTCAGCCATACGCCCTGGGCAGCTTGACATTTAGGCAGACTTTATGTAGCTTTCCAACATGGGTTTCGGTAAAGCTTGTTTGTGACACGGAACTCTCAGTCACAACAGATTTCAAACCACTACCAACATGGTTAAAGGCAAAACCATTAATCCATAGCAGGTCCGTTGAGTGTGTTTCTCCCTCCCTGCCGCTCAGGTCTTACGTAAGGTGCAACTTGTGAGAGAGGCAAAGAGAAAGAGATGATTCAGCCTTAGCATTTCGATGGTGCAGGTGTCAGTCAAAACCCCATATCCCTGCCTGCAGAAGGCAAAGCTAATTGGCATCAGTGGGAACAAGGACCAGAAATTGTATGAGGAATCAGCATTCCATGAAATTGCCATTTGCGAAGCATCACCAGTTTGATAGACCCCAACGTGCAATTCTTAAGTACAGCTGCTATGCCCACCTTTACCACTAGAGGTGGCACCACAAAGTAGGTAGGAAAAACGATTCATGATGTGAAGTTCCTTCAAGCAGTGTTGGATCTTTTAGGGTTGCCATATGTCCTCTTTTTCCAGGACACATCCTCTTTTTCATGGGTATGTAAAATGAGAGTCATCATAGTGATCCATAGTTAAAAGTAGAATTTGGAAAATGTGTCCTCCTTTTTGTGCTTCAAAATATGGCAACCCTAGATATTTTTCTGAGTACTCCACCCCTACAAATTAGATCAGCTCCAAGGCTTTTACCTTTTACTTTACTTAATTTAGCCTGGTTATTGTATGTTTTACTGATGCATACATCCAATTTGTGTGCAGTTGCACACAGAACTGGTTCCTAATAGGAGTTGCCTAAGACCTGCCTCTTCTTCAAAATATACTTATCTAGCCTTCATTCTTTCTTCATACAACGTGACTGACTTTTGCTGCCAATGAGCAGAACTGTGCTACATGCCTATCAACTAAAAATGCTAACATATTTCTAAAGGACGGTGCTATATAACATGTTCTGCCTCATTTGATTAATCTGTTAAACCAAACCCCTATGACACCCATATCATACAACGGAGGTTCACATATAAAATAGGCCCTACTGTCTAGATGAACCTTAGGCTGCTGCCTACTTGCTTTCACGTAGGTTTGTTCTTGTCCTCCCCTCCGCAGACACAGAACCGATGTCCCTTATTACTTAATGCTTCTGTTGTACGCAATACAGGATTTTTCTCACATTACCTGGTGTTTGGTGCATTGAGCACAAGTTCAGTTTATCCATAGGTAGCTTTGCAGAACTCAAGTCACAGATTACTTTCCAAATTAAGTTCCCAAGTGGTCTTATCCAACACCTTGCTGTAATTTCCAGTGGAAACGTTTGAGCACTCCAGTGTGCTTCAATTTATTTTTTTTATATACTCAGCAAACACTTAACAGCACTATTAGCCATGTTCTGAGAAGAGAGAAACAAGACAACAGGGAACACAAATTTAAGGTTGTGCGTAATTGTTTCTAATCCAGGGAGAGCCTAGATTCATTTGAAATGTTCTTTGTTGCCAGTCTATTCTTCTCTCTTCGCTGTTCATGTTAAAGAACCCACACACATAATGCCCCTTCCTGTTTTGTACTCAGCAGTGTTTGCATTTGTTAAAATAACCTTCCCACAAAATTCTTAAAGCAAGGTTGCCGAAACCTTCCGGAACCCTCCTGTGTCACACTAGGCACAGAAAGTTGAATACAGGACGTTTTTCAACTAGCAGCTCACAAGAAAATCCTACTGAGTAAACTACATAAAACTTTCAAGAGACTTGGAGTGGTTTCTTTGAGATCTCCTTCAAGTATCTTCAAAAGCCACAAAAAGTGGGAAACACATTGCAGAAACAGAAACTTTTGTATAAGGAAGCTGCTTTTCAGAAAGACAGAACATTGGTTCAGTATTGTCTACACTGACTGGTAGCAGCCACAATCCAGCATTTCAGACAGGGGGAAATCCCATGCCTACCAGGAATGATACAGGGTTTTCTGTATGCAAGACAGATCTCTATCACTCAGTTGTTCCCTGGTTTACTCCACCAATTGCACTAATTGCTGGAAACCTTGCCAGATGGGCGGAGTATAAATAACTGATGATGATGATGAAACAAAGGCCCGCCCTGTGGAACACCCTCCCCTCAGGTGTCAAAGAGAGAACCAATTACAGTGGTACCTCAGGTTAAGTACTTAATTCGTTCCGGAGGTCTGTACTTAACCTGAAACTGTTCTTAACCTGAAGCACCACTTTAGCTAATGGGGCCTCCTGCTGCCACTGCGCCGCCGGAGCACGATTTCTGTTCTCATCCTGAAGCAAAGTTCTTAACCCGAGGTACTATTTCTGGGTTAGCAGAGTCTGTAACCTGAAGCGTATGTAACCTGAAGCTTATGTAACCCGAGGTACCACTGTACCTTCCATTGGCATCTGAAGGCAGCCCTGTGTTGAGAAGCTGATGTATTGTGTTTCTTTTTATATTCTGTTGGAAGCAGCCCAAGTAGCTGGGGCAACCAAGTCAGATGGGTGGAGTAGGTAATAAATAAATTATTATTATTATTTCACTCTGACACTGTAACTGCTCAGCACACACTCACCCAATACACGAGTGACTGTACAACAAAAATGAAAATGCTCATTCCAAAGATGTTAAGGGATCCACAGTGAGGAAGGGATCAAGGGAGAGGGGAGACCAAATTATGTTATTGTAGAAATGTGGTAACTTTAATGAAATATCAATATCAAATAAAATGTTCAGCATCTTGCAAAGGTATCTGGGAGCAATCTTTCATGAAGCAAATGAGGTGGAATCAAGGAATTATGATGAAGAACGGAGTAGATTGTCCGTTTCTCTTCCCTTTCTCAGCAGCATTTAGAACTGGCAGGCTGCCATTACTTTGTCGATGATTTGACAGGTGTCCAAAACTGGGGCCACCAATCCTCACCAATATTGTAGACTCCAGGCAAAACCCAAGGAAGGCGCAGGTGTTTCACAATGGAACCAAAGAGCAATGGCTATTACTATGAGGAGGAAGTTGTGATCAGTACATTGAACTGATAAGATAAAGGGGTGAGTAGAACTTTTTGAATTGGTGATTGTGTGCACTATCAGGTTAACAAAATAAAGGGGGAGATATGGAAAGAATATGTAGTTGGGGGGGGGGACCTGTTCAAGCTGTTATTCCTTCTGGTAAACTTAGTGGCCATCTGGATTATAAAATGTAGACCATACAGCACTGTGTGAACATTTTACCATACTGTGAGCTGCACACGTTTTAAGGAAATTTGCAGCTAGGTAATGTAAATCAGGGGTGGGGAACCTCTTATCCATTGGCTGAATGTGGACCTCTAGGCCTTTCTGCCTGGCCTTCAAGACTCTTTTCAGGTCAACCCCCTCAATAACCAGTATACCTGAAGGAGCGTCTCCACCTCCATCGTTCTGCCCGAACACTGAGGTCCAGCTCCGAGGGCCTTCTGGCGGTTCCCTCCCTGCGAGGTTACAGGAAACCAGGCAGAGGGCCTTCTCGGTAGTGGCGCCCACCCTGTGGAGTGCCCTTAACCATCCAGGGGTCCTTTACCATTACCCTTTCACCTTTTAGTGCAAGGTCATGCTGAATGCCTCAGGCATCTATCAGAGCAAGGTTTTGAAATGTGCCCAAATGATTTGAAGTTACAGTTGCATTTTGTAATTATGAGTGAGATGAGTTCACAGTTGCATCTAGTTTGGAGAAAGCAACTCTAGTCACAGCCACTCTTTCACTTGACCCATATTTTGATCATATTTTGTACCGTTTAATTCCCCTAGGTCTGAGGACTTGTCTCCTTGTCCCATCTTACCTGCTAAATTCAAACTTATCAGATGCACGAAAAATTTGAAGAGAGATTTTGCTTAACCGAGCTTCAGTTGAGCAGCTAAGATTGGATTTTTGCAAGCCACAGCCATGGAACAATGAAGAAAGCTCTCAGTCTTGGGGAAATTAATTGGTACACAATACTATCAAAATGCAGGTCAAGTAAATGTGTGGATGAACCCCCTGTGATTCAGACTCTGGCCATCAAATTCCTCATTATTTATAAGAAAGGTAGACTAGGGAAATATCACTTTCCAGCACTTTCAGCATAGTAAATTGCTGTTTCTGATACTTTTCTCTGTTCCATTGGACGAATCCACAAAAATAATCATTCTGCTTCTTTGCAGCTTTAGCTTCAGAAATACCTTGCAGCTTCCCCCCAGGCTTAAGTCACCCAGGAAGATACTGAAGGTATAATATCCATTCTGTACTCTGTCAAAGGTAGAGTGTTTAGTCAGTTCTTTCATTTTTTTTCTCCTGAATCTGTTGTGGCTCAGGTTTTATTTTTCTGTTTGTTAAGTTTCTGCCCTACACTTCCTCCCAAAGGAGTCAAGAAGGGCAAACAACAAAGTAGTAAAACAATACAATTAAAATAAAATAAAAATATGTTTAAAACATTGAGAACATATAAAAACTAATCACATTTAAAAGTCACATATGTGCACAGCTGAAGGTTGGTGCAGTAGTATCTTGCATCCATCAAATGACTGGATGAACAAGTATGTTTTTAAGTCCCAAAGCATCACCTGACTGGGAAGAAAGGGAGTGTTAAGAAATGCCAGGAGGTAGCTTGTAAAGATTGCCTTTGTGAGATAGACAAAAACACTGGTGCCATCTCCAGGGGTCCCTGGCTGCCCGGGCACCCACAAACGTTTTGCTGTGGGTGTCCGGCCTCAGCTCCCTGCAGCCTGCAGCTGCCTTACCTCTGGCGCTGCTGTGGTGACTGGGCCAGGGCCCATGCCTCTGCCACAGGGTCTTTGTTGGAGTTCTGTGGCACAGGTGCAGGTCCCAGCCCAGTCACCATGGTAGCGCAGTGAACGTGTTCTGGGCACCCACAGTCTGTGGCCCAAGTCATCACCACTGGACAGAAAAATGGTGGCTGTGTTCGAGCAGAGAGCACTGTCATTGCAAACATGTTGCTGAACTGCTGGCCTGGATTCATAATGTAATTTCAATTCTGAACATTAACTGTGAACAGATTAGGATTTGGTTTGGTTAGTGGTGCTCATTAGAGAAGCTCCTAATTTTGGTGTTATCATCATCATATGTGTTTTCTTCTTCCAGCGAGCTGGATGCTTTTCAACCTCTCTGCTAACACTCGATTCACACTCATTTTTAACCTGCTTTAAGGTAATGCAACCAAAGCCAGCAATTGTCAAATTTCTTCTCATTGTGCATCCTCATAATTGCACAATGTGATCATAATATAACTGGATGTCTGGCTGTGCAGCTCGGCTGGAAAGCAAAATGAGTCCTCAAACTCAAGGTAATGTTCTCCAGAAGGTCTTTAATATGCATTGACAGCATTCTTCAAGCTGTGATTACTATGGGTAAATTCAAAGTGAAGACTCTCTTCTTACTGCTGCAAGATACCTTTGAGTGAGGGGGCAACATGCAGTGGTGAGTGGGCAGTTAGGGGGCACATGTTAGGAAGTGTGGCTAGAACTGGAAGTGTGTGGGGCCTGGGATAGTGGTGGATGGGGCTATTCACACATACATACATTCACTCATTTATGCACCCACATGTACACACTCATGGGGAGGTTAACCTACCAGTACAATACAAATTTTGTATTGTATGGAGAAATTGGATAGAGAGATGTTCTGCTTGCAATACTAAAACATGGGATCATCCAATAAAGCGGAATGTTGGGAGATTCAGGGCAGAGAAAAGGAAGTGCTCCTTCACAAAGCCCATATTCAAACTATAGAATTCACTACCACACAGTTTTAAAAGCTACTTAGGCAGATTCATGGAGGATAAGGCTATCAGCGATAGCAAGCCATGTTAGTCTGTTTACTACCTCCACTGTTGGAGGTGGGATGTTTCCAAATACCACAAATGGGGAGGGTGCTGCTGTGCTCAGGTGCGGCTGAAGGACTTCCCATAGCTATCTGAATTAGCAGAATGCTGAACTAGACAAGCCTTTGTTCTGATTCAGCAGGTTTCTTCTTATGTCCTCATATTGCCTAATTTGCTAAACTGTTCTAAAAGGGAAAAACAGCTGAGCTACTTCCTAATAAGCGCCTCCAACGTTTTATGATACTGAAACATAAATGATGAATGTAAATTAATTCCAGTGGGGTTTTAAAGCACTTGATTATTTTATTGCTTCATTATGACTGACCTTATTTACCTTAAAAATTTCAAGAGCCTTTCATGACTCTACAGACCCTGGGAAGAAAACAGAAGAAAGAGAATTCTAGCAACTCAGACTAACACAAAGTTTGACAAAGCATCCGCACAAAGGGGAAAAGTCCAGAGTCTGGAAAGTAAGATTCACCCCTGGTAAATAGAGATAGCTGAATTATAAAAGGTAAAGGACCCCTGACAATTAAGTCCAGTCGCAGACGACTCTGGGGTTGCGGCGTTCATCTCGCTTTACAGGCCAAGGGAGTTGGTGTTTGTCCGCAGAAAGTTTTTCTGGGTCATGTGGCCAGCATGACTAAGCAGCTTCTGGCACAACGGAACACTGAAACCAGAGCAGCGCACGGAAACACCCTTTACCTTCCCACCAAAGCAGTACCTATTCATCTACTTGCACTTTGACGTGCTTTCGAACTGCTAGGTTGGCAGGAGCTGGGACCGAGCAACGGGAGCTCACCCCATCACAGGGATTCGAACCGCCGACCTTCTGATCGGCAAGCCCAAGAGGCTCAGTGGTTTAGACCACAGCACCACCCACGTCCTCCAGCTGAATTATAGGCAACCTGAAAAGAAAGAAAGAAACCTCAGGAAGAAATGCCAACAAGCCCGCCAAGTTTTGCAGGCTGTGCTACCAGGCTGACTCTGGGCTGCTGAGGCTGCCGCTGCCACGTTTCCCGGGGATTTGCAAATCTGGGGACATTCCGGGGGTAGAATTTGGGAACCGGGGACGTCTGGTAACCCTAAGCTATCAGCCAGTAGGACTACTTAAAGTTGGTCAACACTGCAGGCCAGGAGGGGGGCTCTGATAGTGATCCATAGCATGGCAACTGCAGGTTGCCACAAGCAGGCCCCTTTTGCTATCTGTGAACCCTGGAGGATATGGGATTGTGTTTCCCATTTTCCCGTAAAGCAGCAGAACAATTTCAATTCTAACTAGTGCATGCAAGCTTAGTGCAGATTTTCTCCTGGAGACCTGGCATGTGCTACAGATTTATTGGCCAGCGTTCCAAAGAATCAATCTATTGAGCATTCCTGCGGTTATGCGCCTGCTGTTCCAAAGGCATTCTGGGCCAACATCAAGCAGTGCAGATGTTGGGGGTCTTCTCTAAAGCTCTTCTGAAAGCTCTTCTGAAACTGACTCTCTGCACCACTTCACATTGGCTACAAACAGTACCAAGAAACCTAGGGATTTTAAAAATGTGTTTCATGCAAACCCAAGCATAGGAAAACTGTGTAAATTAGTTTATTGTTTCGGTTTAAGAAAGATTGGGGGGATGAATTGGGGGGGGTATGCAATGAGTTGCTTGGTATTAGTTAACTTTATGCTTTTATTTGCATGAATTTATTGTAGGGTTTACTTAACACATGAAGATACTGTAGTTTTAAACTTTTTTTTTTACTGGTTTCGAGCTGCTTTGAGCCTTCAAAATGATCAGCAATAAAGATAAAGAGGGGAGGGAGGTGAAAGGATTAACTGAAATTGTTAGTATAGGATTTAAGAGATTAACGTTTTTATAAAGATTCTATAAGAAAAGCAGAAAGCAGCAAGAAATATCAAGTAAAAGTATCGGAGAGGAGATCAGTGTAAATAAAAACATGAGACATGGTTTTGTTACATATAATTTTATTTTGGAGTTGTTTGCTGTAAAGCATGTATATTATGTGAATAAAATAATAAAGGATTTGAGAGACAATAAAAAATAAAAGATCAGCAATATAATGTGATAAGACTTGTTCAGTGCCGAGGAAATAACAGCACATAGGTTGCTGTTAATGGAGCATTAATCTTGATTTGGTTGGAGTGAGATTAGATGACACTGGCTATTTAATTCTGATGATGTTGCATCAAAGCAAGTGTTATCCTACTCTTTCTACTGCATTTTCACATCACTTTCCTCACCACAAAAACTCAGATCTCTAGAGGAAGTGGCTTTGCTTTGCAAGTGCTGTGAATCATATTTCATAGCGCAACCTGAAATTGCCAGTACAATGGTACCTCGGGTTAAGTACTTAAGTCATTCTGGAGGTCCGTTCTTAACCTGAAACTGTTCTTAACCTGAAGCACCACTTAAGCTAACAGAGCCTCCTGCTGCCGCTGTGCCGCCAGAGCATGTTCTCATCCTGAAGCAAAGTTCTTAACCTGAAGCACTATTTCTGGGTTAGCAGAGTCTGTAACCTGAAGCGTATGTAACCTGAAGTGTATGTAACCCGAGGTACCACTGTACATGACTGACTTCTATCTGAAAACAGTGACAGTTTAGAAGCACCTATAGATGGGTTTTATAAATGTAGAAGCTGTTGAAATGGACAGTATTTTCAGTTGCAGATAAAAGAGTGTCCATTATTGATTGGTATAAAATAACTACAAATGCTCCTTCTGGGTCTTTTCACTCTAAATTGTGGTGGGGTGTTTTTTTTCTTCATCATTTTCTTCAATTTAAAATTGCCCAGTAGCCAATCCAGAACTTGTGGCAAAAAATACAGCCAGTTTCCCCACACACAATACAGAAGATGCACTTAATGCTCACTGTGGGAGCAAGAGAAGTATGATGAAAATAATCCTCTGTCCTAAAACATGCATTACATTTCAGGCTTCCATAGATTCTGCCTGGCTACGCTGGTGCAGTCCCTGAGCAGTCCAGGCAACATCTTAGATCTCCTGGAGATATGGCAGCTTATTTGTGCGAGACCCCAGATCCACAATGTCACATCTGTCCTCACAATGTTCGTTGTGCCCAGGCAGACAAAAACCTCCTGAATCCAGTCCAGTTGAGCTGATCTTCATGTCTATGTGCAGTGCCAGTGCTTCCCATTTTGCTCCACCCTGTCGCCACCACCACCATGCTGACAACCCCACTTCCTCTGCCACGCGTTCAGAAGCAGCACCAGCATCAGCAATTTTCAGCAAGATCCATGGAGGCGCTGACTTGGGGACTTCCACCACCCGAGGCAGCTGCTTCACTCTGCCTCTTGAGTGGGCCGGACCCCTGACCATTAGGTGCAGTCATGGCCGACTCTGGGGTTGCGGCGCTCATCTCACTTTATTGGCTGAGGAAGCCACCATACAGCTTCCGGGTCATGTGACCAGCATGACTAAGCCGCTTCTGGCGAACCAGAGCAGCACACGGAAACGCCGTTTACCTTCCCACCAGAGCGGTACCTATTTATACATACCACACTTTTAATTCAAGAAGGCAGCTTCAAAATGAAGCAGCATAAGAAAACATTTAAGATACTGTAAAATTGCTAAAATATACACTCAGTGGCCTCATTTACACATGCTGAACCATTATTTAGCATGATGCGTATGAGCAGAAATGCACTTTAGCGAGCCTCGGGCTCACCTGTTCCCCTCTCTCCTTTCACTGTCCCACAAGGCTGAGAGGAGTTCAAAAGTTCCTGCTTCCACTCTTAGTCAACCCCAGCTCCTCTTGTTATTTATCATAGAATCATAGAATCATAGAATCATAGAATCATAGAGTTGGAAGAGACCACAAGGGCCATCGAGTCCAACCCCCTGCCAAGCAGGAAACACCATCAGAGCTCTCCTGACATATGGTTGTCAAGCCTCTGCTTAAAGACCTCCAAAGTAGGAGACTCCACCACACTCCTTGGCAGCAAATTCCACTGTCGAACAGCTCTTACTGTCAGGAAGTTCTTCCTAATGTTTAGGTGGAATCTTCTTTCTTGTAGTTTGGATCCATTGCTCCGTGTCCACTTCTCTGGAGCAGCAGAAAACAACCTTTCTCCCTCCTCTATGTGACATCCTTTTATATATTTGAACATGGCTATCATATCACCCCTTAACCTCCTCTTCTCCAGGCTAAACATGCCCAGCTCCCTTAGCCGTTCCTCATAAGGCATCGTTTCCAGGCCTTTGACCATTTTGGTTGCCCTCCTCTGGACACGTTCCAGTTTGTCAGTGTCCTTCTTGAATTGTGGTGCCCAGAACTGGACACAGTACTCCAGGTGTGGTCTGACCACAGCAGAATACAGTGGCACTATTACTTCCCTTGATCTAGATGCTATGCTCCTATTGATGCAGCCCAGAATTGCATTGGCTTTTTTAGCTGCCGCGTCACACTGTTGGCTCATGTCAAGTTTGTGGTCAACCAAGACTCCTAGATCCTTTTCACATGTACTGCTCTCAAGCCAGGTGTCACCCATCTTGTATTTGTGCCTCTCATTTTTTTTGCCCAAGTGCAATACTTTACATTTCTCCCTGTTAAAATTCATCTTGTTTGTTTTTGCCCAGTTCTCTAATCTGTCAATGTCGTTTTGAAGTGTGATCCTGTCCTCTGGGGTGTTAGCCACCCCTCCAAGTTTGGTGTCATCTGCAAATTTGATCAGGATGCCCTTGAGTCCATCATCCAAGTCATTGATAAAGATGTTGAATAAGACCGGGCCCAAGACAGAACCCTGTGGCACTCCACTAGTCACTCTTCTCCAGGATGAAGAGGAACCATTGATGAGCACCCTTTGGGTTCGGTCAGTCAGCCAGTTACAAATCCACTGAGTGGTAGCATAGTCAAGACCGCATTTTACCAGCTTCTTTACAAGAATATCATGGGGCACCTTGTCAAATGCCTTGCTGAAATCAAGGTAGGCTACATCCACTGCGTTCCCTTCATCTACCAGGCTTGTAATTCTGTCAAAAAACGAGATCAGGTTAGTCTGACATGACTTATTTTTCAGAAATCCATGCTGACTATTGGTGATCACAGCATTCCTTTCTAGGTGCTCACAGACTGTTTGCTTAATGATCTGCTCCAGAATCTTCCCTGCTATTGATGTCAGACTGACTGGGCAGTAATTATTTGGGTCCCCTCTTTTCCCCTTTTTGAAAATAGGGACAACATTTGCCCTCCTCCAGTCTGCCGGGACTTCGCCTGTTCTCCAGGAATTCTCAAAGATGACTGCCAGTGGTTCTGAGATCACATCTGCCAGTTCTTTTAATACTCTTGGATGCAGTTCATCTGGCCCTGGAGACTTGAATACATCTAAACTAGCCAAATATTCTTGTACTATCTCCTTAGTTATTCTGGGCTGTGTTTCCTTTGCTGAATCATTTGCTCCAAATTCTTCAGGTCGGGCATTGTTTTCTTTATTGGAGAAGACTGAGGCAAAGAAGGCATTGAGAAGTTCAGCCCTTTCTGTGTCCCCTGTTTGCATTTCACCATCTTCTCCTCTGAGTGACCCCACTGTTTCTTTGTTCTTCCTTTTGCTACGAACATACCCATAAAAGCCTTTTTTGTTGCTTTTAACCTCTCTAGCAAGCCTGAGTTCATTCTGTGCTTTAGCTTTTCTGACTTTGTGTCTACACGTGCTGGCTATTTGTTTGAATTCCTCTTTGGTGGTTTCCCCCCTTTTCCATTTTTTGTACACATCCTTTTTTAATCTTAATTCAGTTAAAAGTTCTTTAGATAGCCACCCTGGCTTCTTTAGGCACCTTCCATGTTTCCGTCTCATTGGTATTGCCTGACGTTGTGCTTTTACTATCTCCCTCTTAACAAACTCCCAGCCATCATGAACTCCCTTTCCTTTTAGTATTACTGTCCATGGGATCTCACCCAGCACTTCCCTAAGTTTTATGAAGTCGGCTTTCTTAAAGTCAAGAAATTGAGTCCTAGTATGCTTGGCTGCTCCTTTCCGCTGTATAGTAAACTTCAGAAGAGCATGATCACTCGCGCCTAATGATCCTTCCACTTCTACCCCACTAACCAGGTCATCAACATTGGTTAGGACCAGATCTAAAATGGCTGTTCCTCTTGTTGCTTCTCCCACTTTCTGGACAATGAAGTTGTCTGCAAGGCCAGTGAGGAATCTGTTTGACCTTATGCTCTTGGCTGAGTTTGACGTCCAACAAATATCCGGGTAATTGAAGTCCCCCATTACTACTATCTCCCTTCCTTTTGCATGCTTGGCCATCTGTTCCAGGAAGGCATCATCTATGTCCTCCGTTTGGCTTGGGGATCTATAGTAAACTCCCACAATAAGGTCTCTGTTATTCTTCTCTCCCTTAATTTTGACCCAAATGCTCTCACTTTGGCTTTGAGGATCTAAATCTTGGATCTCTTCACAGGTATACACATCCCTGACATATAATGCCACTCCTCCTCCTTTCTTGTCTGGTCTGTTTCTCTGAAATAGATTGTATCCCCCCATTATTACATTCCAATCGTGGGACTTATCCCACCAGGTTTCAGTGATGCCTATTATGTCATATTTAGTTTGCTGTACTAAGAGCTCAAGCTCATCTTGTTTATTTCCCATGCTTTGCGCATTAGTGTACAGATATTGAAGTCCATTAATCATTCCCCCGTGTCTCTTATTTAAGGATTTTTTCCTCCCACCACTAGGTCCGCGTGCTGTTTGCTCCATTTGGTCTATGACATCTGGATGATCATCTTCATTAATTGATAGACTCCTACCTTCAGGAGCACTGTCTCCCTCCCCCACATTAGTCAGTTTAAAGCCCTCCTGATGAGGTTTCTGAGATTTTTGGCAAAAACATTTCTCCCAACCGTTGTGAGGTGCAGCCCATCACTTGCCAGAAGTCCATCTTCAAGAAACTGCAGTCCGTGATCTAAGAATCCAAACCGTTCCTGTTTACACCATTTGCGAAGCCAGCTGTTCACTTCCACTATTTTCCCCTCTCTCCCTGGGCCATGTCGTTCAACTGGGAGGACAGATGAGATGACAATTTGTGCATTTAGTTGCTTCAATTTCCTGCCGAGAGCCTCGTAGTCTCTTTTGATCTTCTGGAGGCTATTGCTTGCAGTGTCATTGGTTCCCACATGAACCAAGAGGAAGGGGTATTTGTCAGTGGGTTTTATGATTCCTTGCAGTCGTTCAGTTACATCTTGGATCTTAGCCCCGGGGAGACAGCACACTTCCCGAGACATCTTGTCAGGCCCACAGATCACTGCTTCTGTTCCCCTCAGTAGGGAATCCCCTATCACCACTACACGCCTCCTCTTGGGTTTGGTCGGGGTTCTTCCGTGAGCTGTCCGTTCCAAGGTTGCCTGCACATTCCCTGAGGACTGACTTTGCTGCTCGTCTTCATATACCTGATCGACTGTAATGAGGGAGAGATCCTCAAATGGAGTCTGCTCTTCGTCTTCCATGCTAGGGGAGAGGACCTCAAAGCGATTGTGTATTTCTAAACAATCAGAGTGAACCCTGGGCCTCCTACTTCTTTGAGTCACGTTTCTCCATATATCTGGCTCCTGTGTTGGTGAACTAGACTCCTTCTCAGGGGAGTCCCCTGTCTCCTCCTTGGTGGAGACGGTGTGCTCTGTTGCTTCCAAGAAGAGCTCCAGCTCTCTAATTCTTTGGAGTGTAGCTACACGTTCCTCCAGTTGCTGGACTTTGTCTTTTAAGAGGGCAATCAACATGCAATTGCTGCAGGTAAAGCTGCCTGCAACCTTTGGCAAGATGGCAAACATTGCACAGGAATCGCAGGCGACTGCAGCTGTTCCCTCCCCTTCCATCTTGAGATCGTGTCGTTGGGGGTGGCTACAGAGGTCCTCCATCATAAAAAGCTTGAAGACAGGACAAATAACTTTCCCCCCCCACAAAAACTAGGTCTCCCCCAACAAATGTTTGAGACTAGCTCCCCTAAATCTAAAAGATGGATATAACTGTGCGCGCCACAAGGCGTGCGCCGCTGCCCTGCAAACTCTGATAAGCTCCTCCCACAGCTAATCCCCTGCCTCAACAGAAACCCTGCCCCCTCTGACCTTTACACAGGGAAAACAGCTAATCAGCCACAAAGAAACACACACACACACGAAAACCCTTTTTGCTCCTTCTTCAACTGCTGCCCTGCAAACTCTGATAAGCTCCTCCCACAGCTAATCCCCTGCCTCCTCTGACCTTTACACAGGGAAAACAGCTAATCAGCCACAAAGAAACACACACACACACACACACACACACACACGAAAACCCTTTTTGCTCCTTCTTCAACTGCTGCCCTGAACAGGGAACTGTTTCAAACTTGCTGCACTTAATGGTTCCATTTGCACTACACGTTTAAGCCAGTATCATTCTATTTCAAACACCTTTGTTTCCCCCCAAAGAATCAAGTGAAATGTAGTTTGTTAAAGGTGTTGAGAGTTGTTAGGAGGCTCCTATTTCCCCCATGGAGTTACATTTCCCAGAGAACCGTAATCTCTGTGAGGGGAATAGGGGTCTCCTAGCAACTCTTAGCATCCTTAACAGACTACCATACCAGGATTCCTTGAGGGAAGCTATGATTGTTTGAAGTGGCATGATACCTCTTTAAAAGAATAGTGCAGATGGGGCCAATGATAACCACAGTTTGTTGCTCTTGGCGACATGGAGGGAAATGTTGGGTTGAAGGAGCAAAAAAGCTTTCAAATCCTTCCCAACCTCACAGGAGCATGTGACTCTAAGACTTGCTGTGGATGTTCCATCATATGCCCATTGTGCAGACACAGACAAAATGGCGTAGAATGCACTAAAAAAACCCACTCAGAAACAGCATGTCTATCAACAAAAAGCAGCAGTAAAATCAACCTTGCTGTTCTCTGAAAGCCTGGAATAAAATGGTTTTAGCCCAGTGTCCTTACAGAGCAACATCTTAGCAGGAGTGTCCCAAATCAGGCCTCTGACACAGAGAAAGCTCATCCTCTAGCTGACACCTGCCTAGCGGAATAGCTAGAAAATGGCCCTTAAGGATATTAAGGACTGACCAAGCACTTTCATACAGGAGTAAGTGCTCTTTTAGATAGTTGGTTCCCAAGCTGTAATCTTCCAAGTAAATTTTTCCATTACAATGATGGTGAATACTCAAGAGAGAGAGAAAACCCACTGCCATGCTGTTGCAGTTCAATCACTTTTCCTCCCATTAGTAATCTCCAGCCACAAGTGCCTTTATAATGTAACATCAGTACAATTCCTCTTCTAATAATTAAGCAGCAGTAGCATTGAATATGTAGGAGAGAATACAGCCTATTATCTCTTCAGGGTTTCCATGCTAAAATCATCTTCCAATAATCCCAAAACCTTTAGATGTTCTCATCTATTATTTTAATAGATACCTTTCATTCTCCAAGCTTCCAGCCCACTCTCCTTTGCTAATTTGGAGGCTTATTACTGGGTTTTGTCAATACCTGTAAAATCAGAGGGATAATGTGTACGTTTGTCTTGTCGGGTTGCAAAATGCAACATGAGTGAGGTATTGTGATGGATGTTTTGAAACGGAAAAACGGAAAACTTAAATGGTATCATGTTTCAGGATCCTGGAACAGCAAAGAGTCACACCAGCCTGCAGTAACCATGGGCCATCGTGTCTCTGGTGAGGGCTTGGCAACAGAGAATGTACTGATGATTAGTGAAAAAGCTAAAGTGCTACTGTCACACTTCTGAAGGGTTGTCTAGGTCCTGGAATGCCCTTGTAAGAGGTTGGTGAATGATTGCTTAGTACATTGAGACTACAGTGGACGCTCGGGCTGCGAACGTGATCCATGCGGGATGCACGTTCACAACCCGCAGTGTCCGCAACCCACAGCGGCGCGCCTGCGCACACACGGGTTGCAATTTGGCATGTCTGCACATGCACAAACCACGATTTAGCGCTTCTGCACATGTGCAACCGCCGAAACCCAGAAGTAACCTGTTCTGGTACTTCTGGGTTTTGGTGGTCCGCAACCCAAAAAAACGCAACCTGAAGCATCTGTAACCCGAGGCATGACTGTATTTTGTAAAGCTTAACCACTGGTAATAATGCTACTGAAAAACTGCCAGCCAATCTGCCTTTTAAAAGGCAGAAAAATAGTAATACATGGAGTTTTTATTGGCTGATTTCATTTATTAAGGCCATCCTTAATACAAACATATTGTGGACCAAAAATTATAAGAGATAAAACAATGCTTGCTGTTAGATCATCTACTACCAATTTCTGAAGAGCTTTGTTTTTGGATATCCATTCATTACTCCAAGGAGCTCTGGGCAACATGGAAGTCCCTCTCTGCCCCTCCCACCCTCTGTTTAGTACTATGGTAGTTAATATTGTTACTCATTGAAGATCTTAACCAAAATGTGTGTTTGTGTGTGTAATTTTGCCCATCTGTCCTTCCCCAGCCTGATTTTAGAACTCTTGAGGCATTACATAGAATGCTACTGCCCACCTCCTGTTAGATGTGGGAGGTGGGAACATATTCAGCCTGTTTAGTGTCAATGGCACCTCTTCTTCAAATAAGAAGGATGGCCCAAGGAAGGAGCTCCTCTGGTTTTTCCTCACTGTAGTCTTTATCTCAAGTAGAAACCAGACTGGCAGCCAATATGAATTAATTCCTATCATTCTGTGGTTGTCCTGATGCTCCAAACTGAAATCTAATCTTAGATATGTGCAAACTGGAAGCTATTAATGGAGCATTTCCACAGACCCTCCAAGTGTTCCTGCTTACCAGGGGTGTGCCTGATTTAGAGAAGCCATCCTGGTTTCTGATTTGATCCCAGAATGTCCTGCTTTTCCTTAGGTCATGCCTATTTTCATTGGAGAAATGTTGGAGGGTATGGAGTTATTCGACTCCTGAGCCGTCTGAAGGGAATCCTGTACAGTGGTACCTTGGTTTACGAACTTAATCCATTCCGGAAGTCAGTTCTTAAACCAAAGCATTCTTAAACCAAGGTGCGCTTTCCCACAGCAGTGAGAGACTCAGTTGACAAATGGAACACACTCAACAGGAAGCGGAACATGTTCTGCTTTCAAGGCAAAATTCACAAACCAAAACACCTACTTCCGAGTTTGCAGTGTTCTTAATCCAAGTTGTTCATAAACTAATTGTTCTTAAACCAAGGTACCACTGTATAGGGAAGGTTTTTTTAAAAAAATAAGTTTAATGTTTTATTGTGTTTTTATAGATGTTGGAAGCTTCCCAGAGTGGCTGGGGCAACTCAGTAAGATGTGTGGGGTATAAATAGTAAAATTATCATGATGGAATGGGACGACCCTATTTTCATTGGAGAAATGTTGGAGGGTATGTTTCCATTTATTGGTAATCTGCAGTCAGAGGTAGCCATGTCCCTTCTGCATTTTCTTCAGTCAATTGATTCCAGGGACAGAGCAACAAACTCTACCAGAAGTGATCTGTAGAAAGTTGGTTCGTGTGGTTTTTGTTTTTAATGACAAAACAACTGGAAGGGTCCAGGAATATTTTGGCAGCATAATACAGCACTTTGAACCGCATTGCAAGGCACACTAGCACACCTAGAGATGGGAAGGCCTGGGGGCGGAGAAATTGGCGGGGGGCAGGGTTTTTTCCAAGTTTTTCCAAAGCCAGGTGGGGGTTTTTTTAATAAAAAAAGGTGTGTGGAATATTCAAACTATATCAAACTGGTATTTTTATTGTTGTTGTGTTGTTGTTGTTTTAAAAAAAACAACCCAAAAAATGGCTTTGGGGGGAAACGGAAAAAAACCTGGGTTTTTCCCAAAATTTTCTGGGTTTTTTCTAGGCCTTCCCATCTCTATGTCTCCCTCTTTCTTTTTCTTCCTTGACACTAAAGTTTCTGCATCTTGTTCAAGCCAAGGTATTTGTAACCATCATTAAAGCTTATTATACTGCAAGGAAGCAGCACAGAAGTGTCAGGTAATAGTAAAGAATGATAAGCATGATTATAGGTTTTCATCTGTCTCACCTTCAGTCTGTTGTCAGAAAAAGATAAGCTTTCACCAGAAATTTCAGCTGCCTCTGACCTGTTTAATGGGGAATCAGGAAATGGGACCCACAATCCCAAAAGCATGCATTTGGGAAATCAATCCATGTCACTCTCACTCTTGCTTCTTGAAAGCATAGTGTTATATGAAAACATTCTCACAGCTTCTACTGAATCCCATCTACAGGTTCTGGTGTTATCACTCCTCAGACTGGGATGGGACAGACAAGTGTTTAAGGGGCACCAAGCTGCAGCTACCATATTGGCCCGAATATAAGCCACACTTTTTTTCCAAATTCCAACTGTGAAAAGTTAAAGTGCGGCTTAAATTTGCAACCTTACAAAAGCTGGCTTTTACGATATTGCTGCTGAAACAGCTATGCGGTAAAACAGAATGGGTGTGAGTGCCTGTAGAATTTTACGGGAACTGCTTATATTCGGGTATTGTCTTTTTTTCTTTTTCCCCCTTGAATTTTAAAGGTGCGGCTTATATTTGGGTAAGGCTTATATTTGGGCCAAGACAGTAATAGCCCACTAACTAATTAGCTGTTCCTTAATTTTTATAAATTTTTATTGGAAATTTTATTTACAACATAACATAAACCCCCTACCCCCCATACAGAAATCTACCCTCATTAAACATGAACATAACATACAATGAGTGTGGGAAAATGATTGCTTGTACATGAAAGCATGAGCAAAGTTCTTATTGTTGCAGGGTGATTTCATAGCTAGAAGCATCCTTGGAGCATGAACAGCGCGTGAACAGCTCGTGCTGTCCCATATGATTGGCTAACGTAGCATGGCCTGATGCTCGAACGGTCTAGTGCGAAGGTCTTTATCTGCTGGCTAGAAACAAATTGCTTGGCTTGTATTTTGTATCTTTCTGATTTCACACAATAAAAGCTGTGCTGCAATAGCCCTAGGGAGCAGCCATATTTCGGAACCTATCATGGTGTGAGACTGATTTTTCTTTGGATGCCGAGCTGCAACTCGACAATTGGTGCCCCGTGTGACTGCCTTCGGACTTCACGTTGTTTTTCATTATTCAGCACTCACCAACACGTCGTTCATCCACGTAGTGGATCCCTGGTGAGTGCTCCCGTGTGATTTCTTTTGGATTTCATGCTGTTAAACAACGTTCAGCCTCACCTCGCCTGGCAAGGGCTGCAGACGCGTCGTTCATCCACGTAGTGGATCCCTGGTGAGAGCTCCCGTGTGAATGTGATTCTGGACTACGTTACGGACCTATCAGCACTTACTTCCGCCCGGACAGGGCAAAAAGGCGCCTCCCTCATCCTTCTAAGGATCCCTCCGGTAAGTGCTCCCTGCTCTTTTTGCAACTCTTGCAATCATGGGAAAGTCTCTCTCTGCACCACAGAAAATTTTTTATAAAGACCTTAAATTCCTTTTGGCCAGTAACAACCTTGCTGTTCGGAAAGCTGACCTTAAGTCCCTTATAAAAGCCCTGGACACTCACTGCCCCTGGTTCCCCCAGGACGGAAATTGGGAGTTAGACGATTGGAAAAAAATTGGACACTTCTTTCAAAATCATCCTCAGATTGATGTCAAGGTTTTGCATGCCTGGAGTAACGTCTACAAAGCTATGTCGTGTTTAACTCCTTCAAACATTCTTCTGGCTGCTGCAACAACTTCTTCGCCCGCCCTCCCCGCTCCTGCTTTGCCTGCCTCAAACCTACCTCCTAAACCGCCGGACATTTTCCCTTCGGCTCCTCCTGTCACTCCCCTGCATTCTTCAAATTCTGCAGCACCCCCCGCTCTTCTACCTCCTCCACCCAAGGCATTTGGCACCGCTCCTACAATTCCTCTTCAAAGATCTCTCTGTGCCGCCGCTCCGTTGCTGCCTTTTGATGCTGATACTCCAAATCTCTTTCCTGTGATTGCTCCTGCACCCTCAGCCCCCGTCATGCTGAGCCAAACCGATGTTCTCGATGGGCTGACGGGAGGAGGAAATTTTCTTCCTATTGCCCAACAGTTGGCCCTTGATCCTATGTATTGGGCAGCCACCACAGCCTCAGCCCAAGAGGCTTTGGCCTCTGTCCCTGATGACAAGAATGAGCGCAATGGCCAATTGGGGAGCGTCAGACAGGGCCCTGCAAAGCTCTATGGACAATTTGTTGATCGCTTGTATAATACCTTCAAGTGGCAAGTTCAGGACCTGGCAGCACAAGAACCGATTGTACGCCAGCTTGTGTTTGATACTGCAAATGAGCACTGTACGCAAGAGCTGCGCCTTCTAATGGCAACATCAAATATAGCCATTGCTGATATGCTTAAAGCCTGCCAGTCAGTGGGCACTGCTAGCCACAGCCTGCTAGCCACGGCCTTGTCCTCCGCCGTGTCCCAAATTCCTGCAAAGGCTACAACCTGTTGGATTGACAGTGGCTAAGGAAAGAATCCAGCGGACTTTACGCATTACGTACCTGGGACACAAGCTGACACCATCTGCAGCCATTCCAGTTACACCTCAACTACAGTTTCCTGGTTATCTTAGACTGGTGGATTTACAACAAATCCTTGGACAGCTGAATTGGATAAAGAGTTATTTGGACCTGCCCACCTCTACTTTGTCTCCACTATTTTCTGCCCTTAAAGGACATAAGGATCCAGCGGACAAGATCACAATCACCTCTGCAATGGAAGAGGCTCTTCCACAGCTGTTCCAGTGTTTCCTGGCACGCTGAAAGGCCATCTTCATCCCTATTGCATTGGCCCCCCTTTTTCTTGGGAAGCCACTTCAACCACCAAACATCATTACAGTTTTGCTGCCTCCTAATAGCAACCATCCCATCTGTGTCATCACGTTTCGTTGGGCTTGGACTTTTGACTCAGCAGTACAAGGAGCAGTACATCAGACCTATCTACAGCAAATGGGCTCCTGTATCTGCAGAAATGGTTGTGTGACTTCTTCTGGATTGTGGTTTTTACATGCCAATAATCGAGCCACGAAATATCACGCAGGTTGCTCGGAAACAGCCATTGGACTAATTTATCATTCTCATCCTTATTGACATCACTTGGATTTTACCCCCCAGATATTTTTTTCTCCTCCCTCAGGAGTCCTGCCCTATGATGTGTTCCCCTGAGCATGTACAGAGGGCTATCTTGGAACTATTGTGGACTCTTGGCAAGGGAGGGGGTGAGGTTTTTTAGTGTGTTCCAGTTTGTTTCATTTTTGTGCTTTGGCATGGTTCCCGGACAGAAAGTTGCAATATGGTTCTTTAGCAAGGCCTGCGACAATGGGCTCTGTTCTCGACCTTGTTGCAATCTTTTTGGCTACAGCAAGCGGAATATGCTTGGCTAGTGCCTTTTAGCTACTGAGAAAAATGATTTTAAAAAAGCTTCTCAAAGCTTTAAATTATTTTTTTTGGTGGTGGTATTCTAGTATTCCTATAAATGCTTCATATAAGATTAGCAATAATATGAAGGACAATCGCATAAGTTTACCTCCTGTATTTCTATCGCTTGTAGAAATAGCATTTCTTATTGTTTTCATTTTAATCATAATAGCAAAAAAAAAAATTTTAGGTCATTATCCATATTGTAATTGGACATATGAATACATTAATGGATCTTCTTGTTTTCTTAATGTTACAACCATGAGTGGCAGACCAAAGGTTTTAGTTAATAATGTCACAACTTACATGACCTATGAACAACAAGCTGCGTGTAGAGACTTTTATGTTTGGTTCGACTGGATGAGAAAGAGCAGCAGAACTACATGTTTGCTTCAATCTGATTTATGGTTATTTTGTGGCACACGTGCCTACAAAGAAATCCCCTCTGCCTTTTCTGGTACCTGCACGTTAGGTATAGTAGTACCCTTGATATATAAAATAGATAAGCTCCCAGCGGTCCGTTTGCGTAACAGAAGGGAAGTACAATCACCTATTTCTCAATATACAGGGACAGCCATCTCTAGGTCCCTTCTGCCTTCTTTAGGTGCAGCCATGAACTACCGTGATCTGCATAAATTGGCAAATTGGACAGAACATTTGTTCAATTCCACCATCTTGGCTTTAAAAATGATTAACAAAGAAATGTCAGAAATAAGAAATGTAGTTCTTCAACATCATTATGCTTTAGATGTGATCCTTGCTTCTAAAGGTGGAATTTGTGCCTTAATTCATTCTCATTGCTGTATGTATATAACTGATCAATCGACCAATATCTCTGCTACTATTGATCATATGGAACAAATGATAGCCCATAATCCTTTGAATCCACCTGAAGGTTTTGATCCATGGGATTGCTTATTTTCTTGGTTGCTGTCAGGGGTTCAGGAGCAGAGACGCAGAGAAGGGAGGAAACAGAGAGCGAGGGGGAGGAATACGAAGGAGGGATGAGTGGGGATGACGACCCGAGATCCCCGAGCCTGTCCAGTGAGTCCGGGGATTCCCAGAAGGGAGCGCCAGCGGTCAGAGCAAGGGGGGAGAGCAGGGGGAAACCCCAGGAAGAAGGACCCAGAGACGTTAAGGAGAGGCGCAGGAGATGGAGCAAGGCTAGGGTAATAAGCTGGTGTGCTAGAGGCGGAAACTCAGACGGATCTTCGCCGGCCTGACATAGAAGGCGTAGGGCTGCACATTGCAGTTTGAAAATGGAACCTGTATAACGTGAACGCTGGTAGCGTGGTCCTATGTGAGCTGGGACTGGGTAGCAGCCCTGACGGTTGCCTAATGGATTATGGTTAAGAAAAATATTATTGATTGTAATTGCATGTATTGCTGGCTTCATTATGGTGTGTTGTTGCATTCAATGCATACCCTCTTTGATTTCCCAATGCACTGCATGGTGGTACCGACCACGGCCCACCACAGGGGTTACAAGAGGAGTTTATGTTGCAAAGTGTAGACGCTTAGGCAATGAAGTGTACGATTTGGAATGATGGTCCCTCTTTTCCTCTAATAATATAAACAAGAAAAGGGGACATGTGGGAAAATGATTGCTTGTACATGAAAGCATGAGCAAAGTTCTTATTGTTGCAGGGTGATTTCATAGCTAGAAGCATCCTTGGAGCATGAACAGCGCGTGAACAGCTCGTGCTGTCCCATATGATTGGCTAACGTAGCATGGCCTGATGCTCGAACGGTCTAGTGTGAAGGTCTTTATCTGCTGGCTAGAAACAAATTGCTTGGCTTGTATTTTGTATCTTTCTGATTTCACACAATAAAAGCTGTGCTGCAATAGCCCTAGGGAGCAGCCATATTTCGGAACCTATCATGGTGTGAGACTGATTTTTCTTTGGATGCCGAGCTGCAACTCGACAAATGAGCATAACATACAACAATACAAACAACCAAATAAAAGACCAAGGAAGTCTTTATTTGGTCTAATTAGCTGTTCCAATCAAGTATCTTAATTTTGCATTGCGTTGCCGCAATGATATTTTTCAAGAGGGGTGAAAAAACAAAACCCTACATGTTGACTACAAGTCTGTCATAAACATAATTAGCTGTAACTCTTGCCCCCATTTCAAGATACTATGAGAAATTTATAATATGGGGCGAATAGTTCTGATTTGGCAAGGGCACAAGGTCCTCTGTCCCAGCAGAAAGGCAGCACTTCTAATTAGTCTAGTGTACATTTGACTTTTTCAACTTTCAGTAAGTATAAGTTTGACGAAGCCTAAAAAGGTTCCTTAGCCTGTAATTTAGGGTGTACTTCCTCTTCCAATTACTAACTTTGAATAACAAAACATTTCAAAGCAGCTGAGGAACAAATTAAACATGACAACGGCAATTCTGCTTTAAAAAAAAATAAAACAAAACTGGGCCAGCTGCAATCACTTCTAAAGGAGGAGGGTGAAAGCAGTCTGTTTTTAAAAAAACCAAAAGTAGCAAAGTAAACTCAACTTTGGCTTTGCCCACCACCTCATGAGAAAAGAAGACTCCCTGGAAAAGACCCTGATGTTGGGAAAGGTTGAGGGCACAAGGAGAAGGGGACGACAGAGGACGAGATGGTTGAACAGTGTTCTCGAAGCTACCAGCATGAGTTTGACCAAACTGCGGGAGGCAATGGAAGACAGAAGTGCCTGGCGTGCTCTGGTCCATGGGGTCACGAAGAGTCAGACACGACTAAACGACTAAACAACAGCAACAACCATTTGGTAGCATGAGATGCCTGCCACGGGCAGTGAATTTTGAGCATTAGCAATTTGCTGCCCTTTCTGTTGTTTATTTATTATTACGATATGTTACTGCCAGGGAGGAGCATGTCAGGAATTTTCTGCCTCTGGGGCTATAATTATTTGGCTACCTTTGAATACTAGCCAGGGAAACCCAGCCAGATGGATGGGGTATAAACAATAAAATTATTATTATTATTGCTGCTGCTGCTGCTGCTGCTGCTGCTGCTATCAGTGGTGGCTGGTGCCCATTGAGTGGAAGGCCAAGAGTAGGTTCAGCTACAGCCATTGATAGGTGGAGCCAGGGCTAATAGGATTGGCATGGGCGATATAATAAAAGAAGAACTTTTGGTCTGTGTATAAATATTGTGCCCCAGCTAACATATATAGGATAGGAATGGGAGAATGCGTTTTTGCTTCAGTGCTCAGCCTCTGATTAAGAATGTCTTGGTAGGAGAACAGATCGAGAATTTCCCTGAGGGCTCCAAAGCATATGAAAGAAGCAATTTCATAACATATGCAAAGAGTAAACAAATTCTGGTTCTGTTTTTTATTGCCTGAGTGGTATCATTTTTTTATTTTTTTTAGTCCTTTAGCACGACAGATGTTAAAATTTGGAACTTGTTTCCAAATGATTAATTGTGGTAAATGTGTGTTTAATTGTGAACCCACATGGCAGATTGGGTATCTGAATTGGCCTCATGCCAGCTGGGTAGCTGTCATGAAATGACCACTGGGAGGAGTACAGAGAGAAGAAATGGCATGGTGCACATGCTCCGTCGAAACCAGACGCCTTCATTTGCCCCAGCTGCAATAAAACATGTCTCTCCTATATTGGCCTATACAGCCACAGGAGGCGCTGTAACTCGGCTGTAGTTTGACTTTACCCCTGATAGCACACTCTTCCATCATCTCTCAAGACAGACAAATGCCAACAGCTGGGTAGACTTCAAGATGTCTGGAGAACAAGAGTCTTCTTCCAAAGATTTACTTAATGCAAAACCTTGTTTTATTAATAAAACACACAGACACACTATCAACTACTGTATCTTTGATCAAAAACCCATATTGAGTATCTAACTACTCTCCAAAGCCAAAAAGAAAAAGCAGTCAATGTTTTATAGCAAGTTGGATATTGAAGTATGAAGATATTCTCCCAAGGCAACCCCATTAAGAAATGAAGACAATATTTTCAGAGAAACTCTGGGACCTTCAATGGGTTCATTTCTGCTCAAATATTCATTAGCTATCAAAGAGGCATTTCCAGTTACTGAACGTTTTAACACCCTGGTAGAATGTTTTCCTTATAAACTCCAGAATGTCAGTTCACATTTATCACTGTTATTAAATCTCAAACCTATTAGGTTCCTGACAAAGGGAGGTGTTATTAATGTCATAAAATAAAGCATATACCTCTTAACTTTTTGTTGTTAGTACAAATGGTGGTTTAAATGGTTTAAAATAATAGGTATTGGATATAGACAGCAATAAAAACAGCTCTTTTTTTAAAAAAACAAAACCTTCTCCACAAAGATGCTAAAGAGAATAAAGACTGGATCATACAGCAAGAAATTATTACGCATTTAGTATACCATTCAAAACCACTAAAAAGATGTTTGCAAGGAAAATTCATTAAAACTGCTAATATAAGTGTGTTTGCATAGATATGCACTTCTTTCCAGATAGGATCCTATATTAGATATCCCTTCTCTTTGGTGTATTAACAAATAAAGCCATATGAATTCAAACATTTATCCTCCTATGATGGTTGAAATGAGCTTCCACTAAAATGGGCAGTTTAGGTGATAAGTGCTTTGATGGGCAATTATTTTTAGTATCTGGTATGCTGGCATCCGGTAGTGACAGACTGTCAAAATAATCTTGCCAATTTCAACATACCGGCTTCTCAACGAGTGGAGCCATGAAGATTTTTCCAGGGGCCATCATGTGCTACATGTTTGCATGAATCTGGGTCTTTGTTTAAACAGGGAGCCTCCCACTTGAACAGTTAGTGTGCAGCTGTCTATAGAACAAGGATGAGGAAGCTGTGACCCTCCAGATGTTGTTAGACTCCAACAACCATCAGCCGCCCTCAGCACGGCTAGTAGTCGGTTTCAGTTCAACAACATCGGGCTGTAAGACATCAGTGAACTTAACATCCCTCTGCTGCTATGTGTTATGGGACGGTGCTTGGTTCTCAGTTGAGAAGCCAATGTCATTACAAGCATACAATGCAGAATTTCACTCATTCTGAACCATCCATCCAAAATCCCATCTTAATGACCACCTTGGCTGTGCATCCTGGAAGACCTGCTCCTTGCCTTACATGCCTTTTTCCACCTGGCCTGGCAGGGCGGGGCGCTGACTGACTGACACCAGCTACAAAAGCTGAGGCTGCTGAATAGACTCTTGGGCTGGGGTATATTTTTATAGATGGTTGGACAGTGTTCTTGAAGCTACCAGCCTGAGTTTGACTAACTGTGGGAGGCAGTGGAAGACAGAAGTGCCTGGCGTGCTCTGGTCCATGGGGTCACGAAGAGTCAGACACGACTAAACGACTAAACAACAACAACATATTTTTATAGAAGTTTGCGGGGGGTGGGTGCTGCTGTTAATGATATTATTTTTGTATCTTTATTTTATAAATTACTATGATTTATGTGGAAATGGTTGAATTACATTGTTTAAACCACTGCGCCGCTTGGACTTGCCAATCGGAAAGTCGGTGGTTCGAGGCCCCGCGACGGGGTGAGCTCCCATTGTTCAGTCCCAGCTCCTGCCAACCTAGCAGTTTGAAAGCACACAGTGCAAGTAAATAAACAGGTACCGCTCCGGCGGGAAGATAAACGGTGTTTCCGTGCACTGCTCTGGCTTTGCCAGAAATGGCTTAGTCATGCTGGCCACATGACCCAGAAAAACTGTCTGCGGAAGCAGACAAACGCTGGCTCCCTCAGCCTGTAAAGCAAGATGAGCACCACAACCCCAGAGTCATTCATGACTGGACTTAACTGTCAGGGGTACCTTTACCTGCTGCTTGCCTTCTATCACTGTGCCATTGAGAGCGTGCTCACTTATGGCTTATGTGTGTGGTACGGAAGCTGTACTAACCAGGACAGGATGGGGTTGTGCAGGGTTGTTAAGGCAGCAGAGAGCATGGTTGGCTGCCCACTCTCCACCTTAGAGCAGATTTATGCCACAAGGTGCCATAGGAAGGCACTGGACATAGTAAAAGATCCATCGCATCCTGGTCACTGTCTCTTCGAGCTCTTGCCGTTGGGACGGAGATACAGGCCGATGAAGACAAGAACGAGTCGTCTTAAGAACAGCTTCTTCTCCAGAGGGATCTCAGCCCTGAATGGGAAGCCCGGACTTTGAAAGTCATCTAATCTCCCTTGCTGTATTATATTTTATTGTTTAATTAGTGTTTTTATGGAGCAGTCAAGTAATTTCGTTGTCCCCGAAGGGGGCAATGACAATAAAGATATTCTTATTCTTATTCTTATGTATGTATGCATGCATGCATGCATGTAATGTGTAGATTGTAAACCAGCCAGTCTTGTCATGTGAAGCTCTTGCTCCCAAGCTACCTAATTGAAAATACAACTATATTCACATAGGGTGATATCGTGTGAGCAGAATCCCCTTTCCTCTCTCCCCCTTCACAGCTCTAGAGGATTGCACAACCATCTGAAGCAAATTTGATGGGTGGGTGGCAGGCTGCAGGGAGGAATAGAGAAGGCAGAAGTCTGGTCATGCTCCCTGAGACTGATGGGAGTCTCAGAGCCACAGGTTCCCCATATCTGACTGAATTTGGCCATATGCATCTATTTCTTAAAAAAAAATACCCCCTGTAGATTCTGAGGACAATGGGACTTGTTGAAAGTGTTTTCTTTCCAAGGATCTCATTTAGTCATATTGACTTTCCATCAGGGGGAAATGGCAATGCTAATGATTCAGCACTTCCCCTTCTTAACAAATCACCTTTTCTGTGTTTGTACTTATGCCCTACTTAACTCAAACATCAGATAGATGAGAGTTTCCCAAAATTGCCTCCGCCCTCAGAGCTGCTGTAAAAGCAGCACGAGGGCAAATAGTCATGCTTCAGAACTCTGAAACACAGAGCAGTAAAGGGACAATTTCACCACCAGGCGAACAGATGACAGTAAAATGATGAACTATTTTAATTACATTAATTGGGGGAAAAGATGCAATTTACTTTCAGGTGAAGAAATTTCACCTGTGGTGGTGGGAAACTCTATGACACCATGATCATGTTAACTACTAGTGACATCTGGGAGGAATCGAGAAGTTCATGTTGTTCTGCAGCAATTTAATCAATCCCAAATCCACATTATTTCTCCCAGGCAGCCAACAGATGCACTAAGTAGCAACATGGAAAAAAGAAGCAGATGGTAATTAATCCAGAGCCCACCTGCTTGTGCCTGGAATTTCCATTTGCAGAGAGCTTGAGATACACAAAACAGATCCCCTGTAAGAGCATGTGTGCATGAAAGAGGGGGGGGGGAAACTCTGCAGTACTTTTCTCTAGTAAACTGTAATAAAGTTCATTTGGAAGGAGATGGTCCCATGGAGCATCTATCAAAGAATTATAGTTGGAAGCAGGGGTGTGTTGTCCTTTCCACCCCATATTCCATTCTGTTGCTGTATGTCATGGCCTGGTTGGATGCTGGGGAACCCCAAGGGAACCCCCAGGGGAAGAAGGCTTAGAGCCAGGGGACTGGTGGTGGAACGATGGTGAGTGGTCAGAGGGAGAAGAAGGAGCAGACTAGGGGGGTGAGGTGTCCGAAGAGGAAGAGGCAACAGGGTTTAGTGAGCAGGAAGAGGCTGGGGCAGAGAGCAGTCCAGACTCAGAGACAGAAGAGGACAAGGAGACAGAGATGAGGCAGGCTGCTGAAGAATCCAGGGAGTCTCCCCCTCCTGCTGCGATCATCTTCCCTCCCTGCTGATCTCCCAGAATACACAGAGAAATGAAAAAGGCAGAGCAAAGAGAGACACGGCAAAGGAGTCTCTGGTTGCTGGGGAAGGAACTAGGGGAAGAGCCTTAGAGGGTAGTGGGAAGGCAGGGACCTTCAGTCCTCACAACTGCTTCACTGGGGCAAGATCTACTGAGAAGAGTTGTTGTGATCACTAGGCCTGCACAAAAGAGTTAACTTCACTGACCATAGCTGTCAACTTACAGATTTGAAAATAAGGGACCAGCAGCCAAAATAAGGAACCTGCAGCCTCACCTGTTCCAGGCACTCCAGTCTTCCTGTCCTCCTGCAGTCTGGTCAAACTCATGCTGGGTAGCTTTGAGAACACTGTCCAACCAACTTTGTAACCAGAGGTTCAACTGAATAGAATCTGAATCACATGCACCACAAGGCCTATGCAGCCTCAACTTAAGATGGCTCCCTGGCCTGGCTTTGCACTGCAAAGTTTGCAGCAGCACGTGCAACAAAATGGCGTCCAGCATTCAAAACCCCCGTCAGCTTGCATTAATTAGCCACAACACAAAGCATGCAAGCTCCACCCCACAGTCGTTCTTAGACTTCTTATTGGGTGAGCAACACAGCCAAGCAACACAGTTGGAGCCTCCCTCCTCCCTGGCCAGCAGGGAGAGAGGGAGAGGAGCTGCTTCCTTTGAAATTTAAGGGACATAATTTAAGGGACATTTAAGGGACATCCATCAATAAGGGACAGCAGCGGGACATGGTGCTGGAATAAGGGACTGTCCCTTCAAATAAGGGATACTTGACAGCTATGTCACTGACCTATCTCTGACTCAGTTCCTAAAAAGTACATCTTCCACCAAAATCTATATTATTCACCTTGCTGTCTTCAGTGGCAAAATTACATAACTTACATAAAAGATTTCATAAGTTACATTGCCACCATGTTATTTTGCTCCTGGTGCAGTGAATATTTTTTATTTATTTTATTGCATTAATATGCTACCATTCATCTAAGGAGCTCATGGTGGCAAATGTGGTTTCCCCATTCCTCTTGTTATCCTCACAACTAGTCTGTGAGGTAGATGAGGCCCAAGGTTGCTCAGTGGGCTTTGAACCCTGGTCTCACAGGTCCTAGTCCAACACTCTAACCACTACACTACACCATACTGACTCCTTAAATGTCAATTGTTAATTGTTCCCACACCTCTTTCTGCTGCCCCCAACACACACTCACTTGCTAAAGCAAATTGTTTTGTCAGAACACAATAAAAAATAATCTCCCCAAAGAAGAAAATAATGTTTTCATTTAGAAATGACTGAATAAATGGGGGAGGGGAATAGGGTATTGATTTTTCTTCCAGGTGTTGTGTGTTGCAGCCATTTGCTTATTGAGATCTTGCTTATTGTGGTGCTGTTTGTAAAAGTTAACGCAGAAGAATCCCGCCATTCTCAGATCATTAGGTATCTTAGACTGCCTTAAATTGCTTTTGTGTTGCACAATGCTATCTCAAAATGTCAATAAATATCAAATTTGAAGAGCAGCAAAATGTTCTCAAGCACATCTCTTTAAAGAAAGATTTTAATGAACCTGTTGGATTTTAGATTTGAAGTGAATCTATTATTAACCTGTGGTTTGAGACATCACTGGCTCATTCACACAGTGTGACAGTGCACTTTTTATAGCATTAGTTAATAAGTTTAGACAACACTGATAACAGCAGCATTCCTCAGAGTGCTATGTGAATAAGATCAAGGCTACAAAGCACAGCTCTTTGTGTATGCAACCAATTATTATTAATAGCCATGTACTGAATTTGTTTAAAAAAATGATCGGCTAGAAAAGCTAAAGCATCAAGTTACAAATGCAGTCTTGAATCATACCTTTCCAGTTATACCTTTTTGGAAATATGAATTTACATGATGAAAAGTCTTTGGCTTGTCATGGAATATTTGACCTTCAACAAGTGGGAACTGCAACAAAATGTGTTCCTGGCGAGGATGCCAACCAGTCAGCCATACCCTTTACCAGGATATTCCATTCCATCTCTACCCATCCCTCTATATTCTGTCCCCCACCCCAACAATTTGTTCACATCCATATCCACTGAGGATGTGAGATCCTTGTTGGTTTGTTTTGGGGTGACATTTCAAAAATAAAAATGCTATTTCTTCAAACGTGGTTTCCCCAAGCCTGCTGCTAAATCTCACGCAGCATGCAAACACCCTAGCCTATGTCTCAGGATATCCAAATTCCAACATGGTACAGGGGTTAGTAGGCTACTGCCACTATCTCAAGTCCACTCTGGCAGTTAAGACTTGTTGAAAAGACAGGGCTGTTCGTTGAAAAGACCACTTGAAGTTCCTTCCTGTACAGAATGCCTCTGTCAAATTGCTGCTGACAGCCTTTATCACCCACACAGCGCCACATTTGATCCAGAAACTTTTATTCTCTGACACCTTCTCCTTCCCTCCTCAGATCTGCAAAAGCAGGAAGACAATTCCATTATCTCCAAAAGGCCACATATGAAAGCTTCCCCCCACCCCAGAACAGTGTAGCTGTACAGTGTGGCAACACTGCAGTTTTGCGAGTGGAAGTGGTGCTACAGTGGTATCTTCCTTCTTTAACTTAATTCATTCCAGGAGTCCATTCGACTCCCGAAACCGTTTGAAAACCAAAGCACGACTTCCGATTGGCTGCAGGAGCTTCCTGCACTCAAGTGGAAGCCATGTCAGACGTTCGGCTTCCAAAAAAGTTCGAAAACCGGAACACTTACTTCCAGGTTTTCAGCGTTCGGGAGTCGATTTGTTCGGCAACTAAGCTGTTCACAAACCAAGGTATGACTGTATTCATTGTCAAAGATGGGGAATGGGGAGAAGCTTTGAGAGCTTTCGAGCCTGTATACCTTGATTACCTGAAGAATGGGTTCAACCAGGCCTGGCCCTACCATTAGACAGTCACAACAGCCTCAGATGGCAAATGCTGGAGATGGTGCTACAGTGGCTTCCCCACCCCAGGGCAGTTATTCCTGAGCCCCTGGACCATTCCCTCCCCCCTCTGTTGGAGGATAGAGCTGTTTGTGCCACATGGTTTGAGGCCTCTAAACTAGCCTGATGCCTCAGGTGGAGAAGAAGATACAGTGGTGCCTCGCAAGACGAAATTAATCCGTTCCGCAAGTCTCTTCGTCTTGCGGTTTTTTCGTCTTGTGAAGCATGGCTATTAGCGGCTTAGCGGCTTAGCAGCTATTAACGGCTTAGCGGCTTTAAGAAAAAGGAAACAAGCTCGCAAGAACTTGCAAGACGTTTCGTCTTGCAAAGCAAGCCCATAGGGAAATTCGTCTTGCGGAACGACTCAAAAAACGGAAAACTCTTTCGTCTAGCGAGTTTTTCATCTTGCAAGGCATTCGTCTTGCGGGGCACCACTGTACTACCTTTCACCAGTGTTGAAATCAGATTCACCTGCTGGTCCTATTGGCTTCTGTCTGTGAAATGGGGAAGAGATGTCACCTGGTGCTTTGCCTTAGGCATCAAGATGTCTTGGGATCAACTTTTAAATGAGTTGATTGGTTTCATGAAACATGAGGCTTTCAATGGAAAGGGCACCTAAACACATCATCCTGGAAGATGACCTCAAAGTCCTAAAATCATTTCCTCCTTACTACTTTCTGCAACAATATTATATTTATTTGTGAGTGCTTAATAAGCAGCATCCCAGGAGACATTTTCGTGTTAAAGGTTTATTAGCAACCAAGTTCCTAGGAGAAAGAGTGGCAATATTACTAGAATTCCCCTGGATAAATCTTTAGCAAGTATGCACTGATTATTTAAAAATGGAAATAAAATTAGATGAGCTAAAATGAGCTAAAATTGGGTGATTAATCTAGCTATTTCTGCTTGTTGGATTGAATTTATTCTATTCAGAGTATCAGAGAACAAATAGGCTTAATTTGTCATTTCATAAGCATCGTGTTAGAAAAAGATTCCCATTAAGTATAATTTCCATTTATCTGCACATAGCATTCCTATTTACTTTTAAAATAATTCTCTAGTCTATCACACCAGACAAAGGCTAAAATGCTTAGTTAAGAAAAATAGCACCTTGAAAAGAACATTAATAAATGTTGGTATTTACAATGAAGCAGAGGGACATGCTGAAATTGGTCTTGTCAAAATATCACCCAACAAATTAAATCAAAAGGGGGAGGGCACCTTCTCAAGAAGATCTTCTTGGAAGAGCACATTCTATTTTCTCAGACCTTGCCAGTCAGAAGCAACTTCTTCTTGAAGCATTTTTAGGGCCAAGTGATCAGCGATCCCACATAATATATCCCCCCCCCGAGGCAATTCATATCTATAAAAACAGATTTTTTTAATGACTCCAATACCCTCTTCAGACATAAGCCACATTCCCATCATACATTTAAAGTGCTATGGTACATTTTAAACAATAGTGGCTTCTCCCAAATAATTCTGGGAGCTGCAGTTAAAGGCGTTGAGAGTTGTTAGGAGGTCTGCTACTCCCCCCCCCCCAAGCTATAATTCTTAGAGTTCTGAACAGACGACAGCTCCCAGAATTATTTGGGGAAAGCCATGACTGTTCAAAGCCGTCTCCTAGCGCTTTAAATGTATGGTGGGAATGTGACCATTACTTTCACAAAATATGTGAGGGGCCAGTGTGGGGAAGTGTGCTAGATTTGTGTGCATTGCACCCCCCTCCCAGCTGTCGTTTTCATCACTCTCAGTTCATAGAGGATGACTGTGGACAGCGCCATCTTTAGCATATGCACCGCTGGGGTGCAAATATCCGCCCAGCAACCCCAAATTTAGTTGATTTCGCATGCATGGCTCCATTGAGAATGACAAGCGCCGTCGTTGAGTCTGACAAACACCGCCATTGTGAATGGCAAGCACTGCCGCTGGCATGGCGCGTCTTTGGTAAATGAGCGTACAAAGTCAAAAGTCCTTTAGTGAAACAGTAGGTATACATTTCGGTAATACCTAGGTATATATGTATTTTGTTTTTCTAGCTTGATCAAAATTATTTATTATTTCATAACAGGTAAATAGTTAAGAGCTTAGGCGGCTTCAGTGGCAGGTGCCTGACACCCCCCAGAATTTGACACCCAGGTGCCCCGCACCCCTTGCACCCCCGGGTAAAGACAACCCTGACTGTGGAACAGATTCCAAAATGTGAAGGAAACCTCTGCAGATACAGGAAGATCTGCACGTCGCACATCATTTTCCAAAAGCTGAGGGTGACAGAAACAATGACAGTAGAGGGCAGAGCTGGGGCACTGATCGCACACTTTCCCCACAAAAATCCACATACAGTGGTGCCCCGCAAGACGAATGCCTCGCAAGACGGAAAACTCGCTAGACGAAAGAGTTTTCAGTTTTGGAGGTGCTTCGCAAAATGAATTTCCTATGGGCTTGCTTCGCAAGACGACAATGTCTTGCGAGTTCCTGCTGGTTCCCCCCCCCTTTTCTAAGCCACTAAGCCACTTATCAGCTGATCCAATCAGCAGATAAGCCGCTAAAAGCCTCTAAAAGCCGCTAATAGCGCTAATAGCACTAATCCGCTAATCCTTCAATGGGCCTGCTTCGCAAGACGAAAAAAACACTAGACGAAGAGAATCACAGAACGGATTCTTTTCGTCTTGCGAGGCACCACTGTATTCTGTGAACAGTGTATTGTAATGCCTGAAGAGGAGTAAGGTTGCATAGACACATCCTCAAATTATTCCTGGGTCTGGTGTCCTGGATCAATGGTGAATTGTTCCCATCACCAACTGCCAGGTGCAGACATGCCCAGGATGTGTGAATATTTGTGTGTAAACATTATATATGTTGAACGGTTTGCTTTTTCTTAGTATCCATTAGGCTACAATTTTGTGATGGCCTGGGATTCCGATTCTGAGAGTGAACCGGAGGAATCCCAGCCGGCACAGGAGTCCCCGCCTCCAGGGCCGGCTGAACTGGGGCAAGGCCTAGATTCTGAGGAGCCTGCACCTGTGCCAGATCCTCAGGAGCAGGCACCAGGTGAAACCATTCTGGCCCCAGAGGTGCTTGAGGACTCAGTGTCTACAGGTGAGCCTTCCCCGGGGCCCAGTAACCCTTCGGCCTCTCCTGAACTGCAGAGGCTTAGGGCAGAGAGGCGAAGGGAACTGGTTTCTCCCAGGAGGAGTGCTCGCCTTAAGGCCAGGAGAGGCGGGGCTCCTGGGGGCCGGGACCGCCCCTGGCCTTAGAGAAGATTAAGGGCAGTCAGCCCGGTCCCAGGTTGCGGGAGCAACGTCGTCATTGAAGAGCTGTTTCGGCCAGTCCTGTTCCTCCAGTGTTCCTGTTCCCCGCCCGGCTTCCTGCTTCTGATCTTTGAGTGTTCCTGTCCCCGCCCGGCTCCCTGTTTTGGACCTCACCTCGCACTTTGTGGACTATCTCCAGGCTAGTGACTTAGGACTGAACTTGGACTATGGTAACATTAACCTACCCCCCGGGACCAGCACAAATTTAGTAAGGCTCTGTTCTTGTAGGTGTAGTTTGAGGGCTCCTGTTTCCTTCCTGACAGCTGCACCATAGTGCTATAAATTGCCAGGTAGAAGTCATGTTGCTGCCTGTTCTTTGGGCTCCTAGGAATGATGCCACCAGATTAATGCCGAGCATCCTCTCACCCCACCTGGACCCATCCAGGTTGACCCAGGGTCCTTCATCACTGAATGCATTGTGTGTGTCTGTCACTTCCCATCTATTAGCTGTAGTTTCATCCTTCCCTAGGTAGCAGATTAGTGAAATATTATAAGGTAAAAATAGAAAGGGATTTGAAGGCGTTCAAAACAGTATGCAGAAAGCAAAGAATGCAGGCGCTGGGTGCACCCTGCCAGTTTCACCTTTTCCTTCGCCACATCGGACACAATATAGCAAGTCCTGCCTCCGCTGACATAATGTGCTCCCTGCAGACTGAGTGTAATTACAGTCAGATGTCGTCTGCAATGGGGATTAAGGGGAACTGATTTTGTGGCTTTTTATAGAATGTGAGGTTATTCAACTTTAAAAGAAATTGAATTAATATGATTGTTGAAAGGGGGGGGAAATCTGCCCAGTTTTAAAGTATGCATTTATATTAGAAAACAAGACCCCAAGGTGGTTGTCACCTATGGAAGCTAAGGCTCAGAAAAGACTCAATATGGAGGCCAAATGGCCGAAATATTGGGAAATATTAGAAAAAGTTGGAGATACTTGGAGATTGCAGAGTTTTGAGAAACTAAAGGATAAAGTGCGAGATTGGCTACATTATGCTCAGATTAGGGAGGTTTTTAACTTGGATAAAAAAACAGGTTTCCAGGTGGAAAAATCGAAACTAGAAACAGAATTGTTAGAACCTAAGACTAAGGTACTTTCAAAAATGTACAACTTGCTGTTAAAATGGAACACTCAAGATGAAACAGTTAAATCAGCCATGATAAAATGGGCACAGGACATTGGGTACAATATTATGTTTGCTGACTGGGAAAAGTTATGGACCACCGGTGTGAGGTTCACGGCATGTAATGCCTTGAAAGAAAATGTTATGAAAATGATATATAGGTGGTACATGACTCCAGTCAAGCTTGCAAAAAATACCATTTGCCTGACAATAAATGTTGGAAATGTAAGGAGACTGAAGGAACATTCTTTCACCTTTGGTGGACTTGCCCGAGGGTTAAGGCCTTCTGGGAAATGATCTATAATGAGTTAAAAAAGGTATTTAAGTATACCTTTCCTAAGAAACCAGAGGCCTTCCTTTTGGGCATTGTTGGCCAGAGGGTGTTAAAGAAGGATCGAACTTTTTTATGTATGCAACAACAGCAGCAAGAATACTTATCGCAAAACATTGGAAGACCCAAGATTTGCCCACGCTGGAAGAATGGCAGATGCAACTGATAGACTACATGGAATTGGCAGAAATGACTGGCAGAATTCGAGACCTGGGAGAAGAGATAGTGGAAGAGGACTGGAAAAAGTTTAAGGACTATTTACAAAAACATTATAAGCTGTATGAATGTTAAGAAGATGCACGATAGAAAAAAACATGGCACCAGCAATTTAGTTGAAAGATATATGAGAATAAGTGATGTTTAAGAAAAAGATGAAATTTGAGGCAATATTATGTTTAAATTAAGCAGTTAAGTATTTGATAAAAATATTTAAAGTCTGAGACATAATATTTGAGAATTACAAGATAAGAACTGAAATAAGGTAATAAATTGCTGCTTATAATTTTATTATTGAGAACGCAGGAAAGGGAGATGTGAGGAAGTCCAAAGGTTATGGAAATATGATTTATGGACAGTTGTTCTTGTTGTACTTTTTTATTTTATGTTTATCTGTTTGTTTTTCTCTGTTCTTCTTTGTTTGTTATATCTTGGTGATGGTATCTTACATGTTTGGTGATTTTTTGTTTAAAATTTGCAATAAATATCTTTATAAAAAAAAATAAAGTATGCATTTAAAGTCTACCAGCTCTATCTGGTACATTGGCTGAGACCCTACCAGCCCGCACACTGTGGACTCAGCTACATTGGCAAAGAAAAAGTGCATTATATTGTATGTGTTGTTTATGCATTCTAACACTGTGACACCAGATGGAGCTGTGGAGTTCCTTTTTCGCTAACCCGATTTCTCATACAAAGTTTGCAACGTGTTTAACTGAAATGCTTCTTTGATGTATCTAGATCCAGCCTGTCTCGCCAGAGTGGTACATGCTCTGGTTATCTCCCGCTTGGATTACTGCAATGCGCCCTACATGGGGCTACCTTTGAAGGTGACCCGGAAACTACAACTAATCCAGAATGCGGCAGCTAGACTGGTGACTGGGAGCGGCCGCCAGAACCATATAACACTGGTCCTGAAAGACCTACATTGGCTCCCAGTATGTTTCCAAACACAGTTCAAAGTGTTGGTTCTGACCTTTAAAGCCCTATATGGCCTCGGCTCAGTATACCTCAAAGATTGTCTCCTCTCCACCCACCCACCCCCATTGTTCAGCCTGAACACTGAGTTCCTCCTCTGAGGGCCTTCTGGCAGTTCCCTCACTGTGAGAAGTAAAGTTACAGGAAACCAGGCTGAGTGCCTTCTCAGTAGTGGCACCCTCCCAGAAGATGTCAAGGAGATGAGTAATTACTTAACCTTTAAAAGACATCTGAAGGCAGCTCTATATAGGGAAGCTTTTCAATGTTTAATGTTTTATTGTGTTTTTATATATGATTGGAAGCTGCCCAAAGTGGATGTGGCAATCCAGTCAGATGGGCGGGGTACGAATAATACAATTAATTAACTAACTAACTAACTAACTAACTAACTTACATTCCGGCCTTTTACTCAAAGCAAAGCAATAATCCAATGGACAGTTTAAAATATGAGCTTTTTATCTGAAAGTATATGAAACCAATTTACTTCTCTCTGAACACTTTAGAGAGTATATATTATAGCATGAATGTAATCTAGTCTGATCTAATATTCCCAGGGAGTCTCTTGCAGGAAATTATTCTGCATCAGACTACTGGATGACAGAGTCCTAAAGTTTGCAACTAAAGTGAAATAAAGATAAAATGAGCTGTTTGCTTCTGGAAAAAAAAGAAAAAAATAGACACAATCTCTGTATTTATAAGCAGCCAACAATCTTGTCAAGCAAGACAAATTGCTGCTTATAGATAAATCGTTCCAGTTTAGGATTATGTCTTTTAAATCAGTCAATTAATGTTTCAGATGAGATTGGATGCAGAAAAGATATTGGAGTTTCAGATGGAGAGGAGGATTTGTTTCCTCTAAGTTTATGCTTTGAAAAGTGTGCAGCATAGTGGAGGCCTTGGTTTGGATCCCAACTTCCCATCAGTGGCAGAACAAAGTTCCATCCATGGAAAAGACATTTCCTGCTCCCCTTTTCCTCTGAGGGATGGGGCACACTTGGTAATGATTTGGGATAGGGTACAGGAGGCAATGTTAATGGAGGGGACAGTTAGCAGAAAATGACCAGCTTTAAATTCAAGCCTCTATGTCAAAACCTTTGATAATGAAAAGTTAAATTCAGCTGATGGAAAGCAAGAAAATTATGACCAAAACTCTGTGTCTTCAGTAGCAAACAAACTGAAAGTATATGAGGCAGAGAAGGGACTTTAAAAAATTAATGAAATTAAGAATAGCATGTTGCAGCTATTTACATTTAAAATTTTGAAAATGAACCTTAAGCTGAACTCTATTTGGCTTTTGTGGGTGGGTAGGTGGGTGTTTCAATGCACACACCCAAAATTGTTTGTTTGTTTGTTTGTTTGTTTGTTTGTTTTAAAAAGCAATACTGAATGCAAGGGCCAACCCAAGACATTTCGGCACCTGAGACGAACCACAAAATGGTCGCCCTCTCCCCACCAAGGAAGAAGCAGGAAGTGAAATCAGGAACAAAGCAAGAATAAAGATCTACATTGGGATCTGCTGCCCTTACGGATCTTGCTACCTGAAGTGGTCGCCTCACCTTGCCTCATGGGCTGGCCCTGGCTGAATGTACATGCCATTGCAGCTGTCACTATAGAGGCCATGCCCATTGCTGCTTAGGTGCAAAGGTGTGAAAGCAGTCCCACTGCATACTGGCAGATCTTCTCTTCCCTGCCTCTCCCTCAGGGTCCTTCCACCATCTGTCTGTCACTATCTGGGTGCACTCCTTGACCTCAATGGCATCCCAAAAGGGGAGACACCAAAGGGATAATTCTACCCCTCAAGGTGCCTTCCACTGGCATTTGCCTATCACTGAGCAGCCCACAGCCAGCAGAAGGAGGAGGATGTGTAGAACGGATTGTTCAAATCAAAGCTGCAGCCATTGCAATGAAAACACACGTGTGAATACTATCCCCGTAAAGCAAACACTCATGAAATTTACGGTAATTGTTAATTGGTTTAAAACAACTACCCTGATATCTGTTGCTGAAGCATTTTAAGTAATTTCTCATGTTCATGCAAATTCCAGATTTAGAGAATAAATTGAGATGCAAAGTTCAGGAAGGCTACTTTACCTACTACAAAGGAATCCACGATCTCCAAAGTATTGGCAGGAGATCAACTGTGTGTTAATCTCTTGAAATTTTCTAGGAGTACACTACTGTGTGTGTAATTCAGCTCCAAAACTAAACCACGAATGCTCTCAATGGAGTGCCTTGCAATAAATAAAAGGATACTGTTAACTGAGGCAGTTTAGGCTTCTTTCGTAAAGCATTTTATGAATGAAAGAGTAGATGTATGGAAGAAGATAGTGTTGGTTTAATTTGTGCTGCGCTCCCCGTTTCTTCCCACCCAGCATGGCCTTGCCTTCAGAGCTGGGCCTCAGTGGCAGTAGCCTCTCCTCCCGCTTGCCCACGATCCAGCAGCTGCTATGAACTGCCCAAGAGAGGAGGCTGACAGTGGTTGCCATGGAGAGGCAATGGCAACAGGATGCTCCCTCGCAACTGCCACCACTGCTCTCGCTTGGGACAAACGCCAGCTCATCCTCGTTCTGGGATCAAATCAGAAGCCAAGATAGCTTTCATAATTCCAGGACTGTCTCTGGAAAATCAGGACACTCGGAGGGTATACTACCATAAGGGAACCATGTGTTGTGTGAATAAGTACAGTCATACCTGGAACCCCAAACACCTTGGCTCCCGAACAAATTGGCTCCCGAACGATTGAAGCCTGAAAGTGAGTGTTCCGGTGTTTGAACAATTTTCCGCGGCTTCCGATTGGCTGCAGGACGCTCCTGGGGCCAATCAGAAGCCGCTCTTTGGTTTCCAAATGTTTTGGAAATCAAACACACCTCCAAAATGGATTCCGTTTGACTTCCAAAATACGACAGTACTTCTATTGGGGGGGGTGACAGCAGGCCCCACTGTTATGAGAGAGGAGGGACAATGTATCCTTACCTGCTTTCTTCACACCATGTGCGTCTCCATCTACTCACCTTTCTGCTGAACTAAAAAGCATCAAACTTTCCCCAAAGGGAGGGTGTTTCAGTCTCCTGACCATTTTGGTTGTCTTTTTCTGCACCCTTTCCAATAACTATCTCTTCTATCTATCTCTCCCTTCCTCCTGCTCCCATATTATTATTATTTCAAATGTTTTGTTTTGATACTCAACAACCAGGGAAGAAGAGGATAAGGCAGCTGTGTGCACAGATGTCAGCACCTGATCCTGGGCAGCAAATAGCAAATGAGAGGTAAGTAGCTGGAGCACAATAGTTGCTGTCAGCTGCATAGGAAATTGCTGAAATTGCCCAGTGTAGCTCTTTCCTCTGTTCCCTTAATAGTAACTAGACTCTAATCCTTCCCACACATTTGGCAAGAGAAAAGCACTCTGACTCCAGGTTACAGGTGACTAATGTGTGATTCCCATAGGACTGTGGCCTTTGCCTCTAAGTAATAGGTCTTGCTCAGTGTAGCGGCACATGCAGAGGGAGAATGGCATTCAGAAATCCATAATTTCACAAACCAATGCTCTCTTAGTTGTCAGTAAAGTATTGTATTTTTTTGCTCTATAAGACTCACTTTTTACCTCCTAAAAAGTAAGGGGAAATGTGTGTGTGTCTTATGGAGCGAATGCAGGCTGTGCAGCTATCCCAGAAGCCAGAACAGCAAGAGGGATCACTGCTTTCACTTTGCAGAGATCCCTCTTGTTGTTTTCAGCTTCTGAGATTCAGAATATTTTTCTTCTTGTTTTCCTCCTCCAAAAACTAGGTGCGTCTTATGGTCTGGTGCGTCTTATAGAGCGAAAAATACGGTAAATCTTTGAGTGCATCCTTAAGAAACTAGAAGCAGCCCTTAAAAAACAAAAAACAAAAATGGATCTTCAGTTGCAGGGTATGAAGTTGGTGGGGCATTCTGGAGATTTGTGGTGTGGGTATTGGAGGTGCAACAGCAGAGATCATTCAGTGTGTAACTTAAGGGATAATTCTGTTGTCAGTAAGTCAACGAGCCAAGAGGGTGGCGGTGTTGCATAGCAAGCAGGGACGGAAGATGGCTTGCTAGCGCATGCTCTGATAGGCTGTCTAGATGTGCGGGAGTTTTCTCACAGATGTTTAGTTGAATGTCTTCCTGCTCTGAGCAATGCCTGTCAAAAAAGCTAAAAAAAACCCCTCTATTTCTTTCTGCTTAAGTGACATACAGTTTTGTTCAGTTTGTCCAGTAAACACTTACCAGGATTTTCTCTCTGCATTACTCAAGTAACTCTGCTAACAATGGAGACATGGAAACTGAGGTGACGTATTCATCCCCTTTACTGCTAGTGCTGCTCACGCTCCCAACTGCTATTTGGTCATGTTACTTCAATCATCATCTTATACACAAATAGCAAACTCAGTTCTTTGAGTATGGCACCATACACTCAAGAGAGAAGTACTGGCAAAATGGAATGAATCCCAAAGCTCGCAGAAGCTAAAACAATAACAACCTCAAACCCCTGGGCCTTGCAGAGATAATGTTGCCCTGCTGAAGGGAATAGAAAAAGCATGAATCTAGGCCCACCTAAAGTATCATACCTTGTAGGTCTGCATTGTGCGAAGCAGCATCAGGAAGCCTCCATCCTCCGCCTGTATCCCTCCTTTTCTTTCCTTTCTTCACCTCAGAAAAGCAGCTGTGTCTTTTCAGGGCCTGGGGGATGGGCCCTGGCCCATTTAGGGTACAGCTCCCATCTACTGTTTCTCATATGTCACCATGTGAAATGAGCCACATAGCGACTTTTCAGCTTCATTTACCAAGGACAATCCCCTGAGCAGCTGAACCACTAAAACTTTCCATAAGGCAGAAATGTGTTTATTTTTAGGGCCTCAATTATAAAAAGAAAACTAGAACAAGAGCTTGTCAGCATGCTGATCACTTAACAAACAATTGATCTATTTTTATTTTTCATTTTCAAAACCGTGGCTCCCAAAGAGGGATTTTGTTAATTTGGAAGGCAATGAGGTAAACCTCTTTGCAATTTATGCATGAGAGGTTAATTGATTGATACAAGTATTTTCATTCTTGTAATTGCACAACTGTGTGAACAGGATTAACAATTAAGCAGCTTCTTTATTCTATCTGTTTTAATATTTTGTTAGCATTTGTCTTTTCCTTTGTTTTGTTTTTTGCTTCTTGCTAACAATCTGCAGAAACTCCTTTGGCCAACAGTCCTACGTTCCTGGTATGTTTCATAACTGCACAGACTTTTCCAGAGGGTGATGCTTGGGGGTGTTTTTCAGCCCCCTAGAACCTTCAATGGTATGAACTCTACAATTCTATTTAATTGCTAGTCTTTGGGTTCTCTCCCCCCCCAATAGTAAGCCATTGGGAGTTCCTTTAAAATGAACGTAACTCAAAAAATCTATAGCCGATGCATTTTAGTGCAGTCACACACACACACACACACACACAGAGAGAGACAGAGAGAGAGAGAGAGAGAGAGAGAGAGAGAGAGAGAGAGTGTTTCCAACCCATGAATCTTCTGATTTCCATTATGTGTCTTGCAGCCTGCCTCCTCCACACTGCAAACACCTATTTTTCATTCAGCAAATATGCAGAAAATTTGCTCATGTGCCATTGCCAGACAGTCCCTGGGAGCACAGCATGCTTGCAGCTTCTTTTGTTGTAGTGTGGGTGGAGAGTAAAAGATGGTGTGTTTGCACGTGTGTTCCTTTTCGGCTCACATGCATACACTGATGTTTTTATACAAAATTTATAAACATAACCCACCCATGGCTGATATGAGACAGTCTAGCATCACCAAACCAATAATCAGACAAATGGATCACTGCTTTTCAGCTGCTTCCCCTGCCAGAATGCTTGTGAGCTTCTTTTGACTGGAACCTCAAATATACCAGGTAGGGCAATCCTAAATATAAGAAGCTGTTGGAATGTCAGCTCATTGATGTAAAAGTGGTGTAAGTTATCTCTATTCCAAGCTCTGTTCAACAGCGGGGCTACTGTTGTCTGAGCAGGTCCCAGCTGTTGAGATGCGACCTGGGAATGGGGGGCAATTGGCAGGCCCCCAGCCCACCGGCTGGCAGCCGGGCGAACTCCGGTCTCCCTTGGAACATCATCAAACAGTGGCACACAGCTTCAGAAGCCTTCAGAAACTCAAGCACGCTCTAATCAGCAGAGTGAATAACCCTTCACAACGGAAGTGGCGAACAGAGGCATATTTACAAACATTTATTCAGCAGCAGGACAAAGCAGCAGGACAAAGGAAAAACATGTCTGCTTCCCTTCATGTCCAAGCAAAAAGCATAGGCAAAAGCTGTATACAACAGAAGTTCCCAGCAGACTGTGCTGGAAGTAAACAGACATGTGACATACAACAACTCCACATGCCTGTTCTAAAGGTGGAATGGAACTATATTCTAACATCCTCCCCCTTTCCGTGTAACCTGTAGTACCTGTGGTTCAACCCAACTGCAAACGCTGTACATAAACCTTAAGTTGTTCTCTGTTAACAACCTTAGACAACAGATCTGCAGGAATTTCATTTCCTGGCATGTAGGACACTTGAATGAGTCCTTTCTGAATACACTCCCTTGCACGATGGTAACTTAATCTGCAAGTATTTGGTTCTTTGCTTGCAACTCTCTGAGTTTGGCAAAGCCAAACAGGATCTATTGTCTTGATAAACCTGTATAGGACATATCACAGAAACCTTGATGTCCTGAAACAGTTGCATCAACCATTCACAATCCATGAGTGAAAATGACAGGGACCCAGTCTTTAAAATAGAGTTAGACTACGCTTTTTACGTGGTTGGATAGTGTCTTCGAAGCTACCAGCATGAGTTTGACCAAACTGCAGGAGGCAGTGGAAGACAGAAGTACCTGGCGTGCTCTGGGCCATGGGGTTACGAAGAGTCGGACACGACTAAACGGCTAAACAACAACACACTTTTTACGAGCATAAATTCCACCATGTTCCTAAGTCTCTCCTTGCCCTGTCCCATCCCTGCTGATGTAAATTCCATGGGCTTCAGTTCCACAGGCTAAGCCATCACAGCTCCAACTCAGCCAGCTTGAGAGACTTATGCTAGCATATCTCTGGCTGAGCTGGGATGAGGAAGTTACAACCTATTCTAAACTTGCCCAACCTGTAGGCTCTTGGGTTTGGATTGTGCTGTCAAAGCTTATATTCTCCTGTACCCTATTCTACAGTCTTGAACCAAATCAAGCCAAATGGCCTTGTTATTGTGATTCTGCAGTACTACCAGCTCTTTTTGTTAAAAACTATATGGGCCACACATCACATAAGTATTAAGAGCACCTCCATTTCTGTTGCCTTTTTCTGAGCATTTTACCATTCTCTCTTTGACATTATAAAGTGGTTGTCATGAACAAATGCTGTATCCAAGCTACGAAAGAAGCTAAGTTCAGCACATAGAGGGATGGAGAATGCTAGTAGGCCAGAGCAGGTAGGATGAAATCAGGAGGTGATTTCGCCCAGCCCTCCCACCCCACTCCACGAGAATATGAGAAAGGAAATTAGAATGTGAGGGAAGTATCCAGTTAACATGTCCCTTCAGTGCAAGTATTTGTGCTTGTGCAACATAACTTTCCCTCTGCTCCTCCCCATGCCCTCCCCCAATCTGCTCTGGTGCTTTGGGGAACCCCTAGAACTTTTTTAGGGGGTGTATGGCAGAGCAAAGGTGGGGGAGCTCCATTGTGCAAACAGGAGCCGTTACTTGAAGAGTGCCCAGAATCTCTTCAGCAAAGTAGGATTTACACATGGATCTCAAAACAAATGAAGATGTGCTGTTTTTTATCTTTCCATGATGAGATTCCCCCACCTGCACTCATTCTTCCACCTCTGCAATAAGAATCTTGAATTCATTTCCACCACTTTCATAAGTAGCATCAAGAGCCATTGTAAGGGGTTAAGTTTTGTCAAACCACTTGTAACACCAGCAACAGTTGCAAAGGATTCAATATCTATGTGAGTGGGTGGCAACCTTGTGTAAAGAATCCAGATCCATTGTATTTATATTTTATGGGGGAAATTACTCAGATATGAAATGGTAAAGTTAAAAGGAAGCAAAGATGCACATATACAAGTGGCAAATCGCGTCAGGAGATATGAAGGCTATTTATAAACTCATGTTGAAGGCTTCAGTGAAGTGTGTCATTTCACCAATTGAAAACAAACAAAATACCAAAGTGGATCAAGTCAATTTCACTATGGTTACAACAGCAAAGTTAAGGTGGCTTGCTATGAAATAAGAGAAGGCATTTGCAAAAAGAAGTACTAAATGAAGGTAATTGAAAAGGCCATGAATTCTGATGAATTCAATGTCAATTTGCAATAAAATGGGGTGGGGAGTCAAAGTGGAAGTTGATCAAACAGTCGAGGGCTGTTTAATGTAGAAAAAAATATGACTAGGGGTGAGGAAAGATTGTGGCTTCATTAGGACAGCTCTTTAGTCCATCTTCGCAATGTTTCCTTTCCGGCTGATTTTCACATTTTGTGTGATCTTCCACACAATTTAAATGTTTCCACAGCATTACACCTATTCTTATACCTATTCTTCTTGATGTTGCTCTATCCTTTATTCTAAATCATGACTTTTCCATGAAATTGGCACTAGATTGCCTTTAAAGTTTACTGACCTGTCCACAGTGGTTATTGTTTCTGGAATTATTGTTCAGGGGAGTGGGTTGAGGAGAGAATTGCTTTTTAATCAAGTTTACTTTATAGACTCTTAGTCTCAATACTTGTAAATGGACTAATAATAATAATAATTTATTATTTATACCCCGCCCATCTGGGCGGCTTCCAACAGAATATTAAAATACAATAACCTATTAAACATTAAAAGCTTCCCTAAACAAGGCTGCCTTCAGATGTCTTCTAAAAGTCTGGTACCTGCTGTTCTTTTTGACATCTGATGGGAGGGCGGTCCACAGGGCGGGCACCACTACCGAGAAGGCCCTCTGCCTGGTTCTCAGTAACTTGGCTTCTCGCAGCGAGGGAACCACCAGAAGGCCCTCGGCGCTGGACCTCAGTGTCCAGGCAGAACGATGGGGGTGGAGACGCTCCTTCAGGTATTATTATTATGTTAACATATTTACTTGCTCCAACACTGACTCAATCTTATCTTTACATTTGCCCTTTTAGTGTTTAATTTTAGTTTGCTCCCCGTATAAAGACTCTTATTTCAAATAAATCATTTGCTTTCGTGGTGCATCTTCAGCAAAAGGAAAATGTTCATATGACTTGGACTACATTTCCTTTAAAGGGCAAAGAACTGCCATCACCTTTGACTTAGAGGATGAGTCCCCCGCAGTACCTCTTTCTCCCCAGCCTTACAAAAGTCAAATACTGTACTGTAAAATAAGATTAGGGTCCTTTAACCACCCAGCCATTACCTCCAGGGAGGTAGTCTACTGCACTCCAGCCTATTTTGATCTGACTTTGACTTGCATTTTCCAAATTTCACTAGGATCTAGTTCTCCACTGTGATAAGCATCTTTGGAGGAAAATGTTTCAGCCAGAGGAGTCCCTTTGGAGCTATCCAAGGTCCTAGTTGTTTCTGCCATGTACACACAGGTCCAGCTAACTGCCTGCTCGTTTACAAAAATCCACAAATCAGTTTTTCCTTTGTCTCTCTTTTGCTGGTTGGCTGCAGTCATTTCAGGAAGAAACCTTGGAGAGAGTGGGTAGGGAGATCAGACAAATCCTATATGAGAAATGATCCTATATAAATCAGTGGAAACCGTGGACTCATGCAAATGCTCATCTAATGAATGAATTCCAGGGAAAGCATTGTGTTCAGTAAGTGGGACCTGCATGTACCTTGATCTGACTTTGACTTGCCATTGGATGCAACACAACACACTGACACTCTGTCAAAAAGATTGAAAAATCCACTCACCTGCTTTATGGCACACAGCAGCTTCCCATAGCAGTAAACAATAATGATAAAAGGAAGGACAAGGCAAAAGACGAAGAGGCAAATTATGTAAGATACATTGTTAGCATCCCGTGAATGCCAGTTAACTGAACATGTAGTGCCTGGTCCTTCTGGTCCATAGCTACTCCATCCAAAAAGTGGTGGCAAGGTCCAGAATAAAGAATACATCCAGGACACGAAGATTCCCAGCCATACTTTCTTGTAGTTTGTGGCATCAGCTTCAGTTGTACCCATCATGGTGCAATAGCGTTCATACGAAAGCACAGCCAGGGATATAAGTGACACCGTACCTGTAAGGTAACAGCAGATTACTTTGTTTTATTTCAGACAATTGTTTTCTAAGCGAACAAGTGTGTCTTATAAACAAGGCTTTGAGGGCTTTGAAGAAACACTTTGAGCCATGAGACCCATCCATTAGCAAATTCTTTCCTAAATGACCTTGGCCTCATATCTACTGTTCCCTCTCTACTTGTGCGATCATATTACAGTGGTACCTCGGGTTACATACGCTTCAGGTTACACACTCTGCTAACCCAGAAATAGTGCTTCAGGTTAAGAACTTTGCTTCAGGATAAGAACAGAAATCAGGCTGCGGCGGCGCAGTGGCAGCAGAAGGCCCCATTAGCTAAAGTGGTGCTTCAGGTTAAGAACAGTTTCAGGTTAAGAACAGACCTCCAGAACGAATTAAGTACTTAACCCGAGGTACCACTGTATTGTGAGCAGGGAGTTGAACTAGGTGACCTCCAAAGTTCTTTCCAAGTATGGTTTTATGTTTGAGATCTAGAGAAGAATAGGACTGCTGAAGTAGTCAAGCCAGTTGTCCAGGTCGAGCCTGGCATAATCTATTGCTAGACAAATTGCAGGTAATATGTTATCATGGGAACTAAATAGCTGGCTGTGAATCTCAGTATCTGGCCTTCTGAAGGGCTAGCAAATATCCCCTTCCCAACCAAATGTAATCAAGTTGTCTGTGTGTGACATGAGGAATAGGTTTGCAATGTGAGGCAGACTGGAAACAGCCTGTTTAAGTTGAGTGTTTCCACCTGTGTTCATCCTGCATGTGTGTAAATAAATGCAAATAGTGGTAAAACAATGGTTCAGAAATCATTTGCCTTCAGAATTGGTCTTGTAGCTAGCTTGACCTTTTAGAAACTACATAGTAAATTCTTGTAAATTATTATTCATCTGTTGCATTAATATCTTGCCTTTCTTCCACGATGAAGCTGAAAGTGCTATATATTACAATAGCATTTTTTGCCCAGGCACTTACCAGACCCAGGGCTGCAAGTTCCTGTATTAAAGGGGTAGAGTCTGTGTTGCTCCAAATGCTATTGGACTCCAACTCTCACAATCCCTGACCACTGGACATGCCAGCTGGGGCTGATGGAAGTTGTAGTCCATCACACTGTGGCCACCAGGTTCCCCATCTGTTTTAGATTATACATAAAATGAAGGCAAGAAAGTCTCTTTCTATCTCCTTATTCTTCCAAATAGTCTGCAGAAGAACAACTCTTCTCACGCACCAGCAGAGGTGTGCTTCCACATTTTCATGTCTAAAGATTGAAAAGTAGTACAGTGGTACCTCTGGTTACGTACTTAATTCGTTCCGGAGGTCCGTTCTTAACCTGAAAGTGTTCTTAACCTGAAGCACCACTTTAGCTGGTGGGGCCTCCTGCTGCCACCGCACGATTTCTGTTCTCATCCTGTAGCAAAGTTCTTAACCTGAGGTACTATTTCTGTGTTAGCGGAGTCTGTAACCTGAAGCGTATGTAACCCGAGGTACCACTGTATCTATGTCCACTCAATATGCAAAACTATGCATTGAGAATACTAGCATATTGCAGGTTTTATGTATTTGGAAGTCTACAGATCACCCAGGAGGCATTTTCTCACACCATTGAGACAGCAGGAAAGACTTGCTGAAGTCGGTACACAATTACATATTTATATTTCTTAAAAACCAAAAAATCAGACTCGAGAGGGTCATTATTTAACATCACATCATTCCTGCACATGCTAAATGGATGCCATACCTACTGCAATTATCACAGGCATTGTTGATATAGCAGAGTCCTATTGCACAACGGAATGACGAATAGTACGTGCCACATGCTTTTTGTTGCTTTATTTTCAGTTCATTGTAGAAAATTTACAAACATGCATCTTGCCTCTGCGGGAGCAGAGAAGCAACCACCGTCCTTCTCCTCAAACACCGAGAGAAAACAGAGAGAGAAACAGGAAACCAGTGTACGTCACATCCAGCTTCCCATTCCCGTGGGAAAACCCAACAGTGCTCTGACTGTGGAATGTAAACATTGTCTTGTGACAAGCACTTCGCTGCACAGTGAAGAGAGCAGAAACCAACATCCTCCCCCTTTCTGTGAACATCACTGGGCAGCGTGTTCGTACAATATCAGTACAAACCCAACTTCTGTACATAGGTACAGTGTTGATCCCTTGATACAATTTTGGACAATACATCAGCAGGAATTTCATTACCTGGCATATAGGACACCGTTACGAGTCCCTTCTGAATATGTTCCCTAGCATGTTGCAACTTTAATTGCAAGTGCTTTGTGCTTTGCTTACAACCTTCCGAATTCAGCAAAGCCAAACATGCTTTGTTGTCCTGATAAACCTGGATTGGACATTTGACAGGAATTTTCATGTCTTTGCACAATTGTAACAACCATTCACAATCCTTAAGTGAATAAGACAGTGCATTCAGTTCAGCTTCACAAGTACTTAAGCTAATTGTTGTTTACTTCTTGCATGACCAATAAAATAGACCCTGATTGTACATGTAGCAAACTCCAGACGTACTTTTCCTGTCTGTAGTGTCACTTCCAAAACTTGCATCTGCAAAAATCTCAAGACCACCAGACTTCTGATTGTTAAATCTCAGTCTGTAATGCATAGTGCCTTTCAAATAGCGTGCTATGCGTTTCAGAGCTTTCCAATCCTTAACAGTAGGATTGTTGACTTGTCTGCTTAGCAAATTACAGCTAACAGCAATGTCAGGTCTTGAACATCTGGCAATGAAGTTTAACTTGCCTAGCACACTTCTGTACAGTGTAGTGTCAGAAAATGCTTCTTCAGTGTCTTCTACCTGATAACCTGTTGTCATCGGTGTGTCTACAGGATTAGCATCCATCAGGTTCAGTTTGCTTAACACATCAGCAATTTTCCGTGACTGGTGTACTAGAATGTTACCACTTTGATCTTTCTCTATTTCCAGAGATAGGTAGTTGTTTACCTCACCAAGATCTTTCATGTCAAAGTGCTCTTTCAGTTGAGCTAGGGCATTATTGTACATTGTGACATCTTTCCAAAAGAATAAAATATCATCAACATAAAACAAACAATACAGCTTCTTTTTCCCCTCCTCTTTGACAAATACACATGGATCAGCTTTCCCTTGCTTAAAACCTAGAGAAAACAATGCTTCAGTGAGTTTTGTGTGCCAACACCGTGCACTTTGTTTGAGACCATAAAGGGACTTCTTCAGAGCACAAACAAATCCCTGTTTTACCTGTACGCCATCAGGTGGAAGCATATAAAGTGATTCACCTAGAGATCCGTACAAAAAAGCTGTATTCACATCGTGGTGACTAATGTGTAGATTTTCCTCTGCAGCTAGCTTGAGCATAAGCCTAATGCTCTCATACCTCACCGTGGGTGAGTAGGTCTCGTGATAGTCTTCACCTGGTACCTGTGCAAAACCTCTGGCTACCAATCTGGCTTTGTGTCTGACTATCTTGCCATTTTGATCAGTCTTCGCTTTGAAGACCCATTTGCTTCCAAGCAGTTTCATCCCTGGAACTTCTGGAACTAGCTCCCATGTTTTGTTCTTTTCTAAGGAATCAAGCTCAGCCTTCATTGCATTTAACCATGGCTCAGCTTCCTTAGAATCCAAATCCTGGATTTCTTGGAAACTTGAAGGTTCAAATACCTTCTTGGAGCTTTTAACAGCTGCTACTGCTGTCTTAGCATATTCATCAGCAAATCTCTTTGGAGGTCTGCCTTTTGTGGCTCTTTGTGACCTGCGAATTAGCCTTTGGTCTTCAACACTCTCCTCTTCCTTCTTAGGAGAAAAGTGACCTATTGTGAACAATGGTTCTTCCAATTCCCGATCAGAGCTTTCAGAGGGTCGCATAGAGGCTTTCGCACTCTTGAAATCCTCTGACTTATCCGATTCAGTTTCAGACTCAGAATCAGAACCTTCATCAGTGGGTGTGGGTTGTTGTTGCTTATCCTCAGTCTCATCACTGTCATCAGGATAACATTGGAAAATTCCCACGTTCTCCCCCCACTTGGCATTGTACTCAACACTTCTTGTGAGCCTAATTGTCTTAGAGTCAGTCATCATTATTCTGTAAGAACCTTTCTGATAACCTAGAAAGATACCATGCAATCCACGTTTGCCTAATTTGGAGCTTTGTGGAGAGTGAATCCACATGTCAGAACCAAAAATTCTCATGTGTTTGATGTATGGTTTCTTGCCAAACATCTTCTCATAGGGGGTACAACCAATCGCTGAAGATAACCTGCGATTGTAACTGTAAAGAAAACACGAGAGAGCTTCGGCCCAATAACTCTCTGGAAGATTTGCATCATGCAGCAAGGTCTTTAACCCTTGAAGCAATGTTTGATTTGCCCTTTTGCAAAGCCCATTCTGCCATGGCGAGTGAGGACTGGACAAATCGTGTTGAATTCCTTTCTCAGTCAGAAAAGCTTCAAACTGCTGAGAAGTGAACTCTCCCCCGCGATCAGTGAAAAGAATTTTTATCTTCTTACCATGCACATTTTCTAACCAAGCACAGAATTCCTTGAACCTTGGAAAAGCCTCTGATTTCTGCTTGAGATTGTACACATAAATATACCTAGAAAATGCATCAATGAGGACCATGAAGAACCTATTGCCACCCAAAGAGGGCGATAGTGGACCAACTAAATCAGCATGAACAATCTGGTATGGTTCTGTAGCTTGCCTACTAGACACCTTACCTTTCGCAGCCATTTTCACCTTGTTTGCTGCGCATGCCTTGCACTTCATGTGGTACCTGCAGGGTTTAATAGTCATACCTTCAACCAAGGCAGGCATTTTAGAAACCGCCTCAAAATGCAAATGACCAAATTTTCGATGAAAATCATGAATACATCCTGCATGCAAACTTTTGTTAGAACCTGCAATGCAACAAGTCTCATTCTGCACAACATCATCATAATACAAAACAAACAAACGATCAACACATTCAGCATGCAATACATAATCGTCTTTCTTTGTGATGGTGCATTTCTTGTTCTTGAAGGAAACGTCAATGTTCCGTTCATTCAGCTGCATCACACTGAGAAGATTGTGTGTGGCATCTGGAACATACAGTACATCATGTATCTCTAAGTCCAAACTGTGAAGAACAACAGTTCCGTAGCCTTGACTGGGGATCGTGTGGTCATCCGCCTGGTGAATCGCACCTTCCTGCGGTGTAAAAGACACGAACAGTCGCTTATCGTTGCACATGTGGTGGGTAGCTGCTGAATCAACAACGAAGAAAGATCTAGACGTCTTCTGGACCTTTGCAACCTTTGGAGTGAAGCGTGAGACCATTGCCTTGTGCTGCGTTGTCCTGGACACCGGACCTTTGCCTTTGCTTTGGCCTTTTCCACGCGCTGAACTTCCGCTGCGCTGCTCTGTCTTGGCCTTGGGATATTTGCATTCCCTCTTCATATGGCCTAGACGTCCACACGAGTAGCATTTCACTGCCTTCAAAGCTTTGGCGCCCTCTGGTGGTTCCACTGCACTCTGGGATGACGTCTGTGAAGACTCCCCCTTACCCATGCAGCTAGCACCCCGGCGATCTGCTTCATTCTGGATCACGGCAGTAACAAAGGCTACTGTGAGTTGAGCAGTTGGTTGTGTGGTGTAGTGGTTAAGAGCGGTAGTCACGTAATCTGGGAAACCGGGTTCGTGTCTCCGCTCCTCCACATGCAGCTGCTGGGTGACCTTGGGCCAGTCACACTTCTGTGAAGTCTCTCAGCCCCACTCACCTCACAGAGTGTTTGTTGTGGGGGAGGAAGGGAAAGGAGAATGTTAGCCGCTTTGAGACTCCTGAAGGGGAGTGAAAGGCGGGATATCAAATCCAAACTCTTCTTCTTCTTCTTCTTGAACAGCAATCTGAGTGGCAACGGACTCCCAACTTGGACCCAAAGAATGTAGTATCATGAAGGAATACACAGCCTCTGGAAAGTTGAGTCCTCTCTGTTGCAACTCATGTCTCAGATTTTGCATCTCCATCAGGTGTTTACGCACATCTCCACCTTCAGCAAGAGCCATATCATGCAGCTTTGCATAATAGTACATTGAGGAACCAGCTTCTGTCCTCAAGTGAGCCTGTCTTAAAGTGTCCCAAATTTCTCTGGCTGTGGTCTTTCCTCGCAACAGACAGAGCTCTTCTGGGGATACTATCAACGTAAGCGTTCCCCGTGCTTTGGAATCCTTAGCATTCCAATCAGCTGTAACTGGAGCTGGGGGGTTGTCTGTAATAACATTAAACAGACCTTCTTTCCGCAGAACTGCCTCTGCATAAAGCACCCACTCCGTGTAGTTATTCTTATTGAGCTTAGGAATCCCAAAAGCATCAACCAGCCTTACGTTAGCCATTTCTGCTGCGTCACAGTCCTGCAGCTTCAGCCAAAAGCACTTGTAAAAGTACTTTCGATTTCCCAGCCATCCAAGCCTGTGAGCTTGTGCCTTTAGAGCCTTTGCCTTTCGCGGCAAAACGGCTTTAAAAGGTCAAAGTCCAGCCATAAAACCCTAAATTAGGAGCTGGCAGGCTGCCAGGCTGCCAGGCTGCTCCGGGCAGCATGAGCACATACCTTCATCAATCAAACTTGACGCGTAGAGCAGATAACGCGATCCGTTCCTCTGTACCTCTGCCGGCATTCCGACTCGGTCGCTGGAGTCTTTAATCCTCAGTTTGATTTACGTCTTTCTGGGCCCATAACCAAAATGTTGATATAGCAGAGTCCTATTGCACAACGGAATGACGAATAGTACGTGCCACATGCTTTTTGTTGCTTTATTTTCAGTTCATTGTAGATAATTTACAAACATGCATCTTGCCTCTGCGGGAGCAGAGAAGCAACCACCGTCCTTCTCCTCAAACACCGAGAGAAAACAGAGAGAGAAACAGGAAACCAGTGTACGTCACATCCAGCTTCCCATTCCCGTGGGAAAACCCAACAGTGCTCTGACTGTGGAATGTAAACATTGTCTTGTGACAAGCACTTCGCTGCACAGTGAAGAGAGCAGAAACCAACAGGCATCAGTTATCACAGGCATCATACATGGTATCATGGGCATCCGCTTCAAATGTGTATGTAAGTTGGCCAGCTTTATTCATAGGAAGTATCAGGATAAAGGTAAGAAGTTGTTTGCGTAATGCTGGTAAAATTGATGTGGATGTTTCCAAATCCTACTGAGGTAGGAGATGCAAAGAAAAATGAGTGTGCATGCCTATAGCTTTCATTCAAATACAGATGAAAAACCATTCTTGCACTCACACCATCTATCAGTCTATGGTTGCAAACAGTGATTGGTTCATCCATATTTTCCCTTGAAAATTTCCCTTCTCGGCAGTGGCGCCCGCCCTGTGGAAAGCCCTCCCATCAGATGTCAAGGAAATAAACAACTATCCAACTTTTAGAAGACATCTGAAGGCAGCCCTGTTTAGGCAAGTTTTTAATGTTTGATGTTTGATGTTTTATTGAATTTTTAATATTTTGTTGAAAACGTCCCAGAGTGGCTGGGGAAACCCAGCCAGATGGGCAGGTAGAAATTATTATTATTATTATTATTATTATTATTATTATTATTATTATTATCCAGAATAATGAGATTAAAACTGAGCCAGACTGGGTCTGAGGCAGATTTGGCCCTGTTAGTCGGCGAAGACATTCTATTCCTAGGACTAGCAGCCTCAATCCCTGTTTCAGCTCTCCTAGAAACCCTTCTAACCTTCATGTTGCAGGAACTGAGGTGCTGCTTGGAGCAAAATTTAAAAGTGCTGGGAACAAGGCTATTGATTAAATTTCCCATGGTTCTTAGCAATATATTCCTCTTATCCAAGACCACAGCTGTAGCCATGGCATTTGTCTGAGTCGTCCACACTGCTTCCCATGTACTAGTAAGCTGCAAAAAGAAAGGCATGAAGGCAATGCCTCCAGAGAACATTGGGGCAATTTCAAAATTGGACAGACTCCAGAGTGTGTAGTTCAATCCAAAATGGATCTGAGCAGGACTGAATACCTGAAATCTACTGACTAACTCCTTCCCCTTCCCCTAGATTTATTGGAGATTTACCATCAATATTTTTAAAATAGCCAGTTTGTAAAAAAAACACCCAGCCAATTCAATAGCAATAAAGTAAGCTGGAGGCAGAGACTGTTTACTAACTTTATTGAATTTTGTAGAAAGCCTTTGGCACACAAAGCAACCTTATCACGGGAACTTCTTTGTCTTTTGTTTTTCAGGATGCCAGGAAGAAAGGCAGAAAAGGAGAAAGAAGGTTGTATACAGATAATATCTCTAGATAAGAAATCTATGGATTTTTTTACAAGCTTTCCCAACACCTCTTTATCAGCTAGGATGTTCTGTGTCAACCAAAAAGGAAACATCAAATGTCCCAGGGTCTAGGGAATGTCCCTTGACTGCACTTGCAGGCACAATAGCTCAAGGACCCCCTCTCCCCAGATGAACCAACCCAAATCCTGCAATCATCAGCTGAGGCCCTTCTTCATGAACCTCCTCCATGAGAGGTCCGGGGGGGGGGCAATATTTGTACCTCAGGTATTTTCGCCAAGCTGGAATGTGTCCCTTGGACTTTGATAATGCATCTTGTTTATCTGCGTGGACAGAGGTGCCAATTTGAATAAAAAGTGGGGGGCAGAAAAGCCCTGCACAAGCGATCACATGACACGGCACACACACACCATTTGAATTGCAATGCCCATCATTTTGGGGGGGGAGTGTAAATATTTTTGGGGGGCAAGACCCCTCAGCCCCTGGGAGTTGGCTCCTATGTGCATGGAAAAGGGGGTCTGGAAATATGTATAGAAGCCAGGCTACTATGGAAAGGTAAAATTTAACAGCAGTTGCTCCACTCACTTTTGCCTCTGCCCCCCCCCCCCCAGCCCTTGGCTCTTGTAACATTTCCCAGAAAGGAAGGTGCAGTTCATGCTGAAAAAGATTCCCCACTCCTTGATTACAGGGAACTTTGGAGTACTAGGTAAAGGTAAAGGGACCCCTGACCATTAGGTTCAGTTGCAGACGACTCTGGGGTTGCGGCGCTCATCTCGCTTTACTGGCCGAGGGAGCTGGCGTACAGCTTCCAGGTCATGTGGCCAGCATGACTAAGCCGCTTCTGGCAAACCAGAACAGTGCACAGAAACGCTGTTTACCTTCCCACCGGAGCGGTACCTATTTATCTACTTGCACTTTGATGTGCTTTCGAATGGCTATGTTGGCAGGAGCAGGGACCAAGCAATGGGAGCTCACCCCATCACGGGGATTTCAACCACTGACCTTCTGATCAGCAAGCCCTAGGCTCAGTGGTTTAACCCACATAAATATGTATAACTATATACATACATATCTCTCTCTCTCTCTCTCTCTCTCTCTCTCTCTCTCTCTCTTTTGGAAAGGGTCATTTTGCTTTCACATATGAAAAAGTGCAACATGTATGAAAACATGCACGGCTGCTACAAAAGAAAACTCACTCTAAAGACATTATTCTGCTAAATATGTTGCTAAATCTGACTAAGCAAGCTGTCAATCTCTAAGAGTACACCATGCAACTAGGCTGTCAATAATAATGGCTTATTTGATCATCTGATTCAAATGCCACTTTTTTGAAGGGGGAGAAATAACTGTTTCACGTCCGTACTGAAATTCTGTGAGAGCTGCTGGCATTCACTAAACAAAATTGCTTTGTCTATATACTGTTTAGGCTTTAAAAAGACCTGCAAAGGAAATTTTCTTTTTCTTTTAAAAAAAGGTTCTGTCAGTAAAATGGCAGGTCATATGTTGCAAAGGGTGTAGATAAATGGTAATTAATAATTTTTAGAAATGGCAAACATCATTATTAATTTATTGTAGTCAACAGACCCACAATAAAAAGAGGAAATACAATTTTCATAAAAACTGGCCTATGCTGGCCTTGTCATCTATAACATGTTCATCTTGATTCTGAGAGGTTGTCTGGTATGACGCAGACATTACTGACAGGTCAAGATTCAAAAGCTTTGCTCTTTCAAATTGCAATTTTGATAATGCAGTTCATTTAGAAGTATGTGTGCAAGAAACAGCTGCGATTCAAGGTTAAGGTGCAATGACTTACACTCTTGTTCACTGGTGCAAAAAAGGCCACAAAATATATAACAAAAGCTGCAATCCTTGCACTTTCTTGGGAGCAAGTCCCACTGAAATAAGATCAACAAAGTCCCATTTCTTCTTTGAAGGACTCCAAGAGGAGCAAAAGGTCAGGGGGGGATGGATGCTAGAGCATTGTTCCACAGCTCCTAAGCATCATTATCCACCCAACAAATGGAGAAGCAAAAGTTTTGGCACACTGGGAGGACCAAGAGGACCAAGGGTATGTGATGATCACTGGATTTGTTGGATCATGGGAAGAGCTTGTCTCTAGCTGTCATGGCAGTTACCCTCAGGTCCTCACAGTGACTGGTCATAAGATCTAAGAACTGTAAGACATATATTTGTGCATCAGTTCCCTGTTTTGGAGCACCTCTGGATTCCTCCAATGTGACATTGCAAACAGTTTGTTTCTTTTTAATATCTATATATTGCTACTATGCTATATAAGTGCTAGAGGCAATGTGCAATGAAATGCACAAAATACATGACATGTTAGTCAAAATCTCCCTCCAAGTTGTCACCTGCTCTATTATTATTGTTTCCATGCTTGCAATGTGCTGTTAAAAAAAAAAGTTTCCCTCAATTATCCACATGTCTACAAAACACTTGCCATGCAACATTTCCACATTAGGCAAGAGTTTGCCTCTCAGTTGCTTCTCATCGGTGTCTCTGTCAGGTGCAGAGGTTAACTTTCAGAACAGAAATGTTTCTGAGCAGCTTTGAGAAAACTGTTGTCTGCCAGGAGCTCAGATATGATGGTGAACATTCAGCTACATCTGTGTGCAAATGAAGCCGTACAGTGAGAGCCTATTCATGGCTGCTCAGAAGTAAGTCCCATTGAGTTCAAAGTTGTTTCATAGGGCAGGGGTTCCCAAACTGTGGTCTGTGGACCATGAGCTTTATTCAGGTGGTCTGCAGCATGTCTGCATTGAATATTCATACTGATTTTTAATTGTATTTGTATTTCTTATTTCATCCCTTGTATTTTATTGTATTACAATTTGAATTCTGTGGGATGCAAATTGTAATAATATAATATAAAATAATAATTTTATACACACACCAGCCACTCTGGGCAGCTTTCAACAAAATATTAAAAATTCAATAACACATCAAACGTTAAAAACTTCCCTAAACAGGGCTGCCTTCAGATGTCTTCTAAAAGTCAGGTAGTTATTTATTCCCTTGACATCTGATGGGAGGGCCTTCCACAGGGCGGGAGCCACTACTGAAAAGGTCCTCTGTCTGGTTCCCTGTAACCTCACTTCTCTCAGTAAGGGAACCACCAGAAGGCCCTCAGAGCTAGACTTCAGAATGATGGGGGTTCAGCTTGATGGGTTCCAAGTCACACACAGGCATTCAAAACAGAGGGGATGATCCCTCAAACACTTCCTCAGAGTCACTGCAGTCAATGGAGCTTTGATTAGGTCATCCTTCCGTAGCCTGATGCCCTCAAGATGTTTTGGCCATTGGCTGTGCTAGCTGGGACTGATGAGCATTGTAATTGAAAATATCTGAAGGGGACCAAGCTGGTGAAAGCAGCCATATATTGTCTCAGCTGCTGTTTTTGAGGCTATGATCCCAAAAAATCCATCCCTACAAGACAGCAAGTCCTACTGAATTTAGTGGGACCTATTTAGTAGGCTTGCCGATTGGAAGGTCGGCGGTTCGAATCCCCATGACAGGGTGAGCTCCCGTTGCTCAGTCCCAGCTCCTGCCCACCTAGCAGTTCAAAAGCACATCAAAGTGCAAGTAGATAAATAGATACTGCTCTGGCGGGGAGGTAAATGGTGTTTCCATGCACTGCTCTGGTTTCGGTGTTCTGTTGCACCAGAAGCGGCTTAGTCATGCTGGCCACATAACCCAGAAAAACTGTCTGCGGACAAACGCCAGCTCCCTCGGTCAGTAAAGCGAGATGAGAGCCACAACCCTAGAGTCGTCCGTGACTGGACTTAACTGTCAGGGGTCCTTTACCTTTACCTTTTTACTCCTCCTGAGTCAACATGCTTTGGATTGAAATATGAGCCACCCCCATCATTCTGCCTGGACGCTGAGGTCCAGCGCCGAGGGCCTTCTGGCGGTTCCCTCATTGCGAGAAGCAAAGCTACAGGGAACCAGGCAGAGGGCCTTCTCGGTAGTGGCGCCCGCCCTGTGGAACGCCCTTCCAGCAGATGTCAAAGCGATAAACAACTACCTGACATTCAGGAGACATCTTAAGGCAGCCCTGTTCAGGGAAGTTTTTAACGTGTGATATTTTATTGTATTTTTGGTTTTTATGGAAGCCGCCCAGAGTGGCTGGGGAGGCCCAGCCAGATGGGCGGGGTATAAATAATAAATTATTATTATTATTATTATTATTATTATTATTATTATTGGCAGCTTAACTTTCTTCCATTCAACAAATTTTTATTATTTAGTCATTTCATTTATACACCATCTTTTCATCTGAGGATTGTATATGGTTCTCCCTTTCTTCATTTTCTCTTCACAGCAACCCTGTGAGGTAGGTTAGGCTGAGAGGCAGTAACTGGCCCTAGGCCACCCAGTGAGTTTTATGGTCGAGTGAGGATTTGAACCCTGTTCTATCAGGTCCTAGTCTGACACACTAACCACTACACCATGCTGGTGTATGCCAAGTGTTTTGCAGCTTTCCCTTACATTGAAAGTTATTTAATATGGATGGAGCATGAAAAGTTTGAAGAAGTCCACTCCAGCCACTGAAATGTGCTAGTATGAAAAACCTACACACACTAACCATGGATAGCAGCGTTTCCTAAATTGCTTGGAAATATTCCAGCAGCAGTCAGGGACCTGCCTCTCACTTGCCTCTCATTAGCTCCTTTCTAAGGTATCAAGGTTAAATGTCAAATACTAAAATACAACCTGGATTCCTAACAAAGAAACTAATGAGAGGCAAGCAGGAAGCAGATCTTTGCCTGGTGCAGAAACTGTGTATAAAAGCCTTTTTGAAGGAGGTTCGTTTTGAAGTGTATTTTGAAAACAGAAACAAAATAAGAATGTGTACGTACTGAAAACATTTGATTAGGTCAGAAATCAGAGCACCCGGGAGGATAGGAGCATGCTCTGGTGAAGCCAGTCTGGATAGCATCAGAAGCATGGAAAGGTGTTAGAAAGAGAACAGCAGTCTCTCTCCACCATGCTCTGCTGCTGATTTGATAAAAGGAAATATATTGTCACATCCTAAGGATGAGCGCCCAGAAACAGAGGGAATATTAATAAAATATATTGGTGAAGAGGAAATGATGCCTATTTTTAACAGCTGAAAACAAGGTGGGTAGAAATCATGATTCACAGAAAAATCCCAATAAATGAAAGTCTGTCTGCACAGACAAGAAGAAGAAAAAGAAAGAAAAAACACCACCCTGGTTGTAATTTACTTCCCAATGCTTGGAGAGTTGGGATTGCAATGGCCACCTCTACTTGTTCTCTGCTTCAAAAGAAGAAAATGGGGGAATCATCCTTGTTCATCTAGATCAGTGTTAAACTTTGACCTTACAGATGTGCAAAGATATTGCTTTTTTCTGGATAAAACTTGGAGGCACACCTCACTCTTCTTCTCAAAAGATGCTTATGCATTTTCTTAATCTGCTCCCAGGACTGCAGACAGACAACTGCCAGAGAGCCAGGGTGGGACCAGTGGGTGTTTAAGTTAGCACTGTGGGTGTGCTATCACCTGCCTGATCAAAATGCCTAGGGAGATATTGAGATGAAGGATGAAATGAATGAAGCATTCAAAAGAGGGAATGTTGCAGTTACGAGTGACTTCAGCTATCCTCACAAAGATTGGCTCCTTAAGTGCCCCGGTAACAACCAAGAGATAAAATCTCTAGCTACCCAAATGACTGTGCCTTAGAAGTTTCCTGATTAAGCTTAGCAGTCATGGAATAAGAGGAGGGGTACTCTCCTGGATCAGGCATTGGTTAAACAGCAAGAAGCAGAAATTAGGAATAAACAGCAAATGCAATTCAATGTAAGAAAGTGTAAAGTGCCTGCCTGGACAAAAAAGTATTAATTTCACATATACGCTCATTGGGACTGAACTGATAGCAACAGACCTTGGGGTCATAGTGGATAGCTTGATAAAAACATCAACCCAATTTGCAGCAGCTGTGAGAAAGGCAAAGGACATGCTAGGGATCATTAGGTAAGGCACTGAAAATAAAACTGCTAATATCAAAATACTGTTATATGAATCTATGATGTGACTGTATTTGGAATACTGTGCACACTTCTGGTCACCTCACCTGAAAAAGGATATTGTAGAGTAGGAAAAGGTTCAGAAAACAGCAGCGCAAATAGTTAAGGGGATGTATGGATGGATTTCCTCTATGAAGAAAGGTTGCAACGTCTGGGACTTTTAGTTTACAGGAAAAGTGAATAAGAGGCAGAATTGCAAAAGTTTATAAAAACTATGTATGGCATGGAGAAAGTGGGTTTAGTAAAAGTTTTCTCCTCTCATAAGACTAGAGCTCATGGGCATCCTGAGAAGCTGAATGTTGGAAGATTCAGCACAGACAAAAGAAAGTGTTTCAACATAATGAAACTATGGAACTCACTGCCACAGGAAGCAGTTATGCCCACCAACTTGGATAGAGTTAAAAAGAGGGAAAGAGGCATCATGGTTAGAGTGTTTGATTCAAATCCCCACATAGCCATGAAACTTATGGGGTGCTCTTGGGAGCAGACTCTCTCTCTTGCCTAACCTACCTCAGAAGCTTGGTATGAGAACAAAGTATGTGTGAGATGGAGGAGCCATCTCTGCCATCTTGAGCTCCTTGAAGGAGGAGTGGGCTATAGATGCCATAATGATAGAGATATTTATTGCCTCACTTGGAATAATGTTTACATTTTGGGTTGCCACATCTCAGAAAGGATATTGAAGAGTGGGGAAAAGCGGGGAAAATGACAATAACAAGGATCAAAGGATCTGAAGCAGTGCTTTTTTTCTAGAAAAAGAGGCGCCAGAGCTCACCATGAACTTCTCCCTTGTTTTCTTGAAATGGCAATGGCACCCACCTGAGAGGTGCCAGAGCTGAGCTCTGGTGAGCTCCAGCTGGGGAGGGGGAGCCCTGATCTGAAATAACACTTAGGGTGGCCACATACAAAAGAGGCAGAGCTCCTGTGCTTTTAATACTTGAGCAAAACACAGAATTTTGATAGATGCTGCTTGAATAATGAGTAATGGGAGGACATTAGAGAGGTGTCTGGGACCTATGGTCAACCAATGAAGCTGAATGAAAGACAAGCCAGAGGAGATATTTCTTCACACAGTGTGTAGTTAAATTATGGAATTTGCTCCACTAGCTAAAATGGCTTTGAAGGATGTTTCAACAAATGCATGGAGAATAACGCTACCAGTGTCTGCTATGCTATTACATCCAGCATCAGAAATGAGGCAGCATATCTCTAAATTCCAGTTGCAGGGAACAATAGCAGGGCAGGCTGTTGCCCTCATCTCCTGCTTGCTTGCACGTTTCTGGCTGGTTACTATGGGAAACAAGATGCTGGACTAGATAGAAATTGGGGTCTGATCCATCAGGGCTCGTACACTTTCAACTGAAATCCAGCCAGAATGCATTGTTGATAGGCACAACTGAGACATAGCGCACAGAGCCACACTTAAAGGAGAACAGCAGCAAAACCTTCAGGGCCACCAACTCTGCACCAGACTCTTTACAAAGTAACTTGCAAAAGAAGCATAAGACCACATCTGAAATACGGGCAAGAAGGAGAGGTCGTCAAAAGCTTTCTCAATGATACCTAGGGAAAGTTTGAAATTTCTAGGCCAAGCAGTTTCTCCATGAAAACATGACATATGCAAAGGAGAAGAAACCTCAGATGTCTTTTCAAAGTGTACATTTAGTGTTGTTGTTTCATAACCACCCTCACTCAGCAGCAGTGATATCCTGTCTCTGACAGTGGCTTTGCTCTTGATGCTGAAGCACAAACTGTATATGTGAGAGAAAGAGTGCAATGTGGTTTTTAAGAGAGAGCAATAAGCTAAAGAACACTGGTTCAAAACCTATCTCTGTCCTGAACACACTGGCTAGTTTCATGAAGAAGAAGAAGAAGAAGAAGAAGAAGAAGAAGAAGAAGAAGAAGAAGAAGAAGAGTAGTAGTAGTAGTAGTAGTAGTAGTAGTAGTAGTAGTAGTAGTAGTTTGGATTTGATATCCCACTTTATCACTACCCGAAGGAGTCTCAAAGTGGCTAACATTCTCCTTTCCCTTCCTCCCCCACAACAAACATTCTGTGAGGTGAGTGGGGCTGAGAGACTTCAGAGAAGTGTGACTAACCCAAGGTCACCCAGCAGCTGCATGTGGAGGAGCGGAGACGCAAACCCGGTTCACCAGATTACGAGTCTACCACTCTTAACCACTACACCACACTACCTCTAATGAAATGAAAGCCATTTTCTTGCTGTCTCAACCACCACCACTATCCATTATAGGGATAATAATACTGAGCTGGGTGATAAGCTTTGTACACTGTACAGAGCAATATAAATGTGACTATTAGCAGGTTTTTAATTTTTGTATTGGAGCTGGTTGGAAGCATCAAGTGATTCCATGCTGGAAGTTATGGGTATTAATTATGATGTGGAACCATGATCACTCCCTTGAGTATAACCAATGGAACTGAATTTTTGCATTGAGTTTTAGACATAAAATGAAGACAAGGAGATCAGTAGCATGAGAAAATAGCAAACCACAGAAGGGCGGATAAAATGAACAAATATGGCAAAAGCGCAAACCAAAACACTACATTGCTCTTAAACACTTCACAGGGGACCCAAACTGAAGTTATTAAGGCTGCAATCCTACACCAAAATACATAACCACACAGTGGTACCTTGTGTTACGTACTTTATCCGTTCCAGAGGTCCGTTCATAACCGGAAGCCGCTCGTAACATGAGGCGCAGTTTCGCTAATGGCGCCTCCCGCTGCTGCCACGCCACCAGGGCGCGACTTCCATTCACATCCCGGGGCAAAGTTCACAACAAGGGGCATCTACTTCCGGGTTAGCGGAGCACGTAACCCGAAGCATTTATAAGGGGGACGGTACATAACACGAGGTACCACTGTATTTGCATCCTTCAGCTCTTTAGACATATACTCAAGCCCCCAAATGCTAAACTTTGCTACAATATAACTGAGATTCTATGCAATTCTATGCATGTCTACTCAGAAGCAAGTTAATAGGGGCAGACTATCAGAGAGTCATGCTGTCATTCCCCACCTACCATAATAGTCTAAAGCCCCCTTCATCCTATACTCACAATACTATGTTGTTGTTGTTTAGTCATTTAGTCGTGTCTGACTCTTCGTGACCACATGGACCAGAGCATGCCAGGCACTTCTGTCTTCCACTCACAATACTATAGCTAATCACAAATCCCAGGGCTCCCTTACTGAAACAAAAGCACAGCTGCAGACTTGTCAATGCAGGAATACAGCTCCATTACCTTTTTACTGTTCCCTTTGTAGCCCCAGATATTCAACCTAGTCCTGTTTTCACCTAGTTCCAAACGTAGTTCCAAAAACTTTCATTGCTTTATAGGTAGATAAATAATAGCTAGATAGCTAGATAACAAGATAACTAGATGATAGATAGATAGATAGATAGATAGATAGATAGATAGATAGATAGATGATAGACAGACAGATAGATAGATGATAGATAGATAGATGATAGACAGATAGATAGATATAGATAGATAGATAGATGATAGATAGATAGATAGATAGATAGATGATAGTCAGACAGATAGATAGATGATAGATAGATATAGATAGATATAGATAGATAGATAGATAGATAGATAGATGATAGATAGATAGATAGATAGATGATAGATAGATAGATAGATAGATAGATAGATAGATAGATAGATAGATGATAGATAGATAGATAAATAGATAGATAGATAGATAGGCAATCCTTGTTTTTGCTCTCAGCATATACTTTTGACTATGTTATCTACACTCCATCATCACCAGAGTCCTTTGCATGTTTAATCTAAAGCACTCTTCCCCATCCTAGTGCCTTCCCAAAGTTTTGGACTGCAACTCCCATCATTCCAGGCTATTGACTATGCTGGCTGGGACTGGTGGAAGTTGTAGTCCAAAACATCTGAAGGGTATCAGGTTGGGGTCTATAGGATTTCTGGTACTTCTATGCACTTGTGTGTGCACTCTCTCACTCTCTCTCACTCACTCTCTCACTCACACGTGCGCACGCACACACACACATCACCTCTCAACCAAATAATGCACTTAACTTGTAAATAAAGGGAATAAGGTGTCCCTCAACTGTGTTCCTTCAAACACAGAGTCCTCCACACTTACAGAACTTCATTTCCTCCAACCAGCACCACCACAAGCCCTTTACCAACTCTGGTCTTTATGATCTAGTTTGTTGTTAGTACCTCAAAGAGGCTGTAAGGCAGCATCTAGAGACCTAAGCTGCACTGAACCTCCTTCTGAGATGATGCAAAGCTTTCTAAAGAAAATGCACACTGAGTTAGCAGGCAATAGATGGGATCTGCTCAGTAGGCAAGCCCCTGACTGGGTCCAAGCCACAGAGAAGAAGTGAAGGAAGCATGCTCCTAGACAGGTGCAGGACAACAAAGTGGTACTTACCAAACAAGGTGTTGGCAAAGCCATACCACACGCAGCCAGCTGGCCCTATGAGCCATCTTCCCTGAGTGCTGGCCGCAAAGCTGAAAGGGGTACCCACAATGCACACCATCAGGTCACTCACTGAAATGTTCATCAGCAGCAAGTTAATCGGAGACCGCAGCACTTTGTTTCGGCAGAAAAGTACCAGGACCAGGAGATTATTTAGGAAACCCAGAATCCCAATGATGCCAAGGCAGATGGCTGTGACTAGGTGGCCAGTGGGACTCAGATGATGCTCTTGGCCATATCTGTGGTTGTTGCTGCTGCCGCCGCCGCCGTTACTGCTGCACCAGACACTGTTAACACCACTGCAACTGGAGCTGATGCTCGGCACAGTCATCTCAGTAAGGCTCCTTCCAGATCTCCTTCAGCTGCCTGGCTAAGCATTGCAGGATCAGCAGAGGAAAATTCTCTTAAGCAGACACAGATATATACACATACACAAGACCCTTAAAAGAAGATAGAGAAGCCTTCACTGTGTTACATCTTTTTTCTTTCTTTTCTTTCTTTCTCGTAATGTTTTCAAATTCGGTGAACGGTAACATCAATGAGTTAAAATGTACCAGGATTTCTTTCAGCGATGCTCCACCATGTGGCCAAGCGGAGACCGCTTGTTTCTGCTTGCTTCACTCATTGTCTGAGGCACCGTACCGAATCCCCAACGTTAAACGTTGCAACCTGAAAAATAAAATGTAGGTCAGGGAAACATACATACAAGGGACTGGTTCTAATATCGGCGGAAGAGCAATATATAATGACAAGGTGAAAGAATGGAGGAGGGGTCTATTTTAACCCCCTGGTGATCAGTTACATGTGTCTGATTGAGAGGCTGCCTTCTTTTCTCTTTCAGCACTTCTCAGGTTGTGACAGCTCCTCAGATCACTGAAGTTTCAAGCAAGGCTACAGAATTCTGTAAATGGTTCCATCTGGGGATGAGAAAGGTCCGGGTGCTTTAGGATTTATGTGTCAAATGAAATCTATAGGTCTCCCCACCCCCTCATAATTCTATAATGACACACACAAAAAGACAGGGAACTTGTGTTCTTATGCTTTTGTTTTTAACTTTGGGAAATAGTTTACAATCCTATACTCCAGGACACTTGATGCATTTCTAAATCAAATTATGCTCCCTGGTAGAAGCAGATAAATACAATGTCTCCACACACACACACACACACACACAAATGAGCTTTTAGTTCTTGTTGGTACACTTTTAAATGAACCTCGGACACAATTCTGCTAGAATTAAACATTTCTATTACGTATACCTTGATTTTATTTGGGACTTAGCAGTGCTTTCTATGCCAGAACTGCACAACTTGCAGCTGCAAGAGTTGTCATTTTGTGGGGTTGCAAAAATAAGAAAAGATCATCCCTTCTCTTCTGGATATTTGTTGTTCCTTTTATTCCTCATTCTTCCACTCTGTTGGTGCTGTATTCTGCTTGTAAACACAACCGGGATGGTTCTGGGATGCACATCCAAACATGTGCTCCATTGATATTAATGCAGTTCAGAGGATGGACATCCACATTCACCCGTGTACCCAAGTGCAGGTGTTGCTCCCCTAAGCAGGATTACTTTCCGTGGCATGCACAGTGGGATGCAAAGTCTTTGCAACAAGGATGGATTCCCACCCTGCAAAATAATTGAAATACCTGTCCCTTTGCAAATTGCTTTGTACCTAAGTTTTAAAATTAGTGAAATTTATTTTGTAATGAAATATATAATGATGGAATCAGTTAACTGTTATGGGCAGCTTTTGAGTATGTTCCCATAACTTTCTCTGTATTTTCTTGAAGTTAATAACAGATCTATGAGGTGGGCTGGCGTTTTTTAACCCACCACATTCTAGATGGGAATGGAGCATTTGACACCCAAATCCATCCAGTGAATTTACAGAGGCAAGATTTAAACTGGAGGCTTCCTAATCCTGACAAAGAAGGTATAATGGTTAACATGTTTGGAATTGGGTTGAGGAGACCTAGGTTCACATCCCTGGTCAGCAGTGACTGCAATCCAGTGCATAATTTCTGAGGAGTAAACTCCACTTAGTTCAGTGGTGCAATTCCACCATCTGCACAGCTTTTAAGAGGTGAAGGAGCCCTGTCCTCTTTTTCACCTACCCACTCTCACACTTTTGCCATTCCATTCCCACTCCTATGAGAGGCAGAAGGGAGCAGCCTCCACTTACTCACCCAGGCTATTTTAGCTGATGGGAACATGCAGAACTGTGTGTTTCCAGTTACATAAGTTGATGGTCAGTTGTCAATTCTGTGCACTAGCACAACCCTGGGGTCTTGATGAACCGAGCAATAAATCCCCATAGTTTGCCAAGACCAGGTCTGAATAAAATGAACATAAATCCCACCTTTTGCCTCTCTGGGGCCAAGCATCTTACACCACATAAATAAATCTGCAACAGCCAATGCAGCAACCAATAAACCAGAGCAAGAATCCCATGAAAGCCAGAAGACAACAGACGGTTAATCAGCAGAATAGTCTCAGCTTTTATGTAGCGAGTCAGCAAGAGCAGAGCAAGACAAGCTGTGGATCAGCATTTCCAGTTAAAGAGAGGTTGCTAAGCACTCTTCTGTCTCCCAAAGAGTCCCCTTGCAGCCAGCTATCCCTTTCCCCTTCTCAAGGAAAAGGGTTGAGGGGGGCAGATCGGGAAAGGGGTGGTGAAATCTGCAGCGAAGTAAGGAAACTCTGTTTGATATCCTCCACCCTCAAGTTTTCCAAGAAAATTGTGAAAGTACCCAAAGGTGTTTCCCACACACACAGCATTTCCCTGAAAGCTTAGTGGGTGGTGAGGGGAATGAATGAATTTCAAGTCAAGATTCAGCCCACATGAGTAGAGAAGGCAGATCAGACAGAAAGCAGCTTAGGGAATTTAGTTACCCCAAAACCTGATTTTTCAATGTTTTCGGGTGTCACCAAAAGCTATTCTGAAAAATAAATGTGCTGGATTACTCAGTGGGGTCCCTCTGCATTCAAGATTTAATAACATTCAGTGTTGTTCCTTATCTCCTTTAGATAACAAATCATAGGGTAGACTTTTGAAAAACAACACTATAAAAACAAGCCATGGGGTGCTCATTTCTATCTTGCTCATTTCCATATAGTTTGATCACTGTTATTTAAAAAAAGATTAATCCAGACTGCCAGCCCTGGAAAACTCAGCCAATATGGGAGCAGTCTAAATAAATGCATGCATTTCTCAGTGTAACACTTTTCCCTGTGCAAAGAATACATGTGATAGCAGAGAAACAAAAAGGCAAGGGGGCTGTAAAAGGAAATGAACTATGAAGGCTACTAGCCATGATGGCTGTGCTCTGCACTCATGGTGCACAGAGCTTTTTTAAAGCCACAAAGGCCATCTATGGGCCAATAAATCATAGCATATGCCCCCTACGCTCAGCAGACGGTATCACACTTCTAAAAGATAAGCTATTACACTGTGCTGGAAAGAACATCTCCTTAACCGCAACTCCCCCGTAGCTGCTGAGGTCCTCTCACAATTCTGCAAAAACAAGTTAGAGATAAGCTTTCAGTATCGATTGAAGTGCAGAGTGTTTGAGGACCGGGACATTTGCAAGGAAACCAAAATGCTTGCTTACAAAGCTATTGTACTACCAACCTTACGATATGCTTGTGCAACATGGACCACTTATAAACGCCATCTCCAACTGCTTGAAAGATTCCATCAACGGTGTCTCCGAAAAATTTTACACATCACTTGGGAAGACAGGCGAACTAATATCAGTGTACTGGAAGAAGCAAAGATCACCAGTGTTGAAGCAATGATTCTTCAACATCAACTTTGTTGGACCGGTCATGTTGTGTGGATGCCTGATGATTGTCTTCCAAAGCAACTACTCTATTCCAAACTTAAAAATGGAAAGCATAATGCTGGTGGTCAACAAAAGAGGTTTAAAGACTGTCTCAAGGCAAATCTTTAAAAAATGTAGTATAAACACTGACAACTGGGAAACACTGGCCTGCGAGTGCTCCAGCCTTTACCAAAGGTCTCATGGGCTTTGAAGACACTCAAACTCAGGACGAAAGGGAGAAACATGCTAAGTGGAAGGCATGCTTGGCAAATCCACACCGTGATCAACTCCCACCCAGAACCCAATGTCCCCACTGTGGAAGGATGTGTGGATCCCGAATTGGCCTCCACAGTCACTTTTGGACTCATTGTTAAAACCATGTTTATGAAAGACAATCTTACTCTGCTACGAGTGATTGCCAAAGAGAAAGAGAGCTTTGCAATGCTTGTGGATACAAGTTCCAGAAAACCACAAGGGGGAGTGTCGTTGTGCTCAAGTCCTTCTTATGGGTTTCCTACAGGCATCTGGCTGGTCACAGTAAGAAAAGGATGCTGGTCTAGATGGGCCATTGGTCTCATCCAGCAGGCTCTTCTGCTGTTCTTAAAACAGAAGGGGAGTCAGTATGGATTTGGCCGCATGGGTGGAGTCAAGACCATATACTAGACCTGATAAAAAATATTAGACATTGTTTACTATAACCTTTTCTTTCATTCATCAAAAAGCAATTTGCATAAGCCTACCAAATGGAGTTTCTTGGAATGGCTAGCGTAGATTTATTATCTGTGTGATTATGGCAATTATTACATGATAGCCTCGTTTCATGAAGTGCTCATCATAATTTGGTTCCTTTCATTTCATTGTATACTAGCAGCAAGGTGAACATCATATAAAGCATGGGGTTGCTTAATTCAGGCTAAAGTGATCCTAGCTACATACCAGCCATCCAATAACGCTTTTGACCCATGATTAGCAATTTTCCATGCCGTGAAAATAGCTTCGGAATTTGCTGTCACATGCCAGTTAAATAATACTTAAGTGGTGCATGGACTTCCTTACGTTTCTGGAAAAACAAAGTTAGACCATATCAAAATGGCAGGAATGTATAGCTGACAAACAAGGTCAAGGAGGTCCTGATAGTATGGTGTGGAACTTCAATAGCTCCCAGAGTAGATTTGGAAATAACAGCAGTGTCAAAATCACTCTGTACCTCCACTTGAGCCATACTAGAGTTTGATTATATGCTGCCTTCCCTTGCAGTTTCCACCAAACACATAGAGAAAGCCAATAAGATATCTAATGATCCTTTGGGGTCTTTCAATGAGTTCCTTGCCACATCTAGCAGAGATGCATTGTTTCACTCTGTCTTTAGGAGGGATGGGGAACCTCAAGTACGAAAGTCAAATGCAGCTGTCCAGACATCTGGCCCTTGGGATTCTCTCACCATATCCATCACTGGCCCTGCGCCAGCCCCTCCTTTCCGGCCACACACACCACTGATAGGTGGCCCTTAGACTGCAACCCTCACGCTGCAGAAAAGTTCACCTCTGACCTATATCTTTACACTAATCCCACAAATATATGTTTATGCTGTACCTAAGCGCCAGAAGCGGCTTAGTCATGTTGGCCACATGACCCAGAAAAACTGTCTGCGGAGTGGACAAACACCAGCTCCCTCGGCCTGTAAAACAAGGTGAGTGCTGCAACCCCAGAGTCGTTCACGACTGGACTTAACGGCCAGGGGTCCCTTTACCTTTAATGGAAGAGAAGCAATCTTTTTCAACCAGTGCAAGAAGTTCATATATAGAAGTTCCATGTGGAATAAGGAAATGAAGTGTGCTGGAATCAATAGTGTAGTCCCCTACCATTGCAAAAGAAAAGCCTGTAGGCCAGGTTTTCTTTAAAAAAATCAGGACTAGGTTTAGAGTCATTGATTTGATAGCATCTCTGGGGAAAAGCCACCTCTCTTTCTTTTGGTTTATGGTGTGAGAAGGAAAGATGGGGGGGTGGACATCTATGAAAAGAGAAAGAGAGAGCATTCTTCAATGCATTCCACATAACCTGTGCATGTGTCATCAACAAATCAATAATAGAAGCAGGAAACATTTCCCACCGCTAGTAAATTTTTCACCAGTGTGAGAAGCTTCAGATCGTAAACATTGTTCACAGATTTGGAAGGCTTCAAGAGTTTCCACAGCGTACCTGAGTTTAGGTCAGCCTTTCCCAACCTGATGCCCTGCAGAGGTTGATACTGATGAAAGCTGTAGTCCAAAAGCCAATGTACAGTACCTGCTTAGGGAAGGCTGTCATAGGGCAAACCAGGTGGCTAAATAATACTGTCTTAGTAGAGGAGGGAGGAAAGGCCAGGTGAATTTGCTGCTTGCTTCTATCTTCTAATGTATCCTGCTCCCACACACACTCACCAGCTCCTTCTCTGCTACTCATACAATGGGTTCTCAGTATACATATTCACATGGGCCACTGTGACTCTTGCCAAAGCTTGTGGCCATTAGTCTTCACTAAGCATGAGCGAATGATCAAAAAGTTGGTGTTGGATGGAAACTGAGAGGCCCAGATGTGCAATGCTGTTCAAATGATTAAGGCAACATATTCATTCCACATCAACCTGTAGGTCCTTGTCAGTAGGTGAGGACAATTTTAGCCTCATTCCTATGCTACCCACCTACCTGTGTCGCACATAGATGTAGTGCATCTCCTATTTGCTCAGAAGACTAGTAAATAAGTCTGACCCTGGAAGCTTTTATGAGATTCAGGGAGAATAATGATGATGATGTTCCTCACAAATGCGACCATTAAGAGACTTTTAAAAATTAATAGTACAAACACTAAAGCCTATTATAGCAAACTCAACAAATAAAAGCCAGGTCTTATAGATCTAGCCAGTGCAGTAGTGCCAGAATCGGTTTTCTACAGTATATTTGGTCAACAATTGGATCGCTAAATTGCTGCCATTTTATAACTCTTTTCAAAGGTTGCCCAGTGTATAATGCATCGGCCCTTTGGCCTATTAGCAATAGGAGCCTTCCCTGACTGGTATGGTTGCTTTTGCACATGTTCTCTCCTTTGTCCAATGTCAAGAAGGGCAAGAGGCCATAGGATGCATCTCTGCCTGACATCCCTCAGGACATCAGGTTAAGAATCCCTGTAAACTCAAAATAAAAAAAATCCTTCCAGTAGCACCTTAAAGACCAACTAGTTAGTTCTTGGTATGAGCTTTTGTGTGCATGCACACTTCTTCAGATACACTGAAACAGAAGTTGCCGGATCCTTCTATATCAGTGTTTCCCAACCTTTTTTGGGCAAAGGCACACTTGTTTCATGAAAAACATCTCGCGGCACACCCGCTCCGGCCCTAAATAGGGCAAGCCACGCCCCCTCCATCCAGCTGATTGGCTGGCCAGGAGGCGTGGCCAGATGGGATTCCCCTGCTCTCGCGGGGGCTGAGATGGGATTCCCCGCTCATGTGGGGGCAGATGGGATTCGCTCGCTCGCCGCCCCGCGTGTGCTCGCCGAGCATGCGCAGGCCCAGTAGCGAGCGGCGATGGGGCTAGCCGGAGAAGAGAGGGCGAGCCCCCTCCGCTCCGGCCCTAAATAGGGCAAGCCACGCCCCCTCCAGCCAGCCGATTGGCTGGCCAGGAGGCGTGGCCGGATGGGATTCCCCTGCTCTCGCGGGGGCTGAGATGGGATTCCCCGCTCACGTGGGGAAGGGCGTGATGCCCGCAACCCCACCTCCTGGGGCAGGCCCGGAAGTGCAGGCCCAGTAGCGAGCGGCGATGGGATGTGGGAGCTCGCTCGCTCGCCGCCCCGCGTGTGCTCGCCGCCGCTGCCCCGCCTCTCACCGCCCGACTCGCCCGCCTCCCTCCCACAGAACACAAGGCAACGTTCCACGGCACACTAGTGTGCCGCGGAACACGGGTTGGGAAACACTGTTCTATATAGTGAGAAGGTGGGGAGGGGTATTACTCAGAAGGGTGGTGGGAATGGGAGATTGGCAGATAGCTGAGATGAGCCTGTTGACGACTCTTAACAACTGCAATAGGTCTTCCAGGAAAAGACAAGGGGTGAGAAGGTGAAAAATGGCTTAGTCATGTATAATGAGATAAGAATCCAATGTCTTTGTTCAAACCAGGTCTCTCCATGGTTTTGAGTTTGGTAATGAGTTGTAATTCAGCAGCAGCTTAACTGGAACCTGTAAACTCAAGCCTTATTAGGCTGTAAATATTGAGCCTTACTCTTTCAGAAGGAAATGAACAGCAAAGATTAATCCCAAAAAGAAAACTAAGCAATAGTAGGTATAGAGTTTATTCACAGAGAAAGATGCATAATGCTGGTCCTTCAGCATGATAGAACAGAGAAGCTGGGGAAGAAATATTTTACAAATCTAAATTTTGATGGCTAATAGTGTAAGACTTCTGAATCCCAGCATTCTGATTTGTGATCAGCTGTGAGGTTTCAACACACAATGCAAGGCAAGAGTTTAATGCCTGGTTATATTTGCAAAAGCAGCATGTTATTCTCTAATGCTTTGCCACAAAGCAAGTGATAATATTTTAAATCTAGTTAGCAAGCTGCTGAGAACAGGTTTTGCATGACTGGGTTCAAGTCAATGTATGAACTGTTTTGCTTTTAATGCTGCAAAAGCAATAAAACAGAGGGACGGGGCATTAGTTATTTGGATGCAATTTTTATTCTGCTGCTAATTAGGTTTATTGGAGCTAGTGTTAATAATCACATCTGAGCAAAGATGGGATCTCTGGAGTGCTTAGTTTTGAGAAAAGCACAGATATTGTGAGCATAACAGAAACCTGGTGGAATAGAGTGAACCAGGGGGTTACAGTTATCTCTATAAGAAGGACAGGAAAGGACATACTGGAGATAGTGTTGATCTGAACATCAAAGAGGATACAGAGTCCATCAAGCTAGAAATCACCAAATTGTTGTGGGTGGTGATACCTGGCCCCAAAAGCAATCTAGCATTGCAGACATAATCTCATCTCCCTCACCAAAATGGCCAGGGTGATCTTGTGATAGAGAATGAAATCATGGAAACATCCAAAGGAAGAAGTGCTATATAGTATTTCAATTACCCTTATATATAATGGGTACTTATGTTGTTCAGTCACAAAAAAGAGGTACAATTTCCAGATCCCCTAAATGATTGAGTTCTAGCAGAGCTGGTCATGGAACTGAACAGAGGGGTGGACATCTTGGACTTAATCTTAAATGACACCCAGGATTTTGTGTGAGGTTAAAGTGCTGTTGAGCCAGTTGGGAACAGAGACCACAGTGCTATGAAATGCAGCATAGATGCAAGTTGACAGAGGCCACGAAATTGCAACATGGCTTCATTCGACTTTGGAAAACGAAACTTCTCAAAAGTCCCCAAGTCTCAGTTCACTTGAAGTAATATAATACAATTTGTCCTGGAAGAATCTGTGACCTTAGCAGTCCCAATACAGTAATGAATGCAATTAGTGCCAGTCCTGAGCCAGCTTTCAGATTTAATAATAGCCATAACCATTTTGTTTTGTTTTTTGAAACATTGGCCGCTTCAGATGCAAGGCTTTTATCACATTTATCAGGAATCACCAAATGTACACTCTGAACTGTCTCACTCTCGGATAAAAGTCTTGAATATTATGCAGATTACAAAGGAGCTGTTTGTGGTGCTGGAACAAGAATAAGAGCCTCAGAATTTTAGTTTTTCACCTCCTGCCCCACAATTAGTTGATAAACTTCTGTTTCTCCACCCTGGGCAAAATTCATCTTATTAGCACTGTTTATGATATATTAATTTAATAGCATTAGACTCCTGCTAGATGAGGGGACACGGGTGGCGCTGTGGTCTAAACCACAGAGCATAGGACTTGCCGATCAGAAGGTCGGCGGTTCGAATCCCCGCGATGGGGTGAGCTCCTGTTTCTTGGTCCCTGCTCCTGCCAACCTAGCAGTTCAAAAGCATGTCAAAGTGAAAGTAGATAAATAGGTACCGCTCCGGCAGAAAGGTAAATGGTGTTTCCGTGTGCTGCTCTGGTTCGCCAGAAGCGGCTTAGTCATGCTGGCCACATGACCTGGAAGCTGCACGCTGGCTCCCTCGGCCACTAAAGCGAGATGAGCGCCACAACTCCAGAGTCAGTCACGACTGGACCTAATGGTCAGGGGTCCCTTTATCTTCTAGATGAGGCCAGAGGCCCATCCAGTCCAACATTTTATTCTTATAGGGGCCAGCCGGACGCCTGTTGGAAGCCCACAAGCAAGTCCTGGGTGCAACTGCACTCTCCCCATTTGCCATTTCCAGCAAATACCATTCAGAGACATATTGCCTCTGACTGTACTGTATAGCCTGGAACAAATTCCTGCATATAAAATATAACATCAGTTATGAAGTGCAATTTTTACCTTCACATATAATTAGCCTGGGCCAGTTCTTTGCCATGCAGCTGTGCATACCTATTTCAAGGGAAATCCAATGATTTCAGGCATATGAGTGCTCTTCATGCACACATATTTTGTGTACCCTGGAGTACATTCTCAAATGCAAAACGTATCATGCAAAACAGTTCTCAGTTATTCCAAACTACTAAATATCACTAAATAACAGGGACCAGGAAGCAGGATTACCGTATATTCAAAGCTGTTTTAAACTAACTTCACTGACCTGGTATTGAGTTCTCGGCTCAGTTCAAAGTGCTGGGACTGACCTTCAAAACTTTGCATGATTTAGGACCCAGGAAGACCCTTGTCACCCACCATGGACAAGGGTGGCTTTTTTGAGCTGCTACTATCAGACATTACATGGATGACAATCAAAGATAAAGAGCCTTTATGATTATGATGCCTTACCTATGGAATGCCCACCTCAAGGAGGTTTACCTGAGGCCCACCTTGCTATCATTTCAGCACAAAGTGAATGTCTATTTGCTAACCTGTACAGTTTACAGTGGTGCCTCGCAAGACGAAATTAATTCGTTCCACAAGTTTTTTCTTCTTGTGAGTTTTTCGTCTTGCGAAGCACGGTTTCCCATAGGAATGCATTGAAAATCAATCAATGCGTTACTATGGAGACCGTCTGGGGACAGAGGGGAAGCGCCGCTCTGTCCCCTCTTTTGAAGCAAGGGGCGGAGAGGAGAAGATCGCTACTCCCCTTTGCCGCCCCTTGGTTCAAAAGGGGTCCGGGGAGAGAGGGGAAGGCACTGCGCCTTCCCCTCTGTCCCCGGAGCTTGCGGGGCTGGCAACGGGGAGAAGCGATCTTCTCCCCGCCGCCCCTTGCTTCAAAAGAGGTCCGGGGACAGCGGGGAAGACGCGCTGTGCTTCGCGCTGTCCCTGGAGCTTGCGGGGCAAGCTTCATTTTGCGAAGCAAGCCCATAGGGAAATTCGTCTTGCGAAGCAACTTGAAAACGAAAAAACCTTTCGTTTTGCGAGTTTTTCGTCTCGCGAGGCGTTCGTCTTGCGGGGCACCACTGTATAATTCTTTTAAGCTGCTGTGGGGTTTTTGTTTTTTTTTTACACTTTTATATTACACTGTGCTTTTGATTGATTTAGATTTCTGCACTATCCATATCTATTTATTTTGCATTTTTGTAAGCTTACCCGGGCGTGCCATTTGACCTTTGAAGGTCTGGATAAAAACTTTAGCAGTAAATGAATAAAGATATAGCCAAAAATTATTGATTAATTGTTTCAAACTTTGAGCATGAACATATGGTTTTAGATTTTTGAACTTTTCTTCTAAATACTCCTTTTATTTGTTTTAGCACTGGACAGACAAGCAATACAGAAATTGATTTGATACAACCCTGTTTTGAGCAATCTGGAAAGAGAATCATACGTTGTTCTGATAAATATAACAGTACTGGCAAAATTAGCTGGTTTTTCCAGTGCTAACTTTTCAGCATGAGGCCACCATGTTCCCAAGGTGCTGACTTTCATTTTGGCATTAAGCACCCTGATGGTGCAAATTCCATGCTTCACAAATTTGGAGAAGGTTCACAAAACTACACAAATCATTTTAGTTGCAAAGAACATTATTTGCTTGTAAATAGTCAAAGGTTCACTCTTCTGCATCACCAATGAAATAATATCAAATAGCGACCTCCTTCCTATAACCTTGGGGAGCCATCATTAGTCAGAGTACACAGAATTGGGCTAGATCAGCCAGTGGCCTGACACTGTTATATTAGGCTATTATTTTTGTTACGCCTGTTGAATCAAGGAGTTACTATCTGAAGAAAATGTAGTTTTTCATTCTTGATTTCAAACACCAAAATCCAAAAGAAATGAAACTTCTTGTCTATGTTCTTTGTACATAAACAAGAAAAGACTACCCACCCCAAAGTAGCAAATAGTACTTCAGTAGCTCCACTAACCGTAGGAATAATTTTGGCAGGTTCTTAACAATAAAGAAAGGGGCTTGTATGGATGTATTTATCAATACGAATATGAAGTATTTGAGAAGGTGGGAGGAAAGTCTTCTATTCAGCAGGATAAGGGAATCAATTTAAAACATACATATTGGACTTTTAGTTAATGTTCAAGTACTCTTGAGAGCAAACACACAGAGAGAGATTTATTTCCTCACACAATTGTCAAAATATGCTGAAATGCAAAATACCAAAGAGGAAACAAAAGAAGCCTGTGCAGCTGTACCACCCAGTGGAGCAAAACAATCTTTTCATCTTGATAGTAGTTCATTAAGCATCCCCCTTCATTTCCTCTTGATACTGAATTGATGTTATCCAGGAGTTAACAAATGCACCAGATTTTGTTAGTGGCTTCCTCACAGTGGGAATATGCATGCTTTCTCACTTCAGCCTTCAGCTCTGGAGTTGATGGTCGAATGAGGGAATATTTGGTAATAAGGGTTTCTTGGTGACATCAGCCCTTTCCATGCATTAATACTCCCAATGTTACTCAACATGGGGGCAGAGACCAGAAGTGTGTTGAGTTGCTCCCCTCCCCAGCCTTCATGGAACAGCATGGCAGTCTGAGAGAGTCTTGATGGGGAAATCCTTCAGATGCATTCATTTGGTATAAGAATATATGGAACCTGGCAATTTCTGAGGGGAAATAACACATAATTTAAGAGCTATATAAGGCAAAGAACAGCCACAGGCTATTTATACAACATGATAGCACTCTACTTATATTAACAGTGCACCTTGGCAACACCAGTTTTCAGCAGTATCTACAGAAAACTGGAGCTTTGATTGGGCTTTGATTTCAAATGCTAATTAGCATTTAAAGATATCTTTGCTTCATTTCCTCCACCTCACATATACCGCTTATTTTATTTTTGTATGGAATATGTCATATGAGATATAATATAATATGATCTCCCCAGGAATGCTGTTGCCATGACAATCCCATAATGAGGAGTTAAACCTTGGGTTCCTTCCAGATTTGTGACGCTGTAATGGACTGTAATCATCTCACTGGATGGCTTCGGGTCTCCCAGCTTCAGGTCTCCATCTATGAAATAGGAATGATAGTGGTTTGCCTTATGGGTAATTGTTTGGGGCAGTGAAAACAACTGCAGTGCGCCTTATAGGGCATTAATTTTGCAATTTACTTATCTTGGGTGGTCCATATGGTGATTTTATGTCCTTTAAAATGTAATGTAATGAAGTCTATGGCACAAGACTTTTGGTCAAATTGCACCTCCTAACAAGAAGCTGGGGCCAAAGAATTTTTTAATTTTATTTTACCAAAAGCAGGCTCAAGAGCCTTCCCAGATGTTTCCAGTTCACCCCCCCCAGGGGATTTTTGAGCATCATTTTTGGAAGGTACCTCTGGTGTGACCATTGTATCATGTTGCCTCAAGCTGATCAGATCCCTTTTTTAAAAAGTCTATCCTGATTCCTCAAACTCCTATTTTTTTTTCAATGGCTCTGGTCCCTTATAAGTTATCTTAGATTTATAGGTCTCTCAATGAAACTACTTATCATTAGAATGAGCAAATAAATAAATGAGAGTACAGAGAATGATGAGGAAAGGGGGGGAGGTGTTCAAGTAGACTGATCTTAATGATTCATAAATTTAATTGTCCAAATCTTCTTATTAAGGTTTCATAACCATCTTATGAGGATGACACAGTCATAAACTAAGCACTCCACTAAATGGAGGTTTCTCTGTGACTATATCACTTTTCAGTGTTAACATCATTTGCAATGGGTGTCAGAGTGGAGCTTGAGTTTGAAAAGGACAGTTGTGTCCAGTGCTTTCCCCCCCCCAAAAAAATAATAATATTTAGGGGTACTCTCATTTTCCAACTCATATTGAAATACTGCCCCTCAATGAGGCCAAACTTGGATTCACAAAATGTTTAGGGGTATGCGTACCCCTGCGTACCCCCAGAAAAAAAGCTCTGGTTGTGTCCTTAATCTGCACACCCAATTTTATCCTGATTTTTCAGTTTTCAAGGCAGCTCTCATACTGTGTGAACTGGGTTCGGGTCTCCGCTCCTCCACATGCAGCTGCTGGGTGACCTTGGACTAGTCACACTTCTTTGAAGTCTCTCAGCCCCACTCACCTCACAGAGTGTTTGTTGTGGGTGAGGAAGGGAAAGGAGAATGTTAGCCACTTTGAGGCTCCTTAGGGTAGTAATAAAGCGGGGTATCAAATCCAAACTCTTCTTCTTTGAGGGCATCATTTGTGGCCCCTTTGAAAATGGGTGTGAGGTTGAGCTGACAGTTGTCTTTGAAACTTAAACGGTTACCCCTAAACACCTCCCACCAACTTTCTTTCCCTTCTTTGTCACCAATGGAAAGAACAAGATGGACTGTATTTTGCACTGCCTCCTCACTTCTGAAGATAGGTATGGCATCGAGCTCATACTAAAATACAAAGCGTAGCATGTTATCCTACACATGCTTACTGAATTGAATTGTGACATTGCCGTGTTCAGCTGAGCCATGGGCATGCTTTTAGGGCTACTTTACCCACTAGTGGGATACATGGCAGACTGAAGGCATGGTGAGCAGAGACTTAGCTACCAAACTTGCTGATAACACAGGGCATTGCCACCAGGTACAGCTCAGTTGCAGACAGAATGTTAAGTCAAACTAAAGACCCCAGCTCACATTAAGGATGATGGTTTTGATCGGGCACATGCTCCCACCTGGCACAATGAAATGCTATTCACCATCCCCAGGCCACTATTTTTAAAAGAAAGCAAACTATTCTAAAGGGAAAGACAGTGTAGCTCCATAAGAGTTGTGGGTTTCAGTCTATTATTCCTTCTAAAATCTGCATTAGAAATGCCCAGCAGGAAATTTGGATTTGACAAATGAACTTGGAAAAAAACAGACTTGGAAAGATAAAGTTTGGATTGAACTGGAAATGGGGGGGTTGGACTGACCCCCCTATGCAGGGATGTTTGGACTTTCCGAGTCTGGAAATGGGTCGTCAGAGGTTTGGAGCTGTTGGGAATCTGAAATATGCTTTAAAACATCACATGGAGCTTAGTCTGGACTATGAGAAAGGGGCTGATTTGTTGAAAAGGGTCAAAAACACTACAAAGCTGGAGTTCCCGCGAGTGAAAGGAAAATATGAAGAAGAGCTGCGAAAGGGACATGGAAGAGATTTGAAGGCCTTGGATATAAGGGCACCAGGTTAATGTGCCAGACTAATGGGGAAAAAGACTGACAACCCTGGGACCGGGGGGAGGGGACGCTGGAAGAAGATTGGATTGCTTTTATTCTATTGTACTTTTTTTTGCATTACTATTACTAGAAATGTTTTATGAATGTTGGGAAAATGTTGAAATGAAATTACTTGGCTCTTGTTAAAATGTTTAAAGAATTTGGCAAAAAGGTAATGGTTATGAGAAGTTGGTAAAAAAGATTTAAGTTTTAAGCTCTAAGGTCGTTTTTACGAGACAAAATGAGAATAGAGTAAGGTAACGTAATGATAAAATATTATGAATTATGGAAAGGATTTGCTGTGACAATTACTAATCAAGGTACAAGAGATGGGAGGAGGAGGAGGTCATGGAAAGAAGGTAATGGAAATTGGAGAATTTGAAAAGGATGGTTTTATTTTTTATTTTTCTTCTTATGTTTTTGTTTTTCTTTCTTTTTTGTAATTTTGTCTTTTTTGTGTAATTTTAAAAAATTCTTTTGTTTCAATAAATATCATTTACAAAAAGAAAAAGAAATGTCATTAATGCTATAAAGTCCTATGCACACCCTTCTTTGCATTTGGCTCAGTAAATCCAAATGGACCTAGGATTGTGCCATTTGAGCCTGGAGAGGTGAGAGGCTAGTATATTAACCTTTCTACTGGTGTGAATAAAAACCAATATGGCTCCAAGCCAAATCCATTTAGTTTAACAGCTGGAGCCAGATTATCTCATCTCTCCCAGAGTACTTAACACCAGCAGGTCTATATGGGGGTGGTGGGGAGCCAAATTCTTCTGCCTGCTTTCCAAAGAAACAAGATGTGAATGTGATTGAAACTGCTAATTGTTTAAATAGCTCTTTTTTAAAAAAAAGAATAGAAAAGGCCTTGCTTTCAGCTATTTCACATCATGGCCTGGTGCCTATTTTTATTGGAGAGCCACAAAATTAAAGTACATGGAGCATTTCCCTTAATGTAATACAGTGGGCGTCAAGTTGACTAGAGAGACCTTTCCTCCATAAAATGACAAATAAGAAGAGCCATTTACACCTTACAGCTGAACTCATAGCATGGCATTACTGCAACAGTCAGCAGAGGGCAGGGCCATCACAGCAGTCATTTCCATTGTTTGACACACTCCCACCTACTTTTTGTGGGCATTTCAATGTTACAACCAAGAGAAGTTAGGAGAAAGTGCTCCTAAGAGGGACAGAGTGGTGTAAAATGTTAGACTTGAGAAAGAGCTTAATTTCCGATGCACACCTGCAAAGTTACTCTCTTCCTCAAAACCACTAGAATTAGTGGATGCTGCCCCCACATTGTCCTTAAGCTAGAGGCAGCAAAAGTTTCAATTTGGCAAAGTTGCTCCCTCTCACAGCTAAAAAGAAAAATATCTGTCAGTTCATGGATTCATTAGCCATGTAGTCACTTAATCACAATCCAGATCAGAAGATTTACTCATTCCTAATAAATCTCTTCATTCAGTTGGTTACATGGCCCCTTAATCACAGCTAGAATCTAATGAAAAATGTAGTTGTATTAATTTATTAGATCTTTAGGACCATAATTCATAACTTGAAATTCTATTTTCCATCTGTACAACCTACCCTTGAAATAATTATGAGAAAGGAAGAAGAGGAGGAGGAGGAGGAGTAGAAGAAGAAGTTTGGATTTGATATCCTGCTTTATCACTACCCAAATGTGGACGTGGAGGAGCAGAGACGCGAACCCGGTTCCCCAGATTACGAGTCTACCCCTCTTAACCACTACACCACACTGGCACCAAATAGGAATGCCACCCAAATCAACCATCTGAAATAACCTGCCATTTCCCCTTGCTGGGGAGCGGGGTGGGGGACCCCCCATTTTCCTCCTGCTCTACCAAGTGTGATGCTGAGTGCATACTTCTTTTATAGGGAGGCGACCTAGCCGGCATCCTCCCAGGTCTAGGGAATGATGGTTGTGATCCTGCAGGTGGCCTTCAGCTGTAGGCATGTAGCTGACTGAAAATGACCTCTGACCACAATGTTTCCCCAGCCGCTTGGTTTATATATTATCACGTGTTCCCTTTTCTGCTTCAGAAAATGGGCAGGTTATAGACTGCAAAGTTGCGAAGTTTTGATTGAGTGGTCACAGCTGTGCATCTCAGAGATTTTTGTGGGTGAGTCTACTCTCCAGCTATGACAAAAAAGAGCTGCAAAGCGGGAACCAGGAAAAATGTTGGGTTCTTGATTCTTTTTTAATGTCTGAGGTGCATTCTGCTTTGAAGGGTGGAATGGACTAGTGTGATCTTTCATTTCTGCTTTATCTGGCTCCTGGTGTCAAAAAAATTTGTTGCTAGCTCTTCTTCACCTTCTGTTCTCGCTGAGGGTAGAATATAGTGAACTGATGTTTTGCTTGGAATGGTATCAAATCTCTGCACAGCTTTCTTGAGATTTTTGGCTCAGATGGATTTTATTGATCTTACTTATTTTATGGCTGCTACTTTTATGATGTTTCCATTGTCTTTATTTTGAGCTTTACTGTATATGCTTTATTGATTCTGAATTGTGCCCTGCTCTAGGAGTTTTATACAAAAGGTACAGCTGTACATTTACAAAAGGAATAACTGAGCTAGATGTTGCTCACAGGTGACTGATGAATTGACAAATTCATTCATTAACTTTCCCTCAGTGCGTACAATGGTGGTTGAAAGCATGTTTTTGATAGATTTAGCAAATTAACAGCATTCACTGCTTGATTTTTTAAGTGAATGCAGTTAATCCACGCTAACCATGAAAATCAGGTGGAACTCTCTTTTACAATCTAAAATTGCATTCATGTTAATGGCAACTGTGATTTGAGTAGGGTTAAGCATTTTATGTTCATCCCACTAAAGTTATGCAAAATTGATATAGTGGAAGGTTGAATGTTGGAATCCCAACAAAGTTTTCAACTCAAGGTTGAAAAGAAATTGTAGCTTTCAGACATCCCTCAGGTAAGTGATAGAAAAGGTTGGAACAAGCTCTAGTTGGCCATGGGACCATGAGGTGAGATAAAGGGCAATCTCAAAACAGATTTATGTGACTGGACTACAGTGGTACCTCGGGTTACAGACGCTTCAGCTTACATACACTTCAGGTTACTGACTCCGCTAACCCAGAAATAGTACCTCGGGTTAAGAACTTTGCTTCAGGATGAGAACAGAAATCACGCGGCAGCAGTGGGAGGCCCCATTAGCTAAAGTGGTGCTTCAGGCTAAGAACAGTTTCAGGTTAAGAACGGACCTCTGGAATGAATTAAGTACATAACCAGAGGTACCACTGTACTTTTATAAGGGAGAATGCTCCCAGTATGCTTTCAAGTCTGGAAGCCCTTTTAGAGATGACAAAAAATAGTTGGAAAAGTAGGGGTTTTTTGCTCACTGACTTCTATCTCCAGGGCTAAAATGTACAGATTGTATAACAGCTGAATGACAGGGATGTACCAGGGTGAGGGTGAATAAAAGGTCATTGAATTTTGCTTTATGAGGTTGCCCACCATAATTAAATAGCTTACTTTATCAACCTTCAAAGAGGGCAGCAAAAAAGCTGAAATGCATATCACTTTCTAAAACCTCACAAAGGGGCAGCTTCTAATAATTATTTGCTTTCATGATGTTTATCAGTGACTAAATTCATGCAGGGAGAGAGAAGAATCTTACAGCTGGACCACTGTAAAATTGGCAGAGCAAAAATCTGCAATGTTCCAGTACACATTTTAATGCATGCCTCCTGATCTATATCAGGAAGGAGAAGAAAATAAGATAACCATTCTGAGTTGATTGGTTTAACCCAATGCAGAGTAGTGGGGGGTGGCAATCTTCATGCAGGCACACCATCGGGGGGGGGGGCACAAAATTATCAAGGAAGGGGCTGTTCCCCCTCAAAATTCCCCGGCATACTTCTTCATGCAGCTTACAGTTGAGCTATGGAACTCATTCCCAAAGGAAGCAGTGAGGGCCACTAAGCGGATGGATTTAAAAGAGGATTAGACAAATTCATGGAGGCTACTGGTCACAATGGATATCCTCTGTCTCCACAGTCAGATTCAGTAATGCTTCTAAATACCACTTTCTGGAAACCTCAGGAAGTGAGAGTGGTCTTATGCTTGGGTCCTGCATGTGGCTTGTCAGAAAGCATCTGTTTGGCCACTGTGAGAAGAGGAGGCTGGACTAGAATGGGCCACTGGCCTGATCCCGCAGCTTCTCCTTGTGTTCATATGTTTGTACCTTGGTGAAACAAAAATCCCTGTCCTAATTTTGTTGTTGTGGCAGCTGGTTTTGCCCATAGCTTCTTCTGACCAAAGGAGGACTCTGCTATTTAAGTCTTGTGGTCTTTGTTACCAAGTTTTGCTTACTATTGGAATTGCCATGCTACTGAATGCTTTAACCACAAAATATTCCAGTAGAACAGAAGTAGCCAATACGGTGCCAATATTGGACTACAACTCCCATCATCCCTGACCACTGACCATGCTGGATGGGGTTGATAAGAGCTGTATGTAGTCCAACAACAGCCCAATGATTCTCCATCCCTGGAGCACTTTGAGGTTAGAAATCTCCCTCTCCCTTGCATTTTGTCTCAGCATTCGTTTTGGGGGTCATCTGAAAGTGTGCCCTTACATCACAGCTAACAGGTTACATAGCACAGTGCTATGTAAGATGAAACCTTTTTTCTTGGCACTCAGCAACAAAGGCATCTTTAGATGCCAGAGTCATGGCTGAATTTTCATAAATGCATTCTCCATGCAACTACCTCAGACCTCTGCTCTCAATCAAATTAATCCAGAAACTTATGCTGTTTCTAAAATAAATAAAACTTTTCCAGGAATTTAATTAGTGAATATAAACTTTTTTAAAGAGATAAAAAGAGGTTTGCCTTTGTGCAACAGATGACGCCTCTATTGACATTCCACTTACATTGTTCATTGACATAATTGAGAAAATCATTAACAATTCCCACCTAGAGCCCACAGAGAAATAATTGAGTGAATATGGAGCTGCTAAATTGCAGTTCTAGTCAATGGCACAAGAGCAAACAACTGTATGCAAAATTCAGAAGATTGATCCTTCCCAACCAAGTTCACCTTCCAGAAGACAATGTTCATAATGCAGCTAGATGGGAGAAATAAAGACTTGGTGAATTTGATTTCCGATAAATGCTTAATGAGAAAAGGTTTAATTTGAATTTAATGGCTCAGTATTTTCCCTCATTCTTTATATCGGCAGCATAGATTTCTCCAGGAGAGTATACAGTAAGGAGGAGGGCCTTTTGAGTCTCCAAGTGCTGTTGGACACCAATTCCCATCAATCCCAGCCAACATGACCAATTAATAGGGATGGTGGAAGTTGTAGTCCACAACATCTGGAGGGCCACAAGTTCCCCTCTGCAAGCCTCCTCCTTCCTACCACAATGGGCAGGCTTGTAAGATGCTTCCCACTCCATACGGTATGTCATGTCATTTGCAGAGGCAAGGAGGAGAGCTTTGTCTGGATTTTTGGGAAATCCCTTCCCATGGAAGACCATGAATGTTCAGTACTGTTAAGTCTCTGAAAGAGTTCCTGGGGGAAAGGGGTTGATAGTTAAACCACTCTGAGAACGGTAGCTCTGTGGGGGAAACAGGGGTCTCCTAACAACTCTCAACTCCTGTAACAAGCTACAGTTTCCAAGATGCTTTGGGAGAAGCCCTTACTGTGTAACGTGCTATGATACTGCTTCAGATGTATACTGCAGAGGGGCCTATTCTTAAACACTACTCTGGATAGCTCACAACAGCGACCAGCCACCATTAATGTACAGTCTCAAAGTGAAAAGTTGGAAGACCTCAAACACAAGTATTCCATGCCCAAAATGGGAGACTGGCTCCATCTGTCTTTGGGAAAAATGCAGTACATTGCTTGGATCTGCTTGTTTAGACACTGGAACCACACGCCCCTTCTCACAACTCATATTACTAGCATTGATGTTGCCTCTTCCACATTTCGGCAGCAAATGTTCTTCTTAATCTTCGTGCCACTGCCATCTCTTGCGTGACAAGTCCTGTATTCCTGATGCTTAAAAAAAAAAAGGCAATTTGTGCTTACTTTGCAGAAGACAGTACTCACAAGTCACAAACAGATCACCCATGTGAAAATATTATCCCTGCAGTTCTGCCAAGGTCATTTAAGACCTATGGTAAAATGCTGAGTAAGTGAAGACTGCAGGAAGAAGTGGAGGCCACTGTCACCCTGAAGTCTTTCTTGAGTCTCTCTGTTACTTGTCTTCTCCACCTGTTTTGACTTTGAGCATTTCTAGACAAGCAACCAAGTTATAAAATATGTATTTTATCAAGGCTAACTTGGAAAATCTGTATCACAGGACTTCAGTGACTTTACCTTGAGTATTTTCCAATATTCCCAATAACCTATTTCCCCATCTGGAACCGCCCTTAGGATGAACGCATTTCTAATATGAGGTGCCTTTATTTTCATAGAAGTAATGTTGTATTTATATATTATGCAAACTATTCAGGCTGACCTTGCACGTTTTCCAGAGGCAGACAAGATTACAAAGGTTGGCTTTTTAGTAAAGGCCAAGCAACCTCTCCTATATTGCCTAATGATCAAAGTCCATCAAGACTCTTATAGACATTCTTTGGATCTTCTTTGTTGGATTCCTATGGCCCTTGTTTGACCTACTGTCTTTAACAGCCAGCTCTTATCCAAAGTATAGGTAATTAGATATAGCACACAGAGTCTCTCTGCATATGGAAAAGGTTACAGGTCAGCTCCTTGGCTAGTGCTGCAAATCCTTTTATTTCAATAGAGCTATGCCAATTACACCAACTGCCAGTTCATCCCAGTGGTAATTTGAAGCCAATGCGACTGACAGTGATATTAGGCAGAGCCTGATGAACAAGAGGAACAACGTTCAGCAGTGGAGCACTGACTTGCTGATCAGTAGAAATATTTTCCTAGCTAAACATGCTCATTTTCTCACCGAACCGAGGACTTAAGTGGCTTGAATTACAACTGGGATAGAGTGACAGCTGGCAGAATTGGCAGGTCCCCATTGAAATGAAGGGATTTGTCGTAGCCAAGTTCCTGATCCCTCACCTTCCAACTGAAACGACTCTGACTCTTGCCAGGAATTGTTCTGCTGCTCTGAAAGGGCATTACTCCAGTCACGTTGCTGTCGTTCAGCTGCTGCACTTATTAAATAATGAAGTAACAAGAAACCTATTACATCTTTCTATTGTGGGCTTTGTGTCCTAGTTTGAGCAGGTCTGTGCTTTTCTGACCAGCCCCTTCAAACCTCCTAGTCACTTTGCCACTGCCTTTGCTCCCAAAGTGTCTTTCTTTGCTGTTCTGTAGGCTCCCTTCTCAATAACCTTTAGTTAAGATGGCAAGTGCTCACCCTCTTTGCCCTCAGAGGTGACTCCTAAAAAAACTAGCAAGGGGCATGACCAAGACCAACATTGGGGGAGCAAGAATTTATCACCCTTCTATACAGTGGTACCTCAAGTTACAGACGCTTCAGGTTACAGACTCCGCTAACCCAGAAATAGTACCTCAGGTTAAGAACTTTACCTCAGGATGAGAACAGAAATTGTGCGGTGGCAGCAGGAGGCCCCATTAGCTAAAGTGGTGCTTCAGGTTAAGAACAGTTTCAAGTTAAGAATGGACCTTTGGAATGAATTAAGTTCTTAACCTGAGGTACCACTGTATAGGGCTTTGATGTCCTGTTACTGCAAGTTAGAACAGTGAATGGAATGGTGAAAAATATCTGAAGGAAGCAGCCGCTATCCCTTGAACAGAGGTTGCTACTGTGGTGCCCGTCGGTACTAATGTGCCCACCAGTATGTCCTATGATTCCTGTGAAAGTTGTCAGTAAGTATTCCACCCCACCCCACCCCCCAAAAAAATCACAATGCATGAGAGACTCTTTGCACTTCCTGCTCAGTTACCCCTTGCATTGACTCGCCCTCATCTACAATGAGAGCAACTCCTTAAACATGACCACATTTCATTGGATGCCAGGATTGGACAGCTATTCTCCCATCTGTTCTGAACAGAAAAGTCAAAACACTTCTCTCTGTGAGTAACTGCAGTGGTAGCTGACATAGGTACTTTTTCCCTGACCGGGGGGGGGGAGGGAGGGAGAGAGAGAGAGAGAGCGCACACATGCTTGCACCATTTTGTGCCCCTGCCTCTCTCTGTGTGTGGTTTTTGGGGTTTTTTAAAGATGTAGCAGCCACTATATTATGGCAAGCCCCACTGCAGCCATTTTGTATTGTAACACTCCTCCACGGCAGCCGTTCTGTGACTGATATCCCATGACGCTTGCTCGAGAAATGTTCCCTAATTGCAAGTAACAATATCGGATTCTTGTACATAGACACATTCTTATATAAATTTCATACGTAAAAGCACTTCTAAGAGGTTCATGAGACAGCTGCCTTCCTATGCATCTCAACTTTTTTTGAAGGTGTTATCTGAAGTGGGTGGTGCCATGGGTCTTACGTGACCTCTCTCCAGCTGAATCCCAGGTTGGAGAAAGGGAGGGAAGCAGTGACAAGGTCAGCACAGTGCAAATGCACCAGTAGAGCCAATGGAATTGCTAGAACCCCTTCATTTCATTTTCAGAGCCTTCAACATTCATAAATTTTACAATATTTTTGTAGATAAACTTTAAACTTCTTCCAGTCCTCTTCCCTCTGTGTGTGATTTTGGGTTTTTTGTTTAAGATGTAGCAGCCACTATATTATGGCAAGCCCCACTGCAGCCATTTTGTATTGTAACACTCCTCCACGGCAGCCATTCTGTGACTGATATCCCATGACGCTTGCTCGAGAAATGTTCCCTAATTGCAAGTAACAATATCGGATTCTTGTACATAGACACATTCTTAAATAAATTTCATACGTAAAAGCACTTCTAAGAGCTTTGCAGTAAACCTCTTAATCATATAGTCTCACAACAACTTTGCGAGGTGGTTGTTGATGCTTCTGCTTTGTGAACGGAGGAGACTGATTTGCTCAGCCATGCAGAATGTCTATTGTATAGGAGGTATCTAAATTTGACTCTCCTTGATCCAGTTTTCAAAGTCTACATCCACTTCGCACAACAGAGCTAGTCACTGACAATACTAGATAGTCTTCATCCTCCAAAGAAATCTGCAAAAGCAGACTCACAATTTGCATGCATAAAACATGCTGCCTAGGATAAAAACGGGGGGGGGACATGGATATAAATCTGATACCCATTGTCACGGTCCAGTCTACGGGCAATCGAAGTCCTGGCTGAGGACGTCGGGACGGGGGGCAAGATGGCGGGGTGGGAGCAGGAACGAGAGTCCAGAAGCCAGGGGTTCGAGGGTCAGGAAGCACAGAGTCACAAAGCCAAGGGTCCAAGGATCAAGAAGCAGGGAGTCAGGAAACCAAAGTCTGAGGATCAGGAAGCAAGATGCCAAATGCAGCAAGGCAGGAAACATGTTGCTGTGGCAAAGAGCCGAAGGGAAATGCTGACCTTATATCCCTTCCCGGCTCTTGCCGCCAGGTGCAGTGAGTTACCAAGTGGCCTCACCTGTGTGGCCGCGCCTTGCCTCTCCAGAGAAAACTTAGGAAGGCCCCAGTCCTGCGAAGCCCTACTGGTCACAGGCCTGGCTCCTGCACGCACTCCTGACACCCATGGCTACATGTTCAATCCACACACATCCCTTATGGATGAATAGTACGGTTGGTTTTGACAGTATCAGTCAAATTCTTGAAGGATGGAGGATCCAGTTTAGGCCTCACCTTCCACTCAGGATGGCCCCAGTCTTCACTTATGTAAATTTTCAAGTAGAGAAATTTTGAAGGTTCATGAGACAGCTGCCTTCCTATGCATCTCAACTTTTTTTGAAGGTGTTATCTGAAGAGGGTGGTGCCATGGGTCTTACGTGACCTCTCTCTAGCTGAATCCCAGGTTGGAGAAAGGGAGGGAAGCAGTGACAAGGTCAGCACAGTGCAAATGCACCAGTAGAGCCAATGGAATGCTTCTACCAGCACATTTGCACCACACTGACCTCGCTGTCGTATTGTCCCTTCCCTTCTCTATGCAGGTATACATCAGTGACTTGGGCAGAGGGAGGTCAGGTAAGCAGCGCAGAACCTACTGTGCTGTCTGCTACTGGTTGGAATGTAGCCTGTAGATGTCTATTGCTGCTTCCACATTATTTCAGCATTCAAGTCATATGGTGAGTTGGCTCCTTACTGAAGCCAACAACCACACTGTCCACCAGTGTCAAAGGTAGAAAGACCGTGTCTCTTTCTGCTGCAAATTAATCTGCAGCAAGGAACTATTGCTTTTCTATAGGTTTAGTTATTCCCATTCTGTCCACTGACTCTATGTGGCACAGTTCTCCAATTTATCACAGGAAGCAAAAACAAAATAAAATTGACTAAAACAAAAACACGTTGTCAACAACAAACATGAAAGATTGAAGACAGTTGCAATAGCTTGTTTATAGAGGATTTAGTATGTCAATAAATTTGGATTAAAAACAGACTTGAGAAAGGCAGACATTCTCGAGGGCACTGGTGTGCTTGTAACAGCAGCAGAAGATTAAAATCTTACCACTTTCTAGAGGTAATAGTTTTATGTTATTTATAATTTTAAATGGATTTGATTCATTTGTCTGGTTTCCCTACACAATAACAGCAGGTCTTGTCTTATCAGGGTATATAGGCCTATAATAGTCTATTAAAATGAGACGCATAGAGGTTATGTAAAATGAAATACGTTCCCTCATATATTGTCTTGCAGAAGGTGCCGGCGTACTTTGGGTTTGAAGCTCTTGTATATTCATTTTTGCTTTGGGATTCTTAGTGTCAGAATTTTGCATAATGGAACTCCAGAGATCTGGTCGACCATTTCTACAAAACATTGCCTCAGAATAGGCACTTTACCTGTCTCCTGTGAGAAAATTATAACCACCTATTCTTTCTTCCAGCCTTTGTTTTCTATGAAGCCATTTACTTAAAATGCTAAGTTTATTCAATACTTGCTTTTAAAAGTCCTCAGCTACATAGATAAGACAGCATTTGGGGGAGAAATTTACATTGAGTTGGATGCAGACCAAGTTCAGGTCCCACTGAAAACGCCAATTGTTCTGCAAGAAGATGGATAAGGATGCTGCAAGCCTCCACAGCATCCCACTTCTAGCCTGAGTGCACTGTGGCTACATCAAAGGCAGCCACCAGACTCTGGTGGCAGAATGGCTTGATGCACTATATAAGAGAGGGGCTGACACTGGAAGAGCCCAAACACAGGGACTTGGAACACTACAAGTTGATTACAAGTAAGGTGGGAGTCAGAGGACCAAAAAAAAGCTAAGTCATACACCAGAGGGGGCAAAGGGCAAGAAGCAGAGGCAGGTAACGCACAGACGAAGGAAGAGGAAGTGAGGAGCCTGCAGCAAGACAGCCTAATACAGTGGTGGTACCTTGGTTCTCAAACACTTTGGTGCTCAAACAACTTGGAACCCAAACACTGCAAACTCGGAAGTAAGTGTTCGGGATTGCAAACTTTTTTCAGAAGTTGAATGTGCTCCGTTTTGAGTGTTATGCTTCCAATTTGAGTGCCACACTTCTGTTTTGAGTGTTACACTGAGGTCTGTCTGTTTTTGCTATTTATTTTGCGTTTTTGTTTTTGCGGCAGCTCTTTTTTTGTTTTTGTGACTGTGGAACCTAGTTCAGCTACTGATTGATTGATTGATTGTGTGACTGCTGTACATTGTTTAAAATTGCAGCCATGTTGTTATGTACTGAAGTTCTCACCCTGGGCCAGCAGGGGGATACTGGAGATAGTCTTCACTCAGGTCCGCATATGCAAATAAAAAATTGAAAGTGACGTTCAGTGATTGGATAGTTACAGAAAGTTGTTACTGTTGCTTTGTAGTTGAGCTCTATATAAGCAAATTGGCTGAACCCTTCAGTACAGTTCTGTTCTGGCCTGTGAATAAACAAGAGCTGTCTGAAGAATCGCTGTGTCATCTTAACACATGTGACCAAAGTAAGTGAGACTTCAGAGAAGGCAGTGGGGAGAGGACAGGGGACCTTACTGTTGTGCCTCAGGTAGAGAATCGGGATGGGCCAACCCTGAATCTTGGGCTCTGAGAGCTGTCCTGGAAGCAGGGCTTGACATATGACTAACTTAAGTCCCACCAAGGGGACCTTCTTTTTCTTTCCCCATCTTGCAGGTGTGATGTTTCATATTTATTGGTATGGTATATTATTTTTTAACAATCCAATTTCTCAAACATTCAGTAGGTTTGGAAACAATTCTAGTCAACGTGACTTCGGTGTCATTTTTTAATATACATATTTATGGGAAACTGGTGGCTGACAAACTGCTGGCTGACAGCCATCTCGGAGGCTGTACAATTTTATTATTCCCGCTGTATAGTTTCAGAAAGATGAATAAACCCGCAATACTGAGGAAAAGCATTTATCATCATTAGCCAGCATGTCAGCCCTCTTATTTGTGGGAACTGTCCTAGTGCATTCGTATTTTTGCTACCTTCCTTCTGATACTCGCCTCGTACAACTAGCACAATCAGTAAGTCCAGTTCTGGATGAGACATTGATCTTCATTTGATTATAGACAACTGCTCACCATCTGTGGCTGGGCACCCATTTGCTATAATATTATGTCTCGTTAAAGACAAGTGATATATTGAAGTTATCACACCTTTGGTTTCCAGATGACAAAAGCCTTAAGCACACCCCGGTGTCTCAATAAATTACTTTTTGGCATATGTCCCATCTGATGCTCAGTGGCTTCTATAGTGCCTCTGTAAAATGCATTGTGTAAAAGTTTAGGGCCCTCATAATTTATACAGACATCTAGTAAAATATTTAAATCTGTCATGGCAAATAAGTCATCCCTAACTTAGATGTGTTCAGAAAGGCCAGGAAGGGACAATTCACACCAGCCGCGGAAAGTGGAAGGGAGGGATTTTGCTGTAAAAAAAACCCCAAACAAACAGAAATATTTGTTTAACATCTTTAAAAATGCATGGCACACTGCTGTGAGAGAGGAATGCCCCTTGGATTTGCTGGTGATTTTCCTAGTTTTTATCTTTAGCGAGCCTTCAAATTTTAAAATCTGTTTTCTTCTGTTCTCATTGCATGACTCAGTGACATGAACTAATACGCTTGCTCCCCCAGCTGCTGTGAACAGTTGTGGACTGCAAGCTTCAAGTGGTTTAATGCATAACCTACTGGAGTTTGGGCTGATGTGTTGGCAGAGGATAATCAAGGACTTTGGAATGCCTATCAGGGGCACAAAATCAACGGGAACAGAACCGAAGCCATCCAAGTTGGGAACTCTCAAGGCTTCAAGTACATAATCTTGTCTCACTGGAAGAGTCCGTATTACTGCAATATGCTGCATGCGGGGCTGTCCTTGGGCCTCATCCAGAAGCTGCAGCCGGTGCAGAATGCGGCCACCAGCCTGCTGATGTCACCATTGTTAAAACAGCTACACTGGCTGCCCATCTGGTACATGGGGGGGGGGATGAAATTATACCCTCCAAGGTTTCTCAGATAAAAACAGGGACATTCTATTCTACACCAGGAAGCTTCTCCCATATTTGATCTCCCTCACACATATATGAAATATACTCATATACATCTGTCGTCTTGAGCCAATTACAACCTCTCAGCCCAACCTACATCACAGGATCGTTGTAAAGAAAAAATGTGTGAGGGAAGGGTTCATGCACAACACCTTCAACAGATAAATGGAATGAAATAAAAATTTAGCTCTTAGCTGCCTTACATCCCTGTCAGAAAAAGGATGATTAATAATAATAATAATAGAAATTGTGAGAATGATCAGGAACATGCCAGAGAGTAAATTCTATTGAACTCAGTGGCTCTTACTTCTGAGTAGACATGTAAAGGCTTGCTGCGTAAGGCTCAATTTACAGTGAAGGAATAAGCACTTCACAGGTTTCTGAAAAACTGCTGGTTGCTGAAGTGCTATAATTAAAGTGGATTGGTTATATTTTTCTTCAAAATTATAGGAAGGGCTTTGTATGTCAGCTTCACCATTTCCTTCATCTGGTGCAGGTATTTTATTTTCCGTTTTATTTCCATTTTTGCACCTGCACACACACACACGCAAGCAAGGGCTCCTGTTTCCAAAAAGGACAGGAGGGAGTCCTGATCTCTCCACCACTTTTAATTGTTCTCCAAGATGTGGAGGGGAATAAAAAGGAAAACAGAGACATTCCGGGATCATACAGAAACTGAGATGGCTTCTTTAATTCCAAGACAGACCGTGGAAAATAGGGACACTTGGCGGGCATGTGAAGTGAATGGCAGGAAATGTTTTGTATATTATAGATAAATATAACCAAAAACAACCCTGTGACAAATAACTTGCAATAATAAGCAAAAGCTGTCTGACATTTCCTTCAATGATATATGAAAAAGGCACTTATCTTGGAGTTCTGCTGATATTCACGATAAAATAATCAATTTATACAGTGAGTAATCTGGGAATACTTGATGCTGTCTATGTGACAACCCAGTCTTCTCTGCGTTTACTATTTTATCTTTTAGTGTAGCATTTCTACGCAAAGGTATCAGAGAATTGCCAGTGTCTCCCTTCGCCCACTCCGTCCCCATATAAACATTTTCCTCCTCCCCCTTTCCTTCTAAATAGAAAATGTGTCCAATAGGTCAGAACATGTAGTGAGAGAAGGCATGCATGAACAGATGGCAGATGCATCCTTGAATAACCTCTTTTATCCTTACAATCGCTCTGAGCTTCTGCAAATGTAAAAAATAAAATGTAGGGGTTTTCCGCATAACTCGATGTAATGAATGTTATTAAAACAGAAGGAATATAAGGAGGGCGGAATGAAAGAAATAGCAGATTTGGCAATTAAAAAGCTGATGTTGAGTGGCTGAGAATTACTAGGGGGGAATTTATAAGAGGTTTGCACTGCAAGAGGGGAAAGCAGAATTCAAGCCTTGCATATTTTCACACCATGACTAGGAAAACAGAATATTCAGAAAGAGGCCACATGGCAGCAAAAGCAGGGTGCTTTTGAGTTCCATTAATTTTAGTCAGAATGTGCACTTAAGGCTGCAATCCTATGCATATACAGTGGTACCTCAGGTTAAGTACTTAATTTATTCCGGAGGTCTGTTCTTAACCTGAAACTGTTCTTAACCTGAAGCACCACTTTAGCTAATGGGTCCTCCCACTGCTGCTGTGCCGCCGGAGCCTGATTTTTGTTCTTATCCTGAAGCAAAGTTCTTAACCTGAAGCACTATTTCTGGGTTAGCAGAGTGTGTAACCTGAAGCGTATGTAACCCAAGGTACCACTGTACTCACTGGGAGAGTGTGTGCTATTGAACTCAGAAGGTCTTACCTCTGAATAAATGTGCTTAGGATTGTGCTGGACATGTTTCCAACTGAAATAAAATTGAACTTTTAGCTTTGGCCGAACAATGCCCCATTGATCTCCCTCTTTAATCTTGGGGGGGGGGTCATTATTTAAAGAGAGCTACACAGAATCTGCAATAAGTTCGCCATCTTTCACTTGTTTCTCATGAACCACATGTTATAGCTATAAAAAAAGAGAGATTTACACACACACACACACACTATGGCTATTAATAATGTAAGCACTCCAAGCTGCCATTTAATTTTTAATGTCAGGCTTGAATTCATGCTATGAATTACTATGCTGTCAACCAGCGCGATAAAACGTAGAATGGGGAAAGTAGCTGAGCTTTACGGCGCCTAAAATAGGATTTGAATCTACAAAGTTGCCAACAATGAACGTTTTAAAAGCTCAGGCCTGAATATACTGTATCTTCACCTGTTTCCTGTAGGAAAACATTTCAGTGGAGAGGACGTTTAGAACAGGGATCAGCAAAAAAATTTAGCAGCGGGCCAGTCCACTGTCCCTCAGACCTTGTGGTGGGCCGGAGAAGCGGCACTGGGGGGGAGAGAGCTGGAGGAAGAGGCAAGGGGGCAAGTAGTCCTCCTTCCCCCCGCCAGCCCCAGCCGCTGCACTTACCTCCTCTGGAGCTGCCGCCACCACTGCTGCTTCTCGTGGGTAGGCAGAGTGAGCTCGTCCACTCCGCTCTCTGGCCCACAGGAGCACTAGGATGGTGGCAGTGGAGGGAAGATGAGAGGTGCAAAAGGGCTGGCTCCGGAGAGAGCCTGCTTAAAATGGCGCTCAGCCAGCTCAGACCAGCCCCCTTCCTCCTCTAGGCAGGGCAGGGAGAAGACAGGAGGAGGGAGGGAGGAGGTGCCGCTGCGGTGTGTGTGAGGGAGGGGGGATGAAATAGCATGGGGGGGAATGGTGCAACCCGAATGAACAGAATCCCCATGCCAATCCACAGACAGTCCTGAAGGCCATTGGGCCTGATCCGGCCCGCAGACCTTAGTTTGCTGACCCCTGGTTTAGAGCCCATGACTTTCCCCAAAGAATCCTGGGAACTGGAGTTTACTTCCCCACCCCACAAGCTACAATTTGCAGCACCCTTAACAAAGTACTGTTCTCGTGAATCTTTGGGGGAAGTAATGTGTGATGTAGTGGTTAAGAGCAGTAGTCTTGTAATCTGGTGAACCGGGTTCACATCTCCACTCCTCCACATGCAGCTGCTGGGTGACCTTGGGCTAGTCACACTTCTGTGAAGTCTCTCAGCCTCACTCACCTCACAGAGTGTTTGCTGTGGGGGAGGAAGGGAAAGGAGAATGTTAGCCGCTTTGAGACTCCTTAGGGTAGTGATAAAGCGGGATATCAAATCCAAACTCTTCTTCTAAACACATGGTGACTAAGTAGCAACCTGTGAGTTGGAAGCTGGACTCATGAAACAGCTGCATTCACCTAATGCCACATGGAAGGAACCAGTTTGATTGGGTCCATTTTGTTTAATAGTACCTGTTGCCATTTCAGCAGGTAAAGCCATAATAATTTCAAGGAGTGTTTGACATGGGTTGGGGAACATAAAATATCCTCAGTGGCTCAGTGGTACACCACATGTACTACATGCAAAATGTGGCAGATTCAATGCCCAGAATCTCTAGATAAGGCTGGGTGAGGCCTTGTGTCAAACTTGCTGCCAGTTTGCGGCTACAGCACTGAGTGAGTACTTTGCATAAGGCAGCTTCCCATGTTCCTGTCCATTCAGTATTGAGAGTCTCATAATACAAGGCTCTAGGTAGCTACTAAAATTATACAGGTTGAAACCTTTTGTTTGGGAACGTCTCCTTGATTTGTTTCTGTTCCGCTCGCCCTTGTTTGAATGTCCCCTAAAGGCCAGGAATGCAACTTCTGGGTCTGCATTTCCAACTGGGCATTTATTAAAACTATTCATTTAGCTGATGAGAAGTGCTTTGGCTTGACCTTCATGCGCCTTTGTGCCATTTTTGTTTGATTACGGTGAAGGTGTGCATGCCTCGAAAGTGCAGAAAGGTCTTGGAATCATCTAAGGGCAGAGTGGAAGGAATACTTTGGAAGACGGCCAAATAACCCTGAGATGAGTCGTTTGGAGAGAAGAGGCTTGGAGGATGAAAACTCTCTGTGGTACAATGGATGAAAACAAGCTGTAGCATATACAGAGCATCACAATTCAAATCATAAACAGAGGAAGGGAGCTCTCCGAGCAATGGAGCTTTTCTCAGAAAACATCCAGACTCTTACTGACAGGAGTTCAGCCTACACTCGACTGGAATGTTCTCTCCCTCCTGGTCGATCGTTCGGGAGCTTCATAAGCTTTCTTCTGTCCAAACATCACAGCGACCGATGCCAACTGACACTGGCACACTTAGGGATCCGCAGAGTTTGCGCTTCATGTGTAACAGACCTCAGCAACTCAGCATTTTGGCTAATCTACTTTATTTACATATAAACACACACGGAGCACTGCAACATGGCTCCCTCTCTCTCTAGCACCAGACAGCAAAGAGAAAAAGGACAATAGTCCCACTTAATGGAACACAGTAACACAAACATCCTGTCTTCGTCACTTCCCATTCTGTGGAGTCAAAACGTATACCATCATGTGAAAGACAAAAATCCCATGTCTGCAATCATGGAGCAGGAATTCTAACACTTACAACACTGGAAAATGTATTTTGAGCCCATTATTTTCAAACTTTGATGCCAACACTGCTTAGGATTAAATTCTGGAAAGCAAGAAAATGCAAAATAAAGTAACTTCCATTCTCCAGCATGGTAGTTTTAATTGTTTCCCGTGAGAAATTATTAAACTTTTAGGAACAGAAGCTATTATATAAGTACAGCTCCTACTTCAGATGTTAGCAGAAGCAAAGGATGATCAAGTCAGAAGATTCATGTCCCATGTATGTGCGAAGTCAAACCAGACATTTGTTTCATGCCTGCAAAGCTTTTTAAATAATGTGAGTGTTGCCACCTAGTGGTTTTATTTACTTCATAATGAATACTACACAAAATGAATGCAAATCACATATGACTCATATCTAATCATTAGATTAGAGTCTAATGTTAACATTCATTTATTTTTTTAGAAATAGAAAAAACAGTAAATAAATACAGTCAGTGGAAAAGTTATTTCGCAATGCAAAAATAAACCAAAGAACACTGAATTCACCATTGCCAAGATAAGATGCTACAGAGAAGTACAGGGAAGCCGTGCATTGAGGGAACAGCTGTTTGCTTAGACATCTTGAACACCACTTCTAGTTGTTTGTTCATTTAATAATAGAATCAAGCAATTTTAGAACTGGGAGCAACCTTAGGGCTCATCTAGGCCAGTTGTTCTCAACTTGTATGAATATAGGTGCTCTTTGTTACCTAAAAAATAATAATTCCAGGGGCTGTTGGTGGCCACATGCTAATCATTGTAATGTTAGGCTTCATTAACTGAGAAAACATAATGACAAAAACTATTATGAACTTGGAAACCCTTTTAGCTTGCATTGATCTCAGAAACCTTCAGTGCCTTTTTTTTTTTTTTTAGTTGGACAGGCAATTAACAGGCTTGTTTCACAAATAAGGGAGCAGGAGCGTTGCTGGGTTGGTTTGGTTTGCCTTTGTTCTAGTTTTTAGCATGTGCTTAGTACCGTAGTTTCAGGCTGTGAGCCGCCCTGATATCCATGGGTGGAGGGCAGTAGTAGTAGTAGTAGTAGTACTAATAATAATAATAATAATAATAATAATAATAATAATAATGGTGATTATATTTTTTGCAGGGCTTGGAGTGAGTGGGTGATGGTCAGCTGCTAGTATGAATGGGGTCGATGCTAAATGGTCTGGCGTGCTTTACAACCACTAGGGACCTTGTCGGTGGGGCCGGAGAAGGAGCCCACCCCCGAGGAAGAAGAAGAGCAAAGGGGGGAGGCTTCCCTTCCCGAGATAGAGTTGCCCGTAACATTAAACACAGGGCACGATTCCAGGGAGAGAGAGAAACCAGGGCAGCAGCTGCTGTTACCTACGGCTCGGGCTAGATGTAGCTGAACAGGACGGGCAAGCAGGGCAACAAACCCAGTGAGGAGGCTCCACAGCTGACTAGAGGAGGAAGAAAGGGGGCAAGTCGGGGGGCACCTCTCTTCTTCTTCTTCTTCTTCTTCTTCTTCTTCTTCTTCTCCTCCTCCTCCTCCTCCTCCTTCCTTCCTTCCTTCCTTCCTTCCTTCCTTCCTTCTCCTCATGCTCCACTTCCTCCTTACCATCGCCCGCCTCCCTCTTCCCACAGGGCGGGCAAACGAGAGAGAGAGAGAGAGAGAGAGAGAGGGCGTTGCGCGCCAGGGCAGCCATATAGTTGGCAGGGCACAGCTTCCATCCTAAGCCTCTGCAGGGATCGCTCTCCTCCTGCAGAGGCTTGGGAAGGAAGCTGCAAGCCCACCAGCCATATGGTTGGCAAGGCGCAGCTGGCAGGCATGCAGGGAAAGGGCAGGCCACCAGCAAAGCCACGCAGCTCCCCCACTCACTGGGGCGCCCCTGAGAGGCCATCGCCCTGGCGCAATGAACCACTAAGCCCTATGGGAAAGACGCCTCTGCTTACTGTTCATCAGCTGGCTGCAGTAGAAGTCAGTACAGTGGTACCTCGGGTTACAGACGCTTCAGGTTACAGACTCCGCTAACCCAGAAATAGTACCTCGGGTTAAGAACTTTGCTTCAGGATGAGAACAGAAATTGTGCAGCAGCGGCATGGCGGCAGCAGGAGGCCCCATTAGCTAAAGTGGTGCTTCAGGTTAAGAACAGTTTCAGGTTAAGAACAGACCTCCAGAGCGAATTAAGTTCTTAACCCGAGGTACCATTGTAAAGAAAGGAACTGGCTAGTCAATTTTTCTCTGCCACACCAGGGATTACCTTGCCCACCTGTCCAACACTGTTCACTGCTTCAACGGTTCATAGAAATCAGGCCGGTAAAGCAAAATTTCACGAGTTGAGAGTAAACCACCCAGAGTGGTGAATCAAGCCTGGTTGATGCCAGGGCAACTGGACACCCGTTTTAAGTGTTCCCTCTGGGTACAAGTGCTATCTGGAAAGAAGTCCGCGCACCCAGAATATTGAGCAATGTATCATGTTCAGCTCCTGGTTCAGGAAGCTCTTTATGATGAGGGCCTGCCAATATGTAACAGCCACTTGTTCTCCAAACATGGCAACAGAGAGACTTAAAAGACGGCACTTTTCATTAAATGTTTTCCACAAGATGAGCATGCACATTTCCTGTCACTGAAAACTCACTTCTATACTTGCTTCCCCTATCATAAGCAGTGGCGGAGCATAGGCCCATGCTGCCCAGGGCGGGCACACTCCCAAGAGCGGCGTGGCGCAGAGGGTGCCCTCCCAGGCTCAGGATAGCCGCTTGGGTGCCCCTGAGCAGCACGCACATGCCCTGCAGCCAGGGGCGGAGCGAGCCAATCACGGGGCCAGAGTGAGCCACCATGGCAGACATTTGGCGCACTGCCCGCCCGCAACTCCCAAGCCTCCCCCAAGCTGTCAAAATGAAGGGGGAAGGGAGGAATGCCACCAGCAAAGCATCGCAGCTCCCTGCCCTTACCCGCCCCCACTGCTTCCTATGCCCCTGCTCATACGTACAATTAAAATTATTGGGTTTGTGAAGGAGAGGGAGCATTCAGCAGAGCCTCTCACCCCCCCTTCTTTACCCAACTTTGCACAACAGCCCTGCAGTGCTGTTATCCGGGTCTCACTGTCCAGTAGTTGCTGCCACCACCATCCTTTTTTGTCAGAGAGCCAGTGTGGTGTAGTGGTTAAGAGCGATAAACTCGTAATCTGGTGAACCGGGTTCGCGTCTCCGCTCCTCCACATGCATCTGCTGGGTGACCTTGGGCCAGTCACACTTCTCTGAAGTCTCTCAGCCCCACTCACCTCACAGAGTGTTTGTTGTGGGGGAAGAAGGGAAAGGAGAATGTTAGCCGCTTTGAATCTCCTTCGGGTAGTGATAAGGCGGGATATCAAATCCAAACTCTTCCTCTTCTTCCTCTACAGCACCAGAAACAAAGAGGGGAACTGGGGATGCACGAAAGCCATTGGTTTTTCGAAAGGCCCTGAGCCAGTGCTCCCTGCACTCTGTGGCAAGAGATGCTTGGCATACTGGCTTAGAGAGATGAGAGTGGGCAGATCAGGGTCTTTCTTCCCAGAGTTTCTTCTAAGTAGACATATTAGGATTGCACTGCACTTAAAAAGGCGAGAGAGAGAGAGAGAGAGAGAGAGAGAGAGAGAGAGAGAGAGAGATCTGGAAAGGACAACTTCCTATTGACTTTCTGTCTCCTTTAGTAAAGTCCCTTTCTCACACAGGGAAAAGTTCTGAAGAATGGAAGGCAAAAGGTGAAAAGGCGAAAATGTTCATTAAAGCTGGAAATACCTGACAAGTTTTATAGCATCACAAAAGAGTCTTCAAGTGTTCCAGCATTCGGAGGGGGTGGGGCAGAGAAAGGGAATAAGGGCAGGCTTTTAAAAATCCAAGGACAAAAAAAGAACAAACTTACTAATGGGAAGAAGAGAGAATGGAGTATAAAAGCAGATGCACAAAAACCTGTGCATTTAAGTGTTTTGAATTATGGAAGCCTTTTTAAAGAGAGCCTAACCTGTATTATGAATTCTGACAATAGAGCTTTGGGATTGTTGTTGCTTTATTTTTTTTTTTTTTTTAAAAAAAACTATTCTTGCAATCAAAGTCGGTGGTACACTGCAGCGGTTTGGTGAGAATTTCTACTTTTTTACAAATAAATTAAAAGCTTTAGAGATACAGCTGGAGTGAATGGTGAGGCAGAAAGATCTCTAAGCAGCAAATCCCTTTGGAAGTAGCACCTTCAGGCTAACCTGTTATTCTCAAGCTCCACAAAAGTGTGTCCGAGCAGTGAAGAGGGTGAACAAGCTGCTACAGCTGCTGCTGCCAGGGCCCTGCACCTTCGCATTTTCCCAACTCCACATGCCCACAAGAAGTGTCCGGTCTGCCTGAGATGGGGCAGGGCTACATCACAGCCCCCAGAGGAACTTACCAGGAACAGGGAGACTGTCTTAAGGTGCTCTTTGAAGAAGCCTCCTCCCTCCTTTAAATGAAGGGGTGGGATAACTTTTTGTGGCCCCTGCGATAACCCCATATCACCTGTCTCTCCTCCTGGTTGGGAACCACTGATGTAGATCAATCACCTACTACTCAGTGTGGGGTTTACCACAGAGCTGAGGGACCGGTAATCATTTGATCTGTTCATGACTAAGCCACTCCCATTTCTGTTTCACTGACACTCAAACATAGGTCTGTCCTATTTAGTGTGGATTTTTTATTTAAAAAATCAAGCTTCATGTTTAAATTGCATGTAAGCATGTAAATGATTGTTTATATCCTACCCTTCCTCCCAAACACCCTTTTTGCCGCTTTTGCTTATGCCAGTAGACATATTCACAAAAATTAACAACCTTCTAAGATATTTTTCTAAAAGGGTGCTTCTGACTCCCATCTTACCAGTCCATCCATTAACCCAGTTTTCTTTTTCTGGTACTTACCCCTTTCAGTTGCTGTCTTTATCCTTATTCCTAAAGAGAAAATTCAGTGCAATTCCTTTAAAGGTTCAGTAGCTTTGCCTGGAAACAGCCATAGTCACTTTGACAGGAGTAAATATTCACACCTCTGGTTATTTGAAAGTATTTTCATGTAAACAACTAACTTGTAGTGGGAATGCTATAAATGGATATACTTCAGAAAAGACCAGCCAATGTTCCATTTGGTGCAGTCTCCTGAGTCGGAGAGTTCCCTCAGTTGTGCTCTATTAAAACAATTTAAGTTCAAGTCCTTTTAAAAGGCAAGAACAGCATCATTTTGAAAACATGAATTCACCCCAGAGATGAAGTTTACTTTTATCTCCTTGTCATATTTTTCAGCATCATCCTAATAACAACTTCAATGGTCCCATGAAAACCACATTGGTATCAAAAAGAGCCCCCAATGAACAAACCAGAAGTTTTTGCACACCCAGGGGAGCACACACACCCCAAAAAAGTGGCGAAATCCAAATCAAAGATGGTTCGATAGCCAAGGCAACAGAGATAGCTTCCCTCTTCTCTCCTAAGAAAACACTTTTGTACCTTCTGAAGCCCCTACCCTCCAAATTACAAAAAATTGAATAAAACATGAAGACTGCAAAAACTGAGTTCCATTCAGTACTAGGTAAGTTATCTGTTATTTTTAAAGGGATTCAGTCAAAGATGAGAGTGGGCAATGCTAAATGAGGGTTCTTAAGGCATCAGGGGTAGAAAGTAGGATGAGGGAGATCTGGGTTCAAAAAGCCTCAGTTGGCCATGAAGCTCACTGCATGGCTTTGGTTCACTCATTCTGCCTCATGGGATTGTCCTGATGATAAGATGGAGGTGTGGAGCCCAGAATGCTGCTTTGAGCTACGTGAAGGAAAGGTGAGATAGACATGTAGCACAATAAGCATGCATTACCTGGAAACAGATGACAGCATCACCATAAAGTTTTGAAGCATTCATAGAAGCAACATTTGGCTATTTGGGAAAGTTCTCTAGTCTAGATGTCCTAAAGCTGCATTCTGTGGCAGTGCTGTTGGCTGTGTAAGCAGGAAAAATAATCTCTTCCAGGTTCTGTATAACTTCTCCTCAAATGATCTCGACATCTGAAAGCAAATTTCCTTTAGCAAAATTCCATCTCTCTGTATGTGTGAGATCAGAATCCTAGCCAACAATTGCTCAGGAATGCCAGATCTTTCTAGAGAAATCGTTTGCTATGACTGCGCATGGCACTTATCCTGCTTAAGATCTTGCCATACTCAAATTGGCCCAAATGGCAATTACTATCTCTATCTGTGATAACGACTCCTCTTCTACTTTCTCTCCAAAATCATGTCATTTCACTGAAGCTCTTTAATACAAGGAACTTTTTCTTAATCAAGGATATTAGTATAGTAATAGTATCTATCAATCTATAACATTTAGTGCCTAAATTACCATATTTTTCGCTCCAAAAGACACACCTAGTTTTTAGAGGAGAAAAACAATAAAAAATATATTCTGAATGGGCAGGCCGGGTCTTCCTGTTATATACCTGCTGGGATTGACAAGGTATATGACCCTCACCTGAATCTCATTTAACTCTTTGGGCAGGGGTGAATTAGCATCAGACGTCATGTGCATGAAAGTTTGCAAATCAATTAACCAACTAGGGTTACTGTTTGTTTGTTTGTTTGTTTGTTTGTTTTTTAAAAATAATATTTATTAAAAGTTTAAGAATTACAGAAAGAAGTAAAAAAGATAGAGAAAAAGTAAACAATACAAATCAATACATTAGAGTACATATAAAAAAACAAAAAACACAATACATCAAAACAAAAGCAAAAGCGAAAACAATTAAAAACACATCCAATATTTCCATATCTTTATCTTTCATTAACTTGTTTCATCGACCTCCTCACACCTCCCTTTTTGTGTTCTAGTTATTAATTATTTCAGCAAATCCTTTCCATCTTTCACTGTTTTCTGTCATTTAATTATCTTAATTTATTTTAACCTTATCTTACCATTAAAACCCTAAAACTTATTTATACTTAACTCCTTATAACATTTCTACTAAAGCCGTATGATTTCATTCCAACATTTTTCTAACACTCATTAATTTTACAATATTTCTCTAAATAATTTTTTTAAAAAACTTTTTTCCCAATCTTCTTCCACCGTCTCTTCTCCCTGGTCTCGGATTCTGTCAGTCCTTTCTATCAATTTCATATGGTCCATCAACCTGGTGATCTTCTGTCCGAGGCTCTTAACTCTTTTCCATGTCCCTTCTGCAGATCTTCTTCATATTTATACATGCACTTTACTTTATCTTCTGCTGATCTTGTTCTTAATTTCCTTCCTTTGGCACCGAGGAGTAGATCTTGGGGAAACTCCAACCTAACAATGTCTTTATTCCTTCTTGACAGGTCAGCCCATTTTCCATAGTCAGAACTAGAGTCCAAAAGATATTTCAGAGCATGTTTCAGAGTCCCCCCGAAGCTAAAGGCCCCCACAACTCCAATCTCCCCTTGACCCAAATCCAGATCCCAAAAGCCAGAACATCCCTGCATAAGGGGATCTATCCAACTTCCTTCTCCAATCCAAGTAGGGCTCCATCCCACCAAATCTGGCTTTCTCTAGATTCAATCGTAAAAGGCAACAGCTTATGTTCATCAAATTGCCTCTGTAAGGCCGGGGCTCTCTCCACTTGAATTACTTGAGGTTCAACAACAACTTTCTCCTTCGTCTTCTCCACAGCTTGCCATGTCAAAACAGATTCCTGAATCAATTCCTGAGTAGTTTCTGTGTAGGTATTCACTTTTTGTCCCAAATCAGTCATTTTTTGTCCCAAATTGTCAATTTTAATAATCCTCACATCCATCTTCTCATGAAGCTGTTCCAATAAAGCACTTGTCTTGCAAAATGCAATCACTAAGGCTTCTTCTGTCAACATTCTTTTCCAAGGTCAATCTCTGATTCTCACGGTCTTTAATCTCTGCAGCTGGAAAATTCCCCAGCTCCACTCCTGCAACAGTTTCAAAAGCTCCCTCTAGGGGAAACAATTTCTATTTGTATCCGTCCTTTTAAGCGCAGATCCAGCAACAAAGTTAGTCTCAATTTTCAGTTACTTTTTTGCTCCTTTTTAAGTGCAAAAGGAAACAATGGAAACAATATATTTCTCTTGTTTAACTATCTGTCAACATACATTTTATTCACAGTCAATGGACTTTCCCAAAACGTCGATCTTACTGGCAGCCCATTCCCAGGTTCAAAACGGTGGTAATTTATCTTTCTTCACTCTCTCTCCTGCAGGCTTAGGCTATCTAAAATTTCCCCCCTCTTCTCCTGCTTCCAAGGGGAGGTTTAGTAATTTTAACCGATGGAGATTTAATCCTTTACAAAAGACTTTCCAGACTTTAGCTTGCAACGATTTTGCTTCAAACTATTTACAAAAGAGGAAGGCGGACTTCCTGTTTGAAACCTTCCCGTTTCGGTGCCAAATTAAGATGTTTAGAGATCCAATTTTCCGTTCTACTCACGGGTAGTTGTTTAGAGTCCAATTGTCCACAGGAAAAAGCCAGCGCTCTCCGGCAACAGCAATGCGGCTTCACTCCGTGAAAGAAGCAGTCGATTCGAAGCACCGTGCCGCTCACCCCACATCGCTCCGGATCCCCAAAACCGGGTTTCCCCGTGAGTAGGGGAGGTGCAAAAGGTGCCAGCCGAATCCCACATCCACAGGCTTCTCCCGCCTGCGGTTTTTAGTGGGTCTCCGCCTCGCCGTGGCAGTCCAGACCCTGATTTCCACGGAGCGGATTCCTCCCAATCAGAGGAAATCCGCCATTGCCGGAGGCGCTAACCCAGAAGTCCCCAACTAGGGTTATTGTTAATAGCGCCAGTTTTCCTATAACTTGATATTGCTGGATAGTTCCGATGAACTGCAAAAGCATTTTCAGTTTGCTTTCTGTTGCCACCCTGGAACTTTTCTTTATTAGTGCCACTTTGTTTTGTATGATTCCTTGCAAATGAAGGAAAACAACTTTTCTCCTTGTATATGTTGATAATATGTTTTTGTTTACTGAGAACAAGAGTAACTTACATTCTGGGCAACCTAGGGGCGCTGGGTGGATCTTTGCACCCCAGCGCCACATATGCTTAAGACGGCCCTGTGAATGAGCTCAGTAGAAAGCAGTTCTCTCCTCCTGTTCTGCTTAGAGTGTCTCCTTCTTTCCTCTTTACAGACTGTAGTTTCAAGGATGGGACTGGGGCAATGACAAGAAGATCGTCACCTCCACTTGGGTTGACTGTGCTATAAGACTCGTCTCCTCATACTGCAGGGTCTTCCATTTTACAGAGTGTACATTCAAGAAGGGGAGGAGAGGGAAAGTGCCCTGCTGCAGAAATTCCTTTCCCCTTCTTAGATGGCATTTTTGAGGGACGGGCAAGGATGGTGCCATCCTGTTTCATCACCTGATATGAAATGGGAAGGTGCCGCCCCAACTCACCACCGCCCAAGCCTCCCTTTTTACATATATAATAATTTTTTATTTGATTTTACAAATATAGAATTACAGTGGTACCTCAGGTTAAGTACTTAATTCATTCTGGAGGTCCGTACTTAACCTGATACTGTTCTTAACCTGAAGCACCACTTTAGCTAATGGGGCCTCCTGCTGCTGCTGCGCCACCGGAGCACGATTTCTGTTCTCATCCTGAAGCAAAGTTCTTAACCCGAGGTAATATTTCTGGGTTAGCGGAGTCTGTAACCTGAAATGTATGTAACCTGAAGCGTATATAACCCGAGGTACCACTGTATAACAATCCAAATTACATAACCCTATTTAGAGATTTCTCCAAATCTCAGGACTTCCCACCTTCCCCTCCATGGATCCTATTGTCTACCTTATCAACTGCATATTATTTCATAGTCCATATTTTATATCTTTCCATATTATCCATAATATTCTCTATATTAGAAGTGTTATTAAAATTCTGCTAAGTTTTGTCATTTCGGCATAGTCGAACAGCTTGGTTTGCCATTCCTCTCTGGTAGGGACTTTGTCTTCTTTCCATCTCTGGGCTAGTAGCATCCGCATTGCTGTTGTCACATACATGAAAAGTCTTTTCTGTTCCTTTGGAATGTCGGTACCTACAATTCCTAATAAAAGGCTTCTGGGTTTGTTTGTTTGTTTGTTTGTTTTTACAAAAGTTATTTTAAACATTTTTTTCAATTCATTAGACCATAATCAGAAAGCCTATTAGCGTTATATAACTGCATCTCCTAGGACTGTGATGACAGCCAGTTTCTTCCATTGATTCTTTCACTAAAACCGAGGGGTCAAACCACATGTGATGTGGGAATTCTGCAAGTGCAACATCCAACATTATGTTAATTTATCAACAGGGTGGGCCTATTTGGATTGGAAGCATGGCATGTAGAGGGGTCTAACTCTTTGCTTGCACACTCTGACTCCATTCCAAATTCCCAGAAAAGGGAGCACGATTTCTGTTCTCTTCCTGAAGCCAAGTTCTTAACCTGATGTACTATTTCTGGGTTAGCGGAGTCTGTAACCTGAAGTGTATGTAACCTGAAGCGTATGTAACCAGAGGTACCACTGTATTGGCCACAGAAGAAAAAAAATACTGGTGTAACTCCATTTTCATTTCCATAGATTATAGTAGTAAGGTAAAGGTAAAGGACCCCTGGATGGTTAAGCCCAGTCAACGGTGACTATAGGGTGTGGTGCACATCTGGTTCCAGGCCAAGGGAGCTGGTGTTTGCCCACAGACAGCTTTCTAGGTCATGTGGCCAGCATGACTAAACCGCTTCTGGAGCAACAGAACACTGTGATGGAAACCAGAGTGCACGGAAATGCCGTTTACCTTCCCACCACAGCAGCATCTATTTATCTACTTGCACTGGTGTGCTTTCGAACTGCTAGGTTGGCAGGAGCTGGGACAGAGCAATGGGAGCTCACCCCATTGCAGGGATTCGAACCACTAACCTTCCAAGTGGCACGTCCAAGAGGCTCAGTGGTTTAGAGCACAGCGCTTAAATTGTGAGTGCAGCATAAGGGGAAAATTGGAACCCAGGTCTCTTCTTCCACACCCTGCTGCAGTTTGATCCTGATCCCAATTAAGCCCAACCTCTTGCAAAATAAACAGACAGCTGGAGTTCAAATGACATTTTTATACCATGTGCAATTTGCACCGAGAAACACACTTGTTTTTATTCATATGCACGTGTATATAGATTAGGGCAAACTAAGTAAATTATCCAAATCCAAATCTCTTTATTTCAGTGGGTCCAACCTGAGTTTAACGAACATCTGTTATCACCCATTATTTAAGATGTTTGTGCTCAGATTTCAGCCATAACTAAACAATCCTTCAACGATATTAAAGCAACAAATGTTTTGCCACCTTTGACAAACTTGCTTCAAGCCATCTCAATCCCTTGAGTGTTTTAAATGAGATAAACATAAACTGTGGTAAAGCTTCCAAGAACCACTTGTCTGAAAATTAGTCCATAATCTGAAGATAGAAAATGTCATCTTCCTTGTATAGAAAGAATAATAAAATATGACGGAACTATTGTTTACTGTCTGACACTCTAAGCTGTCTGCTAGGGATGTATTGACATAATTGTACCAAGACTAAAATTATGTGGCGATTGCTTCCTGAATTGTTCTGTTAATAGGTGTAATTTTCTCAGCCAGTATGAAACAAAATATCTGTCTTAGCCTGTTGTTTTTGTTTTCCAAATGACAATATTAATTACTGTTAGTGTACTATAATTTTCACAATACAGGAGTGAAAATACTGCTTTCGGGAACGTTTTAGATGCCCCACAGTGATTGGCCTTTTGCCAAACTTTCAAGGTAATAGCTCAGTTGTTAGATTGTTAGAATAGTCTATCAGTCTAATAAAGGGGGGGTATGCTGTCTAGAAGATAGATAGGTGATAGATAGATAGATAGATAGATAGATAGATAGATAGATGATAGATAGATAGATAGATGATTGATTGATTGATTGATTGATTGATAGATGATAGATGATAGATGATAGATGATAGATGATAGATGATAGATGCTAGATGATAGATAGATAGATAGATAGAGATAGATAGATAGATAGATAGATAGATAGATAGATAGATAGATGATAGATGATAGATGATAGATAGATGATAGATGATAGATAGATAGATAGATGATAGATAGATAGATAGATAGATAGATAGATAATAGGAGAGAACCTAGTTCCACCTACAGGGACTTAAATGTAGGATTATAAAGAAGTTTTGTGTCACCTAATGACATAAAGCATTAAATGGTAACACTTGGAGAAACTAAAATGCTTTGAGAATTCTTGTGGTTAGTGTAAAGGCCATACCAGTCCAATAAATTAGTCTAGGGATGGGAATTCTTAGTAGATGTTTCCTGGTACCTAGCTTGTTGGTTGGTTTTAATCTTGAATGCTTTTAGCTTCCCAGTTCCACTGACTCCATTTGCATCATCACTGTCTTTTCAGAGAGAGGTGATGACTTAAACAGGTGTTAGGATCAAAAGCTTGAAAAATGGACCAATTATATTTTCATTTTGTACGCATATATGTAACTGGGGCGAGCCCATTTACTTTAATGGCAGCATCGTTTATGACTCCAGTTTTACCATACCCATTGAGTCAATCACCCATCTCCCACTACCCTTCTGAGAAAAGCCCCACCCCACCCTCCCACTATATATAAGGGACTGGTGACTTCTGTGTGCATGCACACAAAAGCCTATACCCATAACAAACTTAGTTGGTCTCTAAGGTGCTACTGGACAATTTTTATTTATTTATTTCGACTGCATCAGACCAACACAGCTACCTACCTGAATCTAGAAGCATTGTTTATGTTAATCACGTATGTCCTCTTGTCACAGCTGTCACTCAACTCTTCCAGCTACTGTCCAGGACTGCTGCAGTTATGTTTGGTCAGTCGCTATCGCAGCCCAACATTTGAATCCCTGTTTGGCAAATAGGCTTTGCAACTGCAACTGAAAACAAACTCCCTAGAAAATAAATGCAAACATTCACAGAAGATTAGATTACATATCTTGGTGACGAAGCTGACAAGGATAAGCCTTCAGAAAGAGAAACATGAAGTAGGATTTCTAAAAGAAAGCAGCTACGATCATAGACTCATGGTTGGCATCTGCCTGTCTTGGGAAATAATGGAAGAATGCACCTTTGGCGATGAAGTCAAACCATTGGAGACTTACGGCACCTGCTGTGGCTGTAGACACTGATATGGATGTATTAAAAAAAGGACTAGCTAGCTTTGGAGATGTCACAAGGACAATGCTTCCCTGAAACATAGGTTTGTACAGTGTTCTATAAGTTTTGGAAGAAAGTACTGGACTGTATAACTATGACTGTGCAGGAAAAAAGTCAAATCTTTCAGCAGAGAATATTCTTTTGAACTGTATACCTATTGTATAGAAATTAACAACAGGACAACGAAAATGGATTCTATGTGCCCTAATGGTGGCCAAGAGACTGATACCGATGAACTGGAAGAATAACAATATGATACCCTTTAATGTAGCAGGGTAATAATATGTACATATATATTAGGATAATAACACTATATCAATTTATATCGGAATTATGGGATTATATTGCTGTGTGTGTGTGTGTGTGTGTGTGTGTGTGTGTGTTTTATACATACCTTTGTTCTTTCTCCCCTCACTTCCCTCCTTTTTTCTCTGTATCACTTTTTTGAAAATAAAAAGGTTTCAAAGAAGAATATGCAACTTCAATAGAGAAAGACGCAAGTTTGTCAGAAACTTAGGAAGAAAGGAGGAAAGGCAGGTAGAGTGATTTATTCAGACTCAAGGACTAGAGACCACTAGATGTTGCTGGCATACAGCTCCCATCATTCCTGGCAAGTGGCCGCTATGGCTAACGGCTTATGGGACTTGGAGTCCACCAACATCTGGAAAGTCATGGCTTTCCCATCCTCCTTTGTGCTCTTATAGGAAGCTTAACTCCTGATAATACCCTGATAAAGAGGAAACATTAACAGTCATTTGGATCACTGCAACGGTGACCCTTTCAGAAGCCCTCTGCTAGTTTTTTTCCCTTTAATAACCATATACTTTGAAGGAGAAAGCTAAAATGCAGCAAGAAGACAAAAGGACACTTTTTGTATAATACTTGGGGAAAAATAAGGGGGGGGAGTGCATTGAAAAGTGCACAAGAGAAATCATTCCCTTAAGAGCATTACTCTTCGACCCAGAATTTCCTTGAACCTCAGGAAGAAAGTGATCTACGGAAGAATGTGTTTGAGATTTATGGGGAACATAATGCCTTTTTCAAGAAGGAAAATGCAATCCATCTCCAACTGCTTTTCTGCAGCTTTAGAAGCAGAGAGTCTTTTACCCTCTGTACTCATCCAACATCTGACAAGGCCTTGAGGGAGCCTCTGCTTGGCTTCCATAATTCTGGTCCAAATAGCAGGTGAGAGAGCTGGGGAGGTGAGGAACCAACCAAGTGCTTGGAAGAGAATGGGGTGAGGGCAGGGACCATATGCAATGCATGATGGGGAATCTGCTGGGGGCCCACACCTACACGGGGAAAAAATCCCCCATCTTGCTTCTTTACGTGCCTCTCACTCTGGCCCAGATTATGGTGGTGAAAGCAATATTTATTTGTTTATTCAGGAAATTTATAAGCCACTTTTTTATTTTAAAAAAGGAAATCAAGTAGTATACAGGTTTTTTTAAAAAAAAACACATACACAAACCAATCCATCATTTAAAAGCAAGATAAAAATCAACAAAAGATTTGAAAACAAATGTAACTAAATCATGTGGCTAGAAAGGCAAGCTGAAACATAAAAAGTTTTCAGCAGACTGTCTAAAACACTGTAAGGGACTTTGGACAATGGGGAGAGTGGTTATATTTCTGTTTTGTGCTGTGGTTAGAAAGAAGCACCCTTCCCAAGAAAACAATTTGCCACCCCAAGATTGTGCAAAAACTAACAGAGAGCTTGAGGGGGCTGGTCTTTGACTGTCATCTGCTGCCACCTATTGGCAATAAACCAGATGAAAGCAACTCACTCCTGTTTATGCCTTGTTTATATGCCACTTATTCAGAAACAATGTAATGACCCAATGCCCACTGCAACGTTGCTTACAGTGTTGTGTGCAACATTTTATCACCCCATTTATTTATCCATCTCTTAATTAGCACGACAATGTTTTTTCTAGCTGTGTTTGTTAATTAAAATATTAGCAAACCACCTTTCATTCTTTTAATGGTGAAAAATAAACCTTTCTGGGCACTGAGAATCAGGTTGTGAATTCATTTGACCATGCAAACATCTGGATAGTGACAAAAGAGGCAGAACCACGCCAAAAAGAAGGTTAAATGGAAATAACTGACAAATGGGAGGGGGGAATGCAAATATTTGTTTACAAAATAATCAGTAAATGTCATAGAAATGATAAAATAGTAAATGATATGAAAATTATTGTATGAATAGAAGAATTACAATGAGTCTACCACAAGCACTAAACATTACATGGAGCAGCCCAGACTTCCCATGGACAAATATTTTAATGCTAAAAATACCCCAATGGACCTCGAAGGTTAATTAGGAGTCGTCTGTTAAGTTTTGCATCATGTTCCCCATTGCAGTCATGAACTTAAGCTGAATGCAGACTGCTTGTATTTTTCCAGTGTTTATTGCTTTCTTCTCTTCTGCTATTTTTCTACTGCAATATATTATTCACAGGGTACTTTTTGTGACTGCTTTGCTTTCCCCCGATAACATTCCACTTACAGTGGCAGATGCGCATGTCTTCATTCTCTCTAGGGGCTCATATAAGCACTGCAAATAAGAAGCACGCTTGGCCTAAGTTGAAAAACTCTGCCTCCGGGGACTGTCTCTTAAAACGTACTTAGTTTCTCAGACAAAACGAATCCTACCAAATGCCTAGTTCGGAGACGCAGAGAAAAGTAATGTAGCAGGATAAAACTCCTTCGGGTGACATTTCCCTGGAGCCTTCTCTAGAAAAAGCGGCAATATTCCTGGGATGATGAGGCTGCTGCCTTGCTCTCCTGAATCATTGGTATAGTTTTACACTTAACACTAATATGGACTGAAAGATAGGAGACAAAGTTTAAGAGTGTGCTGTTTTAGAAGATTCCCCTGCCCTCTCACCCCGAGTAAGGTACATTAAATGTGTGCACATATTTAACAGGGGTGTGCACCAACCATGTTCAAACCTCAGTCTGGCACTTTGGAAAACACCAGTGAAGCCATGGTTCCGATGTGGAGGGTGATGGATGAAACACAGTGCTTTAGTCAGAACAGTCAGCTCTGAATTGGTTCTGTTCAGTGATTTCGCTCGGTGTTTCAGCTCAGTGATTCAGCTCAGCTCAGAGGGTGGCTGCATCTGGCTGTGCTCTGATGTCCATCCCATCCTCGTCACCAGTGTTAAGTTGTGGGTGAACATATCAGATGACACAGCGATTCTTCAAACAGCTCTTGTTTATTCACAGGCCAGAAATGAACTGAATTGAAGGGTTCAGCCAGCCTGCTTGTATAGAGCTCCACTACAATGCAACTGTAACACTTTCTGTAACTATCCAATCACTGAACATCACTTTCAATCCCTTATTTGCATGTGGACCTGAGTGAAAACTATCTACAGTATCCCCCTGCTGGCCCAGGGTGAGAACTTCAGTACATAACATCTGGTACCCAACGGCAGTTTTGTGCCTGACCATCTGAGACAGAGTCCTCTTGGAAGGTGGTTATTATTTTCCCCCCCCCTCTATTTGCTATTGCTAATAGGGGCTGTAACATTTTGACAGAAGTGAGTGCAATTATGGAACATAATAGCCCCTCCAGAGTGGATTCAGCCTGCCAGGTTACAGGCAAATAGCTTCAAGTGGGGGGGGGTTGCTGGACATTTATACATTATACAGTCGTACCTTGCAAGTCTAACAGAATCCATTCCAGAAGTCCGTTTGACTTCCAAAACATTCGAAAACCAAAGTGTGGCTCCTGCAGCCAATCAGAAGCCAGGGAAGCCCTGTCAGATGTTCGGCTTCCAAAAATAGTTCGCAAACTGGAACACTCACTTCCGGGTCTGCAGCGTTCGGGAGTCAAAATGTTCGAGAACTAAGTTGTTTGAAAACCAAGGTACGACTGTATATGTATGTGTACATTGTTTGACATGAAATTGAAGTAAAGCCAATCGAACAGGCACAGATCTAAATGACTGTTACACCCTTAGCATCTGGACTTGTTGAAGTTGAATACACCCAGCAAGGAAGCCTTCCAAAAGATTGATGTCCTCTGGATTTTGTTGGACTCAGCAAAGCCAATGGTCATGACCAATGAGAGCTGGTGTCCAACAACATATGGAAGACACTGGGCTGGATAAGCCTGCAGCAAGGTCCAGTTCTTTGGATCTTATCTTGCATGGCAACCATAATCAGAGATCAATTTATAGTCAATGCTGTCAAGGCAATGAGAACATGAACGAAGATTTCACCCTGCCACTGTGTTGCACAGAGCAACCCTCATCTTGCTTACGTCTCATGCAAACATTCATATTCATAACAAAACCCAGTGAAGATTGGCAATAAAGCCTGGCCTCTTCCTTAATCAAGCCAGATAGCATAAACTGTTGCTGGCTTTGTGGCACAAGTTCCCAAACTGTAGGTCCATGAGGTTTCTTCAGGTGGTTTTCAGTGTGTCTGTAAAAAGGCAGTTAACAATCATACAGCACCTAGCAGTGAACATTACAATTGCTGCAAGATGCAGAAAAATGATTATGTGATCTTCAAAGACCCTCAGCAATTTCCAAGTGGTCTATGGGATCCATTGGTTTCATGGAGGACGCAGCTGGCAGTGGCTGAGAAGTCCATTGATAGCTCTGCCTCTATGGTTGGAGATATAAATGCTTCTGAATGCCAGTTGCAGGAAACCACAGGAGAGCGCTCTTGCTTAAGGGCTTCCTACAGGCATCTGGTTGGCCACTGTGAGAATAGGATGCTGGACTAGATCGGCCACTGGCCTGATCCAATAGGCTCTTCTTATGTTCTTAAAAAGTGCTTCATGGACTTCCTTGGTAACTGACCCGAATGCTTAGTTCTTAACAAGCTATGGCCAACTGATTACAGGCATCACTACCATTTGCAGCATTTTGATAAATGTCGAATTATGTATCATTTCTCTACAGTCATCTAGAGATTGACTTGATTGCTGCAATTTATTTCTATTTATTTTTTGAGTTAAAAAGCATTTTGTGCATGATCAGGAAAGTCTCCAAAGGTGAGCCAGTGTACCAGATAAAAGATCAGTCAGCATCCCTGTAGACAGTATAACATTTCTCATCAAATGAGCATGTTTCTTTCTCTTGCAAAAATCACCGTATTTTAGACTAAGAGCACATTTCCAAGAATTGTAAGTTTAATAATTTTGTGATGTGTTCGGCGCTTTTAGAGTCAACTTCATAGAAGTATAGAGTAGGAGTGGACACCAAGGGTTATCAAGTTCAACCCGTTTCATCAAGTATTAGCCAGAGCAAGCGTTATTGGGGGTCATCATAAGCTATCTTCAGATCATGCATATCACTTTATTTGCCACATCACAATTGCACTAAGCTTGATTCAACGAACATGTATCTGACATTGCCAAACCCTTTCTTCAAAATCTTGTTATGCACAGACAGTCCTCAGGTTTTATCCACAAATAATTTTAGCAAAAAAACAACAACAGAGTTCCATTGCTTAAAAAAAAAAAAAACCTTTGCTTGAAAGCTGCTGGAATCCATCTGAAAGCTCTACCAAAAAAACCAGAGTCAACCTACACACTCTGTAGCACAACAGACACCCTGGTACTGAGATGTCAGGTTAGTGACGGGAGTGAGTGAAGCTTGGAGAAAATCTGACAGCAACCTTTCCCCCTTTTTTCTGCATTCCCTTTCAAGTCAACCCTGAGTATAAAAGGTTTCAGAGGCACTGCAAACATAGCTATGTCAATGGGGACACTCATTATCTTTCAGTCACGACATTTTGACTGTAACACTGCATAGCTGATAAATATGTGCTACCAGGATGAACCAGTCTGTTCAGATTCCATGAAAGGATATTGATGGATGTCGAGCAAAAACAAGCGAGCTATAAAAATACACTCTGATGCACTCAACAAGAAGGTTCTGAACAGTTTCAATGGAGGTAGAGAACTTCACATCACAGTTGCACTCAGAGAGCTGCTTTTACTGATGGAGATATTTCATTCCATTTCATTTTTAATAAAAGGATTCACCTTTTCTGCAGCATCTGCTCCTACTATGGTAAATGTGGTTAACTCTTTTGTCGCTTGGGAGATATCACCTTTATAAAATGGCGGAAAGACATTGTAGGCATTTTGTAGGCCTTTTTATACCACCTTTGGCATCATATTCCTAGTGCTGTTTGCAAGTAATCATAAAACAAGTAAAAGGTGGATACAAACACAGCACCATGAGCTAAAAGTGGACAAAAGCAGCTCAAAACAGCCAGCAAGGTTAAAATAGCATCTAGAGTTTGGATTTGATATCCCGCCTTTCACTCCCTTTTAAGGAGTCTCAAAGCGGCTAACATTCTCCTTCCCCTTCTTCCCCCACAACAAACACTCTGTGAGGTGAGTGGGGCTGAGAGACTTCAGAGAAGTGTGACTGGCCCAAGGTCACCCAGCAGCTGCATGTGGAGGAGCGGAGACGCGAACCCGGTTCCCCAGATTACGAGTCCACCGCTCTTAACCACTACACCACACTGGCTCTCTAAAGGGTTTGGGGAAGCACAAAGGCATCGGGCAAACCTCTCAGAGGAGAGCATTCCACAATGGGGTGCCACCCCCAAGAATATCCTCTCTCTGTCTCTGTCTCACTCTTGTAGCCATCTCAGATGCTGGGGGCAGATTTAAGAAGCCTTCCACTGAAGAGCTCAGTGGGCGGGTAGGACGACAAAGGTGGTCCTTCAAATGCCTTGGTCAGTGCTTTTGATCTAAAAAAAAATGTTTAGGGGTACTCTCATTTTCCCACTCATATTGAAATACTGCCCCTCAATGAGGCCAAACTTAGATTCACAAAATGTTTAGGGGTATGCGTACCCCTGTGCCCCCCCCCCAGAAAAGAAGCACTGGCCTTGGTACTAAACTCATGTTCTAATGTATTGCTCCTTTTATCATGATACACATAAGATAGTGAACCCTTTTTTATGGAAACCCCCCAGATGATCAGATTCATTTTATGCTTTACATCTTTCAGATCAGAATGTGTCCACCTCTGGCAGGGTAGCTCTATATGGAGCTGCCGCGTGTAAAACTCATTTTTAGCAAAGTTATTATTTTATTCTCTATGCCTGGCAGTCTACAGTACAATATACTTACTAGGAATTTTATTGTCATGGTTCTCTTATTTTGCCTTCTTTCTTAATATTTTATCTATTTCTTTAATCATTCTTTTTTGAATACCGGTCATTGACCATAATAAAGAGATCAATTGATCGACTAAGGAGTTTTGATTTTTTAAATCTCTTTAGTCAATCTCTTTATTATGGTCAATGACCGGCACTCCAAAAATAAACTAACTAGATAAACTAACTAGATAGACAGTTAGATAGAAAAGAGTTATATTTATATATAGTAATATATAAAGTATTAAGAACTAACAATTCTAACAAATTAACAATTCTGTCAGAAGGTAAACCAGCCAAACCACAACAACAAAAATTAAATTTTCCAATTCAACCAAATGTCTACGTAAAAACAAACACAAAACATTCAAACAGATTAAGCAACCAGATTAGCCACAGTTCCCAGCCTGTTTTTCATTTATGGTGACCTACTCTCTCCCCCTGTTCTGAGCCAACAGCCTCTCACTCTGTGGTTTCTGAGTAGCTGAACACCCTGGGTAACTTACTTTCCTCCAATCTATTAGGCTCTCGCCCTGAGTGGCATGAATCATTGCCCACAAGCACCCACAGTGAGAAACGCCCACCTCAGCAACAAAGCAAAATAAGAAAAAAACACATGAGAGAAAGGGGATGTCAGTAAACCACATTGGGTGTTTCTCTGCCCTTCTCAGTTCTGAGGAAATTCATGGGTTGCAAGGTCAGTAGGAAGCTGCTGGGAAGAGACATGCAGATGGATTTGTTAGCCACTCCTCTCTCTCTTCTCCTTACCCGCTGGCACAAACTGTGTTCAATGTCCTCCGGGGTCTTGGGGGAAGCATCTGCGGCTTCACCCCTTGTCTTGCATGAAACACTGCCCAATTTCAATGAAAATGCCCTTGCCCAATTTCTTCTGACGACAGAATTGGGAGCGCACTCTTTGAACACCTGCATAGGTGCAAGTCCAACAGATCAGCTTTCCTCAACCTGGGCGTCCTACAAGTGTGGTTAGACTCCAACTTCCATCAGCCCCATCCCAGGGAAGATGGGCATCGCAGTTGAAAACATCTTAAAGGCACCAAGTTTGTCAAAGATGGTGACAAAGGAATGCCCACCATGAGAATTCTTATCCTCGATCTGATTTCACTGAAATGCTGGCAATCTTCCATAACAAGTGTCATTATTTCAAGGCCTGTCGCAGCCTGTTACACTCTGGAAATCAATAGCACACAACAATTTGTAGTTACGCTGAATTCCATGTTGTTTTCCTAAACTGTTCAAGGAATCTAAATTGTATTAAAAAATTGAACTTTTCATCCATGTCTAATATTACTTGCGGGCTCACCTTACCCATACATGACAACTCAACTGCTTTGATCTGTCAGACTGGCAGATGCCACCGAGTACTCATTCCACACTTGCAAGAAGCCAATCTTTTAGTGTGGCAGCTCCTAAACGTTGTATCTCCCTGCCTAGTGACATCAGACAGCCTCACTTTTTGACACCTGCTTAAAACATTATTCTTTAGGCAGGCCTATCCAGTCATGGAGAAGTTGAGATAAAAACACATGTCTCTTAAGCCCATTTTTCATTTTAATTATCTTTTTAAATACCTGTTTTTGAGTCTTTTGTTGATAATGCTAGTGTTTTATTTTTCTTTTCCATAGACCACTTAGAGGTTTGACTCTTTTTTTTTTTTACAATCAACCAGTACACTGTACAATGTTTTAAAAAATCAATAAATCTCATAGCATAGGAGTAAACCCCTGCTGATTACCTTTGCTGTGGTTGAATGAATGTTCCTAGACTGATCCACTTGCAAGATTATTAAACTCATCCTAGCAGGAAACTCTGCTTCAAAAGGTAGGTTGACCTCTAAGCATTTTGTTAAAATCTGATGTTACTAATGTACAATGCAACCTTATGCATACAGTGGTACTTCTGGTTACATACTTAATTCATTCCTGAGGTTCGTTCTTAACCTGAAACTGTTCTTAACTTGAGGTACCACTTTAGCTAATGGGGCCTCCCACTGCCGCCATGCCGCTGCTGCACGATTTCTGTTCTCATCCTGAAGCAAAGTTCTTAACCCATGGTACTATTTCTGGGTTAGCAGAGTCTGTAACCCGAAGCGTATGTAACCTGAAGTGTATGTAACCCGAGGTACCACTGTATCTACTTTAAAGTAAATCCCTTTGAGCAGAGAGGGGATGATACCCATCATGCAGACGTACACAAGTCTTTATCATGTATGCAGAATAATCCTTTGTACAGAAATTAAACTATACTTATTGGCCACAGTAGGAAATAGTTGCTCACATTTCCCCCCTATTCAGTTTTGAATGTCTGTCTCCAATTTTCTTTCAAACAGATGAAGAAAGACGCAGTGACACAAATGAGTGGCTTGCTGATATTAAGCTCCTTCTGTGATGAAGAATCTAATGATGTGATGAACATTCATTAATGTTGTCATTCGCTTGAGAAATATGGCTAATTGAGACAATCTTCCACTCTGCCTTTAATCCACAGTAATTAGGTATGTAAACAGGATGAAAAGCAGTGCAACATAGGACTAGAAGTCTGCAACCCAAAAAATAGGCTAGTTAGCCCAAACCAGTCCAATTAGAGTTGCCATGCCGTGGTTCCAGAATTAAGGTAGCAGGAGGTGTTGGGCAGAGGGAAGACACAGTGGGCTGCCTTACCAGATGGTGAAATGAAGAAATACACATTAATATCTAAGGGTGGGAGGCATTTTGGTGCAAGCTACAAAACTGCCCTAAATGCCAGGTCACAATGCTATGTTGATTTTGGAAAACTTAAGTTTCATAATATCACTACTACCGGGGTACTAATTTGGCTCGCAAGTCCATTTTCTCCAAGCCATGTTGGGTATGGACAGGTAAAGTTATGACTACCAGCCAAAAGAGGGGTTATTGTTTTGTTTGTTGTTGTGTGCTTTTATACTGCAGCCCCCCTGTGATCCTCGGATAAAGGGTGGTATATAAATTTAATAAATAATAATGATAACAATTAGCGGCGTAGCGTGGGTTGTCAGCACCCGGGGCAAGGCAAGTAATTTGCGCCCCCTAACCCCTAACCTGCCGCCACTGCCAGCTTCTTCTTGCTGCTGCCTGGTCTGGTCTGGTGTGGTTCTCTCCCGCGCTCAGCGCTGCGCTGGGCGGCCGCTGCACTGGGCGGCCGCTGCACTGTCCCTACCCCAGATAGTCCCTCGCTCTCTCCGCACCGCACACCTGGCACCCACGCCCTCCACAGTGGGCGGCAACCCAGCGGCTCGGATCGGATTCGCACAGCCAGCACTGCAGTGAGAGAGAGTGAGTGAGCCAGGTAGGGGCAGAGAGCTGCGAGTGCGGGCATGCCCCCCCCCCCCGATGTTGCGCCTGGTGCGGCCGGCCCCCCCTGCACCCCCCATGCTACGCCACTGATAACAATAATTTGCAAGCACTGCCAATCAGCTGAAACTTGGTGCTTGCAAAACCCCATGCCTTGCCTGCAGTTTGATTGCAACATGTACAAATGAAGAAAACAGGGGTTACAGGCACCACCAATGAGCTGCCTCCATTGGTCTGATTTCAGATTTGTCTGAAGCCATCATTGCTTTAAAAGAAGCAGCAGCCTTTGGTCTCCCTATATCTATGATGCATCCTGATAGAAGCGACAGAGGGGTATGTTGTCGTTGTTTTCTAAAGGAAATTGTGGTGAGCAAAAGGCATAAGACCAAAACAAAACAAAAGCCCTAGCAAACACCACCTCAATAAACTGAGATTTGTTTCTGCAACCATGACTTCAGCTAGAGAAGGGATGCGTGGAACTCTTGGAAATATTGCATAAAGACATGTGAGAGTCTATGGCATTATAAATCTGATAGAACAGCTATATTATAGCCACAACTATTTGTTCTACTGAATAAAAAATGTTCTCTATATGATCTGCAGTGCAATTGTGTGCGCACTTACACGAAAGTAAGTCCCGCTGAATACAACAGAAGTTGCTTCTGAGTAAACATGCATTTGATTGGGGACGTCCTTGATCCTGTAAAATCTACACTGTAGATAATCATTACCATGCTCCCACGATAATTCAAGCTGAAGAAAGAATGCCATTGTTTTTCCTGTTGATTTTGCATTGCTGAAGATAAAGCAGTTTGGATAAGGGAATATTCTCTTTTGGTGCAAGTGCAGCATTTCCTTGTTTGCTCAACAGCCAGCAAGATCCCAGCTGAAACAAACCAAATACAGCAATGTAAAACTGGGGATGAAATATATGTCTTATCTCAGTGCTTCTCAAACATTCTGGAGTTGGATTTACCTGTAAGTTTACAGAGATCTCTCTCCACACATCCTTTTTACTGTGCATTCATTATGATTTGCACTCATATTGCTATTGGGGAGGTCACACATGATCTTGATTTCAATACTCCTTGAACCTGCAAACATTTTGGGGTGGATCTACTATTTCATTTGCAGCCAATGCATTTGCCATAACTGAGAACCCTTAGCTTTTTATACCACCAATATTCTGGTTTATTTTTGGTCCCGCTTTTGTTGCGCTATATCCCCTCCCGACAGCAGTAACATGGTGGCATCAGGATAACATCACAGAACAAACGAGAGCAGAGAAATCCACCATGAATGCACTCAAATTGTGCCAAGAACACGTTGCAGAACACAGTTGAAATAAAGCACCAGTCGAGGGGGGTCTTCAGTCTTTCAAGATCTACTTTTCCCTCAGCAACAGAAAGCACAGGGCTGGCACACCAGTAGCGAACGCTGATTGGATTTTCTACATTGCATTTCAGCATTGATATAAGTCTGTGTCAACAGCAAGCGTTTGAATAGGATTTAAAAATGACATGTAGGAAAGGAGAGAGGGAGTCTGTCTTGCCTAAGGGGCCTCACTGTTACCATAAAGCACCAATGCTGCAGCAAGCAAAGGCTCCAGCAGCTCAGTCAGCTGCTTGTGGCTGGAAAGCCAGACAGGATGTTTGTGACTGTTGCCATGGAAACAAAGGGGCAGTCCATTCTGTACTGAGCACCGGATGTTAGCTCAGTGTGTGTGTCATATGACCCGTACTGGAAGTACATGGGTGGAGTTTCTTCTTGCTGTTGTCGAGTGCAGACATGTTTCTCTGTACTGATATGAGAGACAGAAATAAAAGATGTAAATAGTTTTCTGTCTGCTTCTTTCCCCTCCTTGGGGGACACCAAAGGGGAGAGAAGGAAACGGTGTGTTCCTCTCACACATCTGAGATGAATCGCCGGGACCTCGCCTGCTTATCAGCAGAGTGGAGACGCGGGGAGGTTGACAGGAATATCTGCCGGTGCCTACGCTGTGGCACATTCCTCTGACCCAGGCAGAATTCCAACAGTGGCAGCCTTCGGATGGTTGCTGTCCATCGGACATCTGCATGAGAGGCTGGTGAATTGTCCTCCTCTGCTCCATGGAAGCCTGATTTGAGAGGCTGATTCTCTGCAGCCAAAAGCTGACCAGAAGAAGCTGACAGCCAAGCCGATGCTCAAGGTATGAGACTTTTAAGGGCTTAAAAGTGTGAATGCAGATTGATTCATTCTCTGCTTCACGGAGAGCGAGTGTGGGAAAGCAGCTCCAACTTAGAAGAGGCCTGCATACCAGGCATTTTTGTGGTTTCCTGTCCGAGGAAAGGAATGCGCTGTTGCTAGGCAACGTCCTTCAGAAGGCTGTGCCTCAGAGAGGAGAAATGGAAAGTTACTCGAGAGGGCTGGACAGTCAGACTATGCTTCAGAGAGGCGAAAACAAAGTTTGTTATGACTAGGTCCTCACGAACTGCTGGAAGGGACTTTCCAACGCAGCCAGTGTCAGAGTTGCCAGGTGTCAAGAGTGTAAACAAGCCAGCTATTGGATTTTAGAGGCTTGTGTTTTAGAGTCAATGCAAGGACTCAAAATGGATGCTAAGAAGGGGGGAGGCTTGCCTTCTCCACCCCTCCTGACCAATGACAATTATTCATCTTGGTCTGTAAAGATGAAGGCCCTGCTGCAGAATCAGAGACTGTTTGGGGTGATTGAGAATCCCATCCCAGCAGCACCAACGCGTGCTTGGGAGTCACAGAATGTGAAGGCTAGGACTGCTATAATTCTGTGTGTCTCAGATGAGCAGCTTGTGCATATACAGCATTTGGAATTTGCGCAAGAGGTTTGGAACACGCTGCGTACAACGCATCAGAGAGATGCTGGTTCTTCAGCGTTGCTGTATTTTGAGAAGTTGACCAATCTGAGATTAGCGCCTGATGGAGATGTTCAAGCGCACCTGACAGAGATGAAGTATCTGCGTCAACAGATGGTGGAACGCAATTTCCGTCTACAGGAGGAAGTGTTTTGCTTCATGATGATAAACAGCCTGAACCGGACTTACAAGGTTGTTGCCAGTCAGCTTGGTTCGCTACCTGCTCAGCAGCTAACCGCAGAAAGAGTGTGTGCCGTCGTCCTGAACGAACACGACAGACTTGCTGCACTGGAAGTGAAAGACAGAGGGAGGCAAGAACAGAGTTCAAATCTCCCCACTGCTGATGCTACTGGAGAGCATGCCATAGCATTGAGTGCCGTCCGATGCTATAATTGTGGACAGACTGGGCATCTACAGCGAAACTGTAAGAAGCCGCGACAGTCAAAAGGAGCCAAGAACAGCTCTACAAAGCCTGAGGCGTCAAGCAAAAGCCGTACCAAGTGCCAGGTGAAACCTGCAAAGGCTATGATGGCGAAAGGAACCACGCCAGATGTTGGGAACGCATTCATAATCGATACCGGCGCCACGAAGCATCTCTGCCCACACAGAGGACTGTTTTCGACGTTGAAGAAGCAAAGCTTAACTGTGAAACAAGCCAACGGTCAAGAACTAGAAGCGACCGGAATTGGAACTGTGTATCTTGAGAGTCTGAACTTGACTATAAGCGATGTTTACCTGGTTCCAGAACTGAAATTTAATCTGCTGAGCGTGTCACAGATTGCAAAGAAAGGACTGAAACTGACCTATGATGCTAAAAGATGCAAGATCTACAAAGATGGAGAACTGTTTCTTACTGCCAAAGAGAAAGATGGACTGCATTTGTTGACTTTTGATCAAAGTGATTACATGAAATGTAATACTTCTGATTCTAACGAAATTTCTCTTGCAGGTGTGACCAGTGTGAACACCAAGAAGGTGTCCAGCGGGTGTATGCTGATGTGATTGGTCCTTTAGAACCATCTAGAGGCGGTGCAAAATATTACCTTGTGTGTGTTGATTGTTACACTAATTATTCTTGGGTTTACTTGATGAAGAAACCGCAGGAAACTTTAGAAAAGTTTCAGGAGTTTTGTGACAAGGTTAAAAGTATGCATGATGCTAACATTGATTGTCTTTTCACAGATGACAAGCCAGTTTTTCTTTTACAGGATTTCCAGAGGTTCCTGGATGGAAAAGGGATAAGACACAAACTTGCTACTTCCGAAGAAGCATGGAAGAAATGTGTCTGTGTTAGGGTGAACAAAGAATTGCAAAAGGGGATGCATGCGCAATTGCTAAATTCACATTTACCACATGATTATTGGGCCGAATCTTTAGCGTCCTATCTTCATGTGTGGTTGAGGAAAGTCTCAACAGAGTTGGGATGTTCTCCTTTTGAGAAGCTGTTTAATAGAAAACCTTCTGTTGCCTATTTTAAGGTTTTCGGGTCTCATGTGAGAACAGAAGCTCCAAGTGGGGAAAAGAATGCCAGAGGCATCTTTGTGGGTTATGAAAAAGGTCTCTACAGAGTAATTTTGTCTGAATCTGGTCAGGTGATTCTCACAAAATTTCTAGAGAGTGCTCCTGAACGAGAGAGAGTGATTGTTCCCACTTTTTCCACAGATGATTCTGATGATGATGATGAGTTTGATCTTATTGAGTTCAGTGGTACTGATGATGATGACACTGATAGCTCAGACAGCTCAGTTGTCACAGTCATTGAGAGGAAATCTCAAATAATGACTAGACCCTCAGAAGAGGAGGAGAAACCACTGATTAAGCTTAGTACTGGTTCTCCAGAGGCTGAACCAGAAAGCAGAGAAGAGCAGCAGCTCTTACGAAGGTCTGAGAGAGCAACGAAGGGTGTACCACCCAAGAGGTATTCAAAGGAGTTTGCTAACCTTGCATATGTTGCTGTTGTAAACGACCAAGGACAGATTGAAGCTGTGTCTGAGTCAGAGACAAAGGCACAACAGAGAGTCGTTAACCAAGGTAATGCGAAGTCACACAACCAGAGAGGTACATTGGTTAAACCAGTGGCGGGTAGTTCCAAGGGTGGAACTGAAACAACAGGGGAATGTTATAAGTATAACAACTGTTTGTTTTCTTCTCTGGATGACGCTTTGCTCGCAGCACGCATTGATACTTTAGGGGGAGTATGTTACCATAAAGCACCAATGCTGCAGCAAGCAAAGGCTCCAGCAGCTCAGTCAGCTGCTTGTGGCTGGAAAGCCAGACAGGATGTTTGTGACTGTTGCCATGGAAACAAAGGGGCAGTCCATTCTGTACTGAGCACCGGATGTTAGCTCAGTGTGTGTGTCATATGACCCGTACTGGAAGTACATGGGTGGAGTTTCTTCTTGCTGTTGTCGAGTGCAGACGTGTTTCTCTGTACTGATATGAGAGACAGAAATAAAAGATGTAAATAGTTTTCTGTCTGCTTCTTTCCCCTCCTTGGGGGACACCAAAGGGGAGAGAAGGAAACGGTGTGTTCCTCTCACACATCTGAGATGAATCGCCGGGACCTCGCCTGCTTATCAGCAGAGTGGAGACGCGGGGAGGTTGACAGGAATATCTGCCAGTGCCTACGCTGTGGCACATTCCTCTGACCCAGGCAGAATTCCAACACTCACAACACTAACAGTATGTTGTGGCCCAGTGTAAGGAAATAAACCTCAGAGATAAGAGCATATGAATTCTACTCAGCAACTTATTGGGAACAAGATGGCTGCTTATGTATCCCCCCCCAAAAAAAAAAGAGGTTAAAGGCTTACAGTAAAGTTGCACTTGCTCACCTATATGAATAAACACAAACTATGAAATACCGTATTTTTTGCTCTATAAGACTCATTTTTTTCCCTCCTAAAAAGTAAGGGGAAATGTGTGTGCGTCTTATGGAGCAAATGTAGGCTGCATAGCTATCACAGAAGCCAGAACAGCAAGAGGGATTGCTGCTTTCACTGCGCAGCGATCCCTCTTGCTGTTCTGGCTTCTGAGATTCAAAATATTTTTTTTCTTGTTTTCCTCCTCCAAAAACTAGGTGCGTCTTGTGGTCTGGTGCATCTAATAGAGCGAAAAATACGGTAATTATCTCACCTTAGTGGAGAAGACGGTGACCAATTGACCAGTGTGCTTTCTGCTGTCCCAGTGCTGACTGCAGGTGGACTCCTCCAGCTCACCTTTCTTATGGTTCTTTGTCTTTAATTAGGAAGACTTGGATTGAAAAGCCCTTTCGGAAAACCATCCTCTGTAAAGTTAGTTAGTTAGTTAGTTAGGTTTGTTGGCCACAACGCAAAGGCATCCCAAAGTGATTTACAAGAAAAACCAAATTGCAAATTACATAATAAAATACCCATAAAACTATACAAATATTCTCAAAGCACGCATCTGGAAACAAGATGGGCACATGAGCATAATGCCTTAACACAAATTCATATTAGGGCAAACACATTTGAAAGGACAAAGACCTTGGCAGGTTATCAAACCTCTTCCACCTTGATTGAATGAACTTTGCATCCATGTGCTGTAACGTAGAAACCAGCATGGAGTCATTGATACTTCTGTGCACAGTGCAAATACCTGAACTGGAGCTCCAATTTCCCTTTTATGTCTCTGCTTTTCATTTTATTTTGATTTCAATTCACACTAGAGAATTTCCCTAGATAACCTTCCCACCCCACACAAATCACATCTGGATTCCTCCACAGAGGGCAAATGATTAGTGACTCCATACAGCAACCCTCCTGAGCCAGCAAACGTCATCAGCTTTCATGCCGAATGCCTGTGGGCTGCAGTTTCAGAGACCATAACTTTCCATCATTGTCCTTAAAGACTATATATCTGGTTTTGTCACGCATATACTTCTGTCCACCCGTGGGTGCAATTTTGCTTTTATTACCCTGTACTGCTATTGCCTGTGAATTTTTACCGAGTTCTGTGGGGAGGGGACTGGGTCTCAGTGGCAGAGCCTGTGTTCCACATGCTGAAGGTCCCATACTCAGTGCCTGGTGCCTCCAATTAAAACGGTCAGGTAGCAGTTGGTGCGAATGTCGTCTGCCTGAGACCCTGGGAAGCTGCTGGAGACAATAAGGGACTAGATGGAGACAAAGCTAACTGTCCACTGGAGGCAGATCCTTTAGATCAGGCACGTCCAACAGGTAGATCGCGATTTACCGGTAGATCACAGGGCGTCTGTGGTAGATCACTGGTAGATCACTAGCTCCCCCTAATAATAATAAATAATAATAATAATAATAATAATAATAATAATAATAATAATAATAATAATAATTTATTTATACCCCGCCCATCTGGCTGAGTTTCCCCAGCCACTCTGGGCGGCTTCCAATCAAGTGTTAAAAACAATACCCAAAGAAGCCCAACAGCTTTGGCTCCCCTAAAAAAAGTTCAACATTTTTGCCCTGCACCCCCCAGAAATGGGGCTTTCCTCCTCCCTAAGAAAATCTCAACAACTTTGACCTGAACCCCCCAAAAGGTGGTAGCTCACTGCCAGTTTTTAACACTGTGAGAAGATTGCAGTCTCTTGAGAGTTGGCCACCCCTTCTTTAGATAATATTGGGCATTGCCCTACACATTTTGATCTGCTTGCCTCCTTACTTACATCCAGTCCCGCGACTGGCATACTAAGATGAAGCTTTTTACACAGTTGTGTGATTCTTCTTTGGCTTCATTCGTCAAATCTCTTCTATGAAGAATATTCACATTGGCCAGGCTCCAGCTATTACTGACGGCTACTGTAGGGGGCAGGGGGAAGAAAGCTTCTATTCAGCCACAAGTTGGATAATATCTATTTTAGTCCATTCGTGGGAGTTGAGAAGTTGAGTCATTTTATTGTCCTATCATGGAGGACAATCACAATAGATATCTGACTCACTTTTTACCAGGAAAAGCCAACTGATCAGTATCTAAGAATCTTCTTTTCTTCTTATTTTTGGCTAAGAGCTTGGTTGCTGCAAAGTGGCAACTTTTACATAAGCATTTAATGCTTGTGAAGAAACATACCCTTCTATTACCAATAACTCATATTAATTTCCCGTTAGAAAATGGAATTGGTTTGTCGGCGCTGCTTAAACTATTTTACCACCCAATCCTTTAAATGTCTAGTGAAACGTAATTCCCACTGAGCTCAGTGGGGCTTCCTAACAGGTACCTGACTCTGCAAGACTGCAGCCTTCATGGATATTACCTGCGTAATGAAATGTTTAATGATTTCATTCAGTCTGTAACTGGAGTCATTTTATTAAATTTATGTAAATTGTTTTATAGAGCCACTATAATAATTTCATGTTCTTACAACCTTTAACCACACAATAAAAAAATACAGTATACTATGGGAAGGGAGAAAGCATGTGCAGCTACTCCCCAGCACACCAACATTGGCACTGCACATGCAGAGACAAAACATCTGGATGCCACCTAAAGATTCCTGCATCAAAGTACTAAAAGCAAAGTGCCCAAATTCATCATAGTTGAACAATACCTTTATCAGGACCATCTAAAACAGGCATAGGCAAACTCGGCCCTCCAGATGTTTTCGGACTACAACTCCCATGATCCCTAGCTAACAGGACCAGGGGTCAGAGATGATGGGAATTGTAGTCCCAAAACATCTGGAGGGCCGAGTTTGCCTGTGCCTGATCTAAAAAGTAGGCTTTGAGTTCTCCAGTACTCATTGCATGGGGTGTTATGTAAATCAGGAGTTCAATGACGCAATGTTGTAATCACAAAACATATCTTTTCCCACAGTCTTCAGAAGGACTGTAGAGGGAGATTACACACTTAGGTCACAAAGGTCATCATATCTACTCAGAAGCTGCATTGAATTTAATGCAGCCTCAACTGAAACAGGCTCTACTAAGAGTTCGGCATGCCATACCCTCCAACATTTCTCCAATGAAAACAGGGACATCCTAAGGGAAACTGGGACATTCCAAGATCAAATCAGAAACTAGGATGCCTTCTGTAAATCCAGGACTGTCCCTGGGAAATAGGGACACTTGGAGGGTTTGGCCTGTTGCTGGGACAAAGAAACACACCTTGGCCGAATCCCCATTTTTGACAAGGAGGATGTGAGGCAGGGACAGTAGGAGGTGTGGCTGAGGAGAGGGGGCAGCCTGGCAGAGAGTCCTGAGGACCAGAGAGAGAGGTGTGAAGGGCTGCATTTGGATAGCTCAGTTGGTTAGAGTGTGGTGCTGATAATGCCAAGGTTGCAGGTTGTATGGGACAGCTGCATATTCCTGCATTTCAGGGGCTTGGACTAGATGATCCTCAGGGTCCCTTCTAGCTCTAGAATTCTATGATTCTATGTGCAGAATCAATAAAGTGCTTTATTTGAAAGTATTAGGGATGTCATTTCCATTCCTACCACTACGCAATACATCTTGCTTTCCACTATTTAATGCACTGTACCCAATTCTTTATCTATGTTACAAATTTTGGGTAATTAATGATGTCATTATTTTCATACCAGTCAATTTAAAGGAAATGTCAAAACAATGCACAGGAAAACTGTCGTTAATTATGCATTGCAGTCATTCCCAAACTTCCCCCACCCACCATGGACTGCTTTGTACATTATTGAGGATCTTGGGAGACCGCTTAAAGATTTTTCTTCCTTTTATAGCTATTTTAATATGCTGTCCTAGTTACATTGTATTTTTACTGCTACTTTTATTCCTTATATATAGTATTCCGATTTGAATTCCATAGAATTCAAAATGTAATGCAATAAAATTGAATACAATATAACAAAAGAAGTAATAAAAATAAATTCAATATCAATATGAATATTTAATGTGATAGATAGGCCATCTTCAGCCACAAATCCAGAGACTTGCTGAAGCCCAGGATAGGGAAAGGGGTAGTACATTAAATGAATTAAAATCACCGGAACCTGATGAGATGGACCCAAGGGTACTAAAGGAGCTGTAATCTCAAAGCCTTTGCCTATAATCTTTGAGAATTATTGGAGAACAGGTGAGGTCCCTGTGGACTGGAGACCACAAGTTTAACCTGAGACAACAATGTCATGCAGCAGCAAAAAAAGCTAATGCTATTCTAGGCTGCATCAACAGTCGTATAGTATCCAAATATAGTAATAATAGCAGTAGTCTCATTCTATTAATAATAGAAGTAGCAATAGTAATAGTAAGTCTCACTCTATTCTGTCTTAATCAGACCACACCTGGAGTACTGTGTCCAGTTCTGGGCACCTCAATTTAAGAAGGATGTTGACAAGCTGGAACGTGTGCAAAGGAGGGGGACCAAGATGATCAAGGGTCTGGAAAACCAAGCCTTATGAGGAGCACTTGAAGGAGCTGGGCATGTTTAGCCTGGAAAAGAGGAGACTGAGAGGAGATAGGATAAAGGTAAAAGGTAAAGGTACCCTTGACCATTAGGTCCAGTTGCAGACAACTCTGGGGTTGCGGCGCTCATCTCGCTTCATTGGCCGAGGGAGCCGGCATACAGCTTCCGGGTCATGTGGCCAGCATGACTAAGCCACTTCTGGCAAACCAGAGCAGCGCATGGAAACGCCGTTTACCTTCCTGCTGGAGTGGTACCTATTTATCTACTTGCACTTGACGTGTTTTCGAACTGCTAGGTGGGCAGGAGATGGGACCGAGCAACGGGAGCTCACCCCGTCACGGGGATTCGAACTGCCGACCTTCCAATCGGCAAGCCCTAGGCTCTGTGGTTTAGACCACAGCGCCACCCAGCCATCTTCAAATACCTTAAGAGCTGTCACGAGGAGAAGGCAGCAAGCTTGTTTTCTCCTGCTCTGGAGAAGAGGACCCAAACCCATGGATTCAAGTTACAAGAAAGGAGATTCTGACTAAGTATTAGGAATAACTTTCTGACAGTAAGAGTTGTTCGACAGTGGAAGAGGCTCCTTCGGGAGGTGGTGGGCTTTCCTTCTCTGGAGGTTTTTAAGCAGAGGTAGGATGGCCATCTGTCAGGGATGCTTTAGTTGAGATTCGCGCATTGCAGGGACTTGGACTAGATGACCCTCAGGGTCCCTTCCAATTCTATGATTCTACCACCGGAATGAAGCTTGTGAACCACTGGTAGTCCAAGGACCACAGTATTTACTGACTGTGGGCTATTTAAACAATAAAAACAAAGGGCATGATGAGCAAACACTGATCATATTTGCTAGACTGACCTTGATTGTATTCTCTGGCTTTACAGTATTCCCATTCTGGATCCAGGACAAAAAAGCAAGAAGCAGCAATTTCCACTTCCGACAGATTTCTGTGGCCGTTGTATAGTTTCTCATTTGGCAGGCCACCTCAACAAAGGCTGAGTGTTGATAGTAGCACAAAGTTTATGGCAGATGTAATGTTTTTGATTAGGGATTCTAAGAACTTTATGTTTTATGAAACAAAATAAAAAAATTCCATCCAGTAGCACCTTAGAGACCAACTAAGTTTGTTATTGGTATGAGCTTTTGTGTGCATGCACACTTTTTCAGATACACGAAGTAGTGTACATACACACAAAAGCTCATACCAATAGCAAACTTAGTTGGTCTCTAAGGTGCTACTGGACGAATTTTTTTATTTTGTTTCGACTGCGGCAGACCAACATGGCTACCTACCTGTAACTAGATTTATATTGGTTTCCCACAGATTGCCATTTGCTCTGATCCAGTTTTTTATAGTGCAGGTTTTTGCAGGGAAAGATCCAAAACAAAAGAAAAATGAAATAATTCTTTTAGAACTTGGATATGGAGCTTTAAAATGCAGTCCGTGCCTGGAAAGTGTGGAGGAAAGGTGAGTGTGGATAAACAAATAATCCCAATCCATCTCACGTTTCCTTGCAGCAACCAATTTTTTGAGGTGGGGAGTTACTCAAGAGTTAATGACAGGAAATTGTCACATTTAGTTTAGCCTTGAAACTCACTTCAGTGTCAAAAGCAGTTTGCCAGCTTCATGAGGCACTGCTTTTTATATATATATAAAAATAAGGCAATGTACCATTAGGTCCACAGCACTGGATTAATGGTTGTTTGTTAGCTAGCTCTGATATTTCATATTGGTTCCTATTATTTCATTTATTTAGAGCATTTGTACCCCAACCCTCAGCCACAAAAGCTCCCAGATTGGTTTACATAGGATTATAAATCAATATGATTATAACTTTATTTTAAAATGTGAAGTTGCTGTGGTTGTTTTTTTTTTTGGGGGGGGACAACCAATTTTCTGTGGATTAACATCCTTTGAAAAATATCCCATGGATTCGAATAGACAGACTGTCTGCTTCTGCAGCAATTTGTTCCATGACTTTAGAGGCATATAGCCCATCTTTCTTTTCTACAGATTAATAACTGCTTCCCATTTTAGAGCAAAAAAAGGAAGTATCCCACAGTGACTGAAATAGCCAAACTTCTGCATATTTCCACTTAAAAGAATCAATGGCCACATTCTTTTTACCTATATGTTTTCGGGGAATTTATCATCAGTCTCCATTTGCGGCAACTAGCTGTGTGACACACACGTCCAACAAAAAGTCTCTTTTCATTATAATTAGTTAAAGCAAGGCTTCTGCTAAAAAACTTCAGACTTCTCCAGCTAAATAATCAGTCTGCTGTGTTCTGAATTCAATGAAGCCATAATAAGTTTAATATGAAAGGCACTCCTTGCATTAAAGTTCTTACTTTTTTGTGAAAAGAACCATGAACACAAAATGATGCATTTATAGGGAGCCCATTATGCAGATGACATCCTTTATTCTGGAATAAATCCACTACCAATGCCTGTGTAATTATAAATTTGTGCAAGTGCCCAAAGAGGAGAAAAGCAATGAGACTGCAGAGTTAGCACAGGAATGAGCAAGGACTGGTGGCAGTTTAATCGATGGGAATCAATTCCAAACTGAAAGATTCAAAGAGACTATAAATATGAGGTTGAATGTATTAAATGGAAAGGCATCTTCCTGGGAAACAGCTGTGGAATTTTATTGCTTCAACATACTTTAATAGTAAAGTATTGACCAAAAAGGAGGAGGTAAAAGCTGCAGAATATCTAAGAGAGAACATCAGAAAAAAGATTGTGAATGTCTGGGATAACTCTGCTGGTAGATGTTATGTACTAACCTTGGATCCTAGAACAATAGGAAAGTAGGATCCTAGAATGCAACTGAATGGCTTGCAGGAGAAGACCAATCAGGCTTCAGGAAGAAGTTAATCAGCCTATTAGGCTGGTAGGATCGTAGAATGCCACAACTGATTGGCCTGCAGGAAAAGACCAATCAGGCTCCAGGAGGGAAGCAGAATCAGCCAATCAGATGGGACTCATTGTGTAAATAATGTATATAAAAGCCTGAGGTTTGGGGGGCAATTCAGTCACTGTTTTGCAAGCTGCAATAAAGAGCATGAAATCACTATGGGACTCCGAGTATATTCAGTAGAGCATAAGGTTCTTAATCTTAGGGTCATGGGTTTGAGCCCCAGATTGGGCAAAAGATTCTTGCATTGCAGGGGGTTGGACTAGATGATTCTTGTGGTTCCTTACAACTCTATAATTCTATGATTCTATTAATGCTGGCCAAGACATGCCAACTACATCCTTCATTGAAAAATTACTCAGGCTCAGTTAGTGGTGGTTAGTGGTTTGTCCATGGGAGCTAATTGTTAGGATATGTACCCAGCTCAAGAAGAATGACAAGAAAAACTGATGGACTATGCAGAAATGGTGAAATTAACAGGGGAAAATAGAGACAAAGACAATAGAGACTTTAAAAAAAACTGGGAACCATTTATGTTGTACTTACAGAATATTGCAAAGAAGTGGGTTTGATTAAACTCTTACAACTAATAAAACATGAAACTCGAAAACAATTACAATATAAAAATGACAAGATCAGAATAATATTCAGATTTACGAAAGCTTTATTGAGAGTTAATAAAACAGGCAGAAGAAATTAGTATGTAATGAACCAGAAGAGGGAGTTGAGGGAAGCTGTGGGGAGGGGGAGGGGGGAACTTGGGAATTGTATTTTGCTTTTTTATGGAGACAAAGTTATTGTGATGAACAAAATTTAATTAAAATTATTTTTATTTATTTTTTAGAAAAAGGGGATGTGCCCATATCATTCCTGAAGGGAAAATGACATCTTCCAGCCCCTCCAAGAGTAGATCTTAAAGTTTTTATGTGAAAGAAACTGCAGTTTTTGTAAAGAGAGAGAGGGAGGGAGAGAGAAAGAGAACTGAGAGCTAACAGTGATCTACTCTGAAAGCTCCTTCACATACATGCATCTCTCTGTGTAGACTTGATGTGAGGGCTCATCCACACTGGGTCTCCTCTCCCCCCGCCCCGCCCCCCGTACCACCACTTTCCCTTAAAAAAAAAACCCTGCTCTTTAACTCTAAATCCAAACAAACAGCAATTGGGGTTTTTGTGTGTGTTATGTTCTGAGTTGAATAGGATGCAAAATGCAGCAGTCTGATTGGTCCTAGAACAATGCAGCAGTATGATTGGCCTCCAGGAGCCATCCAATCTAGCTCCAGGTGGAAGTGAATCCGCAACCTGATTGGCCTACAGGAGAATCCCAGAATTAGCCAATCATATGCAGCCCATTGTGTAAATAATGTATATAAAGTAGATATTTTGGAGGAACTTTCATTCCTCCTCACCACTATGAGCTGAATAAAGAGCATGAAATCCAGTCCGAGTATATTTCACTGTGGATTGCAGTTTACTCCAAATTAGCAGTAAATAGCGGGTTTTCATGGGGAAAGCGCTGTGACAAAAATTAAAGCGCTCAGACCCACAGGTTTAAAGAGTACCTAGAAATGTGGCACAAAAGGAAGTCTGAATATGCCCTGAAATAACAGGCCTCCGGCTTCCTAGGAGTATTTGTGCTACTTGCTTCCACCGGTGCTATGCTCTACTTGTGTATTTTTTAATAAATCAAATATTGCAAAGACACCTGTCAGGGGTTCAGAGACAGAGGCACAGGTGAGGGAGGAGACGGAGAGCAACGAGGAAGAATCCCAGGACAGTGAGGAAGAGGATGACAATGACTTGAGATCTTCCATGAGTCTCTCAAGTGAATCGGAGGATTCTCAGGAGGGGGCGCCCCTAGTCAGGACAAGGGGGGTCACAGGGGGGACCTGCCAGGAGCAGGGAAGCAGCAGGGAAACCCCGAGCGGGAGTGGGAGATCGGGGCCGGCTTCCCAGCAGGAACGAAAGGAAGAGAGGGGGGTTCCCAGTGTGACACACGGAGCGGAGCAGGAAAGAGACAGGGGAAGGAGATCGGGGGAGAACGTCCTGCTGGAAGAGGCGGAGAGTAGTACAGGGAGTAGTGTAAGTGTCAAAAGGAAGGTCAGGGGTAGCGAGCGAGCGCCAAGTTCAAATGTGGAGGCGCGCGGAAATGGAGAAAGCCCGGAGGAGGAGCCCAGCCCCAAAGCACGAAGGAGGGGGGAACAGGCATCTGAGGGATCCGCTTCAGGAGAGAGCAGGAGGGAAGGAACCCAGGGGGGCAGAAAGACCCTGCGGAAAAGGAAAGACAGGAAGAGGTGGTCTAGCACAAGCCTCTTAAGTTGGTGTAGAGGCGGGACCGATTCAGAGGGGACTTCAAATGTCTGACGTTAGAGACTAGGGGCTGCGCGCCTCGGTTGTGGAACCAATAATGAACTGCAATAAACATCCTTGTATATAAGAAGAGCTTGGCGTTGGTCTTCTGTGAGCTGAGACCTGAGGCAGCCGCTGACAACACCAAAAGTCTTCATTGTTCAGGAAGTCAGACCCAGATAGCTCTGCTTCTGAAACGTTGCCCTGCTCAGGAGACCGGGCCTGCCGATATAAGCAAATATTAGCTAGCAATTTTGCGATTTCGTCGACTGGTTTTGTTAAAAGGTTTTCAGCGACTGTGTACTTTTCCCTGCGTGCAATGACAGCACTTGTGCAAAACACTGAAATGCAGCCAGGCCACCTGATTCACCTCCCCACACACTGGCATTTCCGAAAGTGAAGCTTTACTGGGGGGGGGGGATTATTTGCTAGCTGGCTGATTGCATTTCCCACACTGAGAAAGCAGTACTATTTTTAAAAGAGGAAGAAAGATTTAAAAGAAAAGATGTGACCAGTTATTTCATGGGGGCATGACATTTCAGATAGATTAGGCAGAGTGAGGCAGACATCACGTGCGACAATTGCTGCAGGGTGGATGGGAAAGATGTTGGAGGGCAGAACTACAATATGTGGCGTGCCCTACATCCAGTGGCGTAGCGTGGGTTGTCAGCACCCGGGGCAAGGCAAGTAATTTGCGCCCCCTAACCCGTGGATTTGCGCCCCCTAACCCTACCCCCCAGATGTTGCGCCCGGTGCGGCCGGCCCCCCCTGCACCCCCCACGCTACGCCACTGCCTACATCTCCTGCTGCCGTCAGGTGCAGGGGAGAACATTGTCCCATCTGCACTGTTGAAGCCTTTGGAAAGGTTCTTGCCATTCCAAAAAGCAGACATCAATGGCATGAAATTAAATATCTTCTTGGATCCCCAGTTACTTTGGCTGCTTTCTCACAGCTAGCACAGGATCAGAGTTTGCAGGGGCTAATTTTGCAATACATACATGATGTAATAATAATAATAATTTATTTATACCCCGCCCATCTGGCTGAATTTCCCCAGCCACTCTGGGTGGCTTCCAACAAAAGATTAAAAATACATTAAAACATCAGTCATCAAAAACTTCCCTAAACAGGGCTGCCTTCAGATGTCTTCTAAACATCAGATAGTTGTTTATTTCTTTGACATCTGATGGGAGGGCGTTCCAAAGGGCGGGCGCCACTATCAAGAAGCCCCCCTGCCTGGTTCCCTGGAACTTCGCTTCTCGCAATGAGGGAACTGCCAGAAGGCCCTCGGCGCTGGACCTCAGTTGAATGATGGGGGTGGAGATGCTCCTTCAGGTATACAGGACTGAGGCCGTTTAGGGCTTTAAAGGTCAGCACCAACACTTTGAATTGTGCTCGGAAATGTACTGGGAGCCAATGTAGGTCTTTCAAGAGCGGTGTTATGTGGCCTCGGCGGCCGCTCCCAATCACCAGTCTAGCTGCTGCATTCTGGATTAGTTGTAGTTTCCGGGTCACCTTCAAAGGTAGCCCCACGTAGGGCGCATTGCAGTAATCCAAGCGGGCGATAACTAGAGCATGCACCACTCTGGCGAGACAGTCTGCGGGCAAGTAGGGTCTCAGCCTGCGTACCAGGTGGAGCTGGTAGACAGCAGCCCTGGACACAGAATTGACCTGCGCCTCCATGGACAGCTGCGAGTCCAAAATGACTCCCAGACTGTGACCTGGTCCTTTAGTGGTACAATTACCCCATTCAGAACCATGGAATCCCCCACCCCCTCCCTCCGCCTGTCCCAGAAAAACAGTACTTCTGTCTTGTCAGGATTCAACCTCAATCCGTTAGCCACCATCCATCCTCCAAGCGCCTCCAGCAAACAACAGCACAATTGAATTGAAGAAGGAGAAGCTGTTCAGTAAAGGCAAATCTTTACTGGTACCAGGTTGGGCACTGGCTAAGGACCACGGGGGCTCAGAAGGGCCCCTCATGGGCCGCATCCAGCTGTGCAGCCACTCTCTCCACCCCGGGCTCTCACATGGCCATTTTAGTGGAAGGCGAGTGGCACTGCTGCACGAAAAACCCATAATGCAAAGCCCCAGACTACACATCTTTCCTACTTCACAATTACATAGATGCAAAACATGCACCCAAAATGGCATTTTTCATGTTTACTCAACCCTGAAAATAGCTATGAGTCTCCCACCCACATTCTGAAACTTTCGAGAAATTGGCTCCAAAACTGGCTTGGAATATTTCGAAGCAATTAAATATCTAGTGAAACATGTTTTTTTAAATATATGTATATAATGGAATGTTAGACAAAAGCTGTTAACAGAACAGACATGCCTCGTGGAATTAAAATTAATATATGCTCATTCCAATAGACTCAAGTTTGCTGTCTGCAGATTAGGCTTTTCATAAGGATGTTTTAACAGGGAGGATAATTGCATCCGTTTATAACGGAGGTGTGGGATGAAAGAAATAAAAAATGTTAGACAGAAGAAGGAGTGTAGATTATTATGTACTGAAGTTCTCACTGTCAACCCACAACTTAACATAGATCATGCAGAGTGTCATAGAAAAATACAAGCCCACAATGTTATGACTTTCCAAAGCTGAAATTCATCAGCTTTGCTGTAATAATAAACCATTATAATGCTTTTTTAGTGTGCACAAAACACTTGGCACAGGTTATACAGTAATTCTTTGCAAGGCCAACCATGGTTATTATAGCCCAGGGGTCAGCAAACGGGGCTGGTCCCCTGTCCCTCAGACCTTGGGGAGGGGGGAGACTATATTTTGGAAAGAAAAAAAATGAAAGAATTCCTATGCCCCACAAATAACCCAGAGATACATTTTAAATAAAAGGACACATTCTACTCTTGTAAAAACATGCTGACTCCTGGACCGTCCGCAGGCCGGATTTAGAAGGCAATTGGGCCGGATCCGGCCCCCAGGCCTTAGTTTGACTACCCATGTTATAGCCTGTGTTACAGAAGGGAGGAAGGAGAAGGGCAGGGATGAGAAGGTTTCCAAGGACATGCCCAAAGTAGAGAGTTCATAGCAGAGGTGAGATTCGAACAGAGAACTTTCTGATTCATGATTCTAAGGGCCAAGCTACAGGTGAGTTAGGGAATCTGTGATCCCAGATGCACTTTTTTCTTCCTAAAAGCAACTGCAAGAGGGATACATGTCAGGAGTCAGCAGGGAGGGTTAGACCTCCCCCCCTCCCCCCGCCCCGCCCATGCATGGCAGCCCTATTCCAAATCATCCCAACCCAACACGTGACTGCTTTTAGGAGAAGAGGGCATCCGAGCCCATTGTCTCCATCACATTTGGTTTGGTGCTTAGACACACCAGCACACCCGCTTTAGAATAAAGAGCTTGAAGCCCTTACAAGGTCAAAGTCGGTCCTTTCTGCTTCCCCATCTATCAAATGAAGGCATGTTCACCAGCAAGCGATGGCCAGCCTACTGAAGGTGCATAAGTATATGAAGTGGTCCTCGCCTGACTTATTTCAAGTGAAATATATTCTTCATCACCCATCAAGGTCATGATCTGATATATAGATAGTCAACATGGTGCCCTCGGTTTCACCTTTCAGCAGCCCGGCTAGCATGCCCAATGTTCAGGAATGATGGGAGTAGAAGTTCAACAGCTAGTAATCACCTGGCTCTGTTACCTCAGCTGAAGGGATACAAACTGGTCATACGACTAAAACTGCCTCTGTTCATGAGTTCATGGAAGCCTTCCAGAGCTATGGGTATATGATCATTCTTATCTTCATATAGAATTATAACAGATCTAGCCGGTGCTTTTTTTCTAAAAAATGTTTAGGAGTAATTTCATTTCCCTACTCATATTTAAATACTGCTCCTCAATGAGGCCAAACGTAGATTCACAGAATGTTTAGGGGTATGCGTACCCCTGAGTCCCCGCAGAAAAAAGCACTGAATCTAGTACAAACAGAACAAAACACTGATTTGTACAAAATTTTATTCTGATTTGACAATTCTCATTTGCCCGGTGTAGTGTGCTCTCTAGGTGCATTTCACAGTGTCCTCAAACAAACAAGTTAACAAATACCATCTAAGTGTGTTGCGTTACACATGTTAGCTCAGCAGTAAATGTCATTACTTTTCAAGGGGTCTTACTCTCCAGTAACGGGCAACAGGGATGCAGCAGAAAGTAAATAACAGAAAGAATGTTTTATGCCTGACGCAAGAGTGAAATGAAAAAAACATTTCCGTCATGACTTAGAGAAGAGAAACTTTACTAGAGTCATACCCATTGCTTCTAAGAAAGCCACAAACCAGCCTGTTAGCATGCAAGACTCTGTACGTGTTAATACCACATATCCAACCACTCAGAGACTTCGGCGGTGAGAAAACGGTTTTACATCACAGAGACGAAGAGGCTATGCAAATAAAACAGCTAGTTTTTAAAAGGCACTGACAATGGTGTTTGTCCTTTCCTGATGCAAGCTCTGCATTCAACTATCGAACAAGTTGTTTCCAACTTGTATACAAGGTTAGTGTATGTTATAATTAATTGAGTTCTATAGGACTATACTGAAATAGCAGGAATTTAATTAGTTTTATCCCTATTTCTGCAAAAATATTTTATGTGGAGTAGCTTCCTGGTATAGTAACTCACATAATTTCATGTATTTTGAGATTACGCTTCCAGTGTTGACAAAGTTCAGCAGGGTAGCTCAGGCCTTGCATGTAAATAGTGCCAGGGTCAAGTCATGGCATCTTCAATTTGGGTAGGAGGTGATGAGAAAGACCTTTCTGTCTGAGTCCCTGGGAGCTGCTGCCAGTCAGAACAGACAATATTGGGATAGATGGACAAATAGTCTGACCTGGTTTAAGGCAGCTTCCTATGTGAATCCAACTTGTCATTTACACACTATGATTAAAACAACAAGTAGTCTTGGGGCACCTGAAAAGCTAACATATTTATTATGGCATAAACTTTCCTGGACTATAAACATCAGGTGCATTTAGTGTTTTCCTGATACATAAATGTCTTCTTCACCCTGTGCCAGAGATAGGCAATGTGATGGCCTCCTGATGTCGCTGGACTCCAGTGCCCATCAGCATCAGTGACCATGGCCAGTGGTCAGGGATGATGGGATTTGTAGTCAAACAGCATCAATAGGGCATCTTCTTGGTGGCTGTTCCCAGACTTTCAATAGATTTTATAGCTTTATATATAGTATGGTTTTAATTCTATCAATGCTTCCTTGTGTTTTAATTATTGCTTTTTTCTTTGATTATTGCTTTTTAGCAGTTCTTTTAAATTATTTAATAATAAGAAATATTTTTAATTCTTTTAAGAATTATTTAATAATTCTTATTTAATTATTTTAATTGTTTTAATTATTGCTTTTCAGCAGTTCTTTTTTTTTTAATCTGTAAGCTGGTTTTAGTCCCATCAGGAAAAAGGCGGGGTATAAATAAATATAATTATGATGTTGGCTACCCCTGCCCTACCTCTTGACCTTTCTATGCTGAAAATCCTATATACTTTCCACTGAAAATTAGAGTGGGAAGCTAGTTAAATCTTACACTGGAAGTACCAACCAATAAGGGCTGTGACAGAATGATTCTAGCCTTTTTTCCATCTCTATGCTGTATAGTCCGGCTTTTTCACCATCCAGCCAAGTGCAGTCTAGTTTAGTGACAGTGGCTCTTTAGAATCTCGGACAGAGACTTTCCCCTGCCACCTGATCAGAGACCCTGGTCTTTTGTGTATTTTCTTGGTATTTAAAATAAATCCTAAACCCTAATCATCACAGCACTCACTATCCAAAATGAGGCACTCACTATAGTCCAAGAGTCAATCCAGCAATTTGGATTAAGAACACTTAAATTGACTTTGAAACTTCCTGTTATTTACATGATGTGTCTGGTTGTTGTAAACAAGGGCAAGAAAGCAGAATCATAGAAATGTAAAGCTGGAAGGGACCCCACGACTCCTCTAGCCCAACCCTTTGCAATGCAGAAATCACAGCTAAATCATCCATGACAGTTGGCCAGCCAACCTCTCCTTAAAAACCTCCAAGGAAGGAGAGACGTATCTGTGACACGAGTCAGCATTCTGATCAATGCAGGACTGCAATCACCCAGAGGCAGATTTTGGGAATGGTGACCGGTTCAGTCACACTGGGTGCAGAGCCTTGGAGGTGCGACAATTATGATTTAGAATGGCGTGTGAGCGGCAGAGGAGCACCAAATTTCGGTGTCACAAAGAGTGCCGCTGAAATTTGAGACCCGGAGATCTGCCACTTCATTCACATCGCAGTCTGGTTGAACTGATCCATTTTAAGCTCCATGTGTGGCAGTGGTTCAACTCTAGCAAAGTCCTAATGCTTTAGGCCAGAATGTTAGCACCCACAGAACCGTTTAGATTCTTCTTTCTGTGGAAAAATATGGCGATAAATTACATTGATCAATGTGATGACTCAATATACAGTCATACCTCTTATTACATTTGCTTCAGGTTACGTCTTATCAGGTTACGTCCTGCGGTGACCTGCAGGGAAAGGGTTACTTCCGGGTTTCGCCGCTTGTGCATGCACAGACACGCAACATGATGTCATGCACATGCGCAGAAGCGGCAAATCGCAACCCATGCATGCGCAGCCGCTAGTTGCGTTCCTTTCAGGTAGCGAACGGGGCTCCGGAATGGATTCCGTTCGCAACCAGAGGTACCACTGTAGATTAAATACTGAGGGAGGGAAATGGGGGTAGATACAACAACAAAACTATCACAAGGGAGTAATGTGACATAAAAAGGGCAAAAGGAATCAGAGGAGAATCTGGCAAGGTATGTTTAAGTTTCTGAAGCTGGGTTTCCCCTCTCCAGGAACGATGCAAAAATTTACCTCAGATAGTACTAATGCTATGACATTTGCCTGCAGAGCTCCTGCTGAACTAGCATTCTGAAAAGTTGGAAGCATCAGATAGAACTGCCATCAGCTATCAGATTAAATGTTTCCTATGGCATCCAGATAATCAAGGTTATGTTAGACTGAACATTTCCTTGTGGGCAACTGCAATCAGATAAGGTAGGTAAACATGCGTTCTTCTTTTACATTTTGCTCCACTGAAGACTGAGCAAAAATACAAACTACATTTCACACTTAATAATAATAATTGTTTTATTAATTGCACCTGCCCATCTGACTAGGGGCTGAATCTACACACAGGAAAAACACTATAAATAAGTTACAAATTAAATCATAACGAAAGGGGAAAAAAACTTTATGTAAAATTGCATAGACAATGTTTTTAGCTCTACAGCGCCATCTGGTGTCACATGTTTATGACACAGTTTTTGCATTGTAAGACGAGTAATGTAGCTGAGTCCTGGGTTGCCCCAGTCATTCATAGCAGAATGGTGCGGAAAAGCTTCCCCTTCATAAGCAGTTTAATAACAGGCTTCTGAATCAGATCAGACCATATATTTTTCATAACCTATTTTGCTTGGTTCTTGTTTTACTCCTACTTGCATGGTAGTGTATACATCTATGTACTGTGCAACTTTCATTAATACTAACATGTCCTGTTTTAGGAACTTCCCATACTTGAGGGTCAAACTAGACAATACATAAGACATGCATAAACTACAATCAAACCTCAGTCGCCGAACGTAATCTATTCTGGAAGCCCGTTCAGCTTCCAAAATGTTCGAGAACTGAGGTGTGGCTTCCGATTGGTTGCAGTAGCTTCCTGCACTCAAACGGAAGCCGCATCGGACGTTCAGCTTCAGAAAAGCGTTCAAAAAGCAGAGCGTTTACTTCCGGGGTTTTGGCACTCAGGAGCCGAAATGTTCCAAAATGGAGGCAGACGGGATCTGAGATTTGATTGTATCGCTCTACTCTTATAAACACACAAAAACATACACATACCAGCACCCACGACATACATTTAAAGCACTATAATAGCACTCTAATACTGTAGTTTGCTAAGGGTGCTGAGAGTGGTTAGGATTCTGCTATTCCTCCTCACAGAGCTACAATTAGAGTTCCCTTGGAAAACTGATTGTGAAACCATCCAGGGAATTGTAGGTGTGGGGGGGAATAAAGTTCTCCTAACACAGTGTTTCTTCACTGGTTGTTGGACTACAACTCCCATCATTCCTGACCACTGGTCCTGCTAGCTAGGGATGACAGCAGTTGTAGTCCAACAACAGCTGGAGAGCCAAGCTGGAGAAACACTGTCCTAACAACTCTCAATACCCCTTACAAACTACATCTCCCATTATTATTCGGGGGAAGCCATGCCTGTAAAAAGTGGTATTGTAGTACTTTAAATGTATGGTGCGGATGTGACAGAGGCAAAGTCAGGCAACATCAGAGCAAGACTGGTGGAAACTGGAGGAAGGGACTGCCCAGAGGCTGAATGTCATTGCCACATTCAAAATCACTCTGACCAGCTGCTTTTTCTCGCCCACGGGGGGATATGCAAAGTCACTGTATTTTTTCTCTGTGAGAAGAAAATTTACTTGGAAAGCAGATAAATGATATGAGGGGAGAAGGAGTCAAGCAGTCAATCCTCTGCTAAAACGGGCAGCCCCTTTCAGTAAAAAGACAAATCAAAACACAAAACAGTTCACACATCCCACAAGTATTATTTAGTCAGCTACAGGTGGAATTTTGGGACCATGGCACCTCACCCCAAAACGCCTTAGTTCAATTGCCAGGCCCAGACACAGATCATGAACCGCCCTGAGATCTACAGGTATACAGTGGTATACAAATTTGACTAATAATAATAGGAATGGATCTAAATAATCCAGGTGCAGTTGTTAGAACAAATAATCAAGCTTTAATTATCTCTGCATTCCATTTTTGCTACTTATTTTTAAAATATCTCTTTACAGAAAACTGTCATAATGGCGAACTGCAGTGGCAGGATTGAGCAGGGCATAGTTACTTTTGAAATTATTCTTTACAGCCCACTCACCTTTTTCGGAGTCATATTTAATACAGTTGCCTTGTGGGTTTTCTGCTTCAAACTGGGCAAATGGACAGAGACCAGAGTTTACATGATCAATTTAGCCCTGGCAGACTACACGCTGGTCCTTATCTTACCATTCATCATGTACTTTCACTACAACAACTGGCCTGTGGATGACTTTTGCTGTGTCCTATTCGGAATCAGTAGCATGAACATGCCAATGAGCATAGGCATCATCATGCTAATAGCGGTTGATCGGTACCTTGCAATCAAACATCCCCTGAAAGCCAAAGTAATCAGGTCTCCACGGAAGGCAGCTCTTTTCTGCTTATTTGTTTGGCTCTGTTGCTTGCTTTATACAATCCCATTCAGTCTCTCGTTGAAAGGAGAGTTTTGTTTTCATAAACTTTCTAAGGAGAACAATGCTCTTACCCTGGTCAGATTAATCGTTTTCTTTTTCATACCACTGGTTATATTGTTGTTTTGTTCCATACAAGTCATCCGATGCCTCAGGAAGAAACATAATGCTGGTCCTCATGAAGAAAAGTTAACCCAGAAAGCCATCTGGGTGGTCTCAGTGAACTTGGCCACCTTCATTATATGCTTCCTGCCTTTCCACTTGAGTTTACTGTTTAGCTACTTAGCAAAAGCATTTGAAGTTGCTGACTGCGAGGTGTGGCAAGCCATCGCCAATACCATACACGCAACTGCGTTAATGACCAAGCTAAATTGCTGCTTGGATGCCATGTGCTATTACATGGTTGCTAAGGAATTCCAGGAAGCTGCAGCACTCTTGCCTCCCTTCAACGCAATGCAGTCCAGGTCCAACTTAACTCAAGATTCACAGCTGCAAAGCAAAACACCCGAAAATTCACAGCTGCAAAGTTTAAACAGCTGAAATCACAACGTCATTTTAAGATGCATCTAGTCTCACCTTTGGAGCACTATGTCCAATCAATTGAAACATCGCCTTTCGAACGCTATGTCAAACGAAGCCCCACAAACTATTCAAGACCAGTAAACAAATTGGATATCACGTTAATTTTAGTTGATACGTTTTAAACCGATGCTGCTCCCTTGAATTTTCGCCGATGGAGATCAGTGTGCTGGTTTAACATCTCTCGCTGAAACGGCAGATTATGTTCTGGATCCATACTTCTTGCAGAAAGATACATATCCCTGTATCTAAGATGGTATTTTTCATGTTGAAATCCTGTCTTTATACTCAGGCCTTCCTCAGCTGAATTAGTGCTTGTAGTTTGATACAGCTTACAATGATGGATTTGTATTATGCATTGTAAGTTTGTTTTATGATTGATATACATTTGGTTGCAGAGTGCATATACTATATTAAGAGCTTTAAATAAAAAAATATTTTTGTACTTCTGCAAAGAGACGGCAGGCGGCTTGTATGACATTTCTCTGTGGAACCCATATCCAAAAAAAGATGAGCACCTTATTGTGAATGAAAACAGGTCGCTCTGTTCCTATCTATATTCCCCATTCTACACCCCTTCTCTTATAGATGTTTACTTTTCCTTGAAATATATTTCAATACTTAATCGGGGTCATGTGAACAATGAAGTATTTGCTGTGATGGATTTTTTTATTGGATTCAGCTGAGTCATAGTCATCAATGGGGGGGGGGCTCTGAGAAATGTGCTGTCGGAAACAAAGCCTTGGTTTAAAAGATGGGAGATCTCCAACACGTCTTGTCAGCGTTGCAGAGTTTCATTGCAAGCACGCTGCTTCAGCCACAGATTGCCATGGGGAAAAGTGGAGGCCACCAAGTGAAACCACGTTTCCAATTGCATCCAGCTAATCAGGCCTGCTGCTGTATTGAATCGCAGCTCCTAGTTCAATTTACTAACTATATTAAGGACAACAAGCAAATAACAAAGTGATGTGTCTCCATAAATAGTTCATTAAGAGACGAGGTGGTTCTGGTCCCATTGAAAGAGGTTATTAGCTCCCCTCCCTAGACCCAGGTGGTTGTAGAAACTGTCAGCCATTTGCCACCATCCCTTTTTGTTTGCTTGCTTCAAAGGATGACAAAGGGGTGTATTTTCCTTCAAGAATCAGGCATTTCGTCCTCCTGACTGAGTTTACTGTTGGTTTTTGAGCTTCAATTGTTTTTTTATTTTACTGCGGCTGGTTTTATTGCTGTTTTGTAAGATGGTGTTTTCGAAAGCTTTACATTTAAAACAAAACAACCACTTTGGGTGTATGTGCCTTGAAACAACTGATCACGAACATGTGTTAAAACGTATTAAATAAACAATTTATTATACACTTTGACTCTCTTCTATCCTGTTTACCGCCTCTGAAGACAGAAAAGAATGATAAATGGGATGTGCATATTCAACTGCTTGCTGGTCACTTTTGCTTGCTGGTGTGGCCTACCTCAGGGATAAAATGAAGGCAAGGGGAAGACCATGTAACATGACACTGAGCTCCTTGGAAGGACAGTACCAAAATGCAATAATAAATATCATCTGCACTGTACACACAAGTAAATACAAGAGCAATTTAAATATGTTTTAATGTGCGAAAACACCCTGAAAGTTGAATTTTATGCACTTATCTGAGAATAAGTGCTAATGAACACAATGAGACCATAGGCGCCGACTCCATGGGGCTTGAGGGGGCTTGAGCCCCCTCAAAAAATTTTTTTGGGGGGCTCAGCCCCCCCAATAATCTCGGGCGGCGCCGCCGTCCCCCGCCTCCTCCCCACCTGCTCCCTCGCCAGCCAGCCAGCCGCGCGCCCTAGCCGGAGAGCCCCGGCCGTCCCCCGCAAGATTAGGGAATCCCCGGGGGCGGGGGCTCCTGCCTCTAGCCCCAGGTTTCCCGCATATCAGCTGTTCCGGAGCTGATAAATAGGCAGCAGCACGCTCTCCCCTATTCGCTCACGAGGGGGCGGCGCCACTTTATTTGCATATTCATGAGCTTATTTGCATATTCATGAGCTTATTTACATTTCACGAGCTTTCCCGGGCCCCCCCAATATTTTTTATAAGTCCGCGTCCCTGAATGAGACTCACTTCTTAATAAAGACGGATAGGTTTGCATTGTTAGCTAATGATTCTGTTGGGCTATATGAGTTGCTCAAGTGAACAGGGGTCTAACAACACCAACCACTTTACAATCAAATCAAGATATATTGATCAACCAAAATAAAGGCAGTAGCCAAAAAAATGAACAAACAGATTTCAGCAAGCAAGCAAAAGTAGCAAGAACAGCACATGTAATAAAAGACATATACAGTGGTACCTCAGGTTACATACGCTTCAGGTTACATACGCTTCAGGTTACAGACTCCGCTAACCCAGAAATAGTGCTTCAGGTTAAGAACTTTGCTTCAGGATGAGAACAGAAATCGTGCTCCGGCAGCGCGGCGGCAGCAGGAGGCCCCATTAGCTAAAGTGGTGCTTCAGGTTAAGAACAGTTTCAGGTTAAGTACAGACCTCCGGAACGAATTAAGTACTTAACCCGAGGTACCACTGTAATACATAAAACTGAAGTTTGTTGTTTTTTACAATTGTGCAGTATATAATTTTTAATGAAATTAATTAAATGATTAAGTATAGAAATACATGGGGTTACATCATACACTTGAGTTTATTATGCCAAGCTTAGACTTCTTCTTTGGTGCAACAGGAAATGCAATTAAAGCTAAGCTACAACAGAGACTCAGTTCCAAGGCATTGTAGTTAGCAGGAAGTCAGCCAACCACACTTCAGAGAAGAAAGCAGTTAAGCACTAGGAGCCTGCAGCTTGCTAACTTCCACTTTGGGATCCTGATTCCTGGCCAGCATTAAATTGAAGGTGCCTTTTGAATGCTGGAAGAAAGATTTTCTTGCAAGGATTTATTGTCGGCTTTGTTTACCTCCCTACTCTTCCTCCAGCTTCGTTACTGCTAGTTCACCACAAAGAATAATAGAATTGTAGAGTTCGGACCATGAGAGTCATTTAGTCCAGCCCCCTGCAATGCAGGAAAATTTCAGCCAGTGTGGGGCTCGAACCCACGACCCTCACATTAAGAATCTCATGCTCTTCTGACTGAGCTATCCGTGAGCCTGTTGGTGTTAGTGGCTACAGAAAAAGGAGTAATCACACAGGTGACTGACCTTGAACCACTAGCAGCCAAGCCTTATTTCAAGACTGGGTAAGGGGAAAAGAGAATCTGGAAGAACTTTTCTATTATTATTATTATTATTATTATTATTATTATTATTATTATTATTTTAAAGGCCTTGAAGAGAGATGTCTGGAACAGGAAGCAACCCTTACAGTTCACCATTCCTTTTGTGTGGTTGAGACATCATAGGCTGTTGTCATCCACGCAAAAATGTGTGAACAAGTTCTTTTTAAAATACAGTACATGGGTCTGGATTGAACTAGCAGGTCCCACTAGCCACACTGTTAAGTTGTGGGTAGACATAGCAGACGACGCAGCAACTTCTCCAAAGCAGCTCTTTATTTGTAAGCTGGAACAGAACTGAACAGCAAACAGCTCAGCCGGCCTGCTTTTATAGGCAGCTGGCTGTCAACATTGTAGCAACAACAACCCAGGGTTTCCCGCCTAAAGTAACTGACGTGGACCTGAGTGAAAACTACATAGATGATACTCCTTTTGGCCAGGGTGAGAACTTCAATACATAACACACACAAGGCCTTCTGCTAGGGTAGAGGGGAGAGACTCCATCAGGCAAAGCCTCCTTCCACCTGCCTTGCCCTACCCTCTGCTTCTCAATGTGTATTGTATTGTTTTATGTACTGTGGCTTGCCGTTGTTTTATTGATTATAGTTTAGATATTATTGCAACTGTTGAGTGGATTTCTGTTTAACTTTTATATGTTATTATTATTTTATACTATTCTAATTGATTGTTCAATGTTACTATTTTGTTGTAGGCTGCCTATTTTAAAGTTATGTTTTATTATCACATTTTTGGATTGCATTAGATTGTTATAAGATGTACATTTTTTGTTTCTTCAGCTTGTAAACCGCCTTGAGTATTGTAAGATAGAAAGGCGGTATACAAATTAAAAATGATGATGATGATGCTAGCACAAAGGGACTTCCCTCCCTGTCCTCCTCATGCGTACACACACACACACACACACACACACACACACACACACACACCATTGCCTCTGGGAGGATTGTTCCACTATGTATACAATCTCAAAGCTACAGTGGTACCTCAGTTAAGAACTTAATTCGTTCTGGAGATCCGTTCTTAACCTGAAACTGTTATTAACCTGAGGTACCACTTTAGCTAATGGGGCCTCCCGCTGCCGCTGCCCGATTTCTGTTCTCATCCTAAAGCAAAGTTCTTAACCCGAAGTACTATTTCTGGGTTAGCGGAGTCTGTAATATGAAGCGTCTGTAACCCGAGGTACCTCTGTACATTGAATGCCTCCCATGATTAGCTAGTTCATAGCATCATAGAACTGAAAGAATTATATATAGAATTATAGAGCTGAAATTATAGAGCTGATCATGAGGATCATTAGTCTAACACCTCATGCAATGCGGGAATCTTTTGCCCAGTGTGGGTCTCAAACCCACAATCGTGGGATTAAGAATCTCATGCTCCTAGTTACTATTTATATTTATTAGTTGCTTTATAAAATACATACGTTCGCTAACCTACAATAAGGTGCATTTTATCAATGCCACAAGGATTCAGACGACCAGTTTTGTCCTAGCAAGTGATGGCTCGCTGTCGCCATTTCATCTAGTTAAGACAGAAATAATGAATCAGCTGCCTGCTTACCTGCCAATCCCATCCAAAACTGTTGGATTACTTGTGCTGGTGCTACATCAATATGGCCACTCAGGTGAAATTCAGCTCCTCCCTCCCATCCATCCCCCAGCTCTGTCATATCCAGGGCTGCCCAAGACACTTTGCTGCCTGAGGTGAACCAAAAAAATAGTGTGCACCACTGGGAACTGTAGTTTATTAAGGGTGCTGGGTCAGAGCATGGATAGGGAATATCAAGCCTCTCTGCTGGGGCTCAGACCTGCTTTGCACCCTACTTATGATGGTAGTGGAAGAGCATTCCTCTTTCTCCCTTCCCTCTCCCCCCGCCTCCCAAAAAACATGCCTCTTTCGATTCTGCAGACTGACGTCTCTCTTGCATTTGTGCCATAGCTTACTGGCTGCAGACTGAAGCTGTTCTCTTGCAAAGCTGGGACTCTGCCTGTTAAGTTGTGGGTAAACATATCAGACGACACAGCGATTCTTCAAACAGCTCTTGTTTATTCACAGGCCAGAACAGAACTGAACTGAAGGGTTCAGCCAGCCTGCTTATATAGAGCTCCACTAGAACGCAACAGTAACCATTTTCTATAACTATCCAATCACTGAACGTCACTTTCGATCCCTTATTTTCATATGTGGACCTGAACTATCTACAGTATCCCCCTGCAGGCCCAGGGTGAGAACTTCAGTACATAGCACTGCCCATCAGGAGAAAACTGCACACATAGGTAGAATGGAACTTGCTCAGAGCCAGGGGTGCCAACTTCAATAAAATATTGGAGTGGTCCCCTCCTGCATAATCAATCACATGACATGGTGTGCACACACCATTTGAATGGCGGTGCCCATCAACTTTTAGAGAAACACCCCAAAAATATTTTATTGGGGGGGAGGTCCAAAGTCCCCTTGGCCCCTAGGAGTTGGCTCCTATGACCGGGACTCTGTGTGTTAGTAGAAGGGAAAGGAAGGAAAATGATTATGGCATGAAATGGGAAGGAGAAATGCCATGGTGAAGCAAGGGGCACTAAATGGAGAAGGAAAATTGGGGGGTCGGGCAGGAGGAGAGGGAAAGCAGGGAAGTCAAAAAGCAAGGAGGATGAACTGGAGGGAATGCAGGGAAGCCAGGAAGCAAGGAGAATATTTTTTATTTCCTTACTTACTTCTTATCTGCCCTACACCCTAAGGTCCCAGTGCAGCTTTGCAGCATTAAAAACAATATTAAGACAGTTTGGACTAGATGGGCTATTGCTCATGGGTAGGCAAACTAAGGGGGCTGGATCTGGCCCAATCGCCTTCTAAATCCGGCCCGCGGACGGTCCGGGAATCAGTGTGTTTTTACATGAGTAGAATGTGTCTTCTTATTTAAGATGCACCTCTAGGTTATTTGTGGGGCATAGGAATTCATTCATTCCCCCTCAAAAAATATATTCCGGCCCCCCACAAAATTTGAGGGACAGTGGACCGGCCCCCTGCTGAAAAAGTTTGCTGACCCCTGGGCTTGATCCAGCTGACTATTCTTATGTTCTTAGTGAGATACTGCGCTATGTTTTGCAACAGACCACACAACTTCGAATGCATTTCCTTGACTAAGCATTATTTAACAACAGAAAAACAGCAGATGACTTATTAGTCATGAAAGAAATTGTGTTTGCAGAAAAGGCTAGATAAACGTAAACAAAGATACAGTCTTAAAACTTTCCCACTGTGCCTACGAATTCTGAGAAAACTAACTTCAAAATTAAAATATTAACTTTTCAAGACATGACTTCAAGACAACTTTTCAAGAGCGGAACAACTGGTTCACAGGAAAAGCAGGCTGTGATAACAAGATTTTCAAAAGAGGAGGCTGAGTAGCCAGACTTACCACACTGAGTTGAAAAGAAAACAAACCTACGGCAAGGATACTCCAAGCTCAACCAAAAGACCCCAGACCTGTTCATAGTGGTAAGTTCTGCTGTGTGGAGACATTGTCTTTGTGCGTATAGTCTGATAGTATCTCTCTGCTGCAGCTGATCACCACTCAGATTTGCAAAGTGTTCACATCTCCTATTTCTTTAACAGCTGCCAGATCAGAAGCAAAGACTGAGTTTACACAGCAGTGGATTGCAGCCTGCCCAAAAGGTTGTCCTCAGGCTTTTCAGCAGGCTAGAATCCACTACTGTCTGTAAACTCAGGCTTTTCTTTCTAATCTAGCAATAATATGCAGTTGGGAAGCAAACAGTGTGGAAATTAAAATTAAAAATATGGGTGGCTTGTTTATCTCCCCCTTTTTGATTTCATGATGGGACAATTTTCTTCATTTGTGAGATGGTGAAATCCTTAAATAAGACTCTGCAAGTTCAACCTTACACATTATTTGTTACGTACATAATTTATATGCTATCTTGTTATTCTAATTTAATTGCTAGATAAAGACAATCACTTTGCGTAGTGGGAATAGAACAGAATGTTCTAATAGATGCTCATTCATTGGTTTCCAAACTGGCAAGCAATGGTTGGCTGCAGTGTTATAGACTAGCTGTAGTTTCCAAACTGTCTGCAGAGTATCCGAAGTTTGAAGTTACCAGGGCATGGATCAGTGTGACTAGTCTCCCTCTGTCTACAGTCAGCACATCAGCCTCAGCAGCTAGAAGGTCCTTTGTGACACCAAATCTAGTTGAGTTTCAAGAGATTGTCATACAGGACTCTTTGACTGCATTATAATGGCAACATGACTATAACTGTAAACTGTGTTGGCACTAACTCCATGCAGTTAGCTCCAAGTATGATTGCAGACCCTTCTGGTTCAGGCTAGTTATCATAGGTGCCAACTCCCTGGGGCCCTTGATGCCAGAGCACCCACAAAATTCCCTATAAAGGGGCCGGGCACTCACAAATTTCAGTGCCAGGGCCATGCACGCTGTATGGCACCCACAGTACCGGGCACCTATGGTTGCGGAGCCAAGCTGGCACTCCTGCTAGTTATAACCATGCCAGTGGAAAAAAGAGATCTCCAGTTATATTTATAATTGATCAGGACTACATGGGTATTTACTGCTATATGAGGATAAATAATACTGATGTACTTTTACAGGGCTGCTGTCATAATTTATATGACAGTGCTGCTTACATATTTAAATAAGCATACATATTTAAATAAGCAAAATATTTGGAATGCAAAACTCTGTAGAAGTATGAAAGATTATTATTAACAGGTTGAATGCTGGCATTACAGAAATATTATTATTAATGTTATTTAGAAAATTTGTACACTTCCTTTCATCTGTAGATCCCAGGGTGGATCACAGCGTTAAAATACAAGATAAAAACACAAAACACACAATAAAAACGGTAACAACCCAATAACCCCAATCTCCACACCCCTTCCCACTAACACATCCCAAAGTGCACAGGATGTTAAACAGCCAAAGGCCCTGTTGAAGAGGAACGTTTTTGCCTGGCCACTAAAGGTATATAATAACTATAGCATGTTTCTTTTACAGCACCAGTATGGAAATGACCCAAGAAGTGAGTCAGGAATTGAACTGCAACACCACTAGCAGTCAAGAGATATTTCTCACTCAAGCACTTATTTATATCCCCATTTTCTGCTTTGGAGTCATCCTGAATGCCTTGGCCTTGAAGATATTCTGTTGCACTCTGAGCAAGTGGACTGAAACGAGAGTATACATGACCAACTTAGCCATTGCAGATTTTTTGCTGCTTTTTACTTTGCCTTTCAAGATGGCTTATAAGACAGTCAATGTGACTACACTGTGTTTGGTCTTTGAGTCTGCATACTTCATTAACAGGTATATGAGCATCTTCCTTATCACCATCACAGCAGTTGATCGATACATTGCCATAAAATATCCCCTCAAAGCAAGGCATATACGGTCCCCTCTGAAGTCAGCTGTTATCTCTGGGTTTCTCTGGGCCTTGATGATCAGCATTGTATATGTAACTAAAAAATTTGAGAAACGAGCTTCATCAGGGACTTGCTTTAGAAGGATTTCCAGAGAACCATCAATGTATGTATTTGCATCTGTCATTTGGGGATTTTTTATACCATTAACTATTTTTAGTTTCTGTTCCATTCAAATCACAAAGAAACTCGTGAAGAAGAAGAAAACAAACCCATATGAAGAAAAGCGCATCCAGAAAGCAATCAATATCATTTTTGCAAATATGAGCGTATTTGTCATATGCTTCTTACCTATTCATCTTGCATACTTAATTCGGTCCATAGCTGACTTCGCTGAGGCCAGCTGCACTAAGATAGAAAAAATTGACAACTTTACAAACCTTGCAGGAATTATTGCCAACACCAACTGCTGTTTGGATGCCATTTGCTATTACTTTGTGAACAAGGAATTCCAGGAAGCTTCCATGAAACTAAAAACCAAATATCTAACACAACAGAAACAAGGCACTGAAGATCAAGACCTAAAGACTGCATGCCCAGATATACGTAATGGTGACAAGTGCACTACCACTCAAAATGCTGTTTTTTCTGTCCCCCAAAGTGCTCCAACAAATAATGTGCCATTATTACTGCTTCAATGCAGCTCTTCTCAATTACTTCTCAATACAGTGGTACCTCGCTCCCACCCAGGTGGGTCAGAGCAAGGAGGTTGTGCCGCAGACTTGTGCCGCTGCCCTTGGCTACACGATGCGTGCGGGGCTGCCGGCTGCCGCCGCCATGCCAATGAAGAGCCGGTTCCCCATCGGCAGGATGAGCCAGGGCGACATCATCTTCAAGGACGCCATGAAGGTGATGACGGTGAACTACAACACGAGGGGGCCTCTCAGCAAAGGAGCCAGAAAATTTGTGTTTTTCAACATACCTCAGATTCAGTACAAAAACCCTTGGCTTCAGATTGTGATGTTTAAGAACATGAAACCACCGCCATGCTTAAAATTCTATTTAGATACTGGAAAGCAAGTCCTGGTTGATGTGGAAGAGAAGACTAACAAAGAGATTGCAGAACATGTTAAGAAAGTTCTTGGTAAAAGCGAGGAGACACTGCAGGGAGAAGCACAAGAGAAAATGAAGCTATGGCATCCCACAACATTTGGCCCCAAAAAGTACCACTTGCGGCAATGTATGTGTGACATTGGAGGCCATATTGCCTGCCCTAGTAATGTGCCATTACCAAAGGAAATGACTGGGAAATATAAAACTGCCATGAAAGAGAGTGCTACTTCCTAAGCCAACTTTCTACAGCAGGGAGTAAAGCATTCAGACTGACAAGAAAGTGGGCATCTTAACACTGATGACAACACATTGGTCTTTTTACAAACCATCATTTAAGTAACAGAAAAATATCTGGACTTACTTAAAACAAGTAAGGATGAATCTTTTAAATAAATTATGGAATTAAAAAAAATACAGTGGTACTTCTAGTTAAGAACTTAATTCGTTCCAGAGGTCTGTTCTTAACCCAAAACTGTTCTTAACCTGAGGTACCACTTTAGCTAATAGGGCCTCCTGCTGCTGCCGTGCTGCCACCGCGTGATTTCTGTCCTCATCCTGAAGCAAAGTTCTTAACCCGCGGTACTATTTCTGGGTTAGTGGAGTCTGTAACCTGAAGCGTTTGTAACCCGAGGTACCACTGTACTGATAAAGTTGTGTTACCTCCACCAGCAGGGAATTCATGCGTGGGGTGTAATGTCTCTAATCACAGAACACACCGTGCATCTCCCCAGAAGTCCCTCAGATATGCCATTATCCCTGCATAGAAACTCAGTCCATCTTAATGGCCAGTGTGTTTGTAAGTAGGCTAGTGGGTCATGAGCTATCTCAAGCAAACACAAGGCACTTGGAGACAAAGGCTGCCAGCTCACTTGCAATGCAAGCTGGCTGACTCAATTAGCAGGCTCCTGGCTTGGCACTATCAGCTAACCTCCCCACTGCCAACCTGGTTCCAAAAAATCTTATAAAATTCAGGTGTCAAGACTGTGGCCTTCATTCTAAGCAACTTGTCTCACGGGGAAAGACTTTGTATCTGCCCTATATTATTTTACTAGCTCTTCTGAAAGGAACCTCCACCCTCTTCCAGAACTGGACCTCTTGTCCCTTGCATTACCAGCAGCAACTGTTCTTTTACTCTATCCGAATGCCATGACCAAAGCAATAAGTGAAGGATAAAAAAGGTAAAGGACCCCTGACAGTTAAGTCCAGTCACGAATGACTCTGGGGTTGCGGTGCTCATCTCGCCGACCTTCCAATCGGCAAGCCCTAGGCTCAGTGGTTTAGACCACAGCACCACCCGCGTCCCTAAGTGAAGGATAGCAGATGTTTATTTTAGCTTGATTACGGACTCAATAAGCAATGATTTCATCCCTCAGAACAACAACTGACAGGCTCCTATAGCATTTCCAAGCCCCTTTTATATGTTGCAAACATTAACATTCTCAGAGACTAGACTGCAGTGCTGCTTTAAGAAATGGCTACCTTGAAGCCCTACCCAAAGCCGCCCGCGTCTAAAAAATGAGCCACCTTTTCAACAGGTGTCCAAACACTAGCTAAGATTTTTTTTTTTCCTTATTCATTGCATTTGTATACTGTCTTTATGCCAAGGCACCCAAGGTGGTTTACAGTTTAAAAGGACTGAAAAAAATATGATAGAACAGGCGAGGGAGGGAGAAGTCGAAATGGAGAATGCGTTGATGCTGACTTTGCCTGTGTCCCTCAGTCTCCACTTCCTCCCACAGGGCAGAGGTTGTCCATCTAACTATGTAGAGATTAATTAGCATAGTAAGACAGTACTTTTGCCAAAGGTTGTAGCAAATAACCCTAACTTACATAGTGGGATGAAGAATCAGCAGTCTGTAGGCTGGAAGTGGCCTATGGAGCCTCCTCAACCAGCATACAACCGGCCCACCCCCATTCCCTCCATGAAGGTTTTAGACTGAAAAAGCCCCTCCTGGAGTCAATAGGAAGCCATTTTCAAGTTGAATTATGGCACTGGGGAACATTTACAGAGGACTGCAACTGAGGAGGTTGACCACGGTGGTTGAGTCAGGCATGAAAATAGCAGACCTTCCAAGTGTCTCAGATTTTCCAGGGACAAGCCTGGATTTACAGAAGCCGTCCTGGTTTCTGATTTGATTCCAGAATGCCCTGCTTTTCCTTACCATGATCCTATTTTCATCAGAGAAATGTTGGAAGGTATGGAATTATGTGACTGCTGAACCAACGAGATAAGTAACTTTACAATCTTTAGAAGACATCTGAAGGCAGCTGTGTATGGGGAACTTTTTAAATGTTTAATGTTTTTATATATGTTGGAAGCCGCCCAGAGTGACTGGGGCAACCCAGTCAGATGGGTGGAGTATAAATAATAAAATGATGATGATGATGATGATGATGATGAACTAGGACGTCCCTATTTTCACTGGAGAAATGTTGGAGGGTTTGAAATAGTTGTGTGTGTCTGTGTGTGTGTGTGTGTGTGTGTGTGTGTGTGTGTGTGTGAACTACACTTCAGTTCATAAATGTCCATGCCACAGTATATTTGTCAGTTTTTAAGTTGCCACATACCTCCTCGTTTAGTTGTCATTCAGTGTTTGTGGGAAATTCCACTTTTATTTTTAGCATCACTTGGTTTCAGTTGTACCCACACATTTAACTCTTTGTTCTCTTCAACACTTTGCTTTCAAGAGAAAAATATCACGTTAATAAGGGGATGGAAAACCGATGGCTCACTGAATGTTGTTGGAATACAACTCCAATCACTCCAGACTATAAGCCATGCTAGCTGGGGATGATGGAAGTTGGAGTCCAATAGCATCCAGAGGACTATAGATCCTACAACCCATTTTAATGTTTATTTGTTAGTTACAGTGGTACCTCAGGTTACGAACTTAATTCTTTCCGGAGGTCCATTCTGAACCCAAGACAGTTCTTAACCTGAGGCGTGCTTTCGCTAATGGGGCCTCCTGCTGCGTCCACACCACAGCAGCGCAATTTCCGTTCTCATCCTGGGGCAAAGTTCTCAATCTGAGGTACTACTTCCGGGTTAGCAGAGTTTGTAACCCGAGGTACAACTGTACCTGTCTATCTCCCATACTGCTTGCAACCAAAAAGGGCAAGTTAGATAACCATTATCAATGCATAACTACAGCTAGGGATTTATCGTGTACTGTAGCCTGTCTCTTTCATGTTTTAGCTTAGATGTTATTACAAACAATAAACATTAACCTAGCAATAAATATATTTGCTTCTGCTGTTGTAAATCACTTGTTATTTATTTTTTTAAAAAACACAAGTTTTTCTGAGTAGAGCATCACTGTCAGCAGCTAACTGCTTGGTGTAAAGTTTTTTGTTTTGTTTTGCACTGGTTTTTTTGTTTTGCACTTTGAGGGCACTGTTTACTGAGTAGTTTTGCGACCAGAAATTTGGAAAAGAGGAAACCAGTGGTTCTTTTTACTTTTTCATTTACTCAGGGTAAGGGAGGGAGATTGGTAGCTTGCCTGTAACTAGTATAGTTTCTGAATAATTCTGACTGCAACAAGGAAAAACAACATTAAAGTTGCTCTACTGTGTAATTTTCCACAGAGCATAGCTACAACACCAAAGATATGCATCTCTCTGACACCATTTACATATCTTCCCCTCTTCCCACAACTAAGTACCTGGTAGTGATGGTGGAAATGCGTACTTTATCTTTTGCCACTACTACTACACCACCTTGAATTCACCATAACTTCAGAAGGGTGACATTTTAAAAAAAACACAAACAGGAACTTTGGTCTGCTTGCTTCCCTCTAAAAAGAGGAAATAAAATATGTGGTGAAGAAGTTTACGGTTTGCATGCCAGTTGTTTTTCAACTTGGGTTTTCCTCAGCAGTGAATCATGAAAATGGCATTTGGCTTATGGGGAGGGTCAAATAATGAACTCAACGACCCTATGGGAACCCTTATCTCATTTGCATTCCATTCTATTCAGGGAATTCTAAAAGTCTGATTTTAAAAGAACATGTACTAAAAAAGATTCTATATAATTATTAGAACCTTCTTCCTATGATCTATTCTTAGTCATCCGTTTGAGCACAAACTGGTTGATGTGCACAGGTTTGTATGACACTGAAGATCCTGGTCCAACGGTTATTCTAAAAATGCTAAGCAATGTGGTGAAAGGGTTGTTTTCCAATGGTGGATTTTTAAGACTGATTTGCTTGCAGATTAGATACCAGTTAAAATGCAGTTTGGCACATTTGTTTACTCACAAGGAGGGTTCTTAGAGACATTTATTTCTCTAGATTTAACTGCCATAAAGCACTAGGGGCTCAAAACCCTGTGGTGCTTGACTTAAATGCAAAGCTTCAACCACAGGAGCTGCCTGCCCATTCCACCCTGCTCTTCCTCCTCTCGAGTTCTCATGGAACATGCCAAGTGGGTGTGTTCTGCCCACTAGCTCCTCATTGGCCTCATCCGGGGTCATTGTTAGGAAGGATCAAGCTCTCTGGCTCCATGTGGGCAGCATACTGATGCTCTACCACCCCACCCTTCTCTCCTTGCAGGTTCCCTGGTGCTTCCTGGCCCTGCTGCAGTTTGTGCAATTTATGCAGAATTTGCCACAAGACTGGCAGTTTGGGGGGCTCAGTGTGCCACGGCAAGCGACCCCTCTCCTTCTGGAATATTAGAATTGTAGAGTTGGAAGAGACCCCGAGGTTCACACACAAACACACACACACACACACCGCAAGGCCAGAATCTCAGCTAAAGATGGCCATTCAACCACTGTTTAAAAACCTCCAATGAAGGTGAATCAACCATCCTCGGAGGTCGTCTGTTCCACTGTCAAACAAATATTACCATCTGAAATGTTTAGTGGGACTCTCCTTGTAATTTGAATCCATTGTTTCGAGCCCTACCCTCCGGAGCAACAGAAACAAGCTTGCTCCATCTTCCATGTGACAGCCCTTTAGATATTTGAAGATGGCTATCATATCTCCTCTCAGTCTCCTCTTTTCCAGGCTAAACATACCCAGCTCCCTCAACCATTCCTCATAAGGCTTGGCTTCCAGATCCTTTATCACCTTGGTCGCCCTCCTCTACACGTGTTCCAGCTTGTCGATATCCCCCTTAAAATGTGGTGCCCAGAACTGGAAACGGTATTCCAGGTGAGGTCTGACCAAAGCAGAACCAAGTGATTTATAAATACTCCTCTGTGTACATCAACAGCTGGCAGCAAGGCTGGATACACCAACAGTCTGTATTTTGTGTATTTGCTTTGTAAATACCTGCTCAGCTTGGTACTTTCACCTCCTCTAGGCTTCTGATGGACTATACAGCAGCCTCAATTGGGCCAGCATGCTTTGCGCCAGCTCCTTGAGCATTGGATTACCCTATTATACTGTAAAGGCTGGAAGTTTTGTATTCAGACAGTAATTGTTATCATGTTTTTGCCATCTTAGGACTTTATCTGTCGGCCTGCCAGTATTCAGAGGGCACAGCTGGTACAAAACACAGTAATATGTCCCCTGCTCAATGTGAGCTGCCAAGAAGCACATTACACCATAACACAATATTTAACCCCCCTGACAAGGTGTGATGAATTTGCCTGTAGCCAAGAGAATGAAAGAGATCTGTCTGTTAGTTCCTTCATGAGGACAGAATTCTAAATATTTTCACCAATAAAGTACTCAGAAATCTTTTTGCCAGTGATCCAGGAAAACAGAAAGCCGGTGTATTGTCCTCAGCTTTCTCAATCTTTATTCTCACTTCTTCCCCACTGGTAAAGCAGATTGTACCCACATCCTCTTTCTTTGTCTGGGCACCTGTAATGTTGCTAATCCTAGTTCCCTAATCACGATAGACATTTTCCAAACTTTCTTTTGAGATGGTCATACAGTATATGTCACTAGCGTCAATCTTTCTTTTCTTTCCCTTTCCCCTTGTCTAATATGCCCCTCTTACCTCATTATCATTTCTGTCTAGGAAATTAACTTTCTGCCTAGTTTATGCATTAAGCTACAAGTAAGACAAATGATTGTTTAATGCGAGCAAACAATGCACTCACTGCTGCACACTGCTCATGTCTGCGCTTCACTCTACCCCCAGTCCTGCTGCTTCTGCATCAGAAAGGACACAGTGTAAAACCAGACTACTGGTTTGTTTCTCTCCAAGCAAGTGGAACCTAAGGTTTGTTTTTGGTTTACTGATCGCGGTTTGTTTGTGGGACACAAACCATGAGCCCATACCTGCATGTAACCTATCTGGCTTGCTTCTCCCCCAGAAGGCAGCAGGCAGGTGCGGGGAAGGAGTGAAGCACAAACTTCTGAACAGTATGCGCCAGCATACTGTTCATTCTTTAAATTAACTGTGGTTGAAGGTGGCATGCAAACTGGGCCATTGTCTAAATATGCACAATTCTGCCACATAGTGGTGTAAGTGTGCTGCTGCTGCACTGTATCCAGTCTTGCTTTAGCCTGCAGCCACTGGGGCTAACAGCAAATGGGCTATTGATATGAATGTTGTTTCCAGTATATAATGGGAAATGATCACTGAAAGTCTGTAAGTAATGATGGCAGAAAAAACACAGATGATACACCTGGGAAGGCAAACGTGCGTGTTGTCAGCCAGGTATACAACTTCCTTATTGCCACCATACAATATTGCCACCTCTGAAATCACAGGCAAGGCCTCATCATGATTTATGACTTAAAACTCAGTCCTAAAGTGCTCTAACAGTCACTTAACAAGTAACAGCAAAATTATTTGAAATGACAGAGAAATCCTACTTATTTTTATATTTGTATTTTATATTTTTTATATTTGTATTTTATATTTATAACATGGTTTCAACGATCTATTTTGACTGCTAATTTCCCAGCTTGTTCCGTTTGCTTTTCTACATTTTTAAGATAAGGCACTTTTTAAATGTTAGAATTCTGACACATCTTTTCAATGTATATCAATCATGCCTCAGCACATCAGTCATTACATTGTCTTATTTAAACAGGTCCTTGTCTAGAACTATTTTCAAAGTAAGTGCAGAAAGTTTGGCAGCTGGCCTCTTCTCTGAAGCAATGTAAGTTACTGTAGTGTGCGTTCATCAAAATTTCATTTCTGTCTGTCTTTCCAATGTATTTAATATTCTAAAAAAGAAGAGGAGGAGGAAGAGGAGTTTGGATTTGATATCCCGCTTTATCACTACCTGAAGGAGTCTCAAAGCGGCTAACATTCTCCTTTCCCTTCCTCCCCCACAACAAACACTCTGTGAGGTGAGTGGGGCTGAGAGACTTCAGAGAAGTGTGACTAACCCAAGATCACCCAGCAGCTACATGTGGAGGAGCGGAGACACGAACCCGGTTCCCCAGATTACGAATCTACCGCTCTTAACCACTACACCACACTGGCTCTAAGTGTACAGTGTGCCCCCCCTCCCCAAATATATACCAGCAGAAAAGTTTGTGTGGTGTTGTATTATTTTGCAAAGAGTGGAAGGAAGAATGAGAAATATCCAGTCTAATTGCAGTTTAGAACAGTGATTCTTCTCTGCAGCACCCTTACAGAGCTGTGCGGTTACAGAATATAGGACAGTGTGGCACAAGAACTAGGATTATAAAGAGGAGTAAAATCAGTCATCTTCCCTGCCTTTCCCCGCACATTTAATCTAAGCTTAAAGATGAATGCTAATGATAATAGGGGAAACTGTCATAAAATCAAATGTCTCCATTTAAATATGTAAGGGAAAAGGTATGTTGTAAAATGCAGCAATCATTGAAATGTTTTTGCTGGCAATAGCGTGCTTCCAGAGGTGAAGTCAAACCGCTGCGTTAACAGCACCAAATGACCTCCCCAGGAAACAAACCTGGGCAGTGCGTATGGAGGTCCTGGGCTGCCCAGAGGATAAGACCCGACTCTCGGCCTCGCTGATGTAGTCCAAAGGAAAGCAGACCCATATGTTTGGCACCAGCTAGGCTGCAGGAGTTCCAGAAGGAACAACACACCATCCAACCATTTTAAGGACTCCACTCCAGATTTGTGCAGGGTTTACTCCTTAGTCTTTTCTTCTCCCAAAGATATCCCACAAGGCAGTTGGAGGTTTAGGTTCAGAGTTTTCCTTCCCAGGCTGATGAGCCCCATGTGCCCCTCACTTACAGGTACCTCTCAGCATGACCTGAACACAAGCAAAAGCACATAAAGGCACGTCCTGGGACAGGGGATGTAACCTTGGGGAAATCTCAGCACCTGGGTTACAATCAGTCTGCTAGCCAGAAGTTCCCCATCCCTGCTTCAGCTCATCCTGTTTTCTGAATGATGTTGTTAGATGTTGGTGGGAAGGTATTTATTAATAAAGACTTCCAGCATCTGAACGAAAGCAACGTTGGCTGACAGCCGGCTGCATTTCAGCCAGCAGCGAGCTTGTAAAGGAAGTCTGCCCCTGGCAATGAACCCTGTGAGATGAAAAATATTTTTGCCTGCTTTCTTTCAGCATGAGACACAAAAATAAAAGGCTAGAATACAACATATCAGTATGGCCACAAGCTCAATCTCTGCTCAGAAGGATCCCTCAACTCTCCACAGATGATTTAGGTTGTGTACCTGCAGTTATAAAAGGGGGGAAAGGAAGAGTAAGTCCCATTTACATAAGTTTTCACCATTATTGAATATCACCCAAACAGATTAAAAAACCTGGGATAACAGAAATATATTTGCCTATGATGCAAGGACCTATGGATATTATACAACAAATCTGCACTCAGTTTGTGATATGGCAACCCTACTGCAGCCATGTATTGTGGGGGACTATTGGCTGCTTACCTTTTTTCTTCTTCTTTGCAATCCCAGACAGGCAGAAAAAAATAAGGTCTATTAATCTCTTGTTTGCCTGCCAAACATAGCAGATGAAGTGGGAGGCAAGGAGTTCACATGGTGGATCACAGGTTTTGCAGACCTGTTTTAAACTCCTTTATTGAATGTTCATCTGCTATTTAAAAAGGAATGACCCTAGTGTTTGAACTTCCAGGGTTATAAAAAAGCATTAAGCCAATTATGCTACCCAATTGTTATTGAGAGGGAGCATAGCTCAGCGGTAGAGCATATGCTTTATATGCAGATGGTGTCAGGTTCAATCCTTCACCTTTCCAGTGGATTAGGTAGCAGGTGAGCGGACAATACTGGACTAAAGGAATAATCAGGCCTGATAGACAGCAGCATTGTATGCTCCTATTGGTAAACAATTAAGAAGCTTTTTTCTGGCTTAAAATGCTCTAACCAATGAGTGCAAACACTATGGAATAAATGGCAAACAGTTGGCACTTAAAGTATTAAAACAAAACTTTATTAAAGTTATGAAATAACAGCCATAATTTAATTATTTACTGCTTGTATTTAGGGTTTAGCTCTTTTACCAAATACTCCCTTCCCCTTCCCTTTCCCTGACACTGGAATTCTGCCCACTGCAAATTTTCTGGTAATAGCCTAAGCCAAGGGCTGGTTATGCAACTGATTTGCAGTATTCAACCAACATATACTTGTTGAAATTGACTGTTCGTATTAAACTTTATTGCATCTAGGCAAACTGCATAAGGCAACCAAGGCAGTTTCTGTGCCAAAGCCAGGCCGAAACCATGATAGAAATGGATCTAGAAAATCAGTCTTCTTCCAGAGTGTCTGAATCTGGTCAGTGACCACCCACTCATAATAATATTTTACTTAGAATAAAATCCAGTTCGATTTGAAAACTGCCTCCAATTCAATTAATCTGTGTTAAGCAGAACATAACAGCTAGCACATAAAGGCATTCTTGCAATTCAGTGATTTTTGAAGATTTTGGAAGATTTGAAGAGAATATTAAAATACAGCCCTTCTACTCTTTTTGTAACCCTAATTACAAATGCTGAAAACTTATTTACCTTTACTTTCTTAAACCATTCTTTAAATGATATGCAGCTTTTCTAAATGTGGGTTCTGCTTCCTCCTTGTGGCAAGTACAGAAACTGTTTAAGACAGTTAAGAAACACAGGATTTCAAATGACAGATAAGATTTCCCACACGATGGCACTGTTGGGTGGTTTTCTTTCTGAATAATGTTGCTCATTAGCTAAAACATATACATTTCATTGTGCATTTTGGAAGCTTCTGTATTAATTTTAAATGAGAATGGTGATATTTTACAACACAATTGTACTGCGGTACATTATGTTTTTGGGATAGTGGTCGTTTTGTAGTGGGGAGTGAACTTAGCTTTCTATCCCTCCTAGAGGCGGATTGATAAAATGGTTGCTCCCAGGAGAGCAACTCAAGAAGAAGAGGCCTGATAGACCTAGTCTTTTGTTGTTTTTTCTGTATACTTGTTTTTTGCTGTTTTCTAAGTGGTTCATTTCTGAGTTTCTCAGTTGCTTTGAGCCATATTTTTGTGAAAAGCAATATACTGTAATCATATGTACATGTTCACTGCTTTGTTCAGTTGAATTTACTCCCTAGTAAGTGCATATAGGGACGCGGGTGACGTTGTGGTCTAAACCACAGAGCCTAGGGCTTGCAGATCAGAAGGTCAGCGCTTCGAATCCCCGTGATGGGGTGAACTCCTGTTGCTCTGTCCCTGCTCCTGCCCACCTAGCAGTTTGAAAGCACGTCAAAGTGCAAGTAGATAAATAGGTACCACTCTGGCGGGTAGGTAAACGACATTTCCGTGCGCTGCTCTGGTTCGCCAGAAGCAGCTTGGTCATGCTGGCCACATGATCCGGAAGCTGTCTGCGGACAAATGCTGGCTCCCTTGGCCTATAGGGCGAGATGAGCGCGCAACCCTAGAGTCATCCGCAACTGGACCTAAAGTGCATATAAGGCTGCAGCCTTCAAAGACGATAAAGTTATAAAGGGCAGTTGGTTAATTCAAAGTTTGGAGAGGGTAGACGTCTGTTTTCAATGCGCTTCGCAATCCACAATCATGGGCTACTTCACACATTTCAATTATGTGTGAAAAGCATGCAGTTTTCACACTTGACAGTGAGTGACAAAAGTGCATTTCCCCCCCCCCCCATATTGTAGAAGGATGCTTTTGTTGACATGGGGTTCCGACGATCCATTTAGCTCCCCACCCCTCCCCCCAGAAGCGAAAATGTTTCCCGCCTAAAGTGTCACGCTTCCCTCCGCCCCACAACCACCCCCATCATATCAGGCCACAACCACCCCGAGTCGGAGAAGGCCCCGTTCAACCAATCAGCGTGCAAAAGCGGAGCAGCCTCCGCCAATAGGGCATCAGTAGGGCGACCGAAAGGGGCGCGAGAGAGGCCGTTGCCCCCAACGGCTGAACAATTGACGTTAGTCTCAGACGGGGTAGGGCGCAGAACGCTCCACCGGTGTCCGTGAAACTCGTCATCTCCGCGAGGCGCCATGGTAGGGAGCGGGGGTTTCTGTGGTGGGGCTTTAGGAGGGACGGCATGGCGGGTGTTGAACCCCTTCGGCTGAGGGTGTTCGGACGGGGGCCGTGAGCTCGGGGTAAGAGGGTGGTAAGCAGGGCCCTATGGCGAGCGGGGAGACGGAAACCCGAGGTCTCCCGCATCGTGCGCGGCGAAGGCCGGCCGACTCGTGGCGCGCGAGCACGAGGGAGCGAGCGGCGGTTCCGGCAGCCAATGGAGAGCGGCCGCGTGACCCCGAAAGGCGCGAGTCTTGCCGAGAGAGTCGGTTGGCTTCGCGCCGTTGGCGGTCTTTCCTCAGGGCCGAGAGCAGCGCGAGGGCTGACCGTCGCTTCGCCTCAGATTCGCCATGGTGGGGAGCGGTGGAATATTGTGGTTTTGCTATTGAAGGGTGGCGAGGAGGCGTGAAAGCGGTCGCTTTCCTTTGAATCATGCCCACAGTGGGATAAGTCGGTGTTGAAATGTAAAACAGGTTATCCTGGCATGAAATCGTGGAGAAGGGCGAAAGGGGACCGTGGTCGGGAGGGAATGCACTGTAATTATTAACCGTTTGGGAAGTGCGTAGGGGCCAGATTACGGCAAAATGCTGTGAAAGATGACAGGTAAGGAGTGCATAAGTAAAACTTGATTGGATCATATGGGAGGTAAGAGAAATACATTCCTCTTTGAAAGTGTTAGTTAAACAGGCCTCGGATATTCCATTAAATAGATTATCTAGGCTGAGATAGTGGTGTGTTTGAAAAGAGAGCCGCTTTAAAAAAAGAGTCTTTGGTATCTGTGATGGTACAATTTTTTTAAAAAAAATTCTCGAGTCGTTTACAAAAGAGCAAACTAATTTTCACTCTTCTGTGTGTCTTTGTTTTGTTGTTTTTTTAACAGCGTGAGTGTATATCTATCCATGTTGGACAGGCTGGTGTTCAGATTGGTAATGCTTGCTGGGAGCTGTATTGTCTTGAACATGGAATCCAACCTGATGGTCAGATGCCAAGTGACAAGACCATAGGAGGTGGTGATGATTCTTTCAACACTTTTTTTAGTGAAACTGGAGCTGGCAAGCATGTGCCTAGAGCTGTCTTTGTGGACCTTGAGCCAACTGTGGTTGGTAGGTATATTGCTGCTTTCTGATGTATGAAATTGCTAGTGTTAAATAGACTATATTGCAGTTTTGAGCATTATATTAGAGTTATTATAGATTAATATTAACTTTAGCAATACAGATTTTACAAAATAGTTTTGTGGCAAGCTATCTGTTTTTACCATTTCATGCATAATGTTTTAAGGCTAAATGCATCAGGCCAAGGTGAAATAGGAATGGTTTACAAGATTCTTTATAATTTTTTATAGATGAAGTGCGTACAGGCACTTATAGGCAGTTATTTCATCCTGAGCAACTTATTACTGGAAAAGAAGATGCTGCCAACAATTATGCCCGAGGCCACTATACCATAGGAAAAGAGATTGTTGATTTAGTGCTGGATCGCATTCGCAAACTGGTAAGTTTTAGTAGAAAACTAAGAACAGACACCAACCTATTTCGCTACCTTTCAAACTAGTCAGAAAAAAATATTCTATTATGAAAATAGGAGAGTACATTTAAATGGAAAGTATCATTAACAGGCCATAAATCCAAAGGACACACGCAACCAAATTGCTAATCACACCCTCCTTACCACCTCCCATCTTTATACAAACTTAACTTACAAGTAAAGACCCATCAATCTTGAATTAATTTGACCATCTGCACAGACAGCTATAGAACTACTGTAAGTGAGTAGGTTTTTGTAACACATACACTTGTACAGAGAGCAATAAAATATCAACACATGAGTATTGCATAGGGATCTTCTATGTTCACAGGATTTTGGTATGTACAGACTTCCCATGTTCTGGTTTAGGTCCTTAATCTTAAAGGTATGATTTTATTGTGTCAGAATAGAGTTTAAAGGTGATTGAAATAGATTTAGTAGACTTAACAAAGACAGGAAAATTGGTTATTTATTGCACATTAAAAAGTATTCCCAAAGCCATGCACTGTAACTGACCACATAAATAATTAGAAGTCATTTTTGTGTCTTAGATGGGGGGGGGGCATACACCAGTAACAAGCTAATTTTATCCAAGGCAACTATGTTATCTGAAATACAGTGGTGCCTCGCAAGACGAAAATAATTCGTTCCGCGAGTCTTTTCGTCTTGCGATGTTTTTCGTCTTGCGAAGCACGGTCCGTCGCAACTGCGCCTCTTCAAGCGGCTTTTTAAAAAAAGCGCAAGACGTTTTCGTCTTGCGAAGCAAGCCCATAGGGAAATTCGTCTAGCGAAGCAACGCAAAACCGAAAAACCCTTTCGTCTAGCGAGTTTTTGTCTTGTGGGGCGCCACTGTAGATATATAAATAAATTCTCTTTTGTTTACACATACCATTTTTTAATATTTTTCTAGAAGTCTTTGATTTCAAGTAAAATGTACTAAAGATTTCATTTTACTACTTATTAAATTCAATGCATTGTATCCAACATTAAACATCTTTGTAGACCCACTGAAAATAATTTAAGTTGACTTATTAGTTCTATACTAAATAGAACTTACTAGTGTAGAATGCAATACTGAACTACTGCTTAGCTTTATCAAACATCAAAACAGCATATTTCATGAAATAATCAGACAACATTAAATAAGTCTAGGATCATTAGATTTTAAGACTTTTTAAGAAAAATGGAAGGAAATTTTTAATTAGCCAAATATTTTAAATGCACACAGTGAAAACAAGTGATTTCTAGGAATGATTTGTACATTAAGTACACACTTAGAATACTAATGTTTTGCTTGCTGTCTTTTTCTTCTAGGCTGATTTGTGCACAGGTCTTCAGGGTTTCCTTATTTTTCATAGTTTCGGAGGAGGCACTGGCTCTGGATTTGCATCTTTACTCATGGAAAGACTGTCAGTTGATTATGGCAAAAAGTCCAAATTGGAGTTTGCTATTTACCCAGCTCCACAGGTATCTACTGCTGTAGTAGAGCCTTATAATTCTATCCTTACTACACACACAACATTGGAGCATTCTGACTGTGCCTTCATGGTAGATAATGAAGCTATTTATGATATATGTCGACGCAATCTTGACATTGAACGTCCCACTTACACCAACCTAAATCGTCTCATTGGCCAAATTGTTTCATCTATCACGGCTTCACTCCGTTTTGATGGTGCTCTGAATGTAGATCTGACAGAATTTCAGACAAATCTTGTCCCATACCCACGAATCCATTTTCCTTTGGCAACATACGCACCTGTCATCTCAGCTGAAAAGGCATACCATGAGCAGTTGTCTGTCGCTGAAATTACTAATGCATGTTTTGAGCCAGCCAACCAGATGGTAAAGTGTGACCCTCGCCATGGCAAATATATGGCCTGCTGCATGTTATACAGAGGTGATGTTGTCCCAAAAGATGTCAATGCAGCTATTGCAACTATCAAGACAAAGCGTACCATTCAGTTTGTGGATTGGTGTCCAACTGGATTCAAGGTATTTTAAAGCATTTTAAGTGAATTTACAGAACCTTTCAGCCATTTATAGATGGTTTTCATGGTGCACAAGCTGTCCATAAGTTCATTTTTAATCTGTTGTAAATTAACAACTAATAGGTAGTTGTTTTCACATTTGCCATTTTAACAGTGCATTCGTAATTTTGAAAGTGAAATTAGTCAAATTAGTTCATAGAAAATGCTGCACTAATCAAATACGGTTTTAAAAGTTTCTTGAAGATGCAGGCCTCAGTCTAAAATGACAGGGTACATGTGTTCATTTATGAGGCCCCTTTCATTCTTTCAGAGCGATCTTTGTCACATAGTTGTATTGAATTCCAAAGATTTCCAGATACTTTTTAGAGGCAGGCACATGTGCCGTGCTTCGTAATCCAAATGGGAGAGTATGCAGTATTCAGTGCAAGTGCATGATATGCTTCGTAATCCAAATGGGAGAGTATGCAGTATTCAGTGCAAGTGTATGATATGCAAGTGCATTTTAGATATCCCAGCAATATTAAATTCATGTAAATTACATTTCTTGTTTGTCACTAAGAGGCACAAGATATCCAGCAGTTTGGAAAGTACATGGTCGTACCACTTTTTTACTAATTTGTGGCAGTTAGCATTTCCTATCATCATTAAGCTCTCAAAGTAGAATATTAAAGGGTGAGATTTTTCCTTTAAAAATCTTCTAGCTAAGGACTATTATTATTGTTTCTATTTTTTATTTTCCCTTTTACCCAGAGTACTCAGAGCACTATACAGTGGTACTTTGGGTTACAGACGCTTCAGGTTACAGACTCCACTAACCCAGAAATAGTACCGCGGGTTAAGAACTTTGCTTCAGGATGAGAACCAAAATCGCGTGGCAGCAGCAGTGGGAGGCCCCATTAGCTAAAATGGTACTTCAGGTTAAGAATAGAACGAATTAAGTTCTTAACCCGAGGTACCACTGTATATAGTGGCATTGCATTTTATTCTCACAGCCTTATAAAGTAGTGTAGGCAGAGAGATTGTAGCTACCCTGAAAATAAGCTTCATAGCATAGTTTGGGATTTGAGTACAAGTCTCCTTGATTAAAGAACAACTGTTTGCTACGCCACATCAACTAACCTATTAAAAGTAAAATAAAAAAGTATGTAACAGAAATCACCCCTTAACCAGATAGCTCATATAGAAATGGGCTGCAGATTTTTACTCTGCGGAACAAAGACATTTGGGCAAGGAAGGAGGTCCAGTTTTCTCCATTCCCTCAAATAGGTGACCAGATGGAACAGCGCTTGTCATTGCTTTTACTGATTTTCAGAATTGGAATAATGTAGGTTTTAAGAAGTAGGGTTTGCCTATCGTTTTTAAAGTATTTGTTTAGCATTTGGGGGGGGACATAACTAGATAGAGAGACTTTTAAATAGTTTGCCCTTTCCTGGTAGATTTTGTGATCTTTGTGTATGCCAAAGAATGTGATCCTAAGATATTAATAAGTTAACCATATATTTAACAGTATTATTACTATTATTATTTGAATTTATATACTGCCTTATACCCAGAGGGCTTTCTTGGCTGAAATATAACTTAATGATGACTGCATTCTGAATGTTAATCCTGTGTAGTTTTATCGTTTTATTGATACACACAACCCCCGGGTCAAAAGTACAGTCTGCTCACAGTGGGATCCTCATGATTGCCCACAAACCCATTCGTCCATCCCTCCCTATGGTGTAGAAGCAGAACCTCAGGACATAGTGGAGAATAGATACATACACATTTTTTATATTCTTACCTACCTGATTGTCTTGTTCAAGTTGCTTAATATTCAGTTCACCTCTAATTTTCTTTCTGTGATGTCCTTGCCTGCTGTAATGGAATTAAGGAAAAAGCAAAACTCATAAGCCCTGCAATGATTCCCTTGAATGTGGGTGGTGGAGCATTGTGCTATAGGGAAACATAATTAAACTTTCATTTTTCTTCTAGGTGGGCATTAACTACCAGCCTCCTACTGTTGTGCCAGGAGGGGATCTGGCCAAGGTGCAACGTGCTGTGTGTATGTTAAGTAATACAACTGCCATTGCAGAAGCTTGGGCTCGTCTTGACCATAAATTTGACCTGATGTATGCTAAGCGAGCCTTTGTGCATTGGTATGTTGGAGAAGGTATGGAGGAAGGAGAATTTTCTGAAGCTCGTGAAGATCTAGCTGCCCTTGAGAAAGATTATGAAGAAGTGGGTGTTGATTCTGTGGAAGCTGAAGCTGAAGAAGGGGAAGAGTATTAGAAAAAAGTAATGTCAGATGATTATTTGAAAATATTTTCATACTTCAGTTCACTTGTTCTGTTTCAAATAAACATTTAAGCGTTCTAGCAGTTTCGTTTAATCATTTAAAATAGCTTTAAAATCTTTCTTAGAATAGTTATAAATATATTCTGAGAAAAGTATAAAATAAAGTTTCTGTCAGAAATGCTATATACTGCCTCCTAGATTTGAAGATCTATTCTCCCTTCCCCCTTGCATTCCTTTTGCAACGATCTTGAAAACCTGAAAAATGAAAAATTTATATTGAAAAGAATCATACTAATACGTTACAGGATCCTAAATCTTAGCAGACATGTCTTTATAATGAAAATCACATGGGGATATCATTGTGCACATTGAGCTTTGTGTTAAATAAAGAAACATGAATGAATGAATGTATGTATATCTTCCGTTATTTCTTTTTTTTAAAGTTTCTGTTTCCTATCCTATGGTTTAATAGAACCTGATAATGGTGTCATGTTCCTCCTTATACAGGACATTTCCAGAACCAACTGGAAATAGTACCTCGTGAAAGTATCCTTAAAGCTTAGGTAGAAAAACTATGTAATCTGTCCATGTAAATTTTAAAAAGACAAAATGCAAGCAATACATTGAGAAAGGGAATATAAACCCATCTTTTCAGGCAGTCGAGTCCTTTACAAAGGTTTGGAGTCGTACCAAAGAATAGTATTTGTGACTTAAGAAACTGGATCATAGCATGAAGTAGCTTCCAGTTCATGTGCAATGCCATTCTGTATTAGAAGCAAAATTCACTGTGTTTTACTCTGAGGTGCTGCTGTGGGTAAAAACCACAGTGCCTAGGGCTTGCCGATCACATGGTCGGCGTGGTTCGAATCCCCGTGGTGGGGTGAGCTCTCGTCTTTCGGTCCCAGCTCCTGCCCACCTAGCAGTTCGAAAGCACCCCTAAGTGCAAGTAGATAAATAGGTACCACTTTCTAGCGGGAAGGTAAATGGTGTTTCCGTGTGCTGCGCTGGTGCTGGCTCGCCAGAGCAGCTTCGTCACGCTGGCCACGTGACCCAGAAGTGTCTCCGGACAGCGCTGGCCCCCGGCCTCTTAAGTGAGATGGGCGCACAACCCTAGAGTTGGACACGACTGGCCCGTATGGGCAGGGGTACCTTTACCTTTAAGTACATACTACAATCTTAAGCAGCAATAGCATATAGGCACTCAAGTCATTAAACATGGTTGCGTATTAAAGCTGATTCTAGATCTCGTGTCCCTGCTATGCAAAACCTGCAACCGAAACATTTTGACTGGTTGCAGGGGTAATTGTGATAAGTAACAATGGCAGCCTGTGTGTTTGTCTTTATTGTTGGGAATCCAAAGACTTTTATTAAGATTCATTATAATAGAAAATGCTGTTAAATTTGAAGAATGGGTGCTATTTTATATTTGCACATTCATTCAAAATTGCAATGCTCTCAATGTTAAGTTTACAATTAAGCTTGGGTTGCATTTTTTACAACATTTGAATACTTTTCTAGCCTCCAGTTAGTATGAATAGAGCTTGCTTGTATTTATCCCTTGTCCTGTAAAAATGAGCTTTAACATTTGCAATTATTTGAACAATGGGTAGGAATGAATGAGCCTGCGGCCACGGAATACTTAACGGCCTTGAACCATAAAACAGATTTAGGGTTGGATGCAATGCCGTATGAGATGTGGGTAAATGATACGGGATGGCCAAAGGTTTATGGAATGCATATGCCAGCACCTTATTTCTGTATGCATTAGCTATTATTGCTGAGATAGTATCAGGGTTGACCTGTGAGTGGGTAATTTTCTGTTGGATTGAGAAATAGCCTCTCCCATTCTCAGGGCTAGGAAGGTCTCAGCAGCCATCTGGGGTCTTGAAGACATTGAAGGAGGGCCCTTCTATTTCAGCAGCTGAATTCTAAAGATTTTGATCACTTGGGCCCTGGAATGACCCTGGGGTGGCAGGTACTAACCATCAATGGAGTTGTTAAGGTCATACATCTTATTTTGCAGACAAACTTCCAGATTTGGGGCTATTCAGCCCACATAAGCTTAATTGGATAACAGTGACTTGATTCCTTGTATCAATAAGAGTGCAGCATCAGAACAACTGCAAGAGCTTAAGGTTTCTATGAGTACTATGTGGCAAAGGTATTGTGAAGAGCCCAGTTTTAGTTTTCAAAGGTGTTGTCAAATGGGAGTGGTCTAATTTCAAAGTATTAACTTGCCTCCTTTTAGCCATAAAGCAAATAAATTGGAAATGTGGAGTGGAGGAAAAATGCTAATAAAAAGGATTGTTCCAAAAGAGACAGCAGTTGAAAAGTTAAAATCAGTATGTTAGAAGAGGAAAATGAATAAAGTAGAAGAAATGATAGTCAACCAGCATAATGGGAATTGATTTCAGCATAATTATTGGAAAGGCCAATTGAACTTAATTGTTAAGGAAGTAGTAGGTCTACAAAAGAGAGATAGAAGCAATTCCAACACTAAAGCCAAGTTAACCTGTGCATGACCATTGTTTTCTCATTTCTTGATCATTCTGATTATGAATGAGCTGCCTCTGCAAATGAAAATTCTATCCCATATTTGCTCTGTGAAAGCTCATTTTAATCAAATGATGAAAGTGGTTTTCTGAGGTTACCTGCAGCTAAGCATTGTTGAAGTATGGCTAATAAAGCAATTAAAAACCAGGAGATGACTGAGTATGTAGAACAGCTATCGAGAATATCTTGAAAGTATCCTCATGAACACAGCTGAGAGAAATTTAGTATCTAATGAGTTTTAATTAAAGGCTATAAACTATTCAGAAGGCAGTGTCCCTAGTATTTAGTAGAAGCAACTACTTTGTTGAGCAGAAAATCCTGCTCACTAGTAACTAACAGCATTTTCACAAACCATATATGTACAAGTTGACACTATACATCTTGATGGGTCTAGTAAAGTTAAATGTACTTCATTTTGAGTTTGGATTTTCATAGGTGATCAGGAAGAAATAATATCACTGGTGCTGTTTTTGCTATAGGCATATGCACAGCCTGTTTGTCCATCAATTCATATTTTAAAATGTATTAAGTGACATACATTAAGATGTTAAATTCTTACTATTTTCAATTCTGACATTGCCTTATGATGAATATTCAATCCACATATGTACTGGATGATTCTGTCATAGTCTGCCCTCTTGTACTATACAGCGTGGGGAAAACAGCAGATGACTCATAACGTGCAAGTTTCCTGGAACTGAAGGTCATGTTTTATAAATGACTTTAATGATTGCTCAAAGTAAATTAGAAACTTTCTTACTCAGAAGTAAAACTCACAACTATATTTTGATTTCATCTTCAACGAAACTTGTAGAATGAGCAGACTAATCTCATTCGCACCAAATACACTGACATCTCATTCTGTAAATGTGGCAGTAAGCTGGGGAAGGTTATAAAAACATGGTCGTGCATATCATTCACTTTTTCTTAAAATCAAATGTAGCCCTTCTTTGGGAGCTCTAAAATAGTTATCCCAGTTGTGGGCTGGTTTTTAAAAGAAGTATACAAACAATGCACTACAGATCTAGCCCTATTCCATAGGGTGCCAAGAATCATTTTTGAACCATGTCCAGTAGTGACCTGCAAGTGTAAAAGAGTAGCACTCTATACTGCATGCTTTCTTCTTTTCCAGCAGTTCATTAGCTAATTATTTACAACAATAGGTTAAGTGGCGATGCCGCTGTTTCAGTTCAGTGCAATATAAAAATCAATGTCAAAGCCTGGGTTATGCTACAGTATATGCTACAGTACGGTGTCTCTCGAGTGGTTTCAAATAAACATAATCCTATTCCCTAATCATGAAGCTTGTCACGCAGGTTGCTAAATAAAGCCAGTTATGACTTATAAATACCATTTCCTCTGCTACAGGTTTGCCACATAGTAAAAAGTGGAGCGTCGTATGCAAATACCTTTAAAAACTACGTCAGAAGGCTGAGAAGTTCAAATAATGAGAGTTGAGAACGTTGGCTGGAGTAGACAGAATAGAGCTGCAGCTTTTCGCAAATGATGGCCCCAGCTAATTAAGTAGTGTGCAGGCACGTGTTTGTTTTAAGAACATCAATAAGAGGAAGCTAGTATTTGCATTTGGGATCTGGTGTTTATTCTGCTCCAGGAAAGGCTTTGTAAAGAAGGACCTACTGTTGATTCACTGAGTAACATCCAGTGTTCTGGCTGGTTTTATGGAGAGTGAGTTTGGGGGTAAGTTCTATGAGCTTTAAGTACTGATCGCATCTAGGATTTTAAATTTGCAATGCTTTATCTCCAGTTTGGCTAATAATCTGTCTAGATCCAGCAAGCCATCTCATGTAGTCCTCAGTACTGGATATGGCAGACCCTGGAAAATACTTGTACAACTAAGGGACGCGGGTGGTGCTGTGGTCTAAACCACTGAGCCTCTTGGGCTTGCCGATTGGAAGGTCGGCGGTTCAAATCTGTACGACAGGGTGAGCTCCTGTTGCTCTGTCCATGCTTCTGCCAACTTAGCAGTTCAGAAGCATGCCAGTGCAAGCAAATAAATAGGTACCACTGTGGCGGGAAGTTAAACAGCATTTCCGTGCACTCTGGCACTCGTCACGGTGTCCCGTTGCTCCAGAAGCGGTTCAGTCATGCTGGCCACATGACCCAGAAAGCTGTCTGTGGACAAACGCTGGCTCCCTCAGCCTGAAGCAAGATGAGCAGCGCACCCCATAGTCACCTTTGACTGGACTTAGCCGCCCAGGGGTCCTTTAACTATCATACTCGTGCAACTCATCTGTGTGTTTGTGTGCATGTGCATAGCATAGCATACTTGAAGGAGCATTTATTCCTTGGCCTGAGTACAAAATGTGCTTTGTGTGTGTATCGGAAGCTGCATGTAGAGCCGTAATCAGACGGCTGACACTATCAGCTTTGAGAGTGATGCCCATCTGTTTGTAAGGTGGGGAGTGAGGCAGTGCACACACCATTTAAAGCACATAGCTTCCCTCAAAGGATCTGGGGAACTGTAGTTTGTTTAAGCCTGATGGGAGCTGTAGCTCTGTGAGGGTTAAATACTGTTCTCAGGATTCTTAGTGGGAAGTCATGTGTTTTAAATGTATGGTGTGTGAGCAGCCTGAACCTAGCCATCCCATTCCACCATCCTGAATACTGACTGACTTGAGCTGGTGGAACTAACAAAGATGATCTCAGTTGTAGTAGGCATTGGCATTTAGACCATGGTTACTGGTGGTCGCCTGTGCCTAGTTAAAAAGGTAAAGGTAAAGGGACCCCTGACCATTAGGTCCAGTCGTGGACAACTCTGGGGTTGCGGTGCTCATCTCGCTTTATTGGCCGAGGGAGCTGGCATACAGCTTCTGGGTCATGTGGCCAGCATGACTAAGCTGCTTCTGGCAAACCAGAGCAGCGCACAGAGACACCATTTACCTTCCCACCAGAGCGGTACCTATTTATCTACTTGCACTTTTGACGTGCTTTCGAACCGCTAGGTTGACGGGAGCAGGAACCGAGCAACGGGAGCTCACCCCGTCGTGCGGATTCGAACCGCTGTCCTTCTGATCAGCAAGCCCTAGGCTCTGTGGTTTAACCCACAGCGCCACCCACATCCCTTTCCTGTGCCTAAGTTACTCCTGCATAAATCCTCTTCAAGGAAATGACACCCGCCCATTACCAGAAAGAGCAGTGTTTTGCACTTTCCTCTTTATGTCTTGACTGAAAAATGTTTTCCTGTCTTGTTTTGGGGTGCATTATGGAATCACAGAACTGTAGAATTGGAAGGATCCACAAGAATAATCTAGTCCAACCCCCTGCAATGCAGGAATCTTTTGCCCAACGTGGGAATGAAACCCACGAACCTGAGATTAAGAGTCTCATGCTCGACCAAGTGAGCCATGTTACCTGGTTGTTATGTAATCTCGTCTCGGCAGCAAATAATACATTCAATTTATACCTTTTTCTGTTGTATAGCTTTTAGGACTTCATAGCGTGTTCACTTAATACCATAATTTTATTTACTTTTATTACATAAGACGGTTGAATGGCGCCTTGTACGCCTCCTTCCAGTATCTCTGCAGCCAAGCTGGCGCCAAATGTGTGGCTCTGCTTCCCTTTGGACCACATCAGCAAGGCTGAGACGGAGGTCTTGTCATCCGGGCAGCCCTGGACCTCCATACACCCTGCCAGGATTGCGCCCTGAGGAGGTCACTTTGGTGCTGCTAATGCAGCAGTTTGACTTCACCCCTGGAGGTGCACTCAGTTGTCTCTTGAGACAGACAGATGCAAATGACACTTTACTTTTGCGCTTAATATTAAGCATGTTGTAGAAAGTATAAAAACATAAAAGTCTATTCAAACAACCTGTATAAGAACATGAAGAGAGCCCTGCTGGATTAGACTAAGGGTCCATCAGATTCAGCAGCCTGTTCCCAACAGCTGGCAATCAGACCCATATGAACTCTGATTCATCACTACTAGTAATCAATGCCTGCCCTGTCCTCCATAAATTTGTATCATGCCTGTTTATATCCATCTAAGTTAGTTGCTGGCACCGTGTTTCGTGGTAACAAGTCCAAAATAGACCAATTTTATAAGAATTAGATAGGAATAATTATTTTATGTAATTTAACGCACATTCCACTTTCCCCTGCCTCCAAGCAGCAAATGTAAAAGCAACAGATTTTCAAACCAAGAACAACAGCAGAAAGCAAAAAATGCGAAGAGCAACGCCAATAATTAATACACTGGCACCCTTAGGGAGCAACGGCAGGCTATAAATTTATTTAATTATTTAATTAAAGAAGCAAACAGCAACAGAATCAACTGAATCATTTCAGTTGCCAGAAGAACACCATTGGAGGCAAGAGTTTTCCATAGATTTGGGGGGGGGGGCACAACAACAACAAAAACCCTGTTATATCTGTCACAAATCTTGCCTCAGAAGGCGATAGACACACAAGAAGGATGCAATACCAAATCTTAAAGGATGAGCAGATTTACATATGAGGAGACAGTCCTTCAAGTAGTTTTGCATTGAACTGTATAGGGTTTTATAGGTACTTATTATGTAAGTCAGCCTTTGCCAGCAGAATCATTGGCTCAGGCTTACCAGAGTTGGAATTCACCTGGGGGGGCCCAGTTTGGTGACGGAAGTCAAATATTAATGGAATATTATTGGAATATTAATGGCCTTTCTCCATCGTGGAAGTCAAGGCAGCTTACAGGGGATTCTCAATGAGTCTCACAACAAGGCACTAGTTAAAGAGTCTGCCATGGCTTCTTTTGAAGAAAACAACAATACTTAGCTAAAGCTAAGGTGGTTTTGAAACGCAGCTCAAGGTCACATCCTTGTTCAGCAGCAAATTAAAAAATAAATAAATAAATCACCAAGCACCGTATTCCACAGCACACTTCAAGGTCACATTTCAGCTCCTAAAACATAACAAAAATAAAATAAAATTCTAGCAGCCAGGTTCCAAGGGAACATAACACATGCAGAGCATCCTCGTACATCAATGAGCTTAAAATGTGAAATGGCAAATGCTGAGAATACTGACAAAAATGCCACAACCTTCCCGGCACCTATAGCTGAGAGTGGAATAGTTTGCTTCTTTTTTCATGAATCAGATGCTCATGAGCTAAGATGACGTCGGGGAACATAAGCACTAACCCCTCCCCCACAGAAACAGAAATGTTTTACATGGTTATATTGCAAAAAAAAAATAAGAGAAGAATAGCCGAGTTCTTGCCTGTTTTGGTTATAGATCTCATAGATCTCATTTCTTTCCTGTTTTGGTTATAGATCTCAAACTTACAGCTGGTAGTTTCAATGAGACGTCAGGCAGAGAGGAAGTCATCTCTGTGTTGCTTTTGCTGTTGTTGCGTCTTCCTTTTTTTGCAGGTGTCTTCTTCCATCTTGTTTTTCTTCCCTTTCTATTCATTTGCTGCCAGTCGCCTTCTTCGACTTCTGTCTTCCTCTCCACTGCCTACTTCTCTCAGTTGTTTGTCTTCATCTGGTTGCAGTTCCCGTTGAGTTAATTATTATTATTTTATTTTAGCTTCCAGTTGTATGGAGGAGGCAGCTTTAGCTACTTCTTCATAATTTATTCGGAGTTTGAATGGTACCTTCTGCCTGCTTCACTGAGTGCTGTGGCATAAAATTTACGTTCACATCCGCATCACAGCAGCATTTCAATGGGAGAATGAAGAACATATACTAATTGACCCAGGTTGATTAGAGAAGTCCTTAACTATGATATGATTTAGTTGATTTTGCAGTAGGACCAATATGAATGCTAAGACTCAAAGCGTTACTGCGGTGCTATCAAACACATTGGTGTCCTATTGCAGGGCCACACCCAGCCTACATGAGTGGAAGTGACAAAGGTGGGATTTGACCCTGCTAATGGCTCAGACAAACCAGGTTGGTCTCCTCCACTACTCCTAAGTGTTCAATCCTTACAGCAACTCTAATATTGTAGGTGAGTATTGTTACCTCCGGGGACGCGGGTGGCGCTGTGGGTTAAACCACAGAGCCTAGGACTTGCCAATCAGATGGTTGGCAGTTCAAATCCTCGTGACAGGGTGAGCTCCCATTGCTCGGTCCCTGCTCCTGCCAACCTAGCAGTTCGAAAGCACCTCAAGTGCAAGTAGATAAATAGGTACCGCTCTGGCGGGAAGGTAAACGGCGTTTCCGTGCGCTGCTCTGGTTCGCCAGAAGCAGCTTAGTCATGCTGGCCACAGGACCCGGAAGCTGTACGCCGGCTCCCTCGGCCAATAAAGCGAGATGAGCGCCGCAACCCCAGAGTCGGTCACGACTGGACCTAATGGTCAGGGGTCCCTTTACCTTTACCTTATTGTTACCTCATGGGAGATTGAAAGAAAATGGATTCCCTGATGGAATGAGCTCATGGTTCAGATGGGTTTTGAATGGGGGTGGGTGGGGGGCACTGACCAATTGACTCGTTCTTTAAACTATCATCCAGTAGCCGACGCCTCAATAGCCTCATTGTCTCTTTTTTGAAGGAAACTGAACTGATGGAAACAAGCAGCCTTCAAGCCAACTGTTCTAGTCAAGGGAACACAAGCCTCCCCATTCCACCTCATGTGGAACGCTTCCAACTTGCTGTATACATTCCCACATTCATCCTGGGATTGCTGTTCAACGGAATGGCAATGTGGTTTGCCTGCCGCAAGATCAGGCAATGGACAGAACCCATTATCTACATGGCATCACTGATGGTTTTTGATACCTTGATGCTCTTTGCTCTTCCCTTTAAGATAATTTCCTATCACAAAAGCGAGTGGGATCTCGGGGGTGCCTTTTGCTCCTTCCTGGAAAGCTTGTATTTTGTGAACATGTATGGAAGCATCTTAACCTCCACATGCATATGTGTAGATAGATACATTGCTATATTGCACCCATTTGCCGCCATGACCCTAAGATCTCCCAAGAAAGCAGCCACAACTTGTCTTGTCATCTCAGCTGGGGTGTGGGCAGGAACAGCATATACGTATCAACTTCACCAACATGGAGGCCCCTGCTTCTATGGCTTTTCCGGAAGTATTTGGAAAAACACCATCTTGTTTATCACCCTGGAAACAGCTTTTCTTGTTTGCATGACAGCTATGATCTTCTGTACGGTCCGGATCATTGTATGCCTGCGAAGGAACCAAACGCCTGGTGAGCCCCTCACAAACAGGAGCAAATCCATCAATATTATCACAGCAAACCTGACTACGTTTCTTGTCTGCTTCACCCCTTTGCATGTGGCCCTGGTGTTATATTATCTTGTGAAGAACCAAATACTGGATGATTGCCGGCAGATTATTCGCTCATTTGTTCAGATCAGCCTGTGCTGGGCTAATCTCAACTGCTTCCTGGATGGTATCTACTACTATTTCATCTTAAAGGAGTTTATGAAATTTGCCTCAACAGAAAAGAATACACAAGCAAGTACCATTGACTAAAGTATTTGGTGAGCAGCCATTTTGGATGTGCAGTTGTGAAGCGGAAATTTCTCCCCTTGGAACAATTTTGCTGAAGTGTGCTTAAATTCATGTCATATGATGTTAATTATAAGCTACCTTGAGAAAACCGTGTTTTGAAAAGTGGCATTTCAGTTCCTAAATAAATAAAACAAACTGTGTGAGAGGGACATCCAGACTTGTGTGTGACAATTAAATCACATTATGTTCAGAATTTCATGGAAATCAAACCAGGGCCCACAATGAGGACTGTGGTAAGGTAGCAGTTGTCCCCAAACCCATACAGCATTTGAATTTACAGGTAACTGATTTCTCTATTATTGTACTGGTTTTTGTCATTTAATATTGATATAAATCCATTGGCTGTAATGATGTTACTCCCGTGTTTTTACCAGTAAGCACAGCCAATTCAGGCAGTTTTCTGCATTTCAGAAAGCTTTCTCTTACGTTGCAAAATTGTAATGCTTTGGACAGGAAGGTGCATGGTGGGCTTTACGTTTGCAGAACATTTACTTTACTTGGAAATATGATTCAGCAGCTTCCATTCTCTTTTGGTTTACGACTTTGGTTTCATAATTACAAGACGGAAAGACTGATGTTAGAGAAGGCCTCTCAGGGAACTCCAAAGTGTGCTCACTGCTTTGTGACATTTTAGTTAGTTGTAATAAAGGTATTGCCCTACTGCTGCTTTATGAGCAGTAGGAACTGTACATCCAGATGGCCATGACATTCAGTGCTGTCTAACTAGGGGGTTCTCAGCTGATGGAATTGCATGAAATTAAGCACTTGTGTTGCAATGCATTCATTCATTGCAACTACCACTTTCCCCCCTCTAAGTTCAAAGCTCCAAAACACCCCCTTTCAGACCATCTCCCTCCATGGTTGGAAGGCAATGAAAATAGTGGTGGCATGGGAGCTGGTGCACTCATCCTGTCTCCTCCATGTGCTTAATTAATCCTGTTTGCAAGGCCTGAAGACACGTATAATCAGGGCTCTATTTCAGCCGCAACTCACCAGAACTCAGTTCTGGCACATCTCAAGTGGCTACCATTGTCACTGTAAGAGAAGTTCTGGCACCTCTTTTTCTAGGAAAGTAGCACTGGGAGGATCCTTTAGGAATACATACACCAAAATAAGAGACAACTGCAACCAGAAGTAAAATATTTTATTATCTCATTCATTTCTTCTAAAAGGTAAGATTTCTTTCAGACAAAATATATAAAGCATTTAATGGTCTTTCTTTTGTTCCACCCACCCTCCCCCCATCTCGTCACCTGATAACTAATGTTCTGTTCTTTGAATCATCTTTAGCTCCAGCAAAGAACTAAGGCCTTGTCCATGTGTTTCAGGTTTTGCACAAAGTTACCAAGGTTAAAGACTGGCTTAAAACATGCACAACCAAACACAAAAAGGTTGGCTTTCCAACTTGAGTAGCGCAGAAGAAAATGCAAGCCTGATTTTTATTACTGTGCCACAATGCTCACTAAAGAAACTGTTATGATGCTCCTTTCCCTTCAGGATCTGTACCATTCAGATGAAATTGCAATGAAAATCAATAGGAATTTGAACATTACTCCTAACCAAGCAGAGTGCATACCTCAAAAGGAGCTGAAAATTCTGTTTGCATGGGCAGGTAAAAGTTAAAATAAAATCCAAGGATGGTTATAAGTAATACGCCTCTATGTTGTGACTGCTTTAATTGGAATCACACTGATTCCACCTCCACATGGCAAAATGTGTGCATTGTTTTGAGTTTTTCTCTATTTTGCAGCAGCCAGACATTAGGCATTTTGTTATTATTAACACTGGCTAAACCACTCAATTTGCCCTACAGAGAAGGTGTCATCATGCCCTATATTTGGCTGGGCAGGTTTCTGACAGCACAGTGGCAGATCACTCCAGGCCACTACTTCATCGCAGGGAGCAAATGCCATAGGGACACTTGAAGCACATATTGTACTGCAATTTGTGCATGCATAGCTACCCTAAACCTTGTTCAGAAGCACCAAGAGTTCAATTCGAGATGCAGGCACATTCCTGAAATATAGCTATGTTGACAACTCAGACCTTCTGTAACCTGGGAGCTGTTCAATGAGACCCCCAGTTCTCTCCCACTACATGCTATCGGAGACAACCTTGCCACAGATCTTCTGACAAATATCAGATCTTCTCTTCCTGTGTCCACCTGCTCCATCTCCCAGCTCCACACAAGCATCCTATGCCCTATACAACACCTGGACCAATGTTCTCCCAGGGACTGATCCATTAATGCCCTCAATGGTCAAGACACATGATGAAGATGCTTCAGATTGTGCGATTTGCATTTCCAGTATATTAAACGCAACCACAACTTTTAGTTCTGTTATCTTCCGGGAGATTTTTACTGTGTAGGAAGTGTTTAGCAAAGTTCTGCTAAACAAATGTTGGTCTCTTCTGTGCATCCCTCTCCTTCCTCATATTCCCTGAACTCTACTTGTCTAGGGGTGTTCTCAACCACATTTTTCCATCTGCCACAAAAAAGAAAACTGTGTAACTGCAGTCCAACTGCATTTGATTTTTCTTGTTTAACCAATCTTTTACAAGAGCAGACGTCTAGGAACCTGGATCATAATCTACTGTTTCAACGTCTGATGTTTAGAAACCTAATGGGTAGTATATAGTGTGCAAGGAAATGGGGAGCCAATCTTTCCTCCAGTGTGCAATGCTACTAATCCCTTTCTTTTTATTATTATTGTGGAGGGTGAATCACAGCCCTACTACCTATTTGCATGGAGGTCCTCATCATTATTTCAACCAATCCATTCCTACAAAGCAAGAACTCAATCTGACTGTTGCATCTACAAAACTTTCATTATAAACATCTGGCAAAAATGAATTGCTAAGTGATATTCTGAAACATTTTTTTAAGACCCCAAAGATAAGTCAATCAAGATAAACATTTGGTCCAAGTTCAGTTGTCATCTCTCCAATGGTAAAAAGACTAGTGGGCCCTGTTTCACTTGGAGATGGTGAGACAATCTGGACACTGGGAGAGCCAGCTGTATTGACCTCTTCACCAGCAACATCTCCCAGAATGGTTTATTCTTGCTGGTCTACAAACTCAGGATTTTAAGAGTTTGCTTTTCCTTCTCCTGAAGATTCAGGAGAACACAACCAATCTTGCATGCAGATCAGTGGTACACGCATCCCTTGCATTGTGGGATTGTGCCTCTTACAGAGAAATGAGGAAAAAATGGCAGGCAAGCTTGCACAGAAAGGCAACGAATGCTGCTATGTAAAGCCTAGAACAGAGCTTTCCAAACTGTGTTGACACGTCAGTGTGCTGACTGCAGGCAAATGTTCCCTGCGCTGCTCCTCAAGGCTGAAAAGAAGTTAGTTTCGCCTCTGGTTTGCTAGTAAAACTGAACTGCTGTGTTGCGAAATGATGCATGTCTAAAAAGTGTGTCACCAATGTGAAAAGTTTGGAAAGCTCTGACCTAGAATGACAAGTCCATGAATTTCGATGTTGAGCTGCAAGGATACTGATACAGCTTCCTTGCCCTTTTAGGGAATTAATTTCACTGCGGATTTTCTGTTAATTGATTCATACAAATGGTTCTTTGTGCTGAGAAGGAAGTGGCACTCTAGTGAAAAAGGCCGACTCTTCTTTTTTATTATTACGTTTATAATCCAACTTCCAAGGAGCTCCTAACCAACAAATCAACCCCATTCATCCTCACAACAGTATTGTGAAGTTGGTAATGCTGAGAGTGAGTGGTTGGTTCACCGTCACTCAGATAACTTTGTGGTTGGGTACAGATTTGAAGTAGGGCCTCCCAATTCTCAAGCTTCTCATGCTCTTTCAGAAGAGACTGTTGTGCTAGCTTTCTCAAGAGAAACCTAATACTCACATTTTGGGGTCGCTGTCTAAATTTAAGCCCAGTGATGTGTGAATGTTGAATGTAAATGCAGAACAAAGACACTCAAGGCCCAGTGTTGCCCACATGTGACCTGAGAAGTTAGTAATGCGCAAGCAATGGGAGCAAGAAGTAAATTAAGACACATTCTCTCAAGGACAGAGCAAGAACGCCTGCGCGGATGAGTAGAGGAAAAGCCCAAGAGGGTTACATTGGGAGTGCAGCTCTCACAACTTCTGGCAAATGGCTGTGTCAACCACAAAAGTGTTTTCAAAATGGCGGATGTGATGACATGTCTCAGCAGCACGTCGGTGGATATCTGGAAGAGAGTAGAAAGAAATGTCAGATTAAGGCATGGTGTGGCGAGGAAAGAAGATGAGTGTTGAAATAGAACCGGTTCAAGAATCAAGTTTGTTGAAGCAAGAGCACAAAAATAACCCCATAACCATTTTTTTTAAAATTAGCCTCCATCAAGGCATTTATTCTATTAAAGAAATAAACTTCTTTTTAAAGCACATAGCTTCAGTAATAAAGACTATCATAATGATACCCTTTACAAAAGCACACAGTTACTCCTACTGTAAATCAGCTAGATGAATTAACAGCCTTCCAAGGGGTTTTACGCATATTGTGTTGAGTTTAATGTTTTTACTGATTTTATTGTTCTAATTTATCATTGGCGTATATTTTACTGTTTCCGACATTTGCTGTAAACCAATCAGTGGCCATGGCTGATGGGCAGTTAATAAATGTCTAAATAAAATAGTTATCCTCTGTGGAATTGCAAAGATAAATGCTGTTCTGTCTTCAAAGCCCAGCTGAGCAGTGTAACTCCAGAAGCAACAGCAACAGCAAAAACTTACGTCTTCTCGCAGCCCTGCGCTTCAGCCTGTATATCTCTTTGTCCCTGCACAGGGCATAAATGTAGAAGCCAAGCTGGTCCACATCAGTGACATGTTCCGTCACTATCATCTCCTCCTGGATCATGTAGGTTTGTGGCAGGTATGCCCCTTTCTGAAACCACAGAATTAAATTCACAAAATCTTAACTATTACTGAGATTATTTGATGAGGATCAAATTTCAGGGGGAAACTATGCCTGACAGCCATGATCTTTGCTCTTTAGAAATGATTTTATCAGGGCTTCAATATTTTGATCCAAGCAACATTCATTCATCTTCATCAGCAAAGGATTTAATTGGCATTTTGAAAACCAGCTGGGAGCAGCAGCACACTTCTGACAGGAACATCATTATTTCGTAAGCTTTCTGAAGACAATCAATGCAAACAGGTATCAGGTGGAATTTTCTCATGGCTTAATTGGTTTTTATAAATCAAAAGGCCAAAAATGAACACATAAACCCTCTAGGGGGCCTCCACCTTTGTCCCCTGTCCTCAACCAGAGCCAGGGCCTTTTCAACACTGGCTCCAGAGCCTGGTGGAACACTCTGCCTCATGAGACCAGGGCCCTGCAGGATCTGATTTCTTTCCGCAGGGCCTGTAAGACAGAGTTGTTCCCCCTGGCCTTTGGCTTGGAATCAGTTTGATTCCCTCCCCCTCTTTCTTTTTTCCTTTCTCTTCCTGTGATGAGGCTGTATTTTAATGTTTTAATGTTGTATTTTAATCTTGTTTTTTAAGTTGTATTTCAATCAACTTGTTTTTATTATTGGTTGTTAGCCGCCCTGAGCCCGGTCTTGGCTGGGGAGGGTGGGGTATAAATAAAAATTATTAGTATTTATTATTATAATAAACTTACATGGTGCCCTCAGTCTACGTTTAATTTGGAGGGCCACTATGGCAGGGACCTTTCCCCCCCCCCTTATGTTACTCAATGCAGTGCAACATACAATGATAATGAAATACTAATATGACTAAGAGTGGGTGGCATCTGACTAATAGACTCCATCAGCACAAGGGTTTCCACTTGCACAGCAGAACTTTCCCTCTTCTCGCCCCGTACCCCATGCCCTCTAAATCTGTTCTGGGGATCCCCCCCCCAACACTCTGAAGCAGATGTGAGGAGGGTATGGAGCACACTCGGGGACAGCAGAGGAGGGGGACGTTCTGTTGCACAAGTGGAAATCCTTGTGCTGACACAATGCCCGAGCGCTAATAATTGTTTTTTTAAAAAACCATAGAGTTGAGGGGAAATGGCAATGATCTCATCGGGTTTCTTGGATAAATCTTTGTTCAAGAGCCTTGCTGGATCGAACCAAAGGACCATCTAGTCCTGTACCCTCTTCTCACAGCGAGCAACCCTACGCCTGCAGGAAACTAGCAAGCTTGTCCTTCCTAGGATAGTTTATGCAATTATACACTTTTCCAATAGGAAGGTAAGAAGATCTAATCAAAACACTGCCGGATTTTGCTTACTCTCTTTAGAGCTTTCCCACTCCATCTCTAAAGCTGCAAGCTAGTTGGCCCTGGAGTGCATGGAGGAAAAGCAGAGAGAGAGAGAGAGAGAGAGAGAGAGAGAGAGAGAGCGCAAGCACACTGAAGACGTTTTGAGAGGTGGTGGTTGTTTTTCTGAAGCAAATCACCTAGCGGAATTGGAAAACTGCAGTTCCATTTAGAGCCAGACCACCTTCTCAGTGTCGCTTTGTTTCTCAATGGTCTAAATGTAGCCACAGGAGGCTAGAATTATAGTTAAGAAGCACTAAATAGGGAATCAGAAATGATATTGCAACGTCACAGATGCACAATATGACTCTGAATGTGTTGTTGAAAGAAAACAGAACTAGTTTAATGAGCAGGGGTTAATGTTCTTCACCCCACAGGCTTCCAGCAAACAATATTAGGACAGAATAATAAAATATAGTTGGTTTTGAGCCTGCTAAGTGCAGGACTCTGTCCTCATTCATCTTTGGGTATACAAGAATCCTCATACTCAATCTGATCTGAATGACCAAATAGGTCAGATTGTGCCAATTCAATCCTTGCTCCTTAGAAACAAAGCAAAGAGACCACGATTTCTTTCTGGATTAGGTTGCCTTGTGCTGAGAAACGGGGGCAGTGCTTTGCAGTAGTTCTGCTTCAACTTCCCAAATTATTTTAGAAAATAGTTTGTGACTAGAAGAGAGTTCACTTCATTTCTGGGTGCTTGTGCTCCAGGGCCCAAAAGAGTCTTGCTCTATTGCCTACGTGCTCTGAAACATTTACATGAAACCACAGAGTGAGGTCATCTGGAAGCTTTTCAGCGAAGTCAGTTTGTGGTTGACTCCCAACTTCTCATTTTCATTGACTCAGGGGAGGAGAAAGAGGTGTTAAATCAATACCTGGGCATATTAATAGAGCGCATGACACTCAGTACACTGAAATTCAACCCAAGCAAGATAGCGAAGCGAGTTGTGTTCAGCGTGTTCTGGAGAGGGTTGAACAATCAGGTTTGAAGTCTGGGGGTGCTTCTTGAACCATATTTGGCACAGGAGGTGTAGCCCTTTAGCACCTTTGCTGGGTGCTGACTGTGACCCTACCTGGACAGGAATAACCCAGCTTCAGTTATCTATGCCCTGGGCGACCTCCCATTGTGTACCATGCACAGGACCAATGATGGTCTGTAAACTTCAGAGTTCAAAACTGAGCTGCCACACTGCTGAACTGCGATTAGGAAACAGGACGGTGTGTTGCCAGATTCACTGGTTCCCAGACCATTTCTGGGCACAAACAGAAGCAATGGTTTTTGACCCTTAAAACCTTAAATGGCATGAGATTGAGATGGTCCTTGATTATATAATGCCCTAGATAACATTTTGGTGCCAGGTAGAGACCTTTTCATTTTGTTAAGCCTTTTCCTTCTATTTTAAGTTTCTGGTATCTGGGCTGTTTTTAGTCCTGCTTTATGTTTTATTAACCAACCCTCACTCCCAGCCCAAATTTTAAATCTGTTAGCCACCCTAAGATTACACAATTATAGGGCAGCATAAAAAAATGAAATTAATTTTTAAAAGCAGACACTTGCCCCAACACAAGACCATCTACTAAGCAAACAAGCTTCCCACCAGCAAACTGACCTACACATTCCAAAACCGCAGAGGAGGCAAGCAGAGAGATCCCACAGTGATACCATCAGAACGGCATCAGCTGAATAGGCAGTTCCCCTGGCAAGTTCCTGACCCAGTGATTGATTATCTCCTGGGAGATTAAGAAAACTCAATGGGAGCAGGGCATCTTAACACATTGCTATGCTGTTGTGCTGCCACATCAAGCTAAATCAATAGCCTGTTGTAAAATATTGCTGTCTCAGTCAATTAAGGAGAGTTCTCCAATGCCAGCAGAGCTGTTCTGTAAAAGTCAAGCTATCTGTTTATCTGCATCACGGAAGGAGATAGCATGTATGCAAGGCTGACTACGCATTTCCTGGCAATATCTATTTGTTAAATCCAAGGTTGGATGACCGACTATATCTATTTATTTTTATTTAAATATTGATAATCAACAGTTCTATAAAGTATATCAAGGCAGTTTACAACATGCAGGCAACCCCCTCATTTACACATGTTCAATTTGTGATGTCCCCACCCAGTGCACACTATTCAGGGGGGTTCTCCCATCCTTCTCCCCCTCAACTAAGCAGCTGTTCCAGGAAAGAAAGTGAGGGGTAATGTCCCACCTGCACAAGCAAAAGCCCTGGTGTTCGTAAGGTGAATCCTGCCCTGTGTTTCAGACTGTGCACAATTATTTTTATCTATTCTATTTCATGTGTCCCCTCCATTTTATCTTCAAAGCACCCCTGTGAGAATAAGGAACAATTCCCCCCTACCTTTACGTTAACCAACAGCTCCCAGAAACTCTGAGGTGGCATGACAGTGGTGGTGTTCAGCTCAATGACATAGCATTTATCCAAGCTGATGTCAAGGTAGGCAGTCAGACCCTGAAAGGAAAAACAGGCAAAATGAGCTCAAACAAGGGAGGCTATGTTGGTCTTGGCAGTGGCATAGCGTGGGGGGTGCAGGGGGGGCCGGCCGCACCGGGCGCAACATCTGGGGGTTAGGGTTAGGGGACGCAAATCCACGGGTTAGGGGGCGCAAATTACTTGCCTTGCCCCGGGTGCTGACAACCCACGCTATGCCACTGGGTCTTGGTGAGAGAGCAGCATAGGTTTCCTCCAACAACCAAGGATCCCTCAGCCTAAGCAACGTTAGTACCTCTCATGCAACATCAAAGATTAACCATTAGTGCATCCTCTTCTTGAAAGATCCTTCTAGTACACGCTCTGCTTACAGGAGATACCCGTGACGTAATGTTAGGAAAAGGAACTGGTACACCTAACTGAGCAGGAACCTCTTTTGAAAGCTGTACTAAAAACATGGTCAGTAAAACTGCATCTCATGTGGGCTTCCTGTTCTGTCACTCCTGCAAGTCTCTGAAGCTGCTACAAGCATATTCAGGAGACGCCAAGGTGCAGCCCTTTCTCAGAAGCTGTCATAATATCCGTAGCACGTTGCTCGTTCCTTACCCTCTGAAAGTCGTGGATAATATCTGCAGGGTCGCTTTCACCAAAGTGGGGCATTGGGATGCTGATCTGCTCATAATTCTCGCCGAGGTAAATCCTCACGTTCTCATGCAGCTCCAGCTGCTCCCTCAATTCGTCTACGTAGAAAAGCTGGCAGAGCATCTCCTGCTCCTGATCTTCCAGGCCATACTGTGGAAATAAAAAGGGTGGTCGTAAATGCAGGGGCTCTTTGACCTTTGTTGCAAGAGTCACAGAAAAAGCTTTCACACAGGAACAGCGGACGGTGCTTCATGCTGTCTTGGCCACCAAATTCTGCATTAGCTGTGAAGGCTCCACTATGAGCTCTCCATGGTTTTAGACATGTGTTTCCCACCCACCTCTGGAGAGACCAGGGGCTGAAGCTTGGGCTTTCTGCATCCGACACACTGAGTTAAGGCCCTTAAGATGAGGCAAATACAACAAACAACCTCAACATGGCTGCCTCCTGAAGCCGCTTTTCTTTTAAAACAAGCGACAGTTGGGGCTTTGTTGCACACATTGCATATGATGTGCAGCTGGCTCCCAAGTGTGACTCTAAGTAAGTGCTGCCTCTCTGCCCAAAGCTTCTATGTAACTCAAAATCAAGCACACGATGAGTCTTCAACAACAACAACAACAGCAACAGCAACAACAACAACAACAACAACAACAACAACAACATTTCCCATTTTTCCTACCTCCTGTTCTCTGGGACCAGACAAGTCTCAGCTTCCCACCTGTGTTGCTTAAATATCACCTCACAGAACACATTTTACACAAACCTGCACCGTAGCGTACGTACAGAGCAAACTCTCCAGTGAGTAAAAAGAGAGCCAGGAATGTACTCAAGAAAGAGAAGTACCAATGACAAAGGACTTGGAAATGAAAATTGCAGATTAAGATTAAAGATGGGAAATTAAGTGCTGTGGTCCACCTCTCTCTCAGTCTCCACCCTGGAGTTCTCAGGAATATTATAATCTGTCGGTACCATGGAAAAGGGATGGGAACATTAAGGTCAGAAGATTGTTGTTTAATTAATTCTTATGTATCTAACAGTTTTATTGTTTTGCTGACACTGTTTTGATATGAATTTGCCTTTGTCGTGTTTTATATTTTGATCTATGCTGCATTTTGTTATATACAGCAGAGATCTTTCATTCTGGCTTTTTGTTTTTGGGTCTGCTGTTTGGGGATCTGGGCTTCCCTAGGAAGCAAAAGTGAGCTATGAATGATAAATGAACCTTGGGCGGGGGAGAGATGAAGGAATCAAATGACTAATGGAGATATGGCAATAGGTTAAGTCAACATGAACTTTGAGAATCCTGGGGGGACGAGGTGGAGACCCTTCACAATGCCCCATACATACCTGATTTGGGAAAGTATAAGAGAAGTATCTGTAGACATACATCGATGTCAAAATCAGGCCGAGGAGCAGCAACAGCATCATCATCGTCCAGTAGAAGATGCGACTAAGAGGCTTCCTGGCCTCCACTGGAAAAGGCAAGGGCTGCTCCTCCTGTTTAAAAAGAGGAGACAAGGTAACAGAAACATTGGTATGGGCAATGCAAGACATGCTTAAACACTGGTCAGGATTTCTCAGTGCTGAATATAATATTTTCAGAAGATAAGAGGAGTCAAGACGGCAATACAGAGTAAAACACTTCAGAAAGTTTGTTTCCCATGATGAACAGCAGACCTTTTTCAGTTTTTTGATTATTATTGTTTCCAAATTGTGCCAAGCAAACAAAGCAAAGCTTGAAAACAGGTAGTCTGCAAACAGGTATGCTACTGCTAGTGTGTGATTTGTATTCTGTACTATATTTTGTGATGTAGTCAAGAGCAGTAAAGACAGTGTGTTCTGAACCAGGAAGGCCTCAACTCAAATTCTGCCCCTGCCCTAAGCTCACTAGGTAGATTTAAGCAAGTCATTCTCCTTCAGCCTCAGCATCCCCTTCAACAATATGGACACCGTACTTACTTACTATGGAATCCCTATACAGATATGATGTTTCTACAGACCCTCCAAGTGTCCCTATTTTCCAGGGATGTCCCTGATTTAGAGAAGCCATCCCGGTTTCTGATTTGATCCCAGAATGTCCTGCTTTTCCTTAGGACGTCCCTATTTTCACTGGAGAAATGTTGGAGGGTATGGAGTTATTCACCACACAAACACCCCCAAGCCATCTGAAGGTAATCCTGTATAGGGAATTTTTTTCATGTTTAATGTTTTATTAGGTTTTTATATATGTTGGAAGCTGCCCAGAGTGCTGGGGCAACCCAATAAGATGTGCGGAGTATAAATAGTAAAATTATCATTATGGAATGGGATGTCTCTTTTTTCAGTGGCTAAATGTTGGAGGGTATGTTTCTGCAGACCAAGTGGCTCATATTTTATTTGAATGCTGCCATTAATATTTTTGTCCCTGTTGAGTCTCTTGGACACACTATGGAAAACAATTAATAGTAATAACACAAACATCATGTTTTGTAATATTCAAAAACTATGTCACAAAAAATTCAGAAAAGAATACATAACTTTTGATTTAAAAAATATCCAGAATTTGTCCTCCTTAATTCATAGTCATTTTGATCTTTGGCACTATTGCATAATCCTGTAACTTGTTTTATTTTCCCCAATATTTAGCATACAATAATTTTGTTGCTTTGTTTATATAATCAGGACTCAAAAGTAGCAGTGAACCATTTTTGTTTAGTTTAGTTTAGTTACAAAGAAGAAAGTGCAAAGAGCCTTGGGTGCTTTGCCCTCCCATCTCTTCCCCTCCTTGTTCACATGCAAAGGCTGTAGGCTGCAAACTCACATACAGTTCTGAATAAACCACAATTTCCTGTTATGTCCATAACTTGGGGAAACTGTGGTTTCTTCCGTCTGTACTTAACAAAACGACACCAAACTGGTTTCAGGTCCTGTTTTGCTAACTAACCTTTTCTAATTTAAGCTTTGCACACTGCCTTGGACACATCTGAGGGGCAAAGATAAATAAATTTCAAACGGGCAACTGGAATGTGGCGTGTGGCATTACATCACTGTTCCAGCGCTCATGAGATCAGCCTGCACAATGATAATGCTAATTCAACACAGTAACATCAGGCACACAGTCTAGGAAAACAATGAAGGGTCACTGCTGAGAGCAAGCCTGTGGCTGCAAATCCTTAAAACAAGGTATGGCTCAGGATGCACTGCACGAAAACATTAAATGAGCTCATTTGCAGCAGCCCTTGTATGCAACAGACATATGCAATTCGGCAGAAGCGAGAAGCGAGCATTCCACCGGGGCGGCAAGGAAGAAAAATAATAAACTAATCAACAAGGCAGGTTGTGTAGCTTGGCTGAGCTCCATGAACACCACAGATACTCCACAGTTCAGTTGGGAGTGGGTGGGGTGAGCATAGTCGGAGCTGGGAGGGCCTTGAAGTAAGGGGGGAGAACAGTCTCCCTGGCTGACTTGCAGGAAGCACGCTCTGGCATTTTAAGTCTGTCCCAGTTGGCAGGCAGGATATATAGGAGTGTACGATCCAATAAAGAAAAAGGGTGGATCAGCTTGGTGCACAGTCTGCTGCAGAAAACCAAGCAGAGCAACGAGCGGCCGGCACAGAATGGCAAAAAACAAACAAGCTATGAAAAGGCAGGCTTTCCCAAACTTGTTATAAAACAAAAGGACCATGAAAAACATCTGGCCCGTTTTAGGGCAGGTTAATAAATTAACACACACCAGGATTGACTGAGTTATTCTGAGACATTTTCTTCTTCTTCTTTCCTTGGAAACGATGCTAGATTGGTTCAGGGAGAAAACATGGATGGAAATATATTCATTATGAATAGGAAATCCGTCTAGAGCCATGTTTTTCCAGCTGTGGGTCAGGGACTACTAGGGAGCCTCAACCCACTTTCAGGCAGGAAGGCCTCTGCGCTATAACCCACCCAGCCCTGACTATGTGATACTTTGGGTTGGGCAGGTGCTAGCAGAAGCATCTCCAAAAGCGAGAATAATAAACTGGGGATAAGAGAAGAAGGGGATAAAACATGGAAGCTGTTAGGAGGAAGGAGTGAATGTAGAAGGCCCAGGTAGGAAGGATGAAAGAAACTGTCAGATTGGGGGTAGGCACAGAGTACAAGTGTGAAAGGAGATGGAGAGAAGAAGCTGCAGGAGGCTACTCAAAATACTTGCGAGGAGCTTCTGCGTCATCACATTTTGCCTAAAACAAAAAGAATTTCAGGAGAACCCAATGTATGCGCTAAGCTTGAGTAAAGCTGACCTGTGGAACTCCCTGCTACAGGGAACTCACAATGGCAAACAATCCATTTTTAAAAGAGGGGTTAGAAAGCAATAGAAAATGTTGTCAACAATTGCCATTTGTTTTATTACGTCTGCCTCCACCTCCGTTTTGAAACTGGCTATAACCTTAACACAGCTAATTTGTGATAGTTGGAGCCTCGGTATTTGTAGCCCTTTCAACCGGGTCCTGAGGGTGGAAAGTTTGAGAGCCTCTGGCCTAGAGCAAGTATCTCCCGCTCTTCCTTTCATGCCTCCTCTTCTTGCAGTACAGCAAACCTGACCCAAAATCATGGGAGAGCAAGAGGAAAGTAACTCAAAATAAACCAGAGCCGATTTAAGGGGGAAATGCAGCACTCGCAGGTGAAATAAGGATGTTTGTGAAGGCAGGGTACAAAAGACACCTGGACCTCCTAAACAGGGTGGGTTGTATGCCTGTGTATTATATATACCACATTTTTTGCTCTATAAGACTCACTTTTTCCCTCCTAAAAAGTAAGGGGAAATGTGTGTGCATCTTATGGAGTGAATGCACGCTGCACAGCTATCACAGAAGCCAGAACAGCAAGAGGGATTGCAGCTTTCACTGCGCAATGATCCCTCTTGCTGTTCTGGCTTCTGCGATTCAGAATATTTTTTTCCTTGTTTTCCTCCTCCAAAAACTAGGTGCGTCTTGTGGTCTGGTGCGTCTTATAGAGCGAAAAATATGGTAATTTGTGTGTGTGTATCAACAGGGACGTGGGTGGCGCTGTGGGTTAAACCTCTGTGCCACTTGGGTTTGCTGATCGAAAGGCCGGCAGTTCGAATCCCCGCAACAGGGTGAGCTCCCGTTGTTCGGTCCCAGTTCCTGCCAACCTAGCAGTTCAAAAGCACACTGTGCAAGTAGATAAATAGGTTCCGGTGGAACGGTAAACGGCGTTTCCGTGCACTGCTCTGGTTTCGCCAGAAGCAGCTTAGTCATGCTGGCCACGTGACCCGGGGGGGGGGGACTGTCTGCGGAAGTGGACAAATGCCAGGTCCCTCGGCCTTCAAAGCGAGATGAGTGCCGCAACCCCAGAGTCATTTGCGACCTTTTTATCAGCAGGAAATCAGTTGCCATTGATAAAGTTCAAGGTTAGATGTAATAAGCGACAGCCAAGCTTACAGTTGCTTGTATCTGGGCAGGTTTGATCAATGAGATTTCCGCTGATGTAAACAAGAGGAAGGAAATTAAAGCAAGTTTACCCAAGTTCAGTGCCGTCAGAAAGAAGTCCTTTCATCTCCCCTGCCCACTTAGCTTTCCAAAGCTGTTTCAATTGTTTCATTTTTCAGCTTTTGCCATCCTAGACCATTTCCCCCAAATAAGGTGCAAAGGACACTCAGCCCTTCAACTCTTATCACATTTTGGTCCTCTGTTGTTGTTTTCCAGGGATGGGAACATTCAATTACACAGAGGGAACGGCATCATTATTTATGACTTGCCCTGAAATCTTCCCATTTCTATTCTGCTGGGACCTCGATATTCTTTCCCCATTTATTTATTTCTTCCACTACAGTCTGCAGCTCCCAAAGGGCTTATATATTGTATTGTACTAAGATTGCAATATGAAAATGACCTCAGCTAAAATGTGCTCACAAAGAATGTGGGCATTTTGTGAGTTTGGCAGATTATTTCTTTTCTGCATTGAGAGCTTTGCAGGAAACGGCTGGTTAAGAGCCCCCTGCCTAGAAAAAACACATGGGTTTGGAGAACAGGCACACAGTTTCCTGAGCGGCATAACAATGAATTCTTGAAGTGGTGGGCATATCCACCACAATCTCAGTGCCGCTATATGTCCTTAGCAAATGTTGCTAAGAGCTCTTCCAGACAACCCCATTACTCACCGTTCATCCTGATCTGTTTGAACAACATTTACAGAGGTCACACCACACTGCAGTTCATTCATTCCAATTTGCTTGCATGGAGGTTATACAATAACCTTCCAGCACCTTTTCCTGCTTTTCTTACCAAAAAAATTCCATGTTTCTATCATGGCTTTGTTGCACAAGAGCACCAGATCCACTAATTGCAGCTCAGCAGCAGAGCCTCTGCTCTGTAGTATTAGAAATTTCCACGTGCCAAACGCATTTTGCGACTTGTGCGGATCCAAATGCAACCACATGGAGATCTCTGGATGCCAGGTTGGTTCAGACATCTCCATCTGGCTGCCCCATCCCCAGCTTTCTTAAGCAAGTAACCAGAAGAGCTTATTAATTACCTTTTTCTGCGAGGAGTACATGGTCCACCCCCTTCTCAGTTAATCCCTACAATAACCCTGTGAGGTTTAGAAGCTGTGACTGGCTCCAAGGTAACCCATTGAGGTTCAAGGCTGAGTGGGGATTTGAATCCTGATCTCCCAAGTCCTAGTCGAGCACTCTAACCACTACACCGCTCTGGCTTCCTACAGTACTTTTGCCTAAATTCTGTAGGCAAATAAATAGGGGAAAGCAAAATGTCATTTAGAGAAGGATCTGATATATTTTCCTTGAAGCTTGAATTTGTTTTATTCTGGATTGTTTTAATGTGTTTGTAACTGCTTTGAGATTTTTTGTTCTTTGAAATATAAAGCGGTGTAGAAATGGAATGGGATGCGGGTGGCGCTGTGGGTTAAACCACAGAGCCTAGGGCTTGCCAATCAGAAGGTCGGCAGTTCGGATCCCCATGACGGGGTGAGCTCCCATTGTTTTGTCCCTGCTCCTGCCAACCCAGCAGTTCGAAAGCACGTCAAAGGGCAAGTAGATAAATAGGTACTGCTCCGACGGGAAGGTAAACGGCGTTTCCATGCGCTGCTCTGGTTCGCCAGAAGTGGCTTAGTCATGCTGGCCTCATGACCCGGAAGCTGTACACCGGCTCCCTCATCCAATAAAGCGAGATGAGCGCTGCAACCCCAGAGTCGGCCACGACTGGACCTAATCGTCAGGGGTCCCTTTACCTTTACCTTTAGAAATGGAATGAAATAATTTCATTGACCCCCTAGACATTCCATTGTGGCGAACGTAACGTTAAGGTGCCATTTGGCAATTAGTTTATATACCACTGCTTGCTTTGCCCAGGTTCAAACCCCAGCACCTCCAGGTAGGGCCAGAAATGTCCCATTTTTGAAAAGCTGGAGTGTCGCTACTAGTCAGTGTATGCCATTTGTCTTACCCAGTGGGTCGTGTAACCCACTACTGGGCACAGCCTGATTTAATATGTGTTGCAACAGCAACACAATGGCCGTACTAATGTATTAGTGAAGAAAAATTAAGAAGTGGGTCCCTAAAGGCATGTGTGAATTGAGGGCAGGTTCCAGGTCGGAAAAGTTATAGATTACTGGAGTGGACATCCTGAGCTAGGTGGAGGGGAGGGGAACTATTCTTGCTGCACATGTAAACTGCCTATAACCTCTCACGTTGTCCTCTCTAGCACCCAAGAACTCTTGCTGACACCTGGCTTTGAGCTAGATCCTCATGACCCCAGGAAGTCTGGAGCACAGCCTTAACCCTATGGCTCTTGTTTCCTCACATCAACAGAAACCAGGACGCAATTATGCATACAGGCTGTTTCAAAAGCTTTGCTTTAGAATAGAAAAGGTACTACATGCAGTCTTCACGGCAAGCAGTTTTTCAGCAGAGAGCATATGAAATGTGGTACTTGTGCAAAGCCACAGAAGCACAGACACTTGGGATCTCAAATGAAGACACTTGAAGAGAACAATCACAATGATGTGTCTGATTGCATCCTTGACACCAGCCATGTGTTTTGAGAAACAATGCTCACCCACCTGCCCTAAGCAGAGGCTACAGGCAGCAGGCCATGCACAAAATACCCAATAACGCTGCTTTTCTAATTAATGCATAGCTTTGTCACTGCACGAATGAAAGAGGTGGCAGGGTGCTGATTCGTGTGGGTGTGCAATCAGAACAAGGGAATTCAATAAAACCCTGGCTGCTTAACCCTTTTTCCTCTATCAGAGAAGTGCAGGATTATCAGCCCATAGTGGAAGACAAATGTACACCGTCATGTGGAAAGGGGAGTGGGTTGAGAGGGAGGCCAACACATGCAAATTCCCAACAGTTGTTTCCCCAGCCCCCTCAGGGTGACTCTAAAACTAGGAGGCAGAAACGGAGTCCCTTCATGTTGTTGGACTCTAACTCCCACCAACCCTTCTCAGCATGCCCAATGCCAAGAGCTTATGGTCTGACAGCAGCTGGAGCCACCCAGATTTCCTTGTCCTGGAACCACTTTCCATAGTGGGAGGGAAGAAATTGCACAGGTGTTAAAGGCTTGTACCTTAAGAGACATTCAGTGGTGCAAGCCTGCTTGTGCAACATGACTTCTCCATCCTCCTCTGCCTCATCTCCCCCCACCTGGGTTTGCAGAGTTCCCCAACCTTCTGAAGCAGATTTTTGGGAGCAAAAAGGGGTTTCAGGTGGGAGGAGAGGAAGAGGAGCTTGTGCCTGCAGTTGTGCATGCAAAAGATTCGAGATCCAATCCCCAGCATCTCCAGGTAGGGCTAGGAATGTCCCCCACCTAAAATCCTGGAAAGCTGCTGTCAGTCAGTGTGGGCAACATGGAGCTAAATGGACCGATAGTGTGACTCTGTATAATGGAGCTTCCTATTCCCCTGTACAAAGCAGAAATGGGGGGAAGGTCGGATGAAATATGCTAGTAGATCTCTGAGTGACCTGAAGTAGATTAGCAAGGATTCTGACTCTGAATTCTATGGGAGGAGCCTCTGACAAAAGCTGTAGCCCAGCTTGCTCAATATCAGTCATCTAAACATCCTAATAGTTGAGATACGACGCACTCAACTTGAAGTAAGAAAGTAAAATGATTGCATAATATTCATGTCGCTGCTCCTTTCAAATGCAAGCTGCATAGCTTGGAGAAGATACAGATTTGTGTTCGCTCAGTTTTATAATATTCATAAAATAAATTCTAGAGTAGTTTAAGTTTTTTAAAAGTTTTTTTATTGTAATAGTTTTTTAAGAAAAGGAAAAATAAAAACAACTTTTACAAGTCTCTCTTCACCTTGGATTTGGAAAAGGGCTGCAAGATGACTGCAAGGGAACACTAACCCTAGTACAGTGGTACCTCAGCTTACAAATGCTTTGGGTTACAAATGCTTCAGGTTACAGACTCCACTAACCCGGAAGTAGTACCTCAAGTTAAGAACTTTGCTTCAGGATGAGAACAGAAATCGTGTGGCGGTGGCAGTGGGAGGCCCCATTAGCTAAAGTGGTGCTTCAGGTTAAGAACAGTTTCAGGTTAAGAATGGACCTCCAGAACGAATTAAGTTCTTAACCAGAGGTACCACTGTAGCGCATTCATTGGTGTTAGAAATTATCTTTTTCTTCATTTTAACTGGGGAAAAACATGTCAGGAATCCCTGCCAGCATCTTCCTCATGGTACAGTGATGTCACCACTGACCGTTGCCATGGAAAGTCAGTTTAGCACCATAAATTTACAAGTAGGCAAAACTGTGCCAGGAGCCTTCTCCAACGTGAATATGGTGATAATTCTGGTTATTCCACACAAGTGCAAAGAGGAGGGAAACCATGGAAAATACTATTCTGAAGGCACAACCACAAGGTCTGATTTTTAAAAGCTTCTAGCCTTTAGGATTCTAAAGAGGAGTTTCAATGAGTTCACAGTCCTGCATAGCTCCTTGAATTTTCCCATAATAGCAAAGGCAAATGAAGCAAAAGATTTGAAATTGCGGAGTATATTACGAAAATTGTATCAATTTGCAAACTGTGTTGTGATTGCGGAATTCAGCTTTCCTAGGATCAGAATCTGGGTTAACTTGGTGCAGAATTGTTCTTTATCTGGGTAGAGAACTCCAAGCTACAAATCCATTAAGAACAAGTGCAGATCATACAGCAGCTATAGCTTATTGGTAGAAGTGTGGTGCTCTGCATACTGCACAAAGATGTTTCCAGGTTCGATCTTGGCATCTCCAGGGCTGGGAACCTCTGGCCCTCCAAACTTGCTGAACTACAGTCCGTATCAGCAAACACAGCCAATGGCTGGGATGATGGAAGTTGTAGTTCAGCAACACTTGGTGGGCCAAATTTTTCCCACACCTGCATTAAAAGGGTCATGGTGGGGAAGACAGAGAACAGCCACTACCAGCCTGACTGGGCTATGTAGCCCAATGGTCCGTATAAAGCAGTGGCACCCAGTTCTGGCAACAGTGGGAGAGACCTTAATTTGTTCACTTCCTGAACCACTCAACAAGAACACATCTACAGGAACAAAACGGTAGGCAGCTGTCATTGCAACACACTCCCCACCCCTGCCAATAATTTAAGATAAATGGCGCATATATAAATGGAGGAATGGAAAAGTGCTTCCCCCGGGCTCCTTTGGGAAGGAGGATGCTATAACAGAACAAACGAACAAAAGGTGTGTGCTCTGTACAAAACTTTAAACTCAAATGTAGAAGAATCCTGGTCATCCAAACCTCCATTTTACAACGCTTCTCATTTCACAGTTTTCTGTGCATTCCTCGTGTCAGTGAAAGCCTCTGGAAATGCTCAGCAATCTGGCTGAATGAGAACATTATCTAAGCATGCTGGATGTCCTGCAGGCTATTCATGGGGGCGGAGCGGGACAGCGAGTTAGAAAGAGAAATTGTGTGGAGTAAACAGAGGCGGTGCAATGCAATTTGCGGGAGTCAAGCGGAGATTCCTGGTGTGATGAAAACAGGGGCAGATATTATGCAGCACACACAAACGACAAAGGATGAAGTCAGGCTCCCATTATTTTAGAAGAGATCATGGAGGCAGCTCAGCACCTCCCCACCCACCCACTGGATAGGAACTGATATAGAGAGAAACACTAGCAAGAGCCCCCTGCGGTAAAGGACACAGCCACTATAGCCCAGAAACCTTTCGGCTGCTTCCCTCAGCTTTGTAACTGGATATTTTGAAATCTCGCCAAAGAATGCCAACCACTGATTCTATTCAAGGGGGCAGGAGAGGGGAAGAATCAACAGCAAACCCCAAACTCAGCAGGTCACAGTCAGCAGGGCAAACCCCAGGGGTGGAGGGAATCTAAACAGAGACCCAAAGCACCACTCACTGTGGAGATGCTGGTTTCTCAACTAGGAGAACCACAGCTGAAACAGCCTTTTTTCTAGGCCACGGATTGGACCCTGGGTTCAAAAAAACCAACAAGCCCCACATACTTTTTTTTAAAATCTTCAACATGGGAGACAACAAAGGTCTAGCATGTCTGATAGCTTATCTCCATAGCTGTCAACGTTTCCCCTCTTTAAAGGGAAATTCCTTTATTCCGAATAGGATTCCTCGCAAGAAAAGGGAAAAGTTGACAGCTATGCTTATCCCCCTCTTGCCTTGGCCCAGAAGCCCTTCCCTGATCAGCAGGCCCTGGTCAGGAGAGAACAGCATGGATCACCTCAGAGCAGTTTCTTGCTCAGCCTCAATCGACTTCACACGGTTGTTGTTTTGCGAAGACCAAAAACGGAGGGAGGGAATACAGTGGTACCCCACAAGACGAATGCCTCGCAAGACGGAAAACCCGCTAGACGAAAGGGTTTTCCGTTTTGGAGGCGCTTCGCAAGACGAATTTCCCTATGGGCTTGCTTTGCAAGACGACAGCCCATAGGGAAATATCCGGGACAGCGGGGAAGCGCAGCGTGTCTTCCCCACTGTCCTCGGACCTCCTCCGAAGCCGGGCGGTGGGGCGGGAACGCCTCCTCCCGCCGCCGCCGGGCTTCGGAACGCTGCTCCGAAGCCGGGTGGCGGGGCGGGAACACCTTCTGAAGGCGGGTGGGGGGCGAAAGTCTTTGTCCCCCCTGCCTGCCTTCCCAGGGGCTTTTAAATCGCCCCGGACAGCGGAGAAGTCCTCCGCTGTCCTGGGGCGATTTTAAAATGCTGCCCGCCAGCATTTTAAGATCGCCCGGACAGCGGAGAAGTCCTCCGCTGTCCCGGGGTTTTTTAAAATGCTGGGTGTGGGAAGAAAAGCCCTTGTCCCCCCCCCCCAGCCTTCAGAAGAGGTCCGGGGACAGACTGTCCCCGGACCTGGTCTGAAGGCGGTTTCCCAAGGAACGCATTAATTGATTTTCAATGCATTCCTATGGGAAACCGTGCATCACAAGACGAAAAACTCGCAAGACTAAGAGACTTGCGGAACGAATTAATTTCGTCTTGCGAGGCACCACTGTAATTGCACTTCCTCGAGACTCTTGGTGGGATATAAATGTTGAGAAACAAACGCTCTGTGGGGAAAATATCTGCACAAGCTCAGGAGTTCTAAGACGTATTTTACAGTTTCCTAAAGCTGGGTTTTTCAAATGATGGTGCACGAATGGGGGGGGGGAGGAAGAACTCGTGGTCAAAGCGCCCGTTTTTCCGGTCATTCCTGAAAAATAAATAAATAACCCGAGACTTCAGGGATGGGCAAAAGTTGCCTCCGCCTGCGGGGAGCCACGAGCTGCCTCTCCGGCTGGGGCTGCTGGACTGTTGCTACAACTCGGCGCCAGGCCTCTTCCTGCTGTAACTTTCCGACTCCTCTCTCGCGTCCTACGGATGCAGGAGCCCAAGGCAGGCGCCTCCAAGTGCCTCCCCGGCCCCGCAACCGAGGGGCTTGGGCGGGCACCCTCAGGAGCCCCGGACCCTGCGGCAGAAGGAGAAACGCCGCGGGACAAGGCTCGCCAGCGAACGGGAAGGGCTGCGCGCCACGACGCGCCCCCCCCCCCGACCCGCAATCCTGCCCCACTTTTCTACCACCGCACAGCCTCCCTTTGCAGAAAACGCGTCCATTTTCTGCCCTCCCTCGGGGGCGAGAGGGAAGCAGGCGACTTTCTTTCTTCCGCTCCGCTCGCCCGTCCGGCCGGTCGGCGCTTGCAAGGGAAAAGCCGGCAGGCAAACCCGTCCCGCCCCGGCCCGGCTCTGCAGCGGATCGCGCTGTGCATTCCAGGGGGCTCCGTCCCAAGCAACTCTCCGGGCCTCATTTTCTTTTCAAGTCCCCCTAATGGAACCCATCCCTTGACATCGAGACGCTTTCCCTTTATTTAATGTGTTATTATTATTATTATTATCATTATCCTTTGAGCTAAAGGCGCTCCCAGCCGCCGCCACTCACCAAGTCGTGGGGCAAGAGGACCTCGGCTTTGGCTCCATAGCTGGCTCCTGTTGCCGCCGCCGCCGCCGCCTCTTTCTCGGGCTTGAGCCCCGCCGCCGGCTGCTGGAAGCTGATTTTCACCATGGCTGAGCAGGAGCAGCGGCAGCAGCAGCGTCCGAAGCGAAACCCGACGCCTCGTCTGCGCTCGACGCGGCTCTCTGGACCATCCGTCGAGCCCACCCCGCCGCCGGGAGGAAGCGCCGGAAGTGCAGCCTTAGCTCTCCGCCCCCCCCTCCCGCGTCTCCCCCCCTTCCAAGAGTTAACGAGGCTCCGCGGACGCGCGTCTTGCGCTGGCGAGCGAGCAGGTGGCCGCTAGAGTCCGCGCTCAGGATGCACTCCAAAGAGGCTCAGGGAAAGCGAGAGAGCGAAGGCTCCTAGCTTCTGAGTTCTACGGTCTCTCTCCGCGGTTGGAGGCAGGGATGCTTGTGAATGATGGTTGCTGGTGGGGCTCAAGTGGGGTGAGTCCTGCTTGTGGGCATCACTTGTTGGCCACCGTGGAAGAACAGGTCGCTGGACTAGACAGGCCTTTTGGCCTCATCTAGCAACAAGTACTGGTGCTGGAGGAGACTCTTGAGAGTCCCATGGACTGCAAGAAGATCAAACCTATCCGTTCTGAAGGAAATCAGCCCTGAGTGCTCACTGGAAGGACAGATGTTGGGAAAAGTTGAGGGCACAAGGAGAAGGGGAAGAAGTGCCTGGCGTGCTCTGGTCCATGGGGTCATGAAGAGTCGGACATGACTAAACGACTAAACAACAGAGGCAGTGGAAGACAGGAGTGCCTAAACGACTAAACAACAAACAACAACAAAGCAGCAAGTACAGTATTTGTTGTTTAGTCGTTTAGGCACTCCTGTCTTCCACTGCCTCCCACAGTTTGGTCAAACTCATGCTGGTAGCTTCGAGAACACTGTTCAACCATCTCGTCCTCTGTCGTCCCCTTCTCCTTGTGCCCTCAATCTTCCCCAACATCAAGGTCTTTTCCAGGGAGTCTTCTCTTCTCATGAGGTGGCCAAAGTATTGGAGCCTCAGCTTCAGGATCTGTCCTTCCAGTGAGCACTCAGGGCTGATTTCCTTCAAAATGGATAGATTTGATCTTCTTGCAGTCCATGGGACTCTCAAGAGTCTCCTCCAGCACCATAATTCAAAAAGCATCAATTCTTTGGCGATTGGCCTTCTTTATGGTCCAGCTCTCACTTCCACACATCACTACTGGGAAAACCATAGCTTTAACTATATGGACCTTTGTTGGCAAGGCGATGTCTCTGCTTTTTAAGATGCTGTCTAGGTTTGTCATGCTTTTCTCCCAAGAAGCAGGCGTCTTTTAATTTCATAACTGCAGTATCAAATCAAGTAAAACAATGGAAATAAGATCAAGTAAAACAATATACTTACTTCACTAACAGACCAATCATGTCGGTTCTGTCCCGTCCCGTCCCGTCCCCACAACAAAAGTCCAGGCTTCTTCTTTAGTGATCAATCGTAGCTGAGTAAGATTGTCTTCCATAAAAACGCGCCGGGCTCCGGAGGGTTGTGCAGAGCTTCCTGAAGCCTGTATTCGCCCCATAGGACGCACACACATTTCCCCTTCATTTTTGGAGGGGGAAAAGTGCGTCCTATAGGGTGAAAAATACGGTACATAATAACCAAAATTCCCAGTGACTCCCTCACATAAAATATAATATCTAAATTACAACAGCTGCATAATCTTTTGCATTTCATGGTGAAACCAGAGTTGTTTTCTTTCTAGCAATAAGGACCAGAGGTAACTGAAGTGTCCAGCCCAAAGCAAGAGGTGGCATATAGAATCATAGAATTGCAGAGTTGGAAGGGACCCCAGGGGTCATCTAGTCCAACTCCCTGCAATGCAGGAATATCAGCTAAAGCATCCATGACAGGTGGCCCTCCAACCTCTGCTTAAAAACTTCCAAGGAAGGAGAGTCCACAACCTCCCGAGGGAGACTTTTCCACTGTTGAACAGCCCTTATTGTCACAACATTATTTCTGATGTTGAGACGGATATCTTTTTCACTTGGATTTTTCACAATACAAGGTTCAAGGTGCCCTCAAACCTTGTCAGTGGGTGCCGCAGTTAGGTCATTATGACACCATCGTACTTAAAAATTTATCTACGCCTATTAATCCAGAAGCAAATAGTAATCTACAGGTAAAGCTCTAGTTAATAAATTTGCAAACGTAAGTATATTTGAGAGTGCAGCACTGAATTCAGGGATTTTTTTGGCATAGGGGTCCATCTTTGTGCACCTGTAACTGTATCACCTATTCTGAAACCACAGGAAAGGATGGGCCACAAATCTAAATGAACAGACCTAACCCATATGAAGTTGATTTCATCCTGCCATAAGATAACAGCTATTTTAAATACCTCCTGCGAAAAGGCAGCCATCTGCTTTCTGAAAAAGCAGCTGATGAGTAATTCAGCCTTGAGGTTTCTATGGCAGCCAGTTTCATTGCCTAGGTGATGGAGCATTTGTGTCAAGACTGAACCACAAACCTTGAAACTATGAATACAGTATAGGCCAACTGAAATTTCTTAAGAAAAGGCAATGTTTGCTTCTGGACTTGACAGATCTGCTTTTGCCTTTGCACTCAACCCACGTAATCACTCAACCTCAGATGTTTTCAGCTTAATAATAATAATAATAATAATAATAATAATTTTATTATTTATACTCTGCCCATCTGGCTAGGTTTTCCCAGACACTGTGCGGCTTACACAACATATATAATAAGGCTTAAAGCCTTGGATCTCTTTGCATAACTAAGGGCATCAGTAATGTCAGCACCAGTGTCCTAAAGGAAGTGGGATAATGGGGAAAATATGGTTCCAGCACATCCGAATCCTAATTTGAACATTCTGGCAGCCGTATTAAAATCTGCCACACCAAAGGGGAATTTGCCAAATTTCTGTATGCTCAGTCCAGAGGAGTTCAGATCAGTGGCTGGTGGGCCTACCTTTGGGGGCCCCTGAAGCTTGAATTACCATGGGGGCCCCTTCGCAACCAGCAGTGAGGTCTGGGTAACCACTCTTAGCTTCTTCAATGGAATTGTTCCTGGACACATCACCGCACCTTTACAACATCTGTGTGCTCCTTCATGTGCTCTTAATGTGCGAGGGAAGGTCTTCTAATCTCCATCCCCTGATGTAACTAGAGAGGGATGAATTTCAGTTTCTCATTTTTTCCGTCTCAAGATCAGTTCACAGTTCTGCCTCAATCTGCAATGTTAGTTTATTTTAAAGAAATGATCCTTATGAAAATTTTCCAGCATTTAGTCCTAATTTCTCCTAATATATGCATTTTTGCAAGCAATTTCCCCCAATATAATGCATTTTATATGTTGTGCTCACTAATACACGCTTTTTAAAGCACACTTTCCCGTAACACACACATTTTCCTGCAAATTATTTGGTTGAAAAACTGCATCAGAAAATTCTGAGAGGTGCAAATTTTGAAGGATAGCTGTATTTTGGATCACATATTGTTTTGGAAAGTATGGATTCGTTAAGTTCTCATTAACATTCAAACCAAACTTCTCCCCCATCTTTACATGCAACTGAACAGATATTCTTCCTTTGTTAGTCTCATTTTTTGTTGTCCAACTGCAAAGCACCAAGCATATTGATGGTGCTATAAATAGCAAAAAATAATGATGAAGAAGCCTTTTCATTATTGCCTTGCCTCTATTGACAAGCATTATGTTTCTCCTGCCCACTAGAATCAGGTTGGAGGCTGGATGCTTACCTCTTCAAACCTTTTTAACAGAAGTGGTTTTGTATTGGATGTGCCGAGTCCAAACTCGTTTTTAAAAATCCCAAATGGCTGTATGTTTAATGGCCAGTGCCGGATTTACGTATAAGCTAAACAAGCTGTAGCTTAGGGCCCCACCCTCTGGCACCCCCCCAACATACTTCTTCTTAATTGTATTTCACTATTAATATACTTCTTCTTAATTGTATTTCAGTTCAACAATTACTTTGATAAAATACATATTTTGTTATGTGCAAATGGCTTTAGATACCTATTAGGTCCATAAATTACCATATAGCATATATTCAACACAAAAAACAGTGACAATTTGTTGTTGACAAAGGGCAGCTGGACATATAATGGGCCCCCTTACCTTCAGTAGCTTAGGGCCTCATCAGACCTAAATCCAGCCCTGTACGCAGCTACCATACTGGATCCAACATGGTCAATAATTTCAGTTTTGCTCCTGTTTTCAGGGATTGGGCAACTTCAAGGTTTTGTGGCTTAGAGGAAATGAATTTGGAGTTGCTGCCTGATCTCATAATGATCTCGAAATGCAATAATTTTTATGCAAAATAGCCCCACATACAGTGAAAAAGTAACAGTTAAACACTAAGGTGTTTTAACTGATGAGAAAACAGACTTGCATGAAAACAGCAGTGAGGCCCTAACCTAACCATACTGAGGAATGGCTGAACAAACAGAGCTAGTCAAAATTCGTGACTAAGCAGGTGGAGTTTGTCCCAAAAAAGAGAGGCTGTTTGTGGCCTAATTCTACAGATTTGTAGATCTATAGATTCTTCCTACAGATTTTTATATACCACCCATTCTCACTCCACCCCAAAAGCAATCCATCCATTCCATCCAGCTGAATTGTGTGTCAGAGATACAGGCAGAATATAAGGCAATGACACTTCGTCCACTCAAACGTAGCAGGAAACAAATGATGAATAAATGCTACCTACCCCACTTCTTTTTTGTCAGATGTGCAGCACTGAGATCCCCGCAGGGATGGCGCCTACGTGAAAAGAGGTGAGAAGGCATTCTGCTTTGCTTACTATGACCTCTTCTCAAGTTACCTAAAGTGCCTGATTGTTAAAGCAGTAATTTGAGCAATAGTGTCTCTTGCAAAAAAACAACAACCCTAACCTGAGTACAAAATGCAGAGTCACCTGTCTGTTCCACACACCAAATAAAGCCTATTAAAAATTCTGAACCAGAAATGACTGAGGTGTGTTGTTTTTTTACCAGAGAGCTCTGCAGGGTTATTGCTAGCATGAAGACAAATGGATATGGTCATGAGGGAATTCGTATCATTTTGAGGGAGAGAGAATCTCACCAAGTGACTGATGATGCCTTTTAATTATGCCTGTTTTGAAGATCTTCTGAGGAGAAGGAATGTTCCATGTCTCTTGGAATCCAGCAACAAATTATGCTGTGGCGACTGTTGTCAAAGGTGACATAACCACTATCTGCTGTGGGCAATAGAACCATCAGTGCTTCATTTTCAAATAATATCTGTTCACCCAGAAAACTCATCTTCAACATGTCGAATGTTGTTATTCTCTTTACAGGGCTATTACAAGCCCATGGCTCAAGGACATTGGCTATGTGCTGCAAACCATGCACTTAAAGAAGAAATCCCGGAAACTTGATTTTGCAAGTTCCTGGGATTCTTTGGGAGGCAAATGCACTTTAAATGTCTGGTTTGTATGCAGCCTCAAAAATCTAGCATTCAATGTGGGTGCAGAGCTAGTCCTAGCAGAGAAAGGGAGAGAGATGGAGGCAGGGTTAAACAAGGAGAAGAATCTGCATTTATTTCATGTACAGTAAGGCACAGAGAACAGAGGCTTTACAAAATAGGTGGGTTTTAAAGAGGAATTTGAAGCGAGAAACGTCGCATCACACAGGCATTCTGGTAGGGCCTTCAAGACAGAGCTGTTCCACCAGGCCTTTGGCCAGGGCACAGCCTGACTCCCTCTTTTGGCAATCCTCCCAGAACTTCTAGCCAAATGGTTGCCATTAATTTGATTGGAATTCGTTTTATAATGAAATGATTTTAGAATGTTTTATCATTTTACTGTTGTTAGCCGCTCTGAGCCCGGCTTTGGCTGGGGAGGGTGGGAGATTAATATTAATAATAATAATAATAATAATAATAATAATAATAATAATAATAATAATAATTGGATGCTTCCAGGCATCAGGGGCAGCAAGGGAGAAAGTGCGGAGTAATTTCAGCGGGGAGAAGATCTTTGGACAGGTGATGAGGCAGAGCTATGGCAGGAATGTAGCAGGATAGCAGAGCCACATAGGGCTTTGAAGGCAAGGATGAGGAACAGTGGAGGGCTGGCGCCCATTGAAACTGGTAGGGGCAGAAGACAGGAAGGTCAACAGTAGGTGGGGCCAGAGCCAATGAGGACAGAGCCAATTCATTCTCATTTCATTGCCATCTTCCTCCCTGCTGTGTTCTACAAGACAGGGATGTAATTTTTAAGAAATGAATGATTTTTTAAAAAAACTGATAATAGGGTTGCAGCTTCCACTGGGTCTTCCTGGCTCTCCAGACTTTCCCTCCCACTTCCCCATCCTCAGGTCCTGGAAGCAGTGTGGAGACTGAAGGAAGTGTGTAATAACTGAATAACGTGGGCAGCAATATTTTGGAAAGAGAAGAATCATAGAACTGCAAAGTTCGAAGGGACCCTGAGGGTCATCTATTTCAACTCCTGCAATGCAGGAATCCTGCCCACAGCTGTTCCTGGTTGGCTCGAACCAGCAACCTTCTGGTTAACAGCCAGATACACTGACCCCTTGCGCCACAGGCTGAGATATTTTCATTCAACAGCTCCCAAGTACAGTGGTACCTCAGGTTAAGTACTTAATTCATTCCAGAGGTCCGTTCTTAACCTGAAACTGTTCTTAACCTGAAGCACCACTTTAGCTAATGGGGCCTCCTGCTGCCGCTGCGCCACTGCCATGCGATTTCTGTTCTCATCCTGAAGCAAAGTTCTTAACCTGAGGTAATATTTCTCGGTTAGCGGAGTCTGTAACCTGAAGCGTATGTAACCTGAGGTACCACTGTACTTGGATATTTATTTATTTATTTATTTATTTATTTATGAAAAGTAGACAGTTATTGTGTGAAATTGTTCTGTTGTAAACATGTAGTTACCATAAATGCCTTGCTAAGTATTTGCATTGCTGCATGTGAGCCTCTATTTGGACCTGCCCTGTTTTTTGTTTTTTAAAAAGCAAATGATCAATTCAAATTTATCGGATAATCTACATCAAGAGGAGCTGGAGACATTTGACTTTCTAATTTGGACCCTTCCCGCTTTCTGCAGTACGGATGCAACGGTAAGTCATATTCCCAGCGGGCTTCTTAAGCCAGGAGATTTTCATAGTCAAGGTCAGTGTGTTTCCCTCCGCTTCAGACTTCCTTTAATGAATATAACTGAATTTTAAACAGCAAATGCAATTAAAATCTGTCACTTTGTTAGGTGAAGCAGTCAATAAGGGAAGCGTCGGGCAACACTGACTGTCCTTGATCCAAGAACATCAAAAGGAGATGCTTGACTCTTTCATGAAACATGCAGACACATTAATTGTTTTGGCCCTCTGTTGAAGGCGAAGAAGACTCCCCGCCACCCAACATTTTCACTTCACAGCCATCATTTACACGTTTAATAGAGCTTGCTCCTTCCTGACCTTGAGAGAAATTTGCGATGTTTTTTGGCCATTTTGCCCTCAAAAATGGTTTACTGTCAGCCTGCGTTGGCCTCCTCACTGCAGCCAGAATCCATTATAAAATTTGGTGTAATTTGCATCAGATATGTTGTCACTAATAAGCTTCCTGACCCCATATGACTATTAGCATTACAGTAACACTGATAATTACTGCCCCTACCCACATCTCAGTGGAGAAAGGAATAGCGTGTCTCTAGGGAGAAATAGTTGTGTTGCAACAGTGGGGTGCCTGCTGGGCCCAATCCCCCACCCACATTTGAAAAGAATTCAGGTGAGGAAATGGTAGACTCATAATGCAACAATGTGGTGCAGTAGTTGGAGAGCTGGAGTGTGATCTGGGAGAGCAGGGTTCAGATCCCTCCTGCCAGCCATGATGTGGGTGGCGCTGTGGTCTAAACCACTGAGCCTCTTGGGTTTGGCGATCAGAAAGCCAGTGGTTCGAATCCCCGGGATGGGATGAGATCCCATTGCTCTGGCCCAGCTCCTGCCAACCTATCAGTTCAAAAGCATGCCAGTGCAAGTAGATAAATAGGTATCACTGTGGCGGGAGGGTAAACGGTGTTTCCTTGCACTCTGGTTCCTGTCACGGTGTCCTGTTGCGCCAGAGGTGATTTAGTCATGCTGATCACGACCCAGAAAGCTGTCTGTGGACAAATGCTGGCTCCTTTGGCCTGAAAGCGAGATGAGCACAGCAACCCCATAGTCGCCTTTGACTGGACTAAACCGTCCAGGGGTCCTTTACCTTTTACCTAGCCATGAAGCTCGCTTAGTGACCTGCGGCCAATCACTATCTCTCAGCTGAGTGCAGGTGCAGCCGACATGGTAACCTCTGGATTTTGTTGAACTACAATTTCCATTATCCCAGACCGCTGCTGCCCATGCTGGTTGGGGCTGATGGGAGTTGTAGTTCAACAGCATACGCAGGTCACCGTGTTGGCTACTTCAGCCTAGTGTACCTGACAGGGTTGCTGTAAGTATACCCTGGTGAGCAAAGCAGAGAACGCTGTAGATTGCCTTGAGCTCTTTGGGAGGAAGGATGGATGTACAGTGGTACCCCGCAAGACGAATGCCTCGCAAGACGGAAAACCCGCAAGACGAAAGGGTTTTCTGTTTTGGAGGCGCTTCGCAAGATGAATTTCCCTATGGGCTTGCTTCGCAAGACGAAAGCCCATAGGGAAATCTCCGGGGACCTGTTTTAAATTGCTGGCGGTCGGGAGCAAAGACTTTCGCCCACAGCCGGCGTTCAGAAGAGGTCCTGGACCTCTTCTGAAGGCCGGCGGGGGGCAAAAGTCTTTGCTCCCCCCCCGCCTGCCTTCCCGGGACAGCGGAGACTTCTCCGCTGCCCCGGGCGATCTTAAAATGCTGGCGGGCGGGAGCGAAGTGTTCGCTGCCGACCCGCAGCATTTTAAAATCTCCCCGGGACAGCAGAGAAGTTTACAGTGGTGCCTCGCAAGACGAAAAACTCGCAAGAAGAAAAAACTTGCGGAACGAATTAATTTCGTCTTGCGAGGCACCACTGTAAATGAATATTAAAGGTAAAGGGACCCCTGACCATTAGGTCCAGTTGTGACTGACTCTGGGGTTGCGATGCTCATTTCGCTTTATTGGCCAAGGGAGCCAGTGTACAGCTTCCGGGTCATGTGGCCAGCATGACTAAGCCGCTTCTGGTGAACCAGAGCAGCTCACGGAAACGCCGTTTACCTTCCTGCTGGAGTGGTACCTATTTATCTACTTGCACTTTGAGGTGCTTTCGAACTGCTAGTTGGCAGGAGCAGGGACTGAGTAATGGGAGCTCACCCGGTCGCGGGGATTCAAACCGCCGACCTTCTGATCGGCAAGTCCTAGGCTCTGTGGTTTAACCCACAGTGCCACCTGCGTCCCTAAATGGATATTACACTATTTCAAATAGTGTAATACACTAATAAGTGACTTAGTAAGCATAATAATAAAGAGCAATGATGCTCACCCGTTTTTCCTCTCTCACCCCATTTCCAATCTCTTTAAAATGCTACATCCTGCTTCTGCTGGAATGCTTCAGCTGAAAGCTCTCAAAAATTACCTTAAGGCATATTAAAATGTGCTCGCAAAATGACACAGGAAGACTACGACTGGTCACCACTGATTTCATAAGTGCTAACCAATACGTGCCCCATGACACTTGTCACACCGCATTCCAGTCAACCACAGGTTTTGCCGGACAGTGAAATTGTATTTTTCCAGCGACAAAGTATTGTCATTTGAGAGCTGCACCATGCCCCAGGGGGTGCCCTCAAGAGTTGGGTCCCAGATATGGGAGACATGTGCCTGCACCAAAATACTCGCCTATGAAGGGAGGGGTGCAGATGCGGCAGTTTTAACAATTGTAAACGGGGCCGCAATCCCTTCCTGATAGTTGTTTATTGGTATTTGGGAAAGAAGCAAGTGGTGAAGAATGCAGCCGCTCTGTTGATGTGAGATCAGCACAAGGAGACTGTGACCGGTTAAGTCCCTTTGTATTTTCTTATGCTATTAATTATTATCATCATTGCATCACAGGCTGAACTTGCTGGCCCTGTGGGTTCTGCCTTCTTTGGTGTGTGGTTTGTGTGTATAATAAGCTGGTCGATACTGTGGCTTGCAGTTTTGAACTCTTGAGGGGGGCTGCGTGGATATGGGGACTGTTAGGATGAGCTCCTGCACTTCAAAGTTTACCACTACCTCACTGCAAACACAGTACCAGTCCTCCTTCATAGTCTGTTAAGTGTTCTGCATCTACCCATACTGCTTAGCATTTTGTTGTCCACCTCCCACCCTATTTTATTTTCAAATATAGATAGCATAGTTGATGTATATTCATATGCTGAATTAATATCCACCAGTGTTTAAAAAAAGCAGGGGGTACTTCGGGAGACACTGGGTTAAAACCAAAACCAACTCTCAAGGGTCATGCTTATTCTAACGCCACAGAGGTATAAAATTGTTGCCTCATTTCCTAGCGATTTTCTTGGCACCAAAGTGCAAAGAAGAAACATTTGAAGGTTAGAGCTGTGAACTTAGAAGGAAGCACATCTCAACTGCACAGCAGACACCCAGCAACTGCGAACACCTCCAGCGTGTGTACACAGTAGGATTGTAAGAGATATGGCTCCTTGGATCGGAGGTGCTAGCAACTGAAATTATTGCCTCTGCTAGGTAGGCAGCTAGATTTGCAGTTTATAGTGGTAGAGCAGCAGCAGGTAGGCCAGGTTACACCACAGACCAGGCTTCCTCAACCTCTGCCCTCCAAATGTTTTGAGACTACAATTCCCATCATCCCTGACCACTGGTCCTGCTAGCTAGGGATCATGGGAGTTGTAGGCCAAAAACACCTGGAGGGCCAAGGTTGAGGAAGCCTGCCATAGACTGTATGTTTTACACAGTTGCCCATTTCCCCAGATTTTGGTCAGACATACATTCTCTTCTCTGGGCCAGTAATTGGGTAACAATTCACAAGGTCTTGAAGAAAGTCAAGGAGCCAGCTTTGGGTCTCCTCCAGATCTCCTTTTTATTGTGCATTCATGATTATTTGCACTCATGATGCTATTGGTTGTGCGCGATCCTGCTTTCAACACCGTCCGTGCCTCCAAAAGTTTGGCAGTGATGCATGGAAATGATGTGTTAGCATTGGGGGAGCATTTCAGAACTAATAAAACAGAATTAACTCCATCACTAACGCACTATGAGTGTCAAGCACTTTGCAGAATACATGTCTGCATGTTTTGGAGTTGTTACGTTGGAAAATTTGTGCAAAAATCAATAAAAATTATATTAAAAAACAAACAAACATGTCTGGATGTTTTAACAAAACATGTCTGAGGAGGCCGTTGGATAAGACTCAAACATGGCTGAGAGCACCTGCCAGATTGCTTTTTGAAAAGAATAATGCTGCAAGACCCCAAAGATTCAGGAGATGGGCAGACTAACGATGAATTTATGTCGCGAAGAAGAGGAGTGGCTAAAAAGGGAAAAATTTTATACACCCTGTCCATTCTCCTTCAAAGGACACTTGACACAGGAATTTGTTTCTGTATAGCTTGCCAGGTATGAACTAGGCAATCATGGGTGAAACAAGAAACAATTCTCATGTTCAAAGCTACTGGGCAAAATGTCACCATGATCAAGGGAACTGCTGCCAAACTGTACCCGAAGGTTATTCAGTTGTTATCCAAGCAGGTGCAATGCCACAGATAGTGAGGCTGTTTGTAATTGAAAATGACTAGTGTGAAACAGGACCAAAGTGCTATTGGGGACGTCACCAGTGCAGTGCCTACAGGCTCTGTAACACCCACAAACAAATGTGATGGTGCCTGTGGAGACCATGCAGTGATAGTCAAGTATAGTTTGGTTCCAGCACTTTTTCTTGCCTCAGGATTTTCTCATCAGTTCTTCTTTGCACCCTTGAGTGGTTTGGCTTGACCAGATTGTGTCATTGAACTGTGATAATGCCTCATGCTTCCCTAGATATGAGATGGGAGAAGGTGTAGGGGTGTGTCTGTGTATAAAAACCTCTGACTTTGTGTGGGTGGAATGTGTTCTACCATACAATTAAAGCTAAGAGCTGCCCACCATTGCCCTGGCCACTTGGGCCACCACTGCCATGTTATGATGGCCCCAACCCTCTAAGATTGCCCACAAAGTCCTTGGGTTCTGTACTGGAAGAAAGGCGGGATATAAATAAATAAAGGGTGAGAAGCAGGGAAATGAGTTGTATATGCAGTGATTGGGAACTGAGAGATGATGACTTAGTACCCCAAGTAAGATCTAGTCCTACCAAAATAATTCACTAAATGAAGGCACCTGCTGATTCACAGGGTATTTTAGGTTAGGATTAGGAGTAAAGCTGGGAAAACCAGATATCCATATATGACTTCTAATGATACCCCCTACCCACTCCTAGGTTAAGAAGTTAAGAACACTCAGAAAGATCCTAATTTAAAGCAATTTAAATGTTCCCTCCTAGAGTAGCCCAATTTGGTTTACCGCTAAGAAGATTTAAATATAATTTGCACCTTTGTACAGAGGTGAGGATCAACTTAACACCTGACTTATCTTGCTTTGCAGCTAAGCCCAAAGGACACCCTGCTATTTTGGCAGTCTGCTTGATTCTGGTGGGAGCAGCGGTAAAAGATACAAGGGGATGTCAAGAATCTTGCAGAAATTATGAGAACTGTACTTCAACAAGTTTTACATTCCAATCTTTGAGAGTCAGGCTTCAAGATACACAATTTAAGTGTATAACAAGGAAGAGGAAGGCCATAGCTAGTTTTAATATGATATACCGTATTTTTTGCACCATAACACTCACTTTTTTCCTCTTAGAAAGTAAGGGGAAATGTCTGTGTGTGTTATGGAGGGAATGCCTAAGGGTGGCATGCCTACGGATTTTCCTCCTCTAAAAACTATGTGCGTGTTATGGTAGGCTGCGTGTTATAGAGCGAAAAATACGGTACATAAAGAGATTGGGGGAAAACTGCTCTTTACTGCTCTTTTTTAAGGTTGTAAATGAACCTCTGATAAATGGGGAGGGGGGACCCCCAAAGTTAGGTGTGTGAAGCTCCCTTAGATTGGAAATAGCCAAGGCAACCTAGGATGCAATATAGTATCTTATTCATAATACTCTGGGCTCTTCCTTTGCCTGCATGGTATGATTGCATCAGATGTCATGGTGATTGACAGGTGGGCAAACTCATCCACCTCTCCAAGTGGCTTGTGGGAATTGGGGAACAAATCCATATTAAAATCATTAAAAGTCATTCCCTCTCTCGTGGAGCTGCAGTTGAGTGTCTTAACTGAATTCTCAGCATCTTCACCCAAATATACATGTTCACCAAATGATAAATTTCCATGGATCTTTGAAGAAAGACAGGGTAGTTAAGTTTGTGATTTAGATCAGTCCAGGAGATGTTACCTATATGTGGGAAAAACAGAGTTTCTATTAGCAAAATTTAAATTCTGCGTAAGATAGAAATAAACCTAACATGCAAAGGTTGGAGAAGTATTATATGTTGTTGCAAGTGTAGATATATACTGTATATATATTGCATTAAGGTTTCAACTGCATTCACAAGAATTACTTAAAAGAAATAATCCGATTCAGGTGGGTTCTTCCCCCCTCTATAAATATTATAAAACACACAATTGTGTTTCTTCAAAATTTTATTTCTATTTAAATTATGGGGCCAGCCAGATCTTCTAAGAAATGCATTCATCTGAAGAAATGAAATGCTTTTGTGGAAGTAGAATTACAATTGTATACATCTTTTTTGTTTAAAAACACTTCTCACATTAAATAACTTTTAGTAATATCTTTAAGCCTTCACACAGATAAGAAACCACTTCCAGTACAATAGTTTTTTTAATATGAATAGCACATCAAATGGTCTTAAATACAACTTTTTTTGAATGCCAACACTCCAAGGATTAATGTTTGAAAAAAGTTAGAGCCACTTTCTCCCATGCCAAATAGTAGAGAAGCAAAACCAATATCCAAATCCATCTTTGAACTTCTTTATATATACACATACATAACTTTTTAGCATTTCTACATTTCCCCCCTAAAGTGGAAGCCTTATGCATAATGGAGAATAACTTGCCAAGTAATATTTTCCTTTTCTTAACTACGATTAACCAAAATATAAAAAAGGACAGAGTACTGAACTATAATATCATCTCGTGGCCAGTTTTGCCTGTCTATATAAATGATTTAATAAAGGCTTAATGATTACTTTTTCTTCTTTCAGTAGACATTATGAATCACTTTGCAAAGGACAGGTTATGACCACTAAAGGAAGCATGACAATGCTGAGATGGCCAATATTACTAGAATCCTATTTGCTGGATTTACTTTCCTACTTCCTTCTTGAAAGCTGTAAAAATTAGCTAAGGTGTCAATCAGGAGATTAGTTTAATCATTTGTGAAATAATTTAACCAGAAAGAAGCTAGAAAGCAATAAATAATTTTAGAGCATTCTCATTCAGGTTCAATCATGCAGAATTTGAACTTCCATACTCCTAATCCATAAAGTTGGCTGGCTGGTTGTGATCTCAGTACTACTATTAAGATGAATAGATAGTATTTTGATAACATAGTTGAGATATATTTAGCAGATTTTTTTTTTTGTTATGATCACAGTAACAAAAAGTGGTGCAACATCAGTCTTTCTTAAAAAATAAATACTGATAGTTTGCAGCATTAACAAACAAGATATTGACACTAGGACAGTTATGAAATTATGGTTTTTGAAGTAAAGGGGAATTATTTAGTTATTTACCATCACAACTACCATACCGAATGTTAACGATATGAAAGGAATAGAGATTCTCTATGTACCCACAAGGAAAAACAAATTGATATTAATTTAGCATAATCTTTATAATTTTGCAGTTGGCTGAACACAGCACTAATATAGATGGATAAGGCCGACATTGAAGGATATAGGTTAGTGGGTTCCAGAACTATATTTTAGTCTACCCTAACTGATGGCACCCCATTAAACCAGTGAATACAGAGAAATTGGATTTTCTTCTTTTTAATGCTGCTGTATTTAAGAAATGTGAAATGAGCATTTCCATGTGATCCTAAGTATTCATTACAGATGAGCTTTCATTTTGCAAAACTAAGTATCAGGTAAAAGATACAGACTAATACATTAACATTCCTCTGCTGTACAAATTAAATCCTTTTTAAAGAAATGAGCAGCCTAGGAGTTATATACAAAAGAAACCAACAAGCATTGTTGAAATGAAATGCAAAGTGTCACTGCTAAGCTCTACTGTCTGAAATACCTTCAAAGTAAAATTAACAAAAACCCTTAGAATGTATTTCCAAGTCTACAACTCAATTTTCAACAAAATCACACACACTCTCTCTCTCTCCAAAAAACAAAAAACCTACAAAGCAGTGAAAGGCATATATACATTTTCCTTATGAACTGAGATTTCACTCTTTAGAAGTTGCTATGTTTCAGTATCAGTTTTATTTGCAAGACAACTGTTCATCCCAGTAAGCTCACATTTCCCCTTTGATTACACATAAAGCACTGCACATTTTTTTAAAAATCAAGGCATACAATCTTATACTATGGTGCCAAGTATGCACAGATAACATTGTGCTCGCATCTCATACAAGGTTAAGTGCAAACGTATGGATTGAATCAGATTTGCAAGCATGCACCCCGTCACTTAAACTACTCTAATACCTTCTTTTCCTATCCCAAACTATCTTCTATATGTTTGCTTTCATGAACCAACAATCTCCCCCCGCCCCCCAAACTTCTAAAAACAAGCAGTGTGCTTGAATTCAGACACAAATACCAAGAAAGTCCACATTGTGCAAGAAAGCAGCAGCTAGGTTTGTCAACTTGGACTAAAAAAAAAGAGAGAAAAACAAACACTGTTCACTGAACAGCAGATTAGCAGTAATGTTCCTCATGAATTGATAAGAGTGCCTGATGCTGAATATCTAACAGCAAATGCTGAATTTGGATTTAATATTTTAGGGGTTTATAGGAGATTAAGCTTCTTGCTGTGCTGGTCTTTTCAAATCCCTGATCTGTTTAACTAAATAGGTCTTCTCATCATTAAATTGTTCATCCTCGGTCCTGTCGTTCTGAAACTTGCTGAGGAACTCAATAAGTTTGGTCTGGTTCTTTAGGAGGATATCTAATATAGGCTGTGTCTTGTTAGGGTTGGCTACAAACACCTGCAATGAAAGAAGATGGTCAGTATAGGAAAAGTTCAGTTAATATATCAGAAAATATTAACTATCAGAGGAGTATTTACATTTATGTAAAGTATGAGCCAAGTCTACAAGGTGCTAAAAGCCCACAGGCAATGTTTGTGCAATTATTAGTGACAAGGACCAAGCATCACTTAAAACAACAGAATGGATTATTCCCTCCTGGAATTCATTATTTAACCTATTAATGGAACAAATGTTCCTAGATACTATTTTCAAAATGATTTAGTGCATTGTAATATGCATATTCGCAATCCAAGTAGCACCAAGCAAAACTGCTTACAAAGGGTTGTGTTGAAAAATACTCATTAGTGCAATTAATGAAATAATTCATGCAGAAACTTTTGTTTATCACAGGATATTAAAAGCAAATATTACATGGAATATTAAGGGGCTTCTTTTCAGAAAAATGTAGGGGATCTGTTTGCTTTCAAAATAGCTGCATGTGATATATTTGTTTGAATGTTTTAGGAAAAATGATAAGCCAGTCTCAGAGAAGGATTCAGTTAAAAAATAAATTTGACTGTGAAACAGAATTTGCTTTGTACAACATACCCCACCCACCCTTTCCAATACTTATCCAATACTTCTCATTCAGTTACGTCAAGCCACTCTGGTGTAGTATTAGATCAATGTAAGATTAGATACCTTCTGTTTACAGGAAGTCTTGAATACCATTATCAACAACATTTAAAAGCTGTTTCTACCTTAAAGACATGAAAGGCTTCAAACTGAATGTTGCGACTCTTGTCTCTTAGAAGGTTCATCATAAGTTTGAGATTTTCAGGTTTACTGATGTATTTTGTCATAATTGTGAAGTTGTGCCTATCCAACAGTAGTTCACCAAGCAGCTAAAAAACAAGAGGGGGGGGGGAGGAAGGGAACTGGTGAAGTTTTCCATAAGGGCTATAAAACTCAGTCAACCTTTTTGTTCTTTAGCCACAATGATTTTTTTCCAAGAGGCAGAATTTCTGGTATTATAGTCTATTACAACTCTATTCTAGTGCTACCTAAACTAGTATTACTGGGTCTGCATAATTTGGACGACTTAAGGAAAAACTGGATGCGATCCATTCTTATTTGTTGTATGTTGCAGGTAACACAGGAGAATATGTGCAAGCAATCTTGTGCCAAATTAAACCAGAGTTTAAAGGATACTGTATGGGGAGTGTGGCCAACAAAATCCTGACAAGTCTTCTGACTTACAGCACAAGGAGAAAACACACTACAGCCATCTTTAAGATTTTGAGGACCTCAATGGGCTAGTCAAGTTCAGCATTGGTTATTATAGCAAAGCATGAGCTCTATGAGGGGCATAAAGACTTGATCCTTGGGGTCATCCAGTGTACCTAGAAATTTCTGCACTTTGAACTTCATGAGTGCAGAATGTTAGATCATGCTGTTTGTTTTTATAGTGAAACTGTTGATATGAATCAAGGTTTTTTTGGGGGGAAGGTTGTGTATGTGTCCATGTGTATATTAATATATTGATATACTGATGAGGCACCTTAGGAAACAAAAACTTTCCAGGTTTTTACTCAACATTTGCAAAAATATGTTTGAAGTCTTGCAGTTATAGAACCTGTACTAACCATTAAATGTTAGAATATTGGTTTCCTAAAGTATAAAACCTCATGCTTCAAAACTTTCTTAACTGATCAGGAGACAACATAGAATGAATAGCTAGCTTGGTCCTACCTGCTGAAATTAAGTTCTTCATAATATTTTCTAATGTCAAAATAATTAAAGTCAGTAAGGTCTCTCTACCTTAAGCGACTGTCGTTTTGTCACGTAGTTTTCTGAATGGAGTAACTTCTCGTATTCACTGAAGAACTGAATGGAGAAAGAAAGAAAAATCTAACTATCACAAGCACTCTGATTCCAAATGATTTCAATGAACTGGAAGCAGAAATATAAAACACAGAAATAATGTAAAGATTTAAACATTTCAAGTATTTTGCTCCAATTTCGAAAGGCTGAAGGAAATTTTCAGGCAATTCTTTAGGCAACAACATGACAGGGAACACAAGCAGATTTACATTTTCATTATCAGATGTGACCAGCAGATGGAGTACGGTTGTCACACATGCCTTGTGATTATCCTGGCACACCAAGGAAACAGGTTTCTTAATATACAATTTCATTCCCAGCGTTTTTAGAACTGTACAGTTGCAAGAGTTTGCTGTCAAACATTGAACTTGCATTGATATGGAAATAAGAATAATAAAAACTGAACAGATAGCAGTTGGGCAACATTGTGAAGGGACAGCTTGAAACGTCTATTAGGATATAATTAGCATTATTAAATAACAACATAATTAAAAATAAAAATGAAATAAAAGTACATACCCTATCATAATGCTGTTCCAAGAACTCTGCACTGAGCAGCTTGTGCCTTGTTAGTAAGTCCTGAAAACAAGAGATTACACGGTTATTTAAATGGCATTTCACTCTCTTTGGGCAATTCCTCTTCTAAATGGCAGCCAAGATGGACCTTAGTCATATCAATTTAAATGGATCTATTTTCAGTAGGACTAACATTGATTACAATTCTCTATCTTTCAATGACAGAGGCCCTCACACTTTGATTCAATATGGAACAATTAATTCACTTTGGCTTGCTTTTGGGCAGTACCCAATATTCTGCCATTTTGTTTCAGGTCAGAAGTAGTGTTTCTGGCTCTGGGAAAATGCTTTCCTTAAAAATCCTGTAGTCTTGAAAATATTCACCTTTTCCGTTCTGTTTGGTGCTGATTACTTTATCATAACCATACTATGTAATCTTCCTCAATTATTTACAGTCATACCTCTGGTTATGAACGCTGTGGGTTGCGTATTCTCGGGTTGCGGACCGCGCCGAACCTGGAAGTACTGTAACGGTTACTTCCGGGTTTCGGCGCTCGCACATGCGCAAAACCACAAAATGACATCACGCGCATGCGCCGAATCACGTCACGCGCGTGCAGAGACGCAGTGCTGCAGGTTGTGAACATGCCTCCTGCATGGATCATGTTTGCAACCCGAGGTATGACTGTATATGGGTTACTACAGCCAATTATAAATCACATAATGGAAGGAATTTTGTCTGTATGCTACATAGCCAGCTAAGTTTGACATGACTAAGGTCCATTAATTTTGATGGGTCTACTCTAAGTAGCAGGTGGATACAACCTACCACCTCTGCAGATATTTTGAAGTCACACAATTAATGTGAAGAATGCAACAGTTTATATTTGCCTTCAGGAAGTTATGCAAGGCTCGTCTGCTCCTGCAGCAGTTAAAAAAAATTAAAGGGTATTTTTACTGCTGAAATTGTTGTGATTTCGTTAATGCTGCTCTATGGCTGCTAGCTGCTGATATTAGATTGTTGTAATGAGATTTTATATACTTGTTATCTGTTGTATGTTTTTCTGAAATTTCATGGGGAAGGTGTGAGATAGATAGGTAGATAGATAGATATGAAGTAGCTGTCAAAATTCAGAATGTGTTACCTTGAAAGTTGCAAAAGCGTCTGAAGCGATGTCAAATGTTGACATTTCCACATATCTGAAGAAGTCGTAAAACTGCTCTGACCACAAGATTATTTTTGCCAGTGGCTCATGTCTGATGCACTCTCTTAACATGATTCCACAATTCAGAGCAATTTCTGGGGATTCGTAACTGCAAAATGAGACATCAACGTAATTAACTCAGAAAGAGAAATATGATCACAGGAAACTTTTTACCTCCTTAAAGTTTCAGCAACTACTGTATATAATATTTATTGGTAAAATAAATTCTACAATTTCAGTGAAACTATTTTAACATTTTCTGTGCCACTCTTCAATGGCAACACTCTCATTAGGGTGGCACTGATGCTCTCTAATCTTGATAAGTAATATAGGAATAGACATCTGCACTTTCAAAACACTTTCACAGTTCACCTATCTACAACTACACTGATCAATGTCCTATTAATTTTATATTCAATATTGTGCACCAGTTCGATTTTTTCAAATTGCCTGGCTGTCAGGAAGATCTACCACAAATAGCTGAATTGCCATTTAATATATGGTTGCCAGGATACATCCAAAAGGTGTGGAGATCCCCTGGAGCAATGTGAAGAGATACAACAGCAACTGAACACTGCCAATCTCCTTCCTCCTTTTGCATGCACAGATTGGCTTCCCACTTGCACACAGTGATGCAAGTTAGATCCTGGCCTATGGAAATAGCAAATTCTAGATTCTAGATGAGAATTTTGCTCTTTCAATGGCTTACACTCTAATACCTTTGAAGGGATTGATGTAGCAACATTCACTAATACAAATATTGAACTCCTCACCATCTATGTTTATAGATTATATTGGCAAATATTTTTTAAAGATACTACGTTGCGGTGGTGGCAGCAGCAACAGTAAATTATGAAATAGCCAAGAAAGGGTGCTGTGTGAATCTAGTCTGGGAGGTAGTTCAAAAGGATAAGTCTGCATTCCAGAGAAGGCCTCTGTCACTCCTTGTTTACCTTCTGATGCTAGAGGCATTTGGAGCAAGGCCTCTGCAGACAATCATAACATATATGCCCATTGGTATGAGAGAAGATTGATTCTTCAGATAATTTGGCTCTGGAACAACTACTTTCCCCTCTCTATGACAGTCAGGTTCATAACCTCATATGCTGCTAATCTACAAAGGCTTAGGTTGCAAGAGAGGTCAGGAATACTTATTACAAACTTCATAAGCTGTGTCCCTTTAGTCTTTTAGACTTAATGACCCTCATTCACACCTTTAAAATGCACTGAACACAAAGCTGAATTTAACTGTTTGGAAGCTCCAAATAAATTAGAAAGGGGTTTCAAAGCTTCCTCATACGAGATGGAATGTCAGGAGCATTTACACTGGTACTCCAATATCTGCAAAGACTTGTTACCATATTTGTGTTGATTTGACTGAAAAAGCTCTCAGTAGTTTGAACTTAAACTTACCTAGACTGCACTGTAGATATTAAAGTGATCTTAACATTTAGTGGCGATTAATGCACTGTTACCCACATTTGGATGGGCAAGATTTGAATAAGTAAGTATAGTTTAATGTGTTCAGAACACATTGCTTGTTTGGGATTTCCTGCTGCATTTGGTGATGGTACAGAGTGGATTGGTCTGGAAATGTGGGGTGAATGTGGCCTCCCTAATATTTTAAGATTCTCTATCTTCCTAGTTAAGGAACACAGCATCTCGTTCTGAGAACATCAAGCTATTTATGCATGCAAAACTAAGCACCTCAAAAATATGCTATACTGCTCCCCCCCCCCCAAGAACTAGCTGGTGTAAGAAAGGAAAACAGAAGCTACCCTAAACATTTGTCCAAATGCAACTGAGATCATCATCATCATTAGGAAAAAAATAGCAAAGAAAAATAACTGGGTTCTGTTGTGTGAAAAGCTTCCAAAGTGTTTTAAGGTTGGCAAGCTCTCAATTAACCGTTTTCATAGGTTTTTTTTTTTTTTAAAAAAGGAGATGTCATTTCCTTAAGTACGGTAGAAAACAATCTCAAATACCCCTCTGTTTCAAACAGCACCAACACTTACATTATGCATTAATTTGGTGTAAAGTGTCACATTTGTTTCATTGTTAGAATGTTAAAAAACCCAAGCATGATGCTTCAATGAAACAATGCAATTAATATAAGAAGCGGAAACAGCAATAAGGCAGGGAGTGAACATAATGAATTAGCCTTTGTCTGGGCAAGCCTGAGCCAACGGTGTATCATAACTACAAGGATATGGATTGTGTATCACAAACCACAGGGTGAATTGTGGCGCATGACTTCAGTTTGAAGTTCTGCTCTGTGAACAATAGGCACAGGGTCAAATGTCTTGGCCCAGTTTGCAGAGTCAGATAATTCTATGTGCAAAACCGCTGCCAAACTGCGATCCTATAGGGAAACTTTAAGGTGAACATTTCTAAGTAAAAAGGCTCAGTTATCGCATAGCACCAAGGCAAACTATGGCTTAGTATGAAGGCATGATAGGGAGATTGTGACTGCATCATTCCTCCTGTGGTCTTGCTACTACTTAAAAATATAATGACTGAAAACTCCTGTAGGTTCCTTGTTGTGATGCCAAAGTATGTCCTTTTAAAAGGTTAGTCACCTCAATGCTAAGCCAAACCATGCCTTAAGTCACAGCAGTGGGGACCAGAAAAGTAGAAAAATGGCTGCAATCTCCCTTTCAGTAGCCTACCCATTTGTGATAAACCATGGTATGGCTTAGCATTAAGTGTGAATCAGGTCAAATACAACTTAGGAAAGGAGGGAAGGCACCAAATGCAAGAACAAAAGGGGAGAGGACCTCAAAGGAACATAGGAGGTGATTTGCTGTCTAATGTGTTTTAAGTATTAGTTACTCCCTTGGAAGAGTAATGATTCAGTTTATTCAAAGAGAAACAAAACATGTAATTCACATCATTTATGAATGTGTGAGCTTCAAACATAGTGTCTCCATTGCCCTTTAAGGTCTCTTCCACATACAGTCAGTAGTCACTTTCATAATTTTGGTTGAATTTTTCTAGCAAAGACCTATGACCATGCAAGCAACTTCAGCTATCTGTTTTTCACAGCTCAGTTTGACTTCCAATCACCAAAAGCATACCTCACTGAAGAGAGCAGGAGAAGGAGGGTGTGTGTGTGACCTAGTCTTAAGCTGGAAGTACAGCAGTTTATGTTTGTTTATACAACATACTATACGCACCCTTTTAACAGCATGAACAGTATATTTTGCTGAGTGCAGATGTATTCAACTGTGGGGGTTCTTGTACCAATTTGCCTCCTCAGAATGTTGTTGAATATCTGAGCCACATCCTTTTTGCCCTGCAAAAAACACAAGCCATACAGCATATAGAATCAGGGATAACATGAAGAGACCATAACTTCATGCCTTTAAAGCTGCAAACTGAATTGTCCAAGACTTGCACTTATTATTGCCCAAGAATTCCCAAAACATTTGCTACTGTGATGCCAATTTTAATATATAAAGCACAGAGCACAGTTTAACCAATGACACAAGTTTAGGAGTTATGGTTTTATTTAGTCCTAGAATAAAATTTATCACAGTTATACATATCACTGGTTGCTGCTAGGAATCCCCCTTATCCAGTCATGATTGGTGTACTTTAAGAATGAAACCAAACTACCATACCTGAAGTTTCCATCCCATGTGAAGTTTGACTTAATCTGTGACACACTCTTAGCAGGTAAACTTCATGTTCTGACTTGACTATCAGGCATTTGAAAATGGAACAGTATCTTGTTTCATGTACCTCAAGATGAGTTACACTTGTGTTCATGACTATTCCTTTCTTTATATCAATTTCCTCAGAACAGTTTATTCATTTGCTTGTAGTTAGTAGATGTTACTACAAGCAGCAGGAAAAAGGCCACAAGCAATGCCTTAAAACATTTATCTAGGAAGATCATGCTGTTGACAGGGTTTCTTTGCTAATTCAAGGTGGTTTAAACCAGGGGTAACCAACATACTGTCTTCCAGATGTTGTTGAACTACAATTCCCATTAGCATCAGCTAACATGGCCAATGGTGAGGGATGATGGAAGCTTTTACAGCAGGGGGCCAGTCTACTTTCCCTCAGACCTTGTGGGGGGCTTGATTATATTTTGGGGAAAAAATATGAACGAATTCCTATGCCCCACAAATAACCCAGAGATGCATTTTAAATAAAAGCACACATTCTACTCATGTAAAAACACGCTGATTCCTGGACAGTGTGGGCTGGATTGAGAAGGCGATTGGGCCGGATCCGGTCCCCGGGCCTTAGTTTGCCTACCCATGCAACACCTACAACACCTGGAGGCAGCGTGTTGGCTACCTTCACTTTCAATGTTACTCTGAGTATATGGGAGCCATTTTACTATGAGCAGCTCCCATGCAGATGAGGTAACAGTCAAGAGTCTCAAACAATATGGGTGAGAACAATCACATGGGCTCAAACTGGAGAAATGGCATCCAGCCAAGGAAGAAGTGCTGTTATCATGGAAAGAGACCCATGCCACCAGTAGCTGTCTGAAATATTATCCACACCAAATGGAAGCTGCAATGGGGGGGGGGGGGTGCTTGAAGTTTTCTACCCACCCACCTGCACAAATAGTTGGATGTTGAGCTGCTGAATATAAATGCTAAGTATTTAAAAGACAAATGATTTTCTAAATTCCAATTCCATTGTAAGCTGGCCCAAAGCAGCACCAGAGCTCTTTGTTCCGGCAATGAGTAGGACAGTGTTTCTGGAAGCGGCCTCACCCAAACCCCACGTATCACAACAGTCAAGCGTCATTCACCAGCTCAGCCAATTTTGCCTAGGGTCTCATTATTCTTTCCGGACTTGCCATTAGTAACAGTATTTCCTTGTTAGCCGCATAATGAACTTGGTGGTGGTTCACAATAATACACAATTACATCATTGTTTGAACTATTTACCACTTCCAATGATGTAACTTTGTCACTATGATGATAAACACACGTCCTTTATGGGCAGAGGTGAAGACTAAAAGCTACTAGTACTGACCCAAGCAGAAGAAGGCATTTAACAAAACAGTTTTCAGAAGAAACCAAGAGAAAAAAATCACTCCAGTAGTTGAAGTAACTCCCTGGGGGCATTTGTTTTAATAGATATGAAAGGTATTTTGTGGTCCATACACAACACCCGGAAGATCTGTCTGCCCACAAACCACTGGACATCTATTGAAGAAGAGTAAATGCACACCTCAAACCTAGAACACCTAATATCCCTTCCATAAGCAAACAATACCTCTGGAAAGTAATTATGTTTATTATTAGTGGACTGGATGAGAGCCAACAAGCTGAAGCTTATTGTAGGTAAGATTGAGGCACTGTTAGTGGATGGATGGGAGGTGGTTTGCTCTTGATGCGGTTACACTGCCTCTGAAGGACCAAGCATGCAGCTTAGGGGTACTTCTGGATCCATTCGTATCACAGGAGGTTTAGACCACCTTGGTGGTGCAAAGTGCTTTCCAACAGTTTGGCTGGTGGCCCAGCTGCACACCTATCTGGACAGGGATAACCTAACTTCTACTGTCTATGCTCTGCTAACCTCTAGGTTAAATGACTGCAATGTGTTATACGTGGCGCTGCCTGTGAACACTTCAGAAGGGTGCAGCAAGATGGTCTGAGCATGTAATGCCAATTCTGGCCTGACAGCATTGGCCTCCAGTTGGTTTCAAGGTCCAATTCTAAGTGATGGTTTTGACCTATAAAGCCTTAAACGGCTCAGGACTGCAATACTTCAAGACAACATCTCCCCATATGAACAGACCCTGACCCTGTGATCATCATCTGAGGCCCTTATTTGTGTGCCTCTTCCATGAGATGTCTGGGGAGTAGGAAAACAAGAATAGGCCTTTTCTGCAGTAAGTCCCCGTTTGTGAACACACTCTCTCCCCAGGCAGACATGCCAGGCAAAATCATTCCTCTTTCACCATGCCTTGGGATGATTAAACAATCTATGGCCTTAAAATGTAGTTGATGTTGTTGTGCTTTTATGTTGTGAATTTTGTGTTTTTGTATTGTAAACTGCCCTTTGGAATATAAATTCAATAAACAAAAACAATTTATATCCCACCTTTTCCTCAGAACCTAGACTCACGGGGGACTTACAAAAATTAAAATAAAACAACAAACAAACAAAAACTCTTGCTATGCTATACCTGGGTTTCTCAGTAAGCATATATGGAAAAGGCAACCTCAAAGGAGACAGTACAGAAATAACTGGTTAACAGAATGAATGTAATTTAAGAAAGACTCGCGACGGGACGACGATGCGGAATGAGGCCAGGGAATGGCTGGCGCGGCAGCAAAAAGGCTGCTGAACACGCCCCCTCCGCGGCACCTGCTTGGGTGGCCACCGGGGGGGGGCGTGAGCGCCAGCCAGGTGAGCCGGAGGCAGGGGGCAACGCCCCCTGCTGGGCGGCGCTCGGCTCCCGCCCACAACCACTCCCCTCCCTTTCAGGGAGGAGATTCTTTGTTTAAAGAGAAATAAGGTTTTTTAGCATGTGAGTGTTTTCTAGAACTTTATACAATGTAATTTCGACTTTAAAATTTCCCTTAACAGATCACAAGGATCTAGTTTTATAAGACATCACAGTGGCTTTGTGGACTTCCTGATTAATCTATTCTGGAATGCACCTCCAAGGGGAAAATATCATTCATAACAGTGTCAGGTATGACAATAAGCAGAAGAGACCAGAGAAAGTTGACATTCCAAAGTAAATTCATCATACCAGGATCCATTGAAAGGACAAACAACTCTGTTTCACAGAGAATTAAAAGGAAAATTCTTGGAATACCAAAAGCCTTTATCCAATTTACATTCATGCACTATTCAGATAATCAAAATGACAAAAGAGTTGTCACCTCAGTACCAATAAGCATAGCTAACGTGCCTTGAGCAAGTTCACCAAAATCTAGCAATCCTTTGCAGCCACAAAGGTTCCAAATGCACACATGCAGATACACCACCTGCAGGGCTTCTGTTGCAATGCCATTAAAAAAGGAGCCATTTTGCTCAAGTGAAACATTACAATGCACACACAGCTTCTCCTTTCACAGAAATTACTGCTGAAATTTCACTCTCCCCAGATCACCAGGCTCAATATTACCTCTCCGCAAAAGTCTGCAGGTATGTGATGAGCTGGGTGTCCCCCTCCCTCTACAAAGTTTGTCTCATTTAGAATCATGAATTTCAGGCTTTGCATAGACATCTGGCTGGACACTGTGAAAACAGTATCCTGAACTAGATAAGTAAGGCTCTTCTGATGTTCTTCTAAATTCTACCAATCACATAGCATATTTTCCCATCCCTGATCTAGGGCAGCAGCAAACATTAGGAGTGGATCCACAAAACTGTGGCCCCAGGATCATGACCCTGGATGCCTTGAGCGGTTTTACTTCCCTTTGAACATGAGGGATCCTGTGTGCTTTACCTTTCCAGGACTAGGAGTCAAACTGCAGTAATAGGTTGGGTATAAAATGTGCTATGACAATACAGTTCTTTTGATGTTACAGTCAAACAACTGTCTAAGTATTAAATGTTCCTTAATAATTAATAAATCCAGAAATTTTATGTGTGAGCATATATTCTCCATCACTTTCCAAACTACAGATTAGGAAGATCTCTTTGGGGAACATGGTTTTTGAAAGCAACATGAATTTGAAACTAAAGCTGCAATGAGACTGTGTAACATTTTCTTACCTCAAAATCAATGAGTTGTAGGTCAGCTACTAGGGTGCTAAGAAGACCACTGTTGTATAGCTCCTGAGCAAGCTGAGCAACAGCTTCTGTCTGAGGCTCCTTTTCATTTGTGCCATACAAGATTTCTTTCATGGCAACTAAATTTTTGGAAACTTCTTCAGTAGCCTGAGCAAGGAAAAACATAAAAGCTGTAATTGTTTCAAAAGCCAAAACCAGGCTACTCATTAGTATGTGCTTGAGCACCAAAACATGCAACAGATATCAAAATGAACAATGAACATCAACACATATTTCACTGATAAAATTACAGCCCCAACTTCTGTCCACCTATGCATACCTACCTCCTGGTTATACACTGAAAGAATAAAATTATTCCTAATTGGTTAAGTGGTGTTTGTTATGTGCTGAAAACACAGAGAGCTTCAGATGGCTAAATGCAATACATTTTTTAAATACACAATTTCACTGGTGTAGTTCAGCCAGATCACAAAATCCTGGGGTGGTGATGAGAGTTCAGTGTGCCACATTCCCACAACCAGGGGAGAGTGACTAAGCTACAGAATAACTGGTAATCCCATGACACTCTACAATGGGGGGGAATTGGGACGATTCAGTTGGGGTGGGGGAAGCTAGCTGTCATCTGAACATATTCCACAAAAGGACCAAGAATGCCATACTTTAGCTGAAAGTCAAGGATGTTACACACTGAATAAAGGTTAGAGAGAGAAGGGGGGGGGGAGTCAGAATGCTAGCAAGGTCTGTTCTATGACTAAGTAAATATTTACTGCACCAAGAGCAATTATATATGCCACAAACCAGCACAGTGGCAGTTTAAAAATAAGGCTGAGGTAAACCAAGAAGCTGGAAATAGATCAACATACACAAAATTGTCCAGAGATAGCCTAACACAAAGTGACATGCTGAAGAACAAAAAAAACCCTAATATTATTTCCTCACTCCTACATTATTGGAAGTAAAATCCACACTATGCAGGGAAGACATCTAAAACCTAAGGATGTTGATTGTTTTTCCAACCTCACCCAATAAACCACCATTGCCAAATTTACCTGCAATCAATATCACAAGAAAATGCCACCCTAAATGAATAGGTGAAACATGCCGCCTTCCAAGGCCATCTGTTTGAGGAGAGCAGAGATGGGCCAGTAGGGACAGCTCGCAAGTGAGAGTAAGGGCTTTCCAACCTCTCACTATTTGTAATGGCATCATTTCATCAAGAAACATGGAATTTGAGGTGTTCTCTGTTCCTAGAACTCAATCAGGAAGCAGGACTTTTTTTCAGCTAGAACTTGCCAGCACTCAGTTCTGGCACTTCTCAGGTGGATGACATTGCCATCATAAGAGAAAAAGGGAGGTGTTCATGGTGAGTTCTGGCACCTCTTTTTCTATAATAATAGTTCTAGGTAGAGAAAACTATTCATCCCATGCTCCCTAGGAGGAAGTGATATTCCTGAGGATATTTAGGAGAATCATTTCCTTCATGCTGATTAATCACTGTCTCTTCTAAAAAACAACACACACAAAAACAAAAAAACAAGGCTTGTTTGCTTTGGAAGGGGGAAGTTGTGGAAGAAATGTCATTCTGAGCTCAAAAATAGGAAGAGTTCAATACTGAACTGTCCCAAAATTCAAATACCCGCAGTATTTTTAAGCCATGAGATCATCAGCCTTTCCAGAAACTCAAAACAGGAGTTGATCTGGTCAAAAGGATTTCTGATACAGCAGGGAGGCTGCCAATGAGTAGGAAATTGCAACTCACGTTTGAAAAGATTTAGTGCACACTTACATATGCTGTCAGCATCAAATTGGTTAAGAGGATGTAGGATTAATGATCTGGCATTTCCTATTGTTTCAACAGGTTCTTTGGCATAACATGAAAAACAGCTGTTAAAGACCATAAGCAGTGCTATATTAAGCAGGAAAAACAGGTATTTAAGAAACCGTCAAATCCCTCTTGCCTGCTCTGTTACAAATAGCAATCAGTTCTACAGGCTGCACATTCTTGCTTTCCAGCCCCAATTGGGACCAGGGCTGTTTAATGCACAGGGGTTATAAACGGGAACTTTGTGAGCACTGCAGGGTGGAGAGCATTTGGTCTCTATTCAATCAAAAATGCTTAGCCTACAGAAGGGTTGTTCAACCTCTTGCCAGGTAAATAGTAGTTTTGAGATCACTGCAAATCTGAAGTAGTTCCGTTGCATATGTGCACATCAATGTGCAGGCTTGCACACTGGACAGAAGATATGCACATATATAGAGAATCCTAAACTGAGCAATTGGTGTGAGTTTCAGTGCTACAAACTTCTACAATACACATTCACTGAGGTCAGTGGGGAGGCAACAACATGCTACTGTGGACTCTGGTGAGAAGAAGAATGGGGCAACACCAGAAACAGCTGCTCATTTGTTATTTTGAGTAATTATTGTACCCCTTGAGTAAAAAACTGGAAGCTGTGTGTATCAACCATATAGGAAAGAGAGAACTTTTAAAAATTTGAAGTCACAATCTCTACCACATGTTACTTTCCAGTGACATTTTTCTTGTGACACCTAAGTTAATAAATAATTCTTATGGAAAATGCTAATAATAATAATAATAATAATAATAATAATAATAATAATATACTGCAGGTCTCAGGGTGGTTCACAGGATAAAATCACAATATAAAAACACAAAATATATAATCAAAATAAAAACAGAAACCACCGAATAGCACCCCCCCAAAAAAACCCCACGCATTTTAAAAGGGCACTGGATGACAATAAACCAAAGGTCTGGTTAAAGAGAAACGTTTTTGCCTTGCACCTATGTATAATGAAGTATGTATAATGAAGGCGCCAGGTGAACCTCTCTGGGGAGAGCATTCCACAAGTGGGGAGCCACTGAAAAAAGTCCTGTTCTTGTGTTGCCAGCCTCCAGACCTCTCATGGAGGAAGCACACGAAGAAGGGTCTCAGAAGATGATCAGAAGATTGTACATGAAATCCTTAAGTGCATTTGTGTATCACATTTCACATATTAAGGCATAACTAAAATGTGAAACAGAATGCCCTTCTTTATAAAAGAAATGAAAGGAAGATTAAGAGGCAGCATATCAGGTAGTGTGGTAGACAGTACCATTTATAAAACACGACACAATCATGAAGATTGGTTTAACAGGATTGTTTCCTTAACATGATCCTCCATAAAATGTACGATTTACATCTGCTTCAAAACTTTAAACATGGTATCCATCTTCTCAATAGCATAGCTTATTTCTAAGAGTAGTACTTTAGATACACTGAAGATTAGATCATATTTTGCCAATTGAGAAGAGAGGAAAAATTGTAGTGAGAAGAGTTATAGCTTCGTTAGAAATAGAAGGAACTGTGTAGTTAGCTCAATTCTTTTCTACAGCAGCTTCTGCCACCCAGACAAATAAGTCCATATCGTCTTTTGGATTCCCAAGGCAGCAGCTAGAAAGATCAAGCTCCTTGCAGCCAGAAAGGAATGGCACAACACTCTTCCCACCATTACTAATTAAAATTCCAGGTGGAACAATAGTTATCCTATTGTGAAGAGCATAAACAACCAATGGACTAAACTCTTGCCTGAATCTGAATGCCTAATTCCCACAGTGATTTTAGTTCTGGTTCCAGAAGCAAGTGACATCAGCTTCAAGATAATTTAATTTGCTCCAACCACCCAAGAGATAAAACAATTAGCCGCCGCTAGGGTAGTAACTTTCATCCAACGGCTTCACAGGGTAAACTCCAAGAAGTTAAGAGCACTAGGGAATAGGCACATTATAAAGGGAAATGCCATTCATGTTTATACTTGCATGGCTATATTAACACCAGTCTTTTAATTTCTTGCAGTCTGTGCATCCCCAACCCCCAATACTACTTATAAGAGGTATATTATTTTGTAGAGTGTTACCATTTCTTTTTGCAGGCACAACCTGCAGTGCTATGTGGGCAACAAAGTTCCACACATTCTGTTGTGCAAACCAGAGCCACATTTCCCTGTAGATTTGGAAGTATAGAACACCACAACAAGGTGTAGAAAAGTGGAATTTTAGGCTTATAAACTGTACTGGTTGACTGAGAGAAAACTAACCTGTGCGTGAACATTGCTGTGTAAATATTTTCCTACAACATCCCAGAAAACAGCTAGTTAACCAACTGGGCCACATTTAAAAGCCTTCTAAAGCAAACAAATTAAAATAAAACTAACAGTTCAGCCCATAATTATGTGACAGGACTGCAGATTGGGCTGTGATTGCTAAAAGGCTGGTCTCTGATGTGCCTTTTTAATTCTGCATTTTAAAAATAGCTTTTCCAACCCATCCTCAACAATTGACCACAAATTATTTAAAGTTTGCTTTGATTTACTATCAGCCTTCCCCAACATTGTGCCCTCCAGATGTTTTGGACTACAATTCCCAACACCCTTACCACAGTATGCCAGCTGGGACTAAGGGAGTTGGAAGTCTAACATCTGGTTGGAGAAGGCTAATTTACAGGAATATAAGAAACGTATGCTGGGAGCCCTAAACCCTTAGGAGCAGATTTTTTGAGGGAGGTGAGTTCCATTGGTGCAAGCATAAGTCCATTGTACAAATGGGTGTGCATGTGTCATATCCATGTGTACTCTCTCACACAAAAACACACAAGAAATTGTTTTGAAGATGAAATGACAAAATAAGTAAAGGGGTGAAACAAAGGGCCAAAAAAAGACCCCAACTTCACCATATTTTTCAAATCATAGATTCCTCAAGGGTCCTGTCAGGTGATCAGTGGGCGATCATTTCAACACCTGTGGAACTTGGTCAAAACCTGTTTGAAACATGCCTGCCATAGAAAAATAGATGCAAATTAAGCAATAAACTTGGGTTTTCAAAAGTGACCCTGGAGGCAGCTTAGCTTGCATTTCAATTATAACAACCTTTAGTATAACTGAGACCTCCTTTTCCATTTAATGCCATTTTGGTTTTTCCAGCTTTTACAAATGTGCCTTTCCCCCAAAATTAATTTCTGTCTTCATGAAATTATGTTCCCTTTTAAGTATATTAAAACATCATCATCATCATTATTTCTGCCATCCCCCCAAATCCCCTCCTCAACAAAAAAACAGTGCTTCATTTGATATACCGTACTTCCATAGCTGCTACATTTTCTGTGCCACTCCTTCCAGAACAGTTATTTAAGTTCCTGCATGCATCCACCATTGGCACCCCAGTTCTCTACAGTTGCCTGAATATATACTACTTCCTCTCCCCTGGTGTAACTGGGCTCCAAGCTGTCCAGATCTTGACTCCTTTGACTTTGAGAGATGTTAAATGTGGCTCTTTATGCTTATTACCAAAGAGACTTTTGGTCCTCCCATGTTCCTAGCTGGTGTTCCCAAGTTGGTCTTCAAAATGTTGTGCCATACAGCTAATTTCAAAGTAATGTTTCCTCTGATTCAGTCATCCAGCATGGGAGTATTTCTGGCTTAAGCACCTGTTTCAAAACTATTTGTCCATCTCTCCAAGGGAGACACAATGAATTTATTATTATTTATTATTTTTGCAGTGGGGGTGGAAAAGACACTACTTATATTTGAAGTTAACTGAAAATGTTTTGGAGAGAAATCTTACATCCCTTAACTATGCTATAACTAGTTTCTCCTCTGCATCAGTGAGACTATGGGTATTTTTCAGCAACTGAATATACATATTTACAAACCGGGTTGTGAAGATCCATGTTTCAGCCATTCCTTTAACTGTTGCACAGACTAATGACTTCTAAGTTTTTCAAGTACTGCATTCAACATAAGGGAGAAACTTCAGACTAACACTTGCACTAAGGAATTTCAAGAACATTTATGCTGAGGTGTCCTCTAGTCTGGTGGCTTGAGAAGATGACTACACCCATCAAAGTTGTTAATAGACTTACACCTCATACTGGTGGGCAATCTCAAGCGACTGATTACTGAGTAGTGGGTCTGAGATAGGAAAGAATCAGGTGAGAATGCAGGCAAGGCTCAGGAAAGAGTAGGTTTGAGATGGCATGATGGTAGTAGTGACAGAAAATAAATTAGTGTAGGTTGGAAACAGCATCAGCACTGGGGAGTTGTCCATGTCCACATAGGCTGCTTACAAAGATTTGAAGCATTTGGGTGCCAGCATCAACAAAGAGGAACAGTAATGGGTTCATGGAAGCATTGCTTTAGAAAAGGGAGAGGAGACACAAGCTCTCTACAAAACTAATACATAGCCAGTACATTATTCTCCTGCATGAAGAGCACATATTTGTATTAAAACAGATCCCCAAAGAAGCAAATGCAAAAACATACCTTTTCTACTTTCTTGTCAGAAATATCTTGCTTTTCTAGCACTGCCATACTCTCCTTCAGATTCTTCACTATGTCTGCAGGAGACTTGTGTGATTTGCCAAAAGGAAATGGCATGGTTGCAACCTAAACACGCCTCTTCTACAATTCCTTCACCTGTAAAAAAGTTTAAGAGAGAGTCTGTAGTTAGGAGCAATAAAACAAAGCTTAGGACTGCTTAGCCTAAGCAAGCAGGCACTACAATTGAACAAGATTTTACAGTGCTTTCTACTATCCTACTTCCTACTATCATCTTACTTTTTTTTTAGCAAGAAACTTTGCAACTTGTATTCAGAGTCAAAATCCTGTTCTTGAGCCCCTCATGTCTGCCTCTAACACTGCTGTGAGGAGGTCAGAAGTATCTGCTTCCATTTTAGACAAAGTGCAGGTTGCTGTGATGTATAAACCCAAGACAAACTGTAATTAGTGGAAGCAAGCCAAGTTCACATCGTAGTTTATGAAAATGGCTCATTTTTGCTAACAATAGTGAAAATTAGTGAGTTTTTGGTCTGCGGCTAATAAAAAATGGAGCCACTTTGAAACTTTTCATTGCCATTGGGCCACAGGAGAGGCAGAATGTAGCCTTGTTGAAGCTTGTCCTGGTAAAACTAAACTGTCGTGTGTATGTAATTACAAATGATAAAAAGAGATCTAACCATGCAGAGGAAACATTCTCTTATCTTTTGGCCCCCACACTGAAGTTAACAGTACTCATATGGGATCTCAGTGCACAACTGAACTCCACAGAGATTAGGATCAGTTTATTTTTACATTGTATTTTTCCAGTAGTTCTATGATGAATACTCTATGGTTTCAAAAAGGATCCAACTCTCATTAGTAGTATGGTCAACAACCTCTGATACAAGTAACACAAGCCACCTGTAGGTAAAGTGCTTGAAGTACAGACCTGAAGGTATTTAAAATATGAGTAGCATTCTGTAACTCGGTAAACCTTTTCAAGCAATATTTACAGTTTACTTATTCGAGTACAAAACGGGTAACAATAAATGCTTTAGCAGCCTAGCCATCAAATATGCATGTGCTAATTAATAAATGTTTCCTTAAATTACTTCATGACTGGACTTCCAGCGTTCTCGATAGGATACAACAGAAAAGCCTGTGCTTAAAAAATGCTGATGGGTTGGTTACTCCTGCCGCAAACAAAAGGACAGTTGAAGCTGACAGAGCAGAGGTCACAATGTCATGACAAAGAATGCCTGTCCCCACCTGACACAAATGAAAATAGCCCACAGTCTGGGTCAGGAAGCAAATCGCTACTGCTCAGCTTACAACAAACGTAAATAAAAACCTTCATTGGAACAATGTGGGGATGGACAGTGAAACTTGGCACAATTCTATGGGCTCACAATTTCAAGCCTGAATATTTCCATCAGTCAGGCCATTCATAGATTTCAGCTGTTCTAACGCCATTATCTGCAAATTAGAGCCAGCAGTGGCTTTAATCTGCAAATAATGCAAATATATAACTGGAAACAAGTTAGGGAGTAGAAGCTACAGGTTAAAAAAAAAAAAGGCCTGAGAATTGCCACAAACTATACTCAGGGGGCGGCTCGTGGGCTGGTCAAACGACCTCCGCAGGCTGCTTCCAGCCCATGGGGCTTAGGTTGGTGACCTCTGCTTTAGACATTACAGCACAGTGTGCAAGGAGGCAAGGCTTACTTATGCCTCTATTCTTGCTGCATGTTGTAGCATGGGAAAATTGCACACCTGTGGGAAGCAAGGCACATAAACACACACATTTGGAATTTGCACAGTCTGTCACAGCAGAGATGTGCATGTTGTCCTTTCAGATGTTACACCAATAGTACAAGAAGTGTGCCTGCTTTTGTGAATATGAAGTGGACTGAAAGGAGAACAAATTAATCTATACAACAAAATATCTGGTTTTTTTTTGAAGTTTTTATTTACCCCATGAAACTCTGGCCAGGATTCTAAAGCTACATAGACAAATGGAGGGGGCCTGCACCCAGCTCATTTCCCCCCTTTTACTTGGAGCAGCAGACTACTATGCCATATCATAAATTTAAAACCCCCAGCAATACATAAACAGTTTACAATGTCAGAGGCTTCTGTTCAAGAAAAGCAAGTGCAAGTCACTCTTGATGTGGGCTCATGGAACAATGTTATCTTTGGATCTGGGCCATAGCCTACAAATAAACATAGGGTTGTAGCCAATATTAGTCATATCAAGATAACACCCCTTGAAATTATTGGAACCATGTTAGTCATGTTCATTAATTTCAAAGGGCCTACTCCAAGAATGACTTATGTTAGATACAATCCACAGGTTTTGGGTTGCAATTCACAATAATATCACCACTAGTCCTATCAGTCTGATACATGAAAAACCTGAAGGATATATTTATGCTCAGAATCTTAGAGAAGATGTTAGAATGGCTAATTCTCTACTTAGAGCTGCATGATTTCATTATTTCTACATCTGATGGCTCAAGGTGTTAGTGATGGAGCTTTTGACATTTTATAACTAAAATGAATGCACACACACACACCACCACAACAAAACTGAGTAAAAAACCAAAATAATTTACATAATGATAAAGGGTATGGAAACTAAGAGTTGAGGGAGTTGAGAATGTTTAGCCGGGAAAAGAGTCTGAGAGGAGATATGATAGACATTTTCAAGAATCTTAAGGGCTGTCACATGGAAACTGAAGTAAGTTTGTTTTCTCCTGCTCCAGAAGGTGGAACCTGAACCAGTGGATTCAATTTACAATAAAGGAGATTCCGACTAAATATCAGGAATAACTTTTGACAGTAAGAGCTTTTAGACAATGGAACAGACTCCCTCAGGAGGTGGTGGGCTCTCCTTCCTTTGAGGTTTTTAAGCAGTCACTTCCAACTCTATAATTCTATGAACACTGAGATAATCAATATGCTTCAGCCATCAACTGGAATATATTAATCCGTTTGTTACAAACAGAATAGCAGAATAAAATAAAATAAAAGTATAGATCCACTATTCCCATGTACTACAGTACTTATCTGCCTACAATGCACAGTAAAAATTTCGGTTGTATCCAAAACTGTCCATGCACAAGTGGAACAGACTTCTACTCGTGCAACAGGGGATCACCTTCCTCTCTATCTGTCACCCACAATTCCACAAGAACATTTCTGTAGGGTTGATGGACCCCGCAAAGCACATTTTAGGTGCATACAGATGGCTGCAGGGGAGAAGAGGGAGGTGTCTCAATGCATGAGCCGGTCTGCTTGCACAATGTTGGCTTCCACCCTCTGTCATTAAGGCAATTTAGGCCACCTATAGAAACTAGTTTATAGTACAAATAAGTACAGCAGCAGGAAGAAAATATATAAAAATAAGGTGAAGGACTGTCCCTGTCCTCCTTCTCTCAGAATAGTAAGCGGTTTAGTGTTTTAATTAAAATGCAATTTTTCTAGAGCTGGAGAAATACTTCTATTCCACGCCAGCTGCCATTATGAATTTCTCAGATATGCATGCTAGGTAACTCCACATGCACTAAACTGGGATGTTTGCAAACGTTTTTCATCTGATGAAGCAGCTGAAAAGATTTCAACTTCAAAAGACTGCTTAGTTCTCTGTAGCTGGAATTGTGAATGACAGGGTGTGTGTGGGGAATAGGGGGAAATACCTATTTAGCAGATTGCTACTACCTTTGCTGCAGGTGGAAAATGCCAAATCATGATCTACGAAGAGATAATGACAAGCAACCCACATCAAGTGATGTCTTATTAGAGACAGGAAACTGTTCACTCAGGTCCTTAAGACTAAACACTGTAAAGACTGTGTGTGTGTGTGTGTGTGTGTGTGTGTGTAGGCAACACGACCATTTTTAGAAACGTGCTAGTCTATCAAAATGCTTCGGTCTCCATCAAATATCTTCCACAGGTGTTGAACTAAATGGTTAAGCTACCCTTTATATTCTAATGATAGTCCACAGGGTTCTGCTAAGGTTAGTCATCCTATGAGCTTTGAAAAAGCATAGTTTTTGTCAGGGTGTTTAGTCTTAATGGTGGCAGTCTATTGTAACTATCTTTGGGTAAACTCCTGCTAAGGTGGTGCCTGACAGATGCCCTCCCTGATCCAAAATCACCTTGCAATTTAAAAAATGTAGGGAAGGAACATTCCCTACCATTCCTTTTGTTAAAAAATTATACAGAATGAAACTTCAATTTTTCATCCAATCATATCAAGATGAAAATTCCTCAGCTGCACCACAGGGGAATGGAATACTGCCTGGAACAAGGCCCTTGTTTATCCTCTTAATCCCTGGTTTAGTAAACCAACCTTCAACCACTTCCTGTCTCTTTTCTTATGTCAATATTCCCTTTCACATTATCTTACTTCTGCCCCAGGGCCTGTTCACATAAAACCAAGGCTCTTATCCAGGAAAAGTACATACTTCTGGAACAATTTAGCATACAGGTCATGAACCCACTAAAAGAGGATTAAAATCATATTATATGAACATCACATCTTCAACCATGTACTAAATTCCCCAAAAAACAACAACTGGAAAACAGGTCTGTCCTTCATCCATGATCCATGTTCTAGCATTTTTTATTTAACAAGTAGTAAATTGTTTGCACAGAACAATGTTTGGGGTGTGATTATATGGAATGCAAGTCAGCACTGACTGATCATCTTGAAAACTAAGAGAAGTTGTGGGGTTTTTAAATAAAAAAGTATTAACCCCTTGTATTTGAAGTGGCTTTATCATTCATCATTTAGTACATGCCAGGTGATCTGTCATCTATCTGGTCACTAACTATGGGGTAAAATCCATTAAAAAGCTCAGCAATTTCAATCCTTAAAAAAGCTCAATAACTTTGGCTGGCCCTGACACATGTTCACCTCATCAAATCTGGCCCTCTTTGAAAAAAGTTTGGGCAACCCTGATCTAGGTTAACTTATCTTGGGATCCAAGCCAGTATTTAAAAGTACTGTAGTACTTATGTGAAATGCCAACCTACCTTCAGTATTACACTGTCTTTTCTAACAACTCCATGAATAAAAATGAAACGGGTTGAGAGAAAGAATGTTACATAAAAATCACATCTTATAAAAACAGTCATACCAGACAGAAGCCTTGGGATTCCACAATGCTTGATACACTAAGGATAACAAAGTTCAATTAAACATTTGACATGGGTAAATATTTTCTACTAACCCATAAAAAGCCAGGTCACGGGTTCAAGTGACCAAATCCTTGGTCCATGTTTATCACAACACTGGTCTCCACCTGATTTGTTTGTTTTAAAAACTTTGATATGCCTTTTTAAGATTATCTGGTGTAGATAGGCAATTTTAAAATTTTAAAATTCCATTACATTTAAACAATAAATTGATTTTCCAAAGCACTGTTTGTATTTTGGCATTATTATTACAAACTAGTTCAACACACATATTGTATCATTACATCTTATTGGCCCTATTGTTGACGTAAATCAAATTACAAAAAGTAAATTGGTTGCCAATGCAAGAACACTATGTCTATTGTCTATCTTCTTGTTGCAAAGCACTCTGAAAACTCCATTACAAGGTGACCTGTAAACCAATCAATAAAATATTTTAAATTTATTTTTAACCTCTGAAATAGTGATTTATCCAATATCTTAAGATTATTGTACATAAACTTGTGGTTGACCTGCAAACCCAAAGTAAAAAGAAAGGAACAGAACTGATATTCAATCCTCAGACGAATAATAAGCACATTCAGTCGGGGGGGGAGTGGTAGCACTGATATAGCTAAAATAGAGTCAATATGACTGACTGCACAGGCTCTCAAAGCTATCCTATCACTAATGGGGCTCGATCTTTTATTCCCCATTTAAGTAGTAACTTTTTCACAATGTCAGCAGAGACAAATGAGAAGGTAAACAAGTGCTGAGACACTGAAAACTAAAAATGTTCAACAGCTAACTTTAATGCTTAACATAGATTAGCCAGACACAGGGCTTATGCAGCTGTTTCTCTTGTGCTGCTGGAATTTTACACACTGGTATATTTTTATCTACTGACCCATTTTCATCAACCATGTCAGACATGGTTGTCCTACAATGGTTGTTTATAATGTGGCAGGCTATAGGTACCCAAAGGCAGTTGCACAGAAATGAAATGGCATACCCATCTATAAGGTGGTATTGAGTTTTACAAACTTAATGGCAATCTCATGGGTAAAATATCAAAACTAAAACTTCTCCTGGGACCATCCCCCAGTAGATCACTGTGGCAAGGGACAAGTGTTGGAAAAGTGTTCGTCTGCAAAGATTTCCAAAATTAAACACACAAAACGGTTTGCATTAGCTCATAACAGAGCATAAGAACACTGAAAGTTGGGAGTGCCCTCCTAAATGGGTTTCAAAACTGGTTTCATCAAGCATGAAAACAATGTACTTTTCCCTACTTGCATCCAGATGTTAAATTAGGAAAGAGCGACAGTATGTTAGAGCAACTGAAAAATGTCAACAATCCTGGCCCAGAGACCTTGAAATGTTGAGCACCAAAAGCTTCAGCCACAGATCCAAACAGTATTTTGGACTTAAAAGCAGAACTTCTCAACTACAGTTTCCATCCCTCCATTGCCCCTGCCTGGTTTTGTTAGAAAAGGGTAAAGCTAGCAGATAGTCATAAAGTCACATAAAGCCATAAATCTGCATAAAGCCACAGAGAGTTCATGTTCAAGCCAATACAGTACTTGAATCAAGACACCCTTATTCACATTTCAACGTTTTGAAGGACAATACTATCCAAACCCTGAATTCATGACTGATCAACTCCAACGGGTAAGTTCTCAAAAGAGCAGGGGCTCACAGATTCATGGCTCATTGCTGCAACTGCCCTTTAAGTGTAATCCTGTTGGGGAAGGAGATAATTCCTGAGCTCATGCTGACTTTTCTCAGGCAACTCAGTGTGACATCAGCAAACACTCCCCTACCTTATTGTGAGACATGCAGTGTCCTAACTACCAAATATTTTGTCTAAAAAGGCCATTCAAATATTTGTGGATAACTATGAAAGAGCACACAGAAATTTCTTGATAAGATCCTGGATTTTAAAGAATTGTTATAGTTGTACCCAAGGACTTCCACAGTGGAATTGCTACTTGTCCTCTTGGAACAGGAGACCCTACAGTCACCTTCATGCATTATACCTTCCCTGTGTGGAAGTGACAATGTCAGAGAGGAGCCACATCACAGAGTGAGCCTACATATGCAGAGCAGGCTCTATGTACCTCGGGTTACATACACTTCAGGTTACGTACGCTTCAGGTTACAGACTCCGCTAACCCGGAAATAGTGCTTCAGGTTAAGAACTTTGCTTCAGGATAAGAACAGAAATCGTGCTCTGGCGGCGCGGCAGCAGCAGGAGGCCCCATTAGCTAAAGTGGTCTTCAGGTTAAGAACAGTTTCAGGTTAAGAACGGACCTACGGAATGAATTAAGTACTTAACCCGAGTTACCACTGTACAAACATTACCTCAATATGTGGTACGGTGGCAGGTGTGATCCTGCTTCTTAATTGTTGAAGGTGATAGATTTATGTCCCCAACCCAGTCCGAGATTGCTTTTCAAACTCTCCATTTTAAGGCAGCCTGTCATGTTACATGAGGACTGCTACCTGAGAAATAGAAACCCAAAGAACATTTGACTATGCATAACTACTTGTGCATGTCTTTGAATGCTGGTTACGATTTTTAAAGTTCTGTCACTAGGAGGGCCCCTTTCATCCTTTAAAAAATAGGGATGTGGCCCTTGGTCTTCCAAGTGTGCAAACTACAACTCCCATCATCCCTTACCATTAGCTGTGCTGGCTGGGGCTGATGCATACTGGAGTCATAACAATATCTGGAGGGCCACAGGCTCTCTATCCCTGCTTAAACATGCTAACATGACAGCAATATACAGTGGTACCTCGCAAGACGAATGCCTCGCAAGACAAAAAACGCGCAAGACGAAAGAGTTTTCCGTTTTTTGAGTCGTTCCGCAAGAGGAATTTCCCTATGGGCTTGCTTCACAAGACGAAACGTCTTGCGAGTTCTTGCGAGTTTGTTTCCTTTTTCTTAAAGCCACTAAGCCGTTAATAGCCGTGCTTCGCAAGACGAAAAAACCGCAAGACGAATTGCCAGCAACAGCCTTGGTTGGATTCAGTACTTTTTTCAGGAATGACTCACCCAGTAATTGAAGTCAGAGGAGCTAGTGTGATCACAGTGAAACATGTGATTTAAGCCTTTGCAGGATCATGGCTTTACTGCAGTACATGATAAAGCAACTCAGTTATACTGAAACCCGTTATGGCAAGTAATGTCTTTTACTCCCATACGACATTATTTAAATTAGCTCCCAATGAAATATTAGCTCAGAGTATTTTTTTTAATGCAATGGACAATGGCATACTGGAAAAAAGTACTGTTAATCTCAGGAATTGTTGGTGATTGTATTCACAAGACTATGGCATTTGACTGCATAAACCCTACTTTGCAACTCATATTCTAGGTAACAATGAAACAGAAAACTAACTCCCATTCAGCATTGCTAGTTCTAACATTTTTCGTTTCTAAACATTTTTACACCTGAAGTGTAAGTACACAGTGTGAATAATTCTTAGTGCCGGGCTAAATTTTAAATAATCTGTCCCCAACTGCTTTATTTTTAGTTCTAAGGATGACATTGTGGGAAGCAACTCCTCATTACATTCCATCTAAACAAAATAATACAGTTAAATCTAAACCTAGAATCCTTTCTTCAAGCCCAGTAGAATGGTTAAAAGAAGATTCAAGTAATTATTATAAAATGGAAACACGGCATACAAATAAATTACCAACAACTAAATTCACAGGAAACTTTAACATAACAATTACTTCCACTTGAGAGCTTCTATTTTCTAAAGCATTATTCTTGTAATAGTATGTACACAGGACTGTGGACTCCGTCACATGCTGACAGCCTTTAGGAGCCACAGGTGAGAGCTCAGTGCAGGGTGGGGACCAAAGGTGAAAAACTATCCCAGAAGGAGCACAACGTGTCCCCTAACACCCCATATACTGGCTAAAGCAAGGTGAAGGTTGCAGATGGGTCTCAAACCCTTGGTGAGTTAGGAACTTCCCCTGAATGTGAAGACAGAGTGGGTACAATGGTCAAGGATGCAGTTACAGCATATGCTGTAGAGGGAAATGAGGGGCAGATGGGGCTCGTCCACCTGGAAAGGTAGTCCATCTAGGAGAAGAAAAACTCCGATCCTAAACCTCCGCTTTCTTGCAGGATATCTTCAGGAGAAGAAAAAGCTAAGGAGCAAACCCAACACAAATCTAAGTGGAGTCCCTAAGACAGTTGGATGGTGCCTTGTGCACCTCCTTCTGGAACTCCTGCAGCCAATCTGGTGCCAAACGATTGCTCTGCTTTCCCTTGGACCACAGTGAGGCCAGGGTGGGGGGGTCTTGTCATCCACACACACTGCCATGGCTTGTGCCCCAAGGAGGTCACTTTGGTGCTACTAACACAGTGGTTTGACTTCACCCTGGAGACATTCTCTACTGTCTCTCAAAACAGACTTAGTATAAATAAGAGAGTATCAGTCCCCATTACACTCCCATCTGGTCATCTGCAAGATCCTGACAAATAAGATGCTTTCCCCTTGCTGTATGATTTTACAAGAAGCAAGTTCAGGTGCCAAAATTGTTTGATCAGCTTTGTTGCCAAAATCTGTGTATCTGAAGAAGTGTGCATGCACACAAAAGCTTATACCAAGAACAAACTTAGTTGGTCTCTAAGGTGCTACTGGACATTTTTTATATATATATTTCGTGCCACAAAAGTGTTAAACTGCAGCTGTGATATGCAATTCCTTCAAATAATCAATAGTACATATTCAGGGGACTACAAATGGGCTTGCCACTGATGAACAGTTTTACTTCTGGCGAGTTTCATCTCACACTTATCCAGCCTGGAAAAGAGCAAAGACCTCATACTAACTTCATAATGAATCTGAGAACTTGCTGGTTTTCCACCTATCAGCTTAGGATGGGGGCAGAAAGCAGCACTTGCCTCACGGCTGCACTGAGCTGCACAGGCACTTCAAGCATCCCCCAAACTCACAACTGAGACCCATCATTCCCCTTGGGAGCCACACAAAATTTGTGGACCTTTGTATGTATTTACAGTAAGTGACCAGGTGAGGAAATGTGGATTGGCAGCACTCGCACTGTTGCCAACACATAATGACTGATCACCGAAGTGGTGATCAAAGTTAAAACAAAGTGGCACTGCTGAAGAAAAATGCACGCACAACACCACTGAACAAGTACAGCAGCTACTCATCCAGCTTCAAATGTTAAGCTGGCAGATGGTGATGCTGACACAATGATGGTATTCAGTGCCTTTGAGATTGCTGGTCATGGTAATCATGTGGCCATTGTTGGCGAGGATACAGACCCACTTGCATTGTTTTGCATGCAGTTAACACATGCAGGTCCAAAACAAGGAACTTTCCTATTGAAGCCTGAAAGAAACAAAATGCCAGACTGCCATATGTAGCTTTTAATCACAAAAAATAGGAATAGGGAGAAAGTGTTCCCATTCACAGAGTGTGATACAACATCAGGTATGTTCAAATAGGCTAAGAAGGCATCTGAATTATAGAAGACTCAAATCCATGTGATAAAATTTCTTTACTCACTGATCGCCCCCGCCCCCATGCCATATAAGATGTCGCAGTAGCTGCAAGAGTCCTTTATGTTTCATCTGTGCAAAGAAGGTGGAAACCTATGAACCACCAGATGGTGTTGGACTTCAGCTCCCATCAGTCCCAGTCAGCATGGCCAAGGGTCAGGGATGAAGGGAGCTGAAATACAGAAACACCTGGAAGGCCACAGGCTCCCTGTCCCTACTCTATGCAGTGCACAGTGAAGAGAGCTTGAATAAATTCAGAAACTGCCTAACAAGCGACTTCCAATATGTGAAGTCTGAACATAAGAAGAGTCTGCTGGATCAGGCCTAGTGGCCCATTTAGTCTAGCATCCTGTTCTCACAGGGGTCGATGCAATGCCTACGGAAAGCCTACAAGCAGGACCTGTGTGCAAAAGAACTCTCCCCTCAGTGATTTTCAACAACTGGTGTTCAGAAGCATGCTGCCTCCTAACAGTAAACAAGAAATATCCATGTTTGACATGAGAATCCTACCACAACTTCTGATAACTGCACAGCACATATTCAGGGTTCGTCTTCAAGTGCAGCTGTAATCTCTGGTGACTCTGCAACCAAGCTAGTGGAAATGCAAGTTAACGCTACTCCTGCCAACACATAAACCAGATGCTTCCAAGAAGTTCTGCTCTCAAATTCGGTAGCTCTGGGTATACTTCCCACATGTACCATAGCCTGTGGTTGTCACAAAGCATACCTACCTGATATTCTCATCAGGAAGTGTGAACTGATGTGGCACCTGTCATGCAGGAATGCAAATAATGCAAAGACTGGTGACTAACAACCATAGCTGCATTGAGCCAACTAATCTAGACTATGACAAGATCACTTTGACCTTGCAAGTTACAGAGCCATAATTTTCTACATCAAATGATAGCCTAACCCTCATTTGATGGCATCAAATTTATGTGCTGGGCACAGAACAAAATTGGCCATTTGAACAGTGGAAAGATAACCATATATCAAAGATTATATTGTTTAGGACATAGTTATTTATGTAATAAAATCTGCCATTTGTGAATTACCATCTTTTGCATTGAATCTGCTTTGGCTTTTATAGCATTTGTAGTTAGAGCAGCTTCTAGTCTACTTTTACTTGACCAGTGAATATGACATTTCGGAACAGAAAAAACAGTGGAATTTGCTGCCAAGGAGTGTGGTGGAGTCTCCTTCTTTGGAGGTCTTTAAGCAGAGGCTTGACAACCATATGTCAGGAGTGCTCTGATGGTGTTTCCTGCTTGGCAGGGGGTTGGACTCGATGGCCCTTGTGGTCTCTTCCAACTCTATGATTCTATGTATGAACTAAGGATATAACAAATACTTGACAAAAATGTAATATCATGGGCATAATGGTGGAAGCACCATTTAGTTTCAATGGGATTTTAGTATGATAAGAACATTTTGTGACATATATGTTAAGTCATCAGCTGTATATAAATTACGTGCATAATCTGATCCGAAGTTTGAATAGGTCTATTGTACTATTATGACTCAATATCTTATCACAACTTCTTCCATATGTTTTTCAATCTTCACAAAATGGTATACACATTCATATGATCTTATCAAATTCTTCACACAACTAATTAAAAGCAGACTGCCAACTACAAGTTTCAAACTCAATATCTTAATTGGCTCAAAATGTAAACTGAATGAAACTATAGAAAATAATATTTTAAAATAATCCAATAACTAATACTTAAAGGGCAACTAAATTGAAATACATAATATACTGATAATACTGGACTTGGGATGACCAAAAAAATCTCTTCAAAAAACATTACTAGATGGTAGCTTGAGAGCTGTAGACCTACTTCAAAATGTGAAGTTGAAAACTATGAACAAATCAAAAGTATGGATTATTAATTTTTAATGCCTCAAACTTGTCTGAACTATGAAGATCTTGCAGAGGTACATTAAGAGGCTGTCCATAAGATGGTGATTCTCTGGAATTCTTTCCCTAAGGAACTATACCATGTCAATCTCTCCTCGGGTTCTGAATGCAAGTAAAAATAATTTCTCAGGTTTAAACACTAATTCACAGTGCAAGTCTACTCAGAATTAAGCACCATTAAGTTCAATATGACTTACTCCTAGGTAAGCGTACATAGTGCAGTGAACTAGATGATCACATTCTAATCTAGAGCAAATGGGGGTGTTAAACTTCTTAATTATACATGTGTATTTCATTAGGTTGTGTTTAGTACTTCAACCACTACAGAGTAAAAAATAGCTTTGAGAGGCAGACTATAAAAAAAATTGATGTTTGTTTATTTTTTACTTAAGAACTAAGGAATCAGACATGAAGGCTCTAGCACAAATTGCAACCAAACCATTACTGCTAGAACCAGTTGTGGAATAATCATTAATCATTTAACCAGGCCATTGACAAATCTGAGTTTGTTTCTACTGAAAGTTAACTGATAGATACCGGTCCTTTCTTTGGTTGAAGAGTAGTCCCAATGACAGATATAGCCCATTCTAACTGTAAGGAGAGTTCAGATCGGACTCTGGGTACCTTGCTACCTCGTGCCCAGGTCCAGAACTCATTACACCAGCTAAAAAGACCAACCAGCAGAAATAGTCACAAATACTCCTTTGCACTGGACATGGACTAGGAAACATTAACCGAAATCTTACATGCTTTTCGGTTTTATTTTTTGGTGATGGAATTGCAAGCAGGTGCAATTCACTGATAACTTGCAAGTTCTTCCAGTTACACAACATTTCTAACTAATCTGAGAGATTGACCTTGCTTAGGTAGGAGCAAAATGGGGATTGGTGCCAATAAAAAAAAGGAGAATCTGAAATTCAGGGGGAAATGGGTACTCAAGCACGGAACAAATCTTAGAACTGTTAGGGTCACTTCACAGCCTTATTTTTATGCTTTTTGCCCCCCCCCCACTTCCCTTATCATCTAAAATAATTTTTTACATCTCTCTTCCTGCCCCGCCTCTGTTCCCACATGACACGTAAGCTGTCCTCACTTGGGAAACCTGTATATCTCACAACAGGGAGTGATGCAAAAGTTCTATTTTGGATGATACAGTCAAGCATCAGGAACAGAAAGCATGAGACACTAGTCCAAAGGAACTCAGAAATATAGGACTGCAAGATCACAGAACTGGAATGCGCCACAAGGTGAACTGTAACTTAAGGCATAGAGTCCTTTTTTATCTTTCCCCAAGGGCAAAAGGGACTGTAACACTTCTGCATAAAGTGGAAGCTGAGAAAAGCACGCTCCTGCCACATGCACCTAAGCTTGTGCATCTTGATTTATTTATATCAAAACAAGAAAAACTCATAGTAAAATGGCAGAATTAATCTTAAAAGCAGAACTAGTGACATGATGCGATAAAAACTTATGTTGCCTATAACAATTTATATTTGCATTCTCATCCAGCAAACATCAGCAGCAAAATGTACGCCCGTGTGTGTCTTTAAAAAAGGCTTCTTTCTAACAAAATAAATAACACCTGCATTTACTAATATTGTATAGCGTGTTGCCACTTTGTTTTTGCCACTGCTACTGTTGCAGAAGCCTTGGCATTTGGAATCCATATTTACAAATACAGTGGTAACTCAGTTTAAGAACAGCCCTGTTTACGAACGATTTGGGTTACAAACTTCTGCAAAACCGGAGGCTTACCTCAGTCTACAAACTTTACCTCGGTCTAAGAACAGAAACCTAATGGTGGAAGGGCACTGGCAGTGGGAGGCCTCATTAGGGAAAGTGCACCTGAACGGTTTCGGTTTAAGAACGGACTTCTGGAACAGAGTAAGATCATAAACCAAGGTATCACTGTAAAGCAATCTCCTCTATGCTTTCAACTCACCTATCCTTCAAAATCTTCCAAATCTCCAGCTGTTTTTGGAGTAGCAGGTGGTGTGCTAAGCAAAGTATTATAAGGTACAAGCACAGAATACCAGCTTTGGAAGGTTATTTTTTTGATCTAGAAAAAATGTATGCATAAGACATGTATGTAAATGAGACTACTGTACTTTACAGAGTCCTTAGCAAACAACAAGCAACAATTTGGATCCTGAACCAGTAAGAGACTACTTTCATTTTGTTTGATATATCAGATTTACAGTCTGGGAAAGGGATTAGACCTGAGACAGCCAATTAATGCTCAAGTGGCAGCTACGGTCACAACTTATTCTATCAGTTTCATCTGATAAGAAGGGATGTGGCCAGTTTACCAACCACCACCCATACATGTGTAACCTTAGAAGCTGAGTGTATTCTATGCGGGGCTGTCATCCTGTTCAGAAGCTTCAACATGCCCAACGTAAGGACAAATCAACACATTCAGCTCCAGCCTGTAAAAGCCATTCACTTTCTTTGTCTGTGGCATGCAAGAATCAACGCTAGGCAACTCAGGAAGCTTTTGTAAATTAAGTTTCTCTCCCCCTACCCACCCCACCACTGATATATACAGACAAGCAGCACAGGCATATATTGGCAGACAAGGAAGTAATCTGTGGGATAATGACATTTGCAGTACAGCATTCAACTTACGGAAATTACATGTGCCAATTTGGTTCCCAGCACTATCAAGGAACTAGCTCTGATCTTTCAAATGCTGCATAGCATAGGTCTCACTCAGTAAGATCAGAAGCAAGGAGGATCTAGAAGATCGAGTCAGGTGAACTCAAGGTGTGTTACGCAGTGTGTGGTAATTTCTGAATGAAAAATTCTACAGCCTTTTTATGAATCATCATGAGGCACATTCTTATAAATATACATATTTTATCTCTGCCATTCTACACTTGCAATTTGGGTTAGCAGCACCCATTACACAGCTGGAAGAGGTGTGCAGAGGCTGCAGAAAGAACTGTGCGCTGAGGGAGCCCTTTTGGACATTCGTCCTCCTGGGAAACACTTTAAGGCCAATGTAGCCTGGAACTGGGTGTTTGAAATGAAGCTGGCTTGACTGCTGAACGAGACATGGCAGTGGGCAGTCTAAGGAAGCTTCTTCAGGTATCTGCCCATAAAAGTAAGTCCTGCCATGGGTGACACATCACCACCTCCAAGGAGTCATCCCTTGGAGGAGTAATGCGGGCAGGGGTGCCAACCCCTCTCAATTTCTAACCACCATGATGAGGCTCAACCCTAGGGTGAGAGACAATGACTACTACTACTACTACTACTACTACTACTATTATTTAATTTATTGCCCACCAAGGTCCAAGGGCAGGTAAAACATTAAAGCACAACATTAAAAACAGTTTAAAGCAACTTATAATTACAGAGGATCCTAAAAACATACACTTTAAGTGTCAAAAGCCAGGGCAAAAAGGTGCATCTTCAGCATTCACCAGAAGCTGCATAATGAAGGTACCAGATGCCTTGGCCAACACAAATTAACACCTGACAGTTGTTCACTTGGAAGAAAAAGCAAAGATGCACTTGGCCAATGAAGGTTAAGCATTCACATTAATCAATTGTAGAAAGTGCACATTAAAAAAAATCATTCCAGCTTTGAAATGGGATTCTTCTATAACATGACTACTCAAGTTATCCCATTCACAGGAAAAAGCATTCCAGAGTCCCCAAATAGTAGAATTAATGGTCTAACACTTACTGTCTTCAATTCCCAAAATCCCTTTTAGAATATATTAGTAAAACTGCCTCAATAAAATTAGAAATTGAACTCCCCTGGGGCAGAAAAGATGGAATGTTATCTAGAAATTGAAATACTTTGCAAGTTCCTAAGACATTCTTCCAACCCTATTAACTACAGAGAAGAGGCAGTTTCCCACTGACATGCCTGATATCAGAAATATTGTGGAAAGGAAGTACAAGATGTAGTTTCATAATAATTTGAATTCTCCCAAGTGGTTATTGTGTAACAGCAAAGGAAACAGAACTTAAAACAAACAAGAAAAATGAGTTAGTTTTTTGGTTTGTTTTCTTTCAGATTATGGATGTGCCATGAAGATCTAATGGAGCTACATGTCAGGGTTGGGGAGGGATGCAAGAAGAAAAGTTTCCTTGTAACTGCTGAGGTCAGAGTCCAACTAAATAGGTAAATGCAAATTGATCTTTCTCTGCGTTCAGGGAGCAAAAGACAACTTGGGAGTCTTTGGTGCCAAAGAAGATGCCACAAATTCCACATTGTTTCAAGTATTTGTTATTTTTAAAAGTCTATGTGCCAGAATTAGACAGGTTGCTTCAAAAGTACCCCCTGTCGTTGAGTTACACAGTGCATCTTTCAAGTTTTGGACATGAGGCAGACTTTCTCAGCTTCCTTAGACATCCTGGAGCCAGATGTCTAAACTGCAAACACTGCTCATTTCAAAGCAAAGAAATACACACTGCCATCCCAACAACACATCACTGCTTTAGTTATGTCACACTGCCTTATAATTCAGCATTTTTCTCACTACCTATGGCAAACAATTGACTCTAGGCTACAGATGTATCTACACTGATATCACAATTACTGACACCATAAATTAAGCCATTGCCATGTGTGTTACAGAAGTGCTGACATCCCCACTGTGGCTCCACTGCCACCCCATGCTTGACAGGCACCTTGAACAGCCCCTCAGGAGGGGAGTAGGTAAAAACATTGTTGTTGTTGTTGGCGGCATCTGTCTGTCTTGAACGTAACAGCAGAAGAATAGATACAGGCGAGCAGAGCAATTGGTGGACAATAGCTCCAAGTCTGTTGCCCAGCTGAAAACTATAGTCATTAGTTTTCAGTATTCAGAACTACTATATTATCAATATCAGGCCAACCAACACATTAGAGAAGTTGCTCAAATGGCTCATAACACAATGATATGGTACAACTCAGGATCACTCAGACATGTAACCAACTACAGGGCAGTTTCCAAATGAGTATTCTGACTGGGCAAACTGGCATTCCACTACACTGTCCATATAGGCTTTCAGTGGCACTATACTGTATACAGAAATACAAGTGCAAAATGTAAAAATGGATCAAAACACAATATCCACTGGGGGGGTGGTTCTTTAAAAATATTACATTCTGAAGCAAAATATGTGGCCCTCCAGACTACAGCTTCCATCAGCTCCAGGTAGCATGGCCAATGGCTGGAGATGATGGGTCCAAAGGTTCTCCATTTCTGTTAAGATTTATGTACAGTGGACGCTCAGGTTGCAAACGTGATCTGCGCAGGAGGCACGTTCAAAACCCCCAGCGCCGTGTCTGCGCACGCTTGGGTCACAATTCGGCGCTTCTGCACATAGTGCAATTTAGTGCTTCTCTGCATTCACGAGCATTGAAACCCAGAAGTAACCCATTCCAGCACTTCCGGGTTCGGCACGGTGCACAACCTGAAACGCCTGTAACCTGAGGTATGACTGTATTTCAAAGGACAATCCCTGTCAGCCCAGAAAGTAAGTCCTATTGAACTTATTATTGGGGTCAGATTGCAGCCTGAATCTCTTCACTCATCCCAGTCTCTCTCTTCACTACAGATAATCTACCTCGTTTCTTAAAACACCTGTACAGCATCAGAGACACACAAGAGAGATTCTTTATTATGGTATGATACAGTGCTCTAACAGCAGCAAAATAATGTGGATGTATGTCATATGACACAAAGAATGGATGACCAACCTGCAGGACAAGTAGCACAGGCAAGACCAAGTTTGTGACACTCAGAGATAAGGAGGGCCCTTGGGCATGGCTATGTTGTGCTGCTGCCGTTCCACAGTCTAATAATCTACAGAGAAAAAGTCACTTGTGACTAGAGACGGTATCAACCATGTAATTACCAGGCTCAAATTATGAATTTTCCCAGGTTCAGGTGCAAGATAAATTGAATGCTGTTTTGCTAAGAATTTTTTCTGCAGTTCAGAATGGAAGGTTCTGCACATGTGCAGAGTGCTTCTTGAGACTTTTTTTTTTAAAAAAAGTGTAGCAGCCTTAAGAATCAGTTAAGAACTCTTGGGGGAAGGAATCCCCTCTACTCCTCTCCCAGTAGTTCTAAAACATACCTGCATTAGTGATGCTGCAATGCTTAATAGATTAATTTGTAAGATTAATCAAGGTCTTTCAATAGACTAAAAAAGTACTTCTGATTAACAAGGCTGAATATCAGATGATGCCTCCTACAACTCCATTATTTCTGACCTCAGATATGTTTTACTCTTGTGCAAGTTTAATCAATGAATAGGCTGAAACCCATAAGATTAAGTCATTAAATTTCTTTAATTGGGGCACAGCCCAAATCTATACATTTGTTTTCAACATCAATTACTTTACCTCCTGGAAAGAGTAAGTTAAATTTTGCTTTTCATGGTGCAATATGTATTTTTCTGTTACAACTTTTTAGAGGTGTCTAAAGACTGAAAAGGTCCTTTTTATGCAGAGTATTCCTGTGCATATTAGCTCAGAAGTAAATCACAGTGGAGTTTACTCCTTAGAAACTATGCTTAGTATTGCAGACTTAGCTAGCTTATATAGAGCCCAAGTACTTTTAATGTTACATATGTTTTTGTTAAAATTATGCAGTAGGTTACAAAGCTTAATCTGCTTCCTCACATTTTAAAGCTGAAGTTGGGTATGACTGGTATGAGAGAAAATTACATCTTGATGTCTCCAAAATAGATCACATATGTTTGAGAAACTGCTGTAGTTATTTCTGTATGAACTAGTTGGCTGCTCCCCTTTGGGCTTAATTCTGAATCTCTTCATTTATACAACATTGGGGGACTGATTTAAGCTAGCAATATAAATCAAGATTTAAATCACCAAGTGGAAAACCTCAGCTTAAAATGTTGATGTTGGTCCAGCATTCTATTTATACTTCAGTAATGATAATAAAGAACATTGATTTACAAGTTAAATAGGACCTCTGCACTATATTTTGTTCATATTTGCTAACTAGGAGGGCACACCAACTATATACACATTTGTGAAATATTTCATTTATCGTGCATTTTAGCTTTTTAATAACCGATGCATAGCACCAAAGCCCTAGAATATTATGTATTGGTGTGTGTGCCTCTGCATGGCCCCATAGTTAAGGGATCTAGAATGGGCCACTAGATCACATGCTCCTTTCCCCCGTTCCTCCTCCAGAAAGGAAAAGAAAAACATTTCCATGCCCTTACAGTAACATTAACTTTGGTTAATTCTATCCAGATTCCCTCTTAAATGATCAGGATTTGCTTACCAGCTTCAATCTTTGGTTTCAGATCTAGTCAGTATTAACCTAATCCAGAGAAGTATTATCCTAATCCAGAGAAGTATCAGTCGGCTAGTGAGGGTAAAAGAGGAAACCTATTCCCAATAACTGTCAATAACAGCCAGTCCAATAAAAAAAACAATTAAGATTTATGGGGCTGCATAATTTTACTCTAGACATGACGCTGAGTAGTTGAGAGATTCTTCTGACAACACTTAAATGTAGAGAATAGTCTTTTCTTTGCCTGATAATGCTCATGAGATGCAACATATTTCGATGAACTGATATACAGGCAAATGTGGCAATGCGCACATGTGCAGTCACACATTCTTTGAAAGTGTGAAAAATGGGAATTGCCTGTACTAAAATTATATTCATATCACAATGCATAAAACTAGCTTTAAAATAATGTACTACAAGTCATGGAACAAAAATTTAAATATAAGGATTTAAAAGAGAAAGTAAATATATATATTTGTATTGTACAGTGGTACCTCGGGTTAAGTACTTAATTAGTTCCAGAGGTCCGTTCTTAACCTGAAACTGTTCTTAACCTGAAGCACCACTTTAGCTAATGGAGCCTCCTGCTGCTGGTGCGCTGCCAGAGCACGATTTCTGTTCTCACCCTGAAGCAAAGTTCTTAACCCGAGGTACTATTTCTGGGTTAGTGGAGTCTGTAACCTGAAGCGTATGTAACCTGAAGTGCATGTAACCTGAAGTGTATGTAACCCGAGGTACCACTGTACAATGTGATTCAATTCACGTGTCCCCTGTAACACACTATTACAGTGGTGCCCCGCAAGACGAATGCCTCGCAAGACGAAAAACCCGCTAGACGAAAGGGTTTTCCGTTTTTCGATGCGCTTCGCAAGACGAATTTCCCTATGGGCTTGCTTCGCAAAACGAAAAAGTCTTGCGAGTCTTGCGATTTTTTTCCCTTCCCCCCTTTTTCTAAGCCGCTAATAGCCTTTTAGCCGCTAAGCCTTTAATAGCCGCTAAACCGCTAATAGGGTTGCTTCGCAAGACAAAAAAACCGCTAGACGAAGAGACTTGCGGAACAGATTAATTTCGTCTTGCGAGGCACCACTGTAATTACTGAATGGCAATGTGCTGAAATTCAGAGCACCTGAGCCAGCCTTTGTCACCCACCGAATGTGTTATGTGCCTCTGTGACAGCAAAAGCATAGCTTACTCCTGATATATTTATAATAGCATCCGATGCAAATGGGAAACTATCCTGCTTTGCTCTGTCCCATTTTAATAGTTCACAAAGGGCTGGACTCACATAGTTGGCTGTAATTTGAATTGTTTCCAGTCTTAACCAACAGCACCTATATTAGTTTTTATGGATATTGCTGGAACTGTGGCAAAGTCCCATCCTTTTGCTCTTCTTACACAGGGCACACCTGTTAGCTACTACAACATAACACTACTAGTCCCAAACTTACATTACTGCAGTGACTCCGAGGTTCAGATTGTAAAACAGCCCTAAATGTGCTTACTCAAACGTTTCAATAAGCACATCCAGGACCGAAATGCCAAATTCATTAATATCCTAAGGGTTGATTGCATAAAAGAGCAACAATTTTGTTAGCACTTAATGAATGGTGGTTACAAACTTCCCGATATACCCCCTCCATATATTTAATACCATCCCTTGGCTCTTACAGAGTGGCTTTCCAGAAGATGCAGGGGAGCAATTCTTAGGCTCCAACCTATGAATTTAAAAAAATGAAATAACTTGCCATTTCCAACTCAACTTCCTATATTCTTTTTCACATTCTGCTTTTATTGTGGTATAAATGCCAGCCTCTTTCCCACTCAAGGGAAATTTATTTTTATTAATAAATTTAAGCATGCTGCACGTGCAGCACATTAATCTACCCACACCCTCATCCATTCTGGTGCAACAACAAGATTATACAAGGTCAAACACTGAGTTTGAAATCTAATTAGAGAGGAACTTTTCAAAACTGTTCTGTTTGAGGACATGCCCCAAGGAATTCAGAGGCAATTTTAAACTTTGTATGCACATCTGCGTTTTACAGTTATAAACCAGAGAGCAACAATAGTATGGCACACCTTGCATCAGCCAGCTCTATGCAATCAAGTAAGATATTCTACTGCCAAGCTTAAAATCTCCTTCTAGGAGATAGGGGGTCACAATGGAAGTTTTAAACGAAATTATTAAAAGGAGTGAGTGGTGTTATTCATAGTAAGACTGTCTTAAAATTATTTAAGGATGGTTAGGGAAACTGACAACTATATCCTAAACATTTGCACTGGTGTGTCTGCTTGTAACTTCATACTCTGCGGCCTAGTGCTAGGGCTGCACTTGCCATATTGTATTCAACACGCTTATTTATAGATGCAGCAAATGTTGCCCGATTCTAAGAAGGAGCAGCTTAAGTATCTTAAGTAGTTGTGAAAAATAGCAATGAGTGAATTCATTACTAACTACTTAAGACAGCTTTATTTATTCTGCAATTATTTCCTGAACAAAAGATGTGTGCTGTTTTTAAAATAAGTTCTAAATGTTGCTATCTTTGATTTTCTTTTTAAAGCTCCCCCCCCCCTTTAAAAGATAAATCAAAGAATTACTGCACAGCAGCAGGTTATTTCTGGCTCTTCTACAATTATTAATCTTGTTACAACACTAACAAGTGGGAACATAAGCAAAGAAGAAAACACACACACATACAACTCAGGACAGCTATTTTCTGGAAAAATTCCTGAGAGGTATCAGTGTTCAGCTACGGGAGCAAAAACAGTCTTGTGACACTACATCATATGTCATCTGATCCGATGCCACAATGAATCTGTTAGGGTAGGACAGGCATAGGCAAACTCAGCCCTCCAGATGTTTTGAGACTACAATTCCCATCATCCCCGACCACTGGTCCTGTTAGCTAGGGATGGTGGGAGTTGTAGTCCCAAAACATCTGGAGGGCCGAGTTTGCTTATGCCTGGGGTAGGACATGGCCATCCAGGTATGTTTTGAACTACAACTCCCATCAGTCTTAGCCAGCAGAACCATACTGGATGGGGCTAGTAAAAGTTGCAGTTCAAAACATCTGCAAGGCACCAAGTTCTTCAATACTGTTTTAGAGTGACAGCCAACGTTCAATAAGCAACCTAGTGCTCATGAAACAAAATTCCCTCTTTGCTTTCAAGACCCTCCCCATATCTGCTCCAGTGAGTCCCCTAAGAGTAGATTGGGGGGGGGGGGAGAGAGAGACTGCAGGGAAGTCCTGCACCAGCAGAAGTCCATTTTGGTTGCGGGCAGCTAACATAGGATGTGACTATTAAGTCTTTAAAGTGCCACAATCCTCAGTGGTGATGTTCTCTGCATCAGTGCTAGAAATGAGCCAGGATAAGTTTGCACCTGGCTTACTGACCACTTGTGACCAAATGAAGATGCCTGAGCGCCAGGATGGCGCCTGACACCACCACCTGGATATGTATGCCTGGGGATCATTGGACCTTGACTGTTTTCACACACTAATATCACATCCTATAGAATTCTATCAGTTATATTTTTATCTGCACAATCAGAATGAATTTCAGGAACCAAAAAGTCATATTGAAAAATACAACTTTAGAGCTGCCTTGCCCCCAAATGGCAACTAGACATTCCATTTTGGCAAATGTAGCCTTTATTTAAGGAGCCTTTTATAGTGCCTAGCTTATATACAGTACCTGAGTTTATAACACTGCTTTGGTTGAAGGAAAGTTGATCATACAATCTTAACCATACTGGTATCTCTCTCTGTTGAAAAATGTGATTTGTGTTTCCCTACCATGCCACAAAACCTAAAGTAATGAACCATCATTACTAATACCTGCAGCAGTAGCATGTACTCTCAACATCAATGAGATCTAGTTTCAATGTGACTTGAAATTAGAATTGATTTGTCACAGGACTTGAATCTTCCAGAGCCCTTGAGCAAGTTTATAATGTCATACAAAATCAAACCTTGCTACACCTTTTAATCAGTAGTAATGTTTGAATCATGAATAAGCTTGTGAGGATGCTACTAGGATTCTTAAAGAACTAAAACAGAAATTATTACACAGTCAGTTTAAAGGTAAAGCAATAGTTTTATTAGCACAATTTAATAGGGACCCAACATAAAAAATGTAAGCCATTTTATAATGTGAAAAATAGCTGCCTTTCCACTTTCAATGAAACACATTAGGAATCTAGACATTTCAGAGGTGGGGCATTCTTCACATAACTTCACAGAAGGTGTAGCCCTGGGTTTGAAAGTGATAATAAGAAAAACACTCTTAAGAAACCATATTTTCATGTAACACAGGAATAACCAATGAACATATAGGTTAAACTTCTTTTGAACAAAGCACAACATTTAACTGTTGTTCACTTTATAATTTGTGTATATTGGAAAACAGACATGTACAGAAACAGAACAAATAATGGTTGAGATCCAAAGGCTATCCCTTCTAGTGGCAGCCATTCATATCCCCTGAAAAGTTGCACCAAAAGGTCATCACATTATCCAGAACAGCTTTCCATGAGGCTAGAGGGGTGTACACATAGGGATCTACAGATCCCAGCCAATGTTAAAGGAACATAATGTTGGATGTTTTTCATTTCCACTTAGCAAATTTGAGAACTTACTGAACACGTCAGACAGACATCACTTTAACATTTCAGGATCTGTACTCAAATACCACAATTACATTATTATTATTATCACTATTGGGAAACATTACAACTAGAGATGCAAAAAACTATGCCAATTGACTGATTTATAATATAATCACTTTGTGCCATAGGAGAAACACCTACTTGTTCTGCCAGACAAACACTAACAAAAATCAATGACAAAATTCATCTTCAATAATAACAAGCAACTGTTATGTGGTTCTATAATTCGCAAAGTTACTATCCTACGGATTCGCCTGAATCTTGCTGAAGTCAAAGAAATTTAAGCACCTAACTCTGTGCAGAAATGGAACCCATAAATGTAACACTAGGAGCCTATATTCCAAAGCTACAATATTACATTGTGTTCTTCCCAAAGACTGACAACATGAACCTCAACCAAGTATAAAAGATGTTCCTGATAAAATTATTTCAGCAGAGTCAAATTTAAGGCTACTATTCTCAACAGCTGCTATGGACAACTTAATAGGACTGTGTTAAAAAACAGGTGGTTTCAAATATACCTGTTTATAACAACTGATCTGTCTGTGCAGAAACTGCTCTCTTCTGTTAAAATTCCACAGATTAAAGAAATTAGTAATTTAGTTTTTTAAAAAAAAGAAGAGCCAAAAGCAACAATTTCCTCAACAATTCAGTTAAATTTTCTCCAGAGCATGAATCCCATCATTAACTGGATTATAAAAAAAACATTATTCTACTATAAATATAAACCAGTACATAAGTTTGATTGATAAAAATGTATAAGAGCCCAGTGTTGGAAATGCTTTTGTCCACTCCCCAAGTAATTATAATGCACATTCAACAAGCTAACCCACCAGTGGACTGGGACCTAATCCAATGTGGGTCACAACAGGAGCACTGCTACCATGCAAATATATGGTAAAAGATTAAAAAATAGGTCCCCAAATGCATGTATATGTTAAAAGCAGACCCTGGAACTGAAAAGGTTGATGATACCTGGGCTAGAGAGTTTGAGTCATGTTCATACTCTTAAGTTGATTCATGCACTTTAAAACGAAAGAGGAAACATATTCCAAAGCCACAGGTGACCTAATGGGAGGCATCTGATGTTTCACACTTTTCCACAAGAGCATTTTACATCTTTAAAATTTTATAGTACAACCCAATCCAGAGCACTCTTCTATAAAATGGAATCGGTTGACCCAAGTACTTTAAACCAATTTGGCTGTAGACCAGATTATGAACATGCCAACCTAAAATACTACTTCTGTCCATCATATTGGTTCATTTCTCTTATTACCATTTGGAACAGAAATGTTGACTAAAGTAGCTATATTTTCTCCAGAAACAAATCTTATATGGGACTTTAGACCCAGTGTTACTTAGCAGTATATTTTCAGAAACTCAAGGTTTACAAACTGCAAAACAGATAAAAAATATCACTCTGTGCAAAACTAAAAAAAAATTCTTTAAAAAGAAACACCCTGTATGTACAGGATACATATAGGTACATATTTTTTGCAGAGCAGCTAGCACCTTTTGTCCGAGTTTTCAAGAGGGATGCATTAGACCTGATCAAATCAGTTTACCAGAGGAAGGATAATTGCTGTATACAAAGAACCTTGTGATTCACCCTCAATCTCATTATTTACTACTGCGATATTCCGGCTTTAAAAAAATAGGCACAGGCCTACTCATCTACGCTGTTTATTAAAACAACCTAGCAACCAAGAAGCGCTAGACTGATTTATGTAGTAGCTGCATGAACGCAGACCGGGGCCCTTTGCGTACAGGGCAATTTTGCAAGAGAAAAGCAAATACGCTTTCATTCCTGCACCACCAAGAAACCGGCTTAACTAACCTGACGACTGGCTCTGGCCGCTCAAAGCCCCAAAAGGCTGCCTTTAAAAAAATAAGAAAGAAAGGGAACGAACTAGCAGCAGTTCCGGATTCGAGGAGGTCCCTCCTTTCCTCCCTCTCCCAACGCCGACGGAGGATCCCCAAGGCGAAGGAAAGTTTTCCTGGAGCCCCACAAGGACAACAATGCCGCCGCCCCCCCGAGCAGGAGCCGCCAAGGCGCCTCGCAGGGACCCCTTCGCTTCCCACCCCCGTCCTCCGCCCTCCCTCCCCTAACCGACTCCCGGCTCCGCGGCTACAGTCACAAAGGTCGGCTGTAGCCGCGCACTTCAGCCGCGGGCGCGGAAGGTATAATAAAGGAGAGAGGAAGAAGGCGGGGCGGAGAGGGGAAGAAATCCGCCTCCATCCAGCAGGGCACGTCAGGGGCCGCCGAACCCGTGTCGAGGCATCCCGAGGACACACCCTGAGGGTCAAGCGGCCGCAGCCACCCAGCGGGGGCCGAGGAGGCCTCAGGGGCCCCGGGGCCCGAGCTGAGGACCCCCCCGCCTCCTCCTCCTGGCCGCCAACGCCTCCCGCGCCCGGGAAGCCGAAGCGCCAAGGCTCCCTCGGAAAGGCCTCCTCAGGCGCCGCAACACGGCGAGCTGCGGCCCTCAAGGCCCCGGCAGTACCTTCGCTCCGCGGCGGGCCGGGTGGCTGGCTGGCAGGCAGGCGGCGGCTACCCCCACCCAGTCGGCGTCGTGGTGGTGCTGCGGCGGCGGCGGCTCTCGGTGTGGGCCTCGGCCGGCGCTCCTCTCCCCGGCTGGGTTCGCCTACGGCCTTCGGCTCGCTCGGTGTCGGCCTGGCTGGCCCCTCCCCCGCCCCGCGGTCCTGGCTGCGCAGCGGCCCCTGCTCTTCCTTTCCCTGCTCGCTCGCTCTCGCTCTCCTCTTCCCTTCCCAGCCCGGCGGCGGATACTACTGACCCGACGAGCAGCTGCGGCGGAGCAGGAGAAAGCCCCGCGCCCAGCTCGGCAGGCGACTCGCGGTTGCCCCCTGCGGCCTGGCGGGATCCGCGCAGCCGACGCCGCAGCCCTCGGGCCTGCCAGGCGCCCTTCAACGCCGGCCAATGTTCTCGGAACGCGAAGGAGATCGGGGACAATGGGCGAAAGGAATGCCTCTGAGCATGGGCAGACGCCGGGGGGGGGAGGGGGCGCGGCCTTTCCTTCGTAAATCGTAGGGCGTGGTTAAGCTATGTGAAAGCCTTTCTAGGCTCTTGACCTCATCATAATAATAATATCCCCAAAGATACATGTGCTATGCGAGATTAAAATCTGCACATGCTCTAGGTCACAGTGAGATCGCTCAACAGTTTACGGTGCTTCCTGGCTCTCTTTGCAAAGAATGCTGGATTAGGTGGGATTTTGTCAGATTTCAAAATTCTTAGCGTTTACGTAGTCGAAAGAACTCTCCCTCGCTGAACACAGCTTTATTGAACAGTTTCTGTATGGGCTTAGACACCTTAGTCTAATCAGCGATTAGCAATGCTTTAACTGTTAGATCACATCTGCAGTAAAAATTAAGAAAGCAGCAGCAGCAGATCCTGGAAATTCAGCAGCAATTTTTAGTGACACATCTCAACCCGTCATCTTGTTTGGAAATAAATAGCAGGGCCTCTGAGCATATATAAAGAGTGTTTCCCCTGGTGTGTGCAGTCTGTTCCAATGTGAAAGTAAACCCTACTGTGTTCCAGTGGCGTAGCGTGGGGGGTGCAGGGGGGCAGCTGCACCGGGCGCAACATCTGGGGGTTAGGGTTAGGGGGCGCAAATCCACGGGTTAGGGGGCGCAAATTACTTGCCTTGCCCCGGGTGCTGACAACCCACGCTACGCCACTGCTGTGTTCGATGTGTCTTACTCCCAGGTTACTTCCCTGCATTCAGTTGCAGGGAAGAGCAGATACACTTTGTGACTTGGGAGAGGTTTTCCTTCAATCCAAGACTGAAAGGACGAGGCTGGTGAGTTTCCAGATACTTAAAGTAGCATGATAGCCCTATGTTCACCAATGGTACGCCCGTATTTCTATCCATCTATGGTCTCTGGACAAATCTGTTTTACAGGTTTAGTAATGCTGCAGAAACCTGTTCGGTCAGAAGTTTTAAGTTGTGTGCCTGAGGCAGTGACGGCTCTAACATAATGCCTTCCAGTCTCTGAAAAGCTATCCAGCACACAGAATGTAAGAACAGGTGTGGTACAATCGAAAGAGGCTTGGGGGAAATGAACAGGGGCTTAAAAACCTGCTGAAGCTCACACAAGGGAGTGTTTACTGGTCCAGAAGACCCCACTTCCTTTTATTTTAACAGCCTACACCTATAGCTATTCCCCACCCACCCACCCACCCAGATTTGTAAGCAATTTAATGTGCAGCAGGGAAGGACAACATAAACTGTTTTGGGGTGGTTGTTTTTTAAGCAAACCAGTCATGGTCCACAACAAATTCTATGACTGCCCACACACTGTACGTTTAAGACATAGCTGTCATGTCCCCAAAGAATCCTGGGAACTGTAGTTTAACCCTCACAGAGTTAAATTCTGCTTGATTGTAAAACAAAACAAAACCCCAAAGCAGTCAATAAACTTCACTTCCCAGTACCCTTAACCAATGGTAGTTCCCAGGATTCTTGGGTGTGTGTACTTTAAATGTGTGGTGTGTATGCAGACTGTGATATCTATAAGGAACTAGAGTTGTCTTTGTAAAGAAGGATTATTCTTTGCAGCACATGGCTACTGTGGAACTCCTTATGAAAGCACATGAAAGGAGATGTTTTTTTAATTCTGTGTTCCCCTGCTGAGAGCTAGCAGAACTCAAAGCACATCAGGGCCAAACTAGATACATGTTTTCAAAGAGATTGCATTTCCTGCATCTGTTCAAACTGCTTTGTGCTAAATTTCGATTTGTGGGTTGTTATCATTCTCACTGTTGGCTTCTGAACACAAGGGCAAATCCCAGAGGGCATGTTCCAGCCTCTTAAATCCCACTGGTTTCAACAGGAAGGTGAACAGTGCAGTGCTATACATGCCTACTTGAAAGTAAGTCCCATAGGGTTCAATGGAGCTTACTCCCAGCTAAGTGGGTATAGGGTTGCAGCAGAGTCCTATACCCAGTTCCTAGGGGAAAGTCTTTCTGAACTTCTAATTAGACATAGGATTGCATTGCTAAGCACCTGCTGTAACCTTCCCATTGAAATCAATGAGACTTTAAAAGGCTTGACACACGGAAAGCTGCCTTATAGTCAGACCATTGGTCCATCTGGCTCATTATTGTCTACACTGACTGTCAGAGGCTCATCAGGGGACATTCCCAGCCCTACCTGGAAATGGCAGGACTTGAACCTGGGATCATCTACATGCACAGCAGGCATTCTACAATGAGCTATGGCTTCACTTTGCTTGGATCATGCCTTTAAAGCCCTATACGGCCTAGGACCCTCGTACCTACGGGACCGCCTCTCCTGGTATGTCCCACAGAGGAACTTACGGTCTTCAAACAAAAACATCTTGGAGGTCCCAGGCCACAGAGAGGTTAGGCTGGCCTCAACTAGAGCCAGGGCTTTTTCGACTGTGGCTCTGACCTGGCGGAACGCTCTGCCACAAGAGACTAGGGCCCTGCGCGACTTGACATCTTTCCGCAGAGCCTGCAAGACAGAGCTGTTCCACCAAGCCTTTGGCCAGGGCACAGCCTGACTTCCTCCTTTGGCAATCTTCACAGAACTCTAGACCAATGGTTGCCATCAGTTTGATTTGAATTAATTTTATAATGACATGATTTTAGAATGTTGTATTATTTTATTGTTGTTAGCCGCCCTGAGCCCGGCTTCAGCTGGGGAGGGCGGGATATAAATAAAATTATTATTATTATTGTTGTTGTTGTTGTTGTTGTTGTTGTTGTTGTTGTTGTATGTATATTTAAAAGATTTCCTTGCTGAAAGAAAAGGCAACTAGGGAGTTCACTTTCAATGCCCCCCCACATAAAGTGAAAATGCGTTTTAGCCTCTAGGAGGACATTACTAACCAGGTGTGTTTAAGCCATATGGGGCTCAGAATGTTGTTTTTAACCTACCACTTTATTCGCTGTATTTGGGAGAGAGTGGCAAATGCTTTCAAAGGCAACGTTGCAAAGGGTGTGGATGCATGATTGAAAACTACACTAGCTTGTAATTATGTTAAAACTTTCAAGTTTAAACAGATAATTTACTTGGAATTTAATGGGTGAAGCACGTACTAGAGTCAAAGAGAAACAGGGGTGATTCATTTTCAGAGTCTTGACTTTCAAACATTCAGCTGTCATCACCCTCTCCCCATGTTTATTAAAAAGAATTAAAAATGCGTTAGAACAGTAGGAGGGATCCTAAGGGTTATCTGATCCAACCTCCTGCAATGCGGGAATCTCAGCTAGATCATACATGACAAATGATCACCCAACATCTGCTTAAAAACCGTTTAGAAATCAGTGCCTGAGCTTTGATTTCATCCCTGTCCCTTTCCCCTCATGTGTTGCAATTTTTAAGATTGCAAGCCTGTGGGTAGGGACTGTCCTGTTTAGATTGTGCATAAACCACTGTGGAACGAATGGATGGATGAAGAAATAAATAAGAAAGGCTTAAGAGGAATGACCAGCCACTCTGGGAGGCTTCTTGGCTGAAGAGTGGGGTAATGAAGGCTCTAAAAAAATAATTTAATGCCTGGGAAAATGGGGGTGTTTTTAAATTTATGCCAAAAGTTGAGAGAGACCGATGCACATCACAAGGGAGGAGTACTACTGCTTCTGCTGCTGCTGCTACAGATCAAGCAATTTTAATGCCAGAGTATTAAACCTCTGGCACAGGTGGTGGGTGTGACTGTGGACCTCCAGGTCTCCCAATCTGGCCTCTGGGACTCTTCTCAGACCAGACCCATCAGCAGGTTACACTGCACAACAGCTCTGCTCTGCTCTCTCTGGATGCAGGATAGAGAGTGGTGTGTGACTATATTGAAAACCCTCTGTTTGCATAGGTGGAATATAGCCTTCTGTGCAAATATGTAAGAGTCACACCTGCTGTTCCACCCACTTCTGCATCTGGCTTCATACACACCTGGCATGCTGCCTGCTGAAGGTTGCCCTTGAGGAAATGTGGCCCATGGGCTCAAAATGTTTCCCTGCTTCTGCTTTAATGCTTAGGTGGAATCATTATGTACTCTCCGTACTAGGTTTTGGGGGAAAGCTACAGATTGAAATGGTGTCATCTAGGACCAGAATGGAATGACTGATCTCTGGAAACACTGAATCAGAAGCCCCGCCCCCCCTTCATGTGCCTTTTTCTTGCCAAGATGACATTTTTGCTGCTTTGCCATCCCACAGCATCAGTTGGGGAATTGTTCTTCAAGACACTCCCTCTGTCACATGCTGGTTTTAATTAAATAATATCCCCAGAGCAATACAATGTGTAAATTACAGTGATTTTTTTGTTCAGCCGAAGCAGTTGCTTTGTGGAATTGCATGAATGAAGTGCCATGTAAAATCAGGTTTGCAGCCTAGACAAAGTCACACTGAAATATGACTAGCAGCAGGTGAAGCCTGCCTTGAAAGAACAAGTGAAAAGTCCTCTGAAAGATACATGTCAGTACACCTCAATTTACCATACAGCAATGGCCATTTTGCACAGCTTTTTTCTGTTTAAGCAAAAGTAGAATAGCTGAGGCAGTTATTTTAAATTATGCACACATAAATATCTTACACAAAAACGTTAAAGAAATAACCAGAGAAAAAGCGTTAACAGACTGTTTTCATTTGAAAACACATGTAAGCAAAACTCCAGTTTGTGCAGTACTGGTGGGGAAGAAGATGCAAAGGACCGCATTGTTCATATCAAACGACTCTGTAGGAAAGCACTCCTACAGAGCTTCATTAACGCGTGACCCTGAGAATCCTAACCGTGTCTGCTCAGAAGTCCTACTAAGTTCAGTGGTGCATACAGCATACTCTGCTTCTCGGCTATCATTTTCAGATGGAATCTGAATGCTCGGTAAATAGGTACTCTGGAAAAGCCATTTGACTGACTGGTTGAGCTTGTTCATCTTCCTAGTTTTTAGTGTAAATATAACCTACAAAGCAGAAGGAAAGTCAGACTTGTTGCCTTGAACTATGTGACTGATCTTTCCTATGGCAGCCAAGCAAAAAAGCATTCATCATACCAGTGTGTACATAAGCCTTTAGAGAACTTTCGCAGAACCCTGAGATTTCATTCATTTGAAAGTAAATTTCATTAAACTATGACAAAGCAAATATTTAAAATAAACAGCCAATTGCTTACCAAGAAATGTCCATTATAAAGAAAGAGAAGGCTAGATTTTGGTTTAAGTTGGCTGTGCTGCTTATTCCCCAGTGAGAGGATACTCCATGGAGACCAGCATTAAACACCCCAAGGAGGCCTTGTTTCTCCCATAACGACAGCCTCGGATTCAAACAGAAATCAATCCTCATGCTTTGACCCCCTCTCCAGCTTGCTGCCTTTACCTTCCTGCAACCTTTCCGCCCTCCACAACCAACTCTAAAACTCTGCTTTGAACTCTGGCTTTGTCTTCTATCAGTTATTTGCCATCTTGCAACACAACCGCCTCTCCTTGGCTTTCTTAATGGGCCATTACCTTTAATGGCTGACCTCTCTGGCGGATTACCTCATGAGGAAGCTAGCCTGGCTTATATTTTAAAACTTTAGAAAGGTCTGGCACCTAGTTTATCACGTCAGTCCTTGATGAAATTCGAACATTTTACTGGATCCAGGAATTTAGGGGAGTCTGGCCCCCATAGACTCATATTCTGAATATGCACACCAATTTTTATCGTCTTCAAGGGGGATTGCATTGCATTGTGTGTTGTGTGCTTCTAGTCCCTGAGGGAAATGGGTGCTGACTTCTTCTCTGAATGCACAATGCTGTCCTGAACTTGCACGATCCCAATCTGACTATCTCACATTTTCCAAAGGAGAGATTACATTCATTTCACTCCTCCATTTGAGAGCAGGCACAGGGATCAAGTTGGCATTTGAATTTGCAATCTAGACTTGTGCCTTGCATGAGTATACCAAATTTCATTCTGATGTTTTGATGCTCAAAGAGCGATCACATTACGAGAAAGGAAAAGAAGAAAGAGTTCTTTAGAAGAGTAACTCATTGCTTGGGTGACTATTTGATGCCCCCCCCCAACCACCACCTCAAGGATACACCTCCAATTTCTGCAGTAGTCAGTTGGCGTATCATTACACAAGGAAACTGATGGGCATGAGATTCAAGGCAGATGAAAGAAAACATTCCTTCACACAAAATTCACCACTGCAAGACGCAGAGATAGTCGCTAACTTATGTCAGGGCCTGTCCAAGTGTTAAGCAGAGTGAGGTTACTGGCTCACTGCGTGGGGTGGCAATTCCTCCTGATTCTTCTAAGCTAGCCTGTTGCCTTCACATGCAGTGGAGGGCCCTGTCCCATTGCCAGTAAGGTTCAATTGTATGTGGAACGGAAACACCAGCCTACCCTTCACTTCAGGCAGAGATTTCTTGGCCTTGGGTGGCTGGAAAGGATATGTTTATCACTAGCTATTAGTCATTGCAGCTTGGATCTAGAGAAATGCAGAAGGGCTTCTTGCATTTGTGGATGGGCTGGTGATCCAGTGAAGACTCCTTCTGCCCACAAAAAGGGCAGAGAGGATGTTATTTTCACTGATTCTCACTTTCCACTCTGGCCTCCTGTCCCACTTCCTATGCTGTTCCAGGGGCTTTCTAATCTCCTCAAGCAGATTTGCTGCAAGCTGAAAGGGGAAAGAGCAACAGGAGAACATGGTTTGCCTCATCGCATAACCAAGAGGTTCCATAAATGGAATTTCACTCCAGCCCAGTGGATATATGCAGCAACTATGTTCAGAGACAATTCGCCACTAAGTTGCAGGTGAGCAGTAGCAGGAGAGGGCTATTGTCCTCTTGCCCGATTTGTGTGGACTTCCCAGAGGCATCTGATTGGGTACTTTGGGAAACGGGATGGACCAGTTTGTCTCATCTAGCAGGGCTTTTCCGATGCAAACAAGTGGAATGCCAAACTGATGAGTTAAATGGAAGAACTCGCTCTGCTTGGCTATAAGTAGAATAGATCCATATGTATTTCTTAGGAAAGCTATGATAAAGCTGCACTACGCAGCCACCATGTTTATGCTGCAGTCATGGAGAATATTATGGGATAACTGCGACACCCCCCAAAGCATCCAGCCTCAAGAGGAAAACATGTGCAATGTCCATTAGCGTTCCAAGATAATATCCACTTCTGGTGTGCCATTTAAACCTCATCTATGTATGTAGCTACATGATTTGCTGCAGACCTCGGATTCATTGTTCTGGCTGTTGTTTATGGGCGAGTTTATTGCAGCTGTGCTTAGCAACCAGCTGAAGTACTGCAGAACTATTGTACTCACCACTCCAGGGAAATGAGGAATAAGACAATCGGAACCCCACTCTAGATGGGAAGGAGAGGCACAAAAAGGCAGATCAACAAGAATAATGCAATGCAAATGTATGCTAATTCCTCAGCGGTTTTGAGGAAGGATGGAAAGAAGGAAGGAAGGGGGGCTTTGTGGGATTTCTTTTTATAGGTTTTATAGAAATCAGCCAGGAATCGGGGGGGGGGGGCTGGGAAATACATTTTAAGAGTAACAGCAAAGATGAGAAGACACCTTGCTCAAAGTCGAACTGTGCCGTGTGGGCTTTTGTGCTTCTTGGGGGGGGGAATAGCACCAAACCCTCATATTTCAGCTTACATACAATATTTTAAAGGGGCGGGGGAATAAAAATAGATGAACAGCAACAGAAACAAAATCAAAAGACTTGTTGCAGAGAAAGACCTGAACCAGGACTGCAGGGTTGCAGCTCATCAAAACTCTGTGCACATTCTCGATTTGCATTTATTTCAAAAAAAAAAAAAAATAATAATTGCTTTTCCGGGCTTGGGGGCAGGGGAGTAACCAGGATCTGCAGGCTTCCCCACATCTCTCATGCTGCTCTATTGTTTTTAATAGAGTGATGTCTGAGTGGGTAGCACAAGATGCATCATATATCCCAAGGGGAAGCTTGAGCTTGCAAGTAGCTTCTCTGCCCACCCCACACACACGCAAGGGAAGAATTTTCACCCACCATATTCTGGCTGACACTTAAATTAATGGGGCAGGATTATGTTATGTATATATTTATTATTTATCTTATTTATTTACACCGTTTCTATACTGATACATGTGTGCGTGTGTGTGTGTGGTGTACAGAAAACTAAAACAACAGACTACTTAAACAACAACATACCCTCCAATATTTCTCTGATGAAAATAGAGACATTCTAAGGAAAAGCAGGACATTCCACAATCAAATCAGAAACCAGAATGGCTTCTGTAAATCCAGGACTGTCCCTGGAAAAGGGGGACACTTGGAGGGTCTGCAACAAATCTTTAAAAATGCAGAGTTACCCACTACAGTGGTACCTCAGTTTTCAAACGTAATCTGTTCTGGAAGCCTGTTGGAGTTCCAAAAACATTCAAAAACCAAAAACTCAAAACAGAAACCTCAATACGGAAAGCTCAAAACAGAAGCCGTGTTTCCGGTTCAACTTCTGAGGCGGTTCAAAAACCAAGGCACTTACTTCCGGTTTATGGCGTTTGAAAACCGAAACATTTGACAACAGAGACTTCTGAAAACTGAGTGTGCTGGTCCCGGGGTTAAGGTACCGTGAGTGTAGCAGAGTCCACACGAAGAGGGGCGAGGTCCGATGCAGAGAGCCGGGCGGGGAACAGGAACGCTGGAACAGAAGGCTGAGCAGGTAACAGGAACACCGGATGGTCGGGAACAGGAGGCCGAGCAGGGAACAGGAGTACTGGATAGTCGGGAACAGGAAGCCGAGCAGGGAACAGGAGTACCGGATAGTCAGGAACAGGAGGCTGAGCAGGGATCAAGAACACAGGAAGGTCCGAAGCCAACAACGACGTTGCTCCCGCAACCTGGGGCCGGGTTGACTGGGCTTTTATCCTCTTCTAAGGCCAGGGGCGGTCCCGGCCCCCAGGAGCCCCGCCTCCTCTGGCCTTAAGGCGAGCACTCCTCCTGGGGGCAACCAGTTCCCTTCGCCTCTCTGCCCTAAGCCTCTGCAGATCAGGAGAGGCCGAAGGGTTACTGGGCCCTGGAGGAGGCTCACCTGTGGCCACTGAGTCATCAAGCCCCTCTGGGGCCAGAAGGGCTTCACCTGGGGCCAGCTCCTGATGCACTGCCACAGGTGCAGGCTCTTCAGCATCTAGGCCTTGCCCCAGTTCAGCCAGCCCTGGAGGCGGGGACTCCTGTGCAGGCTGGGATTCCTCTGTTTCATCCTCCGAATCGGAATCCCAGGCCATCACACCATCCCCCCTCCCAGGCCCCCCCCCCAACCGAGGGTCCGGACCCGGCTTGCCGGGGTACGTCGCATGGAACTCTCGGAGGCAGGCAGGTGCGTGGACGTTGGCCGCTGGTTCCCAGGAACGGTCCTCCGGTCCGTACCCCTTCCAGTCAATGAGATACTGCAGCTTTCCCCTGCGGTATCGGGAGTCCAGGATGCGTTCCACCTCGTACTCAGGCTCTCCCCGAACCAACACCGGCTGCGGTCGGGGACGGTTCGGGTGGAACTCGTCGGGTGGGGCCACCGGACTCAAAAGGGACCTGTGGAAGACCGGGTGAACCTTCAGGGTTGCGGGTAACCGGAGACGGAATGCCACAGGAGAGACTTGGTCTACGATAGGGAACGGGCCGGTGAAGCGGGCGTCCAACTTCCGCGAAGGTCGAGAGGGGTGAAGGTGGCGAGTGGAGAGCCAAACCAGGTCACCGACGCGAAGTTCCGGCCCCACCTGGCGGTGGCGGTCGGCCTGGGCTTTGTACATTTCCTTGGCCTGGTGCAGTTGCTCCACCAAAAGCTGTTGCTGGGACTGGAGCTCTTGAAGCCACTCCGTCACCGCCGGGACCGCGGATGCCGGCAGCACCTCTGGAAACAGCCGTGGATGATAACCATAACTGGCCTGGAACGGGGTCTGCTGGGTGGACGCATTCACCGCGTTGTTATAGGCGAACTCCGCCAATGCCAGGTGGTTGACCCAGTCATCCTGCTGGTAGCTGCAGTAACACCGGAGGTACTGCTCCAGCACCGCGTTCGCCCGTTCCGTCTGGCCATCGGTCTGTGGGTGGTAGGCTGACAAGAGGCAGACCTCTGTCCCGAGGGTCTGGTGTAATGCTCGCCAGAACCGGGATGTGAACTGAACGCCCCGGTCGGACACCAAGCGCTCAGGTAGTCCATGCAGGCGGAAGACATGCTGGAGGTACAGCTGAGCAGTTTCCTTGGCTGTGGGTACAGATGGACAGGGAGCGCAGTGCACCATCTTGGTGAAATGGTCGGAGAAAACCAGAAGGCAGGTACAGCCACGAGACGAGGGTAAGTCCACTACAAAGTCCAACGAAACCGTGTGCCAAGGGCGCGGTGGGACTGGCAATGGCTGAAGTAGGCCGGGGGGTCGCCCGGTAGGTCCCTTGGCGCGCCGGCAGACATCACAACCAGCAACGTAGCGAGCCACGTCAGCCTTCAGGCGGGGCCACCAAAACTCACGACTGACCAGATGGGTGGTCCAATACCGTCCAAAGTGCCCCGCTGCTGGGGCATCATGGGCCATCCGGAGAACCTCCAGCCGTAGTGGCCCTGGCGGGATGTACAGACGACCGTGGTGCAGCAGGAGGCCCTGATGCAGGACCAGCCCCGGATACTGTGGGCTGGACCCTTCAGCCAGCTCCCGGAGTCGTTCCTGGGCCCAAGCGTCGACCCGCTGCTGTTCCCGCACCCAAACCTGCAGTGGCTGCGCCTCCTGGGTGGCCAGGAATGCAGCCGGAGGTAGGATCGTGGTGGGTTCTGCTTGCTGTACCGTGTCTGCGTTGTCTTCAGGTTTCCGGGACAGGGCATCCGCCTTCTGATTCTGAGAGTTAGGGATGTAGCGGATCCGAAACTGGAACCGGGAAAAGAACAACGCCCACCGGATCTGTCTTTGGTTCAGCTTGCGGGTGGTCTGGAGGTACTCCAGGTTCCGGTGGTCGGTTCTCACCTCCACCGGATGTCGTGCCCCCTCAAGATGGTGGTGCCAGACCTCAAAGGCTACCTTGATGGCCAGTAGTTCCCGCTCCCACACAGTATAGTTACGCTCCGCTGGTAGGAGCTGGCGGGAATAGAAGGCACAGGGTAAGAGTGGCGCTTCAGGACCAATCTGTTGAGACAAGACGGCACCGAGAGCCGTACTGGAGGCGTCGGTCTCCACCACAAAGGGTCGAGAGGGGTCAGGATGTTGTAAGATTGGTGCCCTCTGGAAACAGGCCTTCAACCCCTGAAACGCCTCCTCTGCCTCCTTGTCCCAGGAAAATGGCGTCTTTGGGCGCAGTAGCCGGGTCAACGGGGTGGTGCGATGAGCATAATCAGCGATGAAGGTCCGGTAGTAATTGGCGAACCCCAGGAAACGTTGTAGGTCCTTGCGGTTCCGGGGTGCCGCCCATTCTTGAACCGCTGTCACCTTCCCCGGGTCCATTTGCACCCCATCCGGAGAGAGCCGGTGACCAAGGAAGTCCACAGTCCGCTGATGGAACTCGCACTTGCTGAGCTTTGCGTACAAACGGTGCTCACGCAAGCGTTGCAGCACGGCCCGGACATGTCCCTCATGGCGAGCCGGGTCACGGGACTAAATCAGTATGTCATCCAAATACACCACCACGTACTTGTCTAACAAGTCCTGAAACACGTGGTTGATGTAGCGTTGGAACACAGCAGGCGCGTTGCACAAACCGAAAGGCATAACCAAATATTCGAACTGCCCGTACCGGGTCCCAAACGCTGTCTTCCACTCATCCCCGGCTCGGATCCGAATCAAGTTGTAGGCCCCCCGGAGGTCCAGCTTGGTGAACACCTGTGCCCCTTGCACCCGCTCCAGCAGCTCCAAGATAAGGGGCAAGGGGTACCGGTCTGGGACGGTAATTTTGTTCAGGGCTCGGTAATCATGGCAAGGGCGGAGTTCCCCACATTTCTTCTTAACAAAAAGCACTGGTGCCGCGGTAGGCGAGGTGGAAGGCCTAATGAACCCACGCTCCAGGTTCTTGCGCAAGAAGTCCTGCAAAGCCTCGCGCTCTGGCTCTGTTAGAGAATATAAGCGACTCACTGGTAAAGGCGCTCCGGGTTGGAGGTCTATGCCGCAGTCAAAAGGCCGATGGGGCGGCAGCTGGTCTGCCCCCCGTTCCTCGAACACGTCCTGGTAGTCCTGATACACGGCTGGGAGCGTGGGTGCTGCCTCCTCTGAGGGCGCGGCCGCCAGCGTCCCGGATTGAGCATGGGAACATGGGTCTGGGAAGTGCACGGTCCGTTTGACCCAGTCAATCTGAACGTTGTGGGCTTCCAGCCAGTCCATCCCGAGCACCAGGGGGAAGCGGGGCATAGAGGCAATGTCCAAAGTTCGCAACTCCCGGTGCTGCTGGAAACACAGGACCAGGGGCTGGGTCTCCTGAGTAACGGCACCTGAACACAGAAGTCGTCCGTCAATCGCTTCCACCTGGACCGGTACTGGCTTGTTCCGAAGTGGCACCTGATGATGGGCGGCAAAAGCAGCGTCCATATAGGAGCGGGTTGCCCCTGAATCTACCAAAGCATGGGTGTGGATCCAGGGCCCACCTGGAGGGTATAAACGTACCGAAACCATAAGATGTTGCAAGTCCATTGGTGCAGGCCCATTCTGCGCGGTTTGGGACCCCCGGTAGCTAGGGCCATCAGCTACTGGGGTTGGCGGTTTCCCTGCGGCTGGCGTTTCTCAGGGCAAGACCGAGCGAAGTGTCCACTTCCGCCACAGTAAAGACAGAGATTTCCCTCCCGACGCCGCGCCTTCTCTGCGGGGGAAAGGCGTGGCCGCACTGCCCCGAGCTGCATAGGCTCCTCCGTTAAATCAGTTGTGACCGTGGGGCTGCCGGAAAAAGCTGGTGCCGTGAACTGGAAGTGTCGACGACCCCGGGCCTGACGACGATCCTCCAACCAGTCGTCTATTTGTAGACTCCGTTGAATGAGAGTGTCTAGCGTGGTGGGGCGTTCCATTGTGGCCAACTGGTCTAGTACCTCGTCTGAAAGCCCTTCGAGATACTGGTCCTGCAGTGCCGAATCATTCCAGGTCAAGTCCTGTGCCAACAGCCGAAACTCCGTGGTATATGCGGCCACCGTGGACTTGCCCTGTTTCAAACGCCGAATCGCCCGGTTGGCTTGACTCCCTTTCTGGGGGTTGCCGAACGCGGCCTCCAAACGATTGCAAAACCCCGTATAGTCTGCCAGCAAGGGGGAGTCTTGCCTGAGTAGCGGCAACGCCCACTTGGCCGCCTGGTCCTTTAACAAACTAATCAAAAAGTGCACCTTGGTGCGGTCGTCAGGAAAGTTCCGGGCTCGCCCCTGAATATACAGCTTGGCCTGGGCCAGGAACATGGGAAAGCTGGCCGGGGATCCATCAAATTTCTCAGGCAAAGCCACTGGGTACTTGCCAGGAGCCGGGGCGTCGGCCCCAGGAGCCGGTAGGGCTTCCAAGCGTTGCTGAAGTGCCACAACCGCGTCACTGAGCTGCTGCACGGTGTGAGTCAAGGCCTGGTTCTCCTGGGCCAAAGTCACCAGTGCAGCCGCCTGGTCAGCCATGGCCTCTGGCTCTTCCCGAACGCACCCCTACGAAGGGGGAGTGCGGGTGTGGCGGGAGCAAACTGTGCTGGTCCCGGGGTTAAGGTACCGTGAGTGTAGCAGAGTCCACACGAAGAGGGGCGAGGTCCGATGCAGAGAGCCGGGCGGGGAACAGGAACGCTGGAACAGAAGGCTGAGCAGGTAACAGGAACACCGGATGGTCGGGAACAGGAGGCCGAGCAGGGAACAGGAGTACTGGATAGTCGGGAACAGGAAGCCGAGCAGGGAACAGGAGTACCGGATAGTCAGGAACAGGAGGCCGAGCAGGGATCAAGAACACAGGAAGGTCCGAAGCCAACAACGACATTGCTCCCGCAACCTGGGGCCGGGTTGACTGGGCTTTTATCCTCTTCTAAGGCCAGGGGCGGTCCCGGCCCCCAGGAGCCCCGCCTCCTCTGGCCTTAAGGCGAGCACTCCTCCTGGGGGCAACCAGTTCCCTTCGCCTCTCTGCCCTAAGCCTCTGCAGATCAGGAGAGGCCGAAGGGTTACTGGGCCCTGGAGGAGGCTCACCTGTGGCCACTGAGTCATCAAGCCCCTCTGGGGCCAGAAGGGCTTCACCTGGGGCCAGCTCCTGATGCACTGCCACAGGTGCAGGCTCTTCAGCATCTAGGCCTTGCCCCAGTTCAGCCGGCCCTGGAGGCGGGGACTCCTGTGCAGGCTGGGATTCCTCTGTTTCATCCTCCGAATCGGAATCCCAGGCCATCACACTGAGGTACCACTGTAGTACTACTACTACTTATTATTATTAATATTAAATTTGTATACCACCCATCATCTGAAGATCTCAGGATTGTTCACCGCATAAAATTACAGAATAAAAATGTTATATTAAGATAAAATTACTAATAAATATAAACAAATTATCAATTCTTTCACCTTTGGACACACCCTCCCTCTCAGCTTCCTGGCTCTCACCCAGGACTCAGACGAACTCAGGTCACCTGCAAAAGTCTCACAAAGGAACTGTTGCTGCTGACGTCACCCTAGTCTCTTACTCTGTGTTTGCTTTTTTATGGGAAGGTGGGTGGAGTTGCCTCAGGCTGCCAACAGCTGTGTCCCATTAAGCTGTCAGCTGCACTCTCCAAATCCGGTTCCAGGTACAATAGGTTTGGTGAGTTTGGCAGGGGGGTCCAAAGGAGGGGACACGGTGGTGCCCCTTACAGTTCTTTTTCCAACCTCTGCTCCCTTTTCCTCCAGATGTTCTAAGGAATGGAGCAGTCCATGGGGTAATGGGAAATCAGTGTACAGTAGCCTCCATTGCAGCTGTGTGCAAGTTGGAGGTTTCTGCGCAGACACTGCATTCAAGCAAGCAACAGGCATTATTTTATTTATTTGTTGAATTTATATACTGCCCTTCATCCAGGGTGGTTTACAGCATAAAACACAAAAGTGCACAACCACAATAACAAACAAAACAATAACCCCCACCCCATACAGAGTTTAAAAGACCATCAGTTGGTCAATTAACCAAAGGCCTGGGTGAAGAGGAAGGTTTTGCCTGGTACCTAAAGATATGCAATGAAGGCGCCAGGTGAGCCTCTCTGGGGAGAGCATTCCACAAGTGGGGAGCCACTGCAGAAAAGGCCCTGCTCTTGTCTTGACACCTCCTGGACCTCTTGTGGAGGGGGCACACGAAGAAGGGCCTCAGAAGATGATCGCAGGCTCTGGGCTGGTTCATATGGTCCTTGAGGGATTGCAGTCCTGAGCCGTTTAAGGCTTTATAGCTCAAAAACAGCAATTTGAAGCGGGCCTGGAAACGGACTGGTCAGTCCAGGGTCGGTCTTATATGCTCAAAGTGCCCTGCCCCATTATCACAGTTCAAGGACACATTTCCTCCATGCAAAAGCACTTGAGGGGATGTAGAGCAGGATTCCTGAGGGGTGTGGCCTCAGAAGGAACACAGGAAGCTGAGTCAGACCATTGGTCCATCTGATTGAGTACTGGAGGAGGGCAGAGTTCAATCCAGCTGGGTGATGCTTCATCAGGGTGTTCCCTGTGAGGGAGGTGCTGGTGAAGTAGGCTCCTTCCCCATGTATCAACTTTGGATGGGACCACCCATTTATCGTTCTGTCACCTGGCATCATCATGACACCTGATGATTGACAGCTGGGTTGGCCTGTGGGGCAGGGGACATAAAGATTTTGCCTGTGGGGCCGAAAGGGTTCTCTGAACTTGAGCTACACATCAATGGAGCAATGTGATGAATTCTTAGAAACGTTAAGTATGTTTATTTTCTTCATCAATCTACCATTGTTAGAACCATTCGAGAGAAAGGGCAAGCTCAAAATAAGCTCATTCATAAGCACATTGCTTTGCTAATCCTTTTGTTGCTGCTGCTGAGTAACACAGAGAGAGCTCAAGGTATTCGTGCAAACATGCCACCCTTCCTTGCAAAGCAAGAAAACCAGAAGCCATGACAAAGGAAGAGAACATGCTAAGTGATGCATGGCGCTCAGCTTTAGAGATCAGGATGTGGTATTGGCACATGCATTACTGGACTGTGCTCAAGCCAAGAAGGTGGAGGAAGTTGCACCATGGCCACAGCAGAGATGTATCTTGTCTCAGCCGCAGAAGCATTTACACAACATCTTACTCATCCAATAGATAGTTCATACTTTGTTATCAAAACCGGTTTTCCAGGAACTTAAGAAACCTGGAGGAAAGCATCAGCCTTTAGAAGTTCCAGCTACACATGCCATGAGAATGTCTCCAGGACAGTTTCTTGCACTCCTCGGTCAGTGCTCTAGTGCTCAGACGGGAGGATGGGAAGTATTTATACAAAAATGCAGGTATCTTCTCTCCCCACTCCCCTTCTAGGATACCCCAGTACCCAAAGCAGAAGGCCAACTATGCAGATTACACAGCCCATGCCAGGCTTTGAATGGAATAGAAGAGCCGCTCAGCTGATGTGCTGTTTGGGAAAGGGTTGTAGCTCTGTGGGGAGCACATGCCTTTTTTGCATGCAAAAGGTCCGAGGTTCAATCCTCAGCATCTCTAGGAAGGGCTAAGAAAGACTCCTGGCTGAAACCCTGGAAAGCTGCAGCCAGTCAACCTATGAGTGCTATTCACTTATGTTGCATACCTACTGCAATTAATGAACCTAACTGAGTCATAGCCAGTCATTGCAATGGGTGTGCTCTAAGTAAAGCTTAGCTGAATACCACCTAATGCATTGAGTTAGGGGGCTGCATCAATCACCTGATTTTTCTCTGTTGGTTTATGGATGCAGAGATCTCCCTCGCTCCCAGTGTGAGGCTTTGCAAAGGCGACCTGCCCCTACCCTCTACTGACCCAAACCAGCTGCATCTTGTTGAGGGAACTGTGCAAGGAGGAAGGTGAAGAAAGCTCCCATTCTGTGGTGGTGGTGGTGACTGGCTGTTTATTTAGCAGTATTTTGCAGCGGCTGACATCAGGCAAGCTCCTTGAATTTGTGTGCATGTCCCTCCTCTGTTGAGTGTGTCTGCCTCCCTGCCTGTATATTCCCCTGCTAAGGGTATGCCTGCCTGCCTGCCTGCATGTTAGTACAGTGGTACCTTGGGTTAAGAACTTAATTCGTTCTGAAGGTCCGTTCTTAACCTGAAACTGTTCTTAACTTGAGGTACCACTTTAGCTAATGGGGCCTCCCGCTGCCACCGCGCGATTTCTGTTCTCATCCTGAAGCAAAGTTTTTAACCCGAGGTACTATTTCTGGGTTAGCGGAGTCTGTAACCTGAAGCGTCTGTATCCTGAAGCGTCTGTAACCCGAGGTACCACTGTACATAGATAGAAGAAGGGCCAGAGCTGAGTGGCAGAGCATCTGCTCGTATTATTCAGAAGGTCCCAGGTTCAGTTCCTGGCATCTCCAGGTAAGGAGAGGAATGTCCCGCTTCTGAAACCCTGGAGTGCTGAAGTCACCATAGACAATACTGAACTAGATGGGGCAATGGTCTGACTCAGTCTTAAGTCAGCTTCCAATGTCTGGGTCTGTCTGCTTGCCCCTCCCATTCTGCTAAGTGGGTACGTGTCTGTCTGCATGGGGAGGGTATGTGAGTGGCCTGCATAGCAGACCCTCCAAGTTTCCCTTTTTTACAGGGACAGTCCCGGATTTACAGAAGCTGTCCCAGTTTCTGATTTGATCCCAGAATGCCCCGCTTTTCCTTAGGACATCCCCAGTACTTTTTTTTTGTGGGGGGAACACAGGGGTACGCATACCCCCTAAACATTTTGTGAATCTAAGTTTGGCCTCATTGAGGGGCAGTATTTCAATATGAGTAGGAAAATGAGAGTACCCCTAAACATTTGTTTTAGAAAAAAAACACCAGATGTCCCTATTTTCATCAGATAAGTGTTGGAGCGTACAGAGTTATGCAACCCCTGAGCCATGGAGATAAGGAACCATACAACCTTTGGAATGGCAGCCCTGCATAGGGACACTTTTGAATGTTTAATGTTTTGTTATGATTTTATATACAGTATGTTGGGAGCCGCCTAGAGTGGCTGGAGGTACCCAGCCAAATGGGCAGGGTATAAATAATAAAATTATGATTACTATTGACTAGGACGTCCCTATTTTCATCAGCAAAATGTTGGAGGGTGTGGTATGGGAGTGGGTGTGCACATGCCTGAGTGTGTTTTGGCAACCTTTGGAGGGGTGAGCTTGGCTATCAATTCAGCCTGGAAATGGTTAGCCAACCCTGACATAGACAAAACTAAGCTAGGTGGACTAGTGGTTTGATTCAGTATAAGGCAGCTTTTTATGTCCTACATCAGAGATAGGAATTCTCAGGCCCTGGGGGCCAAACGCAGTCTTCCACGCCTGTCTATCTGGCCCTAAGGACTCTCCCCAGTCTCTCTTCCCTTAGCAGCCCTATGGAGTACAGTGGTGTCTCAGGTTAAGTACTTAATTCATTCCAGAGGTCCATTCTTAACCTGAAACTGTTCTTAACCTGAAGCACCACTTTAGCTAATGGGGCCTCCTGCTGCCACCGCGCTGCCGGAGCACGATTTCTGTTCTCATCCTGAAGCAAAGTTCTCAAGCTGAAGCACTATTTCTGGGTCTGTAACCTGAAGCGTATGTAACCTGAAGCGTATGTAACCCGAGGTACCACAGTATCTTCTACCAATATGTTTGCCTAGCTGGTGTAGGTCACTGAACAGACCCTCTGGTTTGCTTTGATGGAAGATAGGCTCCTGTACAAAGGTCATATTTGCATTTGTTGCCCCACCCACTTTTGTTCAGGAACTGGAAGATCGGAGAATTCTGATGAAAACCGAAAAGGAAGTGGAAACTGCTGCAGTCTGTGGATTCATCTGCCACCAGAAATGGAAATCAGTTAAGCATGGGTATCCGTTCTCGTTGCCTTCGTTGGGGTTTTCCAAGTCCCACAGATGATGCATCGTTGATGGCTTTTAAAAAGCATGTTTTAACGTTTTCTTTGCATCAAAATGAGTGTATGTGATGTCAGCTACCGAAATGAAGGAAAGCAAGAGGAATAATGTAGTATTTTGTGGAGGCTGAACTGCAGCGTAACAGAAATAGCATGAATTGGGATAAACAAAGTTGGAACAGAAATCGCTCCCTTCTGACATCCCTAACCTCAAGAGGGAGGGAGACAGAAGCAGACAACCTCAGGGCCTGCTCCAGTCAGTCTGTCCACACCCACCCACCCAATTTTGTGTGTTATATCATGCGATAAAACATCAACCATTAATTTTTTTCCTAAAAATGGCTGCCTTCAGGTGTCTTCTAAAAGTCAGATAGTTGTTTATTTGCTTGACATCTGATGGGAGGGCGTTCCACAGGGCCGGTGCCACTACCGAGAAGGCCCTCTGCCTGATTCCCTGTAGCTTCACTTGCAGTGAGGGAACCGTCCTCGGAGCTAACTCTGGCTGGCCGACCAAAGTAGATCAAGCAAGCCTGAAATATGCACTCCCTTGTTTTGGATGGGGTTCCAAAACTTCCAAATGGCATCAGGTGAAGGCTGCTACAGTGTTACTACAGAGCAGCTACATTGCCTTGGCTAAGTTCATTGGAGTAATAAAGTAAGCAGAGTCCTTCTTTGCCCCCTTTGCGGTTGTTTTGGCATTAGGATTTCATCCAGATTCCACACCCTAATGGCTAATTCTTGGACAGCTTGTCTCTTTATCTCTCTCTGTGTGTACTTTAAAATCTATAGATATTGTGCAATGGCACGTTTCAGGTATTAATCATGCATGGCTGTTCCCAGGCATTTGATTACTTGTGTAGCACATTACTTTAAACGTGCTTTGCAGTCTTTAAGGTCTTCATTGCGGTAACAACCCTGCAAGGTAGAGTGCAGGGCCGGCCTGCCCATGAGGTGGTCTGAGGCAACTGCCTCAGGCGGCAGAACTGCAAGAGGTGGCTCCCCCTTAGGCACTTCAGTGTCTCCGCTTCACCATAATAAGGTGAAGCTAAATAAGATGGAACCTGTAAGTTTGCTGCTTGTTTTAAAGGGGAGGGAGGACTTTTAAAGAGTTCTCTTACAAAGCTCAGTCTTCACATTGTGGTGGTGAAAGTTATGTACCGGTATATGACCCTGTATGGCATTTGCAAAATCTTCATCTACACAATGCATACCCTCCAACATTTCTCCAATGAAAATAGGGACGTCCCATTCCATCAAGATAATTTTACTATTTATACCCCACACATCTTACTGGGTTGCCTCAGCCACTCTGGGTCACTTCCAACATATATAAAACATAATAAAACAATAAAACTTCCCTATATAGAATTGCCTTCAAATGGCTCAGGGGTCAGATAACTCCATACCCTCCAACATTTCTTGAATGAAAATAGGGACATCCTAAGGAAAAGTGGGACATTCTGGGATCAAAGCAGAAACTGGGGCGGCTTCTCTAAATCAGGGATGTCCCTAGAAAATAGGGAAACTCGGAGGGTCTGATAATGGAATTTTATTTACAGCATAGAAACCCAAAACATGAAGAAATGTTGGTCTTCTACTTGAAACAGGTTATGATACTAGTAAACAGACTAAAAGAACACACACAAAAAACCCTTTGAGCTTTTTAGTAATGTGTTTGTGTGTAGATAGATAGGAACTGAATACCCAGCATTTTGAATTTAATCTGCCTTTGTGCAGCAAAGAAACTGATTGACCTAACACCAATTAAAATGAACAAATAAAGCAGGAAATTAGCATGGGTAAACCACCACACCACCCTGGTTTCTATTTCCTGACCAGCTCCGCATCTCGTAAATTAGATGCTACCTAGGGTAGAGCATCTGCAACAGGCATCTAGGTAAACTGTGGAATTTTCCAAATGTAACAAGTTTTCAGAATTATTCCTAGAGTTTGTTCCCATTGGTGAACAAATTGACGGGTATATCACAATTATGGTTGTAGATTAGAAGTTTATCCCACCCACCACCGATTTTTCTGGGGTTTATTTATCGGTGACATGATACAGGGCAGCAGAGTCACTGAAATATAAAACAATTGTAGGTACCACTATGCTGAATTAGATGCTTAGCTAGAAAGCTATCTGCTACAAACAGCTGTATGGATAAGGTGACAAAGAACAGAATTATGCTCCTTGAGTCCTTGACCACGGGGTTTGGCTCTAGGTTAGGACAGGAGTAATAGGTTTTAGAATTAAAATTGGCTGGCTTAAACTTCATATATATTTAACAGAGTTAAAAAAGCGCTTGGAAGCTGGAGCTTGTCTATCTCATTCATACATCACTAGCATTGCTAAATAAATACACTGGAGTTGCGTTGCTAAAGAAAAATGGTTCTTTACTTATAGTTACTTCATGTTCATGAAGATGGCTTTGGATACTAAATCTAAATTGTGAAGAGGTTTTCATGGCTGTGTGGTGCAGGAGAAGAGGGAAGAGAGAGAAAGAGAACAGTAGCCAGTGGCGAAGCTTAGGTTGTTTAGTGACGAACCACTACTGAGTATTTTCCCTGACTACAGTATCTGTTAGTCTCAACCCTGCCCTCTACCGACTGGAGACGTGCAAGGTTGCTTGTACCCAACAAGGAGAACCAAACGGAAATCACTGCTGCTTTTCTAGGTGCCTTGTGCTAGGAGTTCTTGCACCTTCAATAGATGTGCATGGCAAGTTACACCTGCTGAATTTCCCATTTCTACACTAATATTAAAGGTGCTGGCCTTGCTTGCCTTGTGAGGATACTCTGCATCTTATTTGCAGTATCCTCTTGTCAACTTTCCCTGGGCTTGGGGCCAGCCGTGGCACTGGAACACAGTATCCACAAGCAGTTGTCAGGCCCCAGTGATCTAGTAAGGCTCACCACCAGCCTCAGGTCCTCTAAACAAAAAAAAATGTCTAGTACCCTGATGCTCGGCAGGGCCCTGGGGGCAATTGCAACTGCCATTTTAATTTCCAGCAATGCTTTTGAATGACAGTGTGATGGGCACATTGCAGGAAGCTGACATAGCAGAGCTTTCCAGGCCCAGACACCTGGTGCTCAGAGTGCTGCAGCTGCCTGCCAATTACTACTACTACTACTACTACTACTACTACTACTACTATCATTATTTCAATTCGAGGATCCAAGGGCAGCAAACATATCAATAAAATGGAAGAGGGCAGGATTCCCAAGGGCATGCTCTACAGGGCTTCCAGCACCAGGCCTGTTGGCCAACACTGGATTACAAAAATGTCTGCAAATGTGTCCTGAATCCCCAGCCTACCTGGTGACAGTTCCCACTGGCGTATACAGTATGTCAAGTCCAAAGTTCAGCTGTCAGGATACACAGTCCAGGAGTCAATCCATGTAAGCAAAGTCCAAGAAAAACAGTCCAGGGTCAATCAAAGCAAGCCAAGTCCAAAGTCCAGCAGTCAGGAACACAATCTGGAGTCAAACCTGAACTACAGTCCCATAGAAGCCCTGGAGCATCCAAGCTGAGCAGACCCGGCACCTCAGCTCTGCTGCCCTTTTATACTTTTATACTCCCAGTACATTTCCGAGCACAATTCAAAATGTTGGTGCTGACCTTTAAAGCCCTAAACGGCCTTGGTCCAGTATATCTGAAGGAGCGTCTCCACCCCCATCGTTCTACCTGGACACTGAGGTCCAGCGCCGAGGGCCTTCTGGTGGTTCCCTCACTGCAAGAAGCCATGTTACAGGGAACCAGGCAGAGGGCCTTCTCAGTAGTGGCACCCGCCCTACGGAACGCCCTCCCACCAGACTTTTAGAAGATATCTGAAGGCAGCCCAGTTTAAGGACGCTTTTAATGTTTGATGCATTACTATATTTTAATATTTTGTTGGAAGCCGCGCAGAGTGGCAGGGGAAGCCCAGCCAGATGGGCGGGGTATATATTATTATTATTATTATTATTATTATTATTATTATTATTATTATTATTATTATTATACTTTGCATGTTGATTGCAGCTTCTGGGCTCAACGAGGCACGTGACCCTCACCTGTCGCAAGCCTACTCCATTCCCATCCCCTCACATATTTTCTGCAACCCCAACCTCTTCTTTCACATCTCCAGTTTGCCCTGGTGGGTCGCAGTCCCAGCTGCACCCCTCGCCAGGATCCTCTTTCTCTTCCCCGTTATCCTGCCATTTCATGACAAAACATGACATGAAGGCTGGCAATGTCAGCCCTGCCATGTGGGAGTTCCTTGCAGGCAACCTCAGTGCCTGGAGACAAATAGCCAAGTTATGTATCCATAACAGTGACCAGAGGAGGAATGACCTCTGGGAGGAACGCAGAGAGAAGAAACACCATGGCGCATCTGCAGCAGCACAACCCCAGCTGCAACGAAATATGTCCCACAAGTCGCTGTGCCTCAATGGTCAGAGCCTGTGTGCTTCTGAATGCCAGTTGCTGGAACTTGCAGGAGCAGAGAGAACTCTTGCATTTGGGTCCTACTCACAAGCGTCTCCTAGGCATCTGGGACAGGATGTTGGGTGAGATGGGCCATTGGCTTGATCCGTCAAGACTCTTTGTATGCTTTTTATGTTAGATAATGATTTTGGAATTGCCAGGTGAGCCCCCAGGAAGGCACAGCATGCATAGCTTTGCCAGAGGCCATGTCATGAGTGACGCTGGCTGTAATCTGGATACACAGACAACCTCCGACAGAAGCAAAAGCAGAGCTGGGCACTCCATGAACCACAAGGTGCAAGATTGTGCCCCAAAAGGGATGCATATTTGATTAAACCACAGTCAGGCATCTCTTAGAGCAAGGCAGTAACTCCAGAACAAGCAGCTAATGCCTAGGGGGCTTCTGTACAGGTGTTTATTGTGCATCAGTGTGTTTTAGACATGCATATTTTTTGTGGTGTTCACACATCATTAGCATCATAGAGCCAGCCCACATTTCCCCCTCATTTAATGCAGATACACCCTTTCTGGGTGAAATCCAATACATAAAAACCCCAAAAAACCCTTGTTGCCAGAGGCCCCTTTGCTTACTAGTTCTTTATCCAGAAGCCCTCATAGTATAAAAGCACTGAAAGGAAGAGTCCTCACTATAAATATGTTCCACTTTTCCCACTAGGGGGCAAACTCTGCACATTTTGTTTTCAGGAGGAATGAATGATCAGGTTGGAACAAGGAGTCTTTGCGACCAAAACTCTGCCTTAGGGAAAGCGTGGTTTTGTACCCTCTCATACTGTCTTCTCTGCTGAAATTGTTTCACACAGTGATGACAGGCTGCTGTTATTTTAAGGACTTTTTAGGGGATTGAGAATATTAAAGTGAACATGGAATACCTCTCCTGTAAGGAAGTTCTGCAATTTTATTTTATTTTTTGAGCTACCTTCACCTGGTTTAGCCAGCCAGACAAGGCTGTTCCTGGGATGTGGCCAAAGCATAGCTGTCAACCTTCCCCCTTTTTTGCGGGAAATTCCCTTATTCCAGCGCCATTTCCCGCTGCTTCCCGCTGCTATCCCGGATTGTTAGATATCCCATAGACTGTCCCTGGGACAGGTGAGGCTGCTGATCCCTTATTTTTGAGGCTCCCCGAGACAGGTGAGGCTGCTGATCCCTTATTTTCAAGGCTGCTGATCCCTTATTTTCAAATCTGAAAGTTGACAGCTATGGGCCAAATTGGCATGCTGGCAGCATCTAGGAGCCACAGATGAGAACTGAGTGCAGGGTGGGGACCAAAGGTGGACAAACTATCCCAGAAGGAGCACGACGTGCCCCCCCACCAGAGGTCCTCCCCTAACACCCCATACATCACCAAGAAACAGCTCCTTTGCAAAGCACACACTTTATGTGCAGAGAAAGTCCTGAGTTCAAGTCCTGCCCTATCCCACTGCTAAGATTACCGGTAAGGTGGTCATCCATCCTACTTTGCAAAGGACAGTCCTCTATTTGAAGGAGTCCACTGTTTGAAAGGCTGTCTGGTCCGAGTCTAATTTAAAGATAAAGAACCATAAGAAGGGATAGAGGGGGGAGGGGGGTTGAAGTTGCCCAGCTACAGCCAGCACCTGGAGGGCAGACTGAGCAGATCACCTGGTCACTGTTTCCCTCTCTACGGTGAGATGTCTTGCAGAGTAATCATTTCTGATGGTGCATCTGTACGTATATATATCGGCACAGGCAAAGTTCATGCAGATTTCTTGGTGATGCAGTCCTCCTTTGGGGCCACGGTAGAATAGCCACCTCCATCAGAGGCTCTGGCCAACTGCAACACGGCCGCAGCTCAGCACCAACCAGTGCCATATGTACATATAAAACAACTAAAGCAAGGGAGAGCTGCCGAACATGGATTCATCATCAACAATACCCTCCCCTTTCCCCCATCCAAACACATCCCGCTTAGAAAGCACCCTTTTCATTCCCTTCTGTTTCTGGCTTTGGCCAGATCTCCCGGGCCCTGTTCTGCCGCAACCTCCCTGCCTTCGAAAACGAGGCTTCCTTGTTTTCCCTTAAACCTCTTCATTGATGCAAAAGGCCCTTTTCTCTTTGTGTAAACACCCCGCAGATACGCCGAGACGGGTTGTGTGCCTGGCTCTATTTAAAACCCTGATTTACGGGTGTATTTACTGCTCCAAAAGATTTTATGCATTCAGACAGAATGAGCCTTGTGCTGCGCAGATGCAGGCTTACCACCTGCTTCCAGCCCAGCAGCCAGCCAGCCAGCTAGCCAGCCTCTGGGATTTAACCCTACGCTGCCTGGCACAAAAAGTCTGGCAGTATGAACCAGTTGAGGTGCTTACTCTGGAGCCACAAGGAAGCTGGAGAAAGAGACTCGCAGTGAACTTGATTTACCTGACAAGACTAAATAAATGGCTCTATTGTATATCCATGCCCTGCATGAAGATACTACAAATACAGTGTTGTACTAGCCTCCTGGTATACCTGTGGTGCTAGGTTTATTAAGAGTTTTCTGTTGCATTTTCTTTTCCCTTTAACTTTGACCCTTTCCGTTCCTCTCTCTCATATTCTGCGTATGCATTCATTTCCGATTATGACTTTCCCCCCTTTTCTGTATAATTTCGACTGTACACAACTGTACAACAACCCTGTGAGGTAGGTTAGGCTGAGAGGCAGTGATGGGCCCAAGGTCATAGAATCATAGAATCATAGAGTTGGAAGAGACCACAAGGGCCATCGAGTCCAACCCCCTGCCAAGCAGGAAACACCATCAGAGCACTCCTGATATATGGTTGTCAAGCCTCTGCTTAAAGACCTCCAAAGTAGGAGACTCCACCACACTCCTTGGCAGCAAATTCCACTGTCGAACAGCTCTTACTGTCAGGAAGTTCTTCCTAATGTTTAGGTGGAATCTTCTTTCTTGTAGTTTGGATCCATTGCTCCGTGTCCGCTTCTCTGGAGCAGCAGAAAACAACCTTTCTCCCTCCTCTATGTGACATCCTTTTATATATTTGAACATGGCTATCATATCACCCCTATATCATATCATATCATCCAGTGGGCTTCTTGGCTGAGTGGTGTTTTAAACCCTGGTCTGACACTAACCAGTACAGTGGTACCTTGGGTTACAGACGCTTCAGGTTACAGACTCCACTAACCCAAAAATAGTACCTCAGGTTAAGAACTTTGCTACAGGATGAGAACAGAAATCGCACGGTGGCGGCGCGGCGGCAGTGGGAGGCCACATTAGCTAAAGTGGTGCTTCAGGTTAAGAACAGTTTCAGGTTAAGAACGGACCTCCAGAATGAATTAAGTTCTTAACCCGAGGTACCACTGTACACCACAGTGTAGTGAGAGAGAAACAACCTTTTTTTCTAACCACTTTCTGCACACTGTTTACAATGTTATAAAAAGGTAAAGGTAAAGGGACCCCTGACCATTAGGTCCAGTCGTGGCCGACTCTGGGGTTGCGGCGCTCATCTCGCTTTATTGGCCAAGGAAGCTGGCATACAGCTTCCGGGTCATGTGGCCAGCATGACTAAGCCGCTTCTGGCAAACCAGAGCAGCGCACGGAAACACCGTTTACCTTCCTGTCAGAGCAGTACCTATTTATCTACTTGCACTTTGATGTGCTTTTGAACTGCTAGGTGGGCAGGAGCTGGGACTGAGCAATCGGAGCTCACCCTGTCGCGGGGATTCAAACAGCTGACCTTCTGATCGGCAAGCCCTAGACTCAGTGGTTTAACCCACAGCGCCACCCGCGTCCCTTTACAATGCTATACCTCCTGCTAATTGTCTTTTCTCTAAACTGGTGTTTCTCAGACAGAGGGCTGGGACCCACCAGTGGGCCTTGGGTCAGTTTTAAGTGGGCCTCAGGGCCACAGCCGGATTGGTGCCACCTGATCCGTCTGCTCTGCTCCCTGTCCAGCCCATAGTCTTTTGGTTTGACTGATGTGAACACCGTCAACTAAATTGGTGGCCAGGAGAGAGGAGGAGAGAAGGAAGGTTCCCTTCTTTGGAGAGAAAAGGCCCAAAGAAAGTGCTGAAGGAAATTGCAAAGTTAGATAAAAGGTTCATATTTCTCAAAATGGGTATAAGAAAGAAAGGGAAAAGAGGAAAGTAGTCATAAGAGGAAGGGGTGGATGTTAGAAGAGGTGGGCATGTGGGGAGGAAAGAGAAAACGGAAAAGGACCTTTCTGACTTGTATTAGAAAATTCTGCCTAAAATGGGGAGGCTGAGTCACAATGCCTCCAGAGCAAATGTCTGTGTTTATCTTGAGGAAAGCTGAGCTATGGAACTCCTTGCCACAAGGAAAATGCTGTGGCAAAGAATATCGCAATTTCCATAAATGGATTAGATATCAGTAGGGCATGAGGTCAATACCGTGGTACCTCAGGTTAAGAACTTAATTCGTTCCAGAGGTCCGTTCTTAACCTGAAACTGTTCTTAACCTGAAGCACCATTTTAGCTAATGGGGCCTCCTGCTGCCACTGCACCACTGCCGCACGATTTGTGTTCTCATCCTGAAGCAAAGTTCTTAACCTGAGGTACTATTTCTGGTTTAGCAGAGTCTGTAACCGGAAGCGTTTGTAACCTGAAGCGTATGTAACCTGAGGTACCACTGTAATTGCTAGCTGATCATGCCAAACTCTGGCTTTATCTGACTTCATTTTGTAACTCGCTTTGCCCTGGCAGCCTATTTTGTGATTGGTGGGTCTTGGTAACTGCCAACCACTTCAAGTGGGGGGCCGGGGGTCAAAAGTTTGAACACTCCTGCTGTAAACAAAAGAAGCCCCAGATTCAAAGATGGTGGTGTAATGGATTTATAAAATTATTCATTGTGTGGAGAAAGTGGTTAGGCATAGGTTTTTCTCCCTTTCTCTTTTTACCAAAATATAATGTATATTGCATATATCTTGAAGTTATTTTCTGCAGGTTTATTGCATACAGTAAATATCCTACCGACCAACAATAATCTTCCTCTCTCAAGAATGCTAGGCTTGGGGCTATTGTTAAAAATAAATAATAAATAAGTGCTTATTTCGTACAATTGCATCCATATGGCTCCTTACTGTCCAACATTTTACACAGCCTGTTGAAAAATAGGGTGCAATGAGGAAAGGGATGTTATGTTTATGGGCAGCTGATGAAGAAGGCTATTGTCCATGCAGTCTGTATATGTTTTGGACTTCATCTGCTGTTGGGTGGGGTGATGGCAATTGTAGTATGAAACATCAACAGAGTCCCAAGTGGAGGAAGGCTGGCTTACGCCATAATAAACATGCTAGTATTGGGGATGCAACAAGACTTTTGTTGGTTTTGCAACAATAGACCAATGCAGCCACCTCTCTGTATTTTGGAATCCCTAGTTCACCACAGACATTTCTCTTATCTCAGAAGCATTGGAGCGTAGAAAGCTGCCATTGGTCCATCTAGCTCAGTAAGGTCTACTCTGATTGGCAGACACCTGGGACATTCTGCATGCAAAACAGATGCTCTACCACCGAACTATGGCCCCTCCCCCATTTCATTTTGATAGAGAAATGAAGCATCTCTGAAAAGTAGTTTGCTTATCTCAAGGTATCCATAATGCCATAGGTGGTTTAAGAGAAAATTATACGAAAATGATATATCGCTGGTATCGTAACACCAGGTAAACTGGCAAAAATGTATAAATCTAAATCAAACAAGTGTTGGGAATGTGCAAACAGAAAGAAGGTTCTTTTTATCATATGTGGTGGTCTTGTAGTAAGGTTAAAACTTACTGGGAAATGATATATAATGAATTGAAAAGGATGTTTAAAATAACCTTTGTAAAAAACAACAACCCAGAAGCTTTTCTTTTGGGAATTATATTTTTTTTTAATAAAATTTTTATTGGGTTTTCACATTTTTTATAGACAAACAAACAGAAAAACAAACAGACAAAAAAGACACAAAAACAAGAAAGATATAAAGTTTCAAAAAAACCACTTATTTTCATAACCCTGGTCCCTGACTTCCCCCACCCCCTCCCTTGCATCCCTATTCCCAGAGTTGTATCAGCAAATTGTCGTTTCTCAACATCCTAACCTTCTCAATAATAGCCCTTTTAAAAAGAAAAACAGTTGTTCTAAGTTGGACCTCAGTTCCCTTCCATCGATTTCCCATTTTGTCTTTAATATCAGTCCTATTGATTAATTTCCATTGTCCTGAGTGTTGTTAAAATTACATCTTTCCCTCCCTCCCATCCCCGGTTTGCGTCCCTTCCCGATACATGTCCACAATGTCAGTTCTTAGCCTGGGTCCCACACGTCCGAGGCTCTCAAGTCTATCACAGTCCCTCTCCGCCGGTCTTGTTGGTAATCCTTTGTGTCAGTCATCAAATCTCGAAAGAGTTCTATCACAATCCATCCATAGTCTCTTAAGTACAGCTGCTGAAGAATTTCCACAAGGCATGGATCTTTCAAATCATAGTCAGAGTCAGAGTCAATGTGGAGGCCCCAATTATATTTCTTTATTTTAAATTCTTGCATTCCATAAGCTTCCAGGGCCTCCACTTTCGTCTTTTGCATCTTTCGTAGATTTGTAGTAGATTCAATCCAATAGTCTCCTTGCTTGTATTCCGCAGATGTCAGATTCTGGTTAGCATTTCCCAGCTTTACTTTCTCTTTCTCTTGTTTTGTCTCCTTTTCTTTGATTATCATTTCAAGTTCAGCTGTGGGTTCTTTCTCATTCCAGTCCTCCTTGCAATCAGCAGAACTACTTGTTTCAGTAGTCAAGGTCATCATATGTTTACTCATTTCCGAAATATGCTCTTGTAAGGTTCCCACCAGATAGAACATCCTTTCGATTTGCTCCAGTATCTTTCCATCCACAGCCATTGTAATTCCACAGAGTTCCCCCTAGAGGGAATCTGATTACTTAACGTTGTTTTCTCCAACAGTCCTCTTTCTTATTTTTATTACTTTGTTTCCAACAATTTAAGTTCAATTATAACACCTTTTATTCCAGAGGGGTCTTATGTAGCAATTTTTTTTCCTGTAGACTGTCTATTTGACAGCTTTGACAGCTGTCAAATTCTGTGCTTACAGGCTTCAAAATAGGACGCTCCCGGGCCCAGGGGGGGGGGGGGAGGGTTGTTTACAGCAAAAGAAGAAACCTCCAAAACCTCACTCTCCTGCACAAAATTGCTTTTTTTGCCCAATCTTGGAAGTTACAGTCCTTTTAAACTCACCCTTTGCAGGGTAGACTCTCCAGCTTAGTTCGTACGTCGTTGCTTTAGTTCGTCTGCAAGGGGGGGGGTGCGGACTTCCTTTTAGCACACCCCCCGATCGTCTCAAATTCAAACAGGAAAATCTTAAAGTCCGATTCCAATTTACTCACGGGTTGTTCTTTTCGGCCGAATTTCAAGGAAGGAAGTCAGCGCTCTCCGGTCATGGCTCGCGGCTTCGCTCAGCGGAGGTAGCGATGGACTCTCAGTGCCACGCCACCCCCCGTATCCCCTCCGCAGCCTTTAAAAAGGCTCTTCGCGAATCAGGGGGGGCGCTTAAGGCACCCACCGAGTCTTCAGTCCGCAGGCTTCCGCGCCTGCGGTTTTAAGGGTCTCCGTGTCGCCGGCACGGCAAAGACCCGTCCCCCGCTGAGCCGATTCCCTCCGGAGCTCGGAGGGAATCCGCCATTCCCAGATCGCGCCAACCCCGGAATTCTTTTGGGAATTATAGGGACAGAACTACCTAAAGTGTATAGAAATTTATTTATGTATGTGAATACAGCAGCAAGAATGTTGCTCGCCCCAAAATGGAAAGAAGCAGAACTCCCAGCAAAGGAAGAATGGGTACAAAAACTTATTGAATATGCAGAAATAGGGAAACCTACTGGAAGAATAACAAATCAAGATAACAAACTTTTAATAAAAAAAATGGAAATGGTTTATTGAATATTTTTAGATAAATTGCAAAGAGATAAAAACATTGGTGGGATTATTATAATAACCTGCAGTTTCATAAGAGTAGATAATTAAATGAGCAAATTAAATGAATTTGGATATGCAGAAGATAAATTTAAGGAACCGCAGAAAGAGGTGGAAGGAGGTCAAACCTTGAAATGTTAAAATGATTGTAAAATTAATAAAATGTATACATTTGAGAAGTATAAATAAAAATGTAAAAACAAACAAACATAATGCCATAGGTGGCAGTTTTCAGTTAGCAGTTTCCATCTTGAAGAACACAAGGAGGATTGAGACACTAGCAACAACCTGCCATTGTTCTCATGAGTGCTAGGATGTATTGCTTTAGAGTAGGCTTCTTCAAACTCGGCCCTTCAGATGTTTTGAGACTACAATTCCCACCATCCCTGACCATTGGTCCTGCTAGCTAGGGATCATGGGAGTTGTAGGCCAAAAACATCTGGAGGGCTGAGTTTGAGGAAGCCTGCTTTAGATTAACTTTTTAAACTTTGCCACCCATAGGTTATTTCCCCCCCAGCTGGAGTCAGTGCTTTTCAACTCACACATGCTCTACCACAGAACTCCTATTTTCCATCCATGGTGCAACCAACAGTCAACCATGTTTCCTAGGTGCAGACCCAGTTCACATATCTTCATTACACCCTGGTCATCCACCAGCTTCATATGGCATTGAACACCTTCTTGGTCACTCCATGAGCTCATCCAAAGGGTTTCTGAAACTGAATCTGGAACCTCAGCATCACCACTGACAAGCACCTTAAGACCACCTTAAGCGGTAAGTTTGTAAGTGCAAGGTCATATCTCTTTGACTAGGGGTCAGCAAACCTTTTCAGCAGGGGGCCAGTCCACTTTCCCTCAGACCTTGTGGGGGGCGCAGACTATATTTTGGGGAAATAAATAAAGAATTCCTATGCCCCACAAATTACCCAGAGATGCATTTTAAATAGAATGACACATTCTACTCATGTAAAAACACACTCATTCCCAGACCATCCAGGGGCCAGATTTAGAAGGCGATCTGGCCCCCAGGTCTTAGTTTGCCTATCCCTGTCTTTGACTGTGTATGTTTATAATCTTCTTAAGCAACTGAGCAATAGCGTGGAAGAATTCTGTAGGAACTTATATTGGGTCCTAGTTGGCTGGCGTCTTCTCAGTGATCTTGGCGACCTCTTATTAGCACACTTCTCATGTTATTATTACTATTTTGCAAAAACAGTGTGATACAAACCTGAACCTTGTGCAATTGAGGGTGGAGGCAGTCGGAACATAGGAAGCGGAACATCTGCAGAACCACAAACCCTGAATTCTGGGCATTACTCAATGAAACCGTTCATATGGGCTAAAATATTATAGCATTATGTCGGTCTGCAAAGATAGTCACCCAGTATCACAAAATGCCACATGAGAACTCGCTCTGTTATCCTTACCCTTTACAGGAAATGCAGAAAGGGTTAAGATTTAGGCCTCACTTGTGGGCTTGCTGTCCATTTTCTTGCTGGTTATTAGATTCTTCACGGCTATTAGGTTTGTTTGAATAAGTTCTTTGTGCAATAGAGTTTTCCCACGTCCTTTCACTTGCTGGTTAGTCGCGTGTCCTAAGTCAGAGAGGAGCCATTGCCATGAATTCTTAAAGGAGATCCCGCCCGCCCCCTGCCTGCCTCCAGAGCCAGACATCTGCCTTGGAGGGAATTCACTAACATCTGCCATACTTACTTCCCCCTTCTATTTTCAAGTCTCCTTTTCTTTCCCTCTTTAAAAAAAAATAGTGCAGGAACAGATGTTTCAAGTTGTTTTCTTTTTAAATAGTGTGAAATGTAGACAAATACTAGAGAAGAGGAGGGGTCTAGTAAAAGCAGAGAGATGGACCCCGTAGCTTTGGGAAAACCCAGAAAGAAAAGTATGGCTTTGTCTGTCTGGGGAAATGTACCTTTTCACTGAAATCTGGCACTGAGCAATGTAAGAAAAATAAGAAAGCCCATCACAAAAGTGCCTCCTTGAGTAATGCACTTATGCAAATGAGGCATTTGCATTTGTGTGCATATTTCCCATTCAGTCAACAAGCACAGATGTCATACTTTGCCGGAATGAAAAGTTATTTTGGACTCTTCCAAGTTTCTACAGTATCCATGAAGGAAAACAGGGAAAAAGGAATTGTCTCCGGATAACACCGGTCCAATGCTGTTCTTGACACTCTCGGATGAATGAAGCCTTTTGTGAATGACCACACAGGAGAAGATAGGCCCTACCTCTGAAAACTCTTGCATGCTTCATAGATGACAATATCATATTGGATTATAAAAGTAAAAAAAGGAACAGTGCAGGTACCTAGAAGCTCCTGTAGCACAGGGGCAAAGAAGTCCTAACCCCTGATCATGTCCCTCTGCCTGGCTCTGCTTGTGGGAGGTCCCTACTGTGCCCACTGAAAATGAGGCAGCATCTCCACTGGAGGTGGCCAGAATAAACTCTGAAAATGGGGCAGGGAGGGAGTGAAGCCAGACTAGGTACCACAAATGGGCCTGATCTGGGCCTCTCTGTTGTGCCGGCCTAAAAGTGGCGCAGCAAAAACTGGGAAGTTTACTGCCTTTCCCCTTTTGCCCTAAATGGTGCAAGTTGCAGGGCTTTGAATGCAGCGGTGCCTCTTCTGTTCCACTCAGCCCAGTTGCTCCCAGCTGGCAGTTAGGATTGCACTCAGCCAGGAGTTAGGATTGCTCCCTTTTTGGTCAAGAGCCAAATTATTGGTTCCTCATTCATAGAAACATTGTGTTGTTTTTGCTTTATACTCCCCAAAATTCAAAGTGATCTACAGAAAAGGTTGACAATAAACAAGAAAACAGCATCAAATACTGAGGGTCTCTCATAATTCTTTAGTATGAAATAAATGGAAACTGAGGGGCAGTTCGTGTTGGCAACATTTTACTATATGCCATGGGTGCCTGTGATGTTTTGTTCTAATCTAGAGGTGTTCTTTTAAAAAAAAACACAACCTTTTTATTAGTTTTTATAAATACAAATTTAACTCAGCATCATTTACATACTGACTTCATAAGAATATTCAAATCTCATGACTTCCCCCCTCTCTTTCATGGATCCTTATACCCAATATTCTTCAATCTACATATCAATAAAATCTCTATTTTTTCTGCTTATCTAACTTTTCAATTGCTTCTTTTGCTTTAAAAGTTATTTTTAAAGTCCAACTAACGTTTTTATTTGCTTACAATGCTCTCTTAGGTATGTTATAAATTTTCCCCATTCTTTCTTAAAGTCCTTATCTTCTTGATTCCTTAATTCCGCCATTAGTTTTGCCATTTTGGCATAGTCCATCATTTTGGCTTGCCATTCTTTAGTCGGTATTGTTGTAGCCTTCCATTTTGGGGCTAATAACATCCGCAGTCGTTGTTGCATACATAAATAATCTTTTCTGTTACTCTAGAGTTTTTGACAAGCTGCAAACTCTATTTAAGGGTAGTTAAAATGAAGGTGCTTGCAATAAGCTATCTGTAGTAGTCAGTGACTGATTAACAGGTGGGAGAGCTGGGAGTGGGAATGTTTAGGATATCGACAACTGTAGCAATGGCTAACGCAGCATCACTGACTGCATAGGAGCAGTGGCGTAGCGTGGGTTGTCAGCACCAGGGGCAAGGCAAGTAATTTGCGCCCCCTAACCCATGGATTTGCGCCCCCAACCCGTGGATTTGCACCCCCTAACCCTAACCCCCAGATGTTGCGCCCGGTGCGGCCGGCCCCCCTGCACCCCCCACGCTACGCCACTGCATAGGAGTGTCATGCTGCGCTCTGGTCTCGCCCTGAATTGTGTGCCTTCTGTTGAAGACCCAGATCTCCCATAGCCAGGAGACCCTGGCGAACAGACAGAGGTCCTCAACTCCAGCACGGATTTGGATGATCCAGGAAGAGACCTCACCAGGCCTGTCTGCAAAGGTTTCCTTGGAAGGACTCTTAGGCTGGGACCGCAGCTCACCTGCAGCAGAAGGACCCCATTCTGAGTTAGAGTGGGAAGTCAAGCTGCCTCCCAGCCCCTTGGGCCACAGGACACTAGAAAGTCCGGATTCAGGTGGCCACTCGGTAAAGGAATGGGCATCTGAAAGCCTAAGGAAACAGCAACTTTGAAAGACCAAAATCTTGTTGAAAGGTGTTGTTTGTTTCAGGGAGGGGAACTGAAAAACTGAAGAGAATTAAAGAATAATGTCCCTCTCCTTTCATGTAAGTGCTCTCCTGAAGGCGTACCTATTCTCTTTTTATGCCTTGACACTGCCTGATATGGTAAGATCATCGTGATGATTTTACAGTGGAGTCAAGGAGCTAGGTAAACCAAGGAGCATCTTTTCCAGAGAGGAAACGTCAAGCTGCAATTCTTTGTATTTCCATGAATCTGACACCAAGCCCGGCAAATGCTGCGGGGATCTATGGGAATTCCCCACCCATTGTGCACAAGAGTTCTTGGCCTCTGCCCTGCCGTTGCCCTTTGGTTTGTCAGCCTTGTGATATGAAAAGGAGGGAGGGGAGAATAAGAAATGAGGTTAGATGCAGGAGCAGAATTCCAGAGAAGCAGTCTTGGGAACAGCCACAAAAGGCTGTCCACACAGAAACCCCTGGAGCTGCCACTATTTGTGAAAGGTGGAATAGCTGCTCTGTTTCCACATTCTCTACTGGACATATGCTTTGCTTCTACAAAGGGAAGGACATTTTCTGTGGTGGCACCTTAACTCTGGAATGTCCTTTCTAAGAAGGCACTCATTACAATCTATTTGGCACCAGCCGAAGGCCTTCTTCTTTTTCCAGACATTCTAGCTGGCAGATTATTTTTGGAATTGTTTTTATCATTCTGGGGTTTTTCTTTTGCCTAGTTCTGTTTTGTTGCCCCCTTTTATAAAAAAGAGTTGCATGTAGACGTCGTGCCGTCTAGCAAGTCAGTAGGAACTGCTGTTCTCCATAATGCTGCTACCTTACTATAGAACTGAGCATGAACCAAGAAGGTGAGACAAGGAAGGATGAGCACAATAAGGCTGGCATTTATTTGAAGCCTTCCCTTCAAAGCTAAGGTGTCCTGCTTTACAGAGGACAGTCTCCTATTTGAAAGGCTGCCCTTTCCAAGTACAGTGGTACCTTGATTCTCAAATGCCTTGGTACTCAAACAACTTGGAAACCAAACACTGCAAACCCGGAAATAAGTGTTTGCGAACTTTTTCCGGAAGCCGAACGTGCTCTGTTTTGAGTGTTATGCTTCCGATTTGAGTGCCACACTTCTCTTTTGAGTGTTACGCTGAGGACTGTCTGTTTTTGCTATTTCTTTTGTGTTTTTGTGGCTTTTTGTTTTGTTTTTGTGACTGTGTGGAACCCAGTTCAGCTACTGATAGATTGATTGTGTGACTGCAGTACATTGTTTATTGCTTTCATTTTATGGATCAATGGTCTTGTTAGATAGTGGAATTCATGTTAAATTGCTGTTTTAGGGGTTGTTTTGAAAAGTCTAGAACGGATTAATCCATTTTGCCTTACTTCCTATGGGAAAGCGCACCTTGGTTTTGGAACGCTTTGGTTTCGGAACGGACTTCTGGAACGGATTAAGTTTGAGAACCAAGGTACCACTGTACAGGTTAAAGATAAACAGCCTTAACAAGGCTAACGTTGTCCATTAATAGGCTGCTCCTGGACTGAAGACTGAGCAGTTCAATTTGTCAGTCTTCCCCACTATGGTGAGATATACTGCATTTCTGTTTAAACTGCAGTAATTCAAATTTCTTAATTTGAATCTCTGCACATAAATAAGCAAATAGTACAAAGTGTCTGCATTCCCCTCCCTCGTGCATTGCACAAACTTCCCACTCCTTCTCCATCACTGTAAGTACCTGTAGTCAATCATTCTCCTTTGAAGAATGTATCGTTATGTGATAAAGTGCATGCAAGGAGCCGTGCATGCAGTTAATATTTGGAGGAGCAGCCATCTGTTTTTCTACAGCTTTGAAGATATTACAGCCTTTTAGGTCTTGCGCTTTTACTATTGTATTTTATTTGTGCAATTAATTGCTTTGGTATTTTCTTTTTCTGCAAACTGCCCTGTGAATTTTTATTGAAGGGTAGTATAAAAATCCCTTCAATAAATAAAATGGCCATGCACTGAGACTTCTTTCCATATCTCATTCATTACTGACATCTCATGTGAGCTGGCCACCTCGCGGCTTGGGAAATCTGCAGCAGCATCAAATCAAAATGAAATAAAAATATAGGAAAGATTCTGTAGAAAAGATTCGGCTGTTAAAAAACACACCACCACCATAATTGTTCAATTGAATTGGGTGGAGCAGTTTTAAGAACAAGTGAAAACTTCTACAAAGCGTGTTCTCCTTCATGGAGAGCACGTGTTGCGGTGGGGGCTGCCAGGACACTCCAAAGTTGGGGGGCGGGCTAATTGATTGTTGGCCACTGATACGATTGGGGCTTCCCTTGTTGTTGGGAAGAAGTTAATGTTGCCATTTTTTGATTGACAGCCAGAAATAGTAAAACTCCTTGCACGAGGCTAGAGCTTCCTCTTTTCGCCCGTGCATCAGATTGCCCGTCCCTCCCTCCCTAGAATAGGGTTGTTCGCTTTGACCTTGCTATGCCTGTCATGGGGTCGTCTGCTTTGGAGCGGGGGCCTGGTAGGAATTTTGTCCATCTGGCTGATTGGCTGGGGCCATTTGGTTTTTGCCTACTGCGTAGCAAATCGTCACAACTTGTAAGGTTCGCGGTTAGGCATTGGTTTATGGTTTGGTTGGTTGAGGGGCATGGATTGGCTGTGCCTGCCCCTCTAATGCTGCTGCTGCAAGGGATTCCGTTAAAGGAATTGGGGGCTAACTATTGCTTGTCCACTCTGTCAAGGGGGCTCGGGCCATAGCAATGAGCTCCTGGTTGCACTTGGGGTGAGGGCAGGTTCCCTGCTCCGCGTAACCCCCAAGTGTATTCCCCCATTCTGACTTCCGCATCGTGCGGAATGTCAGACTGTCCCCCATGGTGGGGGCAGATAGTCGCAACCAATGCCTACGCAACCACTCACAAATTTGTATTTTAATAAAGTTGTGGCCAAAATTATGCCAAAAATCTTAAACAAAAACTTCTGTGTGATGTGTGAGTTATTGGGGTGGACCTGGGGACCTCGACACGCAAACAGCTATAAATGTTACCCATCTTCTGACACCCCCCACCACATCACATTTGGAATGATAGCAACTGGTGGGTGGAATTTAGATCAGGAAGTTGATACAGGGAAAAGAATTAGCTCCTTTCCCAGTACTGCTGTTCCCTCACACAGCTGGTTTTAAAACTTTTAAAAGCGCTTAGGAAGATCAGCTCTTCTGCACAACATGCTCTCTGGTCCTCACAGGGCTTTCTATGACTGCTGAGAGCTGAATGTGAGCAACAATAACATGAAATACCATTTTGGGACATGTGCGTTATAAAACCAAAAGAAGCACAATTAAAATATCTCTGTATCTATATATATTTTTAAAAGGGCAGATTAAAAACAATGCAAACAGATTAGAAGCAGCAGGCAACGAGAAGGAGACAAAAAGCAGCAGCAAAAGTCAACTCCCCTTGGTAGGTGAAAGGCCTGCCTGAACAAGAAGGGCTTTGCCAATGAAAAACCAGCAAAGAGGGGACTAGGCAGGTCTCCCTGGGGAGGGAGTTCCAAAATCCAGGTGCAGTGCCCTTTTGGAGTATTCCTTAACAATGATAAGATTGGTCAGTTTCGTATCATTTGTTCTTGTGAATGCAAATTCAGTGGCTTCCTCCGCACAAGTTCTGGAGATAGACAGCTGTGGCAGTGTCATGTTATCTGCACCTCTGTTGTCATCGGATAAAATGGAACTGCCACAGCTGCCTATCTCCAGGAAATAACCTGGGTACCAAACTTAAGTTTTGCCCAAGGATCAAAAGTCTACCAGTTATAGCACAAAGCAAGATATGTAGGCAACTCCTGAGAGATTACATTCCACAGTTCCTGTTTAGAAGACTGGGATCGGTGCCAGAAATAAGGCTGTGCGGGCAGTTCCCCAGCACAAGAGGCCGAGCCAAGGGGGCATAAAATTGAGAAGATCCATAATTGAGAAGATCCATTGCGGGAGCCAGATGTTGGTCTCACACAGGGCGCCGTATTACAAAAGATTACCAAAGTCTGCCCCAGTTGGGCACTTCTTAATGCAGACTATTTTGATGGGAAGATCAAGAGTGTGAGATGTAGGATTCGCAGACCCAAAAAAGTGGAACCTGTACACAAAAGACAACAAAACCACTATCCCCAATTGCCCAGGTGTAACTGGTTTTACCCTGTTGTAGCCACCCCTTCCATGGGAATCGGTGCCAATTGAGAGGGGCCACACAGCCTTCACGTAGTGCTCTCATTCTCTGCCGTCTCCTTAACAAAAGATTTCTGCCAAGCATAGCTTTGTAGAGGCTGGACATCTGTCGCTCTTTAGGAGCGGGATGTGTGTGCGTGTGTGTACGATTTGCCCATTGAAAAGTAGTGACCTGTCAGCCTTGATTGATGGTCACAAGCCTCTGGTCTCAACCCCTCCTGTGGGAAAAGAGGGCTAGCCAAGCAATGCCTTCATTCACATGCTAATACCAGACTATAAATGCAAGCAGAGCAGGGCAATCATGTAAGAGAAAGCCCCAGAAGGCAAGGGGAGCAGCCAGCTGCCAAAGGGCTTTCTCCCCTTTCTCCCCTAAGCCTTGGGGCAGGCGAAGTGGATTACAATGACTGCCACAACCCTGGCCAGCTGCGTGCAGAAGCTTTCCAACACCAAAGAGGAAAGGAAGGTATGTCACATTCCGTAAGTGGCTTGAGATAGAAGACGTCTTGAGGGTTTAAGGACACAGGATGGGTTGTATCCAACTAACAGCCATCGAAATGAATGGATGTAAGGTTAGGCATGCCCATTCATTTCAATGGCTCTACTCTGAGTAGGACTAACGTTGTGGGCCACCCTATGTGTTCGCATTCTAGTGGTTGCTGTTTCTGTGTTTCACTAGGAGGTAACTCCTAATTTAGCTCTCAAGCAACTAACCCACAGACAGTATCGAGAGATAAGCTAAGAGCTAGTTAGAAGAACACAGAGCAAAGGTAAAGTACAAAACACTTGGGAGTGTGCAGGCTCTGACTGTTATCTGTACACACATATTTAATATGGAGTTGTATATTTCAGTCCATACATGTGACCCAGGAGAAAAATATATCTAGTTTATATAAACGATATTTACTGCTCTTAATTTTGCTTTATATGCTTAGTTTTAATCACAAACTTTTTTTTTTTTAGAAAGTAGATTATTTGTGTGTAGAATTTAGTATATGCTGTTGTAGAAAAGAAAGCCGGCAGCACTGCAGGGATTTAATGTTCCACCTGACCTGATTTCCATCACAATCAGCAGCAAAAATACAACTGCAAGTGGTTGTCAAAAGAACTGTCTGACTGGGTGGGTTGTGGAATGAATTTTTTAATAAAAACCAAAATATATTAGATTATGGGAAACTTGTAAAAAGCTTTTATGGAGAGTTTTATAACAAAGCTCATGCTCCGGACATAATTGAAATCATAGTTTCCTGTTTCTTCCTTGGTAACTGGGTTGTTAGGCAAAACAAATTCAACAATCCTACGCACACTTACCCGGGAGTAGGGCTTACTTCTGAGTAAACACGTATAGGATTGAGTTGTCAGTTTTCCTTGTCAGACTTTATACAAAACTGAACTAGGTGGAAATCTGGTATATGGGTATTGTGTCAGGAGAGTGTTTGACAACCAAACTGGTAAAATACTGGCCACAGTAGTACCCATGAATTATTTGCTGCTATATGGAAAAGGCATCTGTTTTTAAGAACAAAAACATTGAAGCCCTATGTGCATTTGAACTGACAAGACCAGTAGCCAAAAGCAGGATCCAAGCTTTCCGTGTAGAAAAGGTACTCTTAACATTCTCCCTTTTATCACTGTAGTTAAGAAAACCTTTGATTGAAAGAAAACGAAGGGAGAGGATCAACAACTGCTTGGACCAGCTCAAGGAGACTGTTGTTGGGGCCTTTCGGCTTGATGTAAGTGTCGGTTTTTAGCGTGCCTCTGTGCCATCTTCCTTTTTGCTTTATTTTTTCAGCATTGTTCAAAAACAATTCTTTCTCACTAATAACCCACTTTGTTGCTGCACTTTTAAACAGCAATCTAAACTTGAAAAAGCAGATATCCTCGAAATGACGGTAAAGCATCTCCAGAATATCCAAAATAGCAAAGTTATGGGTAAGTGGATTTATGTACTTGTATGCTTTAACCCCTTCATGTTTATTCAAACCTCTGTAACTTCTGCAATGCTTTGAACATTGTTCCGTCCAATCTTGTTGTTCAAAAAGTAAAACAGAAAAGTCAGAAGACAGCACTTTTCCAGCCTGATGTTACTGATAAAACTTTATAAATTGTATAAAACAGTGACACGGAACAGTTTAAGCAGTGACCACTGGACTCCATGCTAAATAAAAAATACTAAGGCTGCAATCCTATGTATACTTACCTGGGCAAAAGTCCGATCAAACTCACTTCTGACTAGACATTATAGCACCGAAGGGGCCTTCTCAGACAATCTGCTTACTGTATTGTTTATTGAAGGCTGTCCACACCACTCAACATCTTCAAACAAAACCATAGAAGGATCCTATTTCCCAAACATTCATACTGCAGTCCTTGAATTGCAATTCACACCTTCTGGTGTCTCCAATGCCTCAGCAAGTCCACACTATAATGGTGTAAGCCTCTTAAAGAATGTGCTTTCACAAAGTACTTCTCAATATCCCATTTCTAGTTTAGTGTGTTAATGCAGTGCTGAGAGGGGGGACATTACTGACTGGAAGTGCCCATTTTCTTACATGATATCAGTACTTAAGATGGAGGGCTGTTAGCACTGTTCAGAGCCATACTATAAAGTATTGGTTGAAGTCCTTGCCTTTAACAGTGCATGTGCAAGGGACTCAACATGGCAGCAACAATAGTTTCACTTATGAAGTTGCTGTGACAGACACGTTGGGGCTACAACCAGGAATTCATGGCTTCTTGTACAGTTGCCTTGTGTAGTCTGGTGCCGGGACAACAGGTTGGAGTATCTCCTTGGATGTAAAGGCTTAACAGGTACTGATATGGCTCTTCTAACCCAAACTAACCCTTGGTGCCACCTCCACAGAAAGGCCTGTAAAGGTTTCTTGGGAGGCTGGGAGCATACACCTGGGTAATAATAGCCTTTCTGACTCCCACTTGGTGTAAGCTTGACAAAACATCCCCAGATATATTTTTTCATGTGTGAAGTCCAAAGCATTGAAGATAAAATAACCAGGGTACCAGAATGAGGTAATAGAATGTAAAGGTAATTCTATAGAGTTTCCAAGGGCTGTGCATGTTGCAGAGGTGGTCCCCACAGAGCAAAACTTTGCCTGAAGGTATTTTGCTCACATTTTCAGCTAAGTAGCTTAGCAGTAGCTAAATAGGTATTGCCCAGATGTTAACATAGACGGCAATCCTAACTCCACTTACCTGAGATTAAGTCATACTGAATTAAACTGGACTTACTTCTGAGTGGACATGGCTAGGATTGGTTAGCGGCTTGGTTTTTAACACATTATACTTCACTTTGTAAGCAAAGGTGATACTGTGAACCTCCGAGGGTTTGTAGACCATTCTTAGCAACCAAATATATCTTGGTGAACTAAGCACATGAAACAATAATGTTTGCACTTGCAAAGACTACTAAAGTGCTATGCTGAAGCAGGCTATCAGGCTAGATTGTTGTCAGTGACAAGAGAGTGTGTGTTATATGAAAAGAGGCGACTTTTCATTATATTGGGCAGGGGCGGACTTTGGTTATAAACTAGAGTCTTGACTCTTTAATAACAGGAAGCGTCTTCTGTTCTTGTTCAGCAGATTCCAAGATGGGGTTGGAAGCTCAGCAGAGGTACAGCACTGGGTATATCCAGTGTATGCACGAAGTCCACAATCTCCTCCTGACCTGCGAATGGATGGACAAGACCCTTGGGGCACGGCTACTGAACCACCTGCTGAAATCCTTGCCCAGATCTAGTGAGGAAACCTGCAAGGCAGACTTGAGTTCTACCACCCCTGGGAACAGCAAGGGGAATAGCACAGGGTCCAACCAATCTCAGGATCAGTTCCAGCCCACCGAAGACAAGCCAGGGTTGAAAAAGCCATTCCAGCCCCAAACACCCTCGCACTGTAATCAGCGCGAGTCGTCTCCTCCCGGTCAGATCCTGCAGTCTCATTTTGCACACAATGGCATTAACATGGGGTCGTTAGACATGTGGAGACCGTGGTAAAACTTGTCTTGGAGAAACCTTATTTCTAATCTTAGACCCTCTTTTATATGTATCTTATAGATATGCCTCTTTAAAACACTTTTTGGAGCAAGTCTGCTCCTGTAGGTGTACTAAAGACCAGGGTACTTCAAGCCGAAGTAAACCGCTGCGTAGCCTGCATTGTAGAAGGCTGCTATTTTATTGTATTTATTTAATGCATCTAAATTATTTTATAGAATCTTCTCTTGTGCTGTTTAGTGTATGTGACTTATATAATGTTCCTTTTCATATGCTATTAAAAGAATTAACAACTTATTAATAAAAATAGAAACCACAGCGAGATGCTGGTCTTGCGTTTATGCAGCTACTTTACTTAACTTTTCTTATGCAGCTACTGTTAAATAGGAGCATATTGAGCCAGACCATTGATCCATCGGATTGGCAGAAGCTCTCCAGGATTTCAGGCAAGGATTTCTGCAAGTCCTAACTGAAGGTGTCAGAGTTTGAACCCAGAACCTTCTGTGTCATGCAAAGCAGACACCACTGAGCTATTGCCTGTTCCAAAACTCAGGAATTTCTACTTATATTTCCCAGGATTACAGAAAGTAGAGGAAACTTGTCTTCATTGCTCCACTGCAACTAAAGGGGAAAAAAAGAAGCAGTTGTGTCCCTTAGTTTGCAAGTGTTCTAGATGTGCATAAGGCTTTTTATAAGAGAGAGAATCCAAACATGCTATTCCTCACCTGGAGTTTGAGATGGTACTGTTTAGCAAAACTTTGCAGCATAGTCCTGGAATAGCTCAGTCGGTAGCGCATGAGACTCTTCATATCAAGGTCGTGGGATCGAACCCCACATTGGGTGAAAGATCCCTGCACTGCAGGGAGTTGGGCTAAATGACCTTTGTGGTCCCTTCCAACTCTACAGATCTATGATTCTATATGGTTCTCATTGAAGGATCTTGCATCTTCAAGACCTAGGTGGAGACTTGATCAAGGCTTGATAAGGTATTGGTGAAGACTGAGTAGAAAACAGCTGGTATTCTGTAATGTTGGTAATACAGTCGTACCTTGGATCCCAAATGCCCTGGAACTTGGACATTTTGGCTCCCCAACGCCGTAAACCTGGAAGTGATTGTTCCAGTTTGCAAATGTTCTTTTGGGACCTGAATGTCCGACACGGCTTCCATGGCTTCTTACTGGCTGCAGGAGCTTCCTGCAGCCAATCAGAAGCCGCAATTTGGTTTCGAATGTTTTGGAAGTCGAATGGATTTCCAGAAGGGATTCCATTCAACTTCCAAGGTATAACTGCAGTAGTAATAGTAATAATATATTATTATGATGTCATTCTATGCCCAATTCCATCCCTTATTTGGGGTGAGGTTTTTTTAATTGCTGATTATCCAGTAGGAACAACCAATTCCCCCTTTTATTAGGTGTCGGCTGTACGTCTGTTTCCTCCCACCCCAAAGGTAGCCAGATAGCTTCCCAACGAAAACAAAATCCACACAGGCTGTCTTTTGCACTAAACCGTTAAGAAAGTGAGCTGTTCTGCTAAATAATAGTGTCAATTTGCTTAGATATTTCCCCTGATGAACTTCCAAGATGAGACATGAATCCTGAACTCATAAGGCAAGATTCATTGAGAAGCCTATCTACAAGCACTGGGAGAACCCTCTAAACTTGATAGTCAACATTTGGTTGCTAAGGCGCTCCAAGTTGAAAGCAATTAGAAGTTCTTTTCAGTTTAAAAGTAGAGAGCAAGGGGGAGGGATCGGCTTAAACAAACACTGTGCATACTAATTAATGACCCGTCAGAATCCGGACGCTAATTATGCACACTGATTTGTTTGATGAGAGTTAGGAAGAGTGAATGTCATCACCTTGTATTTTAGCACCTCTCTTAGTGTAACTCTTCTCTTTTTATCCTCTCCTCTTGAAAAGCCATTAGCAATGATAGCACCAGGATGGCAGTATTAACCAGGATGTCTCCTAGAATGCTCTAACAGCAGCACTTAAACTACCTTATCTATCAGTTCCAGAATAATGTTTGGTTGGGAAAAATTCTTCAGCCTGAATGTCTTCCTTTCAAGTACTCCTTATGTTGTTATCAGACTCTGAGGTGGAATAACTGCACAGAATGCAAGGGACTTTTTCTGTTAAGGCTGTTAAGTTTTTGTTTAAAAATAGCATTGCATTTCCATGCTGCAAAAACTTCAGCCTGTTTAGTGTTCCTTCACTGAGTAGAAGAGTTTTTCCAGAAAAAAAAGGTGACAACTCTAATCAGGTCATTATTATTTTATGCATGTTTTATTTGGTACTTAAATTAAATTGTGTGCGTGCACACACAAACAAACACAGTTTACAAATGCAAGAAAACACAAGATGAAAGGAGGCAAGAAGGACAAGGGGTGTGTGTGGGTTATATAAAACTGATGAACCAGGTCACACCTTCATAAGAGTGGACAATCCCTGCAAGCTGATGGAAGTTTGCTTTTGCAAGATGTTCTTTTAAAACATAAATAAAATCAAATAAAAACTACAGTGGGGCTTAAGGACTGGTTGTTTGTAAAAGGAGCAATCATTTAATTGAAATCGAGCAATCATTTAATTGAAATTAAAGGGCAAGTTCTGCCGGGTGAAACCCCTTCTTTTACGTAGTTATGCAGGTTTAAAAGGCTTGTCCTTTTTTTGCATTGGTCCAGCCCTTGAAAACTCTGGGTCACTTCTGAAGAGCCTCAGAAATCTAGCCTACCGTTTTAAACAGAAAGTATGCTTCTAGTGCAGTATAAACAAGTGTATTCCTAAATGTGGAGAGATTATCACTCTCTGCTTCTTAATTAGGTTGCAGATATATGAAAATATCAGAACCTGGGCTTTGTATTTGAGTCTCAGTAGACTTTTGCTGTAGGAGCTTTATGCAACAATTCATTCAATGGACAGACTATTTGCTTTGCATCCAACAACTTGATCCTAACAATCTTGTCCTCTGTCCTGTAATATGTGACAGCAGCAGTAGGCTGCCTGTATGCTGTGGCTCAGGTCACCAGGCACCAAACAAAGAGAGGGCTCCTGTACCTTTACTAACTGCCCTGCACCAGCTAGGCACACCTGATGAAATCCCCTCTTCTGCACAACTATTAAAAGTACAAGAACCCTGTCCTGTTTGGTATCCGGTCATCCTAGCTATGGCAGATACATGGGACATGCTGGGAATGGCTTCCTTCCTCTGGCTGGCTAAACCAGGTAAAGGTAGTCGATGGGTCTCAAATCCTCAGTGAGTTAGGGACTTCCCCTGCACCCTGGGTCTCTAATTCTTATATCAGTTGGTTGATACCTTGTATGCCTCCAGCAGCTCCTGCAGCCAAGCTGGTGCCAGATGTCTTGCTCTGCGTTCCTTTGGACCACATCAATGAGCCCTAGATGGAGGTCTTGTCATCTGGGCAGCCCAGGACCTCCACACACACTGCCCAGGCTTGAGCCCCAAGGAGGTCCCTTCAGTGCTGCTAATGCAGCGGTTTGACTTCATTCCCGAATGCGCACGCCATTGTCTCTCAAGACAGATGGATGCCAACAACAGGAAGCCTGAATTCAGTCCCACTATTTCCAGATCAACCCTCTCCTCTCAATGTGTGCTGGTGTGCGCATGGTTCTCTGTTCATTTTTAGTTGTGAGGGCTTGCCGATTGGAAGGCCGGTGGTTTGAATGCCCCCGACGGGGTGAGCTCCCATTGCTCCCCAGCAGTTTGAAAGCACGTCAAAGTGCAAGTAGATAAATAGGTACTGCTCCGGCAGGAAGGTAAACGGCGTTTCCATGCGCTGCTCTGGTTCGCCAGAAGCAGATTAGTCATGCTGGCCACATGACCCAGAAGCTGTACGCCAGCTTCCTCGGCCAGTAAAGGGAGATAAGTGCTGCAACCCCAGACTCATCCGTGACTGGACCTAATGGTCAGGGGTCCCTTTACCTTTACCTTTACAGCTCTGAATGCTGACACAGAAATCCAGAGTGTGATCCTTTGCATGTTTACTGAAATGTCAAGTCTGGCTTATTCTCAGACAAACACGCATAGCTTTGTTGCTGTCATTTGGGAGATCTGGCACCCTTTTGCACACGCAGCTCTAGCAGGGAATGTGTCTGCAGACACATGCTTCTGCGTGTGGCTTCAGTGGGGCAGGTTAATTATGTAGAAGGAAATCTATATTTCATTGGAACTTACAGCCTAGGAACTACACTGATGATGGAGTCCAGAATCCCAGTTCCAAATGTACTTGCTCAATGGTTTCAAGGATAGCTAGGTGTAAAAGAGGAGATGGTCTCTGCACCTGTAATAGTTGCCCAAAAGATGTACCTTGTCATGCTGTTAATAGGTGTTATAGGTGCAGTTCAGCTATTGAAGGTAACTATAGAAGGTCAAAATACCTGCTTTTGCATCTGGCCACCTACTAACTTTACATCCAAGTAAACATGCTGAAGATGGCGGGCGGCCATGTGATGTGAATGCAGATTTGCTGTATAAGATCTCATTGGTGAAGATGAGAGGTAGTTATACTTGCCATCCTTCTCTAAATACCACACATAGCTAGGAAGGGCAACTGTGTTGCTACTTGCAAAACACAATTACAGTGGTACCTCTGGTTGCGAACGGGATCCATACCGGAGCCCCGTTTGCAACCTGAAAGGAACGCAACCCGCGTCTGCGCACACACAGTTCATGATTCACGGCTTTTGCGCATGCACATGACGTCATTTTGTGCATATGCGCATGCGCGAGCGGCAAAACCTGGAAGTAACCCTTTCCCGTACTTCCGGGTCGCCGCAGGACGCAAGCTGAAAAGACGTAACCTGAAGCAAAGGTAACAAGAGATATGACTGTATAGCCATGTTAATGTCAGTACCTGACGTTCATAGGACCAGGAAGTATTTGATCACAAACCAAGGATATAGGATACAGTACAGTGCCTTTTTTGTTTTTACTGTATGGGGTGCTTGCTGCCGTCTTAACAAAATCATAGAAATGTAGAGTTGGAAAGGACCCCGAGGGTCATCTAGTCCAACCCCCTCCCCCACAATGCAGGAATCTCAACTAGATCACCATCCAACCTCTTCTTAAAACCCTCCCAGCAAGGAGAGTCCACCACTTCCCAAGGGAGTCCGTTTCACTGTCAAACGGCGTGTACTGACAGAAAGCTCTTCCTGATGTTCAGCCGGAATCTCCTTTCTTGAACTTGGCGCCATTGGTTTCGGTTCCAAATAATTAAATAGATCCCTCAGTTACTCCAAGATAGTTGTTTTGTGTGTGTATTCTGATACTTGATGAACCAGATTTGTGTAAATTTGTGGTACCTGAAAGTGCATTAGAAATTACCCTAAGCATCTTTGAAGGGAGGGCAAACACCATCTACCAAATCCCGTGGTATTATTTCACTTGCTCTGTATCATAGTAGGAGGAGCTACTGTTCCACCAACCCCCCCCCCCCGTTTTCATCCGGCAATTGCTGGCGGGTGTGCAAGGATGGGGAAGCCTCTCCTGCAAGCAGCAGGAAAGCAGCTGAAGTTCAGAAGACCCAGAGCTTTTTCTCAATGTCAGCAGTAACATTGACTATTCAGGACCAGGAGAGGGAGTCATGGCACAGTTGCTGCAGGATCAAGGCGCTGCTACTGCTTTCTTTCCAAGTTACATAACCGAAAGGAAAAGTAGCGCTAGCAATATGAGTACTTAGCTGCAGAATGTGGTTATTTTCACTTTGTGAAATACAAAACACCTTCCTTAGTGATGTACTCAGTGAACGGTGTTGTTGTTTTTAAATTATTTATAATTTTTTACAAAAAAATTACTGGATTTTTAGGGGGTGCAGGGAGGTAGAATTTTTCTTGGACAGGAAAGAAGGTACCTTTTTCCATATGTGGTGGTCTTGTAATAAGGTTAAAGTTTACTGGGAAATGATATATAATGAATTGAAAAAGATGTTTAAATTAACATTTGTAAAAACAACAACCTAGAAGCTTTTCTCTTGGGAATTATGGGATCAGAGTTACCAAAACAATACAGAAATTTATTTATGTATGCAAGCACTGCCGCAAGAATGATATCCACCCCAAAATGGAAAGAAGTCTGGACGAAAGAAGACTGGTTACAGAAATTAATGAACAATGCAGAAATGGCAAAACTTACCGGAAGAATAAGAAATCAAGACAACAGATTTATTTTTTTAATCAAGGAATGGAAAATAATTTATTGAGTATTTACAAACAAATTGTAAACAATTTAAGGCATTAGTAAGATTACTGTAGATTCGAACCACCGACCTTCTGATCGGCAAGTCCTAGGCTCTGTGGTTTAACCCACAGCGCCACCCGTGTCCCTGGTTCAGAAGCTAGGAGGCATTTAATAATGAAGGCAAGGTAGAAGGTTATAAAACTTTGCATGGCATGGAGAAAATGGATAAATATGGATAACTGATGGGCATTCAGTGAAGCTGTATGTTGAAAGATTCAGGGCAGATAAAAGAAAACGTATCTTCGTGCAGCTCATAGTTAAACAATGGAACTCACTTCTGCAGGAGGCTGTGAGGGCCAGCAACTTGGATGACTATAAAGATTACACAGATTCATAAAGCTATCATTGGCTACTAAGCACAACAGCTATGTTCCACCTCCAATGTTGGAGGCAGTATGCTTCTGAAGACCAGTTGCAGGTGGGCAGAGTGCTCTTGCACTCACTTCCTGTCTCCAGGCTTCCCACAGTCTTCTGGTTGGCCAGTGAGAGAACAGAATGCTGGACAGGATGCCATTGGCCTGATTTGGCAAACGCTTCTGGTGTCCATACAAATGACACAAGGCCGCAAAACCAGCTCCTCAAGAATTTCGCCAAATCAGGTGTCTTGTTTTTATTGCTTTATATACAGCTCTGGCAGACCTTTCTAGCTCAACAGTGGCAGTAAACAAATCAATAATAAGAGCACCAGTGCTTCCAAGTGTAGCTGCCCCATCTAATCTTTTACACAGAGCCAGCAGATATAGCATAATCTTCCAAGAAATATGGGGCCCTCCAGTGTTTTCATTGTGGTCCCATTGAGACACTGAAAATTCACCATAAAGCACCTTGGGTGTTTGGGCCACAGTTTGAGAAGCATGAGGCAAGGCTGAACTTCATGAGCTATCATTGTCATTACCCAGTGAGGGCATTAAGATCAACAACTGAAACTCAGTTGGTTTTTGCCAGAGCATGATTATCATTGGGCTTTTTCACTGGTGGAACCTGTGTGATGGAATGCACTCTCTGCTGAAATATAAGAGGCCCCCTCTGTGTTGGTATTCTGATGCCTTTTGAAGATGCACCTGCTTACATAGGCATTGCCTTGATCTCTCAACCCGACTCTCTTGCTTCAGTTGCAATTTTGCTTTGATGGGATTGTTTTATTCTTTATTTTAATTATGGATTTTTAAAAATGCATGAATCATGAGATTGTTTTATTGTGTGCTTTAATTACGGCTGCGCTGTGGGTAAAAGCCTCAGCGCCTAGGGCTTGCCGATCGAAAGGTCGGCGGTTCGAATCCCCGCGGCGGGGTGCGCTCCCGCTGCTCGGTCCCAGCGCCTGCCAACCTAGCAGTTCGAAAGCACCTCTGGGTGCAAGTAGATAAATAGGTACCACTTACCAGCGGGAAGGTAAACGGCGTTCCGTGTGCTGTGCTGGCTCGCCAGATGCAGCTTTGTCACGCTGGCCACGTGACCCGGAAGTGTCTCCGGACAGCGCTGGCCCCCGGCCTATAGATGTGAGATGGGCGCACAAACCCCAGAGTCTGTCAAGACTGGCCCGCTCGGGCAGGGGTACCTTTACCTTTACCTTTAATCTTTATGCAACTGGTTTTTATGCTTTGCAAACCACTCAGAAGCCTGTTTTCTAGTAGGAAGAGGCATATAATAAATGAATCAATAAAAGATATTCCTTTTCCTAGAAGCACCCTGGGCATGAGGAGCACCATGGCTGCTTTCTCTGTTTTTGGCACCTGTGTGATGACAGTGGGTAAGGGCGTATCTCTTTATTGACAGTATTTGTAAAATAACATTCAAAACCCTAAAGATGAAAACAAATAAAAAATAAAAGCAGAATAAAGGAAAATAAATAAAGCCAGTGCAGTTCCATCCATGCCTATGCTTTCTCAAATATATATTTATTATTATCGGAGAACTGCTAAAGAATGGGTGTAGCAGGTGAGTGGGCAGTAGCAATTCTCTCTTGCACGTTATCCAATACTTCCTGATGGTTTGCTATACAACAGCGGTGGGGAATCCTTTTAGTGAGGGAGTTGTGTTACTTTATGGGCCAGGCATCCCCAAACTTGGTCCTCCAGCTGTTTTGGAACTACAGTTCCCATCATCCCTGTCCACTGGTTCTGTTAGCTAGGGATCATGGGAGTTGTAGTCCCAAAACAGCTGGAGGGCCAAGTTTGGGGATGCCTGTTCTGGGCAGTCTGACAAGGGCCAAGAGCCAGGGACAAAAGTGGGCAGAGCAACACATAGTGATCGGTACAGTTGGCTACAGGGCTGGCCCACCCATGAGGCAAGGCAAGGCAACTGCCTCAGGTGGCAGGATCTAATCTCCAAAGAATGCATCACCTGCTGCTGATGATGCTGCCATGATAACAACAGCTGCCTCAGGGCACTCCTTGTAGGTCAGATCTGCCACCTTCTCAGCAACCCTTTTCAATGTAGCCTCTGGGTGGTCTCCCCCCCCATAGGAAGAAAACAGCAAGGGCTGCCCTCTGGGGTCTCCTGGGCTCTGCACCCATCTAGTGTGCTGCAGAGCAGCCCCCCACCACCCACAAACAACCACCTTTGATTCCCACTTCAACCACCGCATAGGGTGGATTTGACCCCCCCCCCCAAAAAAAACACTTTGTTCCCAATGTTCACTCACCCTTTCTTATCTGGTAGGAGTGAACACCTTTCTGTGGTTTGCATCAGGTGCCAAAGGGCATGTCTCCTTGCTCTGGACAAGCAATATTCATTACAGCACATTCCAGCAGGAGGGGCAGAAGGGGGTGGGGGTGGAAGAACACATCTCTGCAAGCAAAAATACTTGGGTGTGAAGCAGGCCCGGTGGGGGTGTGTGTGGCCTTGGGAGGGATTCAAGGGCCAGATAGAAATGATTGAAGGGCCACATTCAGTCCCTGGGCCTTAGGTTCCCAATCACTGCCATGCATGCATGAACTGCACTAATCCAGAGTTACCTAGTAGCACAGTCCTATGCACACCTACAGCCACGTCTCCTACTTTACCCAGGTCAATTCTCTACTTGCAGGGCTGCCAGAAGACCTCCGTTGGAAGGAATCCTCCATCTGGTTCAAGTGTGGTTTAATGATAAAGAAGAACCAACACAGGCACACACACCAACCAGATAGTTTAATACCCAGTTTATTAGGCTTGGCATGACTGCTAGCTTCCTGAGAATGATCACCGCTGAACTCAGCACTGCTTATTCCCTGCACAGGTTCAACTTGTATATAGCGCTCCGAGATTTAACAAAATACCTTGAGCCAGTTAGAATGCAACCAGGAGCTTTTCACTAGGTATGCAATTTCGTGAAGACATATTAGTCTTTTAAACTGCTAGTATAAGAGCTCCGTCAAAGAAAAGAAAGAGCAGCCTCAGCTGGATTATCTTCCTCATTCTCTGACTTCCTCTGTGCAAACTTGAAAGCCTTGTTGTCACCTCATATGCTTGCCAGAGCAAGGAAACTTTGCCCACTATTCTTGCACTCTGGCAGACGCCCGAAAAAAGTCCCAGAGCTGTGTCCCCCCTTCACTGCACCGCTGTGTAAAACTGAGCATGGTCTGGATTTCACACTTTGCCTCGGATTCTAGTTATCAGCTAATGGGAACAGACAGGATGCTCACTCTCTGCTGTCAAAACAAAGTAGGTCTAAGTGACAGTGCTTCATTTTCGTTGTTGCTCCTTATGGCTTAGTAACCTGCTGCTTACAGGAGCAAAGGATGTAGCACGGGTTGTGTAGCAATGCTCCAAAGTCTTCCAAGAGAGAGAAAATGCAGTGAAGAAAATATTTCCTTGGCATGTCTGTGCAGGACTGAAACCAAAACAAAATCATTGCCTGGCACACAATTGCACAGCAGATGCTCGTTTTAAACAGCAGAAAGGGCAAGAACAACAATTTCAGGTGTCTCTTCCCTTAACAGGGAGTGTGTAGCTGCTGGGGTCACAGCGAATGTTGGCTGCAATGTCACAGCGAAGCCTGGGGGGGCTCAAGACGTTTGGGTGAGCTTTCTGGTTAGACAAGGAGTTGGGTCCAGCTAAATTAGTCCCATTGGAATCAGTAAGAATCAAGTTGGCCACGAGTCGCTTGTCCCATTGCCTTCAATGTGACTAAAACGTGCGGCTCCTTAGGACTTACCTAATAGGATTTGTCTGGGGTGCCTGAAGTGTGAAGCACACCTAAAAGACCATACTAGCTGCAAGCCTCTTTGTAAGCCTGGCTCTTGGTGAGTGAAAAGTAGGAGGGGTGGGGAGGTGGGCTGCAGGAAGGGTAGATGGAGGAAGAAGCAGACTGTTGAGAGTCTGCCTGAAGAACATTTACTGCAAGGAACTGATGGATGGGGAGGCGGGGAGGCAGCAGGGCTGGGGAGTGGGAACTGGAAAGTCTTATCAGGAAGCGAAGCATTTACAAAGGGAGACAGACAGATGGTGGCTGGGGGAAGGGGGACAGACTGAAGGGATGGGGGTGTCTAGAAATGACTAGGATCTGCTAAATCTTAGTGCCACTTTCCAGGATTGTTTTTGTTTAAAAAGTCTGCAGTGCACTATTCTTTTAAGGGAGAGAAGGGTATGCAGTCCAAGCAAGCATTCAATACAGGGCAGTTTCTACCATTCAAGGGTATCTTGCCCTGCCACAAAACTTGCTCTGTCCTCCATAGTTCTTACCGTACATTTATTTGTATGAATCAGAACCTAAAAACGCTGCTGGCTTGAAACAGAGAAACAGTTGAACAACCCATAGGCAACAAAACCCATCGACATAAGTAAACAAATGCATGCTGCATTTAATACAAATAAAAGGAAGTAAAGAGGCCAATGTCTTATTTTTTATTTCCCTTAGAAGATGAGTTAGGAGTTTTCTGTTTGTTTTCAGATACTCCATGCTTTTTATTAAATAGGGTTTAAAAACAACAACAGGGAGACAAAAGCAAGTAAACAGGCAAGCAAGCAAGTAGGTAGGGCATTTGCAACCAAAGTATAAACCAAATTTTCACAACTTGGATCCATCTGCATTAGTTCTGCTGTTGGTATGTTACACCCATGTTTGGGGGACTATGGACCCATCTGGGAATTTAAGAGATCACCTCTTTCCCCACAGAGAGAGAACAACTGCACATGCAGGTACAGAGCTTTCTCAAGGAGTCTGGGATAAAAGTCAGGCCCAGTGGGGACAAAATAGATCTTCTTGAATTTGCATGATTATTTTTTACTGCATTTATATCCCACCTTTCCTCTAAGAAGCTCATGGTGGCATACACAGTTCTCCCCTCATTGCTTCACCCTGAGCAGTGCTAAACCACTGAGCCTCTTGGGCTTGGTGATCGGAAGGTTGGTGGTTCAAATCCCTGAGACGGGGTGAGCTCCTATTGCTCTGTTCCACCTTCTGCCAACCTAGCAGTTTGAAAGCACACCAGTGCAAGCAGATAAATAGGTACCTCTGCGGTGGGAAGTTAAACAGTGTTTCAGTGCACTCTGATTTCTGTCATGGTGTTCCATTGTGCCAGAAGTGGTTTAGTCATGCTGGCCACATGACCCGGAAAGCTGCCTGTGAACAAATGCCGGCTCCCTCGGCCTGAAAAAGAGATGAGCGTCGCAACCCCCTAGTCGCCTTTGATTGGACTTAACTGTCCAGGGGTCCTTTACCTTTACCTTTTTTCCTCAGCATGGGCTCCCAGCTTCATCACTTCCAGCCTGGCTGGCTCCCCTTCTGGCTGGAAGTTTCCCTGACCTCTCCTCACAGAGCTTCTCTACTCAAGCAAATACGAGCCCCATATAGTTCCCTAAAAAGGAAAGGGGGAGGAAAATTTGCGAGTAATCTGTTCTCACAGCAATACCTTGGCTTTTCAACATTATATTCTCATCTTAAGGAAAGCAATATTCTTTCCATGTGCCTTAACTATTTTTCTTGTGCTGGAGTGCATACCTCTGGATTGCAAGAAAAGGAATCAAACAGGTTTCTCCCCCTACAAAAAGGATCACTTCAATATTTGTGCAGTGATCACAAGCAGTACTACTGGGGTAAATGCAGAGTGTGTTTGTGTGCAGCTCCAATTACCTGGGGGGTGGGGGAAGGAAAAGCATTGTCTTGTGGATTTTCTGCAGAATTCCCTCGTGGATTTGCCTAAATAATGAAAAGATTGCCATTTCTTTGAACTCAGGAACATGTAACATACAAGTTGCCAGTTAGCACCTGTCTTATTTCGTGGGGTGGGGTGGAGGGAAGAGAACAGCTGCAGAATGAACAGGGCTTGAGATAGCCTGAAAGGTAAATATTGAAAGTCTAGCAAACATGCAATCGTTAAGCTTCGCAGAACAAACGTTTGATAATGGTTTAAATGCCAGGAGCTAAGGGAAATTGAACAGATGAACTTTGGGGTGCCTGGTGCTCTGTGAAATCAGTATCTGTTTTCTGACGCCAAACCTCGCTACCAATACAATCCCGCCTACATCTGCCTGCCACATCTGTCCACATTTAATCTGCCTTTCCATTTTGGCATACAATTCATCTCCGAGCTATCTGCAGCCCTCTGTAATCACCAGTTCCATCACTCAGCCACCCTCAGCATTGTTTCCATGTGTATCCTTCTTTCTAGGTCTGTCTTTTAATGAGAGGTCTTCACTGTACTGGTTTAGCAGTATTGACAGTTGGAACTGCAGTGATCAGTTTGGTAGCACAGTGAAACCTTGGTTTAAGAACAGTCCTGTTTACGAACGATTTGGTTTACGAACTCCGCAAAACCAGAAGTAGTGTCCTGGTTTGCGAATTTTACCTCGATCTAAGAACGGAATCTGAAAGGTGGAAGGGCACCAGTGGTGGGAGACCTCATTAGGGAAAGTGTGCCTTGGTTTAAGAATGGTTTCGGTTTAAGAACGGACTTCCAGAATGGATTTAAGTTCATAAACCGAGGAACCACTGTATAGTGGTACCTTGAGTGGTACCTTGATAGTCAAACGGCTTAGTTGTCGAACAAATCAGCTCCTGAATGTCGCAAACCAGGAAGTGAGTGTTCCGGTTTGTAAACGTTTCTTGGAAGCCAAATGTCTGACGCAGCTTCCGTTTGAGTGCAGGAAGTTCCTGCAGCCAATCAGTTGGTTTTTGAACGGTTTTGGGAGTTGAACGGACTCCCGTAATGGATTAAATTTGAGAACCAAGGTACTACTGTATTGAAGATAAACCCCTTTTAATAAGTGACCAGCTACTGAGGCTGGAAAATAACTGCTTTCTGAAACTGGTACAGCAGTACAGCAGACTTCCACTCATGCCTCTCCCATATTGGTCACTACACCCACAGCAGGCATTGTAACATTCAAACAGTTTGACTTCACCCCCAAAGGCACACTCCTTCATTGTCTCCTGAGACAGACAGATGCCAACAAATGTATGGTCTTCTCTACCAATGCATCTGACGAAATAAGACTCTTTCCTTAAAATGTTCATGCCAAAGAAGAAGAAGAAGACAAAGACTTTAAGGTTCCAATTTCCTTCCCTTCCTCTTGAAAAAGTCTAGGAATTTGGAGTGTTTTGCATTGTAATAAAAATGCTTTAAAAATTTGATAGGAAAATATCCTTCTTGGATTAAGTTATGTATATATTTTGAAGCTGATGTTTGGAAAAATCCCTGGAAAGGCATGAGATTGTTCTTAAACAGAACATGAAAAATTTGAAGTCTCCCTAAAACACCTTGTGTAAAATTCACAAGACCTGGCAGTTTACCAATCCTATTATAATATAAATGATTGCAAAGATTTCATCCCAGGGGAATTTTTCTAGCAAGTTGATAGTTGTACTGTGTTGATGGGTGGTATTCCTGTGGGGAAATTTTATCACCAGGGTGCATGTCTTGACTGTAGACTGCTTTTTTGAAATTAACATTTTTTCTGTTCCGCAAACTGTAGGGGAAACACAGCTGTACTTTGTGTTTTGGAATCAGAAGCTCAAGATAAAAGACGAGAGGAACAGATTAAAAACTTAATATGAACCAAGACTTGGTGGAAATGAGAGTGCCTTTGAACATGTGAAGAATGCATGCCCATCTCTCTGCCACTCTACATAACCACAGCATGCCCATAGATCATAGAATCAGAGATCCCAAGGGTAATCTAGCCCAACCCTGTGCAGTGCAGGAATCCTGCCCAACAGTCATCCCTGGGTGTTTGGATTTTTTTGGGCACTTTGTCCTAGAAAAATCCCGTTTTTTTACTGTTTTTGTAAAAAAAACTTTGGGGGTTTCCTTTTTGAAATATGGCAACCCTAGGCTTGATGTGCCTTCAAACTATATCTTAGGATTCAACAATAAAACAAATAGTGCCTTTCTGAAGGTGCGAGACTGCCTGGGGACTCTCTGCATACCACCTCGAGTTCTGCCATGAAGAAAAGTGGAATACGTACTAAATATTCTTTTTTAAAATGTTCATTCTTACATACTAGAATATCTTTGTAAATACAAAACACCATATTTCCCCAGTGCTCTCTCCCAAAGAAAATTTTGCACTGTGCGGGATGACATGATAACATCTCAATTTATCTTTCTACAGAGAGAAAGAGGAAAGAAAAAAGCTCTAGAGACAATATATTTAAGGGAAGAAATGGAGATCTGAAGGCCTCCGAAAAAAGTAACTTTGAGCCCAGAGAGAAACAAATTTTTACCAGCTTCCTAATAAAACGGAATATCAAAAGAAAGATGAGCCACAAAGCCCCTAAAAAGCAAAGCCAATTCCTGTTAGACAGAAACCTGCTCGGAGGATTGGAATGTTTAACTAGCAAATTAGCAGCTACTCGCAAGATAATATTTGAATGAAGGCAGACCAACTCCAGACAGTTCTGCCATCTGTTCCAAACATTCCGGGGACAACATGGTGTACGGTGTCAAAAGCAGCAGACAGATCAAGGAGCATCTAATCTCCAGCATACCCATGAACCAGCCTATTGCAAGGTTCCAAAGGATTGCTTCAGTACCAGGACGGATTTTATCAATTATATAATAGCTCAGTTTGCATATCACACTAAACCATAGTAAATAGTATACATTGGAAGCACAGAAGGCTCCTACTATCATCCCCAAGTGCAAAAGGAGCAGCAAACCATGATCCCCTTGTTTAGTATTATGTCTGAATTGGGGGTTGTAGTTTTATTTCTCTCAAACAAAGCACGACTGGCTTCACGTCACGGTTTGTTTAGAGTGAAACAAACCATGATTCTTGGCTCTGACGTAATACTAAGGCACGGGTGAAGGTTTGTTGCTTGCTGTAAGGAGAAGCAAAACAGGGATCGTCTAAATGTTTGACCATGAACGATGGTTTACTGTGATATACAAAACCACCAATATGTGCGGAGGTGCAGCAGATCTTTTAATGTAGTGCTCCACAAACTTTTGAGGACCAGGGCCACAACTTGAAATCTAAGAAACTGTGTTGGGGCACCACAAAAAAAGTTAATTCAGAAATTACACCAAGCAGTTATGGTGAAGGAATTGCCTGGTCAGAAAGGAAGGTAGCTAAGTCACTCCCAGTGCCAATGCAGCAAAGCTGCCAAGGGTATATCCCAGTATAGCCGGTGGAGGTTGGCCCATTAGGGCAAAGAGGGCACTGCCCGCCAACTTCAGCAAGCCCTCACTTGCCTGTCTTCCTACTTACAACCACTCCAGAGGGTGGCACTGCTTGTCTGTCTTGAGAGACAATGGAGTGCACCTCCAAGGGCTGAAGTCAAACCGTTGTGTTAGCAGCATCCAAATGACCTCCCTGGGACATAAACCTGGGCAGGGAGTATAGAGGTCCAGGGCTGCCCAGATGACAAGACCTCTATCTCAGCCTCATCTACCCCTAAAGCATTATGATACCATTTTAACAGCCATGCCTTCCCCTGAAGAATTTTGGGAGATTAAGTTCAGTGCTGAGAGTTGTTTGTAGACCTCTATTCCCCTGGGGGGGGGGATTGTTCCTAGGGTGGTTTAACAATCAATCCCTCTTCACAGCAAACTCTGGGAATCAAAGAACTATTAAAAAAACATTATAGCAGTTGGGAAGCCTTGCTCCAGATATTGCATTGCAAAGTATTCTGCATCTCCTTCCTCCCTTATAAAATGGGTGCAAAGGCTTCACTTAATGTTCAGGCTTCTAATGGAAAATTATGTCATGAATGTAGAACCAAGTATCATTTTGCTCTCTCAGTGCTCAAAGAAAATGTTGTGTTTTGCTGCATTTTGCATCTCGATTTCATTGAAAACAGGTTGTGGGTGGAGGCTGAGTTTTGTACAGTACTTGCAACATAGAAATGCAAACACGCACACAACCTTCCTTCCAAAAATCTTTATCTCCGAGGTAGGTATTATACTATGTTTTCCATCCCCCCCCCTTCTTTGAAAATGTGTGCAAGGAGGTAAGCTGATATATGAACTTGAATCATACAATTTTATCCTGAACATAGATAATTAAATTTAATTCCAGTACCTCAGTGTTCAAGAAGGCTATGCTTTAAGAACAGTAAGATGCCGAACAATCATGCAGTCAAGTTAACAGATTTTCCTGAAGTGAGTCCATAAAGCGATACGCAACCAGAAATCTAATTTGCTGAACTTTATGCGTGAAAGTTCCATGATACCTAGCATAAAGACGAAAGCGGTTTTCCTATGGGCCTCAGGAGGCCTAACCGCTGCAGACCGCATATAGTCTCCAGCTTATTGTTATTTGCTTGTACCCACTGGAGAGTAAAGCTAGGATTCTGCTTATAAGTGGATCATTGCAAAACCAGGGTAGAAGAAACTCTGTTTTCCAGGGCAGAAGTGTGTTCTGCACTCTTCAAGAAACAATTGACATTTCTTGCCTTGCTGCAAGCAAGTCTATTTCACACTTTGCTCAAATCTTCCTGCATAGACTTAGAAGAGTCTTCAGAGTGTTTTCATGTAGACTGTGAAGATGTACTTAAACTTTAAACAGTTGACTTTTGCTCATGTGGTTTCAGAGATGGAATTGACTTTTATAGGTAACCTGAAATTTCATTTATGTTTTATTTTTTTGCATATTTCACATAAAACTAAAATGGAAGCATGGAATGGGGGGAAAGCATGTTTATCTACTCATACACCTGTGTCAAAATGCTCCTGATATTTTTTATAGGCCATTCTGCCATGCAGGCAAACTACTGAAATTGAAATATTGAAATACTTTATTGTCACTTGTACAACTTGTATACAAACTGCAAGCTTTGGCAATGGAACAATCCCCCCCAATAGAAAAAAAGCAATTCCTTTCATTATCTGGGATAACTACGTCTGATGTACTTTCCCCAGAGTACCACCTGAGGACACATACAGCATCCCAGTTCTTTTGCTAAGATGCATTACATAAATGCAATAGTAGTATTCATGCGAGTGGAGGTGCCTGGTGCGGTTCTAGCGAATGTTGTTCTGGCAAAACAAACTCTAGTCCAGAAGATGCTAAGCAGGACTGCAGCTGCTAGCAAACATTTTGCCTTGTATATCTGCATCTGAACACAGCACGTTTGCACCTGCCTGGGATGCGGTTGTTTTCATACACACACAATAGATGTATTTCTTTCTTGGCTAGTAAAAATATGACATACGTTACCAACGTGTGTTGGGGGGTGGGGAGTCCAGGGGGTGGGGAAAGAAACAAAGAAGTCGGAGTGAACACCTGTCCTTCTCCTTGGGGACAAGACCTAATGCTTTTATTTGATTCAGTCTGTTGAGAGGACTGCAGCTGCCAACTGTCATCAGCATCAAGTTACATTCACAAAGCTGGAGGATTTCATTCTTTAGTTTAAGGGAAGGAGGCAGCAGCGAAAACGAGTGAGGAAGGGAGAAAGATTTTTGACCATGTCAAGATGAGACTGTGATCCAGCTTTTCTTTGTGATCGCAGCCTCCTAGAAAGGGGGGGGGGGAATGCACAGGCTGATTCAAGCCAGCTATCAAGAAATACTTGTAATTAATTCCTATTTTTAAAAAAATAGGTTAGCTTGAATGTGAGGCTGTTTTATTGGATGATTGTACTCAGATCCCTTGCAGTAACTGGGTTGCCAAACTTATTTTATTATTATTAAATTTTGACCCGCTGATATTTTTAAAGTATTGTTGTAATATTGGATTTGACTTACTGTCTTTTAAGAGCTGTTCAGGCGTGCGTAATGCGACTTAAACGGACACGTGAAAAGGGGAATGTATGCATGAGCGTGCCAGCCCTGCCACCACAGTCCCTGTCACCCTCCGCTGTATTTGAGGGCAACAGACTGCAGCAGAGGAGCATTCCGGGGTCTCCTCCCACCCTTTGGAAACCCTGGAAAATCCGAGTTCTAAAATGTACAGGGAGGACAGGGGAGATGGAGGCGGAGGGCGTGCTAAGCCCTGCGTGTATGTTTATTTAAGCTGCATAATAAATGCTCTATCCAGAGCTTCTGTCTTATTTGAATTTGTTGTGCTCTGAAATAATGGCATCACACTTTGGCATTTTATGCCTGCTGTGAGCTGCTCTAGGCACAATCCACCATCGGTTCTGAAAAAATTGGAACACAGGTGAACATATGCAGAACCGGCCCACCCATCAGGTGAGCTGAAGCAACTGCCTCGGGCAGCAGAAGCACAGGGGGCAGTGCCCTGCCAACCCCACCACCGCCAGAGTGCCCCCCTCTCGCCAAGTTCTTATGAGAGTGATGCGTTCCAGTGCGCAGTGTTGCCACTCATCTTCCCAAACCCTGTGACAGAGAAGACAAGTGCCAAGGCCTTGCAGAATGCCCCCCGCTCCACTCTCACCGGGTTCAGCAAGAGGGAGATTTTACGGCTTGCAGCATTGCTGCTCATCTTCCCCACCACTAGGGCAGCAAAGACGAGCACTGAGACCTTTTGGAAAGCCTTCCTCTTGCTGAATTTCAGCGAGAGGGGGCATCCTGGTGGCGGCAGAAGTGGTGGGGCGGGCGGGGCACTGAGGGGGTGGCAGGGGGATAGGAAACAGGCCATTCCCATTTCGCCTCAGACGACAAAATGGATCCCTCATCATATGCATCCCTTCAATATTTCTTATCACCTGATCAGCAACAAAGGCCTCATAATCATGAATGTGTGTATCGTCACCATGAGAAACAAGTAGTGTGGCAGATGGGGACTGCCACTGCAGCTCCTGGTAGCCACATCTATGCCTGTTTGCCCACCTGTCCTACTGGCACGACACCCATACCATTCGTGTTGTCAAGCTACGCATTCAGATATCAAAAGGCGGCTGTCATGAATAAATTGTGTTTACATCAGATAGCAGTGTTTGAAATCTGCAAGTTTAATAACAGCTTAAAGAATTGCTGACGGACAGCAGGAAGAGTGGAATCAGAGTTGGAGGGGTCCCCATAACTTATGCAATGTCCTGAACAACACACATTCAGGACTGGCCCTAACATTAGACAGAGCGAGGTGACTGCCTCAGGCAGCAGATGCAAGGGGCCAGCAGATGCAAGTCTCACCCCCAGCCAAGTCCCCTGGCCCTACCCTTTTGCTGGAGCACAAAGTTCTATGTGCCATGTCCTGGACCCCCATAACAAATCTGCTGCCCTCAGGTTTAGTAGACAACTCTGTCCAGTTGCCAGTAGTGAAATGCTTTCTCTGCCAGTCCAGTTGGCTTCTGTATGTGGAATGTGTGGGCAAGAGTAAGGGAGTTTGATACCGGCAAGCAGAGTACAGCAACATTTTCCTAGGATACTGCTTTGCACTGATACAGCTAACACAGACCTCGATGATCGCTCTGCTAATAGCCCTTCTTGCATTCTGATGACTAATGACCTCTGACTTCCTATGTCATTCATAATGATGAACATACTATTGTTGAGAAACAATAGCATGGCTCCATATCACATACTGGAAAGTGCACATTCCCATAGAGGAAATGGAAATTTACTCCTAAGTCCCCAAACCCCAAGTTAGTAGTTCTTGTTGCTTTCAGCATGCTGAACATTTAAATGAGTGCTAGGCATACAGGGGCAGCAATTTAATTCTTCTTATGCTTTGGAAGGAACAGAGTGAATTCTAGGAAAAGGAAGTTGTTAGGCATTGGGGGCGGAGGATATCTTGAAGGGCTTCTTGAATGCAATGCTTTAAAATCAAGCTTTTGGTTTGAGCCAGCAACAGGAAAAATGCTTTGACGTTACAGTCCAACTTTTGCCAGTTCAAATGTTTTGTGTTGCAACTTTGTGAAATTTTATTATGGTGATGTTCAAGACACAGTTTCTGAAATAGCAAGCACCTTATATTTCTTCTTCGAGAGACTGAGTCAAGACCAGCACTGTTTCACTCATTTCATATAGCTATACAGACACATTGGGCTGGATAAATTAACCACCGATTGGTTCCACAGAAATCAACACTGTTGTACGAAATGAGATGAATGGTGCTGGTTTGGAACATTCTGCATAAGAGAAAATGTAGGTTTGTTTGGTGGCACACCTAAACCCTTAGAATGTTACTCTTTTCAACTGCACACTGCTTAAGTGATAAGATGTGCCACATGGTGGCTACCAAACATATGTAATTTCCTCCCATGGATACTATGTCCAGCCAGTACTCTTGCTGTCCTACTTGGTCATCTCTTTGTCCATTTCTACTCATATGGGCATTGGTCTGTGGGAGATTTGCAGTCAAACATAACTACACATGATTACTAGTTAGCATATAAAGGGGTTAAGGACCACAGAGGTCAAATTGTAAGAGTAGGGGCAGGTCATGCCCCCTCATTTTTGGTAAGGAAACAATGTGTTTCTTCACTTAATTTCCTCACTCTCTTCTTCATGATGTAAGTCATGGAGGGAGGACATGTGTCTGAAGCTATTTTTTCTGTATTTCTACACAATAATACTATACCTGTGCTGTTTTTGCTATTGCAGTGAATAACACAGGAAACAGACCTCCGATTATGTAAGTAAAGCATTTTAAAACTTACTTTGCAGTGTGCTGTCTGTTCATTTCAGAGAGGGGTAGAAGGAGGTCTGCTGCTACACATAACTGAAACAGGATAAAGGAGGTTTAATAACCTATATTCTTATGCTTCACTAAGCTGCTTAACTTTGATACTTAAGCTTTGCTAGGGGCTCTCTCCCACCAGAGAGTCTGTTTGGCCTTGCACTTTGAATATAGGCAGCAAGCTGATTCCTTTGTTTGTTCACCTACAGTGTGGGTATCTAGGATTAAATAGTCTTCAGAATTTTGCCTTCCAGCATCTAAAAAATGATTTCCCTCCTTGCTCCCACGCACAGGTGTGGGTTACAATCTTTTGCAATCTTACTAGAACTCAGTTCTGTAAGACTGAGTTGGTAGTCATCTCCAAGACGTCTGCCTCTTGAAAAGGACAGAAAGGAACTTTAAGATAGGATCCCAAGGACTCAGCTGATACAATGAACAAGGTGTCTAGATCAGGCATAGGCAAACTCGGCTCGCCAGATTATTTTGGGACTACAACTCCCATCATCCTTGGCCACTGGTCCTGTTAGCTAGGGATGATGGGAGTTGCAGTCCCAAAACATCTGGAGGGCCGAGTTTGCCTATGCCTGGTCAAGATGTAAAATCTGTATACAATACTAACTGGAGTATTCGTTCTCCTCATGCTTCTGTGGCTAAAACTTCACTCCTGAAACACAAGAGAGAAGAACCAATGGAGGAACCAAGGGATGCACAAGTCCAGAAAATCTTCAGAAAACAACCTAAAAGAAGGGAAATGAAAAACAAGCAAACAAACCTGCTCCATAATAGTTGGCATGCAAGGGTAAGAGACTGAATCGGGATGGGAAAACTGACAAGGAGGCGGGGCTGGATGGAATGGAGGAATAGAATGGAGTAGCTGGAACAGGAGCAGAGACAGGTGTGTAGAAGGAGCCATATTTTTGGTCAGTTCCTGGCAAGCTGTGTTTCAATTTCCCAAGAGGTGGGAGAGGAAGCTACTCAGAGATATTAACAGAGTCATTTGTATATCACCAAAAAAATAAAGGAGATTAAAAGTCCCAAATTGAAACCCCTCCTCCCCCAACTAAGCATGTGGGTGCAGAATTCTGACGTGTGTGAGGTAAAGGGAAACTGGGATGAGAGAATGGAATTGAGTGGCTGAAACCCTAAACAGAAGCACTGTACATTTTGTAGCAAGGGCCCATTTGTTTTATATATTACACATTGTAGTAAACAAAGCGTTCTTCAACCACTGATGAATGCACCTGCCTGGCTGCAATGGAAGTGCCTTCTTCCTGCAAATCCACGTCTCCAAATAGAATTGTTACATTATATCCTATGTAATGTTGTGTGTTGTAATTGTTCTGTGTTCTGCACCATTGTGATTGCCACATTGTGATTTGCCAGTGGCAGTGGAGTTGCTAAGTATGCTGTGGGTTTTCTTAGTATTTCCTCCTACAGTTACTGTTTTGCTGCAGTCTTGACTCTACTTCTTGTGGAGCATAGACTTCTACTGATTGCCCAAGTATCAAATATTGTTGTTTCCCAGAGCTCTTTCCACTGATGATAGGATATTGCTCCCCTCCCCGCGAATTATTCAGATGATTTGGGGAGAGGAGAAAAGCCAAATCTTTGTCAGTAGTGTTGACAAAACCTTTTCAAGGTTAGATGCAGATATGCACTCCGTAAGGCTTGTATATAAAACAAACAAAACCTGAAGGCAAAATATGACTCAGAGGCTGCAACCATAGATCATTTTGACGGTTCCTGCTGAGCCTGCTGTGATTTGAAGATCCATCTGCCTCTTTCTCTTGTACACATGCACTTCCAGTAATATCAATAATCTAACACCTGAAAAGTTGGTTTTCTGTAGCTGCTGCTTTCAAAGCATGTACATGATATTTAATAAAGGCCAGAACTTGGATGTCCAGCCACCTAACATGCTGGCCTGTAACCACTGGACTGGGTCACGGTCTGATTCATAGGGCTACCATACGTCCGGTTTTCCTGGACATCAGTGGGATTTCAAAGGCGGTATTGACGTGGTGACTGGGGGGGGGGTCCCGAAAGGTGGTGCTTTGTCCTGGATCATAGGCAAGTCAATTTTTTAACATCGCGGGTTTTTGCCATTTCTGTAAAAACAAAAAATAGCTCAAGAACTTTCGGAGTGTCCTGGTTTTTTCTTTTTCAAATATGGCAACCCTACAAGATACAGCACTACCACCACCTTACAAATATATGGTTATTAATAATCACAGTAAGAAATCCTAATGCAAGTTTGGGCGGTTGAAGACTGCACACTAGCAAGCCCAGTAAGCAACTTGCGTGTCGCTGTCACAGCCTTTCCACACGTTATTGCAACTCCCATCTCTCTCTCTGACATACACACGCTTCCTTACTGCCCTTCGTCCAGCAAGAAACCCCGCTGTTAACTCTTGAGAACGGAACGATCGCGTCGAATCCCGCAAGCGAGCAGCTGAAAAAACACCAGGCAGAAACTAACGGCAAGCAAACATTACAAACGCGCGTTGGGCGACGGTCCCTGTCCAGCAGCGCGGCTTCCCTCCGCCCCCCGCCGCTGCCGCTGCTTTCGCTTCTGCTACCACCAGGAAAACGTCCCCGAAAGCGCCCGGCCAGACAAAGCGCCCGCCCGCCATTGGTGGCTTCGCTCGACGTTCGGGCTTCCTCTCGGCGCGCCGCATCCAATAGACTCATTGACATGCAAATCAGAGGCTATAAATAGGGCCGGGGCGGCGGCCGCGGGAGGGGGCGGGGGAGTGCGGGACGGAGGCAGCAGCCTTGCGGCTTCATCTATTTATTTCGCTGCACTATTTTCCGGCCTCCGCCTCCTTGCCTCCGCCCCCGGCCGCCCTTGCTCTGCACTTCTCCGTCCCCGCTCCGTCGTCCTGCATTTGCCCCATCCGCACCGCCCCGGATCCGGCCATGGCTCCCTCCTTTCGGCCCAGCAAGAACCGACCGAACCGGGACGACGAGGATTTCTTCGAGGCCAGAGGAGACAGGAAGGTGAGGGAGGTGCGGGAGCTGTGCAGCGGGTGCGCGCGCGGGGGGGGGGGTGGACTTCTGGGGCGGGCTGCTCTCGCGACGTGCGCGCCTGCTTTTGCAAGCGGGCGCGCGTGCAGCGATCTGCAAGTGGCGCCCTCTGCTCCTCCCCTCCTCTTTCTCTCTCCTCGCTAGGCAAGGAAGCCGCTGGTGGAGAAGAAGCGGCGGGCGCGGATCAACGAGAGCTTGCAAGAGCTGCGGCTGATCTTGGCGGACACGGAGGTAACTTGGCCGGCGGAGGGCTTTCGGGCGGAGGGGGGGGGCGCGGAGGACGGGAAGGGGGGGATGGGACTGACGAGATCGCTCTTTGCTGTGTCCTTTCCCCCCTCTCTCTCCTTTTGCTTGCTGCTAGTTCCAGGCGAAGATGGAGAACGCCGAGGTGTTGGAGTTGACGGTGAAGCGGGTGCAAGGCATCCTGCAGAACAGGTCTATCGGTGAGTGGCCGCAGCTGTTCCCCTGTGACATCCATCCTTCCTTCCATCTCTCTCGTTCCCATCTCCATCCTGGTCCTGCATCGGGGATCTGGCTGTTTCCTCGGTTACCTAGAGGACTACTCCTTATTAGGGCTGGAGGAAGAAGCTGCTGGGTAGATAAATTAAAGGGGATTGTCAGATAGAGGGAGGGAAATGGGCTGGGGGGTGCAGAGTTAAATTGCATTATTATTTTTTAGAAAAGAAGGGAGCATCAGGACCCAAGGATTGCATGGCACATGCATCCATTGCTTATTTTGCCAATAAAGTGTTTCAATTCTGTACTCCCATTTCTCTGGGGGTGGGAAGCTATCTTTTCTGTTCTCCTTAGTAAGGCAGCAGTCTTGTATATTCTTACCTGAGAGCAAGTCCCCTTGAATTCAGTAGGACTTATTTCCAAGTAGACATGCATAGGGCTGGATTGTAAGCAGCTCTCTTTACTTCCTTAGGATCATTACATTTTGATTCCTCCTCTTTGCCATTGAGGGCTGTATGCATGATGTCTCTTCTCCCTGCCCCTTGTGATACCACAACAAACCAGGGAGTTTAACACAAAACCGGTGCTACTTAGAGCACACCTGAAGTATTTCTGGTTTGAACTAAAGTTACTGGCCTTCACTGTTCTGGTTCCACTTTATGTTCTTTTTCTTTTCCTGTTGCCCTACCTAGTGGCTGCTGCTATCCTTTTTTTGATCTAACTTAATTGTTATGATGAGACTTGTTTTATTTGGAGTAAACATACCTAGGCTGAGCTGTGCATGTGACAAGGAGTATTGCAGTTCTGCTTCTGCTTGAGTTGTGAATTGGACTTGCAGTGAAATGACTGCATAAATCCAACTTTGCTCAGTCTAGTTAAAACTATTCTTACGCAACTGTTACTAGAAAGCAGGCACATTTAGGTATATAAAACCTTCTCTATCAGCCCCATCTACCTTGTTTTTCCAAAATATTTATCTCGTTGCATAAAGGCTGGGGCTTTCACCCTGAAACATACAGTTGTATCCTCAGCGAGATTTGCAGTGGTCCTGGCTGATTGTCCCTTAGTTAGAAACCTCTGGGCCTCATTTTTCAAGTTAGGCATTGACAGGTATGGTGGGGAGTGGGATGTAGTTTTAGCATCTAGCCAGCACTGATGGGCAAGGGAGTAGATAGCCTTCTGCAGTACTACTGGGGAGAGGAGAATGTTTTGTGACCCTTGCTGTGTTTCTCTCTTTGCCTGTGGTCTCAGATAGTGACAAACTGCAGCGGGAGGCCAGCGAGCGCTTTGCAGCTGGGTACATTCAGTGCATGCATGAAGTTCATACGTTTGTCTCCAACTGCCCTGGGATTGATTCCACCATTGCAGCCGAGCTCTTGAACCACCTTCTGGAGTCGATGCCTCTGAACGAAGGCAGTTTCCAGGACCTGATAGCGGATGTCTTGTCAGACCCCTCCATCAGCCAGTGGCCTGGCAGCGATGGGCTCTCCCAGACGCCTGGGGAGTCGCCTCCAGCTTTGAACCTGCCCAGTCCCAATTCGCCTCTTCCTTCACCTTCCTCCAGTGAGGAGACTTGCTCTGATGTGGAAGACACGGAGGCTGAGCAAAGCCACATCTCTTTGGATGGACTGGACAGGTCTAGGACGCAAAACGTGCCTTCCTCCAGCCTTTCCAAATCTATGTGGAGACCTTGGTAGTAAAGAGACTGCACAGGAACCAACGAAGATCTACCTAATAGGGAGAATACTTGAGCACTGTGTTCTTCTAGCCATTGGAATAGAGACGGTGAGGATTTCAGATGGTGCATTTGTGTTGTAATGTTGCTGTATTTCAGGACTGCATAGCTGGGCACTCTTACACTGTCAAATCCTGACAGGCTAAATAGCTCGAATGTGTTAACATTTCATCTGTGAGTGCGAGAGGTGAATATTGGAAAGTCTTGGTTTCTTTTTATGATTAAGGGTGTGGGTTAAAAGAGATGGAAGTATGGAAGCAGAGCTCTTTTGTTGAAGCACAGCAGTGTTTGCAACTTACCTTTTTTGTTTCCTTGGGTTTTTTTTAATGGTCCTTATAAGTGGCCCTGAATCACTACCTTTTTTCGATTAGGAGAAAACCCTTGTGCATTTGAAAACTTGGTGGTTTAATACCAGTGAAATGTATGAAGTTAAGCAGTTATGCACAACTTCAAATGTTCTAGTGATAGATTTTTCTCTCTCTTATTTTTTAAAAAGGAAAATCCCTGAAAGGGATTGGTGAAGCTAGTCTCTTGATGAGTTTAGTGGTCTAGGATTTCTCCTTCAGTGAAGGAAGAGGAAACTAGGAGCCAGACTGGAATTAGGTGAGCATTTAAAATATTGGTGGCAGGGTGCCTTTTAGAAACGTGTCTTACGCACAGCTAGCACATTTGAATTTATTGTGGTATGTTTTATAGCTTGTCAAATGTTTTATTTTAATCTTTTTATATATAAAAAAATAAAAGCAACTAAATTCACCAATGATTGCATGTATTTTGAGGGGTGGGTGACACGTCTGTTCTAGAAATTCTGTTCCAAGTGAGCAATTCATAAATATGTATCCTTGAGTGCAAACATTGGTAATTAAGCACTTAATTATTGTACTGAACTTGCCTGTTCAAGTATGGGGAGTTGGAATGTTTCATTTGTTCAGGATTCTTGGGCTAACACGGTGGTTATACTTCTGGTTTTTGGCACACGTATGTTCCTGCGTTTGGTTACGTGACTTCCCAATTTAGTTTGTCATTGCTAAGCCTTTGTTTTTAAGCAACAACATTGGTAATTGTGTAAAAACCAATAACAAATGGCTTAGTTAGGGTTTGAACCATTGAATACTTTCCCGGTTTGAATGGAAAACATTGAATTACATGCCATTAATTAAGAAACTCAAAAGTTGTTCTTTGATCTACTGCAACTTCAGCTTTCCGCCACTTAAAAACAGGTGGTTTTTTATTTTTTAAGATGTGTGAGCTGTTTGTGCTGTTACCTTTCCACAGAGCTGTCATTGTAATATAGATCTATGCTGTAAATTTCCTTAACGCCAGAAAATGTCCCAGCATAGAGAAAGAAAGGGAGGGGTAAAAGTAAGGTTGGAGGGCTAGCTATGTAATCTTCCTTTTTGTTAACCATGTGGAATAATAAAATTGGAAACAAAGTTTACTGGTAGACGTGTGCTTTGTGACTAACTTTTAAGCCATCGGACTGGATGTCCCGTAATTCAAGCCTGTCACAAGAGTTGTTTCTCTCTGACTGCTAGATTCTCACCTACCTTTGAACTAGAAGGGAGGCCCACATTCTCCCTCCCACTTTTTCCCCCATGAAGGGGAAGTCTTCCCTGTAAAGACCTTTTTTGCTTTTACAGTAGATGAGGGAATGTTTTGATGTGCAAACTAAGCGTTAGTATGGACAGTTCCAGTGAAAATAACACCCTATACATAATGACTTTGAGAGAGAGTGTATGGAATAAAGGAAATAGTCTGTAATCATACCAGCTTAAGTTAAGGCCCAGGGAGGTCAAATAAATTTTTACTTGGGACATTAAACATGAGCAGGGCCTTGCACTTTTTTTTGTATTTAAAAGCAGCATTTGAGTAACAGTATTTAGGGCTGCAGTCTCTTAGGTATTCTGGACTAGAACTAAAATATTACAAGTTATTATTTGTGTTAGTAGACGATTGCAAATTCTTAAGTGGGAAAAAATAGTATTGTGGGGTAGAAGACTAGAGCAGGAGCCCAAATTGGGTCTCCAGCTGTTTTTGGACTACAACTCCCATCATCCCTAGCTAGCAAGACCCAGTGGTCAGGGATGATGGGAAATGTAGTCTGAAAACAGCTGGAGACCCAGGTTTGGAAAACATGGACCTAGCAGATGATCTTACCTTTTGAAAAAAATCACAATGGATAGGAGAACCTCAAAATATAAGCTGTCAATTTAACACCAAATGTCTAGGAACATCACCCTAAGGATGTCTATTCACAAGTAAGTCCTACTGAATTGAGTGGGGCTTACTCCCAGGTAAGTGTGGTTTGTAGCCCAGGGTTATGCTTCAAGTCCAGCCTTTTTTCAGTTTTGAAAAAATAGGTTTTCAAGCTTGAGGCTTTAAATGTAATCCTGACAATATTTGGGTTGGCCTGCTCTTGTTTGATTCCCTCAGAAAGTATGCATCAAAATCGCACAAAGGTTTAATTAGCAAGGATGCAGCATAATCATAGGGTTAAAGGACTGTTACACTGACCCCCTTAGACCCTTGAATAGGCAGTATACATCTTGGTACCCACACATTAATAATGGACTACCTCTGCAATAAATGAATAGGAGTTTTTCAGGAGAAAATAAAACTGTAGCTAGCCTTGAGTTGCTCTTTGCACATTGTGAGCAGCCTGATATAGGTACTTAAGCTGTCTGCACTTACGGGCGATTATACTCTCTTTATCCAAGTGGGTCAGTGGGTCTGGCTGTTAACCAGAAGGTTGATGGTTCTGGCTCACCCAGGGCAGAATTCCTGCGTTTCTGGTGGTTGAGCCTTGGAGTCCCTTCCAACTCTATGATTCCATGTTTCTGATTCCCGGGTGCAAATCTGAGAGGTGTCTTGTCACTGGATTCTATCCCTGAGGGCTGGGATTACCTACCAACCTTGTATCATTCTTCCGAGCCAGTTTTCTCAAACCTGCTGTGGGGAGGGGAGACAGAAGGTACAGACAGCTTTGCCTTGCTGGTTGTTAGCTGAAAATAATTCAAAAACCCTAGCTGTTGTTACTGTGTACTTTGTGGCCCCACCGAAAGGAACACGTTGTTATAAGAGTTTATGGTTCCCTCCGCCTAGAGACTGGTGTGGGAAGAGGTTGCATATACAGGGCATGGGTAGGTATATCAAAAGAGGTTTAAATGTTTGGGTGGTGCAGAAACGTTAGCAAGTTCTAGGTTTGTGGGTTTGTGCATGCAGTATAGGCATTTCTTGGACTTTTGTGTATGAATGAATGAACTTTATTACAGTCACAGACCTGGACTTTTGCATATTTGTGGGAGCACTTTGTGCATAATTGCATGACTTCTAGTAGAATTGTTCATATGAAAGTGGGAATCTGGAAAATATGGTTCATCCAGACTCAACATTTCCCCTTTCCCGTGTGTGTATGTGAGAGAGCCATCTCTGTGCAAAATTTGCAGGTTTGCTGTGTCAGTAGCTTTCTCACTTACAGGTCTCTGGCTTTCTAAACTTCTGCCTAGGCGGCTTTGACCAAAGGAAAGCTACACTCATTCTTGTCGAAAAGAAAACCTCAGCCTTCCCTCGCTATTCAAGTCTCATCTCTTTCTGAATGATGATTATAGGAAGCAGCTGCCAGATCCCATCCAGTGTAATTGGCAATTCTCCTCTCCAGCTATAGAGAAACGAACCTCTTTTTTTTGTCCTGATACAACTCGCAAGCCTCAAAGTGACAACCATGGAAACAAGCAAATACTAAAGTCGTGAATTTTTAGCAATAATTGCTTGGGTCACTTTGCTCTGTATTAGTCTTTCTGAGTGTCACTGAAGAAAAGGTGGGTGCAAAAAGCAAAAACAAAACCCCATATTCTGTTCACAAACCTGTATAATACATGCCTACTTTTCTAAGGCTCCAGAATCTCTTAACTTTGGTAGGTCTTTGCAACTTTTTGTTGCGATTCTGCCTGATGTGAGTTTTTTCTGGTGGCACAATTATGTACTGTAGGAAGAGCTGTCATATTCCTGAATGCTACTTCATGTAATTCCTGCTACTTGTATGTAGTAAACTCTAGGGGGGAGATTAGTCTTCTCCTTAGTTTAATACAGAGGTGGGAAACCTGTGACCATTCAGAGAATTTTGGATTCCAACTCCCATCATCAGCTGTTGGCATGACTGATGGTCAAGGGTTGAGGTGGTGAGTTATAGTCCGACAATAGCTGAAAGGCCACAGGATTCCCTCCCACCAACTTGCGGTCCTGAAGTCTACTATCATGTTTTTATGAGGTAGTAGTATAGAGTAGAGAATCTAGTGTAGAGAAGTTATTTTCTCCTTCCCCCAGTAAGGTTCTGTGTCTTTAATAGGTATATGACACATTCAACCAATGAAACTGATCCTTGCATAAGCAACAGAGAAGTTTAACCTGTTCAAGTTCTGCTTCCCATGCAGCCGTTTTGAACAAGAAAACCACCCAGCCATTTTAAGAAAGCAATTTGATACCGTAATGCTCCTTTCCCCTGGTTGGTAAAGCAATTCTGCCAATGCAGGGGTGTCCAACCAGTAGATCGCTATCTACCAGTACATCTCCGGCTAATCCTGGTAGATTGCAGGATCCTTATCGTGTACAAAAAGTTTGGGGGGGGGAGCTAAAAAACTCTGTGCAATCCTCCCCCCAAAAAGCTCAACAACTCTGGGTACTTCCCTCCTAAAAAAAGCCAATGACAATGGGTAGATCACTACCAGTTTTTTTTATACTGGGAGTAGATCACCGTCTCTTGGGAAATGGCCATGCCTGTGCTAATGGAAATTCTCTTGTGTGCATTGTGGTGGGTTTAACCACTGAGGAGTTGGGTCAAGGGTGATGTTACTGCTCTCAAAACAATGGTGTACCTATTAGCCCAAAGTATGTATGTAGGGATTGCTCACTGTTGAATATGCAAAACAGGAGTTTGTGGGATGAAAGCCTAGTTCATTGAAGATAAGGTACTACAAGATAAGGTACAACTGCTAGTAGCTGCAAACTTGGAGAAAGGGGGAGTATTGTAACCTGTGAACAAAGTTTAAGAAAAGTGAAGTTTTGATGCTGGAATAGAGAAGAGAGTCAATGGAAATAGGACAGCTGATTCTGAGGTATGTAATTCTGGAGTTACACTTTGTATATATTTTTTGTCTCCTGCAGACATGCAGGGGGTTATAAACAGGAGGTCTAACAAACTGAAGTCATTTTGTCTTTCAAAAGAGAAAGGACCATCTTCAAGTTCTGTATTTTTAAATTGTCCAATCTGGAAATGTACAACTAGCATTGAACCATTCTGAGCAATGTTGGGGTTTAAAAAACACACACCACAAATCCACAAATTAAGTTCACAGAAAGTTTACATCCTCTCATTAGGTGTTACCGGGTTTCAAAAAATTTGCATTTCTGTACCTTACTGCAAAGGTGTGAGATCTGACACCTCCTTGATAAAGGCAGGAAGAGTGAGCTTTTCATTGGGGTGGGGATGTGGTTTCCAGCAGTTACACTGAAAAGAAAGTTCATGCTTTTTCTCTTTTCTCTCCACCCCCTACATAGAAACTGCCTTTATTCTTTGCAATTTCAAAGTAATAGCAAGACCCTAGCTGGGTTGTTACTGTACTAGATTGTAAAAAGAGGTACACCCCTCCATGCCATAAGAAGGGGGATATTTGTTTGATATGCAGTTGGAAAACCCTGGAGTCATTAGCACTACACCATTGGCAGTGGTCAGTGATGCTTCTTGTAAATAACTTAGATCAGTTGAAAAGGGTCTGGGAGAAGGGCTTGTTACTGCTTTGGGTCAAATGTCAATGGGGAGTATTTGCCTTACGGGTGATCTTGCTAAATAGAGTCCACCTCATAATGGCATGCTAAGCAAGGACAAGGCTCAGAAAAAAATTGTAGAATACAGTGAGTATCTGTAGTACCAAATGGTCATCCATCCAACCCCTCTCCTCCATTCCTGTTGTAAGTCCAAAATCCAGATGACAGGAAGCTTCAGGAAAACGTTTGCAGCCAAATAGTGGATAATTAACCTTGGTGGCTCAACACCATTCTAGCCACCATTAGAAACTAAAAAAGCCCTCTGTGGCAAGATGTGTGAAAAGGTCACTTAGAATATATGTGCACAGAGGTCCAGAAAAGTTGCTTCTTTTGAAGAGGTTAAAAGGCCAATGGCGCAAGGAAGAGCTGTGAATATGGAATATGGAATGTAAATAAATATATAGGCCAGGGGAAGGTACACTGAAATCTTACTGAAACGAATGATAAACTTGGATGATGTGTTGTGGGCTCAAATCCAGTTGGTGTTTTCTAATAAACAAGATCTGAGGTAGACATATGACCTCTTTGGGCGTTCTCGTGTTTAAAACCAATATGGAAGCAGAGATGAGCGTGTTAAACTCCACCACCACCTCCATTTCATTCCGGAAGTAGGGTGTTTTCTCATCTACTTGGGGAGGTTCCCCGAGTAATTTAGACTCCTGGTCTTCCAATCTTCTACCTCACACAGGGAGCCTATCGTAAGTACAGGAAGAGGTTCCACGGCCTTGAAATTTGCTGTCTAATTAGCAGAAGGTGAGAGGAGAACCTGGTACTTCTGGTGTCCTTTATTCACCCAGGTATATGGGGGCTGCTTATCTGTGAGGAGGTCCTCCAGGGCTAGAGCAGTAGTTCATTTTCAGTCAAGTGGACAGGGCCAAATGAGTCCATACACACACCACTTCCCAGAATGTTGCTGCTTTTGTGGGAAAGACCCACACACGTCTTCCTCCCCCCATGGATGTCTCATTTAGATGTTCTCCAAGCCTCACAGATTACCAGCTCCTACAAAGAACTTCTAAGAAGAAGAAGAAGAAGAAGAAGAAGAAGAAGAAGAAGAAGAAGAAGAAGAGTTTGGATTTGATATCCCGCCTTTCACTCCCCTTCAGGAGTCTCAAAGCGGCTAACATTCTCCTTTCCCTTCCTCCCCCACAACAAACACTCTGTGAGGTGAGTGGGGCTGAGAGACTTCAGAGAAGTGTGACTGGCCCAAGGTCAAAAGACATCTTCGTTTCAAATTGCTTTTGTACTCCACCCAGTGTGTTTTTGAAAAAAAGCTCAGATCTTTTGGCTTGAGATCAAACTATTTTAGAAGCAGTGAATAGTTGTGGCAGTTACAAAGCCGCTGCTACAAACCCCACCCACCCCCAGCATTTTTCTTCTTTAAAAATGTTTATTTCCCTGCAAGAGTGCTGAACAAATGTTTACAATGAAAAACACGTTGGGGAGGAGGGGATTTTTATAAAAGGTGGACTGTGGAAGTGTCCAAAGTATGGCAAACAACCACACTGGAATGAAAGCCAGGGACTTGAGGCAGCAGATGACTGAAGTTGGACAGAAACCATTTCCTTCTGCTGGGGAGAAGCATGTCTATATCATGGGTTCTTAACCTGTGGTCCAGGAATGGGTTTCAGGGGATCTGGGCATAAAATCAATTTCTTTCCTGTTACTTTGAAAATTGCCCTTCTGAAAAAATCTGAGGTGGGGGGTAGGCTCCACAACTTTCACCACATTCTCAAAGGGGGGCATGACCCCAGAAAGGTTAAGAACCATTAGTCTGCAAAAAGCTTCCTGAATCACCTGCTGAAGACTGTCACATACTCAGTACAATCCCTTAACAGAGGGCTCTGCAAAGTGTTTGTGGCTTGGGCCAGTTCATGGTCCCGCAGACGCTGCAGTGGGCCGGAGTGTGCGCACATGCGCAAACGCTATTTCCGGCGCTCCTTCCAGCGTGGAGGAGGCGTGTGGAGCTTCCCATTGGTTGCAGGAGTTTCCTGCAGCCAACGGGAAGTCAGCCAGCATCGCGGGAGGTGGTGCCTGCTCTGCTCTGTGCACGGGAGCCAACTGAGCGGGCGATGGGGGTCCATGGGCTGGTTAAATGACCCCCACGGGCCGTTTGTAGCCCATGGGCCTTAGGTCTCTGACCTCTGCCTTAACCCTTTGTCAGAAACTGTAGGTCTTCCCCCCCTCCCCTTTTTGCATAATATCTAATCTGAAGGAGAGCTCTGTGAAACTCACAAGTGATCTTATTCTGTGACTTTTGGGTACTCTGAATAAAAATGATATGCCCGCCTTGTATGTTAGCCCACAAGAATTACTAGTCTGCAAAAATAAGAGCAGTCTCCTTTGCAATGGACAGCATACATTTGGACACAATTAATCACCCTCCCCTAACCTGATGCCTTCTGGTCAGTTTTAGATGACAGCTCCCCTAAGCCCCAGTCGGCATGGCCAACAATCAGATGGTGTAAGTTGTAGGTGGCTGACCCAGTGAGCTTCATGGCCAAGTGGGGATTTGAACCCTGGTCTCCCAGGTCCTAATCCAATGCTCTGACCACGGCACCACACTGGCTCTCTATCTTGAGGGCAGCTAGTGGAATTCTTCAAGAACTGCAGGTAGGTTCAGCTAAGAACTGAAAATGCTCACCAGTGCTTGAAAAAGGGACTCTTCCTGCCTCCCGCCTCAACACAGTTTGCACCTTGCACACTCAACAGAAGTCCTCCTTTTCAAAACGCTCGCCCAGTGTTTGCGCAAATCTATTCACTTGAACTGCACAATGTGGGCCTAGACGTTTAATTTGTGTACCACCCTCATGTATAAAACAATGGTTCTGGCTGTGCTCTTTTTTCCTTCCTTCCTTCCTTCCTTCCTTCCTTCCTTCCTTCCTTCCTTCCTTCCTTCCTTCCTTCCTTCCTTCCTTCCTTCCCAAGATGGCCTCTATGGTGGCTTATTCTGAAAAACATGCTTGGAACATGATCCAGGACACAACTCCATAATGCTTGGATGCTGTGGTGCCAGAAAAGTGCTCACAGAGTAGTAGGGGGTGCTTGAATTACAAGAGAGGCATTAATTGTGACCCCCTTCCCTAGTTTCCCTAGTTTGGATAAATTCGGTGTGAAGTTCAGGCTTGCAGACTTCTCAAAAGAGCATCCTCGCAGCTTTCCCCTCATAATCCTGAGCTTCCACTACTGTGTAAGTTATAAAGAGAGGAAATCCCATGATAAACAAAAGATCACGCAGCCAGGTATTAACCACGCAGGCAGGATCATAACCAGGCTGAAGGCATTTTTCCAAATGAGCAATTGGCACAGTTTCTGTGCCTCGTTCTTTTCAGCAGGGAGGGAAAGGATGGGGAAAACCAGTTTTACCAAAATGCTGCCTTCGGAGAGCTCTGCTACGCAGACTTGCTTCAAAAGTCTGAATTTCACTGTTGAAGGACTGCTGGCATTGCTCTTCTTACATTGCCTACAGCAGCCGCTGCTGAACTCCAGCCGTCTGCAGACTGCAAAGTGAATCTCACTTTGCTTGGGTGGAAGAATAGGGGGTGGGGGAGAGGAGAGGAGAGGAGAGCAACTCACTCTATCGAGATTTAACTCTTTCGGCAACTCAGTGGGTTCGCCAGCTCAGGGACTGAGGAGCTGGTGCTGTTCTGAAAAGTTTCAGGGGAAAAGTCTCTACTTTCCAGACGGGCAGCAGCTACTCATATTCTTTTGTAATTTCATAGCTGTTAAAAGGGACAGCAGGCCTGGTAAGAAAAACCATTAAGGAAAAGATAGGCGACCTTTTAAAAAGCTGGGGGTGTGTGTGTTCTGATTTGCTGCAGCCCAATGTATTTTTCTAGAAAATATTTTAATCTTGACTTTTCAAGTGGTTTCTGTTCCAGTATTTCTCAGACAGGGTGGGAATGTGGCACACCAAATAATTTCTGCAAAATCCACTCAATCCCCCCCCCGTCATTAAATAGTTCTTAAAATGTATACAGTAGAAGCAAACATAATAACGATTATATTTTATGTAATTAGCTAATACCTCTTTTTTGGTGCAATGATCAACAGTGTCAGTGAAACCTATCTCCCCATCTTTCTAAGCACACCTTTTTATCAAGTGTGTCCAGCATCGCAGGCTGCCTCCAAAGTAGACAAAGTTCAGACAAGGCTGGTTTTATATTGCATTTTGCAGGATGACTGTGTCTGGGTTTCGTTGCTGAGTCCCTCTAGGTCTATAAGCCTTCAAAGGCTACACGTAGCATGGCTGTTCAATGACTTCCTGAGCATTTGGACCCTTTGATCATGTCAGATGCATCCAACAAAGACTCTTACCTGTAAATATGCTGCTGTCAGCCTAATGGAGTAAAAGTTGACACCATAAAGTTCACAGGCTCCATACAGCCTAAATGAGGTGACAAAAGAAGCAAATTCCGTAGGGCTCAAGAGAGTGGATGCTAGCCTGAAGTACACTTACTCATGAGTAAGGATGCTAAAGATCGCCACACACAATTCTACAACTTGACTTACCTCTGTGACAGTTTTGTTCAGCAAATCCATTAGCACATTTTAAAAAGACAAATAAAGGTCATGCTGTCTGCAATAAGTTTTAGATAATTCATATCCCATTCAGTTGACAATGTTTTTGCGTTCGTGAGTGTGATGGCATGGCTTTACATGGGGCTAATTTTATGCAACCTATTTTTGTCATAAAAACCTATATATTCATGTGTAAAAGCCACATAACTTCAGAACCATGTGATGTCTAAAAGGAAATGGAAGCTTGCACCACAGCCTGCAATCATTCACATGCCTTGTACGTGTAATCATAGAATTGCTGAGTTGGAAGGGACCTTGTGGGTCATCTAGACTAACCCCCTGCAATGGGTTTTTTTTTACCCAATGTGAAGCTCGAACCCAGAGCCTGAGAATAAGAGTCTCATGCTCTACCAACTGAGTTGTCCCACAAGTTTATAACAAAGGCATCCTCGGATTTAGATCATCTACAAGGTTGTGGCATGAGAACTAAATGCAAGAAATTGTTTCGGCTGTTAACTGTTTTATAAAGTGCATTTATAGGTATTCCACATGTAACTGGTCTCTTTACTGTGGTCTTTGCCACACGTATAGCCTGATTCTTGTACACTGTAAATAAGTTACATGTTATTGCTAGAAGCACATACACCAGACAAGTACAGCACAAGCAAAAATTAAGCCAGAATTGCCTAACTTAGGGCAGGTGTGGGTTCACCCTGTGGAATAAATGAAATAACCCAACAGTAGTATATGCTCCAGGTCATTTTTAATGATTATTTCAATGATAATTTATATTTAACCTGATGCAATCCCATGAGATATATAACACACTAGAAACTAAAGCACAACATGAATTCTAAAAATGCATGAAAAACTTGCTTTGTATAGGACCAGTTTGCCCATCGTAATCTGGACCTGGAGATGCAGTTGCCGTGCTTCCTTTGTGCTGCATTGTTTCTTTTAATGCACACAGAAGATCTGCCTGCGCGTTCTTAGCTTTATATCAGCACAACTCTTCAATAGTGGAATGAGACATGTATTACAAACTTTACAGCTTTAAAAACTGAAATCAAATGGCCCCATCATTTCTTTTTCATTTCTCTCCCCCCATCCCCTTTTTGCTAAATGGGAGGTGGAGTTGTCAATAAAAGTTTGGATTCCTGCCTGGGATGGAAATCAGATGCAGGCACAAGGCAGCCACCCTGCTCCTTGCCAACAGAATGTCTGCGCAGAGCAGATGGGACATATGGCCTTCAGGACACAATGCCAGCAAGCAGCACGGAGCGAGATAATAGAGGCTGAACAAAACCGGCTCAGAAAGCAACTGCCACATACACGGCTCCAGCTGCTGCTCTGGGGAAAGTCTCAGCACCCTCTTTTACTCCGTGTCTTTTCACCGTTTTTAAAAAACATCATTCTGAACTGCAAACAAATGAAAGTGGGGTTTTGGATTCCATTTCTAGCAGAGAGCACCAACAAAAGTGTTTTTATTAACACATATCTATATTGCTTTGGACTGCCTTTTCTAGATTCAAAAATAAAGGAGACATCACCTACGGCGATCTTCTGCACAAACCCCACAGCAGTGAATGGAGGTTACATCATGAGTCGCTCATTATTTGATCCCAGTGGCCAGCCTATGGCATTATCCTCTTCTCCACGCAAGGTTTTTAAACAACGCTTCATGCAAACACAAGAGTGTGTGGGTTTCCTCACCCCCCCAGCCCCACTTTTGAGAGTCATTCAGGGCATGTAAAACAGTAGCAGCAATTAATTTCGCAGGCCAGCTTCCTGCCGTCAATTCCAGAATGGAAAATCTGGACGTTGCCAAACAAAACCATCTGCTCTGTAGTGATATATCATTTACAGTCACCAACATTCTTGCTACCACAAGCAGAGTGGACGAAAGAGAAACTAGTTTCAGGCAGGGAAACAAAAGGCTACACCTTGGAGCTGTAAGGAAATATATTTTGGTGTTTCCCCCTTAAGCCATTCCCTGGGGGTGGGGTATGTGTGTGTGGGGGTGCAATATCTGTGGCACAGGACACATCATACTAAACTGCCAACTTTGCTGCATTTATTTGGTCTGTGGCACAATCTAGGTAAAGGTAAAGGGACCCCTGACCATTAGGTTCAGTCGTGACAGTCTCTGGGGATTGCAGCGCTCATCTCGTTTTATTGGCCGAGGGAGCTGGCGTGCAGCTTCCGGGTCATGTGGCCAGCATGACTAAGCCGCTTCTGGCGAACCAGAGCAGCGCACAGAAACGCGGTACCTATTTATCTACTTGCCCTTTTACGTGCTTTCAAACTGCTAGGTTGGCAGGAGCAGGGACCGAGCAACGGGAGCTCACCCCATTGCGGGGATTCAAACCACCGACCTTCTGATCGGCAAGTCCTAGGCTCTGTGGTTTAACCCACAGCGCCACCTGTATCTCTTGTGCCACAATCTAGTTCAGGACAAATAAGAGTACTTTGTCACGCAGTGCAGATAAATGATGAAACTCACTCCCCCAGTGATGGCCACCAACTTGGATGGCTTTAAGAGAGGACTGGCAATTTTGTGGAGGCGGCAGTTATCAATGGCTACTAGCCATGATGGCTATGCCCTGCCTCCACAGTTGGAAGCAGTAATGCTTTGGAAAACTAGTTGCTGAAAACTGCAAGAGGGGAGAATGCCCTTGTGATTGGGTCTTGCTTGTAGGGTTCCCACAGGCATCTGATTGGCCATGGTGAGAAGGGGAGGCTGGACTAGATGGGCCACTGGCCTGATCCAGCCGGCTCTTCTTTATGTTCTTATCACTTTCCATGACGCCCTCTTTTTTTAAAAAAAAAATCTTTATTTATACAACAAAAACACACAAAAAAACACAAATACAAAATTACACACAAATTACAAAAATAACCATAGACACATAATTTTCTTGACAAACAATATAACATCTATTGGTCGTAACACTAAAGACCAAACTTCCCGTCTATTCCATATTTCAAATTCATATTACACATTTTCATAATTAAACTTATTCTCAATAAATCTAATTTCTTCTATCTACCTAGCAACTATTACTGAAGTTCCTCGAATGCTGCAACAGAATTTAAACTACTAGATTTATTTTTCAGATATTCTTTAAAAGCCTCCCATTTAGAAACAAATTCCTGTTTTGATTTATTCTTTATCTTTTCTGATAAACCATCTAATTCGGCATATTCTGTCAGCTTTTGGATCCAATCTTGTATAAAGGGGATTTCATTACTCTTCCATTTTGCTGCGATCAAAACTCTTGCTGCCGCCGTCGCATATAAAAAGATACCCTTCCTCTTTTGTGGAATATCCAAATCTGTTATTCCCAGGAGGTAGGCCTCTGGTTTTTTATTGAAAGAGATCTTTAGCATTTTTTGCAGTTCTGCATGTATACTCTCCCAGAATACCTGTATTTTCCTACATATCCACCACATATGGTAGAATGTTCCTGAGTCCATGATGCCCTCTAACTGCAAATTCAGGGGGTGAGGGCTGGCAGGACTAGTGCCAAACCAAAAAGAGAGAGCAAACCCTAAGGGAGTATCTGCCACACCAGCTGTCCAGTGAGGCCTCAGAATGTTCTGCATCCACAGAATGTGGAACATCACTTGGAAAAGAAAACCTGAGGAGGAGGGTAACAGAATAAGAGAATTGTTTCTCCTATGCTTCAAAGAATGAAATTCAAACATCCACTGTAGGGGCTTGCAACTGATAACTCTTAACAGCAGTGCTTCTGCTCAGCCAGCCATGTCCCACAGAATATGCTATTCTCTTGTCAGAATTTGGGACTAGTCAGAAATAAACTAAACAAGGTTGTGAAAACAAGCATCGAGGGGCAGGCCCCAAGAGCCAGCACATTAGAGATATATGTGGGACAAAAAGAGGGCAGACAAATCCCATTCCCTCTGCCGTGCTTACATGGTCTGCCTGCAATCATGGTCAGTGATTAAAAAGGTAAAGGGACCCCTGACCATTAGGTCCAGTCATGACCGACTCTGGGGTTGCGACGCTCATCTCTCTTTATTGGCCGAGGGAGCCAGTGTACAGCTTCCGGGTCATGTGGCCAGCATGACTAAGCCGCTTCTGGCGAACCAGAGCAGCGCACAGAAACGCCGTTTACCTTCCCGCTGGAGTGGTACCTATTTATCTACTTGCACTTTGACGTGCTTTTGAACTGCTAGGTTGGCAGCAGCAGGGACCGAGCAACAGGAGCTCACCCCGTTGTGGGGATTCAAACCGCCGACCTTCTGATTGGCAAGTCCTAGGCTCTGTGGTTTAACCTACAGCGCCACCTGTGTCAGTGATTAGATTGGCTCAAAATCCAAATTTATCACCAGTGGACCACAACCTCTGCTATTCCCAGTTTTCCAAGACATTCTCTCTGTGAACCCTCACTCAATGTCAACAGCATTTGCAGGGCAAATTTCTTCTCACCTTATGGCCATAAGAGCATAAGAAGAACCCTAATGGATCAGACCAAAGGCTGATCAAGTGTTTCCCCACAGTGGCCAACCAGATGCCAATGGGAAGCCCACAAAGAGATGAATGTGATGGCCCTCTCCTGCTGTTGTTTCCCATCAACTGACACTCAAAGGCATGCCATCTGCCACTGATCCTGGAGGCTGCCCTTGACATCACTAAAAGACAGAGAAAAAGCACAGGATGCATACCCTGTATACCACTCTGCTGTAATGAACAGCAGGGTGCTCATCAATGAACACAATGCAAATGTGAGCAGCCACAGAAGCAGGACTTCAATGTGACCTTGTTGCCAAAAAGGGAGGTCTTCTGAAAAGCCAGCAGAGAGGTAGCTTTCTTCTCCTTTTCTGGTAGGACCTTTCAGAGTTTGGCAGCAGTGATCACAAAAGTCCTGTTCTGAGCCACTGCAGTTCCAATTTCCAATAGAAATGGCAGGGGGAGGATCGTAACCAATTCACAGAGCACTTGCCTTAAATGCAGAAGGTTGCATGCCCTGTCCTTAACATAGGACACGGAACGACTCCTGTCTAAGACCCTGGAGAGCCATTAGCACTCAGTGTAGGCAACTCTGAGCCGGGTACGACTCAGTATAAAGCAGGTTTCGACAGATAAAAACATTTGTTTACTAGATCTCAATTAGTGAAGGGGCTCCACGACCCTTGAGGAATGGGACCAGGCTGAACAAAGGTTAAAGGTTTTTTAAATGTTCAAACCAGTACCTTGAATTAGACCAGTGCACACTCCAGACGTTGGAAGGCAGTGCTCTTCCCTAAACGTATGAGTTGTGTTGGAACCATGTAGGGTGCATTGTGGAAGTCAAGCCTAAAAGTTAACAGAAGCATATATCCACATAGCAAGGTTTGATCCATTTAGGAGAGGAAGAAAGTCTGCTCATCTGCCAAACTTGAGCAAAGGCACTCCTGCAATGACGCTCAATGTACTTCTCAAGAAGCAATGCCAAGTTCAAGGCTTCTGACCTGGTCAGGCAAAGTCAACAGGGAGACTGTCTGTAACAGGCTAGCTAAGTCCTTCCAGAGATATCCTATCGCATGTGTCTTGCTGGGTTTCAGTATCAAACTATTTACCCTCATCCAGCCTCTATACTGGTTCAGGAAAGAGATAGTGTGTATATGGCAGGGCTGCCCCCAAGATGGCTGAATTTCTGAATACTAGGATCTCTTTGATAACTAAATGAACTATTTCTACACCTGTATATACAGAACAGGATGTGGAAAGTAAAACCTTATTTCTCATCCCTTAACAGCAGCCCAGGGCTCCATTGCCAAATCCTGGAAACGCTTCTTCTATCTTTATAATTTATGTAGATTACTGGTATGCTAGAGGGTAAATTGCCTTCCTTGAAAAGATATAAACTGAAAGCATCTAAAGGGTACAGCTTTTTTTGTTGTCGTTATATGCAGTGCTTTTTTCTGGGGGTATGCAAACCCCTAAGCATTTTGTGAATCTTTGTACTTTTGTCCATTTACTGTATTTATTTTCCCCAATGTGAACTATAAAATGGTGATTTTCTTGAGTCAAGATGGGTACCCCTAAACATTTTTTAAAAGAAAAAAAGCACTGGTTAAATGGCATGGTTTTATTTCTTATACAAATAAGGGCACACGGTTGCTAACTGTCACTAGCATATGCAAGTGTGTGGTGATGTCGTTATTAATCTTGCCAACTGGATAAAGGAAAGAGATCCATATATATTCATGATGCTGAATCCCAAAGCTACACCTGTCTCTGTTAAGAGAGGCTTTATGAAGATATTAAGCAGCATTCATAATAATACTGAGCCTTGTGGAACCTCATATATTTCCCATAGACATGGACATTCTGACATTCTAATACACACTGCCTCCTCAATAACCCGTCTTTGAATTATATAGGAACAAACCTATTGGAATGCCTTCCCAGAGACACCTAGAGGTTGGAGGTGGGGCAGAAGAATATTATGGTATTCAGAATCAAAAACCATTGTACTGTAAGGTCTATCAAAATTGCAGGGCCTAACAAAATCAGCAAAGAAATATTCATTTTTCAGCCTCCAGATTAGGGCTGACTTACCCAGTTTCCGCCACTTGAGGCATAATGGGAAGGGCTGCTCACCCCACTCGCGGAAATATAGCAAAAACATTGCATGCTCCAAGATATCTCAAGAAATTGGTGCTGGTACTACTTTTCCACTGGCAGAGGAGGCAGTGGGGCACCACCTTTGAGACTTTTGCCACACAAGGCAGTGGCTTCACCCTGCTTCATGGGTGGGCTGTGCCTGCTTTAGATTCAAGTAACCCACCAGGTAGTTCCACAGCCAGGGTGGAAGCCAGATTGAGCCTTTCAAATAAAATTTGTTATTCAGGAATGTCTGGAGTTGCTCAGGCCGTTAGTCAGAAATGAGAACACACCAGTGAAAAATTGATACAATATTCCTTATCCCAAAATGGCATTTTCAGAAACAAACAAGCCCTTTCTTTATGGCTGATGAAAACAGTCTCCATCATACACACTGACAATTTTGGCCCATAATTTAGCTGCAGTTAGCAGAGTTTAGGCAATGTGCATGTTGTAGCTTTTACCACCCCCAACATCCTGTCAATATCCTTGAGGAACTGCAGATCTCAAGAAACTAAATACTTGAGACAAACTGCTGTTTCCAACACTAAATACTGCAATGCAGACTACACTAGTAGACAAACAACTCACTGGATAGACTACATGAGTACCAGGGAATGACAGGAAGCCAGAATGACATGATCCAGTGATTCAACAGAGGTGATAAGAGTTGGTCTTTTAGCTAATTTAGTTAATCCATTAGATTATAAGAATAGCAAAACCAGCACATCTTCAGTGCTTTCCAACTGACTGATACTTTCAGAATTCAGACTCATGAAAATACAATGCGACTGCAAAATTGTATGAAAAATGGAATCCTGTATCTGTAAAATACTCATCAAAATTCTAAACAGATTTTAGGGATATCGAAATGTGTTGGAAGAGTGACACCTACAGGCCACTAAGAAGATTTGTTTTTTTAAATATTAAAGATTTTCTTGGTTTACAAAAAGTATATACCTTGTCTTTTTTTTCAGGTTGTACAGTCTCTCTTACAAATCAGTTACATTTGTTGTGAGACATTAGTGTTGAGTAGAGTATAAGGTTGGGGAAGAAGAGCGGGGAAAGGTGGTGAGGCATATTATTTTATATAGTGTACATGTGGGGTTTTGTGCCACTAAAAGGTTTTGTCAGTGTTTCAGAGATTACAAGCACACTCTCTTATTGGTTAAAATTGGCAATGTATTTTGGTTTGTATCCAGCTAAATTATAGTAGACCCAGAGAAATTAATGGACCTAAGTGAGCCAAGCTCATTAATTTCAATTGCTGTACTCTCTGTATGACTATCATTGGCTGCAAGCCTGTGTAAGTTCCATCTATAAAGAATGACTATCAAAATAATTTATTACAATGTAGAACAAGGATGTGGAATCTATGGTTCTCCAGATGTTGCTGGCCTACAATTCATTATCGCTGACTACTGACCATGCTGGCTGGTGCTGATGGGAGTCCAACAACATCTGGAAGACCATAGGTTCCTCATCATTGCTGTAGCAAAGATATAAAATGGTTGACAGGCTCAAGAGTTATACCAATACCCATCTGGAAGACAAGAATGACAATTATTCAAAATTCTGGCGAGGATTTCATTTTAAGCATTGCAATTTGGGTGCAGACATTTCTCATAACAAGTCTTCTCAATTCACTGCAGAACAGTTTAACCAGACAAAGCAATTATGGAAAGACTAGTTAAAAATAAAAATTCTTTATTTACCAATTTTCTACAAAGCACGTAGTAAAAATAAGTCACGTGACAAAAAAACAATATTGCACAGTTGACAGAAAACATTGTTTGAAGATGGAAAACCCACACATTAATGAAGTTCTCTCATGGTGACCAAGTATTTTTAAGCTAAAATAATCTACAACAAATCTGGTTTCAGAATCTTGCCTAAAAAGAGAGGCTTGCAATTTAAAAAATTTATAGGAAAATATTATAGTACTATTCCTGTAAATAAAATAGGTTTTAAAACGATGTAGACATCTTTATGAAACCAGCCATTAAAGGATTTAACAACTTTTCTCCCTGGCCTCTCAAAATCGTCGTGAAAATGACCACACATACACGTTGCAGATGTCTACAAAAATAAATTTACACCCATAAGTCCTATACTAAATACTAAACCACACTTGTTACACCAGTAAGCTTCAGAGAGGGCTTGGCAGGTATGGTGAGACTCCCACCTCCAGCGCTTTAAAACATACCCTCAATGCCATTTCACAAGGCTGCTTTTGAAGCTCTCATAGTAGTTTCACCATGCAGTGGGTGGCTGCTATAAAAGAAGAAAGTCACAAGCCCAAAGTTCTGTGGAGTGTGGAATTAATCACATGACACTCTGAATTTTGACACTTTTAAGCACTGAGAGTTTTCCAGGCGATTTAAAAATTACATGTAAAGCCTGTGTATAAGTGACCGCAGAATCAGAATTTAAGTACATGCCATTCAATAAAGCTTCCTTTCCTCAAAATGGCCCTCCTTGTGTTATGGTAAAAATGACCAATTTAAGTGCAACAGGATATACACATGTTGATGTGTGAGCAGCATTAATAAGTTCAATTACCTAGTTTACAATGAGGAAAAACTACATCAGGCAGGGTTAATAGCTACATGCAGATAATGCCACAAGTTGCTCTGAGAGAAGGTTGCAGATAAAGCAAGTATTATTTACCTCTTTCCCAAAATACAAAAATTAGAAGGCACCAGAGCAACAGAAGCAAGCTGAAAATCAAGATACTTAGGGTACCCCATGATGTCTGTCCTCTTGAAATCTGCTTGTACAATGGGACTTATGGTTTCCCTCCCTACTGTAATCCCCTCCAATATACTCCTGAGTGTTCACCAACCCCCTCAAGCAGCTTTTTGGGGTACACGAGGGAAGGAGAAGCCCTGCTAATGCTGCGTTGGATTTCACCCTTATTTTATACAACTCACAATTAAGTTGTGCAATTTATTGGTTCAGATAAAGTTGATTGTGAGCTGATTGCGGAAGGCAGACTCACATTCAAAAACGCCTACAAGCTTCTGACTTAGCAGGAAAGCTTGGAAACAGCCACCATCATCACAGCAGCCACCCAGGAATAAATGAACCCATGATTATCCTGAGACCACTTCTCTTTGCTAAAGCATAGGTTACAATATGCTGTCGGACTGTATCTTTGGCTCAGAGGACCACTGGCCAGATCTTGTCTGACAGGTCTTATGTGTTGGTATCAAGGATGGCATGACAAGATTCTTGGACACATAGATTAGTATGCAGATGTACATTTATGTCTATTTTATTTTACTTATTAAATTTTTACACTGCCCTTCATCCAAAGATTATAGGGCTGTTCCCAACATAAAAATGAGAACACAAACTACATGTTAAAAGGAAAACAAAGCAATAACCCCCCCATACATTTAAAAGGCCATAGAATGTTAATCAGCCCAAGGCCTGGACGTTTTTGCCTGGAGCTTAAATATGTGTAATGAAGGTGTTATGCCAAACTCCCTGGGGAACAATTACAGAAAAGGCCCATTCTTGTGTTGTTGCCCTCCAGACCTCTAGTAGAGAGAGCACATGAAGAAGGGTCACAGATGATAAATGCAGGGTCTGGGTCAGTGCAAATGGGGAGAGGCAGTCCGAGTTAAATAAAAGTGATTTTTATCCCGTGACTAACTCCTGAAATCAGCTCTGCTATTCAGCAACAAACAGCATTTTCTATACAGTACTAACACTTCAGTCTTTGGAAGTTAACTTTAGGGGCACAAATAACAAAAGTGATAAATCTAAAAAAGCTTGAAAATGAACTGAATGCAGTTACGGATATCAGATGTACATTAACACTCCAGTTACAGATGGCTTTCTAATATAATTTTATACCATTCTCCACACCACAAGAGGCCACAATGCTAATGATATATAGTCAATGTAGTATAGTTAAAGTGACTACTGGGTCAGTGGAGAGGAAATTGCCTGTAATCCAGCAGGTAAGAGAGTGCCAGTTGTTTGAGAAGGCAAAGAGGAGGGGCAATTAAAAGCTGAAATGTGTTCTGGTCATGTTGAGCCATGTTTCCTCAGTGGAGGACTCCTTCACTTAACTTATCCTCTTATTTAAATATATGCAATCATTGCAACTCCCAGATTATTGTTTATAATGCCAGCTAAATCAGTCTTAAGATTAGTTTCTCCCATTTGGGAAAATAGCTCCTTTGGTGCAGAACGCCAACCTTCAAGGGGTAATTTTGTTTTTTTGGATACTAGCAATTTTTTGTATGCTTCTCTACAAGATTGTTTCTGAACTGACAATTACTGATGGCTGATAAAATATGGGAATTAGTGGGAAAAACATCAATTAAAACATTTAACAAACAAGTCACTGATGCATATTTCAAGAATAATTTATTATAATTTTGGCTCATAGATCATTGAAAAATAGGATAGGAATGGTTCAACACTGGTGTGGGGTGGGCGGGCCGCCAGGGATTTTTCATGCATACAACCTTTTTTTAAAGTAGCTAAACAAATTACTGGATAACTTAGAAAGGTGAAAATATTGGAGACAGTAAGTATCAGAATACCGATGGGATTGGGTGAAATTAGGTTTGGGAAACATGCACGATTTTATCCGCTAACCTGAAATTCATTCAAAACTAGAAAATATGCCATATATTTCTAAATTATGTGTCACTGAAAAAAGCAGTCTGAAAGAATTTTTTAGGATGGCACAATATTTTTAAAAATTCTTTGCTGTATCCATTCAGGCTCCGAGTATATCCTCCATAGTTTTAAATAATGGATATTATACTTCTTCAGCAATGACTGGTTGAGGGATGCAGCCTCTCAAAGAGATTAATCACAAATGACTTTTTTCTAGAACAAAAAATCCATTTGCTTTATATAAAATTAGATCCATTTCACAAGAAACAAACTTAAAAACCCTGAAGATCTAATGATGTACTGCAATAGTTATAAAGCAGATCATGTTCGAAATGGATCTTCATGGATTAAACATTTTCACTGTTGACTTGGTTCAGGGTAGTCGAGCTATTCCCCCCCCAATGGCTTCATTCATTTCATTAAGCTCCATTTTATGGATTTCTTCTTCATCTTGTGCATACAGTCTGCTGTTAACATTTTCTTCACAATAAATACACTCCTTCAAAAAAAACAAGAAAAAAGTAACTCATATTTCCTCCCTCAGTGGCATCTTGTAGTTTGACATGTTACTAGAAATACCCAACAGCATGAATTTCAAAAGTGTCTCCCATACTATGTCTGAAATCTTGTGCACACAAACCTGGGAGTAAACCCAGTTAAATACAATGCGACTTGATTCTGCAAAAACATGGTTAGGGTTTACACTGCAAATATGGTTCCGAGTGCTCCAACTCTGTGATTTGAGTACTCTTTAGTCTCAAATAGAAGTTAATACTTTTATACTGAAAGAAGAAATAACCATTGAAACATACCGAATTAGTAACAGCCCCCGGTAGTCCACCCTTCTGAATCCATGGATGCACTTCAAGTAGCTCTCTCTTTTGCTCCTCCGTAAATTTTGGCTGGAACATCTGCATTTGTTTCAGTTTCAGTTTGTCGTCTTCTAAAACAGTTTCTAAGTTTCTGAAGTAAAATACACAAACAAACCCCTTTCAGGTCTTCAACTACCCGAGCGTGCACATTTTATAAATAGTTGATTACTCTGGAGCTCAGGCTTCCTGCCATTGCAGGTATTATGCCAAGCACCCAAATGCCAAGTTCCACTTTGTCTGAGAAGGTAAATTAAGTTGAGGGAAGTAGGAGAAGATCATCCTTAGCACATTTGCTAAGGCCACATCTGCACTAGACATTTAAAGCACTATTATACCACTTTAACAGTTGTAGCCTCCCCAAAAGAATCCTGGGAGCTGTAGTTTGTTGCTACCGAGAGTTGTTAGGAGACCCCATTTCCATTAGAGAGCTACAGTTTCCAGAGTAGTTTAACAATCAACCCCTCTTCCCCGGAAATTCTGTCAATTGTGGCTCCTTAGAGTCTCCTAACAACTCTCAGGACCCTAAACTGTAAAAAGTCAGCCCCTACATTCGTGTAACACAGATTCTGCATGTTTTGACCACTGGAAGACTTATATGCCAAAGCATAGGGAAGTATATGTAAATCAACAAATCAAGGATATCCTTAGAAAAACAAGAAAACTGATTGTCAGCTATGTTGGGTGAATGGAACTGATCATCAAGAATTAACAGCTCCTTACAATTGCTGAGTATGTAAAAAGAGAATCAAGTATTTCAGGTGTTTGTGTGGACTTTCATGTTATACAGAATACTTCAAGAAAAGGATGGTTATGAATGGAATACACACACACACACACACGAAATTATTGGCATTTGAAATTGACACTAACTCACTTCATTGTAAAGAGGATGGTTTCCCTATTTTATTATATTTCTGTATATTATATTTCTACTTGTTAATTAAGTTTGGTTAAATTGGAGGAAAGAGGCAACAGAAAGAAGTTCTGAGAAATGAAATATTTTAGTGCTGTTTCAAGTATACATCTACTTGAAATGGCAGTTCACAGTGAAAGCTGCTTTAAGTCTGAACTAACGTTGAATTACCGGGAGGGTATCTGGTAAGTCATCATAACAGTGTCATCTGTGTTTGCCATCAGCCGCCAGATGGGATCCTGGAGGACATATTTAATGAACTGCTCATTTTCTTCCAGTTCTGATTCCTTTGTTTTCTGATTGTTTTCTGATGAGTCAATGCTCCCAAAATATTTGCTGGTATGACTTGTTTCACTACTTCCTTCAGAAACAACAATAAAAAAGGTGTGCTTTTAATTATGGAGAACAGATTTTTCATTGAAATAGGCCATGATTTCTTAACCGCACACATGATGTTACCTGTTCCACTGCCTGACATGCCGCATCCATTTGAAACTGAGCCTAAGGACTCAGCAGCTGCTGAAACACCACTTCCTGACAAAGCAGACCCAGTGCCTGAACTTGCATCTTCCTGGAGTAAAATATCAAGTAAATCACTAGATACAGAGAAGGCATCGCTATTTTGAACTTCCATTGGCGATCCAACCTGAACAGTGAAAGAACAAAACCACAAAAAACAAACTGTCAATTCAAAAGGTATTTTTTGTTGTTCATAACTCCAGTTCCTAATCTAAGATTATGCAACAAGATGCTGGTGATGTATTACATTTGTATACCACCTCATAAATACAAGGAAGACAAAGGAGCTTGTGGTGGACTTCAGGAGACAGAAGAGCAACGTCCAGCCACTTTTGATTGATGGGGTCTGTGTGGAGAGGGTAACAACGTTCAGATTTTTGGGCATTGAATTACAAGAGGATCTGTCCTGGAGTGTCAACACAAGGGGGCTTGTGAAGAAGGCGCAGACTGTACTTTTTGAAAATACTAAGGAAAAACCATCTTCCGCAGAAACTGCTGCTTGCCTTCTATCACTGTGCCATTGAGAGCGTGCTTACTTATGGCTTATGTGTGTGGTACGGAAGCTGTACTACCCAGGACAGGATGGGGTTGTGCAGGGTTGTTAAGGCAGCAGAGAGCATTGATGGCTGCCCACTCTCCACCTTAGAGCAGATTTATGCCACAAGGTGCCATAGGAAGGCACTGGACATAGTAAAAGATCCATCGCATCCTGGTCACTGTCTCTTCGAGCTCTTGCTGTCGGGACGGAGATACAGGATGATGAAGACAAGAACGAGCCGTCTTAAGAACAGCTTCTTCTCCAGAGCGATCTTGGCCCTGAAGGGGAAGCCCGGACTTTGAAAGTCATCTAATTTCCCTTGCTGTATTATACTGTATTGTTTAATTAGTGTTTTTATGGAGCAGTCAAGTAATTTCGTTGTCCCCAAAGGGGGCAATGACAATAAAGATATTATTATTAATTATTATTATTATTATTATATCTGCAGGTCTCAGGATGGCTCACAGGATAAAACAAGAGCTTGAGATTCATTTATAGTTGGCTATTTTATTATGGTTTGTTGTTTATTAGTGTTTTTTAAAAGGTTTAAATTATTTTGCATTATATATTTTTGTCTGTACTGTAAAATGCCCAAGATTTTCTTTACATTGGGCAACACATAAATTTAAGAACTCTAATATTAACTAGTACAAATCATCCCAAGGAACATGCACAATTTGAAAGAGCTCTCCATGTGCATAATTAGATAAAAATGTTGGCTTTTTCCAGACAGGTATTTCCCAGAAAGTTACAGACAATGCTTACAGGGGAAGATGCTTTTCTGTTGCAGTCATCTGAGCTCATGGGTTTGCTCGTCACCCCTCCATCAGTTAAAGTTCCATGGCTTCCTAGTGTACCAGCAGCACCACTTTCAGCCACTTTGGGTATTTCTTCTAATTGCAGAAGGTTCAACTGTAGAGGAGAACTGCACCTGGACTGGAACAATGGTGGTGAGGCTTGACCTTGTGGGCCAGGAGACTGTGGAGTGCATGAACGGGATTGCTCATTTCGAGATTCTACAACAGTGGTCTTTTCACTCCCTGCCAGTGGATTATAGTGGAACGGTTGAGGTGGGAATGTGTTTGAGGCAGTGAATGGAGGCTGTGCTGTAAACACTGCTTGGGAAGAGAAAGAAGGCTGAGCAGGAAAGCTAGGTGGATCAGGATAAAGTGCTTGAGGGATCCCATTGTTCATTGGAGGATACATGTAGTTGGGGAGTACAAGTGCTACCACTGGAGTCATCAGAGGGTTGGGAAACTGTGATAATGGCAAGTGACAGGGATTTCCCGAGTCCTGCGATTCACTGAAAGCAGAAAGAGGCGCTTCAGGACCTGGTGGCACAGTTCCTGTTGGTGGAAAAACTGGAAGTGGGTATGTAGACATAACTGTAGGAAAAGGCATTCCTGGATAACTTGCTTGAGAAGTATCTGACGGAGACCAGGCTGTGCTATTTGGGACAAGCCGTGGAAACCTGTGTGGAGGTTTGGTACCAGAAGTTGTGCTGTCTGAAGAATTGTGTGGCTTCTGTCGTTTTGGCTTAGATTTCCTGTTCTTCCCATTTTTCTTCCAAGACTGATCTACTCCAGAGCCATGTCGTGGTCCATGAACACCTGGAGAGAAAGGCAGAAAATCTATTCAACAATGCATCTAACTTTTAAAAAGGGTGACATCAATACTCAAGCACATCTTTCGACCAAAAAGCTATTTCCTGTAAATTCTAGATACGTGGAAACTGGCTACTGCTTATAAGCAGAAGAGAGACACTATGCACACATTTAGAGAGACATTCTTTTCTTCACAGTTACCAGTGGCAGAACTGGTATTTAAATGAGGTTCCAGTTCTAAGTTGTGGGGAGCCCCAACACAAATCATGTCTCTTCCGCCATCTCATTAATCCTGTGTTCCACACGTTATGACAAACCTCTAAGCTAGAAGAACAGCACAATCCTATGCATGCTTGCTCAGAAGTAAGCCTCACTGTACCCAGTGAGCCTTGCTCCCCAACATGTGTATTTAAGAAAGAAATTACCTTCATTCTTCTGCACACAGTAGCAAATCATGTCCTCTTTAAGTCACGGAGAAGGGGAAAACTATGCATCACTGATGATGTGAGTTTAATCCCACATCCACCTGCTTAATACTTCTAAGGTTGCATATTGAGTTTCTGGAGCAACCGATTGTCAGCCAACTACAATTTGGTTTGATAGTAAAACTGAACTTAACTAAGCACCCTGAACTGCCTATGCACATTTGCAACTAACTGACAACGGGTTTCTTTCATTCAGATGGTGTTATGAGGCTATAAACAAAGAGAGCCGTACCACGGTTACCAGGTTGTCCTTTGGGTCTTTCTTGAAAGTAGTAACTGCAATTATATTGAAAAATATGGAACTTTTTGATTTCTTTACATTTGGTCAGAAAGCTCTGCTCTTCTTTTTGTGTATGCACAGCAAGGACTTCCTTTGTAAGCCCCAATTTCTTAAATGACTCTTTTTCTTGATTCTTTTGAGTAGTGGTAGATTGTGGAGCAATAAGCTGACTCTCCATGGGTTCTGTTCCACTGGGACCATCTTCTATTATTTCTAAAAACAAACAAAAACATTTAGGGGAAACAAAGTGAAATGTTGATCTCATTTTCATCTAATCAGAATTTGTTCTTCCAAATTCGCATGATCTGTCTTCTCGTGGTTCACTTCTACATAAAATAGAGCACATAGTCATTCTTAAAATCTGATTTATAAAAGTCTATATTCCTCTTAGAAACTGTAAAGCAGTACTGTACCTAGTTCAGGCTGTGTTTTTTTGTCTCCAACATGAACTATGGTGCTGCTGTAGCTGCACTGACTGGTTAAAGATACAACGCTCTCTGGCTTGCCAGGCAAAGTTAAAGAAGTTAAGTGAGCACCAACAACAGCAGAAGCATTCGATTTCTCAGGTATCTCCAACTCCGTAGGGCCTATGTGGGATTTTGACAGCACACTTTCTTCTCAAATACCAACATATAACAACACAGAGATACACACACACACACAAAGAACAAGAAACGTATAAATGTAAGTTTCTCAAGACAAAATAAATGTGACGGCAAGTGAAGCATATAGCTCAGGTCTAACTAAATTGCTTTGAGGAGTCAAACACAGTTCCCACCTCTACTTAACATGACAAGTGATACTGACTGACAAATTTTTATACAGTGCATTATTAGTGGAAGCAGTGGAGGCTGGTCTGTTAGGCAAATGGGGCACTGCTCCATCAACCTCAGTCTGCCCTCAGCCAGCCCCCACCTGCCTGTCTTCTTACTTGTTTACAACCGGTCAGGGAATGACTGTGCCTGTCATTGGCTCTGGTGCCACCTGCTGTTGGTCTCCATGCCTTCCACCCCATCAATCCCAGCAGGAACCAGCCAGCACTAAGTGGGACTTACTTCTGAATAAACATGCATAGGATTGCATTACAAATTCGGTTAACAGTAAATACCTGTGGGTGTTTTAATGTCATGCCTTTTCTCTCTAAGCATATCAGAATTCAGTGAAGCAGCGTTTGAGGAAGGCTGTGATTTCTTCACTGCATCACCTGCACTGCAGCTTTCCAAATACCTACAAGTCAAAGCAAAAAACCCCAGAAACCCTTGGTTAAAAACACACACCCTGATATTCTTAGAAATAATGTTGTCAGTTCCATATAGCCATTGCTTTAGTGGAGTGGAATGTTGTTCACCTGATAACACTGTCTAAACAGCTGATCTGCTGATATGAATAAACAGGTTGCTCTCCCCAAGCCAGTTCTTCTGCAGCCAAACTCCTCTGACAAGCCATTCCAACAGCATCATTTTCTGCTGGATGAGTAGCACTTTCCACGTGGTCACTGGATTTCACTGTGTAACAGAAACATCCCAAGAATGTTTATATATGGACCTTTCAAAAGCCAGGGAGCTGCTGAATGCACTCCTGGGAACATAGGTAGGGGCTTTAAGTATGAGCATGTGAGAGTTTCCAGTCTACAGCAAAGCTGTTTGTGCAAAATGACAACTACAAACAGGGCTGGGTTGTGTGCACTTGACCACACATTGTGGACAAGGTATTCCTGGTTAAAGCTAAACTATTGGAGTTATTCCAAAATCTGATTCCAGATTAACTTGGCTATCATACCTGCGTATTTTTTCTCACTTTCAAGCTTTGATCTGGAATTGACGAAGACGTGCTCTTTATTTTTGGCCTCACGTCCATCTTTACAAATACCTTGAGAAGAGTTCTAGAGTGAAGATTTAAAACAAACAAACGAGTTACTGAAAAAACTTACAGTAAGCCATACATGGTAATTGTTGATTGGGGTGAATGAAGAAGGTATTAGACTTCTGTTAGAAAAACCCCCAGGGTCAATTTCCCATTAGACTGAAACTATTAAGATAATATAATGAAAATCTTACAGGCTTGGGTATCCTCTGGGTATCTTCATTATTGTTCCCATTACTGTCACTGGATGAAGCCACACTCATTAGGTGCTCATGTGATCCATTGCTTCCCAAACTTCCATAGCCACTAGAGCCACTGTTATGTACAGGCTAAATATAAATATATACACACACATTTTCAACAGAAAAGAAAATGACTAGCTGGAGTCTATATACTGCAAATATTCTGCATACTGTAACTAGTAAGAATCAACCAAGCAATCGAGCAATTCAAGAATCAAGCAAGCTATCAAGAAAGTCGATAAGTTTTTCCTCATATTCAAGAAATAATTTTAGAATCGCACCTAGAACCTGCATCTTCACAGACACAACCTCCTGTATAGGCAGACAGTGATTGCAGGGATATATTTTCATGATAAAACAGGATAACAGGATAAGCCAACATTCTAGTTAAGAGAATGAATGTCATTTTGCAAATCACCCGCAGCATAGGTGGCATGACACACCTGGGAAAATGCAAGTACTATCAGTAAGTCCATGCTCCAGAACAGAAATGGGGCAAAAATTGAGTCAGCATACCCACAAAACCCCAGTTGTTCTAGTTTATGGTGATGTAATCCCACTAATTTCAAGGTGGGAAGTCCAGTTTTAGTATCGCCTGAGCCTTCTTGTCCATAAACCTACAGTCAACAGAACTGCTGAAATGAATAATACTGCAGTGGCTGAAGTAATGAGAAATTTCTTAAATAATTGAGAAAAGAAACCCAATGTTAACTTCTAGGTCAGAATTCTACAAACAAGTATCTAAATACTTTGTAAGCCTACATTACTTTGGGACAAAAAATTATGAACATTTTACCTTATAACAGTCTTCTGGAGGAGACCCCAGAGGTTTAGGTAAATTTAGATTTAAAACACAGTAATGAAAGTGTACCTGTAATAATAAGCGATATATTTGCTCTGTAATTTCTTGGATGCTAGGGTGAAGGATTTTTTCTTCTGCGCACTGAGGTGTAAACACATCTTCGTTCAAGGGACCACTGTAAAAATCATTAATAATATCTAGAATATGACAAATGCTTTTGTTTCAGTTATATCAGCCCTTGTTTTTCTATTGCATCTACAAACTTTTAAACTAATAAAATATTCAGGCTTACTCACTCCAAACATGACTTCTTCATTCTGAAGTAATTCTTGACAAGATTGGAAAGATCTGCAGCACTTATAAGTTTCTTGTTAAAAGCATTTACTTTATAGCACATATTTAAAAGAGCAATTTTTGTGTGTACCCTCCCCCCTCAACAAATCTATGTTCCGAAATATGGTTGCAAATAGATTCCATTTTCTTATGTGTGAACTTTGCATGCTCCACACATTTGACAAACGTCTCCATAATTACCAGTACTAAATACACAGAAGCAAAAACCCCAGAACTATCCCAAATGTAGTCAGATATTATCCAATTATGACCGGTAAAGCATTTTTGAGCAGTGGCCATAATGTATAGCAATTATTATTGCATGAATGTTCGAGATTGAATGGAGGTGGTTCTTGCTACTACTAATATGAAAGCCAGCAACTGTTAGTAGAAAGGTTTCCAAAAGTTGTGAAATATCCGTATCATAGGGGAAGCAGATGTTTCAACCATTTAATTGGCACACTGCCATTCTGCAACTGCATGAATAACTTTTAAAAATAAAAACAGGTGCAGGAGCCTGAACTGGATTTGGACCCTGTCGTGAAGTGGGGAGTAATGGAGGAATTAATCCTTTGTCCCCCAATCTGGATCAGGTCCTCTGCACTTGCTATTTTGTACTTGAAGAAAGGTGCCCATTAACACCAATAGAAGTGTTTCTTCAATGCAAATAGCACATGAGCCCACCCACCTCAGATCAGGTCTGGACTTGGAGTGTGTGTGGGGGGGAGGGTTAAAGTCCCCCTTATATCTGCCAGCATCTTGACCCAGAATGGGCACTCCGCACCTGTTATTTACTTTTAAAAAGCCATTCCCATAATTTCTGGTTATATAATGGAATCTGTTTCCGAAGATGTGTAGATCAGCTCTTAAAGAAATTTTTTTTTGGGGTGGGCAGCACTTCCAATAGGTTGTTGCTACTCAGGTAGTTGTGGAAATTGGGTTTCCACATTATTCTTTTCAGTATTTAAGAGACCAATCTCAAATAATTCATGACACAAGAACCTTCATTTTTATTACCACTTATTTACTTACGTTCTAACTTTGTGTCTTCCAATTATAAAAGAAATCTTTCGACTCCAGGGATTGATGAAACTGGACCAGCTAGTATCCAGAGTTATGTATTCACCATTTCTGGTGCAGAACCTGATTGGTGAATAATCAAATGGCTGTCCACCACACTGAAGAACTGTAACAACAACAACAAAAAAAAATTGATTCAAATTTCAGCTTTATTGTAGAAATAGTTACAATTTCTCATTTTAAGTGATCCAAGCATTTGTAATTCCCAAGATTTCACATTGCAACATTTAAATAAAGGTATCAAAATTAAATGTGCTTGAGAACTGGACTACTGAAAATTCACAGCTAAGCATTACTCTATTTTAAAATGCTTCCCTAATTATTAATCTTATCTATTTCTGAGTGGGGTAGGGGAATTTGTGGTGGTCTTAACATCAACATGGAATCAAATGGGGCTATGGGTGTACAAGAGTCAGTGAATAATGTGAAAACACCAGATGTTATAAAAGTTTCAGAACTAAGCAGATGTAGACCTGGATGGGAGACCCATGTACAACCTAAAACAATAAAAAAAATTAGAACAAAATATATGGGTGCAGTAATAACATATTACTCCTAATTTAATACAGTGGTACCTTGGTTTACAAACTTAATCTGTTCCAGAAGTCTGTTCTTAAACTAAAGTGTTCTAAGCCAAGGCGTGCTTTCCCTTAGCAGTGAGGGGCTCAATTTACACACACTCAACAGGAAGCAAAACATGTTCTGCTTCACAGACCAAAACACCTACTTCCGGGTTTGCAGCGTTCTTAATCCAAGTTGTTCATAAACTAAATGTTCTTAAACCAAGGTACCACTGTATGATCTAGCTCATGAGTCTACAATAAACAGTGTGTGTATGTTTTTATGATCTAATAATCAGTAGAGCAATGAACTGATTAAAAGTTACCAAAAACTATATGAGGATCCCTCATCCTTTATTGCCCCCAAACCTTCATGAAAAACACACTATGCAAAAGGAGTCACCTACTTTTTTTGTGGATTGCTATCATTAAAGGTCTGTCACTTGGATGAAGATGTACTAAGACAGGAGTTCCAATTAAGTCCTGAGGCAAGTATCCCAACAAAGGCACCGCTCTAACAACAACAAAAGGTTAAATAATCATGAAGCAAAATACATTTAAACACAGCCTTAAGTTCATTTACAGACTTTGTTGAAATAAAAACAGAATGTTTGGACTTGTATCAGGCTTAGTTCTGCAAACCAATAAGCGGAACCTAAATATTATTGTGTAATATTTACGACACTCTTTTCTGTGCTAATTGTCAGGACGTAAGAGGCAATTATGAAGCACGCAACCTCCGAAAAGTCTAGTAACTCTAGCAGTTGTGGTCACCTGCGATAAACCAAAGTGGTTTGCCAGGTGGGGCAGAGCTAGTACATTGGCTTCATGGCAGGAGGGTCTCTCTTGCTTATCGGGGGGTGGGGGTGGGGAGCAGGCGAGATGGCAAGGAGGTCAGCACAGCAACACACTGGTGCCTAAAACAAAGCAAGATTCTAGGGGACTTATATAGTGCAGACAAGAATATACTATACAAAACAGAAGCAGCTCACTGGGTGGGGTGGAGTCAGTATGCCAACTTCCTGGCAGGTGGGTTGCAGCTGCTTATCAGTAGCGGGTGAGGTAGTGGGGGGGGGGGTTGGCATGGTGAAAATGCACCATCAGAAGCACCAGATTGACTATGCCAGTAGATTTACACCACAGCAACCTTTCCCCTGCCTCACCTTTCTCCCTCCTGGTAAGCAAGAGTGATCCACCTACTGGGACGATGGCGTAGTAGCTCTGTCCTACCCAGCAAGCTGCTATAGTGACCATCTCCCCCCTTTTCCTACATAGAACAAGGTATCAAAATAAGATTAAGTTATGCAATTTCAGTATGAGTAAATAAAGAAAAAAGGAGCTAAGAGGTCGTCCTAGAAATGCATCCCATCACTGTTTTGAAGAACATTTCAAGAAAATGGGCATCAGAAAGACCTCTCCTGTCCCTAATGCAATACGGGTCAAACATGGATCAAATTCACAATTAGATTCACTAAGAGCTATTATTATTTTTTAATATCCTCATTATTTAAACAACTGCAAAGGTATCCCACCGAGGACATTTCACTATAGTTACACATCAATATTTCCTACCCATTTTTGCATTTTAGTCAATACTACAGCTAAATACACAACCATGCATATCATAGTTTTAGTAGTTCACCTTTCATCTACATCTTGGAACAAACAACTTGGGGTGTGTGTAGTTGTAAATATCCTTTTATTAGAAGGAATTCTGGGTGCTGAAAGGGAAAAGAAGGACAAGGTTTGTAGAACTAGAGCATTTGTATGAACAAGATGCTTTATTTCAAGCACAAAATAATTGCTGTATTATTACCTTCATAACCGGAGTGGACCTTTTCTGCAAGCAACACACAACAAAGCTGATCATCTTCATCTTGTACTTTGATAAGGTATGGAGTCATACGAAATGGGTGGTAGCAGATCTCACTAGTATGCTCCTCTTTCCCTGCACTAAAAATTAAAAGAAACAACAGTTGAGTTCTTATAGTTTGCATAGCCCCCAAGCAGAATAAGGTATTTGGTAGGTGAATCTAAGCGATGGGCTTTGGATTATGCTACTTCCATGCACATATGGGGACTCTTAAACCCTCCTCCTTACTAAAGCATCCTCTGAAAAATCACCGGTGAAAAATCAAGAGACTCTCCAAGGTGACACTCTAGGAAGTGCAAGGAAAGGAAAAAGGGCAACCCCCCGTTTTCCATGACCATCTATGTGCAAGGGCCATTAGGCCTTATTATGTGAGAAGCAATACTTACAGCAGTGGCCAGTGAGGCGGTGAAGGTGGGACTCTGTTGCTGTTCTCCTGGTTTCCCAACACAGGAGTTACAGTCGCTTACCGAGGGGAAGAAGGGGGGAGGGGTAAGTTATGGGGAGAGAGAGGTGGTGGAGTCACTCTCTTGGTAAGCAACCCACTGTGTTGGGAAGCCGGGAGAGCAATAGAACCCACCTGCCCCACCTCACTTGCCACTACTGAATATGCAACAGCCTAGAAAGTGCTTTTTGTGGTGACATCTTAAACTGTAAGGTCTATTCAGCTTTTAGTGAGGATTCTGGAATTCATCTTTGTAAGTCGGCTAAGCCACATACCAATGAACATAAACAGATTGAAGCAAAACATCTGTTAGTCCCCACGCTGACTTAAAATTTTGCCTCACCTGATGCGGCAGAAAAAAGACTTTTCCTCCATGCACTCCTGGGTGGTAGACTCTATAAAAATATAAAAGTATGAAAATGACTTTATAATCTACAGTAACAGAAAGAAGTGTATACTCTGAAAGTCAGAAAGATGTCCCCTGTAAATACTCAGCTGAAAACAATGCAAACACAGAGTAACTGGCAGAAAGGTGCCTTTCTTCTTGTTATTTTAGTGCAGTTAAGAGAACCCTACATTGTGTTTGCACCAAACTAATTTATCTAATACTAGATGTAGTTGTTAAAATAGGTTTTCAAAGCTATGAGAGAAAATTCATATTTTAAAAACTGGAAGCTCCTCCCTGTTCAAAGTTGCTACCTCTCAGTATCTCTCAGGGCATCAGAAGACTGGGAAGTAATGGCATGAAGGTTGTTGTTCTATTCTGAACAATACTGTTTTAAAAGCTGGACAGAGTATATTCACATTAACTGTATGACGTTCCAGTGAAGGGACTGGAATAATATCAAAAGTAAAGTCTTGTTTTGCCAAAGAATTGAACGGAAGTATGCACAAAACCAACAAAAAATCTTCTGGGACCTTAAAAACTAATACACTTACTGTAACAAAAGCTTTCCTCACCCAGAGTCCAAACAACTCAATGAAGTATGCTCAGCCCCATGAAAGCTTCTGCCACAATAATTTTTTTCATATTTTTTTAAGGTACCACAAGGCTCCTTGTTGATTTTGCAGCAACAGGCATACACAGTGACCTCTCTGGAGCATGTAAGTACAGTGCTTAATCATCCTATTAGCCAGATGAAATGAGACAAAACAGATCAGAATATAAAATATTCGTATCTAATAGCTGCAAATGACTGTGCCAATTAAAAAGAGCAAAACACTAAAGCAACTGGCTCAAATGCAGATGAGCAGTGGGGGGGGGGGGGCAACAATTTAAACACACTTACCAACTCCATTGCAAATAGTCCAGGATGGCAATCTGTATGGAGTAGTAGAGCTGTAGAACACACTGACATCCTGAGGTGCCAGAAACTCCACAAATTTGGCATTTTTAAATACATCTTTCTTACAGTGGAGAATAGAGGCAGCCTGATCGGAGATGTACAGAATTTTCCCAGTAGCCAAAGAAACAGCTACAGCAAACATATCCTTAAAAAAAACACAATAAAGCACCCAAAACATAGTAAGTCAAAACTAGTTTACTCAGGGAAAATGTTAAACAGAAGTTTTGTGAGCTACAAATATTCTAAAGTAATGAGACATAGTAGGTTTACATTTTTTCTTGATAAGAGTATTAGTATTTACCTGCATATTTATCAATGATTTTTTAACAAAAATGTGGCAGTTGTAATCTAAAGCATATTTTCTTAGATGCCACACCAGAAGAGTAACTCCATATAAGATTGTGTGGGGTACTCCAAGCAGTCATCAATACAATCTTCTTTGCCTCTTCTCCTTCTTGCAGATTGCATTTGCACTTATCTGCGACAGACTTCCCATTTACTTAGAAAGAATAGGTTCCAATGGCTTACTCTTGACTTTTAACTATGGTTACACAATTATGAATGTTGAGTCTAATTAGCCCCAAGTGTTTTTCTAATGCTACTGAATTTCCTCTGGAAGCACTCAAAAGGCTGCAAAATAGTGCAAGATGGAAAGTCACAGAGATCCCCCATATATCACTGAAACTAGACCAAGAGCATTCTCTGTTCACAATGTGACAGATGGATGCTTTACCTAGGAAGGCAGTGGTTTCCTAGATTTTATTTTTCATTTCCTACAATGTTATCCTGCCTTTCCTCCCAAAAGCTGAAAGCAGCATGGGGATCTGGATTGCTCACCCCAATGTAACCTCACACAAACTGTGTGTAGAAGACAGGCTGCCCTGGGGTCATCAGTGATCTTCACAGGCAAGAGGGAATTTGAACCTACATTTCATAGACCAGGTTTAACACTTTAACCACCACACCACACTGTCTGTGACGTAACACAGTGTATGCTGTTATTTGATTTAGAAATACAGTGGTACCTCAGGTTAAGTACTTAATTTGTTCCGGAGGTCCGTACTTAACCTGAAACTGTTCTTAACCTGAAGCACCACTTTAGCTAATGGGGCCTCCTGCTGCTGCCGCGCCGCCAGAGCACGATTTCTGTTCTCATCCTGAAGCAAAGTTCTTAACCTGAAGCACTGTTTCTGGGTTAGCGGAGTCTGTAACCTGAAGCGTATGTAACCCGAGGTACCACTGTATAGAATCTGTGATTATTAACAACCATGAATTTCTGAAACTCCCAGTTCAGTCTTTTAAAAAATCATTTGCACGTGTGTTCATGGGCAAGGATACTCACTGCATTCTTCATGATGTATTCTGTAGTAATGTTTTCAACATCTTCCACAGTATAGGACAATACATCAAGGCCACATGGATAGCTTTCATTAGTCATCAACAACTGGTAATATTCTTCATTGGCTACAGGAGAACAAAGTTTATATTTTGAATAACACTGTTTAAATTAAATCATATTCTGTAAAAATACATGGTAGTCTAATTAGAACAGAAAAGTAGCTCAGGAATATGCACTCTACCATCAAGGTTTCCAGAGGCTTAAACAAACATTAAGAAAAGACAACCTCTTCTATATATCTTCAGGTTGCTAAGCAGGTAGATGGTAATACCCTCCCCCACCTTGGGTTATGACACCAGCTCTCAGGTGGCAGGTAAGGCGAGAGAGAGAGAGAGAGAGAGAGGGTCTAAACATGCAAGTGGTATCTTGTTTTAGAGCAGTTAATTTGAAATTTTTACTCTGCAATGCTTTCATACTGTTCATCTGCAATATATATTCATACTGAATAGATATCAAACAAGTGCCACGCTAGTGTTTTAGCTGAAGAAAGACCAAGAAGAGGAAGGTTATGACAAATGAAATGTTCCAGGAATCCAACCAGTATACCAAGAGACACAGTTATTAATTCAGAATCTCTCTTGCTGCTTCCTACTGAAGTTCAACAATGAAGTTTAAATTTCACTGATTCAACAGAAAGGTCTGATATAGTTACCTCTAACTTGCTTAATGCTTCCAAGTGCATACTTCAGAGTTGCCAGGATACTAGGTTTGCCTTTGATCCTTTTATCAGGAGGAAGATGCCTTTTTAATTCCTGCAATGTTTTTATTAGTTCCTTCTGGGTTTTAGATTTAGATGGTAGTTCGCTGCTAGACAACATGAACAAAAACAATTCTGGTTGAAATGTAGCTTTGTATTCTACAAAGCCCAAGTTCTTAATGTTTATTACTTAAGAGAGCAAAATGATTAACTGGATGCAGACTGGGTATACATTGCTCTTAAGACTATTGAGATTTATAATTATTTCTTCCTTACATGGAGTGTTTGTTCATATAAAGATCTAAAAGATGTGTGGTATGATCATTCTTAATTTACCGTTATTTAATATAAAAGAGATTACTTGAGAGAAGACCCAATAGAATTAATGGACAAGACTAATTTAGGTCTCTATTTCAATGGGTGAGATCCAACTGCAGCAGCCGTTAGTGCAACACAATACTTGTAGTAGAAGCCCTATTCTTAATGTAGTAGGGATGCCCTCGTGGGATTTCACAGGTCAGTCTGACTTCCTGTGAGATCTCATGACAGCATCCCTACTGGTCCCAGAGCCAGCACATCAAGCAGGCCTTGCCTTAGAAGCAAGGTAGAGAGCTTAAAAGTTATTTTGGTGCCTGGTAACCCAAGAGGACACAGAGTGAAAAGAACATTCAAACTCTGGCCTTGCTTTCTGTTCAGCATGCCGACTCTGGTCCCTCTTCACTGTTCATGGCAGCCCAGCTCCAAGGGAAACATGCTTTTGACTATAGCTGACTTTTGCGTATACACTTTACCCTTGGAACCGAACCCCCTCATAAGATGTGAGCATGTTACATTTCAAGTTAGGACTTAAAAACCACCAACACTCTCAGTATCTCCATATAAATGACTGATGAGTGGGGCATATCCAAGGCACCATATTGGATGATTCTGTAGCTACATTAGTGCAAGTTACATATACATTCTCTCTCTCTCTCTCTAATTCATTCATACAACCAAAACTACTATGTAGCATAATTACCTTTTATAGCAGTCTAAAGATTCCATAATCATAGTTGCTTCTTTCCCATTTTCTTCACTCTCATTGCTATGTGAATCATGCCCACTGGAGTAATTTTCACTTGCATCATTTGCACTGGATCCACCATTCATTTCAATATCTTCCTGAAGGGCTTCCAAATTCTGTTCATTCTTCATTTGAATATCCATGTTTTCTGCATTTGCCATTTCCAAATAGTCACTCATTTTGAGCAAAGAACTTCAGGGTCAATGACTGTTATAAAATATTTTCAAAGAGTTCAAATTGTTTCATATAGTTCAGAATCCAGCTCCTCCGTTATAGAACAGAACACCTGTACTTAGCATAAGCTGCCGTACAGTTCTGATATTTTTAAAGCCATCTTTGTTATCAGTATTCAGCATTTTCAAATCTTACATCTGAGTTCACCTAGGAGGAAGAAAAACATTTGTTGAATGAGCATGCAAAGAACTACTGGCTGAATCTAAATGAAGTTAGTCACACTTTGGTACCACTGAAGTCAGCAGATCTTAAATGTATACAACATAGTTTGCATCTAACCCCATAAATATTAATTGTGAAAAAATGTGTTAATAGTCTGGTTGTATCAACAAAATCAGTATATTGTTGCAGGTCATATGGTACATAATCACTTTAGATTTTCTGGTTCACCATTTCTATATAAATGATGGAAGGTTAGAGAAATTGTCCAAAAGCACTTTCAGAGTTTGTCTCGTTTAGGAGACTTAATATAACCCTGATGAACCAAAGGTTTATATACCCTAACTGAATTTTCTAGACATTTTACATCTTGACCCAAGCTTTCACAAACATGCAACACTCTTCTTCCCAATTATCTAGAGATGCATGCAAGATAATTTGCTTTTGGTTGAAAGAGGAATTGCACTTTATGGGCACTGCTAAACTACATGCCAACTACAAGCTAAACTCCTGCCAACCTTGCAGTTCGAAAGCACGTCAAAGTGCAAGTAGATAAATAGGTACTGCTCCGGCGGGAAGGTAAACGGCTTTTCTGTGCACTGCTCTGGTTTCGCCAGAAGCGGCTTAGTCATGCTGGCCACATGACCTGGAAGTTGTACGCTGGCTCCCTCGGCCAGTAAAGCGAGATGAGCGCCGCAACCCCAGAGTTGTTCGCGACTGGACTTAACTGTCAGGAGTCCTTTACCTTTTTAAACAACATTACTACTGCTAGCCATACTTGGATACTTTCTATTATGAAACTTACTGTACTATTCCTCTTACACCAAGAAACAGCCTTGAACCAAATAGCAGCAAGTAACAAGAGGGAATAAGCAAATAATTGGATATAAGTATTTGCAGAGCCATAAATCTATATTGAGAGATATGGTCAGCTGCTGGGATCACAACATGAAAGACAACTGTCATGCCTTACCTTATATTTTAAAAAGAAAGGTTGGCATAAATGTACCATACATCACGGTCACTCCCAGCTAGCATCAAAAAGCACAACCTAGGTCCAGAATGCAATGCAAGAAACCTTGTTTCTTCCTCTTCTAATGTTAATTCTCAGCCATTAGGATCCGGACACCTCTAGAACTATAAAATATAAGAGAAATACCTGGAATCCCACCCCAATGATGTTCTCTACAAATATTTTGGAAGCACATAAATGCCAAAGATGGTCAGTTATGCCAACCCTGTAACAAATAACTATTTAGCCTTTCATTTACAAAAGAGCACTAATATCTGATTGTCCTTAGACCTTCATAGTTTCCAATTAGATTTTTCACTGACAAGTGGATTTTTCAAGCAACCTCTTGATGTATTTTTTAATAACTCTGGAACAAAAGGTATGAGAAGGGGGAAAAGGCATTACAACATAAACTAGGTTTATACAGAAGTACCCATTAAATCCAAAAAATGTTACACTATAAAATAGTTTCTAACAGATATAGAATTAATCAGAGCTCAAGAGCAGATAGCATTTTAAGACCAGTGTGGTATTTACAAAGGAAAGTACTTATTCCCCCCCAAAACACACACACTAGCAATTTTTAAAAATTATCTTATTCATTTAATAAAATTTATACACCACTTGATTGTAAAAAAAATCAAAGCGGTTTCCAAAAAGATAAAACCAAGAAATCAGAAAAAAATTACAATACATGAAAAGTTTTTCATTAAACAAAAAATTCAAAACATTTAGACTAATTCCTAAGCGTACTTTAAGAGGATGTGAGTTCCACTAAACTACTCAGTCATCAAGGTATCAGATGTATGTGTGTTCTTATTATAGTAAATTAAGAATTAAGGATTTTAAAGATTGAAAACATACCAAGCACCTGCTTTAGGGGACACACCTTCTTCACGGGCTTCGAGTCAATCAAACGGTTCTTTAGAAGAGAGCAGAAGTCGCACCTGTAGCATTAACAAAGACAGTTGTAAATTGGCAGTTTTTGCAATGAAAAAATCCAAACAAACTTTAAAAAAAAAAATTCCTTCCAGTAGAACCTTAGAAACCAACTAAGTTTGTTATTGGTATGAGCTTTCGTGTGCATGCACACTTCTTCAGATACACTGAAACAGAAGTCACCAGACCCTTATAGTGGGAGAGTGGGGAGGGGTATTACTCAGAAGGGTGGTGGGAATGGTGTGGTAAAGGGTAAAGGGTGGCTGATAGGTGTGGTAAACCTGTTGACGACTTTCTGTTATAGTAACAGGTGTAGATTTATTTATTTTCAATCACTCCCACAGTACAATTCAAATAAAATATGGACCATTATATGCAGACATTTGCTTTCTTAACACCACAGTGCAACAATGAAATTGACAACTAACCAGCACCTTATACTAGAAAAGTGCTGACCACTACATGCTTCCAGCTAAAACTCAGAAATAACACACTGCCTCCAGCCAAGCCTTACAACATAACCATATTTGTTTCAGTTACTGGGACAGGGATTTAAATAAGGAAGATGCATATTAGAAATTAATGCATCAACATTTTTTTTTAGGAAGAAGAGTGATCATTGGTACATTCAGGCATGGCTAACATTTTAACATGCCACTTCTTTTTTTATAGAGGCATTCATACCTCTTGTAGGAGCTGACCAAGCACCTATCTCCTGAAAATCCAAGTCTCCTACTCAGGTTTGCAACATCAAGCATTTAATGCAAGTTAATATTCTAATACCATTTCCTGCTTAATCAAGAAAAACTAAACTTTAAGTTCAAATGGTTCCACCATTTTTGTTTGCATTCCTCAAAAGAAATAAAGTGGAGATGTAACAGATCTGTTAAATTGCCCCCCGTTACACCTAAAAACAAAGGCTGCATCCCTACCAGGTACAATGGTACCTCCGGTTACGAACTTAATTCGTTCCGGAGGTCTGTGTGTAACCCGAAACATTTCTGAACATGAGGCGCACTTTCGCTAATGGCACCTCCCACTCCTGCTGTACTGCTGGCATGCAACTTCTGCTCGCATCCCGGGGCAAAGTTCGCAACCGGGAGCATCTATTTCCCGGTTAGTGGAGCTAGTAACCTGAAGCATTTGTAATGAGGACGATATGTAACACGGGGTTCCACTGTATTGTTCATTATAACCATCATTAACTGACAATGGAAAGCTGTGCATGTTTGCTCAGAAATAGGTCCCATTGAGTTCAAAAGAGCTTTCCTCCAGGTAAGTGGGTATGGCAGCTTTTGCCAGCCTGGACCCCTCCAGGTGTTTTGTACTACAACTCATGCACAACCTTACTAGCTGGGGCTGAAGTGAGTTGTAATCCAAAACATCTGGGGGGAACCAGGTCAGCAAATGCTGGTAAACAGAACTGCACTCACAGTTTGCCAATAGTCTTCAACAGCAGACACATCTTTCCATCTCAGAACCATCTCCAGATTCTCACTACAGATACTATAAGAATGAATTGGCTTGTTGCTATGTTACTTAGTAACTAGGCCTTTTTGGCAATGAAAACCAGTCTGTCATAGGTATGTGCCATGTGTTTACATAATAGCTTAACGACAAAATGGTTTCACTGACTCAGCTATGAGCAAGCTACATTTGTTACTAAAATCATCTTTGCACACAAATAGGTCTATGACCAATCCTCTACTTGTCCTTTCTATCATATGCTTCTGTATGTTCAATGTATGTTTAAATGAAAAGCTGTCAAGAAACACCAATATTGTAACATTTGTTTTCAAAAGAGAACCATTCTTACAAATGAGGTAAGGGTTTTCATAAAAGGAAGCTGAAAAGGTAAATTAAAGATGTTATTTGACCTGCCCCAAATCTGACACTTTAACCCCTTAATTATATTGGATTTCAGTGTAAAGTCTTGTCCAAATGACGAAACAAGAGGGCTCCACAAATTCTGTCAAAACTGAGAAAGCAAGTGTTCTGTACATTAAGGCCAACACATTTAAATACGATAAGAGTGGGAAACTAGGGAGAGAAAAAACTGATTAAGGATAAGGGACATTGCAGAGAAGTTGAATGAGTTATTTGCATCTGTCTTCTCTGCAGAAGATACAATTTGAAGTCATTATTTCAGGAATGGTATCTGAAGAGCAGAGTGAAACAGTGACAACAGATGAAATTCTCAGACTTGGCAACAAAACTAAGAATTAGAAAGTCACAACACAGAATGTATTGGAAACGACAGGCAAATTAGCTTAAAGATTATATACATACACACACACACACAGAGAGAGTGCATACACATATAGCAGAACAAACCTCACAAAAAAGAAGAATCAGCATGGATTTTGCAAAGCATAGTCCTGCCTTACCAAACTTTTCAGTTCTTTCCCAGTGTCAACAAGCATGTGAATGGGAATTATTTGACAGACATTCTAGTCATGGACTTTCAAACAGCATTTGACTAAGGTTTTCATTAAAAAAATCTGGGTCTTCTTATGGCTCACTATCTTCTGACAATTGGCGAAGCAATGATAAAGCAACTTTCCCCGCCTTTCAGAACCAACACCATTGTTAAAATCAACTCTGAATTACAAAAAAAAAACAAAAAAAAATCATGAATCCTAAGTCAGGCAACTGAAAAGGATCTCTAACTAGCAGGCTTTTAATGGGAAATCAATAGGGGGGGATAGTAGACGGCACCAGTGGTTTATTATGAAAACCACAAGCCTCAGGCCAGGGCCTTGTTAGGCTGTATGAAAATCCAAGCCTGGTCAGAACAGCTTCAATTCCATCATCAAAAAATAAATAAATCAAGTGCAGGGCCAAGTACAGATATTCTCAAGTACTCTGCCACCTTGCCATGGGCCACTTGAATGGACCTCGTAGATCACAGCCTGAGAACCTCTATTGCAGAGCATGACATGATTGCCTCTTTTTGATCCAGGATATATGAATCCCAAAGTATAGGGGGTAGGGGAAAAATAAGAGCACTGGGAGAAAGTGTTGCCAACAAAGAAGAAGTTGCCAACTGGGAGAAGAATTGCCAACAAAAATAGATAAGATGTCATACAAGTTTACTGAAGTTGCTGAAAATATCAGCTTCTAGTCTTTAACAGAATAAGTTTTGTTCAGCCCAAATGCCCATCATTTGCTCCCCATTTTGTACTAGAGCTGACCACCATCTTAAAAGTTTCCAGTTCCACGTTTGTCTTTCTACTACTAAAGAGCTTTCAAAATTCCACTTCTGTGTTTCATAAAAAGCAGCAAGGTTCTTCCTTGTAATTCCAGGCCACAAGTACAGTTACATAAATGACTGTGTCAGAGGCACACAAACAGCACGCCTGCTTAAAGGAACACAGCAGAAACTTGAAATATCACTTCTGATAAAAACATCTCACCTAGTTTCAACTACTAATCAACTCCACCTATCAACTGCTATAAATGATGTATCAATTAGAGCTCCAATCCTATGCACATCTACTTGTGGAAAAGCCTTATCAATAAGGTGAAAATTACTTCTGTATAGGATTAGACTACAGTACAAGTTCTTAAAGGTATTTTACATCACTGGGAAAGGCTGCAGCAGGTGTTTTCCTTGCAAATAACATTCTGAAATCCCAAACCAATGAGAATTACTCAATGCAGTATTTCTTGAAGTACTATACTGCTGCACATATACTAGTATCAGGATGTTTTAATATTTTAAAGATGAGAGTGACATGAACGTTTACTATCCAAACTAGTTTAAAAAAGCAAAATTATAAAGTCTTTTGAGAAAGCAAAAGATATAACTTACCATTCCTTCTCAACAATGCCCATTTACTTATGCTGCCCATACACTATCTATGAATAAAGCAGGTGTACTACTCTGAATTTACCAGAGGAGTACTAAAAGACGAAACACTGTATCACTTTTGTAATCTACAAAACTATTAAAAATCCAGACCAATTTAACCACTTTATCTAAAATGATAGCCATTCAGCATCAGCAAACATTTGCATAATCAATGATAAACCTAGGGACTTGCTGCTCAAGACACAACTAATCTCAGTTACATCACATCATTCTGCAATGAACTTGGGAGGCGGGGGCGGGTGGGGACCGTACAAAATTAACAAGGCATGCAACCAGCCAACGGGAAAAGTTTACAGCACCTAGAATTAAAAACACATCTTGGCTCACTGAAAGCGCAAGTGAAGCATTAAGTGTAAACCATTATTCTATCCTACCACCTAACGCTGGGCTCAAAGGATTAGAGAGAGCCACCCTGGCAACCCTTGCGCAGCTTACCTGACAGCTCGCCTCCCGCCCCCCCAAACGTACAAAGCGTGTAGTACTGCCTTCAACGGAGCCTATGCAGAGTTTGGCCACGACTGACAGACGGAAAGCAGCCCAGTGACCCAGAGGTGGCCTAAGCGATCCGGTAGTGTCAGTCACTTACAACCCCCCATGGGAATCAACTCCAAGGAGCCTTCGCCCCCCCCCATAAAATATTTGACGGGGCCGCCCCCTCCACCAGTTGATGGGCATAGTCATTCAAATGCTGTTCGCGCACCACGTCATGTGATCGATTATGCGGGGCGGGGCTCACCTCCCCCCCCCCCAATATTTTATTCCAGTTGGCGCTCCAAGGGGCTCGCTCCGGTGCGTGCATTTCAGGAGGAGTGCAGCCTTATTATGAGTAGCACACTTACACAACCCAGGCACGCGCGAGGCCACCTCTTAAAAACTTCCGCTGCATCCCGATCCCCACGTGTCCTTCGGCTGCCGCCCCCCCCCACGCCTTCACCGGGGGTCGCAAAAGCCACGCAGCTACATTACCTGCTGTACTTCACACCGCCGCTTTTCATGCCCAAGCACCTCGATTCCTTGAATCCCATTTAAAAAAGAGAAAAGAAAGACGACTCCCCCCCCCCCCACTGCCACACAACGAAACGCCTCAGAAGAGGAAACGTGGGAACCTCCTCCTCCTCCTCCTGGTTCAGATTAGTTAAGCCCCTCCATCCCACCGATACAGTGGCGTAGCGTGGGTTGTCAGCACCCGGGGCAAGGCAAGTAATTTGCGCCCCCTAACCCGTGGATTTGTGCCCCCTAACCCTAACCCCCAGATGTTGCGCCCGGTGCGGCCGGCCCCCCCTGCACCCCCCACGCTACGCCACTGCACCGATACACAGGCAGGAGACACCCCCCCCCCCCCACGAAACCAACCCAGGCATTTTCTCCCGCGCACAAAAGCAGCCTCGGCTCCACCGGCGCTGCCCGCTTCCCGCCGCCCTTTTCCTCCCGCAGGAAGGGGGTGTGACCGGCAGGGAAAAGGCCAGGCCTCCCCGCCCCCCCCAAACACCGCCAGCGAAGCTTGCTTACCCTGACCGAGGCTCCCGCGGCCCCCCCCCCCCCGCGCTCCAGCCCCGGCGGTGGCGGCGGGCGCGAGGAGCGGCAGACCCGCCGGTTATACAACGAGTGACGCTGCCTGCCTCGAAAGGGCTCCGCGGGGGCGGGAACGGGGCAGGGGAGAAGGACGGGAGCGGCCGGCAGTCCTTCCTTCGCCCACCCCTTCCCTCGCTTCTCCCCTCAACGGCTCACTCGCCGCCGCCGCCTCTTCCTTCCCTGGGAAGCGGCCCCCTCACAGCCCGGCCAACTCCGGGCTTCATACCGTCAGAAACGTGACCGTGCCTGAGGGAGCCCGCTCGGGCGGGGATTGGCTGAGGCGAAGCCATATCTGCATACCGGGTGGGCCGCGCCGCCTCTCTGGGAGCCTCCATTGGCCGCGGCGGACGCCACTCGAGTTGCATAAGCCTCACGTGTGACTCCATGTTTCTCCGGCAAGTGGGCTAGTAGAAGTGGCGGCGGGTGGAGCGATGTTGTTTCTCGGTGCTGCGCTGTTCGCCTTCTCCGGCTCGCTTCAGCCAAGGAAGGGGCGGCTTCCCGGAGGAGCCCGGGGAAGGGGACGGCCAGCCGACCGGCGTCCTGAATTGCCGGCGCCCTAGGCATAGGAGGACGTTTTTCCCGCGTGTCCTGGAGGGTTAGCGGGGTGGGAAGGCTTCTGCAGGGCCGGCCCCGTCGTTGGGCCTGCAGGCGAAGCTACCCCAAGGAGGCAGCAAATCTGGGGTGTCATGAAACAGCAGTTTGGGCTGGCCCTGAGAGTCTGCCTTTCTGTGCGAGGAAAACAGGATAGATGGTGTTCCTTTGATAAGCAGTGGGGTGGCCCTGATTTAAATAGCCCACATGACGCGACTGCTTTAAACATTAAAAGCATTAAAAACATTAGGGTGGTATGTTGTTATTATATATTAATTTATACCCCTTCCTGTTCCCTGATGGGACTCAAGGCACCTTAAAGATCACTGAAGAAGAAACCACTAAAAATGTAGAAAAAAGCAATTAAACATTGGTAGATTATAGATAGATAGATTTAATTCTGTTAAAACCATGCAAATAGTTACAATAAAAAGCATGACACCAGCCCTTTCATTAAAAGCAGTCAGTTCCCCAAAGCCTGTTGAAACAAAGTCCACATCTGTCCACAATGAGCAATTAAATGTTGGGCTTTTCTACATTTCCATTTGGTCCGTGTCCTACTGTTTGCTGTCAACTGTTGAGTGGGTTTTCTGCAAGTTGACGTTTGTTGTGATACAGTGGGGGAAGAAGGGAAAGGAGAATGTTAGCCGCTTTGAGACTCCTTCTGGTAGTGATAAAGTGGGGTATCAAATCCAAACTCCTCTTCTACAGTGGCAAGCTGGGTTTTCCCAGGGGAAGTGGGACAAAATATAAAACCTCTTGGACCTGTGCCTAGAAGTCACAGTCCAAATGGAAGAAATTGTGAAACAAAGGGAAGTGGATTAGTGCTACACTTCTAAACATGTTTTGAGGGAAGAGAAGAAATGTTCTTTCTGCCTGTTGGATTAGCTGGTGCCTTCACACACTTTTACATCAATTAAATGAGCTGCTTTTGATGTTAACATTTTCAATAAGGAAATCCGCTAGGAGCAAGTGCTCTTCACCTCTGTGCAAAGGGCCAGATTAAGGGTAAAGCAAACTTAATTAAGGTAGAGGAGGGATGATGACGTAAAACTAGTAATTACAAATGTAGTTATTGCATCACAGAAGTTGATAACCCTGCAGAGCCATTCATTACTTCTGGCGTCAAGTACATTGGTTTGGTAATGAAGTTGCACCTAACTGGTTTTAATGAGCCTGTTACCTTTCACTTCATCTGTCTTACAATTTTTTCAACATCAGGATGTAGAAATGATTATCGTATGTTCGTTTTTTGTTGTGCCTCAGAGTATTTCAAAGTGTGTTGGGGATTCCACAGTGACAATATCAGTAATGATGGACAGACTTCCTTGAAAGACTATTGCCCATCACAACCAGGCTTCCTAAAATCCAGTTCCTGTGGAGTAACAGTGAAGCCCAACTAGCCATATCAGTGCCCCATGTAAATGCTACCCAGTGTGTCTCTAGTCATACAAACCTTTCCGCAGATAAGTTTGGATATCCTGAAACAATGTTTGAAAATCTGTTTTTAAAGCAACTAATGGAGCGATTTAGAGCAAAGTCACAGTTCATACCCTCTATAGGTGTAAGTTGCCGCTGCTCTTTAACCAAAAAAGGTTGATAAGGCAGCTTTCATTGATCAATAATAAAACAGGCTTCTGGTACCACAGAAGGATGTTCCTATGGAAACAACACAGAGATAATATTCCTTAGTCAACTACAATATCCATGAAAGCCACTTACAAAAGAGAGAATAGGTAGAGAATACCAGGAATGGGTAATACAGTTCTGCCTTGCCTACATGACACATCACCAATGCCACATTTCCTTTTTTATATAAAAAAATGCAGAAGATACCCGATTACATTATTTCATATTATGAAATATATTCAGGGTTCCTGAACAACAAATTTTAAAGTAATCCAGATATTTGTGGAATTGGTGCTTGTTATTTGTTTTTAAAACCTGCCTGCCTTCTGTTTCTTTCACATTTTTTGTCTCCAGCTGTGGAATTGATTCTCCATTGATTCTCAGGAGGTCAGAAAAATTGCCTGACCTCTTTACACATACTTTCTATCCCTTTTAAAAGAGGTAAAATGTTTACTCTGATATCAGCAATATAACACTTGGTTGAAGGCAATATATCTATTGCTATGTACTGATAATACTTTTATCCTGTCTCATTTAATGGTGATTTTTGATGCTCATTGCCCAAGAACATTTAAAGAAATAATTATGCATTGGCTTTGTCTTGTACATCACACCGGTGTGAACTACATGGCTGTGTGCTGATGTTTAGCTATGCTGGAGAAATCAAACATTGCAATGCCCATTTGCACTACTGCTGTTTCCTTGCCATGTAAGGATCCCTTCCATTTTTTAAAAGGAAGCTCTGTGCTGCTGATTTCTCTCTTAAAAGCTGTGACAACACCAGCAGATGCAGTTAAAGTGTAACATTCCAAAAAATACCACAGTATAGTTCTAGCAATTGTTATTGCCAACATTTATTTCAAGGAATTGCTAGGAATGTCAGTAAAAGTTGGCACCAAAATTTTGTCCAAAGTAAAATTCAAAGCTAATGCAGGTGATTCATAACAAACGTTATGAAGAAATCTGCAAGAAGTCAGCAGAATTTCAGTAAGGCTGGCAAAAGATCTTAAAGGGATTTCATACATCCAGTAACTTTCCAAATCCTATATGAGGTACATTTGGCTTACAAGCATTTATGTATTTCATTTTCCATGGGTGCAGGTGCACATGCACTTGTATCATAAAAGTCCATCTTTCTGACAAACACATAACACTCACTGCACCATTTACCTTCATCTTACTGCTTCACCGTCACCACCCTTCTAGGTTAATTCCACACTTGTTAAGAGAAGAGCATTTTGAACACTTAAGAGGATGAAAACTCTAGGGCTCCTCTTCCAAATCCCATTAGTTTAAACTGACATTTCCTCTTCGTTCTAGGTCAGATTTTGTAGTGGAATGAGCCTGTCATTTGTGATGAAAGAGTTAGCCCTTACTGGGCTATGTAAGTAGGGTGATCCTCCTGTGTTTCTAAATGTCTTGTAGAAACTGAATCAGAGGCTAGCAAAGGAAAAATCACTCTGTGAAGCTGGGTTAATGTACATCAGCAGAAAATTTAATTCAATGTCTTTCAGATTCTTGCCAAGTTTTTGAAATACAGAAGTGGTAGATGGTGATGATGCTGATGATTATACCCCACCCATCTCGCTGGGTTTCCCCAGCCACTCTGGGCGGCTCACAGCATATATCAGAACATACTAACACATCAAACGTTAAAAACTTACCGATACAGGGCTGCCTTCAGATGTCTTCTAAAAGTCAGATAATTGTTTATTTCCTTGACATCTGAAGGGAGGGTGTTTCACAGGCAGGGTGCCACTACCGAGAAGGCCCTCTACGTGGTTCCTTATAACCTTGCTGCTCTCAGTGAGGGAACCAGCAGAAGACGCCTGAAGGAGAACCTCAGTGTTAGGGTTGAACAATGGGGGAGGAGATGCTCCTTCAGGTATGTTGGGTCGAGGCCATTTAGGGTTTTAAAGGTCAGCATCAACACTTTGAATTGTGCTCAGAAATGCACTGGGAGCCAATGAAGATCCTTTAGGTCCTCTCTGCTGTCGTTTTCGCCACTTGGTAGGCTCGATGTTGAGCTCTTATTCTGTGTTCGGTCCAATTCAGAATGAGTTTTCCTTCATCGGTGCTCTAGCCATCTCAGCTATGTTTCATCACCCTCAGCTCTGGGGAAATCCACGGGGCCACCCAGGCTCCATGCAATTGGAGAGGGTGCTTCAGAGCCAGACAGTTAATAGCCCTGGTTAGCTCCGCATTCCAGAGGGCCACCAGGGAATCAACTGAAAGGCCATCAACATGGGATAAGGCATCCCCTACTACTCTCTGGAAACCATTTGGTTCCATTAAGTGGTAGGGGCAGATCATCCAAATTGGTCTCACTTCCCTGCAGAGGGGAAGGGTTGTGGAGACGTTCAGTTGCACCAGGAAGTGATCCAACCATGACACTTCTTTTGTTTCACTTTTATTTAGTTTCAGATCACCCACATCCATAGAGGTAAACACCAGGCCTAAGGCATGCCCATGGCTATGAGTTGGGCCAAACTTATTCAGGGACAGCCCCATGGAGGCCACGCTTTCCACAATGTCCCGAGCGACCCCTTGTAAGGTGGTGTTGGCATGGATGTTAAAATCCCCTAGGACAACCAAACTAGGTGTCTCCAAGAGGACATCAGCCACAGCCTGAAGCAGCTTGGGCAGGGAATCCTTGTTGCAGCAGGGAGGTCGGTATACCAGTAGGAATCCTGTACTGCCCCTATTACAACTTCCAGAACATGCACTCAGAAAACTGGGTCTTCCCAATAGGATGCCTAGTGCCGGCCAGTTACTTCCTAAAGAATTTGTCAACTTCTTTGGCTTCATGGTGGCATCTGTTTGTATGTCTCCACATATACTAGCACCAAAAAGCTTGTTATCTTGACTACGACACCAAAAGCCATACACTGCTGTGTATATTTCCAGTTTTCGTCTCCTTGGAGTAGCTCCTTCCAAAGACACCTCTGAAATTGCATCCTATGAAATATAAGAGTTGCCACTTGAAAATTGGTATGCGCACAAACACACCTGATGAATGGGTGAAAGTAGTGGGCCTTTTGGATCCTGGCTCCAGTGTTTATGCACCATAGCCTCCCCCCTTCATATTTAATAAATAAATCTCTGAATTTATCAAAGTCACATTCAAAAAAATGTAATTATAGCAATCACCTTCTTAAAAGAAAAATTTATTGGTGCAAACATCCATATTACAAATGTGTACAGTAGCCTTGAAAAATACACCACCACTTCAAAATTCCACTATACACAAAAGTATAATGCTATCAGATTTTGTAAATAGTGCACATCAAAAGAAGTCAAGTTATTTACATGCAGAATTTCATTACTTAGATGTGCATTTTTGCTGACCTTCTTGAACAAAATTGCTGGACTCTTGACAGCTTTCCCCAGTGACTATATTAAGACATGGTGGCTGGAATGTATTGTAGAGGCATGTAAATCACAACACTTTGTTCTGCATAATAAAATGTGCAGAATGAGAGGTGCTACCTAGCACAAGTTTTGTTTCAGAAACACATTAGCACCAAACAGATGTTAAGTACAGTGGTTATATTTCTCCCATTGAGATCAATGAGCTTTCAAATTGATTAACCGCCTATGCCCCACTGAATGCAGTGACACTGACTTTTGAGTAAACATACTTAGGACTGTGCTCTTGAATGGGCTCTTTGTGACCAGTGTTGGTCGTTAAACCTGGAGTATATGTACCAGTTTAGTGCATAGAGAAGAGACCAATACTGTTTGGAGAAATTGGAAATAAAGGATGGGGAATAGAATGAAAACTATTTTTCTTTGCAATTACAATTTCATCTTCTTTGATAATGGAAATTTCATATTCATTATCAAGTGCTAATGAGATCCGAACGCTCTGTTGAGCTACTAAAGGATGCATCAATAAAAAAGGAAGATGGATGATTGACAAAAGACCGGTCCCTCTGTCATTCCCTGTGCATATTAAGCTCCTGCTAAATTCAATATATTATTTGTTATCCTGAACCTGCTTTGCAAAATAAATTTCACTTGAGTAAAAAAAAAAACAAAAACACCAAACTTTATCCAGATAAAGAGGAAGACACAGAAACTCTAAAGCGATGACTGGATTTGAAGCTCTAGAAAGCGTACTTTCAAAATAAGTGCTTAACATGTAATATCTGGGCATTTTTACTCAAAAGTAAATATATTTACTTGGTTCATATGAGCCAAGATGAGCAACAGTTGGGAAAAATGGGTTTGAGGAAATAACCTATTGTACTGAATGGGTACTCTGTGTTTCAGACATTTCGCTTTCCCCCAATATGTATGAAATTGTGGCTGCAAGCAATGCAAATTTTGTTAGATGAACACTTGGGGGGTGAAGAATCTAAAAAATAATACCTTATTGCAGTATTTTTCTCATGGTTGATAATATATTCTCAGGGCAGTCTTTTGAGATTCCCAGATTTCATGAACTTGTTTTGCTAGAGATTATCTACTGCTGGTGTTGGGGCCAGCCCAACACATTTTGCTGCCTGAGGCAAAGCACAAGATGCCTCCCCTCTTTTATCTCCTCAAGCCAACTTAATTGGTCGCTGAATATTACTTCAGCACTGGTGACTGGACAGCACCCTCTACTATACCTGAAGCCGTCAGGCTAGTTTAGGAGGCAGAGAGCTGGCCACACACCACACACATTTCAGTTCTTCAGAACTTTACTGCTCTGCCTACCCCCTAGCATTTGAACATGAGCCCTGCAGGATCAGACCAAACACCCATCTAGTCCCGCACGTCATTCTCACAAACCCATGGGAAGTCTGCAAGCACAACCGAGAGCAAGAGCACTCTCCCTGAGGGGTCTGCCTCAATTTACCTACAAGGCACAATAAGCTATATAACTGCTTACAGATTGTTTTTCTTACCATCAAGCAGTATGTAAACTTTATGAAATAAATAAGATATCTTATTTTGACCTTCAGATTAACATTAAAAGGCAACAAAACTGTCAACTCTGTTATTTTATCTGCCACCAAAGGAGGAGGAAGGATTCTGAATTTCTGCCTCAGACATCCAGGTACCTTAGCTCATTTGGTTAATGTTTCCACTGTCTTCTCAGAACTTTCTACATGATCAAGTGTCACAGTTCTTATTAACAATGGTAACCATTATGGGATGTGAAAGGAGACACTCAGGAGTGTTCACATAGCATTTATTGGTTAAGACAATAAAATTAAATTCAGGGCTACAAGTAGCTGACTGTGCCAGTGTCCAATCCATCAAATGGAGCTGCAAACAATAAATGAATTATTTCTATATTTTGGGAAGTGGTTTGTTTGCTGTGTATTTGGACACCTCTTAAGATGTTGTAACCAAATTTACATGACGGTTTCTGAGACCAAAAGGCAGGATTTCATCTATATGTGGAGACACGGACACCAATTTGAATCTTTCAAAACTGCACTGATTTTAATCAAAACTGTGCAGATATTTTGGTTTCATAGGGTTCCCAAGCAATGCTGGGTCCAAGGCTGTTAGTACAATGTAATCTTAAATAGACTTTACTCAAAACCAGAAAAATGATGGGTTTCTGAACAGCTCAGCTTTAAATGATGTGGAATATTTTTAGTACATTAAAAAGAATGTTTTTGGTGAAGTCTATTAATAGGCAAGAGAAAATGAAAACAGTAAATGCCTTTTGAAAACAATACTTATGTAGAGCCGTGTGATTACCAAGAATTTTTCTTGGACTCTTTCTACCCTAATGTTTCTTTATATTTTTCACCATCTTTGATTTATTCATTTCTGTGTCCTGCTTATAACTCACACTGCTTTCTTTGCTTCCTTGCTTTTGTAAGGTCCTTTATTGTTGCATTGAAACAGGGACTGGGAGAACGAGAAAGCCAGAACCCAAGCAGCTAATCTTTTTCAAAAGACATGTTCCCTTCCAGGCAACTTTTTGGAGGCCACATGCTGTTTGTAGGTGGAGCTAGAACCAAAGTGCGTGCGGCAACAAATGTAAATTTTCCCTTTATATACAGTAGGCTAGTTTCCACACACACGAACACACCTCTATCCTCCATTCAGAGAAACAAGAGGCAGGCATCAGCAGAATTGATTCCAGACAGGCAAAAACAGGCAAAGAACACATGAAGCAGGGCCAGAAAGGGGATATGGACTGGAGAGAGTCCTAAGACTCACACAGAGATGTTTCAAGGGCTATAAAAAGGTAAAGGGACCCCTGACCATTAGGTCCAGTCGTGACTGACTCTGGGGTTGCGGTGCTCATCTTGCTTTATTGGCCGAGGGAGCCGGCGTTTGTCCACAGACAGCTTCCGGGTCATGTGGCCAGCATGACTAAGCTGCTTCTGGCGAACCAGAGCAGCGCATGGAAACGCTGTTTACATTCCTGCCGGAGTGATACCTATTTATCTACTTGCACTTTGATGTGTTTCGAACTGCTAGGTTGGCAGGAGCAGGGACCGAGCAACGGGAGCTCACCCTGTCAATATATTTGACACATAAGCCTAAGGCTCCCCATTGCTGCTCTAACAGGTTAGAAAGTTTGTGGTTTGGTAATATTGGGGTGAGAAGGATGCACATATATCAGGAAGTGAGATGAAGGGAAACACCTGCCTTTCCCCACACCTCCCCTCCAAAAACCTCTCCCCTCTTTGGGCGCTACAAAGCTCTTGCTCCAGGCTGGTTGGAGCCCTGAAGAGGAGCACTCCTTTTAGGGGCTGGGCTTAGCACAGATGCACTGCAATATTTTGCTGTGAGTCTCCACCTGTCCCATTTGAATTATCTCAAAGGGGAGCCTGTTTTCTTTTCCTTTTGAGTTATTCTTTTTTTATTAACATGCATACCCTGCCTTCACTCCAACAAGATGGTGGCTGCGTCAATAGTTCACACCTCGCCCACAATTTTAACTGCTGAATAATACTCTGAAGTACGTTTGGCTAAGAGAAGGAGTGACTTACATCCCCCACTCCCAAGACAACTTCATGACTAAGATCTGAACCTTGGCCTTCCCAGTCCTACTTTAACTATCATTCTACATTGTCTCTCCTGTTCTGCCTTGGCACACACTTGACTATTGTATGCAAATATAGCTGTTAATAATGGTTCTTATCTTTTCCAAACAAGCCATGCTAGATGTTCAGTCAGTCTTATCTGGAGAAATGGTGCATGTTAACATTCATGACAGAATGAGGTTACTGCCTAAATGACTCACTGCTGCATAACTAGGTGTTTACACTCACAGAGCTACATGTAATTGGACCACCCCGTGCTTCCTTTTCATTCACAGATGTCGCCTTTTAAATGCCACCTCAATGGGAATCTGTAACTGTGGTGAGCGACTTGAGCCCCTGTTGTTTGTGTACAGAGGTGCTGAATATAGGGGCCTTCCGGTTCACAAAGGGAAAATTAAGCCCCTGAGATGAGCTGCATTGAAGTGCTGTAATGAATTGCAGGAGAGACATCCACAGAAAGAAAACACTGGAGGGGGAGAAACGGGAGGTGGGACTTCAGGAAGAGTCAGTTGGAGAAGAGAGGGAGAAGATACTTCCAGGTGTTGACGTTGCCCTTATGCCCTGTGCAGATCCCACTACATGAAACACTGTCAGCTTCTCAAAGCCTGGCTCTATTGAAGTCAGACTAAAGTTGTGACAGAGGCACATATGATGAGTAAATCCATTCTGCAATACTTTCTATAGCTTTCTTTTTAAAAAAAAAATAGCAGGTTGCAGTTTGACAAAGGAGACAGATGGGTGCAGGGAAACAGAAAGAAAATTCAGCTCTTAAACTATTTTCCTGCAGAAAATCACCTTCCTCCACCAACCTGCTTTTACTATCCTAGTGAAATTACTGTCATTTCTACATTCGGTCCCCCTCTGCTTCTCTTTAGGAAAGATGTGCAAGGGTTTACAGGGGAGAAGTGAACAGGAAAAGTGGTGCTTAAATGTTTCTTGGCCTCTTGCTTCACCCTGCACAGGTTCTGGATCTGAATTTGCTGGTTCTTGCAAAAATGTTGGCTGCTAAGAAATGGAGAAGTCATTCTGTTCCTATGTTAAAAGAATCATTTAAAATATGGAAGGTGGTAGAAGTGTCTAAACTGACAGAACTGATGAGATGAAGAGATAAGTAGAAATCAGAGTAAGTTTCTGTTAGCATGTTCAGCTCTAGTTAATGCATGGAGAGGTTAAGACCATAGAGTAAACTGTTTTTCCTAGACTCAGCTAGGTCACACCCCGTCACCTCCAATGATAATCAGTTAGGAAAGTTCTTTGTTTGTTTTCTTCCTACTGCTTGTCCTCTTCCACTATGTGAACCTGACCAGGGAGCACAGGGGGTCAGTATACTTATTTGAACAAACATGGTGGAAGTGCTGTCAATCACATTATAGTCTCTTCTTCACTATTCACTTTTGTGAACACTTCTGAAGTGTTAGAACAGGGGTCTGCAACCTTTAAGACAAAAAGAGCCACTTGGACCCGTTTCCGAAAAAACAACAACAACTGGGAGCCGCAAAAACATTGCAACATTTAAAACAAATATAACACTACATATATTGTTTCTGGCCTTAATGCTATATATACAGGATCGTGCAGTCAGCTGTCAATCTCAAGAAAAAAGGACAAATTAATAGCTAATTAAAATATTTAATTTAAACCAGGTAACCAGGTTAATGGGACTTTTGCTCCTGAACCTCAGTGCTCAGTGTCTGCACATCAGGGCTGTAAGACGTCACCTTCATTTTCACACAGGCTTGCAAGCTGTCATCTGTGAGGCGTGATCGGTGCTTGTTTTTAATATAGTTCATGTTGGAGAAGACCTGCTCACATACATATGTGGAAGAGACCACAAGGGCCATCGAGTCCAACCCCCTGCCAAGCAGGAAACACCATCAGAGCACTCCTGACATATGGTTGTCAAGCCTCTGCTTAAAGACCTCCAAAGAAGGAGACTCCACCACACTCCTTGGCAGCAATTCACCAAACTTTCACCTGCTTAAGTTTAAAAAGGGGCTTCAAGCAACTAAAAAGGGGCTTCAGGCAACTAACTCCACGTGGAATTCCACGCGACCGCGACTGCATAATCAATGCCACAAAATGCCAAAGAAAATTAACCAGGGCCCCAGTGAACCATAAATCATAATCAGTGCCTGATGTAAATAATAATTAATAATGAGGGCCCAATGTCATCCTCGTCATTATAAAAATAATCCCTCTCTTCGTGCCGCCCAGTCTCCCAAGAAAAAAACCCCACTTCAAACGGTCACAAAGCACAAATTCCACGCGACCGCGACTTGCTATGCCCAATAATCAATGCCCCAAAATGCCATAGAAAATTAATCAGGGCCCCAGTGTACCATAAATCATAATCAGTGCCTGATGTAAACAATAATTAATAATGAGGCATTCGTCATTATAAAAATACCGTATTTTTCGCCCCATAGGACGCTCCGTCCCATAGGACGCACCTAGTTTTTTGGGGGGGAAATAAAGGGGAAAAAATTCCCTTTATTTCCCCCCCAAAAGCAGGTCGGGGAAACCGAACCAGGTCGAGGAACAGCGGAATGGCGGCGCTGCGCCTCCCTGCTGTCCCCCGAGCTTGTGGGGCTGGCCGATGCTATATATACAGGGGCGGCAGGCTGCAATCCGCAGCGTGGGGAGCCTTGCCGGGAAGTCCGGCAAGGCTCCCCACGCTGTGGATGTCTGCCTGGCAAGGGGGGCGCTCTGCTTTAGGGTGCCCCGCCCACCGGGCGGCAGGCTGGTCACCTCCGCCCTTCGCCTCCGCCCCTCGCCTCCTCCCCTCGCCACCGCCCCGGAGCCGCAGCAAAGGCTTTAAAGAGCCGCATGCGGCTCTGGAGCCGCAGGTTGCCGACCCCCGTGTTAGAATGAACAGCTGTCAGTGACCCCATGTGTTTTATTAGAATGCATACCAATATGTGAATCTTCAAGAATGTGTGGGTGTGAAAAGGCTGAAATGGTCTCACAGATGGAGCAGCAATATTCAAGAGACACAATATAGTAATCCTCTGATAAACAAGCACCATTTTTTAAATAAGCAAATCTCCAAGCCTTCCAGCAAATTGTCACAGAACTCAGGCCCTATTTTATAACTTGTACAATTAATAACTACACACAATCAACACACCTTGGTTGGTTTGACAGTCAATGCAAAGTGGCTAAGAATGTTTTGGCTAAAGCAACTCGGGATTCGCATAAGAACCCAAAAGAAGAAGACATGGAAAAATTGATCAAATGTAGATTGGACTATGAGAGTCTGCTCAAAAACAAGAAAGCTGACTATACAAAAACAACAACAACAACTAAACCAAACCAAACCAAACCAGTGAAGGAATTAGGACTAGCAGTAATGGAGCAGAGTGAAGACAAATTCTGGGAACAACATTATTCATAAAGAGCTCTGCTTTGACCTTGAATAAGTGTCAGCTAAGGAATTGGCTCTTCTGGATAATATCCAGAAAGGACATACAACTAAGTAAAAACACCAAATTTTCCCCTTGGCATCCACTCTTGAGAACAGAGCATTTTACAGATAGACATCTGACCAAACTCTCACCAGTTTCCTTAAGAAATGCTTTTATTGAACTGCGTTCCCAAGTGATGCCAACTGCAGTCTTGGATGGCCACTACAACAGGGTCCAGTGTACAGAAAGACTTTGTATGTGTGGTCAACCTGGTGGAAGTCACTCATTCTGTTAGCCTGACCCTTATACAGAGACCCAAGAGATTGCTTTCTGAAACTGTTGTCTACACAAGCAAGCAAGTACACCCTGGCAGAAATGGTTCAGCTTTTTTTCCAGCGACAATAATAGCTTTATGACACACAGTGGGGCCCTCTATGCACTGTCTGAAAAAATATATCAGGAAAAATGAGTTAGATAAAATCACTAAATTGTGGTGATTCAGAGGTTTAATCTGAAGACGTATTTGTCTTTGTTGGTGTCTCTGGTAACTTATCTCTTTTGCCATAAATACTGCAAACTGGGTCTTAAAAAGGCAAATAAGATTAGAACTGGAACTGTCAGAGATGCACAAGGGAAACTGCGTTTTAATGCTCAGCAACTTGGCAAAGTCTTTGCAGATTTTTACATTATAGATGTATGTTCTGTATTATTTTATTAATACTATTGCTTAATACAAGTTTGCCGTGGTCTTTGGCTAGAACAATAAACTTGTGAACTGAATTGAATGAAAAATGGATGCAGTTTAGATATTAGTTTAAAGGTAAAGGTACCCCTGCCCGTACGGGCCAGTCTTGACAGACTGTGGGGTTTGTGCGCCCATCTCACATCTATAGGCCGGGGGCCAGCGCTGTCCGGAGACACTTCCGGGTCACGTGGCCAGCGTGACAGCGCTGCTCTGGCGAGCCAGAGCCGCACACGGAACGCCGTTTACCTTCCCGCTGGTAAGCGGTACCTATTTATCTACTTGCCCCCGGGGGTGCTTTCGAACTGCTAGGTTGGCAGGCGCTGGGACCGAGCAGCGGGAGCGCACCCCGCCGCGGGGATTCGAACCGCCGACCTTTCGATCGGCAAGCCCTAGGCGCTGAGGCTTTAGCCCACAGCGCCACCCGCGTCCCAGATATTAGTTTAAAGGTAAAGGTAAAGGTACCCCTGCCCGAGCGGGCCAGTCTTGACAGACTCTGGGGTTTGTGCGCCCATCTCACATCTATTGGCCGGGGGCCAGCGCTGTCCGGAGACACTTCCGGGTCACGTGGCCAGCGTGACAAAGCTGCATCTGGCGAGCCAGAGCCGCACACGGAACGCCGTTTACCTTCCCGCTGGTAAGCGGTACCTATTTATCTACTTGCACCCGGGGGTGCTTTCGAACTGCTAGGTTGGCAGGCGCTGGGACCGAACGACGGGAGCGCACCCCGCCGCGGGGATTCGAACTGCCGACCTTTCCATCGGCAAGCCCTAGGCGCTGAGGCTTTAACCCACAGCGCCACCCGCGTCCCTTAGATATTAGTTTAGATATTAACAAATATAGAAATTTGCTTCTGGCAAATAAAGTTTGTCTATTTGTATTGGGTGAAGTCCAGCACAGTGCAAGCAGACTTCCACTTGTGCAATGGGACTTTCCCATCCACTCCTCCCACACAAAGCTCCTTTATGTCCCCAAATTTGTTCCAGAGGATCCAGTCCCTCAGAATAGATTCCCCCCACACTGACCTTTCCCCTTTTTATTTCCCTTTATTTTTATTTGTGGTGTTACAGGTTTTGTTTTTTTTATATTTTCTATATTCTTACACTTGATATTGTGTGTATATGTGTATATGACAATATTTACATCATAAGGTGGGGGTGGGGAACACAATGAAAATCGAGAAAACAGAATGAAGATTTCTGTGCCAGACTGAGTGAAAATAGACTCAGTTCCCATCTTGTAAAAGTACCAACCTGAAGCAGGAAAGTAGATTTAACATAGATGTGTAGAGTATTGAAATGTGGCTATGGAAGGTAAAGATGAAGAGCTGGTAAACTATGTGGCAAACCTAGTGTTCTCTCTCTCTCTCTCTCTCTCTCTCTCTCTCTCTCTCTCTCTCTGCAATGAAAGATTCCAACATGTACCAAGAGGAGAAGGAAGAAGGTTTTGGTTAGAGGTGGCAGGTCAAGAAGGCAGAGACATCTGTCTGCTGGTTGGGTTTAATATGCTGAACAATGTATGGTACTTTCTGCTTGGAGTACAAACTGGAGACATGACTGTGAGCCTGAATGAACACTCCCTTTCTACTTCAAAGTCATCAATTCATTCTAAGCAAAGAATATAATCATTGACCTTACAGTATGCATTGCATATTACATGTGTAGGAAAACACTATTTTTAGGAGTACGTGCATACATTGCTAATGAGATGTGTTTTCTTGATCTGTCCTATATATTCAAGATATTTCCCTGTCCTTAAAGTAGAGTTTCTTAACTCAGGAGGACACCATAAAGTGGCTTCTTTAGGCTGGACTTGATTTGATTAAAAAAAAAAAGGTTTAAAAAGCAACAACAAACAGAATAGTGGGTTCCATTTTATCACCTGCTTACCAAGTAGCCAGTTATGTGAAGTGTTCTATCCTGCAAGGTGCAAGTCAGAAGTTACACGTGTTTTTCATCATACTCTTAAAAGTTTCAGAAAATTGAGGAGGAGAACAACAGAAGAGAATGAGAGAGTGACGGTCTGGCCAAGGAAATTTAGTAGAAAGAGCACTGGAGAAGGAAGGAAGGCACTAAGAATGGTAGTTTTTCCACAGGAGGGAAAGAGAGAGAAGTAAGCTCTCAAATATCCCCTATGATGGTGAGCTAGGACCCCCTCTGGACCAAAGAGTAGAGGCCAGGAAGAGTCTCAAGCCCCCCGTCTCCTGATGTTAGAGGGAGCTGAAAACATCCCGAGGAACTGAAAACTAAGAAAACTTCGGAAAAAGAGAAATGATCACTCACTGGTACATATACTCCCTGCATACTTTTTCTGTGCATTGCTGATTCTTTCCTAATATACATACATGTGTTATTTGTCCAGAAGTGTGCGTATCTATCTATCTGTCTGTCTATTTCCCCTATGAGTAGTCATTTGAACACAAGGATGAGGAACATGCAACACTCTACATGTTGTTGGACTACAACTCCCATCATCCCTGGCCATGCTAGCTGGGGCAGATGGGAATGGGAGTCAAACAACACTAGGAGAGTCAGAGTGCACTCCACACCCCTGTTTTAACATAATTCTCTTAGGGGTGGTGCACCATGGGCGTAGCTGGGGGGGGCTGCAGCTGTCCCCCCCAATCAAGTAAATAAATAAAAATACTTAACTGACCAATTGCATCACAAATAACTCGATTCTGCCCCCCCAACATAAAGCCTGCCCCTCCTAAAATAAATCTTGGCTATGCCTATGTGGTATACCTGTGTCAATACAGTCATACCTTGGTTTTCAAACTCCTTGGGAGTTGAACGTTTTGGCTCCCGAATGATTGAAAACTGGGAGTGATTGTTCAGGTTTTCGAACCTTCTTTGGAACCCGAATGTGTGATGCATCTTCCGCATCTTCCAATTGGCTGCAGGTGCTTTCTGCAGCCAATCAGAAGCCGTGCCTCAGTTCCCGAATGTTTGGGAAGTCGAATGTACTTCCAGAATGGATTCCATTTGGTACCACTGTGTAGTATAATGCTTAGAGTGGTGGACAAAGCTGACTTCAGGTTCGAGGGTGTCCTCATTGAAATGTCTTCTGGTGGACTCCCTCCTTTGTTGGAGGTGTGGGATATCCAGCCTCATATAAGCAATGTGCTTGAGTCTAATTAATACATGAAGGGGTTAAGACCATAGAGTAAGCTGTCCTGCTGGACTTCACTCCCCTCACCTTGGGAAGGAAGGGTTATCAAGCATTTGTTCTTCCCATTTCACCATGTGAACCCTACCACTAAAGAGGTCTAAGCCAGATGCCCCAAGTTTAGACTACATGGCTTAAGCGAGTCATCTTTGTGTTTTTATACAAATAATTTAGAAACTCTCATCACTTTGGAGCCTGTCTTATTGGGATTGATACCTCCTTTTGATAGAAAAATTACACTTGCTGATAAAGTGCCCAGTGGATCTGAAGCTCTTGTTGACCTCAGCATATTTAGCGGGGGCTCAGCTTTCACGACAATCATAGCTCACTGAGACAGAGGTCTCCTAGGCACGTTTTGAAAATGATGGCCCCAATATCTAATCACACATACCTGTTTTGGAAGGCGCCTTTACGTACAAGCTCCAAAACTGTTCTTGCTCAATGTAATATATATACAGTGGTGCCTCGCAAGACGAAATTAATCCGTTCCGCGAGTCTCTTCGTCTAGCGGTTTTTTCGTCTTGCGAAGCAACCCTATTAGCGGCTTAGCGGATTAGCGCTATTAGCGGTTTAGCAGCTATTAAAGGCTTAGCGGCTTAGCGGCTAAAAGGCTATTAGCGGCTTAGCGGCTTAGAAAAAGGGGTGGAAAGCGAAAAAAAACGCAAGACTCGCAAGACTTTTTTGTTTTGCGAAGCAAGCCCATAGGGAAATTCGTCTTGCGAAGCGCATCGAAAAACGGAAAACCCTTTCGTCTAGCGGGTTTTTCGTCTTGCGAGGCATTAGTCTTGCGGGGCACCACTGTATATTAAATGTATATTAAATGAAGGTCAGCATGGGCACATGTGAAGACACAGTGAGAGATCAATAAGTAGCATTGGTTGGCAGTATTTGCTGGCACACACACTATGTGTGTGTGTGTGTGTGTGTGTGAGAGAGAGAGAGAGAGAGAGAGAGAGAGACGTAATACCAAAAGTGAAACAAAATCAGACTACACTGAATCACTGAATTCTTACATACTGTTGCAGGCTAAGAGCCCCAAGACACAAGGAATTAAAAAGCAGGCTTCATTTGAGAGATTATCAGGAAACAAGCCATGCCAAGCCATTTGCCACGAGTGGTTCAGCTGCAGAAATAGACTGGAAGAAAAGAAGAATGAAGAAGGTAAATATTTAATATTTCAGTCAGGGAAAGGAGCATGCTTATCCAATCAAAACACAGAGAGAAATTCAGTGACAAAATTATATATGCGAATTTAAAAATGAAATGAAGTAAGCAAATAAAGGCATTCACGGCTATGTCCAAGTTTTGTACTGGAACTAGTGGGACTTGAATAAAAAAAAATGGGGCAGTGGGGGAGGTCATTTGATTTCAGGAGGGATATTACACACACACACACACACACACACACACACCGCTCTTCATTTGAGGTTCATAGGGTGGTTTACTATAACAAACACAAAAATACATAACAATATAACAAGCAAAAACAATAACTCTACCAAACAATTTGAAAGACCATAAATTGTTTAATTATCCAAAGGCCTGGGAGAAGAGTGGTGCTTTTGCCAGGCACGAAAAGATACACAAAGAAGGCACCAGGTAAGTCTCCCTTGGGAGTGCATTCCACAAAACCAGGACTTTGAATTGGGCCTGGATTGGCACTGTAAGTTTATTACGTATTGCCCCAGTGAGCAACCAGGCTGCTGAATTCTGCACCAGCTAAAGTTTCCAAATGACCTCCAGAGGAGCTCCACGTATAATGCATTGCAGTAATCTAACCTAGAGGTTACCAGAGCATAGGGTACCAGCCCAACCTGATGGCAGGCATTCCATGCTGCTGAGGCCACAAGAGCCTCACGCGATAGCAGTGGACCCAGAAGTACCTGCAAGCTGAGTCCCGTTTCTAACTGAAGTCCATCTGTCCATAGCTACCACAAGGTGATGAAATTATTGCCATATGCTTGTGTCTATGCTGCAATTTTAATGCAGCAAGTAGGTTTAAAAGCCGTATTTTTTCTTCTCTTGCTCCTAGCAAAACTGGTTAACTTAATGCAGCCCTTTTGAAATGCTGGTAGTCATAGTGAAACATTGGTAGTGTTGATTATTTTAACCAAACCAGATTGTTATTAAACCTTCAAGGTGCAATCCTGTGCACAGTGCATAGGTTTGCAGTGTCATAAAACTGTAATGGGTACTGTACAAGATAAATCTATAATTTCCAGAGCAATGCCATATTCTAAATATGACAATGCTTTCCTTAACAGGACATTGAATGTGAGTTTACAGTATTAAAATAAATACATTGCTGTCCTATGCATACACCTTGTTATGATGAAATCTCAACACATCTCAAGCTTTCCAGGTTTCAGGTTTCCTAATCCACTCCTACCAAGCCACCAGAAGGGCTTTGTCCAGCTATTGCAGCACTGAGCTAATTTAATGACCGACCCTGGATTCAGAAAGACTTTTGTTGTTGATTTTAAGACCAAGATTAGAGCTTTTATAATTACGTAAGTGTTCTACTTCATCATGAAAAAGGTTTGTCCCTTTAGCAATGAGAAAATTAAGCAGTTATACAATGGATACTTAAACAAAAACAAGCCAGCTATAAAGGAAGCATTACTTAGTGTGCCTCTTTATAGAAGGGGCAGTGGTTTTTTTCTGGGGGAGGGGTACGCTTGCCCCTAAACATTTTGTGAATCTAATGGGAGAAGAAACTATTTTTTTAAAAAAAAATTAATTTCTTCTCTAACACGGTGAATAGTCAGTTCCTTTGCTACCCCCAATGGCGGCCTCATTTCCTGTTACTGTGTTTGCTGAGTCTCAGACAGAATGTGAGTACCCCTAAACATTTTTTTTCAGAAAAAAGCACTGAGAAGGTGCATTGGTGATATTTTGGGGGGTGGGTTGGTAAGAGAAGGGGACACTGGGAAATTCCAAACTTGTAAAATTATTTGTTCCCTCTTTTTTTTTTACCTTCAGAACAGTTTGTCAGTAGTCATGAAATGAAATGTGAAGGTAATTCAAAACAAAGAATTGAACCACTCACTTATAATTATGATGAGAATAACTGCACATACGATACCCAGGATGATCATCATCTAGAGAGGGAGAGAGAGGGAGAGTCAGTTCAGGGGAGGAAAACAGAGAAAGGTTAGCTTTGCCTGTACATTTGGACAGGCTGTTTGCCTTCTTCCACAGCTGATACTTCAGATTTCCCAGGCAACAAACATGTGCTGTAAGAAAAGTAGATCATGATCTACTCGTAAGATGTCTGGGCAACTTGCAACAGATTGCCATGGGGTTTCTGACTCCCAGTCATTTAACAATAGCTAAAACAATTAGGCTCGTCCCCCACCAAAATCAGACTGGCTAAAAGCAGAAATGCAGAAGTGAGGTTTGATCTGAAAGTACTGAACTCAGTTCTGGTACTGAAAAGGTGCCCTCTTCCTTAATTTGATGTGTATGACCTCCCATCTCTACCCATTTTGCACCTGATTTTTGTTGGTGGATCTTGGGGTTCAAATAAAAGCACAGCTGCTGGAGCAACAGGCTGAATGTCTGGCCACCCCTGGTTTAATCTTTGCACTCATTCTTTTGGAACTATGTCCTGATTACACCCTTGCAGTAGTAACGTTTACCTTGCAGTTTTTCCACCAGTTTTTCCTCTTCAGTTTAGCTGCGCTAGTTTCAAACTGGGAGGCACCAGCTTGCAAGGCGTCTGCCCGGTTATCCAACTCCGAAAGCTTCTGGTCTCTTTCTAGTACTTTGTCCACATTGACTCGCATTATATCCACCACCTGAAATGGGCATATCAATAGCTTGTAAAACACTGGGGTGGTGACCTATAGGCCTAGTCAGGTCTTTCCCCTCCATGCAGAGAGTGAATGTATGGAAGGAGAAACAGAGAGCTATGCTCTTCATCCTTGTCCCTCCCCCCCCACCGCATTTTCAAACTTGTGCAGCATCCAAAAGGTGAGACTAAGCATGTTCAGACCATGGGCAAATTCATGGGCAGATGTCAGGTACGGGGCTGGGGGTAGCAGTGATGTCCTATTGCCAATTCCAATAACCCCTCTGTCTATTTGCTCTGTGCAGGAATGAGGAACAACTGAATTAGTCAAATACAAGGCAGGGATTGATGGTTTAAATGTCTTAGGCTGTGATGGAATATGCAGAAATGGCAAGACTAACTGGAAAGATCAGAAACCAGGAAGAACAAGTGTTTTTAAAAAGGGTGGAATAACTTTATTGTATACTTAAAAGGCCACTGTAGGCAGTTAAAATCATTGGCAGGGATACAATGACACTTGCAATGTGAAATGAATTTTGGTTACTATGATTATATAATAGATGGATAACGGTAAAAGATGCAGGGAAAAAGGAAAGAAAAAAAGAAATGGAACCTATGGAAGGGGGGGAAGGAGGTCTGAAGGTTCGAAAGAACCTTGTTATTTTTATGATTTGAAATGGTTATAGTTATTGTGTATAACTTTATGTAAAACCAATAAATTTTTTATTTAAGTAAATGTCTTAGGCTGCATTTCTAATCGCACTTGCCAGGAAATAAGCCCCTTAAGTGATACTTAATTCTGAAGGAAACACCCAAAGGCTAGGGCTGTTTATTTCCATTTAGAAAGAGAAAAGAGTAGCTATCTTAAATGAAGAAGCAACCAAAGCATTCTAATTTCAACTAGTTAATTTCAGCTAATGGTGAAGAAAGTGAAACACTCAAGACTTGAAAGTTTTCTTAATGAAGTGCTCCAGTGAATGACAGCTGCAAATAATACCAAACGGATTCAACAGCTTGACATTTTTCACAGAAACACCCAAAACTGTAATAGTAACAGGTTTTATTATGGTGTGGATGTTTAGTGCCACCTTGAGGATATGTTTAATATGGCACCACATATTAATGGACATTTTCTAAGGATCTTTTCAGATGGACTCCCCCACTTCTCCAAATTGCAGCAAATGGACAAGAACTGTTATGTGCTTGTTCTGTGAGATCCAAATGCAACCCCCCAAATGCAATGATTCTTTTGTGGGACTATTGCATTTCCCCAATACCAATGTCAGTATTTTGTAGGAATCTGAGCACAGATTTTCTGTTCCCACATTGCCACTTAATGCTGTCAGCTGACTTGGAAGCAGAGGGGGAGGGGGCCCAACTGGCTTGGCTGCAGGTTTATTCTGGGACAGGAGGCAGCTGGTGGAAATCTGGTGTTTGCTGTTAGCGTGTGTGGCTGAAATGCAAATTAGCTCTCACCTCTCTCTTTGGTCTTTGATGGTGGCAAGAAGGAGATGAGAAGGTGGTCAATAAGCAGCAAGTGTTGGCCTGCTGGCTGGCTGGCTGGTGGACTGGCTCATTCACTTGTATGTGTGAGGGCGGATGCAAGTGCAGAATAGTGAGACAGAAGTGGTGACTCAAGCAGGCATGGGGGGGGAGCAAGCAGCAGGTTTGCAGAGGCTGGTGGGTGGCAGTGGCAGGCTGAGCTCTGAGCTCAGGGATAATAACAACAGTAGTGCAAAAAGGCGGGTTGCCTGTTATGTAGTCAGTGGTCTGTGTTGCCTGATCTCGAGTCTGGACTAAGGATTCTGAGCTCCAATGTTCTGATTTGATACATGATGTCCAATCACAGAACATTTCAGGATTTGGGCCTCTGCCATTGGCCCTTGAACTCTGAGTTGTGATTTGCAGCTTGGAAGTTTAGACAGCCAATCACGTTGGGAATGGGAGTGGCCCAGGCTTTCAGAAATGTATATAAGCAGTTGATTTGCCCCTGTTACCCTGTTACATAGTCAGTAAAGGTTCTTGCTGTTATCACTGTGTCTTGCCTCGTGGGAACCCACCTATACTTCATCGCCCACCTCAAGTGGGCCAAATGGGGAGGTCGCCTGTTGGGCCGGATTTGCTTCATGCGATGAAGGTTCCCCACCCCTACTTTAGTGGATTTCTTCCCACAAACTCCCAGTGATGTTAGCTATGTCCTGTGCATTGATGAGAGACAGTGTTTGACTCTGCTTCTTGTGTCTGACGATGCATGAAGGAGTAAGAGTTTGTGTGCCTGTCGCTTTCTTATGCCTGTCTGTGTTGTCCGAAACTGCCCCAGCTATGCCCTGTTCCGTCTTCAGCTTCTGCCTTAAACATAAAAGAGCTTTTAGGGCAGATGAAAGGCATAAAGGACGATGCACAGAACCTGAGACCCAAGAGCTACTCAGCTGGTTGTGAATCTACACATAGATTCACATTTATACCCTTGTGAATCCTAACCATGTCTGCTTGGAAGTATTGAATTCAGGCAGCTTACTCCTGGGTAAGCGGGGCTATGATTGCAGCCTTAGTCACTTCAAGAAACACGAAAAAGGGTAGACCACCACAATAAACAACAATGCAGAATTTGTTACATGAGTATTCACCTCGGGTCAATGACTGCACACCCTAGGTGAGTGGCATATTCAAAACTGGCACTCAACAGATGATCCAGATCACAATCCTGAAATCCACAGACCTCAACAAAGACAACTTGTGTTCAGCTCACCTCATTCACTTGAGCCTGTGTCTGCTGCAGCCTACGATTGCTGGTCACGTTGGTCTGGAGCGGAGCCCCTGCTGCACCTGGACTGGGGGCTCCTCCTGCACCTTGGGAAGGAGCTGCTGACCTAAATCAGAAACCCAGCACACATTTATACCCTTGTGAAGTGAAGGACATGTGGCAGGAGTTGGTAATGCAGGTGAGCTGTGCATAAGCAAGCTGCCAGCTAGCTCTGCCGAGGCTCTTTTTATTAGCACAATATGCAAAACCGGTCAGATACATTTTGGACTGTGACCTTTACACATCTTCCAGTCCCGAGATCGAGGGGTGGTACAAAGGAGACAAAGGTCAGAGACATGGCACGGCAGACCACTGAGAAAGCCAAAGGTTAGATAGAGGGCATGATGTTCAGACAGCTGTGGCTTGTCTGCAGGTGGAAGTGTGCTCCACACCTGGTGATCATTCCTTCACCCTTGTATGATATGGCTTACCTCCTAACCAACGTTCCACTGGCAGGAGCATCACGCAATGTTGTATTTTTCTCTGATTGCTAAGTTACAGTTCTGAGAAACTCGGAACAAGCTACAGTGCTCAGAATTCTTTGAGGGGAAAGGATGTGCTTCAAATGTGCTTTTAAAGACATAGAGTACACCCAGCCATCCCCACTCTCTTCCCCCAGAATGCTGGCTATGGAAGTATCACCGCTTGCCACTGCCTTTACGACATGATTGAGCAGATCTCTCTTAATTTGAGGGCCATATTGTGTCATTAGCAACTTTCTGGGGACCACGCATACCCTCCAATATTTATCGGATGAAAATCAGGATGTCCTATTTCATCATCGTCGTCATCATCATTATACCCTGCTCATCTGACTGGGTTGCCACAGCCACTCTGGGTGGCTTCCAACATATAGAAAAACATAATAAAACATCAAACATGTTAAAACCTCCCAATACAGGACTGCCTTCAGATGCCTTCTAAAGGTTGTATAGTTACTTATCTCCTTGGCTCAGGGGTTGCATAACTCCATACCCTCCATACCAACATGCCTTTAGCCACATGCCTCAAAAGTCACAGACTGTGGCATGGAAGCATCTGAGCACACCATCTTGTCGAAGGGAACCACATGCAGGCCACTTTGGTTTCTAGGATGAATGTAAGGCAGGATATCAATGTAAGGGGGGAAATAGATAAATGTGGCTAGGGCCAGAGGCAAAAATATGATGGTGCAATTAATTTGAAGCTCTGCCTGTGTATAGTAGGCTATGTTCGAGCCACACAAAAGCCTTCGGTTTCTATTCCTCTCCCCACAACATTCATATCTATCTCTCCATTCTCTGTCCAGGCAAGGAAGAGGCAACCTCACAGTTCAAGGGCACATTCCAGCCTGAAGAAGGGGAAAAAATCACTCAAGGAAGGTGAGAAGCAGGGCTGGGTTGGGTTGGATGCCTGTGGTAGCCAGGGCCAGACTGAAAGTAGTGGTACCAATAAAAGTGACTCTTACTTTAGCCTGATAAGGCTACATTTCAGCCACACCTAAGTTGGAGGTTCTACATGCACTCATTGTTTTCCATCCAGGCAAGTAAGAGGCATTTTCACAGTTGAAGGACAAATTCCAGCCAGAATTTTGCACACTGAGGAGGGACCCAGGCATGTCACATCCCATTTCCCCTCATGGGGTGCAACGGAAAGTGCTTGAAAAAGGTTCCTCAACTTTGTCCTAGGGCATCACTGTCCCATGTATAAATCTAGGAATGCACAAGGCAACTATTTGCACAGTTTCAGGCCTGGAAGTTTAGTGCTTTAACCATTGGCCTGACCACCTCCCTTTGTTGATCCGTATTTCACATTCGAGGTCAGCTTCCTAAGGTTTGTAAAGAATGAAAACAAAACTGAAACATTGATATACGAATGAGAGGAAATTGGCATTTGTTTCTGTTCAAATGAATCCACAAGGCAAGTCTTTTCTTTCCAGGAGCCTGTTTTTTGTTACCAAAAACACTCCTTTGGAGGTTTCCTGACAGATCCAATCTGTACTGGTGGCTGAACATCGGCCAGCAAGTCTTCCTCACGCCCACTGGCCTGACAGTTCCTAATGATTCCTTCCTCCCACACTCCTGTGACTCACTGTCCTTTCTGAAAGGTCCCTCGTCATTTAATCCCATAGGGAGACAGCCAACCTCCTCTAGAAGTGCCAAAGAAACCCCTGGGAATGAAGCAAAATGCAAAAATGAAACAGCATATAACAGCAAATGATTAGGGATGGGATGAAAACTGATTCAGGTTGCATGAATCAAGAAGGGGGTTGCATGGAATTCTGCCAGGCTGAGCAGGATTCCTCCCCCTGCTGCCACAATTATTTTGAGGAAGGAATGTGCTTTAAATATGTGATGTGTACACAGCCTAATAGTGTGTTATTAGGGTATATTACAAGGCATCCAGTGAGTGCCTCTAGAGCTCCTGGAATCTTTCACCTCTCACTTTGAAAACTATAGGCACAGAGCAGGAATAGTCCCTAGGAAACTACAAAGGGGCCAGGAAGTGTGTGGTATATCACCCTCTGTTTGTTTGTGTGCTGCTGTTATAATCTTTTGTTTTAACTATGAATTTATTGTTCTGCTGCATGCCTATAACTCATTACTGACAGTGGTTGCCATCTATGGTAGCACAGAGTCTATCAGTTGGCTGCCAACATTGCAATGATTGATCATACAGCATATAACAACATTAGTAACACTGCCTACTACCAAAGACACATTGCCATGCTGTGAGGAATGAAGATCAGTTTGTAAGAGGCTTTGCAGTGGGTTTATATGCAAGCTGAGAGGCTTGCAAATGCCTCGGTAAAGGTAAAAGGTAGAGGACCCCTGGACAGTTAAGTCCAGTCAAAGGAAACTATGGGGTGCAGTGCTCATCTCACTTCAGGCCAAGGGAGCCGGCATTTGTCCACAGACAGCTTTATGGGTCATGTGGCCAGCATGACTAAACCACTTCTGGCACAACAGAACACTGTGACAAATGCCAGAGCACTCAGAAACACCCTTTACCTTCCCGCCACAGAGGTACCTATTTATCTGCTTTCACTGGCGTGCTTTCAGACTGCTAGGTTTGCAGGAGCTGGGACAGAGCAATGGGAACTCACCCCCATCAGGGGGTTTCAAACCGCCAACCTTCGGATCAGCAAGCCCAAGAGGCTCAGTGGTTTAAACCACAGCACCACCCACATCCCTGCAATTGTGAATGCCTACATGCTTGTGAATGCCTGCATGCTGCAGAATGTCTACAATTCAAGCCGGCAGATGACTTATCCAGGAAAAAAAATATTTTAAATAGAGTGGTGCAGCAAAGAATAAGTGATGTTCTGTGATGTGACTTCTAAAGCTGATCTGAATATTCCTCACAAAATTGCAATCTATTAATTTATTATTTGCTTCCAAATAGGTGCCTCATTAGGGCAGCTCCATGCACTATGATTGTTTCTAATGTTTGACATTTGCTGTGTTTTTATTATGTTTGAAGCCACCCAGAGTGTCTGATGGGTAGGGTATTAATAAATGATGATGATGATAAAATAGAAAGGGTCTTCTCCATGGTGGCACCCCAATTTACTGCTCTCCCCAGGGAGGATAGGATTGGTGGGAGTGGGCCTCACAGCATTAACACTCCTATAGACCTTGCTTCCCCAGTAGGTTTCCAGGGATCTCTAAGCCAAGCACAGAGCACCACATGTGTCCCCAGCTTCCAGCATTAGCATTAGCTCCCATTGTTCTCCATCTTACAATGATGGGCATCCAGCCAGGAGAGGTGGAGAAAATTGTCTTTAAGGCAACAGAGTGCACACTTTCAAAATGTGAATAATGGAAACTTAGCTGAGCAGCTAAGACCATCATCTTGATAAAAGAACCGGTCTGACAAGTTTCCTCTTATAGACTCTACTCTCACAGGTACAGGATCACAGGCGTGGAAGATTCCTGTTGTATCATCCAGACCCAACTCCCTAAACTAGTGGATTTATTACCTGCCATCCCATCTACCAGATCTTTCTTCAAGCCAGACTGAGTCAGAAGGTAGCATTTGCTCACCTTGAATCTGCAACGAACACATCTGACAAGCACCAAGATGAATCACTTCTGTATGTTAGCACTTAGTAATCTTCACACAGCAGAAGGAAGACCTATTGCGGTATAAGGTCCATAAATTTGTTTCCTTTTTTAAGTTGCATAGTTTGGATGATGGAATATATTACTCAGACCGGATCTTCTTGGACCCCATGTGAGGAACACACCTGTTCTGCCACTAGCCTAAGTCTCCTTGAAACCTTTTCCACAGGTCAGTAAATTGTGGCTAACTCATAAGCATGGGAACTCTTTTTCTACCTTGTGATCAAAGATACCACACCATTGTAAAGGTAAAGGTAAAGGGACCCCTGGCCATTAGGTCAAGTCGTGACCGACTCTGGGATTGCGGCGCTCATCTCGCTTTATTGGCCGAGGGAGCCAGCGTACAGCTTCCGGGTCATGTGGCCAGCATGACTAAGCCGCTTCTGGCGAAGCAGAGCAGCGCACGGAAACGCTGTTTACCTTCCCGCCGGAGCGGTACCTCTTTATCTACTTGCACTTTGACATGCTTTCGAACTGCTAGGTTTGCAGGAGCAGGGACCGAGCAACGGGAGCTCACCCCATCGTGGGGATTCAAACCGCCGACCTTCTGATCGGCAAGCCCTAGGCTCTGTGGTTTAACCCACAGCGCCACCCGTGTCCCCACAGCGCCACACCATTGTAATAAATGCTAAATAATACTGTTACATGCCACCCCAATCTCTGAACAGTGAGAGATTCCAGGGGTACCAGGGGCTTAGCAGGCTCTGTGTTTCCTTTTGGACAGTGAGAGATTGTCTTCATGATATATGGTTTATTTACACATATATACAACCTGAGCCTACAATGGAGGGGTTATAGCATTACACCCACAAGCAGGTCCTGTCTCTCTCTCATGGCTGCCACATTGGATCCAAAACTGCCAGCCCCCATAGTGCTCTGGCCCCACTTTCTCCAACTCGCAAGCAAAAAGCCACTCTCCTCTGCAGGCACTCTCACTGCGCTGCTGAGAAGGATTTATTTCCCTCCAAGGAAACAGCCCCCTTTCCAAAAACATTTCACAGTGTTTTACAAATTGATTGTGCTTTTCATAAAAACAGGGTCCCAAATGAGCACAAGCAGTGTGCAAAATATTGCAACATGTTGCTGGATAAGACGGATTGCCGTTGTCAGCCGATCAGCACTGAGCACAACTGTCTCTACAGCAAAATGGCAAAATCCATAAAGGTGGGGAAAGCTGGATTTGCCTAGACCAGGGATAAGACTGACCAATGTTGTTGGACTCCAGTCCTCATGAGTAGGGCTGGGCTACCCATGAGGCAAGGTGAGGTTTCAGTCCACAGGGGCAGCAGAACCAGCCTCCAAACATCGCATTGCCCACTGCTGCTGCCACTGCAGTGGCAACGATGGCTGTGGCATACTCCTTGGAGGCCAGGTGTCAAAGTCACTCCATACTCAAAGGAGTGCACACAGCAGACAGTTAACTCTTTATTGTCAAGCTGGCACCTACAGTCATTCTGTGGCTCCGAATACCCACACACGCCAGTCTAGGATCCAGGCCAGGGGTCGGCAACGCTTACCAGGCATGGGCCAGATCACTCCTGCGGAGATTCTCTGTGGGCTGGACTGGTGCAGCGTGACACTTGAAATCGTGTCTTTGCATGGCCAGACACTGAACACTGCACCTGGGCAGGCACGATTTCCGGCTTCTGGGCATGCGCAGAAGTGATTTCCAGAGCCGCAGAAGAGAGTCCCTGTGCTGTGCTGCACTGGTTTAGCACAGTACGCGGGGATTAGCCGAGTGAGTGGCTCAATTTGGGGGTGGCTCATGGGCCGGTTAAGCAGCCCTCATGGGCAGCTTCTGGCCCATGGGCCTTAGGTTGCCGACCTCTGATCTAGGCAGCATTCCCAGGCCTGCGCTCTACGGAGCAGCTGCAGCAACAGGGGCCACTCCCCCTCCACCAGTTTAGGTAGCTCCTCCCGATGGGCTGTGTGTGTACAGCCAGAGACTACGCCTGTGTGGAAGTTGCCTCTGCTCTTCCCACTTCAATTTTCTCATGTTTCTGAATGACAGTGGTGCAGGAGAGGGTGGGGAAGCCTGACCCACCTCTTCCTCCTCTTCTTCCAGCCCATCCTGTGCTCCACCCTCCAGCTCTGAAGCTTCGCCTGCCTCTGACTCTTGCATCCTGATTGGTACAGGTCACCACAAATCACTGGCCAGAACTCACCATGGGCACTTCCTTTGTTCTCTTACAAAGGCAATGGAGCCCATTTGAGAGGTGCCGGAACTGAGTTCTGGTAAGTTCCAGCTGGGAAAAAAACCCTTCCCATGACTGTTAAAGTGATATAAGAGTGCTTTAAACATACGGTGTCGATATGCCCACAGGGTACACAGTCTAGTCAAGCTCTATTTATTTATTAAATTTCCATACCGCCCTTCATCCAAGGTTTTTTCCTAATAAAGGTGAGTGGAACAAAATTTAAAGGGTGGGTTTTCGAGGGGTTGAAAATGTGGGCAGTTTTCAATACGTACTTGACAAAATTACTTTTTGCATCAACGATTTCTAGATTTATTCTCCAGGGCATGCACGGAAGCTAAGAATAATCAAGTGCAAATTGTTTGGAGAAAAAGCATTCAGATGCCGGTTAAAACAGCAACAAGGAAGCATGCAGTAGCCTGTTATAACTATATCTTTATGCTCATGAAGATGCACACACAGTCATCTAAAACTGTGTGATACGAAGACTTCCTGTCCCTGTGAAGCAAAAGTGTTGGTACAAGCAGTGAATAAATTTACGCCAAGGATTGTCACACATTTTGCACAGCACGTAAAAACATTTTCATCTGTGATACGTACTTGCTGATCTTTCTCCCTTAAAAATGATTATTCACACCATTAACCATTGACCAACCACAATCACAGGAGAGTAACAATAAAACCAGATACTTGCTTATCATTTCCAGTCCCTAAACTTGGCATACTTTTAGCAAACACTGCCAATTAAGGATGTGTGAAAACACACGGGAGGAATTCTATTTCTATGCCTGTTTTCCCAAGTCTAACAAATCTTAACATACAGTGCATATCTGGAGGTGAAAAAAGAGAGGAGGGGACACAAAAATACTAGGAAAAGGAGAGGAAAAAAACACAGGTCAGGAACTTCTGGAGGCCAAAGATTACAGTCAGGGGCAGTCATGCTTCTGAATACCAGTTGCTGGAAACCACAGAAGGGGAGAATGATCTTATGCTCAGGTCCAGTTTGCAGGTTTCCTCCAGGCATCTGGTTGGCCACAGTCAGAACAAGATGCTAAACTAGATGGGCCACTGACGTGATTCAGCAGGCTCATCGTATGTTCCCCACCGCTAATGTATAGGATGGTAGCCTTAGATAGGTAGCCGTGTTGGTCTGCCATAGTCAAAATAAAAAAATCCTTCCAGTAGCACCTTAAAGACCAACTAAGTTAGTTCTTGGTATGAGCTTTCGTGTGCATGCACACTTCTTCAGATACACTGAAACAGAAGTTGCCAGATCCTTCTATATAGTGAGAAGGTGGGGAGGGGTATTACTCAGAAGGGTGGTGGGAATGGGAGATTGGCAGATAGCTGAGATGAGACTGTTGACGACTCTTAACGACTGTAATAGGTCTTACAGGAAAAGGCAAGGGGTGAGAAGGTGAGAAATGGCTTAGTCATATATAATGGGATAAGAATCCAATGTCTTTGGAGAGACCTGGTTTGAACAAAGACATTGGATTCTTATTCTTATCGTTAAGAGTCGTCAACAGGCTCATCTCAGCTATCTGCCAATCTCCCATTCCCACCACCCTTCTGAGTAATACCCCTCCCCACCTTCTCACTATATAGAAGGATCTGGCAACTTCTGTTTCAGTGTATCTGAAGAAGTGTGCATGCACACGAAAGCTCATACCAAGAACTAACTTAGTTCATACCAAGAACTAACTTAGTTGGTCTTTAAGGTGCTACTGGAAGGATTTTTTTTATTTTGACTATGGTAGCCTTAGTGTTACTTGTTTTGCTCATCCATCCTGCATCACAGGTTTACCATTAAAAGCTTCAAGCATTAATACTCCCAAAGAGGCACTGGGAAAGGAAATCGCTTTCACTTCTCCATTTGTGGTGCACAGATCTACCTTTCAGAGACTGATGGGGCAAGGCAGGGCCTGGTAAAGTCTTCCCCTCTCCACAACCTTATGATTTTATGAAGTGAACGATAAGTAGCAAGCATTGGCAGCTATCCTTGTTGGTCTGCCCAAGACATTCTGTTGCCTGAGACAAAGGACCATCCCCTTTCCCCATTCAACACACCCTCCACATTCAATCCAAACTGGTAATTGAATCTTACTTCAACCCTGTCAACAGGACAGCATGCTTCAGCACACCTGAGGGCAGGAGGGCAACTTAGGGAGCACTGGGCAGCCCCCTGTATGGAATCTGCAGTTGTGCCCTCAAATGCTTATGCTTCATCACTGGCTTCCACCCTCCAGTACCTGCTGCCTGAGGCAGCTGTGTTGCTTACCCTAATGGTAGGGGTGTATGTGTGTGTAGGAGGTAGAATAAGCCTCCTGCAAAGCTGAGGGCTGAATAATCTTCTGCACTGTCCACGATCATCTGTAAACTACTTAACAGACATCCAGGAATGGAAGAGTAGTGAACAGTAAGTGTTGAATCAGTAGTGTTGACTCATCATCCTCTACAGGTAGATAAAACAAAGGGAGGAGGGTAAGTCATTTCCTGGCATGAGACTATAACAACAGAATGTTCCATTTTATCTATATGCTGCCATTAAAACCTGTTTTACCCCTGCAATCAGGCAATGTGCAAAAGCTAAAAGCGCATGAAACCCACACCAGTGAAAAAGATTCTGTTGTTATCCAGGTGTAACAATGGAAGACAATGCATCTACAGGGTGACAGAAGGCCAGGATGCCAGGAACAGAAGGTCATTCAATCAGTGACTCATTCCCTGGGAAGCACTTACAACAGAGATGACTGCGACCAGTGATGCTGTCAAGTGAGACAGGGGACCAGTATGACGCACTGAGTCAGGTCCCAGCACACCCATCTTTGACTCCCACTCACCCATGACATTTCCAATATGATCCTTTGGCGGTAACATTTCCAGTTGGTGGCTTGCTTACGGAAGTCCCAAAGGCTTCCAAATGTTTCTTTATCTAATTTTAAAAGATTGTAAACATGCTTTGATGTTATCAAGGTATCTGATGATGTGAGACTTGCCCTTTCACACAGAACAACCCAATAAGGAACATGTGGTGGTGCAGGGAGAGAGATGGTCATCCCTTCTATTTCCCATGTTCAAAGGCAAGTGCCGGTACTGATGTAGTCAAAATGGCCATTCCAACTTTTTCTCCCCCTCGAAGCAGTGTTTGGATGAGACACACATTTTGACGTCTCTTCATTGATGATTCAAAGCTGTATGATTGCGAGCACCAATCAACATTCTGGCACCTGCAAATTGAATCAATTCAGATTTCTAAACTGTCTTCAGAGGCGTTTCATACAGGGTGCATGTGCTTACAGCATGAATGGCCAAAGCCAGGTCCATCTTGTCCAGGAAAGTGTGCAGCTGGTGCGCCAACTGAAGCCAGTAAAAAAAGTTCCTAGTCACTATGACCAAGGCTGACATCAAGGGTCACCATGGCTGGGCATCTAAAAATCAACTAGAGGTTCAAGCTTAGATCTCGCTTGGGCCAGAATGGGGATTAAACTGAAGACCTGCTTCATGCAACGCTAATGTTCTACCTAGAGTACCAGTTTCTCCTATCTAATATCTTGTTGGAACTTCCTACTTCCAGCAGGCTTCTGGAGACTGTTTTTAAGGAAAAGGCTGGTGCTGTGATGTTTTCATTGCAATGATCTGTTTGTTTTAATAGCTCATATGTGTGTGTGTGTGTGTGTGTGTGTGTGTGTGTGTGTGTTCTATTAATGTTTAATTGCTTCCCCTCCCCCAATGTTTTTGGCAGCTTCTATTTTAGCTGTTTAGCTATTTTAGCCCTGAGTCCCCTGTCAGGTTTTTGTGTGTGACTTTGTTTTGAATAAATATGGAAGTACTAGAAAACACACAAAGCAAGATAAATATAGAAGGTCTATTAGTACAGTTTATGTAATGTGGCAGCAGGAAATAGTTGCATTAATCACCAAAGAACAGCCCACGCAAATAAAGGTATTTGACGTCATCCTGCCTACTTGCATACACACAGCTAGGCAACACAGCAGCAATAGCATGAACTGCAGGGCAAGTTTATAAATGCTGGAAAGATACAAGGTGCCACATCAAACCAAGCAGTGTCTGGGAAGAATAGCTACACAGTTAAATGAGTTTTATTTTAAATCAAAGAAAAAGAAAAATATCTTAAGTTATGTGTTTGTTTAATAAGAATTATCCTATAGAGTGCAAGCAAACCAGGATAATTGATTAAGAAACTGATTGCCTGAAGGGGCTGATAGCCAACATCAAATTTTGTGTGGATGCTGTCAGTGGCTTTACTCTTCAATAATCTAGGCAATCAATTTTTGCCTTAGCTCCTTGGGGATAGATCAGTGACATACAGTATATAATGTTGTTAAATGCTTTTTTTCCTTATGAGACATGCAGAGCAAGCTTACACATGTCTACTGAGAAGGAAGTCCTGTTGTGTTCAATGGAGCTTACTCTAAGGTATGGGTGCACAGGAGCGAAGCTTCAGGCATGACTAACTTTGGATGAATCATGCCCAATGTCTTGCCATACCTATGGAAGAAGGAAAGCATTTCTAATGGTATGTAAATGTGAAACAATTCAGTTATGATGTACCTATTCAGAACGGCAGGATCTGTGAATCTCTTAAAAGACAAGCATAAGTATTTACTACATGCCACTATTTTAGGACGCTGGGTGTTGAAAGCCAGACTGTGCAAACATATGTACAATTAGCTTTGTAAAATCTACAGCCCTGTGAGAATTAGCATGGTATCCAAACCTGAAATTTGCTTGTGTGTGTAGAAATGAGCCGAATGTACAAAGGTATTTTTTAGTTTGCTCAGTTATCTCTGGTCCCACCCACAATAGGGAAGTGCCCTCAGAAGGTTGCCTGGAAGGTTTCATGTGGCCCTCAGAATGAAAAATGTCCCCCATATTGGTTCGAAAGTAAATCTAACAGGGCTATAGCTTCCAGGAGCACCTTACCTGGGGGTAGGTGCTATTCATTTAAGAACAGGGGACAACTACAGCCTAGTGGCTTGTCTTGGGTAAGGTGTTCCCTATCCACTTCACTCTGCAATAGAGCAGGGGTGGAGGGCTTCATTTTCTTCAGATAATCTGTTAGGAGCCACATGCCAGTGGAGGGTGAGCAGAAAGCAGAGGTGGGCAGAACCAGTGCAAAAAACATTTTCCCTCCCGCCCTCTGGCACTCCTCCTCTCTATCTCAATCACCCTTCCCCATCAGTCAATGGACTGCTGGAAGAGCACAGGTCAGGGCTGTCATATGCTTGACCTGCTCATTTACTGATGACCTTTGAGTGGCATGTTGCCTGTGTTCTGGAGCAATCAACACAACTGTGTCCATATGGGCTAGCTTTGCACAGATTCACTGGCCTTAATAATTTCATTCCAGTTTATATCTGTCTATAAATATTGATGTCCATAATATGAATGAAATATGTGAAAACCAGAAAATAGATTTAACAACTGTCATCATTCAGTAAAGTTCTCTGCCATGGGTTCCTACTATCTTTCCAAAACATTTCAATACATATTAAATAGAGGATGTTCTGATGGGAGGTGGAACTTAACAACATCTGGAAGGCCACAGGCTTCACATCCCTGCTGTAACATTGCTTAAATAAGAATGTTAGAAACACAACACAGAAAGCTATTGAGGATTTAGAGACCTGAGCAGATCATAAAGTCTTGTTTCCATAATAGTAATGGGTATCCTACTCTGTGTCTGAGCAGAGGTGTGAACATATTTTTCAGCACAAATGACCATCTAGGGCAGGGATGGGTTATCTCAGGCTTGAGGATTGAATGCCACCCTCCAGACCTTACAATCTAGTCCTTGGGACTCTGCCCAGCCCAGCCCAGCTGTCCTGCCTGAGTGACCCTGCATGGCTGGAATGTACCTTGAACTCTAATAACTCTTCTTACTTGCCTGGATGGAGAAGGAATGTGAGCATGTACAGAAACTAGCCTACTGCACAAAGGTAAAATTCACACGTGGCTCCACCCACTTTTGCCTCTGGTCCCACCCGCCACTGACATGTGGCCTCCAGAGAGTTGCCCAGAAGGGAATGTGTCCCTCAAGCTGGAACAGTTTCCCCACCCTGATATAGGTTGATTCACAGGAGGCCAGTGGATATAGAAACACAAAGTAGATACAAAGTCCCTGCGTCCCTGAGTCCATCTGCAATTACTTTCCCTCCTCCTCCTTGTGAGAAACACACCAACGCTCATGGTCTGAAGACTCTGCAGGTCAACAGACTGCTTGTGAACTGGCATCTTCAATATCAGCCAACCCCTATGTCTTTTTGCCCTTTCTCTCTGGTGAGAAAAGCCTGGAACCTAAAGTGTATCACGCTCTGCCAGGAGCCCAAAGCTACTGCCCCCAGCCTTGATACCCTTAATTATATTACAGTGTGGCTTTTAATTCTAAGCTGCTTTGGGAGACAATCTTGGCTGAAAAGCAGTGTGTAAATATAATAAATAATATAATATAAAGAAATGACCTATATCAAGTCGGGCTAATAGACTGTCTGTCAAGTACTGCCTGCTCTGCATGGTTGCGGTTTTCTTTGTTTTTGTTTGCCAGGGTTCATTGAAGTCCTTTGCTGAATATGCCAGAGACCAGGATGAAGCCAAGATATTGTGCAGGTAAAGTATGTGTTAGACCACTTCATTGCAGCTCTCCCTAGAGCGGAAGGTTCTGGGTAAATTACTGTCAGCTGCAAAGCAAGATGGTCATCTGATTGCTCCTTCCTACTGCTAGCTTAAAGCTTTCAGTCCACAAGGAGGCAGGTAAGAAATTTTCACACACCTCAGTGTGGACTACTTGGCCCACCCATTGCTAAAATGAAGGCATCAGACCACTATTTTGCTGTACATCAAGCTGAAATATGTATTGGAGATGTGTCTTAATCAGAATCAGAATACTGAGTATTTCCAGCCCTCTCTTTACCAACATATATCTTGTAATGTAACCTCAGAAAAGTATATTACCTACTGAACTGCCAGTTATTACTACCTTCAAGTGCCTATAGGTCCAATGCTAAATCAAGGGTGAGCTCCTCCTTTACTTTAGTGGAGTTCTATTACAGCCTCATTCACCACTCAGCTATACCTCATAAAGCACAAATGGAGGTTTTCTGTTCCACGGTAATCCCCTTCTGCTATTCAGAACAAAATACAGAATAAAAAGCCATCGCACAAAAGCTCAAATCGCAACTTTTCATGGTTCATAAGCAGGCATGAACTTTCCGGGGACTGTTGGCTTTCCTAAATAGAAACGCTCCAGAGGTCCAAGTTTCCTCACTTTCTACTGCAAGCAGAAGCCTGTGTAGGGCTTGCAGTGTCCCCGCAAAGGAATCTCGACCCCTCGAAGCCTTGTAGCCCTCCTGTAGTTGTAGAGGAAGGAACACGCCCATAGCTCAAGCTGAGTAGTCGGAGTTTTTCAGCACCACAGCTGCCGGACAGCGCCCGAGCGCCGCTTCGACATCACCCGCGTTCGGGAGCCCCCACAGAAAGCCCATCGGCGCTGGTAGGGCGAACCTTTTAAAGACAAAACCAAATAGGCGATACTCACATTGTTCCCCTTTTTATAGTCTCGGCTTCCCCTTTCTCTCTCTCAGTCGCCAGCAAAGATGGCTTTCCAGTTCTCCTTCTGATGCAAACAGCCTCTTAGAATTGTAGGCACTGTTGCTGAGGCGAAGGCACAAGCTACTGAGCATGTCTGCACCTCATCGCTCCCACCCGCGAAGACGAGGAGTCAGTGCGCCGCTTTCCACCTTCTGCATCAGTGGCAGTCCCAGGGCAGCCGGCAGGGGTGGAGTTCTGAATCCCCCTCCTGCCTGGAAAGAAAGAACGAAGCGTAGCGTTGGTAAAGAGGGCTAAGCATTGAAAAGCCAGCATCTCTTTTATTTCTTACATTTGAATCCCAGCTTTGCTCCAATGAGTTCAGGGCTCCTCCTTTCCTCTCTCACAACAACCCTGTGAGGTTCGGCTGAGAGAGACCGTGACTAGCCCTAGATCACCAGGGAGTGGACTTGAACTTGAGTCCCCCCCAGTTCTGCACAATGCCCTAATGCAGCCTTTCTCAACCTTGGGTCCCCAGATGTTGTTGAACTGCAACTCCCATCACCCCTAGCTAGCAAGGCCAGAGCTCAGGATGATGGGAGTTGTAGTCCAACAACATCTGAGGACTCACAGGTTGAGAACCACTGCCTAATGGTTAGAGTCTAACTAGTAGAGCACCCTGGCATGACAGAGCTACACTTTGTGAATTCCAACTATTTGACCCAGATTACAAAAATGTCCTGTGCAACAAGCACATGACTGTTATGTGATGTTGCCAACTTTTGGGCCAGTCCCTGGTTGCTGTGTCTTTAACAGCAGCAACTAGTGGTGTTTATCTTCATGCTGTGAAAAGCTTCACCTTTGGAAGATGCAGAAAGCACTTGCAACATGGGCTTCAAAGGAAGGGTCAGCCCATCATTCTACTTGGATGCCCCGAGAGTGTAGGGTCCAGTTTTGAATGGGGTTTTGTTAAAGAACTTACATGTGTTCATTTCAGAACATGTCCCTTTGATGCACTCTCAGGTACCATAGGATGTAAGCTCCCAGTATCTAACAAGAAGCACCATCCATTTTATCCTCCTACAAAGCAGTTTCCTAGTAACATGAAGAAGAGAATGAAAATGCTTAAACCTTCATGTTACATCGAACACACTGAAATGGCTCAGAGTGACAAGCATTTCCCAGTCCTTCATGTATATTTTTTTGTTTTAAAGGACCCCTGACCATTAGGTCCAGTCGTGACCGACTCTGGGGTTGCGGCGCTCATCTTGCTTTATTGGCCAAGGGAGCCGGTGTACAGCTTCCGGGTCATGTGGCCAGCATGACTAAGCCACTTCTGGTGAACCAGAGCAGCACATGGAAATGCTGTTTACCTTCCCGCTGGAGTGGTACCTATTTATCTACTTGCACTTTGACGTGCTTCCGAACTTTTCAAACATGGGCAGGAGCAGGGACCGAGCAACGGGAGCTCACCCCATCGCGGGGATTCGAACCGTCGACCTTCCGATCGGCAAGTCCTAGGCTCTGTGGTTTAACCCACAGCACCACCCACATCCATTTTTTTTGTTTTGTTTTAGGTACTCAATAAACATTGTCCCTATATAAGTGTACATTATTGAATCAAACTGCCAATATATGTTATTTCCATGGTTCAAGGATTCTAATACATGAGACTCTTAGAATGGTCATAAATGAAACATGTGTCTACTAGGGAGGCATGACCATGGTCACACCTCTTGACAGGCAGCATGGCCTATTGGATAAAGTAAAAGTTTGAATTGTAAAAACAAAACAAACAAAAATTAGTCATGTGGCTATGCCCTTGGGATGGAATTCTGTAAGTCTCTCCCCCCCCCACGCACTTTGCTCAGGTGAGCTTTCCTCCTCTATCCCTCCCATCCCCATTTTGCTTAACATCTGCATTGATGAAGAGCTCTGGAGAACTTGAAAGCTTGCTCACAATTTTGTTAATTTTTGGTTGCTCCTAATGTGTTTTTATATTTTGTTTGAAGCCTCCTAGAGTGGCTGGGGCAACCCAGTCAAATGGGCAGGAGTACAAATAATGACATCATCACCATCATCACCATCATTCCACAGTCACTGCTACCCATCACCTCCAGCTAACAGAAAGGAATGTAAAAAGAGTAATAAAAGCCCCCTCTCCATCTCTCATCATATATATAACTCAAGGGTCAATCTTAAGTTGTAACATACCTTCTCTCATGCAATGTTTTCATTGCAGGTTTTGGATCTCTGGTGACCAGAAGCAAAGGAGTATAGGTTCCTATGCCTTTAAATGGTTGTATAGAAGAAGAAAGGAATTTTGGCAGGTGTAGCTCATTGTGCAGTGATGAGAAAAGCTGCGACTGATTCTTCAATTTCTCCCAACAATTAAAGGAACAGGGAACTCAGTCTCCTATCCATAAGTGCATTGGAATTTACTTTGACCAACAAATATTTCCAGAAACTGCATACTTTACTCCAATGAGGCCTAGAGAAACTGGCTCTCTGAATATTTTTTTACTTGCAGTAAAGCAGTGCGCTTAAATAGCACACTTAGAACTGGACTCCCAGTGTTGAATGTCCAAGTATGATTCAGCCCAATGATATTATTCCCAAAAGTATCAAAGCTCTATAGTAAAAGACTGTTATAAGAAGTCAGAAATTCCCCAGATACCTGTAACAGTCACTATAAGCTACAATGTAGCTTTAGGAAGTGATGCCTGAGTTTTCTTGTTTTCTCTTCCATTTTGTCTCATGTCTTTCCGACTGCAAGCCGCAAAGGTCAGGGTATCTCTTGGTATTATTGAGCTTAGAATCATAGAATTGTAGAGTTGGAAGGGACCTCTCGGATCTCCTTGTCCAACCCCTTGCAATGCTGGAATCTTTTTCTCAACATGGGGCTTGAACCCACAGCCCTGAGATTCTCATGCTCTGCCAACTGAGTAATCCTAGAGCTCCCCCCTACCCACCCAAGAAGAATTTCATTCCTGAAGAGAAAGGAAAAAATACTACAAATAAACAAATAATTATAAATAAGAGTATGCAGGTAAATTTTATTGAGGTACCACAGATATAAAAGATCATGCTTTCAATAATTAATACTGAGATATGAAGCCTGTCTACATTTACACAGATGTACGTCTCAATGAATTAAATGAATTTACTCCCTAGTAAATGTGGATAAGACTGTAAGTTTTAAACAGCAGTTGATGCCCTACAGCAGTTATTTTACCTTAGGAAAAAGGAGATCGTTACTAGAAGAGAAGGGTGTCACTGGCTGCATTTGGATCACGTTTCTTCCCTTGGTGAATCCTGAGCACTGCAATTTACCCCTCAAAATGTTAGCATTCTGAGCAAACAAAAGGTATAGTGAATACGCAGTGCCTCCAAACCAACAAACCAACAGAGGAAAGCTTCGATACCATGAGCAATCACAACAATTATTTTTGCCTCATTCACTTTGCTCTGTCTTAGAGCCATTGGAGGTAGTATTCATAGCTGATAGGAAGCTACCTTATCAAGTCAAACCACTGGTCTATCTAGCTAGTTCAGTATCTACAATGACTGGGAACAACTCTTCATGAATTCAGGCAGGGATCTGTCTTGATCCGACTTGGAGATTGAACCCTCACCGTTAGGCATCCATGTGTTCTGCTATTGAGCTATGGCTTTTCTTCTTCATGATCCACCAGGTCAGAAAGCATAGAGCCTTTCTCTCATTTGCAGAGGTGATGTCACAAAGGGGTGGGACTTAATTACTGCTGGTAAAATCTGGATATTTGGCAGGTGATGAGAATAGCAAGGTGAGGAAGTCTCTAGGGTGAATTGAAAATGGGACTATCTTCCCCTGTTTCTGAAAAGGGATTTCAATCTGGATTTTGGGTAAATATATTTCTTAATGTTAGAAAGAGAGAGAGAGAGAGAGAGAGAGAGAGAGAGAGAGAGAGAGAGAGAATCTGCCCAAAGACCCCAAACCTATAAGACTATGAATTTCACTGTCAGACTGGGCCCCCTTATGCAATTCTATAATTCAATAGCTTCTTAAACAGACTATAATTAAGGAATAGTCATATGATGTAGTTTGGGACTACAGTTTAGTGCAGGAATAGGAATACTTTGCAACTACTTTTCAAAATTAGTTTTAATTATCTGTTCTTAGAAGTAATTATTGGGAAATGCTTCCAGATCTGACAAATCACCAGGGTGAGCCAGAGGTACTTACCGGAGACCGAGAGCAAGTGTAAACTGTGGGGCAAGTCCATCAGCCAAAAGTAAATACAATTACTAAAATATCAACTGGAGAGCAGAGAGACTAATGCAATTAGAGTAGGCAAAAGGATCTGTCTTGGAGATGCAGTGACATGTCGCGGAAATGAAGACTAATCAGTTGATTTACCAAAAGGAGAAAGAAATTGTTTATATGCAGCGCCCTGAGCAACATTTCACTTTCTGGCTTTGCGCTTGCTTCATTACAAGAACCAAATTCTCCTTCCCATGCTCTGCATACACGGGAGACCCTTGATGCTTCTACCACTGCTCTGTAAGGGTCATTTGGAAAGGGAGAGAGGCAATTTTTAAACTTTACAACCATTGCTGCTTCTGATGTGTTGTGTTAAGAAGTAGGCACACCTGGCCATCTCTTCTTTCTTAGGGATCCCTGAAGCTGGAGTTTTCATTGCCTGAGACGCGCTGCTTTCCAAAGATGCCTGCAGGTTAGTACGCAACTTGGACTTATGGCCATCCCTCCCTCCCTTGGGGAGTAAGCTCCTTATGTGCAAACATGATGATCAGAGGGCATACTTTTGCATTCTGCTCTGCCATTGAGACAGGTCGGAGTTTCAAGAAGTCAAGAAGGGAAGAGGGCATTGATGATGCAAAACACTGCAGGAAAAAGGATGGGCATCTCTTTAAGAAGAGGCTTTCAACACTCAGTCTTTTTTCTGGACCTTCACAGAATGTGATGTAAGTGTTTCTCTTTTTAATATTTTATTTCTAATGAAAATTAAAAATGCTAATTTAAAATTGGACACCGGAGCTATTGTGAACACTGAATAATCATGAAAGGTGAAAAAAGGTTGATCAACTAAACAGCTGAGAAAGACAAAGGGCGGCAACATCAAAGAGTGCCATATTTTCAGGTGGCTCCATTGCCTTGAGCAGCAGCTTGCTATGCAGACACCAGCAATTAATAACATCTTGGTGTTCTTTCAGACGGTTGCTATTTTCGAGTGGGATTCATTTACTAATTGGCAAATTCGGTTTGCACAATTACAGCTGATTAGAGGGTTTGCACAATAAAGTTACTTCCCCCAAATTCTGGAAGTTTTGTGATAAGGAAAGCGTTGGGAGAATTGAACTGGAAAGAGGGGGGGGGGTATTACTTCTTTGATGCGGCTTCATCTAACCTGCAAGCAAATTGGAATAATGCTTGTTAACTAGCCAGTGTCCTTGAATCTCCCTGTGAACAAATTGGGCTGAATGCTTCATAAGCAGCTCATCTGGAAGTGCTGTAAGTTTATCTGCTGTTTGCTTATTAAGGTGCTGTTAAAGGTAAAAGGGGAGGTACAGCCATCCCTCTGCTGACCAGCTGGCAACCCCAGTCAAAATTGCCATTTTCACTGGTTCAGTTCAAGGTGCTGCTGATTAACTTTAAAGCCATAATTGTTTTACAACCATCTGCTTCCATATTGCCCTTCCCATGAACTATGATCAACTGTGTTTTATTTCATGTGTAATCTGAAAAATGTAGATTTTTGCACTGTGCACCGAAGGAAGAGCAATGGTAAGAAAACTCTGGACCAGAATATTATATATAGAAATAATGGGGAATAAACAGGATATGCTTGATTGTAACAAAAATATGCTTGGTTTACAAAAAGAATATAACAATAGAATTATTGGTAAAAACTATTAAAACAACTATTTAAAACATTCACAAAAACTAAAAACACATCATCCTAGATATCTGGGTAGGCTTGTCGAAACCAAACTAAACTGTATAGCTTACTGGTTACTTTTGTAAGGCACAACACTTTGTTTCATACAAACACTCTTTACAGAGATATTTAAGATTGTGCTTAACTTCATATTTTAAACCTGACTTTGGAAAGATAATTTCTTTCTAGGATGGTTATTATCTTACAATACCCAGTCCCTTCTAAAATCCTAAACTTCCCCTCAGCTAGTTAGAATCTGTTCCCACTGACAGATATACCCTACCAGAGTCCACTCAAATAGTCAGAGATTCCAGGTGCCCACCCTGTTTCCAATCCCAGGTTCCTGTCTCACCCATAGATAATCCCTGACTGCACTCTCTGACAGTCCCAGCTGATTATTAATTTAAATTCCTCTCTCTCTCTCCCTTGATTGGCTGAGCGACTTGTCAGTTGGTGGGTCATCACGAGGCAAACCCAGGGCCTATCCCTCACAGGGCCCTCCTGCTTTGGTGGCAGGATATTAGGCTGAGAAGGTAATAAAGGTAAAGGTAAAGGTACCCCTGCCCGAACGGGCCAGTCTTGACAGACTCTGGGGTTTGTGCGCCCATCTCCGAAGACACTTCCGGGTCACGTGGCCAGCGTGACAACGCTGCTCTGGCGAGCCAGAGCCGCACACGGAACGCCGTTTACCTTCCCGCTGGTAAGCGGTACCTATTTATCTACTTGCCCCCGGGGGTGCTTTCGAACTGCTAGGTTGGCAGGCGCTGGGACCGAGCAGCGGGAGCGCACCCCGCCGCGGGGATTCGAACCGCCGACCTTTCGATCGGCAAGCCCTAGGCGCTGAGGCTTTAATAAATCCCTTTAAATCTTCAAAAAAATACTCAAATGGCAAATGGCTTGATCCTTTTTTTTTTGGTAGTTCACCAGTGTGATGCCTCCTTCTGCTATTCAGCTCTAAAATTCTATGATTCGTCATACATGCAGTGAAAAGTAATAATAATAATAATAATAATAATAATAATAATAATAATAATAATAATTAATAATAAATTTATTTATGCCCAGCCAGCCACTCTGGGCGGCTCCGAGTCCCAACAGAATTAAAAGCACAATAAACTATCAAACATTAAAAACTTCCCTAAACAGGGCTGCCTTCAGATGTCTTCTAAAAGTCAGATAGTTGTTTATTTCCTTGACATCTGAAGGGAGGGCGTTCCACAGGGCGGGTGCCACCACCGAGAAGGCCCTTTGCCCTGATGCACTTTGGAAAATGGTAGCTGCCACTGATTGTTCAGCACTATTTTGTCTTGGCTTTTTAGTCCTCAGGAAAATAATGGGCACCTTGAAGACAAGAAGAGAGGTGTGCAAAGAAAAGAGTCCATGCAGCTGAAAGCCCAGAAGGAGATGTGTTCCTTGGGGAAGGCTCACTCTGGGAAAATGTGCCCCAAATGTGAAATTGTCGTCTGCAGGGTGTGCAACATGCTACATACTGAAAGCAGCTTCATTGCTCACAGTTTGCTAGATCACTATGACAGAGGAAGGCACTCATTTTGCTGCTTGGATTCTGAATTTCCCCAAGACCACCATGTATGTAAGCACTGTGCAGGACCATCCTTCTCTCCTGGCAGGTCTTGTAACCTGGCTACATTGGAAACCGAATCTCTACTGCGACTCTCTCTGTCCTGACTTTGTAGAGACAAAGTGAAGAAATTTCCTTGCCCTGCATAGCAGGCATTCAATAGCCAGATCAATTCTTTTCAAATGGCTCAGTAGTGTGCACATTGCCGAGTTTGTGTGCAAGGTTAGTATGTGAAATCACCAACAAAGCACAGGTAGCTGTATTCCCTCTGCTGCATGAAACATACAGTAATTGATTTCACTTCTCAGTCGAGAAAAGAATAGGGTTGCATTGATGCAGATCTTGGCAAATAAGGCTAGCTCAGTAAAATATATTGTCTGATCTAGGACCTGTTGTCAGAAAAATGTTCGTTGATGTTCTAGTATATTAAAGTTTTATTGAAGTTTTAAACAGTGTTTGTATGTGGGTTGTACAGAAAGACTGGGACTACTTAAAAGCCACTGGACAAGGGCATTCTCTGGGTGAATCCAGACAACCAGGAGTTGTTCTGGAGACTTGCCATCTCTAGCCCCAGTGGAACAGAAAATGAGCAAACTCGTCTCAGCACCCGAAAGTATCAGTCTGCTCATGTGGTTACAGGCGCTAATGCAGCAAGCTTTTTCATAGCTGGATTCACACAACAGGGAGCCATTGTCTGGACACCTGGAAACAAAATGGCCTTTCTGGGTAAGTCCAGAGATCCATTTTAGGTCAGTGGCTTCTGGAGGTTCACTAGTCATTTTGGGGGGTGTCCCTGAACCCCTTATTTTTCTTTCACATCTTGTCATGGGAGCCATAGATCCAATTTAGGCGAACAGCTACCCCATGTTAAGGTTTGGTTTTGACCACAGATTTGCAGAGTCTGCACTGAGGAAAGGTTACTGGTGCTAGAGCATTTGCCTTGTATGCAGAAGGTTCTAGGTTCAATCCTGGTATGCCCAAGTAGGACTGGCAATATCCCCTAAAACCATGGAGATCAGCTTCCAGTCTGTGGAAACAATACTGAGCTAGATGGACCCATTGTCCGACCTTAAAGGTAAAGGGACCCCTGACCATTAGGTCCAGTCGTGGCCGACTCTGGGGTTGCGGCACTCATCTCGCTTTATTGGCCGAGGGAGCATGACTAAGCCGCTTCTGGTGAACCAGAGCAGCACATGGAAACGCCGTTTACCTTCCCGCCGGAGCGGTACCTATTTATCTACTTGCACTTTGACGTGCTTTCAAACTGCTAGGTGGGCAGGCCTACTGTTTTGCCTACTGTTTGCTAAAGCCTGGGGTCCTTATGAAGTGGTAAGAGGCTCCCACAAGAACCACTTGGTAAATTGATTGTCTTCCTTTTCAGATGTTCTGGGAAGTTAGAGCTGTGTTTGCTCAACCTTGCCTGATTGCTCTCCTCACCCACCCACCCACTGCACACAATTTAAATCACGTGGGGAGCCCACATCTCTAGAGCAGGATCCCCCCCTTCAGAGCTCTTCCCCACCCACCCCACATGGATGGGGTGCAGAGAATTTTGTAGGTGGGGCAGAGCCAATAAACGTGCCTCAACTTCCCCTCATGCAATTGTATTCATGTGAGGGAAGAATGTTTGAAAAGGGCTTGTTTGTATTAATAACCCATAGCAGGTGATATCAAAGTGGGGAACTTTTCTCCTGGGCTACAATGTCCCAACAAGAGCTACTTTTAAAGAAACATCGTCTTCTTCGCTTTTGCTCCATGTTTTTCTGAATTTCAGATTTCTGTTCCTAGAAGTGTTTATATATTCTGAAATAGTTAAATATCTGTTGGGCTTTTGGAAGTTCTCCAAAATATCTGCTGTGTTTTCAGAAGAGTTCTTTTTCAAATATATCTCAGACTTTCACCACTGCAGGCTAAGAAAAGTGGCTGTTTCTTACTGGAAAACAATGGGTAGAGAGGAATAAAAGCCTAAGGGTTGAATCTTGGCCTATCCCATAATAAGATGGTCAGATCATCGTTGTTTGAGAGATTGTGTGATCATGGAAGGTATTGTTATCGCTGTGTGTTGTGCAATGAATAGTTGTGAGGATATGTGAGAATTAACTATGAAATTACACACAGTAATGGGTGCCATGAGCTAAACAGCAGCACAACCTTAAAAAAAAAAGTAATTCCTGAGACCAACTGCAAACAGGGGGGAATATTTTATTGACCTATTTGAAACACTATCACTATGCATCAACTTTTATTGACCTCTTTGAAACACTATCGCTATGCACCAACCTTTCAGAGTGTGAGAATGGATTAACCATCACCTTCCCAAGGCAGAGAACCAGCAAGTAGTGATAAAACACAGCAGCAAGGCAAGGAGAGAAATGTCTCTCCACTCCATAGCAATAGAACAAGTCAGTAACTAGGGGTGGAGCAATGACAACCACAGCAAACACAAAGGCAGCCAAGGTCATCTGTTTTCCTTTTAGCACATTTTAACGCCCATGTAAGCAGCAGGCAAACTCCCAAGTTAGCCATGTGGTAAACTGGTCTGTTTTCACCCAGAGTCTGTCAGCTTGGAGGAGCCACACAGTTATCATAGATAACAGCTGCTAATCGGCATCAGCCATAATAGCTGGTAGAGGGAGAAGAAATATCTGAATTTTTCTTTAAGCAGCACATACATAAAGTGATACCATAAAGGAGATGGGCTAGTCCTAGGATGTATTCACAAGCTGTATTCCATAGCCTAAAGGTGTTATGAGGAATAGGATAGTGATGGAAGGATCCCTTCTTCACCTAAGTATTTAATGTTAAAAAAGCCTCTAGCTACCACTTCATTTCACCATCAGTTGCTATAAATCTCTGTGAGCAGGCCATCTTAATTCGTCCTCCTTCCCCTGCAGGGAGCAGTTGACTCTTTCAGACTAAAGCTCCACAGGAAATGGTCTGACCATGACAACAGGGTTATCTCAAGCCAACCCCTCTCTAATATCCAGCCCTACACACACATTCCTCCTCCAATCCATAACAACTTTTACATGCAGAATAATAAACAAGTTTTCCCAGGTGTCACTTCCATTCTGAACTATTCCCATACTGAATGGGGTCTGAACACAGAACTATAATGAGACCAGAGACTTCTCTGATTTGAAGCCATTTCCAGTCACACATTGAAGAAGCAAATTATTGGGATTGGCAGAGGCATAGGCATAGTCATAGTCATAGGAGAGCCATTCAAGAGTAACGGCAGCCAAAACCCTTGACAGTATCTTCCAATATTACCTCAGCAGCACAGAAACCACAGCAGCATGACTCCTTTCCTGGACTGCTTTGGTAATGTTGGCAGGCCAGGGATATACATTCTTTCCATTTCAGCATTATGTCTCTTGGAGCTGCTATAACGCTGGCACCAGAAAACCTTGCACTATGAATCTCTTCTGTACAATCTAGGGCACTATCATACTGGGGCATCTCCTACTTTCTGAAATAACATGAGATGTGACCTATCAAGTAAATTGGCATTTGATCTATTTCTGAGAATACCAGCTAATTGTCAATGATGGGATTAAGGTCTACGGGCCAGGGAAAAACTGAGTAGCCTGCTAGATGTGCAAGTGGCTGAACAGAGGATGGAAAGTCTGGCCTTAATTATTACAAGTATCTCAGCTGGAGATATGGATGGTAACAAAGAAAGCAAGGCTAAGCTTGTTGTCAAATTTTCTGCCCATAGTAAATATTGTATTCATAAGGTGCTTGATTCTGAGGCAGCAGAAGATCATCAGGCACCTCAGCATAGCTGTCAACTTACAGATTTGAAAATAAGGGACCAGCAGCTTTGAAAATAAGGGATCAGCAGCCAAAATAAGGGACCTGCAGCCTCACCTGTTCCAGGCACTCCAGTCTTCCTGTCCTCCTGCAGTCTGGTCAAACTCATGCTGGTAGCTTTGAGAACACTGTCCAACCAACTTTGTAACCAGAGGTTCAACTGAATAGACTCTGAATCACATGCACCACAAGGCCTATGCAGCCTCAACTTAAGATGGCTCCCCGGCCTGGCTTTGCACTGCAAAGTTTGCAGCAGCACGTGCAACAAAATGGCGTCCAGCATTCAAAAAACCCCTCAGCTTGCATTAACTAGCCACACACAAGGCATGCATGCTCCAACCCCTAGTCGTTCTTAGAAGTCTTATTGGGTGAGCAACACAGCCAAGCAACACAGTTGGAGCCTCCCTCCTCCCTGGCCGGCAGGGAGGGAGGGAGAGGAGCTGCTTCCTTTGAAATTTAAGGGACATTTAAGGGACATCCATCAATATGGGACAGTAGCGGGACATGGCGCTGGAATAAGGGACACTTGACAGCTATGCACCTCAGATCTGCTAGCTAGGCCTTCTCCATGCCAGCATGTTGTATGTTCAACTCCTTACTAGGATATGCATTCAGATCAACAGCACTCTCTCTTATTTATGTACCACCTTTCTGCCAAGGAACCCAAGGTGCCTCACAACTTAGAACTTCAACACAAACGGTAATAAATGTTATCAGAGTAACTTCAGGAGCAGATGCCACAAGCTCCGTGGGCCTAGGCTTCCTCACTTCCATCTTCCCTCAGGAACCCACAGGTCTATGTGAAGATGCCTCAGGAAAGGAGGTGGTGGTGGTGGTGTTCCTAACAGATCTTTCTATTGATGGTGTCTTCAGGAACTGGTGATTCCCAGTCTTCCTCGTTTCTCCCCCCCCCCCCTCAAGGCACACAGGTCTTAGCTCCAGTGAAGGTGGGAGTGGAGCTGCAGCAGAACAGAAGGGCGTTACCTTTCTGTAAATGACCATAGTAATGCCTCCTTTATGTGCAATGGATCCCAGCAATGCCTTTCCACCTGTAGCAGAACTGTTTGATACCTCATGCTAAAGTGCTGCATGGCAACAGTGAAACTGAATGCAAAAATGTGCATGTGTGACATCTTCAGCCAGCAAAAGCACAAGAACTGATGTACAACTCTTGCCAGGGTTTGCGCACAGTGCTAGCATCCATTTCTCCTTCACTCACAGTTCTTTGGAGGCGCTGCAGTCTAAGGGTTATCATTGGCTTGAAAGGTAAACGAGGGACAGGATTCAGAAGAAAACTGTGATCACAGGCGTTTTAGGACAAAAGGGAAGTGCATTCATTTGAACAACTAAATGAAACGATTGAGCCCCACTTGTTTGTTAGAAAAACTAATGGGAATTCAAGTGAATAAATTATAAATGAAAAGCAATTAGGTATTCATTTGTTTTTCATTGGTTTCTATTGCAAAGAAAAATCACAACACTCTTCCAACAGCCTTAACAGGTATAAAAACAATGCATGGAAAGGGGGGGGGGAAGAAAACATAGTGCCACATATAAAAATGGCATCTATAAAAGGGGGACCCTTTATCCTGTTGGAGATTTGGCAAGTCTGATTTTTGGAGGAGTAATAGAAGACTTGAAATTTTTATGCCCAAAGGATATAAACACAGAGAAATTACTAGCAGGAAAAATGGAGCTGGGCCTCATCACCAAAATCAAATCTGAAGAGTATAGGGCAGGGGGTGGTTAACCTTTCTAGACTACAAACTCCCATCAACCCTGACAACTGGTCATGCAGTTGGGAGTCCAGCAACAGCTGGAGAGCCACAGGTTAGGCACACCTCTCAGAATTACATATAAAACTGAAACTGTCCAATCTGCCTGAAAAGCACTATATCTGATGCACAGGGTATGTGTTGCGTAGTGGTTTTCAAATATCCACCCACAAAGTTTACTGGGTGACTTAGGTGTAGCCACACACACTCTCAATCTAACATCTCACTGGGTTATTAGTGAGGATAAAATTGAGAACCATGTGCACCATGCTTGGAGAAAAGGTGGAAGATAGATTAGATAGATAGATAGATAGATAGATAGATAGATAGATGATAGATAGATAGATGATTGATAGATAGATAGATGATAGATAGATAGATAGATAGATAGATAGATAGATAGATAGATGATAGATAGATGATAGATAGATAGATGATAGATATAGATTCATGCCACTTAGATGGGATGTTTCACTGTCATAGGCACCAGAATACAAGCTGGATCTCCCATTGAAACACAAACATGGGAATAATTAAGCAGCTGGATTCCAGATTGATGATACAGTATAGTAAATGACAATACTGAAATAAATGAAATTTTTCATCATGGAAAGAGTAATTGAAAGCTTCTCAGGGCTACTGTGTGTATGTTCACACACTTGTGCATGATTATTGTAATTAGTGTAATTTCACATTTATGACATATTCCTCATTAAGCTTTGGCCTCTTAGCATATTCACAAATTGTGAATCCCCAACATGATTGCAGCTTAATATTAACACAGAACTCTATCCAACCAAATATAGTATACTTTAGAGAAACACACACATCTGACAAAGTAAAATAGACTTTAATGCAATTCCTATTTAAAATCATTGTTCTGATTCAAAGACAACTTTATATATAATTACTTTCATTCAATCATCACCAAAGTTAAGAACTACCAGTGTTCTTTGGCGAGTAAGCAGTAGTTAGTCCACCTCGCCACTGTTTCAAAACATTTTATGTTTACATCTTTAAACAAGCAGTTCCTATTGCACTTTTAACTTGAATTACTCTTCTGTTATAAGCACCTTAAAGTATGGTACCTCATTGGATAAATTAAAATAAATCCAGTTTTTCCCATGTATCAACTTAGGCAAAATACAAACTTCCTTGACAAAACAAACAGTGCTGCAGGCATTTAAGTAGTAAAGAACAGGTCTGACTCCCTTCTGGGGTACTGATTAAAAATGCTATAATATAGCATTTTTAAAAATCACAATCTCTTGGTTTTGAACATACACTTCCCTTAGTTTGAGATGTATATACAAAACCTGACTATGATGCTTAATGCTTTCCATTTTGTGATTTACACAAATGTGTGCAGATAATATAGTTGTTATGGGTGGCCTGTTGGTTTTCCAGTGACAAACTCTTTATTGAAGTGTCTTCAAAAGCTTAGATGTTGCAGGCCTTCACTGAACGTTCAATAAAATTCAAAAAGGCAGTAAACGTTGAGGTGGAATTTCCAAGAGCAAAAGGTTGTCCCAAACATATATGCTCTACATACATTCCAATACATTTATATCAACACAGAGCACTTGGGGCAAAAGTCTCTTTAAATATTTTTCTTTTCATTATTAAATGTAGAAACCTCTCTTCTTCTGGCAGTAGTTCAAGACAATAAAGCAGCACCCTGCTGTACAATGAATGATCTGGCAGTTATTTACAGCAGAACAAATATGTTTGTGCCAGAAAAAAAGTATATATACACACAACAATGTTCAGTTGCAGCAGAATTAAACACATCAGAAACATCTCTGATGCTGTTTAGCAATCAGATCTTCAAAAATTCTCTACCCATCTAGACCAAGTTAGAGAACACTGTCCAAACATAAAAAATCTCAAATATTTACAGCTTCTCAATGTATCAAAATAATAATAATATAAAAGCTTAGTGGTAGCTTTCAGCGTGCAAAGTCAGCAGAAGCGATTGAGGAATCTGCTAATGTTACAAAATCCCGAATCTTCTTGAAGCATTCCAAAGCAGAGTGCAAAATAAAATCAGGAATCGTTCAGGCAATATCCTTGGGTCTGTTTTGAGAAAGGGTCTGTTGTTTCCCTTTTAATACTTTATTGTCAGGGTAACATTAAGCTTAGTGCAAATTCATGAACCACCTAGGATCGGTAATCCTTCCGGACCGTGTGTGCCATCCAGTTCACTTTAGTAGTCCAGCTTTCTCTGAGCGCTTCGTCAAATTTCTGCTTAAATTGCTTTAGTGCCTCTTCATCATTCTTTCCTAAGGCAAGGGAGTCCTAGGAACAAAAAGTAGTATTAAGAAGATTGCTATTTGCCTTGAATACTCAACCCTTGAGATTTCTTTACTTGCTAATACTGTTATTCCATGGCAAACTGCCACTGTCAGTAAGAATGTGCTTCTTATACTCTATGAACAGTATTGTTTCTTCAGTCTGATGCAAAAATAAATCTGCCCAATTTGAGGACTAAATAGCAGTGGTTTTCAACCAGTGTGCTGTGGCACCCTAGGGTGCCATGGGCAACAGTGCCCTCTGTCCCTCTTTTCTTCTCTCCTCTAATGCCCTCTCATATCTCTGCCTCCCAAAGGCTTGCACAGCTGTTTGTTGCAGCAGCCCTAGCTACAAGCTCTGCGGGAAAGTGGTGCCTCTGGGGCTGGGCAGGGGGTGCTTCCCAGGCCCCTATGGGGCAGCATGAGAAGGCACCTCTCTTTGGGGCAGCGGGGGCAGCTCAGAGATCAGGGGCAGCAGCTGTGGCTGAATGAATTTATTAATTTCGGTCACAGACCAGTTCCAGCTCACATACAACATCAGGGAAATAATAAAACATGATAGGGATACATTTGAATTTGCAATTGGGTATAACAGGGACAATACAGATAAAGAAGCAGTTAAAATATATATAAGTTAAATCTTAATCACTAAAATATAACCTAAAATTGTCAGTTAAGTTCTTAGAGCTGGTGTCGCTACCCAGAGGACTCCCAAGGAGAGGGGAGAAGAGAAGAGAAGAGGCTGAGGGAACCCTCCACAAGGAAGGGGTGAGGGGCTGCCAGCTCTGCAAGCAAGGTGTGACATAACTGGGCTCCTAAACCCCACAGAGGTGCCACAGAAAGACTGTAGTTGGCCAAGGGAGCCGTGGACTCAAAAAGGTTGAAAACCTCTGCTATGGAGTATAGACTTATCTAGTATTCAGATGAAAGAAAACAAACCATGTTGTTTGAGGTCTTGGATAGCCACTGTCCTTTGAAGTAGACAGAACTAGACTAGAGGGACCAATGACCTCAGCTTTTTATGTTCACCGCATATGAGGAAGACCACACCAGTTACATTAGGAGCATCACAGTGAACAAACTTTGAACATGGTTAGGAAAAAGGACAAATATCACCTAAGGTGCCTATCAGAGTTTTACCTTTAGATACTGGATGTCTTTAACAGAGGTTAACTCTGGAAGCCCAGCTGTTAACATCAGTGCAAAGAGAGTGATAAATAGGTTTCCATGTTTTCGCAGAATCAAGTACGCTTCTTCACAACATTGGCGGAACCTTTAACATGCACAAACAAACACATACTGTAAAGCAGGGCAACAAAAAGTAGGCCAGACCCCAGGTAGCCTGATCTGGTTCAAGAGACATTTGTTTGAACAGGATTGACTCACTGCTGTTATCTGAGGTAAATGAACTTGCTAACCCATCACCTGCACCCATCTTGCAAATTGACGTGGACAAACCAAGGGTTGTTCCCTCTTTAGGTGAAAAAAGGGATCCCTTGCAAATCACTTGTTTTTCCTCCTGCGTAGCAACAGAAAATACAAGAGCAGCACAACTCCAGTTGCTAGAAGGAAGGAAGCCAAATATAGTCATTTGTACTGCAGTGCCAAAGCAAATTAATGTAGCCAAGGAACAGGTGGTGACTGTATGGTTTATGGGGCGTTGTTCTATGGCATGCAGGAGGGAGAGGAAGGGGGAGAGGGAGAGGGATGGATGGATGGAGGGAGGGAGAGAGGGATTCACACATATTGCAGCCCACGTGAAAGTACCAGGTTAACTAGTTTGCAAGATTTGCAAAGGGTTGCGATGGATTATGGTGCAGCAGCAATGTAAAGGCCCTTCAAGAAAGACTTGACTGTGGCAGAAACTGTTACTTAGTTTAGGGAAAGTCATACTGGGGTGATTCCATGAAGGAGGATCAGAAAACTGACATTATTGTGGATATGCTGTTATTGGGGGCAAACATGTCTGAACTGCTCCCTAGTGATAGGAATACATATTCCAAAGATACCATTTCTTACACTTAATTCCACACGTTTCTGAGTGTGTTTGCACCTTAATATGTCTTCCGAAATTAAATTCTCCAGTGTGTTTACTATGCCTAGTTTTTTTAAGCCTACTAACAGGAAGATTAAGAAATTAGACTTGATACAATGGGAGTGTTATGTATTCCTTTTAAGTGCTTTTATATCATCCTTCAATTATATTTCTCAGGGAGGTTTACAAAAATAGCAGGAAATTTGCTTTTTTCCCCAGCAAGGAGAATGAATGAAAGAAAACCTTCATGCGGACACAAGTAAGCTGTGAGACTGTGTGTACATCATATTAGGAAAGAGAAACAGAAAGAGTTTACAAGGGGAAACAGATAAGCTGTGTGAGTGTATAGGTGGTAGTCCACTAAATTTTACTCAGAGCAGACCCACTGAAATTAATGAATTGCTTTAACAAAATATCAGTTTCAACACTGAGATTATATTGTGTGATTTTGTTCATAATTATGGCTTTGTTTTTATTTTACTGTTTGATGACTTCATTTTGTGGTCCACTATGATATCTTAGGAAATTATTTTGAGAATTTAGGACTCACCGGCCAAATTTTTCAGTGTTTCCAGTTTTCCCCTGCTGAATGACATGTATAAAATCATAGGTAAGGATGAAAGGCACTCGCTCCCTTTTAATTCCAAATTTGGATTTGAAGTTTCCAAGAATATGGCCAAAATCTATGTGAAAGAGCTGAGAAAAGGAATAGGAAGAGAAGTTAGTGAATAAATCAATAATTTTATAATTCTGTTGCTCTAATTTTTAAAGCATTATTACTTGCATTTTCTCCAAAATGCAACATGAATAATTTTTTTTTCTAGCCCCAATGCTCAGAAATGGTTTGTGACTTAAAAGTTACTTTATTAGCAAGTAAATCAGTACAGCACCAGACATACGGCCCTAGGCAGAAGCCACCGTTACATATTAATGAAATGCAAAACAGAGCAGGTTTCATAATCCCCAAACATGAAGTTATTTTTTACATTTAATACCTGTGTAGGAAAACACTATGTAGAAAGTGGTTCTTAGTATTTATAGAATGGTACATGATTTAGACGTGGGTGGCGCTGTGGGTTAAACCACAGAGCCTAGGGCTTGCTGATCAGAAGGTTGGCGGTTCGAATCCCCTCAACAGGGTGAGCTCCCATTGTTCGGTCCCAGCTCCTGCCCACCTAGCAGTTCAAAAGCATGCCAAAGTGCAAGTAGATAAATAGGTACCGCTCTGGTGGGAAGGTAAACGGCAGTTCCGTGCACTGCTCTGGTTCGCCAGAAGCGGCTTAGTCATGCTGGCCACATGACCCAGAAGCTGTACGCCGGCTCCCTCGGCCAGTAAAGCGAGATGAGCGCCACAACCCCAGAGTCGTCTGCGACTAGACCTAATGGTCAGGGGTCCCTTTACCTTTACATGATTTAAAAGGGTATTACACTTTGAAAGTAGCATTGTTGTTCCATCACTGAGTGAAGCCCCACGTGCTTTAGTTTGGGATAGAGCCCAGCTCTTCCCCTCCAATGTGTGGCTGATAGTTCAGCTTTTGCCACCAGCTGAAAACCCTTGTCTTCCTCCTTGCCTCTGGAGGAGATGGCAGTTGAGATAAGCAAACTATGTGGTATTTTCATAAGAAGCAACTGAAGCAATTCAGATTTTATTGCGTCACTGATTTCTGTATTGTTTTTAATTTACTGTGACCCGCTTGTGTGATTTGCTTGTGATAAATAGTAAAATCATAGAATCGTAGAGTTGGAAGGGACCCCGAGGGTTATCAAGTCCAACCCCTGCAAGACAGAAATTCCAACATGTGGTCCTCCATCCAATATGAAACCATACTGGACCCAGATTAGCTTTGCAACTGTGCTAGCAGTTTTATTTATAGGAGGGACAAAGGGTGGGATATAAATAAAATCAATACATACATTAGGTTCCAAGCAAAACATTTCCTCAAGAGGATCATGTAGTGCTTTGTTTGCCTACCATGACCTTACCTGGCCATTCTTCCTGACCATAATATTGTCACTATGTCTGTCTCCTATGCCCAGCACATAAGTAGCTACACAGTAGCCAGCGCAAGATAGAGTAAATGTCTCAATGGCTCGATCCAAATCATCTCTGAATTGAAAAGAAAAAATGGATTTTATTGGTATAAATGCATTTTGTTCAAATCCATGCTGCTTAAAATTAAAGATGAGAAACTAGCATTTCTTGAATTGCCCCTTGCACAGCATCAGGTAAGCATCTTCCTAGATAGAAGGCAAACACAAAATCTACCTTAGAGTCTCTTTGAATATAACCAGATAATGAAACATTGTGAGCTGTGTTTGTACGAGGGCCTTCCAATATGTGAAATTGCTGTGCAAATTTAATTCACAGAAAGAACACTGTAGAGAGCTACGCTTGTCCTTTATGAGATTTACTGTGAAAACATACAATGAACAGGCAATATGTTCATTGTTTGGCAACGGTAACGCATCAAGCACCTTGCTGACAACACAGAACACGCCTCTCACAATTATTGCCTGCAACTTTCAAAACTCTGCTCAGAAACACAGTGCTGAGGATCAGTTAAACTGGATCTCAGGATCTGAATGACTGCCTGGCTTGAAAAGACTGACTGCAGCTTTAAGCAAGGACACTGAAAGGAATGGTGACAGGAGACACTTAAAGCACCAGTGGCCAATCTTTTTGGAAAACTATGGGTGGTATCCAATGCTCTGGGTTCTGTTGGTGCAAGGATTTCCATTTATGCCATAGAGCTTCCACCCCTCTCTGTTTCCCACACTCTCCCCAAGTCTGTTCCAGAGAGTTGATTTAGGAGGCATGTGGGAGGGTGAGCAGGGAAAGAAAAGGGAGGGGAAGTTCAGGTGCATCCCAAAACCCCACCGCAATACATGGCATCTGTGCCTTGTGTCAGTTAACTCTGACTAAAATAAATTCTAAGGAAAGCAAAATAGACCTAGTGGACAGGACCATGGCTTCTACTATCTTTTGACTGAAACTGAATCCCAAGAAGAACAAACAAAGCCATCCATTTAATAAAAGGGATGGGTGAGGGGAGGAATTTCTCAAGGGGAGCATTACTGAAGAATGTTGGTTTTGATTACAATTTTAGGTGAACACTATGCAGGTGGAAATGATCTCTCCCTCCCTCCCTGGATGTCATGAAAGATCAGAGCATCCTTTATGCCTGATAGACCAGATTCCAACATGGAATTCTAGATATGTTGAAAAGTTCCACAAGGGTGGAAGTCAGGAGTTCCACACAGCCTGACACAATGAGGATCTTTTGGGATTTATTTTCCTGGGAGATAATGCCAGAGAGGTGCTGCTTTTCAATTAGCAGAAAAGAAAAAGAAGAAAGGCAGAGTGTGTGTGTGTTTCCAGCTTTATTTTTTATGAGTTAAATCACCCTTAGTAATTCAGTTCACCTGAATTTAATTCCATTCACTAACTTGCATTAGTTTATGGCTTCTGTTAAATATCTTGTTTTGCAATATGTTTCTTGGGGAAAGTACTCAAGGCCTGTGCTAACACAGTTAGATCTCACCACCAACATGCAAATTGTGATAGCTCACCTCTAATACACTGTAAAGGTCATTTGTGTGAACTGTGAGATGTCAATGTTTTATGAAAAATCCAACATCATAAAAATTTTTTACAGCTTACCCGGAATTGTATTCTTTAAGCCAATTTAAGAGAGCATCTTTGTTGAATGCAGCAGCAGCAGCAACATTACTACTATTTAGCTGAATGTCTGCAATTGTCTCAGAAGTAGAAACAACCTCAATTAAGCCAGAATGATCTCCTGTTGCTAAGCATCCATAAGGTAATATTCTGAGGAAAACAGAGAAATTATAAACAAATCAGAAACATGCTCAAAACAATTTCTCGGGAAAAATATATAGGTTAATTTGAAAGACTGGGTTAAAAAAACCAAACAACTATTGGAAACTCAACACAACATGTTGTCCAAGTTCTAGCATTTCAAAGAAGAGGGAGAAAAATCATAGTCTTGAAGTTCTAATATTCTGACAACAGATGGTGCTATTTCTTTTATTTATTCCTTCCAAGCTGCTACAATGGTATGTTGGCATAACGGAATATGTGGAAGAAGAAAGAAGCATGCAGACCTCACCAACACAAAAGAGAAACTCTTTGCAGTGAACGCAGAAGCAAGAGCCTAACCCTTATTGATTTTGTAAGGAAATTCAGTCACTTAAATATATGTGTCCCATTCGCAACTGACAAGTGGATCTTGCCAGTTTAAAATCAGTCACACTTTGCACTTAAAAGGCATTAAATAGCTTCTGGTGTACCAGCCACATGAAATGTCATTTGGGGAGCTTCATGAGATGAGGCTACTTACTTTAGCAAGGAACACAATTGTGGAAGGATAAAGCATCTGTATTCTGAAAAATGGATACACAGGATGGGGCAGTTGAATGAAGAAGTTCTTCAGGCTTTACGGGCTGGATAGTTTCATGTTTTGAATGGCACTGGAATGGATTTTTGTTTGGGATTTGTGGTATAAATTTGATTTTCTATTAAAGGGATGGGATAAAGGATGGCAGAATTGCCTGAAGTGGAAGGAAGGTTTTTTTGTTGTTTTTTTTTTTAAAAAAACAATTACCCGGAGTCTACAGAGTAGGATATATAATGAAACTTTTGTGGAGAATTAGAACATTATGAGAGAATTAAATGGATAAAAGCTCAATCTCAGCTTGATTTTCAAATAAACAACAACCTTTTACAGATTGCAAACATTCCTTTTGAAGAACATTCCCACCAAAGCCAAAGTTCAGTTCAATGTGTTTAAAACCAATGACCAATGTAGAGTTAAATAACGAGAAGCTGTTACTCCATCACTTAGGAAGCTGAATATTAATGCAAACGCAGCCAAGCCATGTTCATTGGACAGTTCCATTTTCAAAAAGCTCAGAGTAGAAGTCCAGCTATCCTCCTCCCCACTTGCTCTAAGTTTCCTACATTACAGGGCTGGCAAACCTCTGGCCATTCAGATGTTCTTTTGTCTCCACCTCCCATCACGTCAACAAACACAGCAAACAACATCTCACTCTCTGCCATCGCGCTCAATTCAACATTTCCCCACATAATAATAATGCTGAATCCCACCACCAACTCTAGGTGATCGCACAGCAGCTGCACTTCTGAAACTCCTGCTGCCACGATCTAAGGAAGTGCATGTGAGCCCTTATTACGACCTGAGAATCTTTGGGCAGGTTTTGTGAGGTTAAAGTGTGACGCTTGCTGCCTGCTGCACTTCGTGACATTTCAACCCACCCTTACTTGCAGTTTTCACTGGGCACGCTTCCAACAACTTCCCCTTCAAAAGCAGGCAATGATGAAAGCTGCTCAGCCCCCTGAGGATGGTGAGCTCACAACCAGAGGAAAAAACATCCTCGTCAGAGAGACAGCTTGACAGGAGTCAAGCTGGGGACAAATCCTCAGGGCCCTGGTCCACCTCATCCTTGCCTTCAACATCTGTCAGAGGGATTCTTTCGTCCCTATAAAAGAACTATATAAAGATAGCCTACTGACAGATCTATAAGCCACCCTGAGAAACGACTGCTATTTTCCTTCTGCAATGTCCGCCCCCCCTAAGGTCCACCTATCAGTTCAAGCCCTGCCTCTTTCAAATAAATTTGATGTGGTTTGGTGCTTTTCTTACATCACAATTAATCTTTGAATTTATAACCTTCTTTGTAACAAAGACAAGATTTTACCACAGGCTTGTTGCCATATTTTGAAAAGCAAAAAAGAGGGCACATTTGCTGACTTCTACTTTTAACTATGGATCGCTATGAAAACTCTCATTTTACACACCCATCAAAAAGAGGACATGTCCTGAAAAAAGAGGACACATGGCAACTCTAAGTCTGCTACAAGTTTTGTTTATCAGCCTCCATAATGAATAACTTTATTCTTCCCTTCATGGATTGTTGGGATGTGGGGTAGAGGGGATGAGTCAGCTCAGGAGTAAATTGCTTGCATTACACAGATCTTCATGATGCTGGTCTTGCCATTTCCCAAAGTCTTGGTTATTGGAGCACCCTAGAACCCATTAAATGTATTATATTTACCACTGTCTGTGTGATTCTTCCCTGATTTGGTGTCCTTTTGCCTACTTTTATTTGTTCCATAAATATATCCTTTCCATAGCCATGCCACATTTTTAACCATAAAAAGGAAACTTATTCCTCGTTATTAGTGTTGTCCCTTTTTCCTTAACAGAAGATCAATCCTTTAACGGCTACATGGCAGGCAGAAATTCAACAGGTGAAGCTTTAACCTGCCACTTCCACCTCCATGCTAACAGAATCATATGTGCTGAATTTTTGCCTTTGGGGTAATGGTTGAAAGCATAGAATGCCAATATAAAAAGGGAAAAGTTGGCAACCCTATTAATTAAAGGTAAATGTAAAGGTAAAGGGCCCTTGGATGGTTAAGCCCAGTCAAAAGTGACTATGGGGTTGTGGTGCTCATCTTGCTTCAGGCTGAGAGAGCTAGTGTTTGTCCACAGACAACTTTCTGGGTTATGTGGCCAGCATGACTAAACTACCTCTGGCACAATGGAACACCGTGACAGAAGCCAGAGCACACGGAAACACCGTTTACCTTCCTGCTGCATCGGTACCTATTTATCTACTTGCACTGGTGTGCTTTCAAGCTGCTAGGTTGGCAGAAGTTGGGACAAAGCAACAGGAGCTTACCCTGTTGCGCAGATTTGAATCACTGACCTTCTGATCAGCAAACCCAAGAGGCTCAGTGGTTTAGACCACAGTGCCACCTGGTCCCCTTTACCTTTTACCTTATTAATTAGAGTTAGTCTGATGACACACATCTGTACCCACTTTATAGACATCATTGTCAAAACTGGATTGAAAGCAGATATGGTAGTGCCAGACCAAGGGACTGAAGGCATGGAAAGCCAGGTAAGATCAACTTCTCTCCATTTGTTTGAAAGGGTGCACAGCCATCACCAATGATCCGGAGGTATTAGTAAAGTGAGCCCCAAGCATTTGGAGACTGAGTCAAGAATCCTGTTCCTCCTTGCAGTGACCGCTTTTGGTAATGTGGCAGGATACTGAACAAAAGTATGAGAATGAGAATATACATTCAGGATGACCTTATTCGGCAGACTCTTTAGTTTCATAATTTGTGGTTGTTGTTTTCCTTGGAATACTTAAGCACCAGAGCTTCCCAGGCACAGAATTCTTAGGGTATGCCACTTTCTCAGCAGATTGTAAAACTCCATAGTTCCAATCTTCAGAGGCTGGCCTGGTCATTCTGCTCTTTGCTTCCCTCTCTATGGAGAACAGGGCTTCAATGCAGTCATTGTCTTAGACCAGGCACCCTCAAACTCGGCCCTCCAGATGTTTTGGGACTACAATTCCCAACATCCATTGACCACTGGTCCTGTTAGCTAGGGATGATGGGAGCTGTAGTTCCAAAACTTCTGGAGGGCCGAGTTTGGGGATGCCTGTCTTAGACCAACCTTCTTCAACCTGCGGGCCTTCAGATATTCTCAGAGTACAACTACCACCATCCCCAAACATTAGGGCATGTTGGCTGGCTGATGGCAGCTATAGTAAAAAAATATCTGGAGGATACCAATATAATGTAGATGTATTGTTAATGAGGACCACCCTCCCCAACTCCCCCCCCCCAAGAAAAGCGTGGACAAACATCTGCCGGGGTGGCAGCTGAGGAATCCAGCAGAAGGCTCTATGTCTGAGCAGAAGCAGACTATGCCCCATTTTCTCCAACCTAGATAAAAAAGTATTCAGTCGTTCCTGTAGGTTTTGGTTAACCTAAACACCTCTTACAGATTCCAACATTGCAATTAAAAGGGGGTATAAAAATAAGCACAAGGATTTCTGATGGAGTTTTTCTCAGCTCATTTAGCCTACCATTCCTTTTTTTTAAACAAAACAAAACAAAAACCCTAACATTATTTGGAAAAAAAGATTGACACATAAGACACTTATTATAACAGCTGGTCAATCATTTCCTGGAAGATTTAAAAAGTAACCTTTGAACTGCCTCATCCTACTCCACTTCCTTAAGTCAGCCTCAGATAAGAGTGAATCAGAGAAATCATTTCAAATAACTCTTCCAAACTCAGCGCTGATTGCCAACAAAGTATGTGGGCGAGATTTATAAGCTCCACCCTACATTAGGGAGGCAGCAAATGCAAAACAACTGCTCAACCTTCTCATTTTTATTGTTTGACATATGCCAGATAGGAAGACCTCACCCTAACTCTTAGCAAAATTCAAGCTGCTTATTTGGAAGAAAAGTATCTCCAAATATTTTTCCTGTTACCAAAAGAGATGGTAAATCAATATATGACTTCAGAGAAAATAAACACTCATCTGTTTACCCTGAAGGAAGCAAATAAACTTCCTGAAATAATCTATATTTAAATTCTTCTGATACCAGAGACATAATTAAAGAGAACCTCTTCGTGAATAGCATATTTGCCTGATGGGTCACTGTTTTACAACTGCCGCTCTTATCTGCGTGGGCTATGGCTGTGTGTCTGAAGCTCATTCTGTTTGTTCAACTCCTACAAAAAATATTTAAGATATGAGCTTAAGATCACCATCTGGTGTGTCAGGAATACACTTCCTAGCTTTGTAAAACAATGTGCACAGTAGCAAGTAAAATAAGCAAATACTGTAGAGTCCTATTAACTTACGGCACAGTAATACTCCTATGTAAGACACTCTGGTCCAGGAGACAAGGGACCATGTATGCGACAAACGGCCAACAGAAGCACTTCAGAGTGTTTGGAAGCCACATTGTTTATTCTCATGTAATGTTAAGAACCACAGTTTAGTGCAGCAGCAGGGAACCAAATAGACTTCTCATCTGGCGCTCCCTCCCTATTCTCTGGTCCACATCCCTTTAGACTGCTGCCCATGATAGGGTCTTTTTACAATGGCACTGAAGCTCTGAAATTCCCTTCTGGAAGATGTTTATTCAGGACTCTTTTCTGTTGGGGCTATTCTGAAGTCAGGCCAAGGCTGACTTCAGGGTTATGTTTGCAGTTTCAGGGTACGTTTAGGATCTCTTCTGAAAGTTGCAGGGCTCCTCCCCAAAGCTCATATTTTGGGGTCTTTACATTTTTGTTTTTTTAATGCTAATTTGATTGATTTGGGTTTTATGTTTTAAAATGGAATGCAACTATTTCAGTAAGTAAAATAAAACAGTGATTTGGAGAGGGAAGTGACTGCAGGTGGAAAAAGTGGAAACCACTAAATTTCAAGAGCAGGATTCAAGATGCACGCATGCATTTTGTTTAAACTTTTTTATGTAATCTGATATTTACCGTACTTATTTATTTTGTTTATTCAGGAGGATCAAGTTGACTCGTATTTGCAATTGCACCATTTACCAGGGGTAGCGTCCTTCCCCATTTTATTGCTAAGTGTGCTTTTTTTGCAACTGTGGCCCAGCTCTCACAGCAATCCTGCAGAGGGCTAGAACTTGTTACTGTGCAGAGAGATGTACTGCCTCCTAGATATCTTTGCAATATATAATGTGTCCCACAATGGTGGGCATTTTGCTAGCGATTGAATATGGACAGCACAAATCATGGTATCATACAAAAACACCTACAATGCATGGAAGGCTCGATGAGGAGGTGTAGTCACAGACGGCTCTGCAATGCAACACTCAAACAGCTGAGATGCTGCTGGAGATGAGAGGAACTCAGTTCACAACTTCCTTATAGCAAAGTGGGCAGCAGTGAATCTGCATAAAGCCATACACAGCTCAGGACCCAAATGTTATTTGCACTGCCAAAACTAACACAAGAATATAGAATCATACAATGAAGAAGACATACCATAGGTCTAATATCACCCCCTACCAAGAAGTTAAAAATGAACAATATAAAAAGTGCAGCCATCTGAAGCAGACTCTTTGCCATGCCCAACATGTTCACAGTCTAATTATACATCTCTGAAAAGCAAGAGCTTGGCAAGAACACAGAAAATCTAGTAACTGCAGGCACTCTCACCGAAGATCTAGACCAGCTTCTTTCCACAGTAAATCCATCAGGCGTAACATCTGAAGGGTTAACATGTCTTGGCGTAGATCTGCAAAACAGGAAGGCATGATTTTATCAAATAGCTGCTACTAAGAAATTTGAATTAGAGACCAACAGTGTTATGTGCATTGCAACAAACACAAATTAATTCAAGGCAATTTGTTCAAACCTTTAATTCAGGGACGGAGAACCTTTGGCCTTCTGGATGTTAAATCAGCCACACCCACCATGGTTAATGGTGAAGAATAATGGAAGCTATATGATGGAAGCTGTAGTCCAGAAATATCTAGAAAGCCACAGGTCCCCGACCCCTGCCTTAATCACAGTGGTGAAGTTAAATGGAGCCATGAATAAACCCTCTTCTTCCCAGACTGTACAGTGGTACCTCGGGTTACATACGCTTCAGGTTACAGACTCCACTAATCCAGAAATAGTGCTTCAGGTTAAGAACTTTGCTTCAGGATGAGAACTGAAATCGTGCTCTAGCGGCGTGGCAGCAGCAGGTGACCCCATTAGCTAAAGTGGTGCTTCAGGTTAAGAACAGTTTCAGGTTAAGTACGGACCTCCGTCACGAATTAAGTACTTAACCCAAGGTACCACTGTATTGTGGTACAAACAGCACCGAAATGATAGAATTTATCCAGTGCTCTTTCACTTAACAAAACTAAAGGATTGCATTGGTAACAGTAGCACAATTAAGATAATAGCAGTAAGGGGGGAGGGGAGCTGTTTTGTTTACTTACCATCTCCATTTTTAAAGATGATCCCTACCAGATCTCCCCCAAACACTTTGTTGTTGTATACGATCCATAAGGGCTTCATTTTAGAGTCCATGTATTTACATTTCTCCACACTAGGCCAAAGTGTAATAAATAATGTTAGTGGCTTAAAAAGGGAAATGAACAATCGCCCTAAATGTAGCAGGGTAAAAATAACTCTGAAGGTAACTCAGTAACAGAACACTGCAACTTGGACAAATGCCTTAAAAAACTTTCATTTTGCTGCTACTGTATAAGGTACACTGGCAAGTTGGCATGTTCTGTATATGGGGTATGTCGCATATATAGAGAGTCAACTCAACTGCTCCACTAGTGGAAGCCAGCACAAGGTCTCCTGCTAACATAAATAGAGTCCCCCTGCTTTCCCAAATCTAGAGGGCTGGGAGAACCCTCAGAATGGCATATCGGGGAGGAGACGGGAATTTGTTCCATCAGGCAAGCAGAAAAGCTTGCATGGATGGAATAACCTCCTTAGTGATACATTGAATTCCACACTGAAACCCATAGATCTTGGATCTCTATCTGGCAGCTACCAAGGCAAGAAAATAAGTGTCCATATTAACTTAGAAAACATATTTCATTTTTTACACACACACACACACACACACATTCTCCCTATCTGGATTAGGGTCTGAAAGACAAAGGGTAAGTGTGGGTGCGAAGGAAAATGTGTGACATTGATTAAATGTCAACACATCAGCCTTAGCTTTGCATTTTCAGGCTTTGTGGAGCTTGTGCCAACATGAGATAGCCTTAAACTGGTAGGTTTTCTGATAATTTAATATATCTTTTGTCAGTCACTGATTGCTGACTTGAAGGTGGCACATTATTATTCAAGGTATTGTAAGAACACATTTTAAGTACGAAAGGTCAATCACAAAAATCTTTAGTCCAAACCAAAACAGGCATCTTAACCTTAGGAAGCCAGAGATTTGCTTACATAGCCAGGTCAAAGCATGAGGGAGTTGTCAGCCACATGAAGACATGCCGCCTTGTGTGCCAACGCATCTGCTGAGCAATGCAGCCAACAGAAGTCAAAGAGCAAGAGCCTTCTGCTTGTCTGCTTCCACCTAAGAGCTACAGCGTACATAAAAGCAAGAGACCACTTCACTTACTACAGTTCTGAAAGCAAAACGGAAGGATTCAGAGGGGACTGAAGATTGGAAAGGGCTTCTTTGTAGGTCCTTTGTTTTAAACAGGTGTGCATTGCATCTTTTCCTTTGGCTCTGCTTTGTTTCACAGCATTCAGTTTTATTATACTATTCAAAGTCTTCATCTTATTCAGTGCTTCAACCTGAAATAAATTTGCAAAATAGATTTTAATTTCTAAATCTCTGTGAGGTCAAAGACTAAGTCAATCAAAATGGAAGGGATCAATCTTGTAGAAAACACTGCATTACCCTCGATTCTGACTGGGCAGCAATGACATTGAAAGGACCCCCATTATCTGCACTGCCCATCTGGCGCAAAGTCAGCACCATGGGATAAAGCTGTGAAAAAGCAGCTTCCACACAGGTGCTTTTTTAATGTGAAAAGGATCCTTAAGTACCTAGATCAGGCATAGGCAAACTTTGGCCCTCCAGATGTTTTGGAACTACAATTCCCATCATCACTAGCTAACAAGACCAGTGGTCAGGGATGATGGGAATTGTAGTCTCAAAACATCTGGAGGGCCAGAGTTTGCCTATGCCTGACTTAGATCCAAAAAAAGCTTAATGTTTATGTCATCTCGTCTGTCAGGGTCACCAGGAAAATATTTTGCTCATTCCATTAATTCAGATGCATGCCTGATTGTTTCAATGTGATCACAAGACTCCCCATCCTTAGCTATTTCTCTCTGCCCTTGTGCCTTCGAAACCCAGATGAAAGCTTACATGCTAAATCCAAGCCAAAATAGAGGCTCTGTTTTTGGCAAACGTCAGTCACAAACACAAATCCCCCTGCAACTTCTGCTTTGCTGTTTCTCCCAGTTATCTCCAACTATTATCTACTTACTGTTGGGAGTTTCTAGGAGGAAGCAGCTGGGGTGCCTTGAAAATAATTAAGTGTTAACACTGCAAAAGTGTTGTGCACCTCTGCAGCTCCAACATAGATCAATTCCCTTATTATTAAGCGAACTAAGTTTGGGATAGGAGGCTGCGTAGGTTTCTCTCCACCAGTACTGATTCACTTTCAAATTTACAGTTTTTATTTTGCTGTAAAATTTACCTTAATGCATCAGGCACAGTTCAAGGGCTGAAACTTTCTTACAGATAAGCTGATTTATGCCTGGCAGGATGCTGTGGAAGCTGTATGGAGTTTGATTACAGAAGAGAGGCAGTGGAGACCTGTCAGGTCAGCCATCTGTCAAAACCCAAAGCTCCCTAATTTCCACAATTCCAGGAGCTGTGCAAACATCAGCAACAAGGGAACAAAATGCAACCTGTGCTATACAAACAGGAACTTTTTGAAGTATTTCTACTTTGTATTTCTTCCGTGTTTGCACAGTTGGGAATTTTTTGCGCCCCTTCTTTGATTGCACTGACATGCACTTCCTTCTCTAAAGTGCACAGAAATGTCACAGTCCCAAAGCCTATCATTGCTGAAATATGCTTAAGACTCCCCATTCCCTTTTAGGAGTTCATTCAAACGCATTTGTAAGAAAGAAAACATTTTCAATGCTCCAAGCTAAATAGTTTTCTTTTGCAATGCAGATTCCATTAGAACTGCTGAATTCAGGTAATTATGGTTGCACAGGAAAAAACCACACACATCTAAATTTTTGCCAACCTACAAATCAACTATAAATAGCACCATTTTCAAAATTATTTCATTAGAAAAGACCAGTGCTTTTTTTTTAAATTGCATGCATGCAAAGATTACCACTGCTATGCTAGGCGGTGTTTAAGCCTAACACAAAAGGGCAGAATCAGACTGACTGCTAAAATTCCAGATTATGTCCAGGACACCTGTTTATACATCATAGTACCCATCTATCCTCTCTTTGCTCATCTCATTCCTATTCACAGGCAGCATTTGCATGTCTCAGTAAACCATAGTTAATGATTTACTATGAACATGGAGATGGCTCCTCTCCTAGGAAGAGAAGACACAACAAACCATAATCCCTGTCTTAGTGTTATGCCCTGAAACCACAATATTAAGCCATACTTTGTTTTTGGTTTAGTATCATGGTTTGTCTGATAGGGGAACAGTGGAGTGGGAGCATTCTCCATGTACATAGTAAACTGTTTCTGTGATGTGCAATGTGCAACCTGGACCATCATCGCATCTCCAGGAGTGACTTGAAGGTAAGGATTTAAAATAAGCAATACCTGTCTGGAAAGTACTTTCATGTGAGCAATGCTTCCACGGCAGTAAGCTTCAAGTATCACACCAAACTGCACTGAAATGGCAGGTATGTGCACTTCTGATCTACAAGAAAAGAGGAAAAAACCCTCCATGTACAAATACGTCTCTCGCAGTCATTCTACATAATTAGGGAGTTGTACGATGGATGTAACAATATCATGTCAGTGTCTTAAAAATAAAGAAATTCAAAGTCAAGTGGGCATGTATCCCTTTCATGATACAGCTGTGACCTCAACTCCTTTGCAAAACAGCTGCCCATCCCATGCTCCAAGTGAAGCATTCTGAACTCTCAAATCATACCTTGCTAAAAGGAATAAAAATGAGTAGACATGAGTCTTTTATGAAGTCAGTCAAAAATACAGGAAACAGAGCGGGAGTCAAACGTTTTGGCAGGCACCTTCCTATGTGGGAGGGTTTTCTCCTGACTTCTCTTCTACATTGTTAGCTTATTTTGTAGTAGAAGGAATGCATGCTGGAGCCTTGCCAGAAAGATGGGTTTCTGATGGGTTACGGTGCCGCAGCAGCATCTACCATCTTTCTGAAGTCCTTCTTCACTGCTGTTCAACGTGGCAGTGAGACAACTGGGGAAGAGCATAGCTGGAAGGGAAATCTCAAGCACTCTCCCTCCCATATGGCAGACTGTATTCTTCTCCCTAACAGCATCTCTTATTTTACATAGACAGGCTAGGACCATTTCTTCTTTGAAGGCAGAGAACATGTCAAAAGGTGGCAAGAAGAAAGTTAATCTAAAGCCAGGAGTTAGGTGGAGTTTTAGATATTTTTGCTTTTACTTTGTAGAATTTATAAGCTACTTAATTGTAAAAAAGCAAACAAACAGACAAAACAGCCTGAAAACGGTTTACAAATTTTCCTACACCCTTGCTGGAAGATTCATCTAGATCCCTTTTGGTGCCTGAGACATTAGCTCAGCCTTAAGAGTTTCTCATCACATCTATTAGGGCTAAGAAACTTGGTCTCAGAACAGGAGATTCTTCATTTTCCAGTTTTTCTGACATAACATATAAATGAATGGAGGATGACACTAGTCTCAAGGACACCAAAATCATGGTATCAGTAAATTGCTACAGAAGTTCTGGGGAAGAGAGATAATTTATACGTGTGCATGTCAATAGATGACCAAGCCTTACCTCAAATGCCAAAACAGCACCTGTCCTATCCTCCTATTTGCCAGAGCTTTCTCTAGCAGGAACCTGGAGAGAGCACAGTCGAGAAAAGGTTCATATTTCAATACTTGCACAAGCTGCAGAAGATACTGAGAAAGTTCTTCATCACTGGAAGAAGATAAAGAAAACCCAAGAAACTAGCTTAGTTGTGGGAAGATGCATTAAATGAACAGGAGGGAAATTCTCAACATGAAGTGCATCAGATTAGAAACATGTTCATGATATATGAAGCAAATGGATGATGTGCAATGAATAAAAGCAGAGGATAGGAACCAGAAGGATTTAAACAGCAGCAACATTTATTATCATTCATAGCACATATCTCTGATAGATGGACAAAGTATTCAATATCAGTCATATGAATTTGTCTTAAAGATCATCAGGCAAGTTCAGTAACTGCTTTCTGGCTTTCCTGTGCTTACAACATCTTTAAAAAAAAAAGATAGTTTGCAGCTGTTTGGGTTTGAAATGAAATTTGAAGTAATGGGTTGTTTGTTTGTTTTTTTAACCTAAGGATGAAACATTATTCAGTTATTTATTTATGAAAAAGAATAACTATTACAGGTGACAAAATAAAACTCTGCTGAACTACCAAATAATTCACTGTAACTTAAGGGGTTCTTCTCAGCTACTTACAGCCCAGCAAAAAAAAAAAGGAAAAAAATGTCCAAACAAATTAACATGTTGTACAGTGACTAAAACTGCTCTCCTGAAAAGTATGTCAAATGAAAAGTCACCCCCCCCAAAAAAAATTACATAGGCATTCAATTATTTGATCGCATCAAGGAGTTAATAATGAATATACCTAGAATGAATTCAAAGAAATCTAAGAACAACACTATCAGCAGTACTGGTTCATTACACAAGTCTAGACCAGCCTGATAGAGCAAATCACCTTGTTTACATTTTACTGAAGTCAAAATATGTTGTTAACAATTTAGCCTTGAAAATAATACAAAAATGTTGTACATCACATCCAGTACTCCTGAGAAGTCAAGGGAAATAGGAGCATAGCAGCATTGCAACTGATAATATCCCATTTCTTTCCTGGAGCAAAAATGGCATTAAGCCCATAAATATTTTAAGTAGATAATTAAAAAAAAAAAACCCAGCTGAGAAGCTTCTTGAAAATACATAGTTTTTAACATCCACAAGCAAATTGGATGTACGCATGGCAAACTTAAGCATGCTTACTCAAAAGTACGTTTCACGATTTTCAGTGAAGCCTATTCCCAGATGTTTGGATAGGACTGTAGACAGAGGACATCAGTGACATACATAGGTACGGAGGTGAGAAAATGGATTCAATTCACATTTAAAGATGAACCTACCAAATCCACACTTTCTGAAACAATGCACAAACTGAAGCTTTGCCCTCCTTCAAAATCTGCACTTCTCTGAGTTCTGAAAAGCAGTTCTCCAGTTAAGTAATGTGTGAAAGCATTATATTCTAGGCAAACCTTTAAAAAACCATCAGCTTTCCTTAAGGCTTTTGACCCAGATACCAAAGGAAGCCTTCTTCTGTCTCAACTGGACAGCACTTCCCAAAGGAGGACCACCCACTCTGGTTCCACTGATACGATCAGTAAACTGGGATCGCAGCCTAGCCCACAGCTGGACACTGAAGAGGCTGCCTGCTCCTTAATTTGTAAGATTTATTTCATGCAGGGTGAAAGTCACCGAGTCTTTTCATTGTGGCTGCATTTTAATTCTTTGAGTCAGCTGTTGAAATAAAAGTTGCCAGCAAACTCACCTCATCTGCCTTAAACAGCCCACGGCATATTCTCTTACATATTGATCTGGATAATTGAAATCCAATAACTCTAATGCTTCTCTGGGAGGCAGCTTGGACCATATCTGGAGAAGAGCCTGAAGCTGTTAAGGAAAATAAACACACACATAACTAAGCAAGACTAAATAGATACATGTTTAAGAATATACATGGGCAGATTTCCTGAGGAAGGAAGGTGAACTGTGTTCAACAACTATATAGCATAAATCACAGGTACCCTTCCCCACCCCTGACTTTAGAGAAAGCCGTAATTCAGGGGGTGCATTTCTATTTTCATCTAGGTGGAACTGCAATTGGGAAAAAGAGGCTGGGAATAGCTGGCATTGCTTTTCTAGCAGCAGCAGCAGAACAACTGCCCACCAGAGGGCAGAACAGAACATGCACAAAGATCTGAGTATGGCTAATGAAGCAGCAGAGGAAAAATGGGCAAAGGAGGTGTTTGTGGGGAGGGCAACAAATCAGATGTGGCATCAGATAAGACACTTAGGATTATCTGGAGCTCCTTCTATGATGTGTTGCCACTTGATAGAATCATTCATTTAGTATAGTTGTCTGATCTTGACTGTGAGGCAGGCAATTTAGTTCAACCCTGAAGAATTAATTACAGATTCTAGAAAGCCTGGGGCTAGTTTTATACAGCAAACTCTCATATGCATCAACCTGCTGTCCACATGTAGAATGTGAGGGTCTGTCTTTTGCACTGATCCAGATTATCTGCTTAGGACTAATTAACTGTGGACATTAGGCCTGGCCCGGGTAATATCTGGTTTTCAACACTGTGTCAACAGCTAAATACTGTGATATGCTGGTATATCATGATGTCTGACTCTGGAATGTATCTCAGTTGTTTCTTCCTCCCCACCTCAGGGGAGACAGAGGGGTGGGGGGCTTCCTCAAAGGCAGGCAGGCAGGCAGAGCCTGAGAAGCTTCTGTTTAGTGTCAGAAAGATGCTAAGTCTTCCTGGATTTCAGAAGCAGAGTCAGGAATAGTCACTGCTACTTGTGTGCAATGCTTGTGCATCTTCTATGAAGTGGCACAATTACTATATGTAGGAATACCAGACAGGTGATACTGACCCACAAAATACATGTTTGTTTGGAAATACGTATAAGGGGAATTAGTACGTGTGTAGTGTTTCCATAGGAGCTGGCAAGCCTAAACTGGCAAAATGCAAGCTTTAGCAGTTAAGAGCAGGGATGGATCATAGAATCATAGAGTTGGAAGAGACCACAAGGGCCATCGAGTCCAACCCCCTGCCAAGCAGGAAACACCATCAGAGCACTCCTGACATATGGTTGTCAAGCCTCTGCTTAAAGACCTCCAAAGTAGGAGACTCCGCCACACTCCTTGGCAGCAAATTCCACTGTCGAACAGCTCTTACTGTCAGGAAGTTCTTCCTAATGTTTAGGTGGAATCTTCTTTCTTGTAGTTTGGATCCATTGCTCCGTGTCCGCTTCTCTGGAGCAGCAGAAAACAACCTTTCTCCCTCCTCTATGTGACATCCTTTTATATATTTGAACATGGCTATCATATCACCCCTTAACCTCCTCTTCTCCAGGCTAAACATGCCCAGCTCCCTAAGCCGTTCCTCATAAGGCATCGTTTCCAGGCCTTTGACCATTTTGGTTGCCCTCCTCTGGACACGTTCCAGTTTGTCAGTGTCCTTCTTGAATTGTGGTGCCCAGAACTGGACACAGTACTCCAGGTGAGGTCTGACCAGAGCAGAATACAGTGGCACTATTACTGTTACTATTACTATTACTATTACTGTTACTATTACTATTACAGAATACAGTGGCACTATTATTTGTAGCCCTCCAGAGTTGGTGGATTGCTACTCTAATCACCCCTGATGGTTGGGCCAAGCTGACTTGGGCTGGTGTGTGTTCAGCAATCAGGAAACCACAGGCACCCACCCCTGAGTCAGTGCCTTGTTCACATTAGGTTGACCCTATCTATAGCAGTAGGTAAATAATCTCTTCTTTTTCAGATCAAGCACTGCTGACCAAGAGGGTGCAGAGCAGTAGCTATGCAAAGTCCACTAAAAACAAGGAAGAATGTTGTGGCACCTTAGAAGACCTAAGAAAAAGACGATCCATTTAATGGCAGTTGGTTTCACTGATGAGCAGTTAACGGCAATTAAAATAAAATCTCCCACAATTGCTCACATTCTGCCCCTGGCATTACTATTATTGCTGTACAGGTATTTCTTTTTCCTCTTACCTGAGCAACATCTTCAAGTTTGTTCCATTTGACAGAGAGCAACAGCTTTGGTAGGGATTGTGGGAAGTTTTCACGACAGTCATACCGTAAAGTCCAAATGAGATCCATTTCATTTTCACACAGCTGAGACAAGGGGTCCCTTTCCATGATCTCCTTTAGCTCAATGTAGAACTTTTTGCCACCACGGCCCTTTGGTTAAAGGTCGAGAACCACCGTTTACAAGTTATGCATATAACACTGAGACAAATGTGCCTGTTTCTATACTGCATGTCCAAATGGCATGAAGCTAGAACAGCATGAACTCTCCTTGCTAGCAACTAATGTGCATTATACAAGGTGAGTCTTTTAAAAGAGGCCCCATGGAACACGTGTACTCTGTATCCACGGGGCCTCTTTTAAAGGACTCACCCTGTATATATTTTAATACTCACCTTTAGCAAGTGTGCACTTCAACACTAGAGGGCACTACTGCTATTTCCCCGTTTAATCTGGGAAATATTTCTGCTGAGCCACGCTGGAGGCTTATATTTGCTGCACAGGCACTGTAGATGTCTCTAGACCCACACAACTGATGAAAATTGAGCAGTTCTAGCAACTTAAATGCTCGTATGCAAATGATGAAAAAGAGCACATGAAGCCAAAGCCAAAACTGATGAACAAGTCACTAATACTTTAAAACTAAAGCAGTTTTGCAGGTAATGCTAAAAACTGACTTTTGCATTTCCAACATCTGTTATTGAACTGTAACAACCACCACCACCACCAAAGACTTAACATTTTAAAATGACTATACATGCTATCTCTTCTGACTTACTATTCCACATTAATTAAACATGTGTACAGAAGATGTTTCAGTGGGTTTCAAATGGAGCTTTATATATCATGAGTGGCAAAAATTGTTTATAAAGTCTCCACATTCAAGAGGCTATTAGCATGTGAATTTATTATCTACATTCAAGTTGCGTAAAATAGAATGGGGTATTCTTAGAAGATCAGTTATTCAGATGGAATATTTTGTTGATATAATTAATTTTTATTAGTAAGGAATTTGTGCACTATGCTGAATGGCATATTATTTAAGCTATAATTTCACAACATTAAAATTATAGGCTATGACAACCAATCTGTTCAAATTTGTTTAGGATTCCAAATTTGCAATCATTTTAAAAATATGACCATAATGTGGGCTTGGCCTTCAGTGGGTTGTAGGGAAATGAACAGGTTTTGTGTGTTTACCCTGTCCTTTAAAAATATAATTTTGAAAGTGCAGAACAACTTCACTACAGCTTAAAGAGATGCTGTCAGGACAAGCAGCGGGAGGGTAATAAAAATACATCTTGTTCTAAGTCTTAAATGGGGGAAGGATAATTGTTTCACCTTTGATACTTACTGCCATACCAGAGCTATCATTATTTCTTGCAATTTCAGCTGCCTTTTCAAGTATCTGCAACAACAAACACCAGACAGGAATTAAATGACAATGTTGGAGAACAGTGAAATTAAAGATGATCAAACAGTACGATCTCTATACTTTGAAAAGTCATGTAAGTAAATAAAATATTTATGCTCTTCTTTCCCAAATCCGTTAGCTAAGTGCAGTATATAAATGCGTGTGCCACAATACTCCTACGTAAACAAAGTGCATAATTCAACAGGGACTGGATTAGTGCACTGCATCTTCTAACGCACAACAACAGAACTGAAAACAGCCTCATGTACGGAAAGAATTAGCCCAGGAGCACCTAGACTCTGAAACACTACGGTCCCCAAAAGGTCAGATTTATTTTGGCTAGAGTTGTGCACTCTGTGATCCCCCAAGTTTAAAACATTTCTCTTACACTTTTCCATTTGGCAGAACTGTAATCGAAAATCCTTGGGTTCAACAGCCTTGATACATTTGCAGTAGACGTAGGAAAATTGACATGGGTCATCAGCTTGGCTCAGATTATACTCTGGTCTCCAAGATGGGTACATTTGTTGACTGATTCTTAAGATGGAGTTATATATCACCCTTGGTTAAAATTAGCACTAATAGGAGGGCAGTTATGCCGAAACAGTGGAAAGCCCCAAAATGGGGTACTCTGAGGAGGGAGCTAAGCCAGCCCAAGATCTGCTGGATCCTGAGATGCTCTTATAGCTGGTACTGGCTGGCAACAAGCTTGATCACTGCACCAGTCTGGAGCGGGTACAGGGATCAGGGATGATCTGCCTGTCCGCCACCCTGCCACCATGAGTGGCCAGGATGTGGGTCTGCTGCTCTGCAGAGCTTTGGTGGCAGCAGCAGGGAACTGGAATTGTTCTGTTACTGAATTACACTTAGTCATAACCAAGGGAAATGTTAGTCATGACTAACTTCATTCCCACTGATTTTTTGTGACTAACCTGCAGGGTAATCACATACATTTCTACTCAGAAGCCCCAGTGTGTATAGAATTGAATCCTTTGTGAGCAGTGTGTTTATGTGTGCATGTGCATGTGTGTGCACATGTGCATCTGCGTACATGCAGTTAGCCAAAATGTTTTCCAAGTTTAGTCAACTTTTTGTAGACACATATTCATATACTTGAGTGTCGTTACAACAGCAACAACTGAGAAGCAACTCTGTAAAGTTGGAGAGAATGCATTCAGGATCATGCATGGAAGAAAAGAAAATACAAGAACCCATAACAATCTTACCTTATCAAAGGGAGGGTAATAAATAGGAAATTTGGAATATTCTTGAAATTTGATCTGCAAAGCTGTTGCATTTTCAGTGTATGGATTTGTCTGTACAGTTCCCATTGGATTCAACATTTCTTCAAGTTCATCTAGGCAACCAGAATACACATTTTGTGTTTATATTTAATAGCATTCAATCTGTAGCATAGCTAAACAAAATTCAAGTCTGTGTTAAATGTATACTAACAAGGCAGGCAGGCCACATTAGCAGAAAAGCTCCCAGAGCCACAGTAAAAGCCTCAAGTAAGCAGAGCCAACTTTTATTTCCTATATAATTTTAATTTTAGAGTTGCGTTTTAAAAGTTACAAGGCAAGCAAGGCAAGCTGGGAGAGGTGGTCAACTTCCACTGATGACTTTCATAGAAATCCAACACACATTCTACCCATCCATGGCCCCCCACCCTGAAACGAAGTGCAATAATTTCATCAACAGAAGTGTTCTTCTATTCCTGGACCATTCCCATCTAGGCGTAAGAGATACCTTCTAATTCAATGTAGAAACAAGTTTACAAATCCCAGAGGTTGGAAAAGTCTACAGTGGTCTACTTCTATTTTAAATCCATAATAAAAATGGAGCAGACTTGCTATAACAGAAGTGACGAGGACATGAATTAAGTTCCATTCAGGATTAACCCTACTGTGTTGGATTTCAAGTTCTGATATCCTGTTTCAGTGGTAGATGTTGGACATGTCATTAGCTTCATATTGAACATGGTGACTGGTTTACAGTCATACCTCATGTTACGTTTGCTTCAGGTTATGTTTTTTGGGGGGGTTGCGGAACACAGGAAACCTGGAAGTACCGGAACAGGTCACTTCTGGGTTTTGCCGCTCGTGCAGAAGCACCAAATTGTGCCGGCGCCTACACAGACATGGCACTTCAGCTTGTGAACGCTGCGGGTTGCGGACATGCCTCCGTCACGGATTATGTCCACAACTCGAGGTTCCACTGTAGTTATAAAGCTATTGCCAAATGTATGGTACAACAGGCCTTGCTCCCAGTTAAGTGTACGTGGCAAGTGTAGCCAATGGGACCCTCCAGATGTTGCTAGATGTGGTTAGGGATGCGGTCCAACAACATCTCAAGGGCACAGCGCTGGCTACCCTTTCTGTGCAGAAGACTGCAGCCTTCGTGGACTTGAGGACCAGTGGGTTTGGAATAATGTACTGGCAGCACAGAGATAACTCTTTCCTTTAAACCAAGGAGCACACACAAGTCAATGAAATGGTTTGGCACTATTTTAACCAGAAATTTCTGCTAAAACTTTGATGTGAGGGTGGGGATTACTTTTGGGGCTGTATTTGTTTCTTTTTCTAAAGAGAGGAAAAGCTAGCAATTCCATTCCAGGGATACGATATCTGTTATAAAAAAAGACATTCACTTTTTGCTATGTTCTGCATTTTAAAAGAACCTCAAATTGCAAAAAAGGCAAAATGTTTAGTCAGCAGGAACTGGTAAGGATCCATTGAATTAATAATGCCAATTCAGTCTGTAGTCATGCAGTGATTATCCTATAGAATGGCTACTATTCCAGACCAAGTTATTTCATGCATTCAGCCAAAGCTGCACCTTAGCTGAACAGTTGCTCCAAGCCCATGTCAGATGAGTTAAGTGAAAAACATTGGAGTCAAAATTTGCCATAATAGTGCTTTTCCTGCACAAAGAAATTTCTTTATTTTACCTCAAAGTAACATTTGCATTTTTTATATTACGAGGCATATTTTATTATCCATATTCTATTTGCGTTTTATAAGCATAAGACACTGAACTCTGTATTACAGGAAGTACTGAATGGATTGTGATCTGATGTTACGAAGTCTTCATTCAATTTCAGAGGGGCTTTTGTGGAAGCCTAAGCAAGGAAGCCCCTCTGAAATGGACAGAGGCTGTGCAGTAGCACTGCATAGCCAATGGCACAAGCAGCTTCTTATCACAAATTAAGCCTTACCCGGAAATGACGACCAGCTGTACAGTATGAGGTCTCCAGTTTTCAATTGTCCTTTAAAATCAAACACCATAGTATTGACCCATGCGACAGGGTAGTGCTGCAAAGAAAAATCATACTGTTTGAAGATGAGACCATAGTGGATTCAAAACCTTAAGACAATAGAACAACACACACACACACACACACACACACACACACACACACATAACATACACAGAGAAAAAGAAGTTGTGATGTGGATTTGGAAAAATCCTAAATGCAATGCGCAAAGAGTTTTCTATAATAAGAAACTACTAGTCTGAACTATTCTTGAAACTGAATGTCCACAAGTGTAAATTTAATATATGCATTTCAAGCTAATTGTTGTTATATAGTATAACAGGCACGTCCAATAGGTAAATCGTGATCTACCGGTAGATCACTGGACGTCTGTGGTAGATCAGTGGCTCCCCCAAAAGAAGCACAACAACCTTGGTCCCCTCCAAGAAATGGGCCTTGCTTAAAAAAGCTCAACTTTGACCTGAACCCCCCAAAGCAGGCCTTCCTTCCCCAAAAAGGGGGTAGATCACTGCCAGTTTTTAAATCTGTGAGTAGATCGCAGTCTCTTGGGAGTTGGCCACCCCTGTAGTATAAGACGCTGGAACTACATGACGGATGAGGTGAATCATATTAGGTGAATTCTTTCCTCTGGAGCAGGGTTTCCCAAACAGGGAGGGGGGTCCCTCCAGCTGATTTTGGACTACAATTCCCACAATCCCTGACCACTGGTGCTGCTAAGGATGATGGGAGTTGTAGCCCAAAAACAGCTGAGGACTCAAGTTTCGGAAACCTGCTCTGGGTCATGAAAATAGTTTAGTGCGTACAACACACATACAACAATGTTGAGTGCAATTGTGTTTGTTATGAGAAACACCATGTAAAAGCAAGCAAAGCCTCAGCAAACCTGATTTCTATGCACAGTGTGGAAAAACTCTTGAGAACTAGGCTGAGCACGATTTGTGCAATCTAGAATGGCAGCAGAACTACAGCAAATTGAATGTATGCTTTTTAATGTTTTTCCAACGTGGCATTTATTATCCTCTGGCAGAAAGCAATATGTGAATATATATATATATATATATGCAGGTTTTGGTGTCTTCGGGTGTCTTCCCGTGTAAGAGTCGGGGTGTCTGTGCGACGTTTCGACGAGGTCTCACTCGTCATCTTCAGGCTGGTGCTTTCGGCTTCTTGTTACTGGAACAGAGCAGAATCTGGTGTTTGAGTTCCTATAAATACTGTTGAGGGGTGTGGTGTATAGCCTCCACACCCCTCAACAGTATTTATAGGAACTCAAACACCAGATTCTGCTCTGTTCCAGTAACAAGAAGCCGAAAGCACCAGCCTGAAGATGACGAGTGAGACCTCGTCGAAACGTCGCACAGACACCCCGACTCTTACACGGGAAGACACCCGAAGACACCAAAACCTGCATTCCTGTACCCGTGAAAATCTACGAAAGCAAATATATATATATATATATATATATATATATATATGTGTGTGTGTGTGTGTGTGTGTGAAGCGTTCACCTTTATTCCTTTTATTATATTCAAATGTAGAACAGTATGTGATATTCACAAATGGTAGAAATGAGAATGAAGTAGAAAAAACAGTGAGGCAAGATTATTATTATTTGGTCCTATCCCCCTGTTTAAAAATGAATAGTACATACTCGTGTGTGTGTGTGTGTGTGTGTGTGTGTGTGTGTATCAGTATATATCCCGACTTTCACTCTGAAGTTTAGAATTTTAAAAAGCTATGGAAATGAAAAGTATGCAAAACACATGCAGAGACTTCCCAGTACAACGAACAGGAATGTAAAGAAACGAATCCATTACCACTTTGCCAGCTTTCCTAATGGTCTGGTATTTGGACGGATTAAGTGTCTTGCTTGGATTATTTTTTTTCTTTTTATCCATCACAGCATAGACCACAAAGCACAGCCTAGCCATTCTTGGCAAATCACAGACGTTGATATCAAATTCCAAGGGTTCGTTCCAAACATGGTCATTTCTCCCAGATATTTCTGAGCTTACGATAGGTTTACAAAGGAGCTCAGTTCCATGGAAGAGACCAGCCCTGACATGAACCTGCAAGAGAGACATGACAGGGAAGTATCCAAACACATTCCAGAGAGTAAGGATTATTTACCTAGAAGTATTTCCTGCTTAGAAAGAAGGCAAGGCAGCTTTGGAATATTTGCCCTAATTAGTGTTCTTATGCTATGTGCTAGAGTATTAGCTACACTGAAGATCTAAGCAGTCTGTGGGTATTGCCAAGGTAAACTGATGGTAAATATTTTGCTTCTCATGACTGGGCACAAAGTTTACCAATTAGGAGAGTGGATGGTGACAAGAAGCATAACTAACCACACACACATATTTTTGCTTATATTTCTAGAACAGGAATGATAATGGCAATTCAGGATGCCTTTGAATCTTTGGAGGCAATTATTACAACTGGGAAATGGTTCAATTTGTTTTTGAATTGCAAATTAGTATGCATGCACGGTATGTGATTATTTTCAAGTGCATATAATTGGCACATGCCTTAATATTCTATACTGTGTCCTAATGGAGTGATATTCCTATGTAAACATACCTTTTTTTTAAAAAAAACCCCAATGTATTTCTAAAGCTGTAGTCCTTTCTCTTTAATATAATTACCGAACTTTTGGGGCTGTCTAAAATACCTTTGCTGAAAAGCACTTTTCAAAATAGCAATACAAGCAAAAAAGTTAGTCACTCACAATCAGATTTCCTTCATAGCTTATGGAATGGGTTTTAGCCAGAACTAATGCTAAATCTCCCTGATTTTAAATGTGGTTTATTTCTGACAAATCTTTGTGGCAAAAACTTAAATAGCAGCTTAAATGAAGCACTGAGCACTTTTTTTTTTGAAAATGTAGACAAAAACTTGCTGCACACATTATTGTCCCATTTTTTAAACATATATTGCACAATCTATTTTTTGTCTCTCTTCTGTTTTCAGGAAGAAAAAGATTGCTAGGATTATAAATATGCATAATTTCTGCAATATTCATCCAAAATAACAAACAGGGAAACAATATTATATATTAATTAATTAATTAACTTTGTATACCACTCTTCATCTGTAGATCTCAGGGCGTTTCACAACATAAAAATACAATATAAAAACACAGATTACATAAAACACAAAATGGTAAAACATGTTTCTTAAAAATATTATGATAGAATGCTTTGTGGCATTCTGCTTCTCCTTAGCAATTGCTGCATTTGTCTCCCCTTTCAGTATATAAAAACTTGAACTGATTTTTTTCCAAAACAATTTGTCCTGAAAGGTCAGTGAATTGTTTTAAACATCATGCCAGTCATGCCACACTATGAGCCCATTCATATATTTTGTTTTGTCTTCTCCAGCTGAAAATTCATTCATTCACTTAACTGTATGCCAAACAAACAAGGGAAAATGCATGCCATTCTATTTCATAGGCAAAATGCATAGGAAGGGGTTTGTGCAGTAAGCTCTTACATGTTACAACCTTGGTTTAAAATGCATTCTTTTTACAGGAAATACCATTTCATTTGCTTCTACATTCAGCATCTTCAGTGAACTAAATACAGAGCAAAATGCTTAGTGGAACCAGGCTATACTTGCAAATCTTTTAAAAGCTGGACATTCATCTGAACATTTACAAAAACATTTACATATTAATGCCATGAAATTAGGAATATCTTTCAGTTTCAGTAAAATTTGCAGATTAAGAGTTCACATATCACCTTACTTCATGATATTTCTGTCTACCTAAATATTTTTCAAGACATTTAGCGTCACTCTGTAGCTTTTGATTTACAGCTCAGCCAGAGATTTAAGGCAATTCCCAATTGTAATCATGTAGTCATTTAGACTACTGGTATTTAAATCAAGCCCTTGTTTATTAAATAATCAAATCAAATGCAGCCTTGACAAACAAAGGAAATTTGTTAAGACGACCAGCAGAAACATCACTTGTGTTGGGGAGGAATTTAGTTACCTTAGCTGTCTCTTCTGTGTTCAACTTGTTGCCATTCACTAGGACTACCTTGAAAGGATTGTTAATATCCCATACACTTTGAGTCAACTGTTGTAGAAAGGAAACAGCGATGAGAGATTTCCAGGCTTTTTGAGAAACGCATACATTTGAAGATCATGCTGCTTAAAAAACAGCCCTGCACTAAATCAATAACTAATGTCTCTCTTCTGCAAAGAATGTTTCTCTTTTGCCAAGAGTGGCTTATGGAGGTAAAAATACAAACATTAACTAACAGTCAACTTTAAGCTGCATTTTTTAATGATTTGCTTGTACCTTCCAGACATGAATGCAACAATTCTTAAAATGAATGAGAAAACTCACACGTGTTTTTTTGGGTGGTAGAGGAACAGGAGGGTTGCCTGGTTTTCGGTTTATGGCAGCTTCTATAGCCACCATTTCCTGATCACACATTTTTTTTATGGTGCTGCAGTCAACAAGAGTGAGCTGAGGAAGGGCTCTGCTCATCACACAACGATGGATATACTGAGAAAGGAAGGCAATGAATCTGTTATTTGCATGCTGAAAATTAAACATGAAGTCCTTAAAGCATGTTTTATTTAGGTCCATATATATACTTCAAAAAGGAAGGGGGGAATCATTTGGGGTCATTTGTGCTTTCAAAAAAGCAATTAACCAGTCAAGCACATTCACACTTAAAAGATTTGCAGCAACTCTTGATACATTTTCAAAAATGTTTCTTATTTTTGGGTGCTTGGGCAACAAAGCACCTAGAATAGGTATTGTAGAGCAAAACACAGAGTTCACATCTGAATTGTCCAATTATATATTTCTTCATGTATGACATTACCAAAGAAGTAAAAAAATAGACATCTTGGGAGAAAACACCAACTTCCACCCACTCAATATCTGATTATTTTTTGAAGACACACCTCCTAAATAATCATATTGCTTTAAAAGAAAAGAAAAGAATACCTGGAACTGGATTAATGGATGGTCCCCAAAAACATATTCCAGTCTTCCACTAACTTGCAGAACATAGTCAGAAGGATCAACTTCTTCATCTTCTCTTCCATGGATAGTCAAACGTTTACGAATTGCTAGTTCATTCAGCTTGATAGGGTTTATATTAGGAGACACCTGAAAGCTAAATACGTCCTATTAAAAAGAAGGCATAATAGCTATTACTTTCAAGTATGAATGAATATAAGTAATTCATTTTACTTTAGAGAATAACCCCCCCAGTCTATGGACCATATAGGTTTTAATAAGAATATTTCCTGATTTATATATAAAAAGAAATCTGGTAGGTGTAGGTACCCATTTTACCATTTAATATGCAATTGTGCAGGATAAAATACGTTTCTTCACATGGATCCTCATCACGGAGCCTATTACGTTGTGCACAAATGCTTTTATAAGAGTACATATAGAGCTTTTATTTTTTCGAACACACTAAGAAGATGCAGGAATTCAAAAGCAATTATTTACAAATGCCTGCTTTCATTTTACATTTTATGATGAATAATATTTTTTGTCTACAGGCCTATTTATATAGCAGCCTTCTGGTAGCAAGCCAAACCTTGCAATGGAAAATCATAGCCATAATGAAAAAGTCTGTCAAAATCAATTCAATATTTTCTCAGTTTCAAAAGTTATCCGTCTCAAAAAAGCTACTTTCCCTGAAGTTAACTGCCAGATACAGAGGCCCTCGCAATTCAGTTTTTTAAAAAAGGAGACCTCAAACGCAGTGTTTCTATAGAATTTTTTTTATATAAAATGTTCTAAACACTAATGTATGAAGGTCAAAATAGACTTTAGATTAATGGCATACATTGAATCTCATGCTTTGGAACCCTTCAGGAAGATGACTCAGAAACTTCAACTGGTCAAAAATTCAGCAGTCAGATTACTGACTGAGGTTCAATTTAGATCTCATATAACCCTCTTTAAAACTGCTGCACTGGTTGATAGCTCATTTCTGGGTCCATTCAAGGTGCAAAAGGTAGGGTTTAAAGCCCATAACAACTCAAATACATCCATCAAAAGCTATGCAAGAGGTCTATTATCTCTGTTTGGACTCTGTTTTAGGCCCAATGAAAGAATTGTTGCCATTGCACCACATGGTCAGCTAAGTGTTACAAATACAGCTTGCCACTGTATAAAGTTTATTTTTTATTGACTGCTCGATTAGACTTGATTTTAACAGTGTATATATTTTTATATACTGTTTATTTGTTTACCTGTACTGAATATTTATTGTATTTGTATATTTGTACTGAAATGATTGCACGACAGATAGTATATAAATAGCTTAATAAAGCAAACAAACAGTACTTCAAATAGGGCAGATACCACTGGACATAGATAGATGTTACACACAGAGGTATTTATACAGGGTACATAGCCACCTCACCACCTACACTATACATTTAAAGCAGTATCACACCGCTTTAAACAGGCATGGCTTTTGCCAAAAAATCCTGGGAGCTATAGTTAGTTAAAGGTGCTCAGAACTAGTAAAGGTAAAGGTAAAGGGACCCCTGACCATTAGGTCCAGTCGTGACAGACTCTGGGGTTGTGGCGCTCATCTCGCTTTATTGGCCGAGGGAGCCGGTGTACAGCTTCTGGATCATGTGGCCAGCATGACTAAGCCGCTTCTGGCGAACCAGAGCAGCACACGGAAATGCCATTTACCTTCCCGCTGGAGCGCTACCAATTTATCTACTTGCACTTTGAGGTGCTTTCGAACTGCTAGGTTGGCAGGAGCAGGGACCGAGCAACAGGAGCTCGCCCCATTGCGGGGATTCGAACCGCCAACCTTCTGATCGGCAACTCCTAGGCTCTGTGGTTTAACCCACAGCGCCACCCTATTCATCTCACAACGACAACCTTCTGAGTGTTTGACAATGTACATTTTGCAACTTGCAAGTGGGAATTACTTGAGGTAGCTGTGGAAGTGTTTTCTAACTATGGCCAATAATCCTACCCGGCAGTTGTCAAAATGAACAGCCACAACTAGATTGCCACCATAAAGTTTATCTTGGAGGTTTTCCTGTGTTGCTGGCTCTAGGTGCGGTGGGTAAGTGTACTTCAACCAGTCCATCCAAGACAGCCCCACAAGTGACTGCATCTTCTCTTCACTGATTAGCCGCATTTTAATCCGGAATTCTTTGACTTCTGGGTCTTGTAGGGCATCAAACTCATGGAGGCCTGAAATGATTTAATTAAACAATACATATTTTTAAAAGTGTCAGAGGGAAAGAATCACATTGCACCACATGGCCAACTAAGGTTTTCTCCGAGTAGACCCACTGAAATTAATGGGCCTAATTCCATTATAGACACTAATTTAAATGGGGCTACTCTGAGTAAAATTTAGCTGAACTTAGCTAAGTTAGCCCAAAACGTAGCCCCAAAAGTTGTTTCTTCTTTTATTACACAAACCAATTCAATGCCAAATTTTCCATTAAAAACCCTAACTCCATTAAATACACGCCCCCACACATATAAGCATTCAAGATACTACCACAGCTGCCATTTTGAACTTTCTATGTAGAATATTCTGCTGAGGAATTCTGAGATTTATTTATTTATTTGTAAATCACAGCTATAGGTTTACCTTGTCTTCCATGGAACACTGAAATATTTTGACTGAGTACTTTGATAAGTATTTTAACTTTTATAGGAAAAAGAGAAAATTGATATACGCTGCTCATTCAAAAGGTTATGAACTGCACCTTACATATGCATAGTACAGTACTGGAGGTGTGGGAAGAAGAACATTACGTTTTCCATTAATACTTTAGTAATAACTTCAGTTGTATTTGCCAATGTCTAAGGCGTTTAAACACAAGCCTTCACTGAGAAGCACATGGCATAAAGTGCAGGTCAAGCAGGTTCGAAGAGGAATAACTAATTCTACCCTGAGAAGTACAAAGAACCAGAGAACTTGCTTTGTTCAAAACGAGGAAAATTGCCCAGTCATTCTTTTTCGAAATAATCAGTTACAAAAATCTATAAAAGAACTCTGTGCGTCAGTAGAAGCCATTGTCAGCACAGACAAGTTAGGGTTCAGTTTGCTGTTGAAAGCTAAACAGAACTTGTAGATATTGTGCCAGGAACTAACAACTGCCCATTGTTTCTGATGGGAAGCATGGCCTGCCTATTGATTATTTTTAATTTCAACATAAAATGCATCATTCCCTTTGCAAACTGCAAGCATGATAATTTTTATTATGTTAAAAATTCAACAGCAACTGACTGCATTATACCTCTGAGTACCAGCTGCTGGGAATTGCAGGTGGGCAGAGTGCTGCTGTCCATCTTGCAGCCTTCTCACAGGCATCTGGTTGGCCTGTGAGAACAGGATGCTGGACCAGACTGGTCACTGGTGTGATCTGGCAGGGTCACCTTATATTCTTATAACTTGTAGTTTCTGAATTCCTCAATAAGTAAGTTTCTAGCTGTATATGGCAAGACAACCACTTGCATGCCAGCGGTGAGTGGGACCAGAGGCAAAAGCCAACAGAGAAAATAATGTAAAGCTTACTTTTGTACAGGCAAGCTTCTACAAACATTTGCATGACCCTCTCAACTCTCCATCTAGGCCAGCAGTTCTCAACCTGTGGGTCCCCAGATGTTGTTGGACTACAACTCCCATCATCCCTGAGCTCTGGTCTTGCTAGCTAGGGGTGATGGGAGTTGTAGTTCAACAACATCTGGGGACCCACAGGTTGAGAAAGGCTGATCTAGGCAAACAAGAAGCATTATCAAAGTTTAAGAGCTATGGGGGAGCAATACTTGGGGTGCAAAACACAGCCAGTAAAAGGGTGTGGCAAGGGAGAGTCGAAAGGCCCAAACAGAGAGGTCTTGTAGGCTGTATCCAGCCCCTGGACCTGAGGTTCTCCCGAGCCCTGCCTTAAAGGCAGTTGAATCTGAACATCCAGAAGAATTTTAAATTCACACATAGAAAACATATTGGTTATTCAAATGCTAAAGTTGCAATTACGGCCTTTGCTAATGCTGCTGCAAAGATGTTCCTCTCCCATGCAGTCTGTTGCAGATGGTAGAAATAGAGGGATTTCTCTGGCTTGCCCTTCTCTTTTGAAAGGCATGTGCACAGCAATTGGTTACTGCCACCACTAACATGAGGAGCACCTGGTTACAAGGAATTGCTCCAACTCAAACATTGGGTCAGCAACCTTTTTGGCCCATGGGCCATTTTGAGCAATTGCAAGTCCCAGTCATTTCTCTCCCCACTCCCCTGAGAGAGGGTGTGCCCAAAGACATTGCCTTTTCAGGGGACCTGGGTAAAAGTCAGATACAGTAGAATTAATCAGAGGTTTGAAAAGCAAATAGGAAATAGGAAAGGGAATGTCAGAGGCTTCACGGGCACCCGTAGAAGACCTCAAGGGTCCCAATGCATGCCTTGGTACCACAGTGGGAATTGTATCCATAAAATAAATTCCATCATGCAACTGGTCTTATAGGCCTCTGAGTCTGAGATAGATCGCAAGACAAACCAGTGTGGAATTACGAGTACTGAATACACAACATGGGCCTATCCTTGCATTCAATTGCCATAGATGTGGAGGCTTAAAAACTTCTCGTGTGCATGTGTTTAAATGTTATGCTGTAAACCTACCCAGGGGCAGGATATCATTTACAGAAGAAACAAAAGTACAACTCCTCATTGGAGAAAAGCAATGAAACTGGTAACTCTTACTTTCACTTTTGCAAACCATATGAAAACAGATATTTCTGTACTGTGTTTCCAGTGATCACTGACAGGTGTGTTGTTGCCATCACTAAAAAGTATGTGAGCCTTAGCTTTCCTGCCAATTTTGGGAGCTGCAGATGTGTGCAGAGGTTTCCACCCTGTTCTTAGTTCCAAGGTATTCTTTGGCTGCTGTATTGCTGACGTCCCGTGAATGAATAGCATAGAGCCCTACAGACAAGTCCCCACCATCCTTTTCAGTAACAACCTTGAGCTGTGACAGAGACAGAGAATTGTTGCTGACCTTACATGAAGCTGCAACACAAGATTAGAGCTCCTTACAACCACAATTTTTGTCTTGGCAACAAAGACTGCCCCAAGCCTGTGGAGCACTGGAAGAAGTAGAAGTTTGGTGTCTAATACATTTCTATCTTAAGTCAAGATAAGCCTGTTCAATTATACCTGATGGTGAAAATCATTAAAATGGGTTTTTAAGGTAAGAATATCCAATTAATAGGAGTTATTTACAGTCCAATTACTGGGTAATGTACATATTAATGTGCATCCATCATACCTTGTATGCACATGATTAATAGAACATTATCACTATTCAACATTTGTAACATCCTAACACAGAAACACATACAATTGATTTCTGAATGCGTTTTTCAATATGGTATTTACTCTAATTATGATGCTATGTAAAACTATTAAAATTTGGGTGTTTTTTTCCATAGTTAATTAGAACGAGGGATACACATTCAAGGACAGAAAATGGCCATGTTAAATTTTATTTGGGGTTAATCTTACTATAGTTAAGCCCAGTCCTTTTAATGCTTTCAGGCTAATTTCAATCCACCTCAGTGCTCTTTTGTATCTCCATCTCCACAGCCAATATTTACCTTTTCCTATGAGGACACCTATTTTAGAGTCCAATTTTTCCCCTGGGTCGCAGCTTCTTGTAATTAGTTGAAGGACAGGAAGGAATGGTCTAACGTCACAGAGTCTGCGTGTCTCATCTTCCAGTTCTTCACGTACCGCTGTTTGATTCACACAAGAGAACATATAGGAGTCGATCTCCATAAGAAGATGAAACAGAGGGTAACTCTGTGCTTCCTTCCATAATAGCTGCAAATAAGCACAGAGACTGTAACAGTAGAATGCTTTGTTCACAAAACCCACTCACTGGAAAGTAAGACCTCTGTCAACTGTATGCACAGCATTAGGTAGGTGTTTCTGTATCACTCATGCAAGCCCTTACTTCAGCTTAAACAAACTTCCTTCAATCAAACACAGCCGACTCAAGCCTCCAGAGAATAGTGGTAGGTCATTCATCTAATTTAAATTAATACAGCCATTGTTTATTAAAACTAAAAATCACTGGTCCTGAAAGAAAACTGGTTCTCTCTGCTGTAAAGACTGTGCTGGAACAAAGTGTCAAGAGTAAAAAGGTACACATGTCACTGTCTTTATTCATGTTTTAGTAATAAAAACAAGTGCTAAGAGGTGGGGTGGGACTTCTTTCCCAAGTTAGTTCTTATGCATTTTTTTTTGACTGCTGGTTTGGCAAGATTGTTGTAGGGTTTTGGCCACAAAGCATCTGAAAAGGACATCAATTTCAGGCCAGTTGTAGAACTTATGAACACTATGATTTCTGCATCTATCAGCCAGTAAGCTAGTTAAACAGATGACATCTCAGCAGAAAAGAATCTGCCTGACCATCTTCTATGTCTACGAGTAAGAGAATATGTAGCAAGCAGATTCCAAGGTTCCCAGGGCCCCATAACACACTACTGGTGGCAGCCGTTTTCCATGGTGTTCTGTTCCTGTCTCCCCCCCCCCCCACATTGGCGGAGCACGCATAAGCGTGATCTCCCCAATTATACCCCCATTATGCCCTGACCCCAGGGGTGGAGGAAGGGGTGTGTGGTGGAGGCGGGCCGCCCCAGGCGTCACCACTGGGGGGGGGGTGACAAAATGCCGGACGGCACTTACCGTGGGGCCTGCAGAGAGTGACGCAGTGGCTTGGGCACCCACAGGCTCCATGCTGCCCCAAACAGTATGCCTGCTGCCTCCCCCCCAGCTGTAGCATGGCTGAGTGGGAGAAGGCAGGCAGACCCCATGGAGCATCCTGCCCACATGGGCAGCTGGCTACACCCCTGGGTGCAGGGCACACGTGCAGTGCAGGCACCTGATCAGCTTGCTCTGCCACTGCCTGCCCCACTCCCATTATGTGCCATTACATTCCCATCCTGCTCTCTTCTGGGTCCAAAAGGACCCCCACATTGGCAGTCACACATCATTTGGATGGGCGCAAAACGGTCACCTCATGTACTTGTGAATTCTTTCCTGTAAAGTCCATGGGGGTGACTAGAATTGCATTTAGATATGAAGATTATTCCTTTAGCTTTCCTGATTATAATGCTAGCACTTCTGTCCTGCTTTCTAAAGTTCCATTTACACTGCAATACTTGCTGTGTTGTGAACTGTTTTGGTGTTTTTTTTTATTGATATACTACTGCCATGTCACACTAAATCTCATTCGCACGAGTGGGTTTGGTGTTACATTGAATTGTGCCATCCTTTGTGTGTGTGTTTCTATTCCCCCCTGATTCCCCCATGAAAACTGTGGGAAAGAATTGTATGCTGGAATGATGCTCCAAATTTCATCACATGGCATGAAAACCACGGGGAAATTACACCACAGGATTTTCCAGGTAACCAGGGTTGCATCTGAATTTTCTCTGGAAGCGATTAACAGAGAAATGAACCCTAAAATTTCCATAGATTTCCATAAATGTCCCTTAATCCATGTGAAAGATCACAAAAAATCAGGTAAGGAACTACTGGAAAAATGGAATAAAATACTGTCTGAATGCAGCCTAGTTCTAACCAACATAGTTACAAGAATGCACCCTTGCATGAAAACAACAATGGGATGATGCTCATGTAGAAGCTAATGTTTTATAGGGATCTGCCCTTCAAACCAGACCCCTAAGTCATGTTTCACAAAATTTAAATCAGGTTACATACTCAGGACTATTATTTTAAACACTTAAATTATATGATAAACAAAATGCATTTTAATGAGAAGTTGCTAATAGACACTTTAAGAGCAAGCCAGTTTTACCTGTTCTGTATTACCTGTTTTATAAGACTGATAGTGGCATCACGTGGGACATCTAGACTGATGTAAATTCCAGTGGGAAGCAGGAAGTCCACAGATATTAAGCCATCAGCTGCTATCTGTGAATCTACTGCCCAGATGTCTAGGGCATCTGCCATGGCAGGAGGCATAATGGACTTTAACTCTCATAACCATGTGGTCCTAGAAGAAAAATTAAGTTAGATTAATTTACTATGTTCACTTTCATAGGACTGCTTTTAAATCAGAATCAAATACTACACAAACATCAAAGGGTGCCAAACAGTGGCACCAACACTCACATAGACAAAGTTTATGAGAAGATACTGCCTTTTTAGGCATGACTTCTGGTCAGAGCTTCACTTACGTTTGTCTAATGTAGAGTAAGGAAGGAATAAAGAAGGAAAAAACTGCAATATTCTGAAGGATATTTTTCACATTTAAAAAACTTCCAGTCTAGTAGGCATTTGTGGAAATGAGGCATTCTAGAAGGCAAAAAACAACACACACAATAGATTGCTATGCTAGCTCTGAGCTGTGATTAGAAATCTTTGTAATGGAGAGACTGTCCAACTGTGAAATTAGAAGAAAATACAAATTTCAAGTTAGAATATCTTGCTCAGACTTTTTTTTGGGGGGGGGGGAGAAGCACAAAAGTGTGATTATGAGATGTGCAACTAGTAAATAATAATCCCAGAAGGTCGATTTTTGCTGCCATTGAATCAATAGTTTAAAGACAGCCCAACCCCCATTTTGCAATGTCTGGGTGCACAAAATACATCTTATAATGCATGTTATAGCCCGAGTTGAGAATTTACATTTACAAAGCTCAAGTACAAAGCCCTCTTGGACAAATATTTACATGGTCCATTGGATTCCAGCATGTATGCAACATAATGGGTCAAAATTCTTAAAAAGGTATATTTAGCTTAGAAAAGGGAGAATGTCATAGTAGCTTTCAAATACCTAAAATCCTACTATTTTTATATAGGGGTCAGAAAAGCAGAGCAGCAATTGGGTGTTCTAGAGATACTTGCAGAAACACGAAAGCAAAGGGGTTTCAATAGGAGCAAATCAATTAACAGTTTAGCAATGTGTACAGGGCTAAGTTCACCCATGCAGTAAAGAGGTATGGAAGTGGCTTCAAACTGCCACAGAGCACAAGGCTGTGTACACAATACCAACTTAAAATACAGCAGTGGGAGCACAGTGGATGCACAGGACATGGGAGTGTAAGCCCAAATTTCCCTACACAGTAAGCCATTCATGTCAGAAGCTTACTCTCATCCCAGGAGTTTTCACCTCATTCTTGCAAAGATGTCACAATGGACATGGTGAAAATCACTGAAGCCTTGTGGGAAGTGAATCCCATGAACAGCATACCACACAATCTCTCTTCCATTTAATGGCTTTTTTCAAGTGGTGATCATGTCATAATGTCGTGTGTGAACTAGATGTAATCCTATAAGCAATCCTGCTCTCACCAGGTGACATTTGATGCCTGCAGTTTTAGGACTTGGGAACTGTTTCAGGGGGGTTAAACGTTTTTCAGATGTCAGGGGCACTAAATTAGTACACAGGCTGAAAATTGCAGGCTTGGGGAAGGGAGAAGTCCGTAAAGAGAAACAAAAGCCTGAACCAAATATATTCCTCTTTTTTGTGTGGATATCATTTTATAAACTTCTGGTTTATTATTAAACTGTGCATTCGATAGGAAGCTGTAAGGAGGGAGGAAGTGTCCCAGGTGAAGATCAATTTGCAAGCGCTCAAATCAAACTAGCATTTAGGGGCGTGTTTTCAATATGCAAATACAACAACTGCACAGTAGAAAGGAATGAGTGAGCATTTTGTTTATCAACGAAACAGATTAGCTTATTTCAGAAATGACATCCAGTCGCCATTCTAATTTGTGCCACTTGCGGACAACATAAAGGTCAGAGAAGTGCAAAGTATTTATACAGAAAATGGCACTTGTCACAGCCATGAGACTGCTATGAGAATGAATCACAGGCCAAACTGTATAATGCAAGGCGATGCCTGTGAATGACTAACACCCTCACATCCAGCAGTTGAAATAATGCCAAAGATCCATCTGTGGCAAATAGTTACATGAGAGGAATTTTAAACAGCCCCCAGCAAAAGGGAAAAAAAGTTTGTATGCAACTATTTATACCTAATGAGCCAGTTCAGACATCATGATGAACCATAGTTCGCTGTGATGGGAATGAATGTTAGTGGGCCTTTGGCTCTCACACTCTCTTCCTCCTCCACCAAGTACAAGAAGATAGGCAGGTTTGGCTTCCATTAAAAAAATAATAATAATTTAACTGCAGCTTCTTGTTTTGTTATCTTTAACTATTGTTTGTTTGAAACAATACAACTTCAATATCATTTTGATGAAGGAGAGTATAAAAGTATTTTAAATAAGAAAGTTGAAATCTGTAGTTGATTTAAATCTCTAGAGTAGAACTGTAGAGTTGGAAGGGACCCCAGGGGTCATCTAGTCCAACCCCCTGCAATGCAGGAATCTCAGCTGAAGCATCCAAGACAGATGGCCATCCAACCTCTGCTTAAAAGCCTCCAAGGAAAGAGAGTCCACAACCTCCCGAGGGAGACCACTTCACTGTCAAACAGCTTTTACTGTCAGAAAGTTCTTCCTGATCTTTAGTCGGAATCTCCTTTCTTGTAACTTGAGGCCACTGGTCCGGGTCCTACTCTCCAGAGCAGGAGAAAACAAGCTTGTTCCCTCTTCCACGTGACAGCCCTTGAGATATCTGAAGATGGCTGTCATATCATATGTGATAGGTAAATGTGACAGGTAAATTTAAAAGTGTTGGTAGAAACACACTTTTTGTTCAGTGAATCATGCAACTGTTTGTTTTAATGTTTGTAGTTTCTGCAAGTACATTTTCTTGTGTGTTTATGCATTTATATACAAAATAGTATACAGTTTATATATAAAACAGTAGTTTGGAACTTTTCTATTTTAACTTTGCTTGAGTTGCTGCACTTGATGATGTAAACTCACCTCACATTTTAATACAGTAGGAGAAGTATTCTACATGACGCTGCACTGAAAAACTGCCAAATATTCCTATTCAACTGTGTATTTCTTTAAAAAACATGTTACTTTTTTCTGAAGATACCATAATAGATCATAATCACATTTTCTACATAATTTGTGCTTGTCGGTTGCAGTACTTGGTAGGGGTGTCTATCACCTCCATGTGCAGTTCAAATTATGAAGCAAACAGGAGTGATGGCATCGTTAAGAAGGTATCTCAGGTGGTATCAGGGACTTGCTAAAGTTGTTCTGTGAATTCAGGTGCCCCCAAACCACTGCCTTTTTCCATTTAAAGTGACCAAGCTGACTAGAGAAACACCCTAAACTTGAGTAGAGGAGTGTGTGGGGGGTGTGTGGAATCTTTCATTTTGTTGAACAGGTCTATGTTTTAACCACAGTGAATTATTTTCACAGGACACTCCAAACACAGTGATTTGAGGGAAGGGTGTTGGTGTCCTTCTGAATCACTGTCTCTTTCATAACAATTTAAAAATCAATACTTCAATCAATTTGTGTTCATTCTTAGTTTGTAAACCTTTAAGAGAGCTCAGTATAGGATCGCTCCAGTTTCCTTCAGTTCCGTTTCTGTTTTCATATGATTTATTTGTTCCTTTTTATTTCAATCCCTTTCTGTTTTCCAACAAATACCACCTACTTAAATTATTTTTCATTCCATTTGTATTTTTCTTTAGGCTTCTGCAATCTTTTATTAGAGTCCCCATCCCACACAAACTGTTGTGTGTGTTGCTTTTCATTCATTTAAAATGCTATTTCTCCCAGTTTTAGTTTGCTAGTTCAAGGCTTCATTCTCCTGCCTCCAATTTTAGGATGCCTGTCATTCCATTCCATTTAGTTCTTTCTGGTGAGTATTATTAATTTGTATTAAAGTTTTCTCCCCCCTTCTCTAGGTCTAGTATCTTCACATACACAGAGACATACTCAGCTATGGAAGCTTGTCCCTGAAGTACAATCCCAGTTGTGCTGCTCATTGCCAACCCATCATTACCCAATTATCCGGGGGCACCACCTTGTTGCCACCAGTTTCCAGACTGATTTCTATTTAACCCACCCCCACAAGATAAAGTCTGCCCTTGTAGGAAAACCACTACACCTATTCTACTGAAAGTGGCAGACTTTGGGATGTAGCCAATGCTTCAGCTCTTTCCATACAACATAATTTCCCAACCTGTCCCCTCAAATTCAGCACTGGAGGACTGGAGAGAGCAGGGGCATAAGAGGAAACAAAAGCCCTGCATTGGACAACCCTTTATCCCTTCAGAGGGGCCAACAAATTGCCTGTGAATTGCATCCAATTATGTGAAAAAAATAAAAGGTTAGAAAAATTTGTCAAGGTTCCCTGCACACACACAAAAACCCTGCAGTTTGACTGGTCCAGGAAGAGCTCTGTTGCCTTCAAGTTCCATCCATTTCTGTTTTCAGATTACCTGTTTCAGTCAATAGGATGGGAGAAACAGACTTTTGGATTTAAGAGATATGATGCAGACTTGAATAACAAGCCAAATCAGAAAGGCAGTGGATTCAACACAGTTCAAGTTGTTTTGTAATGCTACAGATACAACATGAATCCTGTGGCTGGTGCACACCACCAGTATTTATGGTTAACTTAGGTAAAAGATGGCATATACTGAATATCATTTAACAGAATGCCATTTTAAGACATATAGTGAATTTAATAATCTTTGGCCCCTGCTGGGTCTAAGGCTTAGATCACAAGGCCACAATCCCACATACGCTCAACCTTGAAGTAAGCCCCACTGAACACAATGGGACCTCCTTCTGAATTAACATGCACAGAACTGTGTCATATGTACTATGGCCTAGTTCCTGGGGCGTTAGGTCCCATCCAGTTCAACAGAAGTTCCTAGTGGGTATAGGAAGCAGACATATTATGCCAAGCCATTGGGACATTTAGCTCAGTACTGTTTATTGTTGATTGGCAGAAGCTCTCCAGGATTTCAGGCAGGAGTCTCTACCTGGAGATTCCAAATACTGACTGCATGCAATGCACATGCTCTCCTATTGAGCTATGGGCCTTCCCCAAGTAATCAGACTTGTAAGAGGCTTTTACTTCAGCATGGCTCATCAATGCAGTGTGTTTACCGGAAGGCATTATACGTTTCACAGTGGAAGAGCTATACTGTACACTGTTTCTCTGAAGGAGGGTATAAATAATTAAAAACAAAATGGCTTAACATTGAGCGGAAGCCCCTGCCTTTGTTCTGCACATCCCTTTTAAAGCACTCTTTAGTTTGCTTCCTAATTATTCTATTAAGAGTATGCATGGCATGCTCAGTAATTCGTAGCACTTCTCATTTGCTCTAATATAATAGAAAGAGATGCTGTAATGCCTTTTGGAACAGCATGCATCTGTATAGGTCAACTGCAGTTCAGAGGGTCAAGTTGTCAATGAATCAGTGTTCACAATGCTTATCCCAAACATGCAGAACTCACGTTATCTCAAAAAACTCACATGCTCCATTATAAAGTTGATCTTAATAATGGTTTCTTTTCCTGGCACTTTGTAGCGATTTTCAACATGACTACCTGACTCAGTCAGTAATTTAGTCTCACCCCTTTTCTAGCAACTTATAACTGTAATTAAATTTAAGACATAATAGAATCTGGGAATAAAAATGGGGCAGAACGGGGGGGGGGCTAGCTCATCCCTATTGAAGAGAGGGGCTCAATTATCAATAATTCTACCTAGATGCAAAACTGTAAAAGGAGGCACATGATTATTAAAAGTCTCTTTTCTTTCCAATACTTTTGTATCATAAAAGTAGATAAATATCTGTTTTCCAAATCTTCAGATTTTTGTTCTAATTTTAATTACATTGTTTCATTCATCACTGCTATCTATGATTTACTGTTAGAGGTAATTTAAAGGTGTTACTACACTACTGAAATGAAAAGTCTCTTAACATACACACACAAAAACACACACACTTCTGCTCTAAAGTCTTCTGCCACAGTGCAGGTTCTCAGCTGAGCGTCCTTGAACTTCTCCAAATCTTAGGTTCCTCTGTCTCAGACAATTCACAATCCAATGGCAAATTCACCCCACCAGTCTCTCTTATCTTTGTAACCCACTCGCTCCCTGCCAAAGGAAGTGTGAAAAAGAAAAGGATTTCCCTAGGTTTGAATACCATAATCAATAAATGGTTGGGCCAACCAGAAAATCTCGGGATCCTTGTTGTAGACAATATTGAGCATTAGAGTAACTATTCTAGGAGCTAAGGATATTTTGCGTCTTAGTGAAGAACTGAAGAAAGAGGTGAACCTAAAAAACTGCACATCAGCTGCTGTGTCCCCAGTTCAAACTGTAAGCCACAGGACCTAAAATTATATTGGCTGCATCTGAGAAAGAGGTGAGAAGGCAAGGCCCTTTCTGCTGGCTCTGTGGGAGCAAGCTCCCCTATGGCTCCTCCCTGAAACATTTTCTGCACTGACTATGCATTACAGCTGGTAATTTAGCTACTTCATACAATACCTGGAGGCACACCAGATCAGCCTATCTCCAAGCATCCACACAAAGATGAAATCTCAAGTACAGCTGTACACATGAAATATCTTGCACACACAGGTCAGCCTACAAATTTTATCTCTACTGTTGTGTAAGGGCATATTCTTACCAGGCATAATTTCATGACTATGAAAAGTACAGGGCCCATAACTCTCAGGGTCTGAACAAGACATGACGGAACAACCACCCATGAGAAAGGATGCCTCATATAAAAAAACCCCCAAAAACCACAAACCCAGACCAAAGGAAATAGTATCTCAAGATGTTGGCAAAATGAGGACCTTGTTTTCAAAACAGCCCAACACATTTTGGCCATTTGTTATTTAAAGATCTTCTTCAGAGGTCAAATGAACTGCAATGAGCCTGCAAATACATCAAATACAGCCTGCAAATACTTTCTGTTAAATACACAATCTATTCAAATTAGTGGGTAACTGACTGGGTCTCCAGTAAAGGTGAATAGATGATAAAATTAAAGTTGGCATGGGGAACTTGTGCACCTCTAGATGTTGCTGACAATATTAGGCTAGATGGAAAACAGGATAGCCTGGCATCAGGCAGCTTCCAACATACTTAATCCTCATGCCCAGTGGCTATATATGTGAAGAAGGCAAAGACTGATAAGACACATGGCTCCCGTGTAATTCCTACTTTGGCCCTCAAATTATCACCCAGTGAACTCTGCCGCACTTCTTTACAATAGGGGACTATTACCACAGCATAGCAGCTTTCATATAGGATGTTCCCCTCATAAGTAATTAGGAGGATTTCTTCTTTAGTAACCTTCAACCCATATCAATGCTTCAAGTATGTTTCATTACAAACCCTGATATTTCAATAAGTGATCACAGACTTTAACAACTACCCTGGAGAAACTAACATACATAACATTAAACATACTGTACCTTCTTGGTTAATGAAATGAAGTGACTAGCTATTTAATACTTCAAGACCCTGAAGCAGTTTTGTTCCGCTGATGAAATTGGCTGATGAAATTAAGAACTATTAATAAATATTCTCACCATTGCTTTGCTGTCATTTGGGAAAACTCTATTGCTCCCTCAATTTCCAAATAGCATCTTCAGGATTAAACACATTTATTGAAGAAGCACATTTGTTATATTCTGGAACAGGAAATTTCTGGACAAGGTGCACCTTTGTTATTTCTTCTCTATGTAACAGTATTTTCCTACATTGTCCTCTTTTGTATTTTTCTAATATTAAAAACATTACACCACACATTCACACTCCTTCTATAAGCAAACACTAATGAAGAGTAGAAACAGTAATATAGACATTCAATACTTTTAAATGAAATATTTTCATTCTTGTTACATTTCATAAGCTTTACACAGCTGCTTAGAACAATGACAGTGTGATTTTGTGGTCAGACCTGAATTCTGCAGGGCAACTTGATCCTATACATGCTTACTTGGATGTTAATTCCCACAGAGTTCAACGGGACTTACTCCCAAAGTAGTATGCATAGTACTGCAGACTCAGTCTGATCACTGAATTGTTCAATATTAGCAAAGCTTGCTGTAGTCAAGAGAATATTTGATTTCCTGAGCTATGAAAGACAGCCGTTGACAGGTCCTTCTGCACCATTACACAGAATATCCCCTTCCTGGATAGCAGTGAAGTTAGCTGGCAAGAAACCATTGTTTGAATGTCTGTGGCTACTCTGTCTTTCTCTTTTAATTGGAGCTTCTGTGATACACGAAACCTCGCTCAGGAGCAAAATACAGCTGTACCACAAGTATGTTTTTCAAGACTTGTAATATTTGGCCAGGATAATTCTAATTGAAGAACATATTTATTATACTGAAGAACTGTGAAAGTACAATGTTTGGAGATGTTAAAACAACCACTAGGAATGGTTTTTATTTCATCCAGAAACTTAGATTTCGCACTAACCAACACTGAAGAACTTATTGTGCAAACCTGTCTTTGACCACATGCATTTATAGAATGTATTTAAAAGATTTTTATCCTCCCTAACAAAGATTAAGCTGGTGTACAGCTGGTGTGGCATAGTAGCCAAGAATGCAAGCTGGGGGATTGTCTCTCAAATCTCACCTCAACTCCTAGGTAGAATGAAGTAATATTCAAAGTTTCTCATCTATAAAATGGGACAGTGATATTTACCTACATTATAGGAGACCCCCCCACACACACAATCTGGTGCCCTCCAGATGTTATGGACTACCACTAGCCACAGGATGGCCAATAGCCATGCTAGTTGAGGCTGACAGAAGTTGCAGTTCAAAACATCTGGATCCCCCAGGCTGGCGGTGGTGGTGTAAGGATTTCTGAGTACATTAAGAGTACTCAACACTCCAAGTAATATAAAAATGCTAAGTATTAGTATTATTGAAAACATAAATGGCTTATAAATGATTTTCATGAAGTCTATTCTGTTCTCATACCATCCACTGAAAAATAAACAGGAATTTGACAGTTGTAATCAATATCTCAACATTTAGTTCTAACTACCATGAATACCAAAAAGAACATTCCTATTTCTTTGTTCCTTTATGTGTCTAGTATTAGGTCCCAAGTTTCACTTTAGCTTTTACTCTCCGACATCTATCCCCAGGTATTATATATACACACAGAGATACTTTTCCTGGTTCTTTCAGTTTTTCACGGGGGGAACCCTGGGAAACATCCCGTTTCTCCCTAAGTATTAACCAATTTTTCAGGAAAAAAACTGGGGGGGGGGAGGAAAAATGGGGGGGATGTAGAGTTTACCCCTCCAATTTTCCATTTCTCCCTGGAGCTTCACATCTCTACCACAGGCCTGTTATAACTGCAAACATCTTCATACAGGAACATAAGCAATTGCTATTGACAAATACCACTGCACAGCAAGGTCAAGTGTTGGGTTAAGACCAGCAAGACCCAGGCACAAATCTACATTTGCTCATTAGGTGATGTTGGGCTAGTCAGAACTATGTATGTTATCTAAAGCTTCCTGAGGTACAGGCAGAGGCAGAAATAAAATATTTAATTTAAAGGGGGGCAGTCACAGAATGCTACTAAGTTCTCCTAAGAGTTGGTCGACTGAAATAAATTACTCTAAGTTAGTTCATCTATGTCAATGGGTTCACACTCAGTAGGTTTAGCATTTAGCATTGGTGCAACCCACTGTTTACCAGTATCAATTTGTTTTTATAATTCACACAGGTAACAAATTTGTGATCTTTCTTTCTATAACTTTAAAGGCTTAAAAACAACAACTTGACCACTCCTTTTTGACTGATCAAATACCCAATCACCGACCTTCAAGAAGCAAATCAAGAAGGATATTTTTTTTAAAAAAGGTAGTATTTTCTTGATTTTGCCTATCAACACTACATTTACTGGATTGGAAAGGTATCCAGTATGCCAACTGATTTAATGGGGGTCCTCAGTAATTAAGAGCCACAGAATTCTATTATATTCAGGCTCTTTAAGTGTCATAAATAGATGTGCCCCATAAGATAAATCAATGCTGAATGAGGAAAATGCATTAAAACAAAATAAAAATAAAAATGGGTAAATGGAGACTTCAAACCAAAAAAAAGCAAACAAGCTGCAATTCATTACTCAGCTACAGAAAAGTATGAGCAGTAGTTATAAGACAATACAGAAAACTTATTTTATCCTTTAGCAGCCTGCCTGAAGTAGAAGAAAACCATTCCCCTATGTATTTTTTATATACCTTGTGAGTTTTGTTTTGTTTCAACTGAAGCGTGACATTAAAAAAATAATAATAATCATAATCTCCCCCCCAGATTCCCATTTACAGATGCCATACAAGAATAATCAGGCCTGATAAATATCAAGTTCCTTTAATGACTAATAGGATGAAGTAGTAGGTGGAACTATGACTGTTCCAGAACACTTCCTGTTTACAACTACTTACAAAATCTCAGGAGCCTAGATTGGAACAGCTGCTTAGCTAGGCCTGAAGAATGAAGGTATCCAGTATGAGATTTCCTGCATTGTGCAGTGGCCCCAAAGTCTAACAATGGGAAATCCAGGTTCATTTCTGCAATCAAACATCTGTCCACACAAACCCAGATGCTACATGGCAGACACATAACTGTCTCATTTTTGTTTACTGAGAAAATTAGTGGAAAATCAACTTTAGTCAGGTGAGGTCTGCAGCCCCCTGCAGTTATTTTTCTTCTCAAAATATTGGATGGGTTTTGCAATGTGACACCTGTGCCTTCCCCAGATACTGTTGGGCTACAACTCACATCAGACCCAGTGAGAATGGCCAATAATCAAGGCTGATGGAAGCTTTAGTCCAGCAACACCTGGGGAGCCAGATTCTTCATTCTTGATGCAACCTCTATTTTGTCTAAGATCTACTGAACTCGGGCAAATTGTTACAGTGCAGACAAATGTTTAAGATAATTAACACAATGGTGTTTTCCCTTAAACAGAGTTAAATTTACAAAAATGTAATAAATAAAAATGTACCTTGAAAAAGGAAGAGCTTACATTTTTGCTTTTTCCCGGAGAACTCTTCTAATTTCATTCTGGCTATGTAAGCTTATTTGTACAAACCATCTTTTCTCCTGGTTTCCTTGGAAGGCTCTATCAGATGTTCAAAAGTTAGCCTTTAAGAAAAGAAGAAAAAGAAAGGGGAATTGGCATGTTTTTAAAATAATTACATGAAATGAAATTTTAAATTATTGAAACTCCAAATTAGCCCTTAATAAACACACATCCAGCCAAAATACTCTCCCTGAACATTCCACAGTACAACATCATGTGAAATCTACACAATTTTACTGTTGATAATAATAATAACAATAATGGTACTATAATAGTAATAATATATTCACTAATTTATTGGCTTAGATGCAGGGAAGCCAAAAAGTGCTCTTCAGATGTTGCTGGAACCCAACTCCCCTTAGGCTTGCTCTGGCATAGACAATAAGTGGCACTGCAGTAAACTATTCAACACAAGGAACTGAGTGCTACAAAACAACCTGAATGACAGCTCTGGCAGGTCATGCTTCTGAAGGAAAAGGACTGCTGAGGTCTTACCTAGAGCATGTCCATATACATTCAAAGCAACAGTGGAGAACCTCTAGCCTTCCATATGTTGTTCAACTACAACCCCCGTCATCTCTTACCATTGGCCATGTTGACTGGAGCTCTGCTGAGGGGAGTTAGAGTAAAACAACATCTAGAGGTCTACAGAGGTTCCCCATTTCTGTTCTAAAGGCTCTAAAACACAAAGGTAGGAGCCAACCACTGTGCCTCCTGCCCTGATATTTCCTGGGTGCTTTCACCCACCTGCTATGACTGTCATGGCTCTACATGGTTCTACTACAGCAATATGCAGTGGGATGGATGAGGAGATGACCAGCTGAAAAGAGCAAAAGATGCAGCAGCTGCACACCCTCTTACAGTATCAGAAGTACAAACACTGTATCAGTACAAAGCTTTGGAATCCCAGGAAGGAACTTTGCCTTAGGTTTGTGGCCAACTGCAAGCCTAGTATAGCTATTCAAAGTCAGCTTCAGATAACTTGTGTACACAAATGACAGATCTCTACTAAGTCATTACACATCAGAAGAAACATACCAGATGTTAAGAACTTCCTTATCACCTTTCAGCCTATGCTAATAAAATTAAATACACAGGATCAGTTAACAGGAAAGGAAGGGCATTTCCCCACTATTTTTTGGCAGTCTGGCTCAAATATTGTTTATTATCATCAGCGAGGGTACAAGAACTAGGGTACAAATTGCTGCTTCAGCTGTAATCCATTACCTCTGAGTCTACTTATAAGTGCCACCACCAATATCTCCAATAATGACAATGGTAGACAGAAGGTAACTTATTGATCCACTAACAGTGAAGGCCATTTATTTATTGTTAAATATATAGTCAGTGAAGGTTTCAAATGATAGCCAAGTAGATATAAAATCTGCAGTTGAATCCTACCAGAAATACGTTTCATCAATTTCAATGTGCTTTCTCTCAGAGTACAAGACTGCAGCCCTAATTCTTTGCATAACAGGTGCTCAGACTGCATTTGCACTTGTGTCTGCACTGTTGCAAAGCAAACTGTTCCACCACAAACCAGACCTGCATCAATAGTAATTATATAGCATCACACCACCCATTTAGGGGGAAATTCCACTGATAGTTATATAGCATTTTACCAATCAATGTAGTGCAGACACTGACATTACAATTTCCCCCTCTGGATTACCCATTTATATGGGTCAGTTTTCCACTGACCTGAAGCAGTATGCAGATTGCACAAGTTGGTTGTGCAACTGTATGCACGCAACACGAAGCCCCCATAGATCTGTACTACTGAACAAACAACCTAACTAGTAGCAGACTTTACTGATTTCAGCAGATGTGGGAAACCTGTGGCCCTCCAGGTACCGTTGTACTACAGTTCCCATCATCCCCAACCGCTGACCATGCTGGCTAAGCCTGATGGGATTCAAATCCAGGACATCTAGACAGCCATGGATTCCCCATTCCTGAATTACAATCTGCAGAAGAGTGGTGCAAGATTCCCAGTTCCGCAATCTCCAACTGCCACTGCTAATACAAGTCCAGTATGAGTCAAAGATTTTAGACAGAGGGGCTATGACCATGTATAGTAGATGATACTCCACAAATCTTCTCTGTGCTGGTTTGTTTGGAAATACATGTTGCTGTTTCCATCCTCCACCCTCCACCACACTGGCATGCACACACAAGCACTCGCATGCGCGTGCACACACACACTTATCCTCAAACACTCAAATCTGTCTCAATAATCCAGTTAACACAGAACACTCCAGCAAGTCAAAAAATCTCAAGTACGAAAGAGGAAACACACACCTATGGTAAAATCAGTTGTCAATTTCCTACATTCTTTCCCAAAAGAAAAAGAGAGAGAAGATCCTATATAAGTAAACATATCATATCATGGAACACAGTAGCATGCTATTAATATTACACTTGTATTACAGGGTAAAATATAAACATTGCTAAAATCTAGCAAGAACTGGTATTATCTTGCATTACCTTTCACAGGGATGAAAAGCTTCCAGTCCATAAAAACCCTTTTAGACTAGTGCAGCAAAGCTTTCACAAATAGGTTCTGCTGCAATCCAACACAGCGGATGAATTCACAGTTAGCTTCTCCTTGCCAAAGAAGAAAGCACTGCAGTCTCTTCTCTACCTTACAAAACCATCCTGGAAGTTAAACTGAAAATAAATCTGAAAGAGCCAGCAGGAGATGAGGGACTAAGCATTAAGGGCTGAAATTCTAGTTCTCAGCACAAACTCCACCAATTTCCATGAGGCTTACATAACAACTAAAAAAAAAAAGAACTCTAGGAAAGATAAGGGTCTGAAACTCAAGCTTTTTAGCTGCAACTGTTTCTTTTTCCGTGTTCCAAGAAATGTATTTCCTTACCAGCCAATGAGATCATATAATTAGAATATGAAGGGATTATTTCTGTAAACAACAATAAACATTTCACAAGAGTAGGGAAAATGAAATGCCATTTAAAATGGGGGCACTCAGACACAACTATTTCACATATGCCAAGAATGTTTTCGTCAACATATGAGTAATTATTTTACATTCAAAAAAAGAAAGGAATACCTAGCTTTCTGGCTGCAATACACATACCAACTGTACAGTGGAAAGACTTGCATTAATCAACGGATAAGATATTTTACTGCATTATATAGTCAAGACACATCACTGGTTTTGTTTTAACCACCTTTAGCATTTCTTTACTGATTACTGTATATGCAACACACACAAAGAGAGATACAAACATGCATCACTACAGATAAAAAGAACTCTACAGTTTATCCAGAAATAATTCAAAATTACCCCCACCCCCCATAACCAGAATCAATTTACTGTCTTCACCTGCAGTTTTGCAAAGATTACAAATTCTAATAACATTTTCAGAATGAAACTTCTATTTTCTGTTCTCTGTGAGATCTTTTAGAGAGCCTTAATTCACTGCTACATTTCTGTTAACATTTTGAAATCGTTTGTGGGCAACAGTTTTCCCTAGTTCCCTATTTATTTCCTGCACTATTTTAGTTTGCATTTAAATAAGTAACAGACAGACTTGGAGAGTCACAAATATTGCCCTATCAATCTTGCTATCAATCTCCTCAAATTGCTGATCAGTTAAGGCCACATCCACACCATATATTTAAAGCATTATTATACCATGTTAACATTCACGGCTTTCTCCCAAAGAATCCTGGGAACTGTAGTTTGTTAAGGTTACTGAGAGTTGATAGGAGTCCCTTGTTCCCCTCAAAGCTACAATTCCCAGAGTGGTTTAACAAGCAATCCCTCTTCCCAGGACCATGGGAATTAGAGCTCTGCAAGACCAATAGAGGTCTCATAACAACTTTCGGTTAGTAGCCTTAACAAGCTAGAGTTGCCAGGATTCTTGTGGGAGAAACCATGGCTGTTAAAGAGATACAGTATACAGCAGGGATATCCAACAGGTCAATCACAATCTACTGGTAGATCCCCGGGAGGTTTTGGTAGATCTCAGTCGATCACTGGGTCCCTTTTCTTGGCGTTGGCAAAAGAGAATCCGGTCCCGCCCCTGGCTCCGCCCCCCATTGTTGCACAACCTGCAGAACGTAAGACAGAATTTACTCAGTGAGGATGTTTGTTTGCCAGCGATCTGTTGATGAATGGTGGTTCCCCTTGAGCTTAGGCTTTGAATCTTCAAAATTGGGGCTTTCCTCCTGCCTAAAAAAAGCTCAACAATAGTGACCTGATCAATGCCAGTTTTTAATTCTGTGAATAGATCACAGTCTCTTGGGAGTTGGCCACCCCTGGTATACAGTAATAGTGCTTTAAATGTATGGTGTGGGTGTGGCCTTAAGTTGCATTCACTTAAAGGCTTGTGCACCAGTGCAGGAGAGCAACAGCCACAATAGCACCTTCATCTCTTTCAGCAGATATAGAACAAGATCTGCCTCCCAAGCAGATGTGAGGAGGGAGACTGTTGTGCTTATGAGTATAACCGGTGATACGATAAAGAAGTAAAAGAGAAGTAGAAGCCCAAAGCAGTCTACCGAGAAGCAAACACATTTAAATTATTGTAACCTGCACCTGAAACGCAATGTGGGTTGATAAAGGCAAGAATTTCCATAGCAAGATCTAAGTGGCTTACCATGCATCTATACCTGATACATGGCGAATTCTACCTATTCCTTCAAAGGATGATAAATATAACCAATTTACCATGAGGTCATATGTACATCTCGTTAAGTAATCTTCTGAATCCACTCACAATGTACACAAATAGGCGAGGAAGCTCTGCTGAAGCCTCACAGTCAAAAAGATGTATATACAAGCTATTGTGGGTAAAAACTAACAGGGACAAATTAAGCTGTAGGTTAAAAGATTAAAATTACTCTTCTTTCATCATTAGGAAAAGAAAAACCCCAGCAATGGAAGAGGGAGCCTATCCCTGTGCTAGCTGTCTTCTCCTAATACCCCATGTGGGACCCTCACGCACCTAAAGTCTCCACTTGTGGGGTAAAATGTCTCCCTTAGGAACAGTTCTGCCACAAGCTGCCTTTCAAAGTAGCCCACTATGAAAATCAACTGACATCTCCATCTATTTGCAGCATAGGGCTGCTGGAAGGGGTGAGGAGTGCCAGCAGAATCAGGGCAGAGGATCTATCTGAGGTGGGCAGTGTCTACCTCCAATTCAGCTTGGAACAATTAGAGAAGTGATGTGCACATGACCCTTGTTCTGAATTCTCATCCCATTCCTAGTAAAGCAAACCGTGGCTTTTCTTCTTCTTCAAGCAACACATATCACTGTGATGTTCTTTTATGTTTCCAGTTAGGATCATGATGTTGTTTAATGAGTGCATACAACTTCTGAACTGGAACTTTCTCCTTTACTATACTTTGCTATACTATGCAGTTCCCCTCTTCTATCTTGCTTTATTTAAAGAAGAAGTACACAACTTTGCACAGAGATCAGCTCATTAAATTGTTTTGTAATGCAGTGAACATGCTTTTAGGGCATACAGCAAAAAAAGTGCTCTTGGGCAAAAATAGTGTACAAAAAACCACATTTTTATTCAATTTGGTATTTAAATATATGTAGGAATGCTAGAGTGATATGTTTTCTTAAAGCTAGCTTCAGAAACACAGGAATTCCATCTGTGCTTTCAGACAGAGAGTGGTAGTTCATAAAACTTGTGTAATAATTGTATCATAACTCTGTATTTTGGTTAAAAGCTGGTTTTTCCTGGGACTTTCCATGCTGTATCAGTTCTCAAGGTATAAGAAATTTCTGTCTATTAAAAGTTCCTGTTTCTCCCTGCTGGGTTGCAGCAGGAACAACACATATACACACTACAGTACTTTAGAGACTAGTGATCTGAAAGCCAGGCCTGTGATGCGTCCTCATCGCCACTGACGACTACAAATTGCCCTAGGTGACCAGGCGGTGTCTCACACTCCCTGACACCAATGTAAGTCTAAACCCACTTTAAAAAAAAAAGCCAAAGCATGCTCAGTTCAGCCCCAATTTGCAGTGCAAGACTACGCCTATTTAACTAAGAAGCAAGTCCCCCCCCCCCTGCAGAAGGACTTGCTCCCATAAAAGCATGACAGGACCACAGCCTTAAGCATGTATTCACGTACCAGAATTGCTGCTTTGCTTTACAACAGCCTCCACCAACCAAGTCCTGGCTAGGGCTAATGTGACTTGAATCCAAAACATCTGCAAGGCACCAGACCGATTAACATTGTTTAATGAAGAGCTGTGCCATTGTATCTTTTCTCCATAATTTAAGAAAATTGTGATAAAGAATAATAGAAATCCAATTTTGAATTCTGCCTTTGGAAAGAGATTCCTTTAGATCTATGTAAGACCTTCTTGTGTATTTATTTATAGGCCATCTTTCTGGTGAAATAAAGAAGGCAGCAAACAACAACAGTGAAAAAGAAACACATTTACAACTGGCTACAGGTTATAAATCAAGCTTGTACAAAAATCCACGACCATGATTTAAATTAGCAGTAGGCAGAGCCCATCCTAAATAGTTGCATCCAAAATGCCTGCCTGCAAGAGATCACCATTCCTCAGTGATAATAAGATACAATTCAATTTATCAGTTCAGCAATTTATCAGTTCAGAAACAGCAATTTATCAGTTCAGAAATCACATTACATCATGTATTTAGGGGCTGAGCCCAAGTAGTAGAAACAAGTCTGACCTGCATTCTAACAAGCCCTTACCCAAATAGGAGGTTGTGGTTACATTAAAATAAAAACTAAAAACTAGAATTCATAAATTTGTTGTTCAGTTATGTTGTTTAAACCCACGTTTCTACACGTGGAGTTTAAAATATAAACAGGTAGAGAGAATGCATTTGAAATGCACTAAGCAAACCTCATTAATCTGTGTAAGCTTCATTTTAAAGAAACCACATTAAAGAAACCACATGTAACACTCAGCAAAGTTTTCATGAGTTTCAGTTTCATATCAAACCCTTCACGTTTGATAAAGGAAAATCTTCTTGTCAACCCTATAGCTTGAAAATCTCTCTTTTTTTGTTCATTTCTGGGACATAAACAAAGTGAAACAAATGAACAAACCCCCTGCCCCCAACTGTTTTTTAAATTCTCATATGGGTTGGTAGGCAGCCAACTATGATTTATCGTAGGGGTGGGGATATTATTAACTTCTGAGGACCTATTTGCATACCCAGGTACCATGAGACTACTGCCCCAGAAGCTAAGTGTGGGTAGTAGAAGCAGTGCTATTTTTCTAGAAAAAGAGGTGCCAGAACTCAACAGTGATACCCTCCCTTGTTCTCTTATAATGGGAATAGCACCCACCTGAGAGGTGCTGAAATGGAGTTCCAGTGAGTTCCTGCTGGGGGAAAAGCCCTGAGGAGAAGTAACCACAGGTCACTGATCATGGATCAAAACAGGCCACAAATTTATTGATCACAGATGTAAGGCTTTGGGATAGTCATTGGGTGTATACAGAATCACCCAGCCTGACTGCTGGCTGATTGTTGTTAGGGGTCAATCCTTGATGAGGATTGCCCTATGACATACATCCTCAAATACGTGCAACCCCTCAGGATTGCAGCATTGGAGGAGTGCTATGGCCCTAATTCCCTCTCTGGACACTGAACAAAAGCACCTTCCCTAGGATCCCTTTAGTGGGATACCCTGTTTTCCTGGAGAGGGTGGAATGAGTGGCTTCCATCCTGTCCACACACACCCCCACCAGCCCTGACTAAGGATCCAGCTCCAACTGAGGTGCTGGCTCCTGAGGCGGCTGGAAAGTGGACCTTAGTGAAGCCTTTGCATTTGACATTCAGTAACACCTAACTTCTATAGAAGTACTTCCTCTGCCACCCAGAAGAACAACCGGTTCAGCCTAATTTACCACAGTGCTATGTAATGAGCAGTGATAGCCCAGCAATATCAAAACAAACACTCCCATGCACACAATAGGGAACTGGCATCTTATGAGCTGGAAAAAGGCCTGGAAACGATGCCTTATGAGGAACGGCTAAGGGAGCTGGGCATGTTTAGCCTGGAGAAGAGGAGGTTAAGGGGTGATATGATAGCCATGTTCAAATATATAAAAGGATGTCACATAGAGGAGGGAGAAAGGTTGTTTTCTGCTGCTCCAGAGAAGCGGACACGGAGCAATGGATCCAAACTACAAGAAAGAAGATTCCACCTAAACATTAGGAAGAACTTCCTGACAGTAAGAGCTGTTCGACAGTGGAATTTGCTGCCAAGGAGTGTGGTGGAGTCTCCTTCTTTGGAGGTCTTTAAGCAGAGGCTTGACAACCATATGTCAGGAGTGCTCTGATGGTGTTTCCTGCTTGGCAGGGGGTTGGACTCGATGGCACTTGTGGTCTCTTCCAACTCTATGATTCTATGAAAAGTAAAAAGAAGAATTGCGACTCATGAAGATTAAGCAGCTAACTACTCTGTCTGCACAAGTAATTCAGAACAAGGAGATATTTATACAAATAGGGAAACTGACCTTGAAACTGACCTGAAGGAGCTCCTGATATTCAATCCTTGGACCTGTCTGATAAGGGAGAGGCATTCAAAGGTCCTGCCACCTGGTCACCCATGGTAACTCAATAAACATGAGTGCTGCTACCAAGGTTTTAATAACAGCAGAATTCTGCTTGAACAATAAAGTTGTTCTCCTACAGATGTTGCTATATAGTTCACCTTGTAATAGGCTAAAATTCCTTATTTGTAGTATTTTATTTACAGTAATCAAGATGGCTGAACTCATAACACTATTCCATCCCTAACCTAGGTTCTTTGTTCCTCTATGTGTACTCAACCATTCAGACATTTTCCATTAAATGGACATCATGTCCTGTCCCACCTCATATAGCTTGAACCTTGTCCCAAAAGACAACTTGCTACTTCTCTTCAAATACGTCCTCAAAACTACCTACCTCTTTTGTGAAATCTTTTGCCAAATCCTCTAGTCCTTACTCCCAACTGAAACAAAGCTTGAGTATATGCAAATATATTTGAACACACAGTGGTACCTCGGGTTACATACGCTTCAGGTTACGTACGCTTTAGGTTACAGACTCCACTAACCCAGAAATAGTGCTTCAGGTTAAGAACTTTGCTTCAGGATGAGAACAGAAATCGTGCTCCGGCGGCGCAGCAGCAGCAGCAGGAGGCCCCATTAGCTAAAGTGGTGCTTCAGGTTAAGAACAGTTTCAGGTTAAGTACGGACCTCCGGAACGAATTAAGTACTTAACCCAAGGTACCACTGTACTCCTCTGCACCCTTACTTCTGCACCCTTTTTGATGATGTTTGGAATGCAAGCTGCCCATCTTTATAAAAACTGACATTTAATAATAATTGTATCCAGTTCCCTACATCACTATGGTCCACACATGACGAAGAAAGACATCTAAACTTAAAGATTCAAAATCAGTTCATACTAGAGTCTGTACCTAAAAATGCCCAGGAATCCCAGGTCATTCACATTTTAATATTTTTCAAATATTACCTTTGATAGATATGATTCAAAAGAGGTGCTTGGACTTGAACTGAGCCTACCAGTATCAGTCAGATCCACAAACTGGATTTTGGGGGTTTATTTGTTTTTTAGGATCAAAGCTTGAGCCTGAATATAATGAATTCCCGGTACATCACCACTAGTATCTATAAAACAGCTCCAATGTTTGTTTGTTTTTTGTTACTATTATTGGGGGAGCAGGGGTATTGTGAGTCACTGAACGGCTAGTGTACTTTCACTGAAGTGACTACAGAACATCCAAAATATTGTTGGTAATTATGTGGGAGGACCCAAGCTATAAATAAGATTTTATTTTCGGAGGAGTCATAGAGAAGATGGGGAAAACAGAATAAAGAATGTATCAGTTCAAACAATTAATGCAAAGGCACTCACAATTGCAGCTTCTTACATGTTAGACTCTTCCTGACTACTAATGCAACCAGTACAGTATGCAAGAGACTATGTAAATACTGTCGCCTGCATAAGCAAACAGCAAATGCTATCTGCCTGAGGTCAGAAACTGTTCATTTCAAGTCTTATTGTTCATCACAAGGCTCTGAAAAAGCTTCAGTGAATTGCACCAAGCCAGGAGCACTCAATTATAATAGTCTGTCCTGTAGGTAATGGATTTTCAAAATTGCACTTTGTCACAAAACAGCTGGACAGATGTGAGGGGTGTCTCAACCTCCTCTCACTGTCCTCGGTTAGCTCTGATGGTCAGATCACAGGTGGACTGCATGCATGACCTAGGCTTAAGCACTCAAGTAATAAAGGAGACTAAGGATAGAATTTAGTGTCCAAGGTCTGTGAGAAGCATCATAAAAGACCTGGGAATTTTTGAATGACACTTTCTCAGTGCAAATTTGTATCAGGCACTCATCTGTATCCATCTGTACCAAACATTCATTGGTTACAGAGCTAAAGGCAACACTTGCATAGAAATAATCACACATAAAAAAGCAATGACATTCTTTATCAATCCAATGGGTTTTTTAGTATCCAAAGTTGCCAATGCCAGTTACAACCAACCTTAAATATTTTTTGTTACACAAACTATAAGCCAGTAATGCTTTGACTTCGCAAATAAAGAGCGTCAGTGTAAATGGCTAACAAGCCAATGTTGTTTTTGTCAGCTTGACCAATTCTTAAGGAACTAATCCTACCACAGGCCTAATAGGAGAGGTACCGTCTTGTATCCAAAAACATACACTGAATACACTGGAACTTGCTTCAAAACAGGGAGCCCTTCTGGAAAACCAGTTTGCTGCTATGACCAAGGCAAAAGGTGCTTTTGCACAACCTGAGTCTGCATCTGTTTCTGGAGAAAACCAATCTTGCCACTGTTGCATCTGCCTTGGTGACATCCAGTTCAGTTTTGCCCGGGGCTGCCTTTGATATGTGCCAAAAAAGTCAGGTGGTACAAAACAGAGCCATACTGCTGGCAGGAGCCCACATGTCAGATCACCTAACACCAACATATATTTCAATGGCTCCCAAGCTGTTTCTGGGCCCATTCAAAGTTTTCATGTTTAATTAATTAATCATGTTTAATTATGCTTGGGGCCTGAATCTTCTGAAACAGAAGATTCTGATTTTTCCCTATATGAACTTACCTACACATTTTGCTCATCAAGAAAGGTCTTGGTCAAGATCCCTCTGACCAGATTTACTAGCAATGGCAAGCAGGGTGCACAAAATAATCAATCCAAGCATTCATATTTAACTGGGCTGTGGAACATCTTGTACATGTGCTGTAGATTTTCCTTCGATTGATTAGGACCTCTCTCTCTCTCTGACAGCACAGAAATGGTTTCTTTTTTTCATAGTCAGACTAAAACTTATAAAAAAGTCAGATTAATACTGCTTTCTAAGAACCTGTCCAATGCCACTAAGAACCTGTCCAAATTAGAGTTTCCAGAAAAGGAGCTACCAGTGTCTTACTTGTCTAGGATCATATGCTATAGTTCAGTTTATTTCACTTCCATCAACTATATTTGGCATGCTAGGTTCTATTACAATGGTGAATGGAACCAGGAACTCCAGAGCAAATGCATCCTGTTGAACAATGCAAGTTTGCAGACAAAAGTCATTATATGCACACCTGAACCAATATATATTCACCCAGGCAGGGGAAAGATCACACAAATAAAACCTCTAATAGCTGTGCAATACTCTTTTGTCCACTGCCAACAGCTCACTCACTACCAGAAGAATTTTTTAGAAATCACATTTAATGGCTTTAAAGCAATATACTTTATCACACCTCTAGCTGAAGTTACTGCTGTTGCTAAACATTAATTTAGCACCAGTGCAGTTGAGAGCAGAGAAATGAGACTGTTCCTTCCCAGAGGGCAACCTTGACCTTCCAAGGATTGTTGTGAAAAATAAGCTACATCTTTCATGCAGTCCATGATTCTATACTTTGCTCAGAATGAGACAAGCTTTGAGAAAGGTGCAGTTGGATTATTATTTTAAAGAAATTCATGGAAGTTTAATCAGAGCATGAATTTTAAATTTTACAAATTGCAAAAGCTGAAAACAGCAGCCCACCCAAGCAACCTCTCTCTGTGTCTCTATAATAGAGAAGTAGTTCTTCCATTTCCCACTCTCATAACACACCACACGTTTAGCAGGTAATTTGTGATGTATAAGGCAGGAGTAGCCAACATGGTGCCATCCAGACACTGCACACTACAACTCCCATCATCCCCAACCACTCATGCTGCAAGCTAGGGCTGGTGTATATTGTAATCCACAACATCTGAAGGGACTGTCTACCTTGATTTCAGATGAAAAAACAATAGAAATCTCATTGAAATATTAAGAACAGTCACATACCGAAGGAAATATAAGTCCATTGCCCCAGTAGTAATGATTCTCTCTTTTTTTGAGTTACTGGCCTAATATATGGAAAGCAGGTAGAACAAGGAACCATTCAACCAGTTTCTTCAGACTTGCTTACATTACTACAGGGATATGCACAGACTCAAACAACACAGAAGACAGGGTTAACCAACACCCCAAATTTAAATGACATCAGGAACATAGGAAGCTGCCTTATACCAAATCAGAACACTGGTCCATGAAGCTCGGCATCATCCACACAGAGTGGCAGTGACTTTCCAGGGCTTCGGGCAGGAATATCTCTCCTAGGCCTACCTGAAGAATTGTCTCTCCAAGAACAAAGTCTTTCGCAACCCGCCCTGGAGATGCTAGGAACTAAACTTAGGAAACGTAGGGACCATCTATACCACTGAACTACAGCCCAGCTCTGGAATGTGGAAGGGTCCATTTGTGAACGGGGCTCTTCTATAGCTAGCCAAGATGGAGCAATAATAAATGAGAAAAGGTGGAAATTATGATGAGGCGTGGCATTTTGAAACACTAGTAAAATTTAGGCATTGACAAATGCAGTGTAGTTTGCTTGGAACCTCTGGATATAGACCGATCCAAATAAAACACAAAGTTTACTCAAGTGTTAGTCCAACTCATTTCAACAGAATTGCCTTCCATTAATATCTTAAGCTGGTTTAAGCCCTGAAAAGGGACGGGGGGGGGTTGTAACAGACTTAGGCTGGATCCTAAACCCATTCAGCATGCTCATGTGACCTTGTAACCCGGCATAAATTAAGCTGCCAAAATGGGTGGTGTAATTCAAACTCTGTTTTTAAAAGGTTTGTTTTCCCTATGCCAGCCTTACACTGGCTCTGTCAGCATTAGCCCTGCTCCTGAACCGAATCTGAATTTGGCATGATTTATTATGACTTCTCATACTTAGTATTGCTCCCTTAGGATCATTTCAATCATCCATATTGGATTTCTGGATCATTACATTGTTTTACCTTACTAGAGATCAATGCACACGCATTTCAACTTTGAGAGCAGGTTATCAGGTTGCTATCTAATATATTGTTATGGGACTCCACACTTCTCCAGGAGCTGAGAAATTCTAGAGGCAGTGCTACCAAGGCTTGCTTTCCTTTGGAAACTGGAGACTTAAACCAAGTGCTGCAAAGTTGGTGTATTTACAAATATACAACAGAACATAAGCAGAAACACATGGCACATACACGAGGCGTCAGATCTCCTACCTCACAATGGCTCTCTCAGGTGGCAACTGGATTTCAAGGTGTGTCTAAGAACCAGCTTACTTTCCAGCTCTCTACTTTGGTTTTCCCCTGTCATACCAAAACTTTTTTGTTTCATTACATGCATCCCTTTTCTAAACTCTGATCATTTTCTCATTCCACATCAATCTCAGAAGATTAGCACACAAAAAGTGGGAACCTACCAGTCATCCTGGGCCATTATGAAATACAGTCTTAACGGCATGGAACCCTCAAGGGGTCAATCCTCAGACATCTGAGGCTGATATGTTGTGAGCCCCTTTGGGCACAATTTTGTAGGAAAATAGAATACAAACATATGACAATGATGATGGAGCTATCATGGGGGAATCACAAAACCTCCCCACCCCATCAAACCACCCCATCAGGTTTTTAGTGGGAGTTAAGATTGCTCTGTAAATAAATATATCCATGGAGGATTTTTTTCCTTCCTTTCCTTGATTTGTGATCCACCTTCGAGACCTTTTTGGCTGAAGAGTGGGATAAAAATGCTTTAAACAAGTCAGATCCCAGACTGTGAAGCAAAACCTGATCACAGTATGGGATCTGATGAAAGATGCTTAAGTGATGGTCCACCTACAATAATCAGGCAGCAATCTTATAATGTGTTGGTAATATGGTAATACAACAGGGGAAATGGTTAACTGGGTGATGCCCCTCCCCCCGCCAGTAACCAATTCAAACTCCATTTCATTTTGTTCATGTAATTCTTCAAAATATGAGGCATCAGGAGATTTTCAAAAGCTTCTACACGTTGTTGTCAGGTCAGTGCCACAGATTAAAGTCAGATTTTAAAGTATGAGTTCCAAATCAATATCTCTAGCCTTCCCCCATTAAAGAAACAGGATAAAGAAATGGTGATAATTAATGCTTAGCTGTAATTCTTAAAGCCAACTTTTATCTGATCTTATGTTGTAACCGCCCTGAGACCTGCGGGTATAGGACGGCATACAAATTTAATAAATAGTAATAATAATCTGTTCCTACGAGGTGTTTCATATTCAACTGCTTCTGCATAGTAATAGGACACACCTCCCTCTTGCATTAATGGACCAATCACTTCGTAATAACATCTGCCTTCTTCGGTCTGTGCTTATCAGATTTCCAGAGAGACACCTTGCACCTGAAGTTGCTTCCAGCCTTCAGCTCTCTGTCTCTCTCCCTGTTTCCGTCCCACACCAAAACTGCTTCTTTTATTATTGATGACACTCATAAACAGAGTATCTGTCTCAACCAATCTATGCTTCATGCATCTCAGAAAATGAGTTCTGGCCCAGGGAAGCCCATTTGTAAGTCATTTCAAAATCTCTCTGTTGGTTTTTCTGCAACAACCTAACTTAACCCTGTGGAATCTTCAAATGGGATGTTTCCTACAGCTTACAAGTGTCCTGATGTTTCCAAGCATGAAATTTCCCAACTACCAGACTTCATCCTACAAAGATCTGGCTGCTGTGAGAGATGGAATTCCCAAGCAACTGTGTGGCTGTGTTCAGACGCAGCATTAAACCATGGCTTAGTGCAGGGGTTGAGAACCTCAGGCCATACTTGGCCTGCCAGGTCATTTTGGCCAAGCCACACCCACCTGCCCTACACCTGCCATCATATATGATGCTGGAAATGGGGCAGGTAAAGATGGGGCTTGGCCAAAAGGGACAATGCCTGCAAAGTCCCTTTCATATCGCTTCCCAAGCATCCAATGAGCAGCTGACTGACAGGCATCAGGGAAGTACTGTGTACTTTGTAATTCCTGTGCTCAGCGCTTTCCAAGCACCACACATGGTGCTTGAAGAGCCCCTTACACAGCTGGATGTCAAGTGTTTAGGAAGCGCTGTGCTTTGAGAAGTATCACTTTTAGAGGTATGATGTCAGATGATTGACTGGTGGGTGGCCACACCCACCTGTCAAAGCTGGCTTGCGAGGGCAGGAGAGATATATATCTGGCCAGCTGGGTGAAAGCATTTCCTCACCCCGACGTACTGCTACATGAGTGAGCTGCACCAAGCCCTTGGCCTTACATGCTCCCTGTTTCCCTCCCCATGCATCAAGGAGCACTTCCACATTTAATTTCAGTTTCCTTTAAAATCAGCTTGTTGTTTCATTCAAACCGTTGAGCATTGTTCACATTTGCATCAAACAACCATGCATATGCTTTGCGCACCTACATACAGCCTTTTTGCTCCTGCTTTTTCACCATACATACGTCACAAAAGATTTCCAAAACCCACAACTAGCCATTGCTTCCTATTTTTTCTGAGTTGCCAGAATATAATGAATGCCAAGGTTTAAAGTTGGCTTCCAGATCCTGACTCATCTGGAAGCCATTAACCATGGTTTCACCAATCAGACAATACATGAAGCCATGCACAGGTACATTAAGCTCATCTGGACCTCAGCTTAAAGTAAAGGTAAAGGGACCCCTGACCATTAGGTCCAGTCGTGACCGACTCTGGGATTGCAGCACTCATCTCGCTTTATTGGCCAAGGGAGCCGGCGTACAGCTTCCGGGTCATGTGGCCAGCATGACTAAGCCGCTTCTGGCGAACCAGAGCAGTGCACGGAAATGCCGTTTACCTTCCCGCCGGAGTGGTACCTATTTATCTACTTGCACTTTTGATGTGCTTTCAAACTGCTAGGTTGGCAGGAGCAGGGACCGATCAATGGGAGCTCACCCCCGTAGTGGGGATTCGAACCGCCAACCTTCTGATCAGCAAGTCCTAGGCTCTGTGGTTTAAGCCTCAATTTGATTGTGTGAACATGGCCACTAACTACAGCTGGTTTAAACAAGCCAGCATCAGAAATCATGGTTTGAAGCTGATTTGTTTTGATAGTGACAATAGTTAGTGATATTCCATGATCAGGTTTAGCTGACTGAAGAACATGTAAAGTTTAATAGAAATTGGAAGTAATGGCTGTCAAATGCTGCCACATGAGAGGAGAGACTGTGCAGGTCTAAAGCTCGATGGGACTGCGATTATTCTTTATAATTTATTTATGTATTTATTAAATTTGTACCTTGACCTTCCTCCCAAAGCAGTCCAAGATCAGTATATGCAATCAGGTAACTGACCTTCCAAACCACAAGTCAGAAGCCCTCCACAGTTGGCATTTGCTGGTACAATTTATACCAGTTAGTCTCCATTAACCCCTGAAATGAAAACTCTTCTCTCCTAATCAGTTCATAGGAAGTGTTTCTTCATCAACTGAAACATGAGCAGTACCCCCTCCCCCAAAACAACCTATTACTTCCAGCAGTTGCCCTGGAAAATTAGTATTCCTTACTGAATTACAGGCAGTGAGCTACAATGTGTACATTCAACCACACATCACACAGAAGTGTATTATAAAAAGAAAACAAAGTTGGCAACCTCATGCTGAAACTACAGAAAGTGCTCTACACAGGCTTCCCATCAGACTGGTTTTGAGTGGTGGACACGCATATATTATGCTGCACTGAGGGAAACACACTGACTGTAGATTAGTTAACATGCCATGTTCAAGGTAGCAGATTATTAACATATAAAAAGCTCTGAATAGCTCAGAAGCAGGTTATCTGTCCCTGTAAGACTAGCAGCTGATACAATTTCTTGTGGCATCACATGCTACAGAATATGACCAAGAAACCAGCATTTTCTGCTATTGACTCTAACTTTGAAATGCCCTCCCCCCTCTGTTAAAGATGAAGCATCACATCCACTGTTTGTTTCAGATGTATTGCAGACATCTTTTTCTGCAGGCTTCCCCACATCATTGGATTTCCCACCACCACCACTGGATTTCTGTGTGGTATTTTAACCTCAGCTTTTACTGTAATGCTTTTGTGTTTTTATGTTGATTTGTGCAACACTTAGACATTTCAAAAACTAAATGGTTTAGAAATAAGTTATTATGATTATTTATTTATCCTTGTTAATGCTTTGTCTTTCAGGCCAACATTTCAGAATACAGTAGTACTTTGGTTCTCAAACAACTTGGAACCCAAACACTGCAAACCCGAAAGTAAGTATTCCAGTTTACAAACTTTTTTCGGAAGCTGAACGTGTTCCGTTTTGAGTGTTATTGCTTCCGTTTTGAGTGCCACACTTCCATTTTGAGTGCCACATTTCTGTTTTGAGTGTTACACTGAGGTCTGTCTGTTTTTGCTATTTATTTTACATTTTTGTGGCTCTTTTTGTTTTGTTTTTGTGACTGTGTGGAACCCAGTTCAGCTACTGATTGATTGTGTGACTGCAGTACATTGTTTATTGCTTTCATTTTATGGATCAATGGCCTTGTTAGACAGGAAAATTCATGTTAAATGGCTGTTTTAGGGGTTGTTTTTAAAAGTCTGGGATGGATTAATCCGTTTTGTATTACTTTCGATGAGAAAGTGCACCTTGGTTTTGGAACACTTTGGTTTTGGAACGGACTTCTGGAACAGATTAAGTATGAGAACCAAGCTACCACTGTACTGACACAACCTTTCTTGACAGCAGGCAGAAGTGTATCTCCCCTTGGCTCAGCCAGTCTCCCAACAGAGTGACACAAACGTCACTTTGTCAGCACCAACCTCCCCTTTATGCCCACTAGAAATGCAGAAGGCACAATGGTCAGTTCCCCACCAGCAGAAATCCTCAACACAGAGTGTTCAGGGAGAGGGGAGGCCCAAGACAGTCTGTGCTGGATCCCAAGCTGGTCTCACAGTCATCATGCAGCAACACTGGCTACAGATCAGGCCCAATTATTCTGCCATCCCACCAGTGGTGGAGCTTCATGCTCTGACACTGGGGGTGGAGAGCAGGCGGGGGCAGGGCTGGTGCACGTCCTGGGGGTGGGGCGTGCAGCCTGCAGGGGTGGGGCAGCCGCTATGGCACCCTGGGGATTGCATTGCCAGGGGCAGTGTGCCCCCCCCCGCACTCCTCTTCCTCCACCAGTGCATCCCACACATCCTGCTGGAACCACCATGAGCATCAGGGCTGTGGCTCTGCCTCTCCATGTAGCCCCTCCTACAAGGGGCGTGAGTTAGGATTGCACTCTTGAGCAGCTATGTGCACCTACAAGCAGTAACGAAAGACAACACTAATATTAACACAGCATGCATTACAGGCACTCAGGTGAGCTCCAGCCCTATATGATACCAAAGTCAGTGACTGCATTAAAGCAGTCAGAAATGAAGTTGTGATCTTGCTAAGAGAAGTCTCATAATGAGCTCGTAGGAGGATTTGGAAACAGAGAACACAACTGACCCAAGCAACTTCCCCTTCCTCATTTAAGTGCTTGAAACAGATCAACTTTGCTTAGAAATACGGATCCAGTGTGAAGAAAGATCTCTAGTGTCAGTCAACAAGAGAATTAAGGAATTAAGTATGTTGTACAGTTCAGCAAAGCAATGCTCCCAGAAAGTGTTAAATCTTTAACAGTGGAACACTAGGAATGCCCATTTAACTCCATTCTCAAGACTAGTGAGGTTCTGGAAATTCTTATGCAACATTTGAACATGTTTTAAAACAACAGCAAGGAGCTGCTGAATGAGAGAGACAGAAATAGAAAAAAGAACTTGAAACGGGACTGGAGGGAAATAGATTTTTGCCAGAGCAATCAAAGGCACTCTAGAAGTTTATGCACAACAAAACAAAAGCTGTATTTAAATACAAGAACCCCAAATGTAAAACAGAAACTTGTTTTCAAAAATCAATTCTTACTCAGTCGCTAAACTGAAAAATGGGAGGAGCTGTGCCTCGCAGTATGAAGTCAAGCAAGATTAGCCTTGCATGCACAAAAGGAGAGATACAAGTGAGGGATAACATCTTAAGTTTAAACATTCGCAGCTCGAGCGCTTATCGTTCCCTTTCGGAGGCGTCCCCAGCCCCTCTGACTGAAGCCTTCACTCATCCCGGCCGATAAAAAGAGCGAGAAGTGACTAAATTTCACATGACCGCTAAAAGGAAGGCAGAAGCAGACGGCGGACTCCGCTGCCTGTTGAGCAAGTCGGTGTTGCAACCGAAAGGGAGAAAACGAAGAGAAATACCTTTGCCGCCTTTACTACGATGAAACACCATCAGGAACAACAACAACAACAACAGCAACACACAGCCACGTCCCACACCAGAGTGAGTTGTTCCCGGAGGGAGAGGGGCGGGGGGGGGCGGGTAAGAGAGAAGAAAACAGGTCTCGGCTGGGGACAACGGCCCCAGAATCCATGTCAGGCTACAATCCCGGATCAGCAGAGTCACGAAGGAGGAAGAAGCCCCACACAGAAGCCGGCGGGACTTGACTGCTAAATAAACACGCCCGGGTCGTAAAAGTCCGCGCGGGGAAGGTTTCGACCCGAGCTGGGCACGCGCTCGCGCGCAGGCGCCGCCGCAACCAGGGGCTGCTTCAAACAGCCGGTTTCCAGCGGCTTCCGCGCCACATTCCCCGCCAAGAGCTCCCACAGCCCGGCGGCTCGCTGCGTCAGCAGACACGGCGATCCCACCCACCCACCCCTTCTCCCATCCCCTCGCGCTCGGGTGGCGGGGCAGGGAAGCCCGGCAGCCCGCAAGTTCCCCTCCGACCCTTGCTCTCGCTCTCTCTCCTTACCTCACCAGCCCAGGTAACGCCAGTGGTTTCCCCCTCAGAAGCCAAGCGCAACCCGCGTTTCACACACTCACCTGGACGAGCAAGGGCGGCGGCGGCGGCAGCGGCAGCCGCAGCAGCTCCTGCTTTCCCTCAGCCGCCACAGGCTCTTTCTTCCTCCTCTGGCCGCTGTTCTTCGTAGCCAACGCGGCGGCGGCGGCGGCTTTCCCTGGCCTGCCCCTGACACCGGCAACTCCTGCTCGTACGGTACCTTCCGGGGCCCAGGTCGCTCCGGCGCCAGCCCCCTTGCGGCGAGTGTGCCTGTCTGGCGAAAGGCGGCCGGGCGCGCGCACTCTCCCTCCGCGGCGCGCGGGAAGGGGGAGGGCGAGCGCATCACCTAGGCAACAGCTTCCCTCCCTCTTCTCCTCCTGCTCCTCCGCCCTCCCAATTCGTTCCGCCAATCTCCTGGGAGCTCGTGGCAGAAGGGCCAATTAAAAAACGCCCAGGGCCCCGCAGGAGTGCTTTCGCTTTCCTCCTCCGGCTTTGGCCAAAGGGAGGTGGTTGGAATCTCCCTTCGGTTGGTACGAGCCGCCGCAAACAGTACGTGTCTCCCTGGCAATGCGGAGTCGGTTGCGCGCGGCGCAGGCTAGCCCGGGAGACGACTCCGGAGACCCTTTGCCGGGGGTGGACGCGTCCTGGACAGGAGGGATCGCTTAGCTTTCGGGTTGTACCATGGAGGGGAGAGAGGGCGGAGAAGGGAAGGGGTTCGTGTGCGGTGGGCAAGATCCGAAGAGCCCGCTGGATCAGCCCGGTGGCCCATCTAGTCGGGCATCCTGTCCTCAGAGTGCTCGATCGGAAGCCCAATTGGGTTGGGGAGGCAACTCCGGCCCTGGTTAAATTAACGCCCGCGCAGTCGGATTCCCCGCATTTCTGCTCGGAGTACATCCCGCCTTTGGTCACTGGGTCTTGTGACTGAGGACGTTTGCACTGGACTGCAGTCTTCAACCACGATGCCGCGCTCAAACTCAGCGGCAAAATTTCCAGTCCGGTGGCTGTCGTTGCTTGCAGGGTATTCTTGGTTACTGCTTGCTGGGCAACCTTGAGATTCTGCCCTCTTTCGAACGGGCGACCCATCTGTACATTTCTGATGATATACTTCATTGGATAGATTTATTTATTTTAAAAACTGTAGCCTTATTGGCTGCTGCTTTACTCGTTCTGCTCATGGTTTTTTTTAATTATTATACTGTTTTTTATTATGTTCTCCATTTGATGGATTTATTGCTGTATTAGATCACAAAGTGTTTTACATGCTGTTCTCCACCATGAGAACTTTGAGTTAAAATGCGGGTTACACAGTTTCTAAATAAAGAGTAAATTCCATCCCTACCACTCCCACCCCCACAGTTTTAATGCATGTTTAATCAGGAACTGATAAGCCTCAAACTGTGGGAACAAAGCTAAGAGGTGGTGGTTAATCTCAACTGAAGCAGAGGCAGATATCAGCACAGCTATCAAAACAGTACATACAGCACAATCATATACCAGTACATGTTTTACTCAGAAGTAAATGTTCATTAGGGGCTTGCTGTCTACTACATGTACTTAAGATTGGATCAGTAACTTTTAACAAAGATTCTTGTGCCTTCTTCCAAATTCCAGGATTTTGTAGGATAACCAACCTCATATAATCAATATGCTTAAGACTAATCAATGCATGAAACAGTTAAGACCACAGAGTAAGCTGTCCTGTCAGGTTTATCTCACTTTTGGAGGGACTAGGGAATCAAGCCTTTGTTTCCCCACCCCTCCACCTGAGAAGCTCACATGTAAAGCCTCTTCCTACTCCACTAAGTTACAAAACTTTCACCACTTTACAGCTGTGCAACTTTGTCTTAATGCTGTATGAAAAAGCACATGACTCTGACCTTTTGAGAGTTTGTAAGTAAACCATTTTCAGCTTGCAAAAGGTGTGGCCCTTTTCTATGCTTTTCTTGTGAACCTTCAGAGTCCTGCCCAGATTCAGGCCATCTGGATTGCCCAAGGAGTTTGGGCTGCTTATGAGAAATAGAGTCATACAGAGTAGCCCCTTACTTCCAAGGAGCTTTGTTCTTCAGGCAGGCACTTTCAACTTCTGGCAGCTGACTGGAACTGCACCTTTAGGAGCCAGTGCTTCCATAGACTCAATGGCAGCTCACCCTCTGCCTCCAATCCTGTGACTCTTGAAGGCCTGGGATATCCCATATACTGTATTTCTCTCTGGTCACTGACACAGCCTTCTTCTCTGTAACATTTGCTTTGGGGTTTGTACCATGTCATTCTCCTCCAAAGTGGTGTCTGAAAATCAAAGACCTGGTCCTCAATCTCAGGAACCACCATGCCAAATTTGGTGGTATCTCAAGAAGTGTCCAACTGCATAGAGAACAGATGGACAACTTTTCAAAATATATAGTAGAAGTAGATATAGTGATGATCTAATAGACTCAGTGATTGCTGTAGTTATCCAGTGCTGAAGGAGAGAAAAACACTCTGCATGCGATTCAAAGAACTACCTGTGGAGGAATCCCAAGTGGGGGACAGGAGATGCCCACCACATCCCAGCCCCAAGTAGAGGAAGTGGGTGGATAGTGGCAGTGATGCAATTCTTTCTTCTCTGACATTACTCTTCCAACTGGCTTCTTAAGTGATTGTGCAGGGCTTGTAATCCAGCAGGCTGCTAGTGTTTTCTGTTTGCTACTGCTAGTGGTTGCTTTCTGGCCACCTGCAGCAGGTAGGGCCTCCATCACTGCGCTGGTTGAGGCCCATGAAGAAGCATCTTTGCATCATTCTAACCCCTCCAACATCAATTGGCAAAGATAGGACTGTGAACTACCCTGAGATCCCCAGGTATAGGGCTGTATATAAATTCAATTAATCATCATCATCATCATCATCATAGGACTACACTCTTAATTAAGGCAAACAAAGTAATCTTTCAGTTTTAATTTAGGGCTGTCCCAATTAAGGAATTCTTAGTGAATCATCTGTTTTAGCAATTTATTAAATTTACATACAGTACAAGTAAAAACAAGTTTTGAGATGATGCCAATTAACTGGTCAACTACATCAGTTTTGTTTGTAAGACTTTTTCAAAGCCTGATACATTTTCTTGTTGGTTCTTCCTCTCTGTGTTTCTCTCCTTTCCCGTTACTACGTAATGGAAAATGTGAAGCATGTTGGTGTACCCCTCTCAGACTTTCCTGGAAAGGCTGGGCCCAGAGCCACGCAGAATTTTGAGAAAGAGATTTAATGCCATTTTCAAGCAGCGACCTAACGGGAACTTTGCATTGTGTTTTAAGAGAATGTACACTGCCTCAAAAGGAGAAATACTGCAGACTGAGGATGAATGTTAAGAGTTGTCCTACACAGAATGTTTTTAGTAGATCAGGGATGTCCAACCAGTAGATCACAATTTACCCATAGATCCTCCAATGACAATGGGTAGATCAATGCCAGGTTTTTTTTTATACTGCGAGTAGCTCACAGTCTCTTGGGAGTTGGACATGCTTGTAATAGATAATACAGACAAGTCTGTATAAATGGGCACAAACCTAGCTTCAGAAACAACAATATTCAGGAACTAGTAGGAGAACATTTCCACTCCCAGAAAACTTGGTTGTGCAACTGATCTTGGGACTCATCTGCACCAAATGGACACTCCAGTTGGACTATCCCTTTCCTCTCTACAGGATCATCTTAACACCAACTACCCCTGGGAAGGGAAGCCTACGAACATGACACCAAGTTCCTTCTGTCCCAGCCCCCTTCCATACTACAGCAGTGGCAGCTGCTACCAATTGTTCTTTTAGAAAGAGCAGGAGAGCAAGAGAGGCAGACAGGGACAACATCAAACTCCAGCTGGTCTGGGTTTTCTGTCATTTTGAACGTGTCTGTTGTCATCATAAGGAAGTTTGAGGACTTCAATGGAAAGGGGGATATTAAATAGGGTGCTACATAAATGAGAATGGTTTCTATAACCACATATCTGGAACTATGGAATAGGAGGCTCAGTATGACACAATTTTATTAATTGTTGTTGCTACTATTACATTATTGTTACTTATTTATTAATTTTCTATCCACCCCACCCCACTCCTTTCCTCCCTCCTTCCTCCTTCTCTAAGCACCCCAGGGTGGCAAACCACAAAGTAGTAAGCACAATGCAATGGAAACAAAACTTGAGCCAATCACTGCCTCTTAAGCTTACCTACCTCAATGGATTTTTGTGAGGATAAAAAACGTGGAGGGAGGAAACCTTGTATGCCACTCTGAGCTCCTTGGAGGAAAGGTGGAATAGCTATCAAATAATAATAAACATTGTTTTAAAATGATTAAGAACATACAATGTTATTTAGAACAAAGGTTTTGTGGAACATTATAGGGCAGTGCCGTAGGACGAAAACCTTCCTATTATTGGGGTGGGGATGGGTTTTGCTCCTTTTATGGGATACTTTTTTTTTTTTAATCCAGTGGTTTTGTTTTAATTTACTGTGCTTGAGTCTGTCATTGCTGTATTGTAGCTGATCTGGAATTGTATTGCATTTTTATGGATGGTTTTAAGTGTTGCCAGCCACCATGATGTGCACAAGCACCAAAAGGTCAGGATATAAATTTTAAAAGGAAGCATTGTTTAAATAGCAACATTGGCAAATTGGCCATTGGCAATCCAAAGGAAGATTTATTGTGAAAACTACTTTTCCTTAGAAAAGCCTATTAGTTCTTCAGTAAATCCTGAACCTTAAATGAATTGGGATTTTTTAAAACAAAAACAATCCTAAGGCAATTGCCAGTTGCAGCACAAAACCTTTAACAACAACAGTCAATGTCTATTTTTAAATCACCAGCAGCCAAATAAAGGAAGACTGCCAATTTCCTGCTATAGTGAAGTAATTTTTTATTTCTTTATGTGTGTTTTTAAATTGACTTGAGTAGAAACAGATGATTACTTTGTTCCCTAAGTGAGCATAGCTTTGTGCTACTATTTATAAATAGTATTTATAAAAATATTATTTATAAATAATAATCCAACTGGAGGCTCCAGCATTAAATTGCTGAATTGCAACACATCAGGTAGTTTGATACTATTAATCTGAGTCTGAATGAAGACAATGGTTTCCTGTACTAACAGGTGTTAGTACAATTGATTTAGCAAAGTCGATTAAGCCAGCAATCCTACAGCAAGATGAAAGGGATCCATCAGGTCTCCAGCTGAGCTCTACAGTGGTTTAACTGTCTCATGGTTGACTCAGCCAGAGATACGCCAATGTATCTTCCTGATCCTTGCTGAGCCCAATCCTGGTGAATCTTAAACTGGCATAAACCCTGAAAAAGGGGTGCTCTGGGGTGCATTGTGGTGATGGGGCCAGAGAGGGGGGACTTAGGCTGGATTCTAAGCCCATTCAGTTCATGTCACATGCTGACCTGACAAAAATTAAGCTGGAAAATGGGTGCTGCAACTCAAACACTATTTTAAAGACTCGCTTTCCCTCTGATACATATAGGCTGATGAATGGAATTTGGATCTCAGGTTTAACTTGTTCCTTGCATTATTCCAACTTTTGTGTGCTGAATTCAGGGCTGGTCCACTCACTATGCCAGGTGCTCTGTTTCTTATTGAGCTTTTCAAGACCAAAATAAACTCCTTGGTTCTTTCCATTGATAACTAATACCCGACCAAGACACCATAAACACAGAAGAAACTGCTCTGTGCAATATAAATCTCTGGGGAAGGGACTCCAAATAACAGTATATTAGATAAGACCATGTTGACTTGGTTCTCCTCACTATGAATAGGAAGGTGCAGAGAATAAGAAGTGCACTCTGCCTCTAGTCCTAACCAAAGCCTTGTATGAAAGCCAACATGGTGCAGGAAGCTGTCTTGGGTTTTGGGGTGGGGAGGCAAGAAATCCTCTTCCAGTGATGTTCCTTTCCAGTTCCATTCCATGTAGAATTGTACAAAACCACTGAAAGTTCACGTTCCTTAAAATAGAACTCAGGTGTAGCTTGTACGCTTGACTCAAGGAATCCTTTTCATGTTCTGATTGGAAACTGTAGTAGAAAACGTGAAGTGCTTAATTGGCTTTGCTCAATACCTCTGTCAGGTGGCTTAATCATAGTAGCCAGGTGCTATTACATACAATCATGGTTGAAGACATGACTTGCTGTGTCACTGTGTTGTTGAGTGCCTCCTAGGATTCATGATGGAAATGGCTCATGGGGTGAAGAGATTTCTCAGACTGTTCAATTCCTGGTACTGCAAGTAAGTTTTGCGGGGGGTTTTAATGGGCAAAATTACAGGTAAAATGCACAATAAATTCTGCTGAAATTTTATGAGGGCTTTTATTTTACAATTGTAATGTGGTATGGAAATGTGTTGAACTGAAGATTTGAATAAGAAGTTGAAATTTGACACATTTGTCCATCTTTAATCAGAGATAGCATGTTCTCCCTAGTTGATCCTTAATGGGGTCAGATATTTTTTCACTGATTATTCAGAAGGACCATGAGCTCTTAAAAAAGCACTTTGCTGCTGAAGGTATTACATTTGTATACTGCCCTTCCTCTGAAGACCCAGGGCGAATCCCAACAGAAAAATTCAAAATGAGAACACAAAATACAAAATAAAACAAAAACAAACCGATACCCTGCTCCCACTCTACTTTTGCATCTTATTACCATTCAACTTACTTCTGAGTAAGCATGCACTGGATGGTGCTGCTAAAACAACTCGACAGCAACAGTTCTTGCATGGGAACTCTGGAAATTTGATTTGTAAGAAGGGGAAGCTAGAGCTCACTAACAGGCAATTCTCTGAAACTTGCATTAGAAAGATCTATTCTCTGTGGCTTCCCAGCCTGCTCCTGCAAGTGGGCAGGAAGCCAGAGAGAGGCTGGCTGTGTCAGCAAGAGCACAGCTCCTCCTCTCATTCATCTGTTTTGGTCAGAAAGAAGGAAGGAAGCAAAATTTGCTTACCCTATGCCTTGGTGGAAGCTCCCTCGTCTTACACATGCTTTGGTCTTTGCCTTTCCTCCAGGGAAAACTTGAAGAATGGAACACTGAAGGCCAAAGGTGGTGCTAATGATATCTTCAGCAATGACCAACTATGCTTTTAAAAAGGCACAGGGAAGGGTGGTTGGAGACAACCCTTTCCTACGCACCACAGCCCCAATGAAAATTTGGAGGAAGGAATGGAGTCTGCAATTATTTATATTTCATTTTAATTTAGGGCAGCAGCAATTGCTAGTTATGTGTTCAGGGGCATGTGTAGCTTGGCCCAAAGACTGCAGGTCACCACTGAGAAAAATAAATTTCCTTTGGGTGGGTTCCTTCCTGCTTAGAGGAGAAAAGCAGAAGAGAGGCAAAAGCCAAGGTGTACCCTCAAAGGAGGATTCCTGCTCCGGGGGGGGGGAGGGGTGCATACATTTACACCTCACTTTTTTTAATAGTAGAGTTCATTTTTCAATATGGTTGCCAATAGGTTAAGATGGCATATCATCCCATTGCAATAGACATGGTAATTCCAAAGCTCATGAAACTTTCTACACCAACAGTGACCAAATTGCATATAATGTATGCATTTGGTTCCAGGAATGGTCTGGAGGCATATGAGGCCATCACAAATCTGTGGATTTGTACAGTTGGAATATTGTGTACAGTTGTGGTTGCATCCTCTCAAAAAGGATATTGTAGAGCAAGAAAAGGTTCAGAAAGGACAACCAAAAAGGGGAGGTGCCTGAACCAATGGATTCAAGGATCTCCCTTATAAGAAAAGGTTATAACATTTGGGGCCTTTTAGTTTAGAAAATGGAGAATAAGGAATGACAGAGGTGTATAACATTCTGCATGGTGTGGAGAAAGATTCCCCCCCTCCCCTCTTATAATACTAGAACTGGAACACTCCGCTGAAGCTGAAGGTTGGAAGATTTAGGCAGCCAAAAAAACCACTTTGGCATCACACAGTACATAGTTAAACTATGGAATATGTAGCAGCGACCACTAGGTTGGCTTGTTTCAAAAGAGGGTTAGACAAACCAATGGAGGATACGGCTATCAGTGACAACTCTGCATGATGGCTATGTTCTACCTCATTATTCAAGGCAGTATGTCTCTGAGTATCAGTTGGTAGCAATTGCAGGTATAGGGAGTGCTCTTGCACCCGGGCCCTGCTCACAGCCTTCCCATAGAAACATGGCTAGAGCAGGAAACTGGTCTGCATGGGCAGGATGGTCTTATGTTCATATGAGGGGCTGTAGGCTGCCGTTAATCTGCTTTCATTCTATCAGCTGCACACCAAAAATCTTTGACGAGAAGCATAATAATGGATATAGATGCAAACTTCTTTGCACACGAAGGACATGTTCTTCAGACCACTTAAGTGTACCAAGTTTGAGCATGTTGACTGTGGCTGCCCCATACAGGACTGCCACCTCCACTGAAGAAGTCTGTATGTCAGGGTGGATTAGAAGGTCTTATTTGGTTCCAAGATGCAGTTAACATAATGTAAGGGAATGGAGGAGGTTGGCTTTCATGCCATGTCATTTCTGAAGCACTGAAGAGACTGTTGAATGAAGTGTCATTAGCTTTTAAACTGTTCATCTGTAACTTGGATGTTACTTGGGTTTTCCCAGGCCCTTAGTCTTTCAACAAATGGTAGCTACAGACAAAATGTCTCTTGTATTAGAATCAATGAGACCATCACTTTCTTTATGAAGCAGCTGCATGGCAGAAGTATCTCCTCTTGATTTCTGCCTGGTGCAGAGAGAGGATCCAGTTCTAATGTAAAGATGTGGAGGGAAATGCATTACCCAAACCCCAGAAACTGAAACATGTGGAAGTTCTCCTTTTTAGTAAAAGCATTAGTCATTACCTTGTATTACTCATTACCCTTTTGCCATAAAAATATCCACAGTATTTTCAGCCTGCCCAGAATGCCACGTGATTTCTTGCACAATGTGCTGAGAACAGAGTGGAAGTGCTGAGGACAATAGTCCGTTAGGGAATCACCTGAAGGAAGTTTATTAATGTGGGGGAACAAGTGTTACATTTGAAACGCCAAACCTAATTCACAGAAAGTGCCCTGTGTCTCCAGAAGAGGAAATGGGTTATTGCACAAATCATGTGAACTCAATCATATACTCATAGTGGCTGTCACGTAGAAATAATAATTTGTGCTTTGTGCTGGAAGTGCAATGGCAGGTGCTATTCAGTTTGTTACTTAAGGTTAATTTTGTTCCTGTTAAAGTCAGCTGGAGGGGTTGCTCAGCAACCAAGCAGAATGAGATGATCTCTAGTTAGGTAGCCCATTGTCTGCCTAGCTGTGTAGTTCTGAGGGATTTTTTTTCTGTGTATGTTTGGCAGAATGTCTCCCTGCTATGTACAAAGTTGGAACTAAGAAAGGCAAAACCCTTTCTCCTCAAATTACTATATGCACTATGTTTGTGCAGTTTTCTCAGTAAAGTGCTATCAAGACTTTCCCATCTGGACTCCATCTACATCATTAATTGACTTTGCTAACACTTTCCTCTCATTGCAAATTACAGGCATGGAAAGGGCCTCTTACCATCTTGCTGGTGAGTGGCGGTTGCAGCCCGATGTGGCGCCGCCTCTCTCCCCTGGATGCGCAGTGCCATTTTAGATTGTTTCCCCATCTCCTCCAGCCACCACAGGGGCTCACAGGTTCCCACCTAACCTGTCCTTCAAATGAGCCAATCTGTGGTGGCACCGGGGGGGGGGGGCAGGGCAGGGCCATCTATTTGCCCAACCGACCACTCAGCGCAGCATCCAGTCGGATGGGAGCACATCTCCCTTGATGCTCAATCAGGACCAGTGCAGGGACAAAGGGTTAAATCCCGGTAACCCCAAATCATGCTCCAAATCCAGCTCAGCTATTTCATTAGAATCTTGCATGCCAGGATAAATTACATGACAAACATCATGTTTCATTTGGCCAGAGCAACAGTGCATAGAATATACCATTTTTGTATGTTATTCTCATGAATATCTGCATTTTTATGCACACTTTACCTAGTGCCTGCATTTGGGACACTTTCCTTGGCTGGAGAACTGCATTGCAAAATTTGGAGAAGCGTGAATTGCAAAGGATGGCTGTGTTTCAGTTTGCAGATTGTTTTGGAAAGTGGGAATTAGGTAGATTTTATGTTACTTCAAAGCCAATGAAGCTCATTTCTTAAAGCATACAAACACAAACCAAACAATTCTCCTCCCCCAACCCACCTTGTAAGGTATGTACTGTTCTTTTATCTGAAAAATGCCAGGAATGACAATTTGTCTGGAAGGTTTATTGGATGACTGAGGAGACACATATTCATTCTCACACTCTAACTTGCTTGGACTACTAACAGCAAAGATAATCCTTCTAAAAATACACAGACGGCCCAATCCACAATCCTGTTAACCTAATTACAAATAATGGTACTGAGGTTTTCCCCTTTCCCATCATGTTCTGATTGAGTGAATTTTCAATCTCTTCTCTATCTGTTTTTAAAATCACCCAGAGATCACACCCCATTCCTTCAGTCCAATAGTTTAGCAAATAGACAAAAGTTGAGCCTAAGAACTCTTGTCATTCCATTCCACTTTGACACACTGATCCTAATAGCAATGCATTCTGGTCCATATTTCTGGAATTTGTACAAGAGAACATAAATCAGCTCACTCAAGTATACCTGTATGCTTTGCGTTCCCCCTATTTCAACAACCAGAAACCCACCTGGCCCCAGAACCCCAATCCCAGCACCAAATTATATTGGATTTTCACAATGAGATGAGCAGGATCTGTTCATGTTAGATGCTTGTAATTGACATATTCTGTTTTCACAGAGCACTATGAGATATCAAGATGGGTGCCCTTCTATTGTCAGTCTGCAAGCAGCTCAGCTGTCTTCCAAGATTTCGCCAACCAAGGTTGCTTACGGCTCTGAAATTTCTGCAGCTGATCCTTTCGGTGCTTAAGGGTTTTGTTAGTTTACATTGTTTCTCTTTCCTCCGGCTTTATGCATTTTCATTTTTATTATCTAAACTCTGAGGGCCTTTATGAATTTGTGCTGGTAAGTGCCCCTCCCCCAAACAAGTATCAGGTCACAGTTTTCTTTTGAGAAACTCGAAGCAAAGCAGTTTAGTTTTGTATTATAGCCAGATGGGTTTAAAAAGGTTAATGCACAGATGAGCAGACAAGTCCAATGCTACTGCTATGCTGGGGTGTGTGTGTGTGTGCTGTGGCATGACTACAGCTGGCATAATATGAATCCTGAGCTACAAAGGAAAAGCAAAACACTCCCATAAGAACAAGAGCTAACACAGCAACACTGATAGCTTGGCCCAAGGTGTCCCTGTGCAGCTCAGTGCTTAGAGTGTTTGACTAGGACCCTGGAAGACCAGGGTTTAAATCCCCATGCTGGAATGATCCTCACAGGGTAACCATGGGTCACTCACCATCTCTTAGCCTAACCTACTCACAGGGTTGTTGTGAGGGGAAATGAGGTGGCAGAGAATCACATAGGCCACCTTGAGCTCCTTGGAGGAAAGATAGGGTATATGGATGTAGTAAGAGAAACTCCACAAGTGCCAACCAATCTCACACTGTAGGGAGAACAGGATTTGAACTAAGCTCTATTCCTTTCCTACTAAGACTCTGTCCAGCTTTTCCTTTTGCACTCTTGGAGCTCCACAAGGGTAGGGTTGCTATACGTCCAGAATTTCCCAGACATAGCCGGAATACTGCAGTCAAAAGCAATGTCTGGGCAGAAATCGCAGAAATTCCGGGCGTATGGCAACCCATGTCGGCAGTACTGTTTTTGGCTTTCCTTAAAAACAATAACCCTGCCCAAAAAGAAAAGATAAAAGAAGAAAAAAGCTCAACAACTTTTGTGTCTGGATTTTCACTTTTTGAAATATGGCAACCCTATGCAGAGGATAAAGTGTCTTAAGAGACTAGGGTGTGTCCCCCCCCCCCCGGTTATATCAAAGCTCTGTTGCTGTCGGTGACCTCCGTAGAGTGAAAAGGCTAAACTGCTTTTCTGAAGCATATTTTGGGTGTTAGGTATATATGCGTGTTTACATAAAGATGTGGTTTGAATGGATATATGTGTGTGTGTGTGTGTGTGTGTGTGAGAGAGAGAGAGAGAGAGAGAGAGAGAGAGAGAGCTCGAATAGGAGGAGGAGGTATAGTGGGCCAATCAACCAGTGACACGCAGTCTCTACCTCCAATTGTTAGCCAGGAGAGAATGCAGCCCCTGGGCTGGAAAAGGTTCTGTAATCTTAGCCTAGCTTCCCCTGGCACTGGGACCTTGCTACTCAGTCCTATGATCAGGGAACCTGGCATCTGATCCTATGAGCTGCTGTCTCATGATGCCAGAGCTGACCACAAGCCATTCTTCCCCAAGATGGAGAGCTAAAATTATCATACAGCAGTACAGTGAGCACTTTGTTGTTGCTAGAGCAGCGAGAGGAATAGACTATTGAGGTGTTTGAGGCAGCTGTTCTTTCGTTGCAGCCTTTTCCTGCTTTCTGTTCTCTGTGATAAACTTCCCTTTGTTTCTTCCAGCTGCACAACTGAGGGAGAAGGACACCAAAAAAGAACGGCTCAACTGACATCCGCACCAGACAGTAAAGGCAGGTGTCGGACAAACGAATTTCAGGCTTTGATTACCGAGAGCAGATGATGTCCCTAGAGATTAGCAGCTCTTAGCAGTATTGGTTCTTTGCTAACACAGTTAACTGCAAAGTTTACTGCAAAGTATCTGGTGGAACAACATTGCAATAGACAGTTTTAATACCTGCCTAAGAACATATTGATTTAAAACCAATAATCAAATAAGCAGAGATGAAAAGCTTCATCTCTTTGTTCAACTGGGATGCCTGTTCAGGTAACACAAGTAAGACCAATGATGCAAACATGCTGTAAGGAAGGCCTGTGTGCTTTTGACTATAAAGGGCTGCTTAGAAGTGCACAAAAATCCTGCAATCCATTTATTTCATTTTTAAATGAATAATACTTCTCTTCAGTTCTATAAATTCAATACCGCTTATAGTCACCGTGCCACACATAACAATAAATGTGTGGGGGAAATGAAGCAGTTTTACAAGCTTGCCCATGATGGCACTGTCCTAAAGCTGCTCTCTGTACATGCCCAGTGCCATTTTGCCACCATGCTTTCCAACACCACCAAAAATAATTTAAAAATTCAAATGAACTTGCTCAAGCCTCTTATAGTGTGGCTACATGAGCTCCATCAATATTAGCACCTGTCTTAATTCAGAGGGAGGTGATTGCAAAGAGAAGATAAGGCATATTAGATTACTCTAATATACAACCACCAGCTGTGGAGTGTAGGTTTTTTAAAACCTTGCACAGCATTAGTTTGCTTACCTGCATGAACCATTCTTCTTAGATATATTATCTTAACTGCCCTGGTAACTGGTTGAAGAGCAAGGGCTAGATTTGTAAAATAAAATAATCCCTAGCACAGAGTACAGAAATAAGATACAAGCTTATTTCTTGCACATGGTCACTTATTTCTCTCCTTCTGCTACTGCCTTGATATACTGCTGCTCTGAAGTATTAATGAACTAAGGTTAAGTAGGAAGGGAAGCAGAATCAATAATAATTGCATCCCATTGATTTAATAATTATTTAATATCACTAGGGAGCATTTAGTTCTGTTCTGTAGTTTCCTCATTAGATTAAGTGTTGTTACTGGGATGCCTTGCTGGATCTCATCCCCTGTCTTAGAAGTACAGTGGTACCTCAGGTTAGGTACTTGATTCGTTCCAGAGGTCCATTCTTAACCTGAAACTGTTCTTAACCTGAAGCACCACTTTAGCTAATGGGGCCTCCTGCTGCCGCTACACGATTTCTGTTCACATCCTGAAGCAAAGTTCTCAACCTGAGGTAATATTTCTGGGTTAGCAGAGTCTGTAACCTGAAGTGTATGTAACCTGAAGCATATGTAACCCGAGGTACCGCTGTATTAAATACCTTGCTTGTACATGTGATCAGCACTGGGTCCCCTGTTGTCAGAACTCCCAAGGTTTCCAATAATGTTCTGGTCTAGTCCAGCCACTCTTACTAGGTGTATAGGCAATGTCCAATATATTGATGTTCAGCTACAAAAAAGGCTACTTTTTGCATTGAACTAAGTAGCACCACAACAGCAGCTGTAGCAGCTTAAACAAGGAGAGAAGCTATTATTGCCTTTAAAAAGTGCCAGTCAATAATGTTATTGCTTTTCTCCCACTTTCCTGCATCTATTTTTAAAGCTGCTGTGCCGCTCTCCCTTCCAGTTACTGATTGATCTCATTAAAATATGGAGCACTCTTACCTACTCTCTTTGGCAATGTATCAGAGAGAACTTGGATGTCTCGATTTCTCCATCTCCCTCCTTTCAACTTTTACATTAGCTCTGCTAACAAAACAAACTGCCTAACAGGTGACTCATTCCAATTCTTTCAAATGTTGGAGAAGCGATATTCAGGAAGCTGAACCAATCCCTCACTTCCTAACCCATCACTTTCATGTTTCCTCCCCATGATTTATTGTATAGGCTGGATATGAATTCCCCTTGTTGCTTTTACAACACAGTGCATTCATCCCAGCACTTGTGATGATTCTGACCATTCGTGTACACAAGCACACCCTTCAATATTGTCATGAATGCCTAGCTATTTTAAGTATACATGTTTGCTATTGTTATACTAGCTGCTTTGAAAAAATACATCGCTTTTATTTTCCATGTAAGACTACGCACAGGTTTCCACTGGAATTTGTTGCCTCCCATTACTAGTATTTTCTGTGGGAGTGTTCAATTAGATGCCAAGTTCCTGCTGTGTTTTTAAATAGAGTATTTTGCTGTTCTGACATGCAGAGAGCATTATGCAATGACACACCCTCCCACTCATCACATCTGCTCAGAGTCATAGTATCTGTATATGTAGGAGGCACAACAGTCTGTGTTTACTGCTATTTATTTCTGGTAGCCTTCAAAAAGGCAGCATGATTAAATTTCCATCTTGCCTGGGCAACAACCGACCTGTGTGCTAAATTGTACATTGGGCATCCCGAATATGTAAGGAAGTCAATCCCAATTGTTGGGAGGGGATGTGCAGTCAAAGGTACATATTTCCATATGTGGTAGTGTTGTGACATCATCAAACCCTTCTGAATGCTGTCTTCAAAGAAATAAGCTTGATATACAACAAAATGATTGAAATGTCCCCTGCACTAGCATTACTTGGGTTTAGGATCCCATCTGCTCATGATTATCCTAAAGATGACCTTTTAGCCTTTCTATTGACTGCTGCGCATATGGAGATAGCCAGGTGTTGGAAAACCGGTGAGGGGCTGAACTTTTATTCTTGGCATAAGTAATTTTATCATGACAAGTTACTTGTCTACTGTTGTAACAATTGTTTTCTCAAAATTTGTCTTCTGTACCATGAAAATAAATAAAAACAGTATTTTTTATTTTTTTTAAAAATTCAGTAAATTAACACTTCCAAGGCTAGGAGTAAACACTGGCCTCGGCCCAATATATCTAAAGGAGCGTCTCCACCCGCATTGTTCAGCCTAGATGCTGAGGTCCAGCTCCGAGGGCCTTCCCTCATTGCGAGAAGTGAAGTTACAGAGAACCAGGCAGAGGGCCTTCTCGGTAGTGGCACCCACCCTGTGGAACTCCCTCCCATCAGATGTCAAGGAAATAAACAACTATATGACTTTTAGAAGACATCTGAAGGCAGCCCTGTTTAGGGAAGTTTTTGATGTTTGATGTTTTAAATATTCTGTTGGGAGCCACCTAGAGTGGCTGGGGAAATTAACTATTTTTTTTTTTAATTATTATTATTATTATTATTATTATTATTATTATTATTATTATTATTTCAGCATTTCATAAAACACCTTGATTTGGCTTGGACCAATTTAAGGGCTGTTAGACTGGGTTCAGAAGTCTGGGTGTGCTTGGTTCCACCACCCCCATTCACTATCAAGAAATTTAATAAAATGCCGTAGTCGTTGCAACGTCCTGCATTAGATGCTGTATGTTTTTAATGGACAAACCACGGTTTAGGAACCCCTGCTCTGAAGCATTTGCAACTGCTTCTCCAATTTTGTAAACCTAAGTAATTAACGACAGTGCTAAGCAGCACTAGATGCCGAATGACCCTCTGAGTAACCTACAAGACAGAAGGTTAACGAATCCTATTGTAAGACAAAACATGGTACATTTGCTACCAGCAGATGAGGAAATAGCCACCAAGCCAGAAAGCAGAAGAGGCCTATTGAGGTTCTGCTTGAGGGCTTTCAGGGGCAAGAATGCTGGACTGCATAAACCTAGGGTCTGATCCTGCAGGCAGTCTCTTCCTATGATCACCAAGAACCTAGGGTCACCCATCTAAGAGATCTGGGAATCTCCAGAACCATTTCAAAAGCACAAGTGATTTCATTGTTATCACTGCCATATATGGTCTCTGCCAGAGCTGCAGTGTTTCCTCAGATTTGTTCCAATTTAGAGTTCGTTGTTATGTATGTGTGTTACCTGCGGTAACATCAGCCAAGAAGCAGGGCAAGCCTATTCAAAGCTGCAGCATTCCACTCTATAACCAATGCAAGCAAAGCTGCTAGACCGAAGCACTGACGTAACTGCACCAAAGCAGAACAGGAATTGCCCTAAAGTATTCCATGGAGATCTAACTCTTATTGCACTTTGCAACAGGAGTGTTATTGTTTAACTCCATATTTAAATATTACATTTTAAACCCACACTAACTTTGCCCTTCTTCTGTGACTTTAAAAATGGGTTGCTTTCAGCCACAGCCATTCTCGCTTTCCTTTAAATCAGTACCAATCTGAAGCTAAGGAGAGGTGTTCCAACTGGTCTTCAGTTAAAGAAAAATCACTGAGCTCTTTCCACTTCCCCCTTACATCTCTTTGCCTGAATTCTGCTGGTAGCTGTCAACATAGTTAATGTTCTGAAGCTGAGGTTTAAAAGGGCTGAGCTTATTCAGCAGTAATTTTGCTACCCACATCCCCTTTGTTTTGCAAGCCTCAAGTGTGAGGAAAGGGGGACCTTTCATGTGTAGGCAACAAGATATAATAGGAGAGACATCCTTGAAGATAACCTGGAACAAATAGGAGAAATTGCTTGCATTGGACCACAACATTGTCTATTTAGAGAGCCAATGAGGTGGTCTCCTGGATAACAGGATTTGCATACCCACACAGCCAAGAAGCTCACTGGGTGACCTTGGGCCAGTCACTGTCTCTCAGCCTGGCCTACCTCACAGGGTTGTTGTGAGGCGATAGCCATATACACCATCTTGAGCTCCCCGGCAGGCAGGCGGGGGGAGATGGTAGATAGGTGTAATAAATAAAGACATATGAATTCATGGATATGGGTGAGAACATAGCAACCCTTGTGCCTCCTCCTGAACCAAACTCCACACCAAGCTTAACAATGCCCCACATCTGTACTAGATCTCTTCCCCTCTGCCACCTGTGATTAACCCAGGGTAGAAATGAGGTGAGATGGAGAATGAAAAACATTAGGGGGCTGGGGAGGAAGGTAAGGTGCCAGATATCTTAAAAAGATAACTTTGAACGCATGTCATCTACAAGTATCAATAGTGGGGCAGCATATAAAAGTTTTCTACCATAATCACCACCACCACATTGTTGTATGTGTTGTTCTTTAAAACTTATGCTGGGATGCAAATATGCCTAGAACTGAAAACTTTGTTGTTGTTTAGTCATTTAGTCATGTCCAACTCTTTGTGACCCCATGGACCAGAGCACGCCAGGCACTCCTGTCTTCCACTGCCTCCTGCAGTTTGGTCAAACTCATGCTGGTAGCTTCAAGAACACTGGCCAACTATCTCGTCCTCTGTTGCCCCCTTCTCCTTGTGCCCTCCATCTTTCCCAACATCAGGGTCTTTTCCAGGGAGTCTTCTCTTCTCATGAGGTGGCCAAAGTATTGGAGCCTCAGCTGCACGATCTGTCCTTCCAGTGAGCACTCAGGGCTGATTTCCTTAAGAATGGATAGGTTTGATCTTCTTGCAGTCCATGGGACTCTCAAGAGTCTCCTCCAGCACCATAATTCAAAAGCATCAATTCTTTGGCGATCAGCCTTCTTTATGGTCCAGCTCTCACTTCCATACATCACTACTGGGAAAACCATAGCTTTAACTATACAGATCTTTGTTGGCAAGGTGATGTCTCTGCTTTTTAAGATGCTGTCTAGGTTTGTCATTGCTTTTCTCCCAAGAAGCAGGCGTCTTTTAATTTTGTGGCTGCTGTCACCATCTGCAGTGATCATGGAGCCCAAGAAAGTAAAATCTCTTATTGCCTCCATTTCTCCCCCTTCTATTTGCCAGAAGGTGATGGGACCAGTGGCCGTGATCTTCGCTTTTTTGATGTTGAGCTTCAGACCATATTTTGCGCTCCCCTCTTTCACCCTCATTAAAAGGTTCTTTAATTCCTCCTCACTTTCTGCCATCAAGGTTATGTCATCTGCATATCTGAGGTTTTTGATATTTCTTCCGGCAATCTTAATTCCGGCTAGGGATTCATCCAGCCCAGCCTTTCGCATGATGAATTCTGCATATAAGTTAAATAAGCAGGGAGACAATATACAGCCTTGTCGTACTCCTTTCCCAATTTTGAACCAGTCAGTTGTTCCATATCCAGTTCTAACTGTAGCTTCTTGTCCCACATAGAGATTTCTCAGGAGACAAATGAGGTGACCAGGCACTCCCATTTCTTTAAGAACTTGCCATAGTTTGCTGTGGTCAACACAGTCAAAGGCTTTTACATAGTCAATGAAGCAGAAGTAGATGTCTTTCTGGAACTCTCTAGCTTTCTCCATAATCCAGCGCATGTTTGCAATTTGGTCTCTGGTTCCTCTGCCTCTTCTAAATCCAGCTTGCACTTCTGGGAGTTCTCGGTCCACATACTGCTTGAGCCTGCCTTGTAGAATTTTAAGCATAACCTTCCTAGCATGTGAAATGAGTGCAATTGTGTGGTAGTTGGAGCATTCTTTGGCACTGCCCTTCTTTGGGATTGGGATGTAGACTGATCTTCTCCAATCCTCTGGCCACTGCTGAGTTTTCCAAACTTGCTGGCATATTGAGTGTAGCACTGAGTGTAGAACTGAAAACTACAATACTTTAAATGTTGGTTCTGTTCAAGGAGGAAACACAGTGATGGGCTGATGTCACCAAGTTGCTCTCTAATTCAGCATAATAGGCATGTGGTAAAAGTCTGCATGTTATTATTTACTAAAACCACAGAGGTCACCAAAGGGATAAGCATCCCCATCAAATACTGGGGGAGGGAGGAGAGGAGAGATGGAGCCAAAGAAGGTACATTTATGAGCATACAAGTGGGGGAAATGTGGGTTTCAAAAATCAGTTATCACTGCTGATAGTTGCACAGCATGCAGCCAGGCATTTCCATTTTCAGCATTGCTGCCTTGTACATTAAGATGATGGCAGCTCTTTTTAAACATGTTCCAGGCTATGAAGGATGTGGGAAAGGATTGGATGGAACCTAAATAAACAGTGAAAACAGGATAGCTGGAAGATCAAAATAGAAGGCACATCAATTCAGGTTGCACAATCAAAATTGATTTGGAGTTCTTGTACAGCAATGCCCCTACCCAAAGTATCAGACTTTTTGATATAAGGAAAGCGACAGGAAAATGCAATGGAAAGTGAAGGGTAACAGTATCTTGATGCAACCTAGTATAATCTCCCTGCAAACAAACCAGAATGAATGCTCAATAAACACCTAATTGCCCTTCAAACAAATCAAGGTGAATATCCATTCCATCTTGTTGCCTGGAAGGACCCTTTGGTATTCAGTATTGCTTGAAACATCAGTGTGCACCATGCCAAATATTTACCAGACCCATACACTAAAGATAGTAAGCCATAAACTCAAAATAGCAGGTCAGCCAAGAAGACATGGCCCAGAAATGTGGCTTTTTAATACATAAAATGCATCAATGAAATATTCACCGGTTGACAAATGGAATGCCACAATCAAAGGTAGAATGAATAAGGCAGTCATTGGAAAGGTCATTGAAGTGGGTGGTTGTGACTGAGATGATGCCTTGGTCTTCCCTGTACCTGTTACACTGCCAATATTATGATAGGTATTTCCAGTTTTATTCTTTCCATCTAAATGCAGCAAAAAAAAAAAAAAAATAGTTCAGGCGGTTGGTAAGAGGGAATCTGCTGAAGCAGGAGACGGTGTGCCCTGTGCATATTTTCCAGCTCTATGTAGGTGTGGACAGTACTTGTACCAGGAAGCTAGTCTTACCAGGAAAGATAGGGATCTGCCACTTTCTCTCCTCCCACACAGAAAATGATGCAGAGGGGCAGAACATGTACTAGTAGACATAACAAAGAGGAGGTAGCGTTTTAAGAGCTGTGTCATGTCTGACTGTTTCTTTCCTCCTGTCAAAACTCCTACACGTGTGTGTGTGTGTGGACAAACACAAATACAACACCCACATCCCGAGAATAAGACACTGACATTTATCAACTGCTTTTAATACCCTTCTATTTTAATCTAGGACTCCTCACCAAAATCCTTTTATAAGTACTCTGATTCCTTGCAAGGATCTTTACTTCACAATGCGATATCCTGCAAGCCCCCCAAATAATCTGGATAAATTTTCTAATATTGGTTGTATAACCCGTTGGGTCCCCAGATATTGTTGGACTAGGTAAAGGTAAAGGGACCCCTAACCATTAGGTCCAGTCGTGGCCGATTCTGGGGTTGCGGCGCTCATCTCGCTTTATTGGCCGAGGGAGCCGGCATACAGCTTCCGAGTCATGTGGCCAGCATGACTAAGCCGCTTCTGGCAAACCAGAGCAGCACACGGAAACGCTGTTTACCTTCCCGCCGGAGCGGTACCTATTTATCTACTTGCACTTTGAGGTGCTTTCGAACTGCTAGGTTGGCAGGAGCAGGGACCGAGCAACGGGAGCTCACCCTGTTGCGGGGATTCGAACCGCCAACCTTCTGATTGGCAAGTCCTAGGCTCTGTGGTTTAACCCACAGCGCCACCCGCATCCCTCCATTGTTGGACTACATCTGGCATAATCCATGACTGTCAGCGAAGATGGCTGCAGAGGATGGGAATTGTAGTTCAACAACATCTTGGGACCCAAGGCTGAGGAACACTGATCTAGAAAGCCGCTGAGTTTCCCCATTTTATCTCTGTGGAATTGAATGGGGAGTTTGGTAGGGTATGGATTATCCAAGCAGTATTTATTTACTGCTTTTTAATTTTTGACTTTCATCCAAAGGCTCCTGAGGTGGGTTACAGTTTCCATATTAAAACAGTGAAACCATTCATAAAACGAAAAATCAATAGACTAGTAACAGCAACAGACAAATCAACTTCAGCTGATCCACCATGCATCGTAAGTGATATGCCTATAAGGTAAAAAGGTAAAGGTAAAGGACCCTGGGCAGTTAAGTCCTGTCAAAGGTAACTATGGAGTGTGGCGCTCATCTCGTTTTTAGGCTGAGGGAGCCACTGTTTGTCCACAGACAGCTTTCTGGATCATGTGGCCAGCACGACTAAACAGCTTCTGGCACAACGGAACACCATGACAGAAGCCAGAGTGCACAGAAACACCATTTACCTTCCCGCCACAGCGGTACCTATTTATCTACTTGTATTGGTGGGCTTTCGAACTACTAGGTTGGCAGGAGCTGGGACAGAGCAATGGGAGCTCACTCTGTCATGGGGATTTGAACTGCTGACCTTCTGACTGGCAAGCCTAAGAGGCTCAGTGGTTTAGACCACAGCACCACCCACATCCCAGTTACGCCTATATGGTCTTAAGCACCTCTCTAGGGCCAAAGTTTCAACACTACATTACATTTCCAACAGATACACAGACCAACCCTGAAAGATGGAAACAAACAGTGGGAACTGGACAAGATTTCCCGGTAGACAGAAACCATCGAAGGGAAAATCCAGTCTCTCCACAGGGAGGATGTGTAAAATGTGACAGGTATGTGATGATTCATATGAGTGAGGAAGACGGGAACATTGTACCAGGTACACCAGGACTTTTAAAGAGATAGCATTTTGGGCTTTCTCTACAGGTGGGTCGTGAGGTCTTGTGAACAGAGAACAATAGTAACATGATTCAAGGAGAGGCAGAGAGAGAGAGAGAGAGAGAGAGAGAGAGAGCGAGAGAGAGAGAGAGCTGCAGACTGGGAGGCACCTTTCTGATTTCACCTCTCTCTCTCTCTCTCTCTCTCTCTCTCTCGGAACCTGAATGCAGTTACTGTGCTATGCTGTCCATCTTCACCTATACTCCATTGGTATATTTATAAACTCAAATATTACAGAATCAATCAATAAAAAATACAGAAATGCTATTATGTCCATAGCAATTTTTGCTCCACAAGGAAGCCAAACCAGTTAGCACTGGCCTTGGAGGCTGTTACTGCATGAAGAGGCGGGGAGTGCATTAACAGTATGAAGGGCACCTTAGAATACATTTGCATGCAGACCAGAATGGCTTACATAAAAAAATATACATGAACTTTTAGATATTTTATTTATAATAAGATTAATCTATTGCTAGATTGCAAAAAGAAGCAAACCTCCAAGTGGTTTACAACAATATACAGTAACACGTTACAAACATTTAAAGTTTTATGGGGTATATATCCTGCTGAACCCAATATGTGAGATTAAAGGGATTTTCCAGATGCTGTAACTGACTTAATGGGGAACTGTGCATCTGTTACTAAAACCACACCATTTCATCCATCAAGCATTTTCATGGCAGGGAAAATCACAGATTTCTCAACCATCAAACTACTGAGCCAAGTTGCTAGTAAACTGCAGCAAGTCGTTCCTCTAGTACTGAATGCATTGAGCTATAACATCACTGCAAGTCCGTGCCATGATCATTTTTAAACTGCTTTTCTCCCTCCCACTTTGGAGAGGGTGCATTCACATTTTCAGTACCCAAAATGCACACTTCCTACAATTAAAAACAAAGCAAAAACACAAGGCTGCTACTGTTGCCACAATGCCCCTTATAGCAAGAGTGCTCCATGTACTTTTAATTATATGAAGATACAACAGTTTTTTGTGACTGGTGTCCCCAGCACTCTTTCAAAATTCAAAATGTGCTCACTGGCCAAAAAGGTTGGCCACCCCTGAGATACATTATCCCGGAAGGTCTTGTACGGCAAGACTAGCAACAAGAAAAACATTGAATTAAGTGACTCAGCCACAGGGTTGTGTATCAATGGCCTAGTTTGCAATTCACACTAAGGCTGCATTCAGGCAGTACTTTATTCCATTTCCCTGACATTTCCTTACTGATTCATTTCCACATTTTGTCTGACCTTTCACACAATGTGAAACCCACTTCTGGAAACCCGATGGAAGTTTTGCACTCCCTTTCATGTTAATTGTTTCCAGAAAAAAATGCATTTGCAACCCTGTTGACACAGAAAATCACAGTTTTGCTTGTAATTTCACATGATGAAATTTGGAGCAGTATCCTGGCATACAGTTCTTTCCCACCATTTAACATTTACCATGACATGGCACTATTTCAGTCAAAAGCCACAGGTACTGCAGTGTAAAAGGAATGTTAGAAATTGGGACAGAAGCCAGTGAACCTAACAGGATAAAACCAATGCCTGAATGCAGCCTTAGTCAAGCCTTGGCTTAGAGTGAATGCCTAAGAACAAACCTTGGTTACAATTTACAGTTAGTCTGGAGAGATCTCATTCACAAACCTGGGTTCAGGCAACAGGCTATCAATGCCCAATCTTTGAACTTCACCCCTCCTAAAACAAAAGTAACACAGCTGTTTGATACCTAATGGTTACCCAAAGTGTAACCTTCTCTCTAATGTTTAACAGATATTTTGTTAGGATTCTGGTTAACAATTTGATCAGGTATAACCTTCTGTATAGAAATGTCACAGTGTACCCCTTGCATTTTTTAGCTTTCACTGTTTACTACAAGAGTTCCCCCCCCTCAAAGTGTGTGCATCCACACCTACCAACTATTTATGTGTCTGTTGTGTGTGCCACAGTCCATGAAAAATAAAATTGGTTAGCCTTTAAAGTGCCACAAAACTATTATTAGTTCTTCTTCACTGAGTTTGCCTTGTTCTTTTCTCTGTATTATTCTTCCTGTTGCACATAAAAAAATCATAGTATTAATATCTTTGCCCACCTTATTTCTCTTATAGAAATATGTAATCTTTCTCTAAATTTCACCTGTGCAGGTTTGTAATTTCCAGTAGAAGAAGCTGAAAGGGACAAGGGCACAGAGTACAACACACATGACACAATACTTCATAAAGAGAGGGGCAGTTGTTAATAAATGGCATTGGTCTGTTAATAAAGAAAAAAACAATAAAGAATTTAAGTTCCTACCTTTGTCCGGGTTCTGATTCTGTAGGTTTCTTCTTCTGGGTTCTCTGGTTAGGTTTCCATTAACACGAGTAAGCCACAGAGAGGCATGCCATTCTTCCTATAAAGTCATGATTGCTGTACTTTTTTCTTTTCAGCTCTTTTGCTGTATATCTGTTCGGAATACAGAAGAAGAAAATGGGGCTGGGGCTTCACCATACAGATTTGTGTGAAACAGAAACAAAAGCGCTGTTAGGAACCCTGAATCCCTGATACAAACACTCAAAACAGTCATCGATCGGAGACTGGAAGGGAATAGAAAACCCCTCCTCTTTCCCTGCCTGGAGGAGGGCAGTGGCAAAGGACAGCAAAGAAATAGTTTAGCTGCTTTGATGAGTAGAAAGGTAAGAATGCCGGATGAATAGTTTCAGCAACTGAGCTGTGCCTGAAAGATATGCAGAGATCTATGAGCGCAGTCATCCGTTTGAAGATTGCCCTAAAGGCACAGAAGCAAAATAAAGATGCAGCATTACTTTAGACCAAAACATGCTCTCTAAAAATAACTGCCCAGGACCTCTGGATGTAAACAACGGATTATGGGATGCTTACTCATGGGCAAGTGCCATTCACGCAGACAAAAAAAAAAGTTTATTTAGAGTGCAAGAGCAGAAGGCTATAGTCATCCTACAATACCACACTGACTCACTCCTTCTATTATTACCTCAGCTTGGACAGGGAAATCTTAGACAAATGAATGTATTTACTCTGTACATCTGTACTCCATCCTTCAATACATCTATTTCAATGCACGGCAGCTAACAGAGCTACAATGCAGCAAGAATTTTAAAGCAGCAATGAAAACAGAAAAAAATAACAAAATGGCAGATGTAAAAGCATCACAGACTTTAAGAGTGAGAAACCCTGAGCAGCGGGGGGAGGGGGGGAGGCAGAATCTTTTTTTTTTTTAAAAAAAATTATTACTTTTCTAACAATTTAAACACAACACTACAAAAAAAGAACAATACAATACAATACAAAAACACTACATAACACTGACACATTAAACTAACATAGCCAAACAAAAACAGTTTAAAACACATCAAACAATTTCAGCATCTTATCCTTCATTCACTTATTTCCACGACCTCCTCACTCCTCCCTTTTTGTATTCCACTTCTGTTAGTTGTTTCAGCAATTCCTTTCCATCTTCCTCTGTTTTCTATCCTATAATTATCTTAACACATTCTAACCTTATTTTTCCTTTAATATTCTATTAATCTATTTATACTTAATTCCTTATAACATTTCTACTAAAGCCATATAACTTCATTCCAACATTATTCTAACATTCATTAATTTTACAGTGTTTCTGTAAATAGTCTTTAAACTTTTTCCAGTCTTCTTCCACTGACTCTTCTCCCTGGTCTCGAATTCTGCCAGTCATTTCCGCCAGTTCCATATAGTCCATCAACTTCATCTGCCATTCTTCCCTGGTGGGTAAATCTTGTGTCTTCCAATACTTCGCGATGAGTATTCTTGCTGCTGTTGTTGCATACATAAAAAAAGTTCTATCCTTCTTTAGCACCAATTGGCTGACCATGCCCAGGAGAAAGGCCTCTGGTTTCTTAAGGAAGGTATATGTAAATACCTTTTTCATTTCATTATAAATCATCTCCCAGAATGTCTTAATCCTTGGGCACGTCCACCAAAGGTGAAAGAATGTACCTTCAGTCTCATTACATTTCCAACATTTATTGTCGGGCAGATGGTAAATTTTTTCAAGCTTGACTGGTGTCATGTACCACCTATAAATCATTTTGGGGGGAGGCAGAATCTTTGCTTAGCTTGTATCAAGGTATTCTGTTGCATTTTGTCTTCCATTTTATTTATTTAAGCCATTTATATTCCTCAAGGCAGATACAAAGCTTTAGAATGCAAAGATCAAAACCTGGAAGACACATAAATCAGTCTAAATGTGCTTTTCAAAATAAGTCCACCATATTACATAGATCAAAGGTCTCATTATCAAAAGGACTGAAAGAGGAAGACAAGCTTCAGCCAATGCCAAAAGTTAGACAATGTTGATACCAGCCAAACTTCGGTGTGTGTGTGTGTGTGTTAGAATAATGTTCCAAAGGACTGAAAGAGGAAGACAAGCTTCAGCCAATGCCAAAAGTTAGACAATGTTGATACCAGCCAAACTTCGGTGTGTGTGTGTGTGTGTGTTAGAATAATGTTCCAAAGGACTGAAAGAGGAAGACAAGCTTCAGCCAATGCCAAAAGTTAGACAATGTTGATACCAGCCAAACTTCGGTGTGTGTGTGTGTGTGTTAGAATAATGTTCCAAAGGACTGAAAGAGGAAGACAAGCTTCAGCCAATGCCAAAAGTTAGACAATGTTGATACCAGCCAAACTTCGGTGTGTGTGTGTGTGTGTGTGTTAGAATAATGTTCCAAATCTGAGGCACCATTGCCATCCCACCTTGGGTCCCCAGGCTTCATATCCTGCCTTTCTGCAGAATTAGGCTCCAAGTCTTAGGGAAGATCTTCAGCCAAAAGATAGCTGGTGCGAGCCAAACCTCTGGGTGGCGGCGGTGGATTATGTCGTAAAGCTGAGGTGCCATTGCCAAGAATGTCGCCTTGTGACCTCAGACTTCTACACAATTAGCCTTCTGGAGACACTTCCCTCAAGCTGCAGAAGTTCTAGTCACACTACACCTGTGTTTCAAAGCAGCTAGGCACTTATTTCCATACTATCCCCACTTTGTCACACCCTCCATCTGCCATTGGTTTGTTGGCTGGAGGGGTGGAGCCACAGTAGGAAATCTAAAGGTTCAGATTCAGTCACAACATGAAATTATATTATTTTTCAAGAGAGGAAAAATGAGGGCAGAGTTACTAAATGATTGAATGAGTAGACCTGGAGTTGTAATTAGTTGATTGTCCAGCTGGTGGTAGTCCTAGAGCCTATTTAGAAATTGTTGTCCTATAAAATTTCCAGCAGCATAAGAAAGTAGAGCAGGGAGCTAATTAACTATTTTTTTGTTCCCTTGTCTCCTTTGAAGCCTGATCGCAAACTATCATATATTGGGCTTATAGGTATGTTTTCCTTACCGGTAAATGCATTCTTCTCAAGCCTCAGATGAAACCAAACCAGTAAAGATGCATTCTAGTTGCTAGGAAAAAGGGAAATTTGAATTTCCAAGGATTAGGAAATGAGACAGAAGCAATGGGAAAGTGCACTGAAGGGGAGGGGGAAATAGCCACTCTTTAAGATCCCAGGGATTCCTAACCCCCTGGTGTCCAAACAACTCACTCACCCGTCACAACTCTGACTTCACTCATTCGCTCAAAACACTGAAAGGCAGGAGTAGTCAGGCTGACTCATCTCTCAGAAACCACTTAGCATGGTACTTGCACCTTTTGTTCCATAACTTCCTTTCTAGGAGAGCTGAAGTATTGCTTCTTTATAAAATGAAAGCTCAGAGTCTGAGACCTCTGTAGGCTGCGGACTGAGTGCATCAGTACCAACAGCAGCCATCGCTTGGTGGCACTGGATATGATAGCACTCTTCAAATGCCAGAAAGGCTGCCATGAAGAAGAGGGCAAAGACAACTTGTTCTTAGCCCAGAGACCAGGACTAATCCCAATAGGCTTAAGTTACAGGAGGGTAGATTTTGTCAAACATTATGGACAAACCTAGAGGGGTGGTAGGGACGTGGATGGCACTGTGGTCTAAACCACAGAGCCTAGGGCTTGCTGATCAGAAGGTCAGCTGTTCAAATCCCCATGACAGAGTGAGCTCCTGTTGCTCTGTCCCAGCTCCTGCCCACCTAGCAGTTCGAAAGCACGTTAAAGTGCAAGTAAATAAATAGGTACCACTCTGGCGGGAAGGTAAACGGTGTTTCTGTGCGCTGCTCTGGTTCACCAGAAGTGGCTTAGTCATGCTGACCACATGACCCGGAAGTTGTCTGCGGACAAATGCCGGCTCCCTAGGCCAGTAAAGCGAGATGAGCGCTGCAACCCCAGAGTCGTCCACGACTGGACTTAACTGTCAGGGGTCCCTTTACCTTTACCTAGAGGGGTGGTGGACTCCCACTTACTGGAGAGCTTCAACCCATAGGCTTGGCAGCCAAGTGTTGGGCGTGTCCCACCTGATGTGCAAGCAATATCATTTAAAAAGAACAACAACAAAGAATGCAGCATAGCACCAATGTGTTAAATCACCCAAACCTTTCCTGTTTTGGAATTTAAAATCTTAGGTCCCCTTCTTTATTCATAGGTTCAGAACCTGCTGCGTTATGCATACCTTTCAGGTTGTGCTCTTCATGTTGTGACATCATTTGCCCCAAGGCGAGTTAGTTTTATCCTGGAGTAGTTGACATCATGTCTGCATTCCACCTCTCTACATTTCTAGTTCAGTTCAGAAATGATTGCTCATCTGAATATGAGACACTCAAGGCAAACTCAAGGAGCAGAGATACTGCAGTAGATAAGAGGGCTGTGGTGGCTGGTATTGTGACATATATCTGTCATCAAGCTATTTGGCTGAGCTTAAATAATTTCCAATGGTTATTGTCAGAGTGGGGGCGGGGAATCGAGAGAAAACGTCTGTTGATGGGTAAAAATATTTTTCCAGTCATGCTGTTCTTCTGTGCAGATTGACTGCCCCACCAAGTCTGGCATAGCTTGTTCCTTGACACACCCTGTGGGTGGAACCTCTTGTCTAAGATAAACTTCCCTTTACAGCATTTTAGATGCAATGCATTCAAACACAGCATTTTATGTACATTATAAATTTAACTTTATCAATCCAGACAAGGTTTGGCTCCTATTGGCATGAAATAGGAACCTGATCAAAGGAAAGAAGTGTGCAGCCTCTTTTTGGTTATTTTTCCTCACCTTACAAGTTCCTCTATGCTATTGTTACAAACCTTATAATCCCCTAATACACTTGCCAGAGCAAGGAAAGTCTATCAATTACTCTGCTGTTCCATGATGATGTAATCACCCCTTCTCTTTAAAAAGTCATGGAACTGTGCTCCCTCATGTTTCCCCTTCACTGAACTGAACTGAATAGTACTTGTACAATTCAGGTGCCTGGGATATCTTACTATTTGATGCCAAGGGTGCCATATCAGTTATCATGACTAAAGTTACTACAAAACAGCAAGCGGTACTGTAAATAAAATAGAATATCATTTGAACGCTAGCTGCAGCAAATCCAGGCACTCTTTTTATATGTGCATTGGTTTATTTCCTGTGGTCATTTTGTATGATCCCAATGTAAAATGAGAAAACTACTTTGTAAGATGAGGAATGGATATTTCATAGACGTCTTCTAATCTTGGGACTAGCATTCGGTACTGTGGTTCAGTATTTATGGAATCAGATAATCAGATAGTCTTCCTTACAAATCTTTAAGCTATCTTCCAGTTTGTTGGCAATATATACTCAACATAAGCTTAAGAAAATGGCTAAACTAGCCTCATTGGTTCCTTAAAAGAACCATTAGCCCCACCTAGTGGCCAAAACAGAATTCCAAATAGTCTGTCAATGCATTTATTCTTGGATATATGGATAGTTTTGTGCCGCTCTCAGTCATTTCATTGAACATATGCAAGATAAGTTGTTCTAATTCTGCTATGCTGCTTCATGCAGATTTGCTATGTGGGTTTGCTTTCCCTTCCATGTTACACTGAGGGTAGAAAAAGATAATACACAACTGTTCATATGCCTGCAATTAGAACATCTTTATAATAGCCCATATCTAACAAAAGGATTTTGCAAAGTTGTTTAGAGCGTACTATATTAAACAGTGCAATATAATGCACGTTTACTTGGAAGGAAATCCTACTGTGTTCAAAGGAGCACACTCTCAGGTGAATGTGCATACACTGTTGCCAAAATGTATTAAATAGTATAATGTAAGACATACTAAATATACCCATTTTCCATGGTTTGTAGTCAGAAACAGATAATCAGGGAGTCTCTGTATATGTACATGTTCGGCATTTTGTACTTAAGTTAGTTGCTTCTCATAAGTGGTTTTAAGAACAGAAGAAGAGTTCTTTCTGTTGAGTCTGATCAGAGGTCCAGCATTCTGCATCGCACTGTGATCAACCAGACATCTATCAGAAGTCCTCAAACCTTCTTCCATTGTTGGTTTCCAGCAACTGGTATTCGGTAGTGTGCCACCTCTGAAACTGGGGGGGGGGGGTCTTTCATCACAGGGATAGCCAATGTTCTGCCTCATTGGACTACAACTCCCACCATCCCTGAGCATTAGCCCTGCTGGCAGCAGCTGATGGAATTGTATCTTAAACTGAAGGCTACCTCAGTGGCTACTTCTGCAGCATGTGAGTTTGTCTAACTGGCTAGAACTCCCTACATTAATTGTGCTTTGTGTGAATAATATTCTCATTTGAATAATTTGCTGCCATTTACAAGTTTGGATATTCCACTACTTACCCTGGCTCCACAACTTTTACAATCTGCTTAATGTTCATTAAAGAGCATTGGTCCCATAATATATCCACTCTACCCCTTGTGAAAACAACCTATTTTTTGGCCACCGTTTCCATTCCCTTAATCCTTTCCTCTATTTCTGAACTTCAGAGGCAAATGGCAGTCCTAATGCAGTCAAAATAGAACCATTAATGCAAAAGTGGGAGGTATCAACAGGCTTGGGAGAACCAAAAGTTTGAAGAAGTACGGGGGAAAAACAAGAAAAAAACTTAAGAATTTTTAACAGCTAAGTATGCTCAGAGGTTGTGGAATTCTCATTCATTCATTCATTCATGTGCTGCTTTTGTATGAAATTGTCCACAGAATGGCTCACAACATGTCAAATGGGCAATACGCACACATGCACACACACCACAAATAATCATATCAATAAGTTGACTGGGATGCGGGTGGCGCTGTGGTCTAAACCACTGAGCCTCTTGGGCTTGCCGATCAGAAGGTTGGTTGTTCAAATCCCCGCAATGGGGTGAGCACCCATTGCTCTGTCCCAGATCTTGCCAAGTAGATAAATAGGTGCAAGCAGATAAATAGGTGACGGAAAGGTAAACGGCGCTTCCGTGCGCTTCCGTCACGGTGTTCCATTGTGCCAGAAGTGGTTTGGTCATGCTGGCCACATAACCCAGAAAGCTGTCTGTGGACAAATGCCGGCTCCCTCGGCCTGAAGCGAGATGAGCACCGCAACCCCATAGTCGCCTTTGACTGGACTTACCCATCCAGGGGTCCTTTTTACCTTTACATGCTGACTAACTGTTGTGGCTGAGTAGGATGGGGGATGCAATGAAGATGTATGGGCATAAGGAGGTATACAAATTTAATAATTAAATGGATGAATAATGGTGGAAGATATGACTAAATGACTGGTTGTAGCACTGAACTGGAAAATTCCACACTGCAACATTTTGTTGCAGGTCTGACTTGCTCAGTTACTAATCTTTGCATTTTTTTGTTCCTACATTATTATCTACCCCATGACTGCTTACTAAGTTTCCTTAGGAGACGTTGTTGAGTGATTTGTTAAAAGGAAATGTGAACATCCAGGCATATAGTGTCTACATCTTCATCCTATCTGCATGCTTACTGACATTCCTGTAGAACACAAAGATAATAGCGAGGCAAATTTCACTTTGCAGAAGTCATGCTGACATTGTGACCTTCGGCAGTAGAAATATTCTCAGCTGCACACTCAGGTTTTCTCAGGGCCTTTGCTTTCGATTTGAGCCCTGGATTTTATGCCACAAAGTGCCTGGTTCTCTGCTACAAAATTTCATTTTCAGTCCCGGTTGCTTCCTGGTGCTGTTGAGCATTGCACTGAAATTTTCCTTTGAAGCTCTGCCTGAAGGGGAGTAGCAACAGAACTTCAAAGCAAAGCTGACCCCATCTTTGTGCAGTCTGGCCATGATGCTTGGCAGCCCTCGTGAAGGAAGCAGGGGAGTTAAAAAGAAATATCCATGTAATTAGCTGAGTGAGTGAGTGTGAAACTTCCAAACTCAGCGCCAGCCAGTGCCAAATAATGGGAACAAGGAATGGCAGTGGAAAATGTTGCTAGGCAAAGATTTCTGATGCTTTGGTAAAACTGAAGGTCCAAAAGGGAAGAGGAATGTTGGCACGTTTCAGAATCATACTGTAGAAATTGGCAGAAGCTTCTGCCATAGAGAGGTGTTTGCAGAGAATAACACCCCCTATTCATAAACACCTGCACTCAAAAATGCAGAGCAAGGGTAGAGATTGCCTGCCATATAAGAGGTAAGATGGATGTCCTCAGGGCTGTGGCATTATGTCACATCAGATTTTCTTGGATACTTCATGTAAAATGGAAATGTAGCATTCTTGGGACAGAGGACCCTCAGTTTCTCTCAGGACCCTGATAATAATAATAATAATAATAATAATAATAATAATAATAATAATAATATTTATAGCTCACCCATCTGGCTGGGTTTCCCCAGCCACTCTTGGCAGCTCCCAACAGATTAAAAACAGAATAAAACATCAAACATTAAAAACTTCCCTAAACAGCGCTGCCTTCTGATGTATTCAAAAAGTCAGATAGTTGTTTACTTCCTTGACATGGGAGGGCATTCTACAGGGCGGGCACCACCACGAGAAGGCCCTCTGCCTGGCTCCCTGTAACCTCACTTCTCACAGTGAGGGAGCCACCAGAAGGCCCTCGGAGCTGGACTTCAGTGTCCGAGCAGAATGATGGGGGTGGAGACGCTCCTTCAGGTATACGGAGCTAAGGCCATTAAGCGCTTTAAAGGCTCCGCACCAACACTTTGAATGGTGCCCAGCCTTGTCACCCTCCTGAGCCAGGCATGCCTGGTGTCAATTATTGCAGTGCCCCACCTAAAGAATATTGATTTCTCCCATGCTGCTCATGGGCTGAGTCCATCAATCCCTGGAGAGCTTCAGGAAAAGAGGTAGACAGTGAACTGTTTGCCTTTGACATAGAAAATCTAGTTCTCACACTGATCTATGGTTTGTCCACATCCACTGATTCTTTGGTTGCTTTTTTGGTGCTTCCTTCATTTGAAATGAGTCTTGGAGCTGCTTAGACTGCTTCTGACATTCTGATTTCAGTTGTTCTTCTTCCTAAATGGAAACAATTCCGAGCGGGGCATAAATTTAAATCAAGAGATTTCCCTTTCAAAGACCTCATAATCCATCTTGATCCCATTCGTTTAAAACAACAGTTGTATGTTTTCTTAACTTACGCATTACTTTATATAGAGGAAGAAAGATTTCCCCCTTCCCTTTTTCCTATTCCCATATACTAGGCTTGGTTCCTGATATATATTTACTTTCTGTCATTTAATTCTGTGCCCCTTAAGAGGGTGTTTAGATTGAAACCAATTTCTTCCCAATGAACTCCAGGCAGCTAAACTGGTTTAACTTCCAGTTAGCGGTGAGTAAAGATTACTAGAGGCTTTAGTTATTGTGTACATGCAGGAAGTGGTGGTGGCAGAAGTCAGAAATAACAAAGCCTGGAGGCATAATCCACCACAAAGATTAGTCATTAGGTGCTACCTCCAGGTACAGAGGGGGACTGCATCTGAACACCAATTACGGGTGACCATGAGCACAATGAGACTAAAAAGGTAAAAGGTAAAGGACCCCTGGACGGTTAAGTCCAGTCAAAGGCGACTATGAGGTTGCGGCACTCATCTCGCTTTCAGGCCAAGGGAGCTGGTGTTTGTCCACCGACAGCTTTCCAGGTCATGTGGCCAGCATAACTAAACTGCTTCTGGCGCAACGGAACACCATGACGGAAAATAGAGCACATAGAAATGCCGTTTACCTTCCCGCTGCAGTGGTACCTATTTATCTACTTGCACTGATGTGCTTTGAAACTGCTAGGTTGGCATGAGCTGGGACAGAGCAACAGGAGCTCACTCCGTCATGGGGATTCAAACTGCCGACCTTCTGATCGGCAAGCCCAAGAGCCTCAATGCTTTAGACCACAATGTCATCCACTGAGACTATTGCCTTCCTGACCTGTTTGTGGGCTATCCATAGGATGCTGTAATAGATAGGTCTTGATCCAGCAGGGCTCTTCTTAAGTTCTTAAGATCTCCTGCACTTGTCAGAAGTAATAGAATGCATTCCCTTTTTGCAAAGCTGTGCAGAAGAAAATATGGCTACAAAAGTCTCAGTGTCCAACCAACTGAACATCCATCTACAGCAGATGGGATCCTTAGCATGATTTAAAATACATTTGATATTTCAAAAGTGATCCTCAGTCTTTGCATGATTACTTAGAGGACTTCCAGTATTTTTCAGGTTCATACCATGCTGAAGAAAGACTGACGAGACAGAAGTATTGTTTCTGGGGGACAGGGGATGGGCAGGTGTGTATGTGGGGGGGGGGACTCACTGGTCTTGAATGGGGAAACTGTGCCACTAAAGGACCAGGTGCACAGCCTTGGGGTCATTTTGGACTCAGAGCTGTCCATGGAAGCCCAGGTTAATTCCACCTGGTAAAATGGCTGAAACCCTACCTGCATATGCCTTGTCTCACCAGAGTGATAGATGCCCTGGTTATCTCCTGCTTGGACTACTGCAATGTGCTGTATATGGGGCTGCCTTTGAAGGTGGTGAAGGTGGCTCGGAAATGGGTGGCGTACAAATAATAAAATTATTATTAATAATTATTTCAAGAAAGCTTACAGCATGAGTCTACACCTGTTTACCTCAGACCCAGCAAGCACAACTTCCTCCCAAGTAAATGCACCGGCCATGTCAATCTTCCAGCATGCTTACTCAGAAGTAAATCCTGCTGTGTGTTCAATGGGCCTACTCCCAGGTAAGCATGACATAGGATCATACTCCCCACCTGATGCGAGTCGCTTGGACTTCATTCTTGAGGTTTATTCCAAGTAACTTAACTCCGAGTGCAGCTCCCTTGGGGGCAAATTCTTTGGAGGGGATGGCAGAGGGATGTGGTGTCATCTTTAGCTGTTAGAAATACTGAGGGAAAACATGAAACCCCAAAGGGGCCGACATCCCATACAGTTCCCTTTGTATCAAGTGTCTGGGCCTCCAGAGGGAATAGGCTAATGCTGCGGACTGAGGGGAAGGGGGGCAAGAGAAAGGCAAACACTCATTCCTTATTTTTAACAGTTAAATTCTTGAGGGAAATAATAGATATCAAAGGTGGCAGGGGTGTCCTTTTCTATTAACTGTCTGTCTTTCCGGGAGATGGGGTGGGAGCGGGATGGACAAGGACTTGCAGTGATTTAACTTTGGGGGGTGAGGCGGGGGAAGCTCTCACACTGTTTCAATTAGGGCAGTCTATGTTGTCATATAGCTCCAAGGGATAACTGAAACTTTTTGGAGAACGCTTCTTAATTCACCGGCCCCCTCTTTTTTATTGGCCGCTGCCACATGGAGTTCATTTCACATTTCTGCTATAATGTAAGTGATATAGAAAAAATAGTTCTCACATTCTGTCAGGTCCACTGGTGCACAGGCCTGCTGGTTTCATTGCAGACAGATGATGCACTTGCTCCCCAAGGCTGCTACCTCCACCCATACCAGTCTTGGAGGAAGGGGATGGAATTGTCTGTGTGTACACACACATCGTTTTGCCTCACTTGGTCGTCTTTGCGCAAGGCCTGCTTACTCGCAACAGATGAACATGTGAACGGATGTGGGGTGATATTAAAAGGTCTGTAATGTTTCACTTTTGAGTACAAGTGATCGCTGGAGGTTGGTCCTCATCAAGTGATGGACAAGCATGGATGGACAAGCCCTTACTTGAGAGGCATTATCGGTGGTGTAGCATGGGTTGCCAGCATCTGGGGCCATGTGGAGGGAGGGTAGGAAGGAGAGAAATGGACGGAGTACGCCTGCACATTCAGCGTCACCCAGGAGATCGCAGCCACAGAGATAAGAAAAGAAGAGTCACTCCATTGTCTGGAGAGGTCACTTCCTGGTTCACATGGACAGGTCGTTTTCAACAGAGCCCAGCGATGGAAGTGCACAGCTGTTTTGAGGCAGCACAGGGTGTTGAAATTTTGTGCCCCTAACAATTTTGCATCCGTAGCAACCACTCCTGCTATGCCACTGGGAGTTGTCAAATGCTGCGTGACTGCAGCATTGTAGATCATGGCATACACAGACCTATCATATGCATGCTACTATTTTTTTAATCTTTTTTTAAAAAAGTTTTGACTGTTACCATTATTTCATCCCAAAATCCACAGGAAGGCAATATCTTTATCAGGCCAACCAAAATGTGTGTGTGTTTGTGTGTTCATGCACAAGCTTTTGAATTCTTCAGAAGGCTTCATCAGGCTAGACAGCAAACTAAACAGGGAGTGAGGGGTGAGGAGAATAAAAATTGGCTAATGTTGGAGCCATTGATGTATACCCTCCAACATCTCCGATGAAAATAGGGACGTCCTATTCCATAATGATAATGTCACTATTTATATCCCCCACATATTCCTGGGTTGCTCCAGCCACTCTGGGCAACTTCCAACATACATAAAAACATAATAAAACATTAAACATTTGGGTCATTATACATCAGTTCAACGCGGTCATGCCACCCACTGTCTTGGGTTTTGATGAAACTTGGTGTACACCCTTCCCTTATGGTTGAAAGAAAACCCCTTAAATTGCCCCCCTCTATCTCTAGCCAATTTTCATAGTTTTAAATACCCCCAAACTAAAAAACAAGCCTGCACTTTTTTTGGGGGGGAACCTCTGTAATAACCAATATTATTTTAGATTTTAAGATGAACAACTTTGTTTCATTAATTTTTTTCTATTACAGCTATGGATTGTAGGAAAGTTGTACCCCGTGGCCATTTCCCCCCCAAGATGTCCAAAAAACGTAAAATTTTGTTAGAAGACATAAGAGATCCATACATTTTATTCTTTGATGAGAAAGAGCATGTCTTTGCAATAATTTTCACCATCAAAAACTTTTGATTCCATCATGCCCTCATACTGAAAATTTAGGATTTCTATACCTCATTTTCTTGCCAACAAAGGTCCGTATAGTTAAAGCCATGGTTTTCCTAGTAGTGATGTATGGAAGTGAGAGCTGGACTATAAAGAAGGCTGATCGCTGAAGAATTGATGCTTTTGAATCATGGTGCTGGAGGAGACTCTTGAGAGTCCCATGGACTGCAAGAAGATCAAACGTATCCATTCTTAAGGAAATCAGCCCTGAGTGCTCACTGGAAGGACAGATCCTGAAGCTGACGCTCCAATACTTCGGCCACCTCATGAGAAGAGAAGACTCCCTGGAAAAGACCCTGATGTTGGGAAAGATGGAGGGCACAAGGAGAAGGGGACGACAGAGGACGAGATGGTTGGACAGTGTTCTCGAAGCTACAAACATGAGTCTGACCAAACTGCAGGTGGCAGTGGAAGACAGAAGTGCCTGGCATGCTCTGGTCCATGGGGTCACGAAGAGTCGGACACAACTAAACAACAACAACATACCTCATTTTTCCACCAAAAAAACCTGCATTTATATATATTTTTAGGCATATATAAAATCTTTTGATTGCTGGTGTATTTTCCCCTGAAATCCTCATCATGTTATTGAGCTCTGTGTAAAATCTCAAAGAGATCTGATCATTGGTTATGCATAAAAAATCTAAAATGCACACAAGGCTGAGGATCTCAAAGGAACACAAACACAGATTTCATGAAACTTTGAAGTGCTATAAAATTAAAACCGTTTGAGATAGAGGGGAAAAATTTAAGGGGTTTACTTTCAACCATAAGGGAAGGGTGTACACCAAGTTTCATCAAAATCCAAGACAGTGGGTGGCGAAACCCTTGTTTTTTGCGTTGATTTGATGTGGAATGACCCATTTAAAAAAACCTTCCCTATACAGGATTTGTTAAGTTGTGGGTGAACATATCAGACGACACAGCGATTCTTCAAACAGCTCTTGTTTATTCACAGGCCAGAACAGAACTGAACTGAAGGGTTCAGCCAGCCTGCTTATATAGAGCTCCAGTACAACGTAACTGTAACAACTTTCTGTAACTATCCAATCACTGAACGTCACTTTCGGTCCCTTATTTGCATATGTGGACCTGAACTATCTACAGTATCCCCCTGCTGGCCCGGGGTGAGAACTTCAGTACATAACAGGATTGCTTTCAGACAGCTCAGGGGTCGGATAACTCCATACTATCCAGTATTTCTCATCCAAAGGAAAAGTGGGACATTCCAAGATGAAATCAGAAACCAGGGAGACTTCTCTAAATCAGGGGTGTCCCTGAAAAACAGGAACACTTGGGGGGGGGGGTCTGTTGATGGCGTCTGTGCTTAGTTTCAGTCTTAAGATGTAATGTGGAAGGAGGAAGCAGACAGTTAAATGAGACTTTGCTGTGTACACCAAACTCTCAAAGCACAAACCCTCCAGGATGCTGGGAATTGTACCCACCACAGACCTACAATTCCCAGCACCCTTAAATGACAGTTCTCAGGATTCTTTGAGGGATGGTGTGTGCTGTGTTTTATTAGTTGCTTTGCAGGGTCTGAGTTGCACCTGGGACTTCAGGGAAGAAGGTACATACAATGCTTGATATCTCCTCCCCATTTTGGAAAAATAAAATCCAGCTGTTAGCCGGATCTGTTTCCAAAAGATTATTTCACTATAAGCCATTTTGGATTTGTGTGCCTGAATGAAATAGGTTATATGCATAAGCTTTACCTGACAGCAAATCCCACAGATTCCCATCAGAATTTACTCCCCAAATAAGTGTGCCTATGGTTGCAGTCTAAAATAATCTCTCTGCGTGTAGGTGTGCATGGAATCCAAACTTCTGAAGCCAATGTTTGGTCTGGATCTAAACTCCTCAAACAATATATTAGTGACCCTTTCTAGCAATCACAAACATAACTCACAATTGAGTGCCATTCCCAGGGAGTTCCATACAATTCAGTACATTGGAATAAATCATGTTGTGAAAAGTAGCTTTTTAAAAATAATGTTCCAATTTTTTTCAGTTAGTTTAAGACACAGCTACTGTAATTCTGCACAGAATCAGGCTGCCATTTGAAACTGTGTCTGTTCACACAACCTATTTCAAACATTTAGGATTTGCTTGGGGCGTGGTTTTCTTTCTTTTTTTCAGAAACCTGAGATCATCTGTGTATCTGAAGAAGTGTGCATGCACACGAAAGCTCATACCAAGAACTAACTTAGTTGGTCTTTAAGGTGCTACTGGAAGGAATTTTTTTACTGAGATCATCTGTTGAACTCTGCAGGGATCATTTCTGGCAATTAGTGTTGATTGCAACTTCCATTTTCTGAATGTGAATAGGATCAAGATCCCACTATGTCCCTAAAAGTTGCTTGCAAGTAACTGTTCTTAAGGCTTCTAATCCGGCCCTTCTGTTAACTGCTTATGACATCCTGATGTAGGGAGAGTTATAAGAGAGTGGGGGGCTGCACGTTTAGGGAGCCATTTAGAAAATCTGTCGGTAGAACAATTGTGAGATAAGCTAAAGGTTTAGAGTGCTGAGAAAACAAAATTTGTCCCAGTGATTGGAAGGTGTGAGGAGTTGCAATCAAAACAACTCTGTAGTATTTGGACTCTTCTTTCCACACTGAACTCAGAAAGATAAAGTAATCAGGAATTTGCACTTCAGGCCAACTGCAGCTAGTTAGTTTGTACTTCTGCATTGAGCTCTAAAATGTGTAACAGTGAATATCAGAAAGACACGTTGAGGAACTCTCCCCCTCTAATAGGAAACAGTTGAGGTTTTTCTACCAAATCTGGCAATTTTGAAAATGAAAACACGAGAGAGGCTAAGAGAGAGCATCCCCCGCACCCCCCAATGTTGCAAAAGTGCACTTTGGTGCAGATACTCAATAATTTCTCCTCAAGAAATGGCAATGCTGATGCAGAAAAAATTAATGACTTTTCTGGTGTATAGACAATGCTACTTTCCTTCTCTCTCCCATCTCTCTCCCATCTTTGTGTCCAGAAAATCCAAAATTTAAAAAGGCATTAACATTTTTTGGGGGGGCTGGGGCTGGGAGTGATTAAACAAATGATTCACGTATCCATTTCAGGGGAGTTTGTGGCAGGTTCATAAATCACTTTATTTATATTAACCAGTAGCTTCTAAAATATGACAAATGGTGGGCTGATACACTCGAGAGTCAAACCCAAAGCACAGTCCTGCAGAGATCCTTCAGCAGGCATAGGCAAACTCTGGCCCTCCAGATGTTTGGGACTGCAATTTCCATCATCCCTGATGGGAACTGTAGTCCCAAACATTTGGAGGGCCGGAGTTTGCCTATGCCTGTCCTGAAGCATCCAAACTGAGGCCCATCAACATGAGCAGCTGAGTAGACACAATACCTCATCTCGGCTGCCCTTTTATACTATTCATGCTGATTGCAGCAACTGGGCTTGATGAGGCATGTGGCCCTCACCTGCTCTGAGCCTACTCCAGATGAGGAATCACCCCCCCTTCCAGAGCCAGCGAGCCCCACTTGGCCAGCCAGAGAGCTGGGTTGTGGGTCCTGGCCTGCTTCAGCCTCGTGGAGCTCCCCGCCTGCTGCTCCCTACGCCTCAGAGCCTGCTGTGTTCAGGGAAACAGGGGCTCCTCTGGCTCTGGTGATGGGTCCTGCTGCTCTGGTTCCTGTGCACTGAACCCCATCCCCTCATCATCCTCCATCACCTTGTGAGTACTTCCCGCACCAACCTCTTATTCCCCATCCCCAGCTTTCCCCTGTGTCTCCCAGTCCCAGCTACATCCCTTGCCAGAATCCTCTACCTCCTCCCTGCTGTCCTGCCAGTTCATGACAATATTTTGCTTAAGCCCCATTGAAAAGTATGGGAGCTGCATAAGGTCTCTGCTGCTCCTGCACTGCCCCATTAATTCCAATGGGATATAAGCCGAAGAACGTCCTGCTCTATTGTGCCCAGAATCTTTATTGCCAACAGCATGTCATGTGCTCTTCAAAACAAAGCCTTACCACAGTCCCTGCCTGCAATTTACAATAATTGCATATGAAAACAGAGCAGGACATGCCAGGTACTGACACATGAGCAATGCAAATGGGATGTGGGGAAATTATGAGGACATAGTGGAACAATAGCAGTTAGAAATCTCAGTTTAAAAAAGAAATGTCATGCACTTTATCCAAAATGATGTAGAGCACAGTATGCTTAAACTAACAAAATACCAAATAGTAGTGATTTAAGTGATATCTTACGCAACTTAAAAATGTTACAAAGTGCCTAACTGGATTAAACCAAGATGCATCTACTCACATCCTTTATTTCCCACGTTTGGGAAGTGAGTGTCATTTCATAAGTAGCCAAAACAGCATCACCCACACACATTTGCAAGTTTGGGGGAATCCTAAGGTTTGTCTATAAAGAAAAACTTTATGGGAACAAAACTCTAAGTGGGGCGAACATTCCTAAACTCAGCCCAATGCAGACTATCCTCAATGGCCACAGAACACTGTTTGAGAGTTGTGGGAGGGAAAACAGAAAAATTGGAGTGGGACTGAAAAGGGAGCACTCCACACTGCAATATTTTATTGCAGGTCTCACTCACCTAGGTTTCGAAATCCAACAGCAGTCAGGCAGATAGATGCCTCTGGAAGCCCACAGGCAGAACATGAAAGTTTTCCCCCTAGCATATTTTATTGGGAGACATCCTTTAAAACGTTTACAGCAAGAATGTAGAACCAGTGATATTCCAGTTGTTATTGAACTCCAACTCCTATCAACCGCAGCCATCATGGTCAGTTGTCAGGAAAGATGAGAGTTAAGAGTCCCATTTAACACCTAGAGGATGACAGGTTCCTCATCCCTAATTTTCAGGGTATCTAAATTGACATATACAGATGTGAAGAGCTTTTTTAGCTGGAACTCGCCTCTCAGGTGGGCACCATCACTGGTGGAGGAAGGTGGGTGCAGTAAGTGCGGTCCGTCCCGGGTGTCATCCCTGGAGGGGGGTGCCATCGCTGCCCTACCTCCCCGGGATGCTTGTCCCACCCCCACGGCTGGCTAGCCCTGCCCCCAGGTGCCGGAGCAGCTAGCTCCACCTCTGGGCACCATAGCTATTATAAGAAAACAATGGAAGTATTCATGGCACCTCTTTTTCTAGAAAAATAGCACTGCAAATGTGTCTGTACCAGAAATGCTCTATCTCCCCAGGTCCTTCCTTTTCACCTGGTATACTTCGAAAATACATGGAAAATGTCCATATTAATCGCTATGGCCACCCTATTCAAAGGAATTCAAAGCAAAATCGAACTTTGTTCAAATTGCGGCCCCAATTCTATTCTTGCTTACTTGAGAAAATGGCTTCCTGAAGTCACTAAGACTTACTTCTGAGTAGACTTGCAAAGGACTGTGCTGTCAGGAATTTAAATGTTAGGGCTGACTCTTTCCCCTGCCCTCTGCTGGTTGATAGAGTCAACATTTACTGACAGCAGAGCCCTGGAGACCAGAAAAAACACCTCAGTAAAGGGGCACTCCTTAACTTCTGCTAAGTTTTAACACTCTCCCAGTGTAACTTAATTAAGCCTGCCCTGCTTTACAAAAATATTGAGCTGAAAAGAAAAATAAGGCATCTGGTTTCTTTATAATTACTCTGGGTAAGCATCTGAATTTGTTTATCAAGGGTCTTCTAGAACAGGGGCTGCCAACCTTTCGGGGGCCCATGGGTGCTTTTGCAAACCAAAGAAACTGTTGTGGGCACCGCAGACATACCACAACCCCACACACACTGCAGCCATTTCTATAGAATGCATCTTCCAAGCAAAATTTCAGCAGGAAGTGGGGACATGTGTCTGGAGATGCCACACTGGTGACTCTTTCGTACACTTAAAGCACTATGATGCTACTACAGAAACAGTCAAGTCTTTTCCCCAAGAATTCTGGGAGCTGTAGTTTGTTAAGGGTGCTGAGAGTTGTTAGGAAACCCCTATTCCCCACCCAGAACTACAATTGTCAGAGTGGTTTAACAATCAATAGGTTGTCATGTGGAACTTTGGGAATTGTAGCTTCTGGGAATGGAAACAGGATGAAATATAAATGAGCTTATTCATCTTATGCCTGACCAAAGGTGTAACTCAAATGAATGAAAGCTGCACAGAAGCCTGATGCTATACTGTTGGACGTAAGAACCAGTGGGCCTTACTGCCTAGGGAAGTGGGATAGGATTGTAGCCCCAATGAAATGAGCCTCTTCTTTCCACTGAATTTAACTGTGAATTTCTCTACAACAGAAAGCTGGTTATTGTGTTGCTTGCACGGGTGGCTTTTTGTGAATGCATTTTTCTTATTTTCTTGTAACAAACTTTGGCTGACTTCTCTGGACTTTTGGACAGCCTTCTAACCCCCCCCCCCCCGCTTCCTCCAGCACTGGAGTGAAGGCCTATTCGAAAGGGCTGGGAGTTGTCTGTAGGCAGCAGAAAAAAATTAACTTAAGTGTAAAATCCCCAATAATGAGATTTCCTAGAAGGGATCTTATGTACACGTCGAGCTGCACAGCCTCAAGGAAAATGTGTCAGTGATTTCTTCACAGTGTGCTGGGGTTATTGTTTTCTCTTTTTTATATTAACCCTTTCCCACCAGCCACAGTTAATATCTAAAGTACAGTGGTACCTCGGGTTACATACGCTTCAGGTTACAGACTCTGCTAACCCAGAAATAGTACCTCGGGTTAAGAACTTTGCTTCAGGATGAGAACAGAAATTGTGCGGTGGTGGCACAGCAGCAGCAGGAGGCTCCATTAGCTAAAGTGGTGCTTCAGGTTAAGAACAGTTTCAGGTTAAGAACGGACCTCCGGAACAAATTAAGTACGTAACCAGAGGCACCACTGTATCCAGACATAAAGATGCATGCAGGAAAGGGCTATTTACGTATCCTGAGCATTAGGACCTTTGAATGCCCGGCTCCAGAGCAAACAATGGAGTGGACTCTGAATGTGCGCAGAGTATATTTCCTTCCCACTTGCACAGCAGCACTGGGATTAGGTAGTGGGCTAAGTCCCTGTGCTTTCTTCTCTCAGTCAACCCCAACTCCATCCCTTAAACCTAATGCAATGTTCACATACAGTTTTATTTGATTGCCATTAGAAGTGCCTTGCAGGTCCAGATGTTCTGTTAGTCCTTTTAGGTGACATAGAGCATGTGAGGCTTTGTTAGTGTCCTGTATTTATTTCAACTGGACGTTAGAAGCATCTGCTGTTGATGGTAAAAAGAGTTTGGGATTGGGATCAATTACCTGGGTGGGGGGGTAGGTGTATTCACTGGTGGCTGGTCCATTAGGGCAAATGGAGCACTGCCTCACCAACCTTGGTCAGCCTCAGCCAGACCCCACCTGCCTGCCTTTTTAATGAAATCCAGTCTCCTGGTGGACCTTGTAGAACTCAGAAAGGAGGTGCACGGGGCTCAAATTAGCATCACTTGGCTCTGCCTGTCATTAGCTCTGGCTCCACCTACTGTTGAGCTCCCCACCATTCCTGACGCTCACCAGCCACCACTGGGTGAGCTCTCTCTTCACTGAGGGTCTTCAAGCAAAGCATGGGCAGCCCTCTGCATTTAGCAAGGGGTTGGACTAGAACAGGCATAGGCAAACTCGGCCCTCCAAACCACTGGCCCTGTGAGCTAGGGATGATGGGCGTTGTAGTCCCAAAACATCTGGAGGGCAGAGTTTGCCTGTGCCTGGACTAGAAGATGGCTTACAGGACCCCTCTCCAACTCCACAATTTGACATTCTCACACTAATAATAATAATAATAATAACAATAACAATAACAATAACAATAACAATAATAATAATAATAATAATATTTATACCCCATACGTCTGGCTGGGTTTTCCCAGCCACTCTGGGTGGCTCCCAACAGAATATTAAAAACACAATAAAAGATCAAACATTAAAAAATTTCCCTAAACAGGGCTGCTTTCAGATGTCTTCTAAAAGTCAGATAGTTGTTTATTTCCTTGACATCTGATGGCAGGGTGTTCCATAGTGCGGGTGCCACTACTGAGAAGGCCCTCTACCTGGTTCCCTGTAACTTTGCTTCTCTCAGTGAGAGAACTGCCAGAAGGCCCTCGGCACTGGACCTCAGTGTCTGGGCAGAACGATGGGGGTGGAGATGCTCCTTCAGGTATACTGAGCAGAGTCCGTCTAGGGCTTTAAAGGTCAGCACCAACACTTTGACCTGTGCTCAGAAACGTACCGGGAGCCAATGTAGGTCTTTCAGGACTGGTATTATATGGTCTCAGCAGCCACTCATGATCCATTTTGTGAAATTCTTTATACAAAATCTCATTAAGGAGGTGCAAACCTTTGTATGGTTGCCTTTGACTGGTCCCATCACAGTACCTCCTTAGATAGCCAAAGCTTTAATGCCAGCCTTCCCCTCCAGATGTTTAGGATTACAGCTTCCAGCTGTTTTCAAGCACCTAAAGAATATGCAGAAGTGGGTCTCTATAGTACAGGGAAGCATAGTTAGACTTAACATCAGGAGGAATTGCTAATGATATTGCTGTGTACACCCCAGTCTCTGAGCAGTGAGAGACATCAGGGGTTCCCGCACTTACCCAGGGGTTGGTTTCTTTGGAATGAAGACTCCAATGTCTTTAGGATGTATTCTTTTATTTACACACATATACATATGTGTGTATATGGGCTCACAGCATTAACACTCCCAGAGATCTTGCTTCACCATCCACCAGGGACACTGTAGGTAGCGGCATCCTGTATTGTAGATTCTACATACCGAAGGGGGAGTATGTATGCTTGAGACTATCTTCTCAGCTGAAGGCAGGCAATAATGCTGAGGTCCATGAGGGTATTCCCTATCTCCTGTCTGAACTGAGTGTGTGCCATACAATAATATAATTATGGAGCAGGGTACAAAGAATAGCCAGCTTCATAATTCTCTTATTGCATGGCACACACGCAGTTTGGGCAAGGTACAGGGAACAGGCTCCTGGATCTCATTGTTGTTGCCTGCCTTCAACTGAGAATATAGCCTCAAGAATATCCAAGACCCAAACATTTTCCTCCAGCTACATGCAGCAGAGGAATTTGGTAAGGTGCAAGCTGCCTTTCAGGGAAATTGGTGTGTCATTTGTCATTCTAAAACGCTTGAAATGCTTTTGGGAAATAATAAGTTTCCATGTAACCATAGCTGGTAGGCACAGGTGTATCTGAAGTCAAGTGTGTCCCTGTTACAGGAGAAATAATAGCAAGAATGGCAGAAATAAAAATAAAATGAGAACTCGGTTTCGTTCCAAGAGGTTCTGTTCACCATTCCATGTTACACTTCCAGGAATCCTGAGTACAGTGACTACATTGGTGTCTACTCCCAAAACACAACACAGTGTGAAACACAAGAGACAGAAATACATATTACAGATGCAAGCAAACAGCAAAATTCTGTAAAGTAACCAATGCCCTTTTTTAATTTTAGAAACAAAATGTGAATTTTGTTTTAACAATACCCGGATCTCAGTGAATGAAGGCTTTGCATATTTTCCTGTTTTAATCGGTTGTATTATAAACAGAACTGACCCCACACTTGCTTTTCAATGAGGTTAAGGTGAAGCCCAGAGCATGGGACTGGAAATTGCTTCTTTGACACTTAAAACACAAACAAGAATGCCAGGAATCACGCTGAGTCAAACATCAACATTGGCCAAGGGAAAGGTGTACAGCACCTTGAATGATACTCTGGGCCTCCTTTGTTCATGGGGCACCAAGATGAATAGGAGAGGATGTGACCTCAGTCCCAGGAGCGTTGAGAACTTTCTTGCAACACCCAGAGATACAAAGGGCCTCTTTGACACATTGCATTTCTCTTCAGTGCAAGTAAGTTCCATGTGGTTTAAAGTGTGACATTATTTTATTTAAAGTTTGGTTTAAAGTGTGACATTAAATTATTTAAAAAAAAAAATAAAGTGTGACATTAGGGTAGTTGCTAAGGAACTTTTTTTTTTTTCAGGCTGAGAGTTACAGACCAATGGAGAGCAGGGCCAGACGCAAAAGTGGATGGAGAAACAAATGTAAATTTTATAGTAAGCTTGCTTCTACACATACGCACATGACCCTCTATATTCTCCATGCAGACAAGCAAGAAGCAATTTCAGAGTTCAAGGGCAATGACTGGTGAAGAGTCACAGGCAGAGTTTCCCAAGCTCGGGCCTCCAGCTTGGGACTACAACTCCCATCATCCCTAGCTAGCAGGACTAGTGGTCAGTGATGATGGGAATTGTAGTCCAAAAACAGCTGGAGACCCAAGTTTGGGAAACCCTGGTCATAGGTGTCTCCCCCTCCAGCTGCAACAAACTCCCCTTCCCTCCTTGTGTCCCAGAACCAGGAGAAGCATGAAAAAGGATTGGAGAGAGGTTGGCTGCATGCAGCGTGATGCAGGCAAAGCTCCCACTTTCTTGGGGAAAGCCCTGAGGAGGCAGGGACGTTCAGTCTCCGCAAATGATTTTCATGAATGAAGACCACCGGGAATGAGTTGCTCTTCTCATTGGCCTGACATTCAGTCAAGATTGTGGAGATCGTGTTTGTGTTTGTGTTTGTTTGTTTGTTTGTTTGCTAATAAAGCCAGTGTGGTGTAGTGGTTAAGAGCGGTAGACTCGTAATCTGGGGAACCGGGTTCGCTTCCCCACTCCTCCACATGCAGCTGCTGGGTGACCTTGGGCCAGTCACACTTCTCTGAAGTCTCTCAGCCCCACTCACCTCACAGAGTGTTTGTTGTGGGGGAGGAAGGGAAAAGAGAATGTTAGCCGCTTTGAGACTCCTTTGGGTAGTGATAAAGCGGGATATCAAATCCAAACTTTTCTAAAGAGTTCACATCGTCTTTGAACCATGTGATTACTCACAAGCAGGCTCCTGTGACACCCAGACTGAGAGGCTTGAGGAGCTGTACTATGCTTCTGGGCCTGAGATCCCCCAGCCCCGCATTAGGATCAGACAAATATCTAGCACAGGGGTGGGGAACCTTAGGAGTGGTCCTCCAAGCCTCTGGGTCTGAACCACACCACATTCTTCCCCCAGGCCACACCACTCATTGGCTTCGCTTTGCAACCTCCTCAAATGTTTCACCTGGCTGAAACAGGTCCTTGATTTCTGAGAGTGTCCCTTGTGTGCCCGGATGGAGGATAGACAGGGGTGTGTGTATGTATATAGAAACTAGCCTGCCCACTGGTGCCTCTAGCCCCACCTGCCACTGGAGGGTGGTCCCTGGAAGGCTGGCCAGAAGAGAATGCAGTCCTCAGGTTGAAAAAGGCTTCCCACCTCTCATCTAGCACCACCATATACATGATTCTCCAATAGCTGAGGCAGAAACTCTGCTGTCTTATCTCATAGGTGACCATGACATCTGTGACTGCTCTTGTACATAGGCAGGTGGAAGTGGTAGTGTGACATAACAATTATGTACTGAGTTGATTAGGATCCAAATTGCAGCAGTCTGATTGGTCCTAGAACAATAGGATTCAGAATGCAGCAGTCTGATTGGTCCTAGAACAATAGGATCAAAATTGCAGCAGTCTGATTGGTCTGCAGGAGCCACCCAATCCAACTCCAGGTGGAAGTGAATCTGCAACCTGATTGGCCTACAGGAGAATCCCGGAACTAGCCAATCACGTGGGGCCCATTAGCAGACATTTCGGGGGAAATTCCATTCCTCACTACTAAGAGCTGAATAAAGAGCATGAAGTCCGCACTCGACTCAGAGTATATTCCAATAACATTGTGATCTCAGCTTTGCACGCCACCCCAATCTCTGAGTGGTGCGAGAATCTAGGGGTTCTAGGTGCATCCCCAGGGTTCTATTTCCTTGGAATAAGGGACAGTGGAGACTGTGGTATCTTTAGGATATGTGGCTTATTTACATCTAAGGCTCCGATGGATGGGCTCAGAGCAGTAACACCCCAGAAGGTATCACTTCTCCCATAGCTACAGCCTTGGATTCAAGCAGAAATCAAGCATGGTTCTCCCTCTCTGGTTTCCGCCACCTCCTAGCCCAGCTCTCTCATTCATCACCAGCCAGGTATGGGAAGGGACCACCCATTTTGCCTCTGGCACAGAGCATCTTCCTTTTGTATACCAACAATCCATTCTTAGAGGGCATTATGGGCCTTGCCTGGCTACTTAAACAATGTGATCTTCCATTAGATTTTAACCCTTGCTGGATCCAGGAATTAAAAGGGACTCAGGCACCATATAGCCTAACCCCCACCCCAAATTCACAACAGGATTGTCCCCTAGCCTTAGCCAACTGGTTGGCTCCAACTGCTTGTGACAAAATCCCTTCTTAGTTCTATTCTACTTCATTAACTTGGGTATGGAAAGGGAATAAGTAGAATTAGAAAGTGCTGAGTGAGAAAAGATGACTGCTCTTCCCCCATTCCAGAAGCTAGGAAGAAAAAGATTTTCCCCACTGAAGGCTTTCACTTACCTGCAAAAGCCACTTTTTTAAAAGACTGTTTCCAGCCCTGTCCAAAAGGCTTATTGTGCAGTGGAGTACCTGGGTAGGCAACCTAAGGCCCGGGGACCGGATGTGACCCAATTGCCTTCTCAATCCGGCCGACGGACGGTCCGGGAAACAGTGTGTTTTTTCATGAGTAGAATGTGTCCTTTTATTTAAAATGCATCTCTGGGTTGTTTGTGGGACCTGCCTGGTGTTTTTACATGAGTAGAGTGTGCGCTTTTATTTAAAATGCATCTCTAGGTTATTTGTGGGGCATAGGAATTTGTTCATATATTTTTTTCAAAATATAGACCGGCCCACCACATGGTCTGAGGGATGGTCGACCAGCCCACGGCTGAAAAAGGTTGCTAACCCCTGTTTTAGACTCTGAACTTAATGCATACATCCTTCATGAGATAATAATGTTGCACATCACCCTGATCTCAGAGCCTTGTGAGATTCCAAGCCTTCCAGGCACTTACCTGGGTTTGAATGTTAGGGTGGGTTTGGTTTCCTTGGAATGAGAGACAGCAGAGACGGTGGTGAGTAAAAGGAAGTAAAAAGATAAAATGAAAGTTAATAGATGTTGACTCGGGTTTTTATGTATACATTTTTTTATTAAAAAGTTGTTACATTGCAAATGGCTGAATTAGTTGTGTTTTGGGGGTGCAGAAAACAAAATCGCACTGGAGCCCCCCTCCCTAATATTTGCATAGAGGAGAGTACAGTGTTCACTAGATTGTGCCCATTTACTGATAGAATAAACTGACCATATTTGGATTCATCCTCTCAAGAAGCTATGGCTAATTGCAACACTTTCACGATGTAACTAAGTTAAGGATGTAGGGTGGGATTTTTTTATTATTAATATAATTTTTATTAGGTTTTTTTAATATATCATTTTCAACAGTAATTAAACATACTTTTACATTTTATTCAAATTTTTGACTTCCATCAATCCTGTCTGAAAATTTTCCAATCTAATCTCTCAGTATGCATTTTTTATCTTCCCTATTACATTTCAAACTCATAACCAATATCTCTATCTTTTTCTACTTTGTAACACTTCGTATATTTCTCCTTACAAAACTTCTTGTAGTCCTACTAGGGTAATTTGTTGATTACAGTTGCTCTTCAAATAATTCATGTACTTCTTCCAATCTTCTGTAAATCTCTGGTCCCGCAGGTTTCGAATCCTTCCTGTCATTTTGTCCAATTCTGCATAGTCCATTAATTTTGTCTGCCATTCTTCTTTCATCGAAATTTATTCTTGTTTCCATTTCTGGGCTGAGGATGTAGGGTGGGATTTAAGCAAAAGCACTTCCACTTGCACAATGGGTCTTCCCCCCCTTCTCCCCCCACATGCCTTCCAAAATTGGCTCAAGGGAGTGGGAGAACCTCAAGAACAGAAGGCTTGTTACATCTAGCAATGTTTGTGAAGATGGACTGTTCATCATAGCATGATGCTGAATTACACCCATAGTCAGCATCTACCGAAAGGGTGACTAATTTGTGGCTCTTCGGATGTTGGACTTCAACACCTATCAATACTAGATAATGGAAGTTGTAGTCCATAGCGTGTGGCAAAGGGCAGCCACCGATGACCTATAGAATTCTTCTCATGCCATCCCTCAGTCCTGAGGGTTCTCAACAGAGCTGGCTTTAAATGATGATGATGATGATGATGATGATGATGATGATGATGATGAGAGTTTTATTAAAGGATAGAAAAGAAAAGGGGGGGAACAAGTTCAGACTGATAGCAAATAAATGAATGCAAATGACACAGAGAAAGCTGCACAGAAGTGCGAGTTTAGGGAGAGAACCCAAACAAGAGAATCTCAGCAAATTACAGGTATTATGTGTTAAGTACATCCTACCAAAACGACATGTGTGGCTTGGCACCCAGTCTAACAAAAGAGTCTTTGTTTGCATGCAATACAAATGGGAACCAACTTTTTATAAGAGGATAAGGATTCAGAATGAGGCAGACAAATTTGTAAGACAGCAGACAGGTGATGCCTTTCCTATCAATGCAACTCCATGCCCGGACAAGCTTTAACCATTGATAGTTCCTGGTTGGGTTCTGTCCATTAAAGGTTCTGTTTTTCCTCATGGAAAGGTTGGATGCATCCAGAGTGAAACAGTTCATTTAATGAGAAAGGAATCAGTTTTTAAATTCAGAACTGGAGCCTCTAAATAAGAGAGAGAGAGAGAGAGAGAGAGAGAGAGATCTCAGACCAATTAATTCAGAATAGCACACTTCATTCCTTAATCCAGAATAATTAGCACCCCCCTGGTTTACAAGTACACTCACTAAAATGAACTGGATTTTTTTTTCTACCAAGAAATGTGCATGTAAAGGAAGAGGGAATCTATTCTTTTGTTTATTTGTAACTTTAAAACATATAAACAAATGACTCCACAATAAACTGATACTAATACCAAGGAAAAAACAATGTACAGCTTATCAAAACAACATTTCAACTCAAATTCAAAAGGCACAATAAGATTACAATCTTTCATTTACAGTCTCTAGCTTTACAAAAACAAATAACCTTTTGGTTACAAAAACCACTGGCCATTTCCAGTTGAGCTCTTTATGCAGTGAACCCAATATCTCTTCTGAACCCATTTTAAAATGACCTTCCCTCAACTACCTTTAAAGCCATATAATGAAAAAATGTATAAATGGAAACCATCAACTACATGCTAAAAAGCAAATATTTAAAAATAAAAAATAGCTGTGCTTTCTTGCTGATTAATCTGTATTTCTGGCTTCTGGTGGGGGTGGGGGAAGATGTATTATGGTTTCCCATCAGATCTTTAATGACCTGATTTCAGTCTAAAGCAGAAATGGGGGATTCCTCCAGATGTTGCTGGACTACAGCTTTCATTCCTGCCATGCTGGTTGAGGATGATGGGTCTAACTGCATCAGGAAGACCATGAGCTGCCATCACTGATCTAAAGACACATCAAATCCTAGACTTGTCCTCTGATAATTCCAGTAAAACATCAAACCATGTTTCTGTAAACCTAATATCTTCCCTTCTGACCCTTCAGGTAACCTCTCAAAATAACATTATTTTTAAACGACCTCATTCTTCTTCCTGTCTGTCTAAATCTACTTAAAATTGCCCATAAGAGTTTGAAACACCTCCTTTCAGCATTCATGACCAGCAATTTCAAAAGCATTGTTAGAATTATTTTATCTACTACCTCAGTTTGTTATTGATCTATACTCTTTAAACATGAATAGGATTGTTGCTCCTTCAGAAGTCTCATTGTGAAATCCTATACATAAATTCACAGAAGTAAGCCTCATTGAGTTCAGCAGTATAGGATTGCAGTCTTAATAGTTGTAGGATCCAGCTAAGGATTGGTACTATTTTTCTACTTTTTTTATTCCATGAGAGCCTGAACTTCAATCAAATATATTAAATGATGGATAAAGGTGGGTTGTCATCATCATTGGGATGGAACTGGCCATTTAACTGCTTTAGATACTTTTATTGTTGGATTATATGAATATATATTTGTGGATGCTTCCTGGAGGAAATTTTGCCTAAAAATTGGTGTAAAAGACCTTTTTTCGGACTGAGAGCCACCTTTCCTCAAGAGGAACCTTCCAGGGGCCTCATGCATGGCAATCATGGGTGAAGCAATGGATGTGATTCTTACTTTTGTCCAGTAGCCTACATTCCAGCAACACACCAATCAGAACTTTCTACATGGTTCAAAGGAAGGTCCAGTCAGGCAAATGCACTCAAGGAGAGCACAGAGCAGGGCAGATGAAGGAATGGACTGGGGAGATGGCATGGTCAATGGAGAGTCCCAAGGGCCAGATAGAGAGGGCTACATTTGGCCTCTAGTTCTGAGGGTCCTCATCCCTGCTTTAAGAGTTGGTGAAAATCAGAGTGCTAGGCTACATGGACAAGGCATCTGAAATGATACAATAAGGAAGCTTTCTAGTATTTCCAGACACCTCATTCCTGTCAGTGAAATTAGTTGCCCTGGGGCTATAGGTAACAGCTCCAACCCGACACAATGAACTTGACAAACAAGAAGCCCTCCCCTATAAACCCAGCTGTTTACAAAATATCTCACATGGGTGTGGTTACTGTCACTCACAGCCCCTCCCCATCCTTACAAAACAAGCTTCTGTCAGCTCTCTACAAATTTTTGCAGAGGAAAACATCTCACTAGAAACATGATTTCCAGCCAGGCTCAATGCAGTGACAGCCAGCTTGGGCTGGAGGCGGAAGAGGCTTGTCCAGGCAGATAGATTAGGATGGTTGAAAATTCAAGAGTTGCACATACAGAGGCCCGATCTGGAGCAGATGTAAAGGGAACCAGCAAACGTTCCTGTCTGTAATAAAGAATGTAAAGAACAATAAATCAGCAATATCTGATTGAGTTTAATAATCTGAATCTAGTTATACTGGAGTCCTGGGGGTTTGCCCACCGGGATCCCAGTTTTAACAAAACAAATTTTCAAGGAACTGTACTTAGAACTCCACAAACTGATATGGTTCAGATTGGGGTGGGTAGGAGGAAAATAGGATAAAACATGGGAATTGCTAGGTTGTGGTTCTTCCCATTACACAAGTGACTAACCTGTGGTCCTACATATGTTACTGGACTACAGTTCCCATCATCTCTGCCCATTGGCCATGCCAGCTGTGGGTGATGTGAGCTGAAGCAATGACATTGAGAGGGCCAAACTTTCCCCATTCCAGACCTTAAAGCTCAACAAGCAGTTAGTGAAATCATAGAGGGGAAACATTATTTTGGCCACTGAAACTTATTTTCATTGAACCAATGGACATATAGTCTCCACAATTCCAATATGCATTTTCAGTATTAATGTATCCATGATTTCTCCCTCCGTGTGTTTTTAAATCTTAAACACAAGTTTAAGAGCACAATGTAATATTTATGGGAGAGAAGCTTAATTAAGGCCACGATACCCAAATCACTTATGTGAAATAATCTCATGGGTATCAATTGAATTGCCGCAGAAGAAGTCAGTGAAAGACTCTTCATTCCAATGGCTAAAGTCAATAGAAACCCTGGCCCTAAATATGTTTATTGAAGGAACTGTATTGTGGGTTTAAGATCACAGTCTACAAGAGTTGTAATTGGAAGATTGTAGTTTTGAAGATCAGGTCTAGGAAAAGCCTTGTTCTTCAGCAGTCTGCAATCCACAAATCCATGAGCCCAAATCCTAAGTTTATTGATTGAGATTTCAGTGACTCACTAAGACATGTAATAATATTTATTCCAGATCTCATCTTAAAAACATGAAGTTACCAACTTGTCAATACTTTCGGAATTGCCTGTTTGCCCCATTACTCCTTACTTTTTCCACGCAGGACACTAACAAGGGCTTTCTGGACCTGTAATGAAGGCTGATCCACCCATAAGGCCAGGTGAGGCGACAGCTTCAGGCAGCAAAGTCCACTGGGGCTGCAAATCCTGATGTTGATCTTTCTTCCTCCCTTGTTTCTGATGCAGATCTTCACTCACCCCATCTTCCCTGGCAGGAACAGGGGGCACCTTTTTTGGGTTTGCCTCTGGTGGCAAAATGTATTCCGCCAGCCCTGTCATGTAACATACATGCCCTGTGCATTTTTCATTTGCATTTTTTTAGACCAAAATGCCACTTTTCTGCTTCCTAACCACCATCCCCAACATTCTCCCGTGAAAAGAAAAGCAGGCAGTGGGAAAGAGGCTTCAGTGAGTCCTTTGGAGAAAAGCCTGTCACCTCAATCCTAAACAGAGTTACTTGGGAGTTGCACACAAATCAATGAGATAGCCTTTGAGGACAGAAAATCGGCTTCCATCCAAATCTCCATACACGCATCCTTTAAATGGTCAGCTGTCCAAAGATCCCCTCCCCTGTGTTATTCTGTGCTGTTGCCAAGAGCTGAGGGACACAGCGAGGGGGAAATACTACTATTTACATGTTAAAGGGCTACCGTGAATAAGAGAGGGTGCTGTTCAAACAAACAGCAACATCATGAGGTTTTCTTTTTAATACGCTGAAAGAAATTGTTTACATTCAGCTGCGGCCTCTGTTTATAAAATAATGAAAATATCCTATTGCATATATATATGGGGCAAAAAACCTTCCGAATAAGATCGCCCGATTTTTTTTAAATCCTCCCCTAGAATGACTATTTACCTTTAAGAGCCTGTGATAAACAGAAATTTAACTGCTGAAGTTTTCATGCTACACCCCTACCAGAAGGGGAATGTTGGCAACCCAGTCCCTGATGCGAGCAGTGGGGGATAGTGGTTAACGACCCGATCCTATGCATGTTTTCTCGGGAGGGAAAAGTGCTCCTGTTGAGCTCAAAGGAATTCACTCCCCCAAAAGCAAGACTCAAAGCTGCAATCCTAGATCCACTTACTTAGGAGTAGGTACCACTGGATTTAGTAGTGCTTCCTCCCGAGTAAACGTGCCTCGGATCGAGCAGCAGGTGTGCGAGTCCGGAGTCTCTTGGCGATTGGAAATGCGCAGCTGCAGCTGCTGGTGTGAACGCAGCCTGCAGCAATTAAGAATCGAATCCGGTTTGACTCTGAACTGAGTAGCGTTTGACTGCTGATAGCACTAGGCATGTCAACCGAACTCATGGGACTTACCTTCCAGAGAACACGCAGTTAGGATTCGACTTCTGCGTAGATGCGCATAGGATCGCTCTGCGCTGTAAAGGACCTCAGCAGTTTCCCCATTCTATTGGAAGAAAGTGGGTGGGAAGGCATCGGCGACTTAAGCGTGTGTGATAGAAGCGCAAAATGAAACCCTTTCCGAAAGGTGGGAATTATTAGCCGGGTGACTTTTCAAACAAAGTAAAAGTACGGAAGCCAAACGCGCGCAGCCCCTTCCAGAGCCTCAGCATAATCAGTCGTGGTTTATCTTAATCCGCTGCAGATGGACCCTTGCGCTCCGCTGGCACCTCCAGGACGGGCCACCGAAGGGACCTGCATGGAGTTGGGCCGAGCGTGTTTTGCTTTCCAAACCGCACAGAAGTCCCAGGGAAATCGAGGCTGAGGCTGACACTCTATCCTGATCGTGCAGAAATAGCCCGCAAGGACGAGGCTTGGCTTCCCCTTCGACTTCCTCGGTTTTTAATTCAATTCCAACCCCTCAGCTCTAAATATCACATTGATTAAATTTATGATTATAATATATCTCTCTCTCATTTTAGAAACTCAGTCCATACAAGAACTGATCGACCACATCCAACTTTCCTGGCAAAGTTAGAAGTTGGGAGACGAAGTTGACTGGAGGACCTTCGACCAGTCACTCTCAGCTCAGCCTACCTCGCAGGGATGTTGGGAGGATAAAATGGGGAGGAAAAGAACCACGCACACCACTATGAACTCCTTGGAGGAAAAATGGGATATCAATCCAATAAATAGTCAAGTAACTGCCCCCACCCAGCTACCCATCCCCTACCTAAGCAGTGGGGCCATCTGGTTAGAGCTTTCAGGCAAAGGTTGAATGAGGCTGAACTCACCAGGAGGACGGAATGACCGTGTTTTGTAGGAACTGAGACTACCATTCGAAGACCCCCTAAACAAGAGCATGACGTCCAAATTTTCTCACTGAACCACTGATACGGAAATAAGTGATCACCAGTGAAGACACCCGGGGGAAATATCGGAGCCAGGACGCCCCTGAATATGAGCTACTGAGAATACCAAGTGAGCGGTGTTGTGTTGCGTACATCATGTCTTCCTAAACTAAGGCACTTTAAAATAGGTATAAACGCCGAGAGAAATCGACTCCTTCGAAGGGAGGAGGACGCCGGATCGATCCCTTGGCTTGCTCTCCAAACTGACAAACCTGGCAGATCTAGCAGATGGTTCTGGGCACTTCCATAATAAATAACAACAACAACAACAATATATTTATTACATTTATATGCTGCTTTTTCTTCCAAGGAGCTCTAGGTGGCCTGCATGGTTCTCCTCCTCTGCATTAATCTGCACAACAACCCTGTGAGGTAATAATAATAATAATAATAATAATAATAATAATAATAATAATAATAATAATAATAAAACACCAAACCTGGCACAGAGCACTACAAAACTTCAAAGACAGGAAGGAGGCTGTTTCGTTCCGTTCGTTTTCCCCCCAAGCCTATAAAGACTTTGGTAGCTCACAAATTTAATGTTTTGCGGTAGATCTGAAGTGTCAGCCTTTGATTTGTACCGCCTTTCCTTGTGTACGTTTACACGGAAGTAAGTCCGGTTGAATTCAATGGGACTTTCAGCCTTCAGAGGTGTGTGTGTGTGTGTGTGTGTGTGTGTGTGTTGGGGTGGGGGTGGGGTTTTTTTCCACGCTTGCTCAACTACCCCACTGATATTTTCAGTGGCGTTTATTTTCCCCAAGCAAACGGTTCCGTTTTGCAGCCACTCGATCAGGGCATCCCAGAAATGCCCCCGTGCTTGTTCCCTTGTTGTCCTCCTTGAAATGCGCGTCCCATGGTTGTTTTCACATGGGTAATCGCATTGACATATTTCAAAAGGAACAATCTTGCAAGATTTTCGAGGATCTAGCGGGGACCTGATTGGGACCAGCTGAAGCCTCCTTGGAACATTTTGGAGAAATATCAAGCCAGCCAGCCAGCCGCTCCCCTTTTTCCCCCTGATGCGCCTGCCCTGTTTTAATAATAAAAATGCCCCGGAATGAATAATGCAGACGGGGCCTTCCTTGCATTTCTCCAGTTCTGGCTCCACTGCAGAAGAGAGGAATCAATCAAGCAGATGGAGGGAATTTGAATATAAAAGGACATTACGGTTCACAGCATTGAAGCAATGCTCAGGAACAGATCAGCCGTTTGATTCTACCCCGCCGTAATCTGTCCCACAGTTATCACGCAAGGATGCCAGACGACAGAGATGCCACCAAGAGGACATCATCTGGGCAGGCCGCTCCTCTCTTCGCCACACACCCCTCCTCGCGATCTGCGGCATAGCAGAAGGGGGACTGCCTGGTATCATCTCCTGAAGTCTTCTTTTCTGCTTGGAAAGCGCAGCACAGTTGGCGGAGCTTCCAGCCTGCTGGCACAGCCGGATTTGAACTCTGCGCTGCGGTTCTTACGCAATTCCTTAAATTCCGCGGGGTTGTTGTTTCGCTTGAGGGTCGGCTGGGTGCGTGACTCACATGCATGTGTGCCCCTTTGTGCATGTATGGGTTGTATTTAGCCAAGTCTTACTCCTGCCCACCTAGCAGTTCGAAAGCACGTCAAATTGCAAGTAGATAAATAGGTACCGCTCCGGCGGGAAGGTAAACGGCGTTTCCGTGCGCTGCTCTGGGTTGCCAGAAGCAGCTTAGTCATGCTGGCCACATGACCTGGAAAAACTGTCTGCGGACAAACGCCGGCTCCCTCGGCCTATACAGCGAGATGAGCACGCAACCCCAGAGTCTTCGGCGACTGGACCCAGTGGCGTAGCGTGGGGGGTGCAGGGGCGGCCGGCCGCACCGGGCGCAACATCTGGGGGTTAGGGTTAGGGGGCGCAAATCCACTGGTTAGGGGGCGCAAATCCACGGGTTAGGGGGCGCAAATTACTTGCCTTGCCCCGGGTGCTGACAACCCACGCTACGCCAATGACTGGACCCATCAGTCAGGGGTCCCTTTACCTTTACCTTACTCAGGGTAGACATACTGGAATTAATGGACCTCAATGAGCCATGCCCATTGATTTCAATCTTTGTTATTTATTGTATATTTCCTTGCATTTATAACCCACCCTTTTTCTCTCCAAAGAGCTCAAGGTGGCGTACTTAGTCCCCCCCTCCCCATTTTACAGCATCCTCACAACAACCCTAGGAGGCAGGTTACGCTGAGTGTGGGTGACTGGCCCAAGGTCCTCCAGAGAGCTTCATCATGGGGATGTGCACCCTGGTCTCCCAGGTCTTGGTGCGACACTCTAATCACCACACTACCCTGGCTCTTCAAATGGATTTGCTCAATGTTAGTCTAACCAATGACTAACATTGGCTACAGCTATGTGTCTTTAAGGGGGCATAGGATTGCAGTCTTTACAGGTGTGCGTGTGTGGGTGAAATATTGCACACGCTTCTCTCTCCATATGGCGTCCAAGCAGCTCTTGTGTCCTAATACAACTACTGGGTGATTTTATACGGTATTATTTACCAGTAATTGTGTTTGATAGGCAAGAGCTGATTCGAAATCATACGGAGGGAAAGATGCGCGCGTCTAAGCACCCCCACTCCTGCAATCCTTTGTCCCATTGGGAAGTAAAGATATAAGTATAACTCTTACTCTTCAGCAAGAGGTATAGCAATCGCTCTGATGAGGTGGCCCACTAACAAAGACCCCGATTTAGCCCTCTGCAGCCTTCCAGTTTTGTTTTTTTAAAATACTGGGGGTTTCTTAAGGTAGGCGGGTGTCTAGCAAGCGGCTCAGAAATCTCCGCTCAGTTCCATGGAGGAGTATTTGTGTACACACTAAAGTCACGAAGTGACCCGAGTCGTGGGGGCGGGAGGAAGCCACCGGAAAGCTCCCGTGGAATAATAAACAATGATCAGGATTGAAAGCATCTGATTCAGAGCAGCAATGCCCTTCGCACATCAATACAGAGAGGAAACAATTGGTCTGCTTCTTTTTCCACCATCTTTCATCTCGCTGGAGGAGGTACGTTTTCCTTTGATCGATAAGGAGCGCTCCTATCCTGTGTACGTACTCCCATTCACATAACGCCAGGAACCCGAAATACCTGGGATTCGGAACCTACATACCCCTATCACGAAGAAAACACGTCTACGGGATCAAGCACTATTTCAAATGCTGGGGTCGAATTCGATGGGATTTAGTTCCAAATGTTGTGACGAGTGGGGTGTCCCTGTTCTTAGTTGAGCTGACAGCTGGAATTCATAGCCCAGTGAAACTGAATGACCACGCTTTAAATCGAGTCAACCCCAAATTATATGTGTTCCTTTTCAAACCTCCTTGCAGGACGACGTATTTCTTACAGTGTAATCCCATACAGGTCTGCTCAGAAGAAAGCCTCGCTGACTTCAGTGGAGCTTCCTCCCAGGAAAGGGAGCATAGCATCACTGGCTAAACTTACTGAACGTGTGGCTCTGGAACCACATTGCTGAGGATTTTAATTCCGTTGAAATTAATGCGTTTTGGTATCACTGGATGTAAAGAAGTATTTCAGTTTTGGAGGACCAAAACGTCTGAAGTTAGAAGTAAAGAACCGAATTAGGTAGTGCAAGCCTATTCAAATAGCCTTCTAAATAAATAGCAATTCAACAACAACAACTTGGAAATTAGTTCCACTGACTTCAGTAGGATGCTGCGCACATTAAAGTTACACAGTGCAGGGAAAAATAGGAAAGCCTGTGGATCTTGAGGCGAGCGTAATCTCCGCTTTCGGGGAGGGCTGATCCCAGGTTAATTAATGCCAGCCAGTTTCCGCTGGGTTCAGTGAGCCCTTCATCAGGCCCTTCCGGACAACAGGGGGAACTGGTGCTATAACTTCTTAAAAAACCACAGCCCCCCTCTCCCTACGCACAAGATTCAATTCTGAAAAGTAAAACTCAGAAGAACCGCAAGAACATGTGCTACAAAACCAGATGAATGCAATCCTAAATACACTTCCTGGGTTGCAGAATCTGCGCGCGCGCGCACCCCCAAGATTCCGATGTGCTACAACTCCCATTATCCCCAATCGTTGGCCACGCTGGCTAGGCTGATGGGAGTTGGAGTCCAACAACATCTATAGAGCCACAGATTCCCCGGTCCGGTACTAGAGAGTAAGACCCAGCAATGAATCAGTGGAACGTGCTTAGGATTCCACCGCAGGTCTCTGTCCCTGCCTAGGCGTTAGCGCTGGAGCCTGGGCAGGAACAATTTTAATCTGAGTAGGCCCAATGAAATTAATGGGCCCATTTAGTCACATTCAGTCGGTGTACTCTGCGTAAAACGTAGTTGACTACACCCTAGGTTGTTAGCATGTTTTAACCAAATATCTATGAAAAAGGCTATTTTTGCCATACTCCTTCACTGAGCACTGAGACTGGTACCATATAGCTGCAATCAATGCCCGGTTAATGCAAATAGCGCAACTGAAAGGAAAAGCAGCGGAACCTACACAAGTCAATTTAAAATTGTTTACTTTTAGGTTGTGTTTCCATCCTGACTCTTAGAGAGGCTTTTCCTTTGGACTCAGGATGTTCAAAGACCGACTAGGAGTTAGATCCAGACTTAAAAATGTTTAGACGAGATCCGTTGAAATCAATAGGACTTTAAATATCTCAAATTCCATTGATCACACTGGGTCTAAGCGTAACAAAATCTGGCTCTAATCCCAGGTTGTTGTTTTTAATCTTTGGTTTCCTTAAAAAATATAGAGAGGCGTGCTAGAACAAGACATTTCTAGAGTTCCGGGTAACCCTGTTAAGTCTCTTGCAGAAAACAACAACAGAAAATCTTGTGGTACCTTCAAGACTCACCAGCTTATTATGGCATAAACTTTCGCGGACTGCTGTTCCACGTACACATTCTGATCGGTGTTAGACCCGGCTGCGGAGCATCCGAGCCACAATCCTGTACAGTCATGCACCCTGCACTGAACTGGATGAAATTTAAATGCGCCTTCTCTATATATGGGATTTTGCAAAAAGAAGATGAGCGTACTTAGCAATATAATTTCTGCTCCACTGATTGCATTCAACTAACTGTTACTCAGAGTACACCCATTTAAATTAATGGTCGTGGCTAATTTAGGCCTGTTCCTTTCAACGGGTGTACTCTGCGTAAAACTAGGTAGAATACATCCCTATGTGTTTTGGACTTGGGTCTCAATCCCACACCATATTCTTGAAATCAGTAGGTTTAAGCAAACCTAACTCTAATCTTTGGCTGTGATCTCGGTATTTAGATTTAAGGTACCTATCCAGCCAGAGTTAAAACGATTTTAAAATAACATTCATTTCCGTGGGTTCGCAGCCCAATCCTATGCCGTTTATAGGGAAATAGCCGTCTCAAATGCTTTAAACTGGGCTTATTTTCCTATCCAGGGTGCATAGGATTTCGGAGTCAAGCGGTACTTACATTACCAGCTGATATCAGAGGTACCCCTGGCCAGATGTAGTTACAGGAGAGTAAGTCCCAATGAACACAGTGGAAGTTACTTGCGAGTAAATATAGGAAGGAGCGGGCGGTTATTTCATGTTGGCTGATCCTCCCCACAGATATTTTAGCACACTTAGAACAGTTCGGGTAAAAAGTAAAATAAAAACTTTCTCTCTCACCAGGGTTCACGAAGAACCCAGCTAATTTCGAAATTACCTTTCACCGTTATGAATCGATACAGCTTGGAACGAGGTTTACACAACATCAGCCTGTACTTGATTGTTACCTCCCTTCCTCTTCCTCACTCCTTGCGTTGTGTTGACGTCTTCCCTGCGGAAGAGCTCTGGAGATGCCTGTAGCTCGCCACACTTTTGTGACATTTTGCCTGGTCTCAATAAAGCTATTGCCCAACTGAGGATTTGGGAAGGTTTGCATCTTATGTACTATCACGGCTGCATCTGTTTCTTACAAGTGATAGCTGTTTCCAATGAACATAGTATTTGAGAACGGGGGACTCGATCATTTTAATAAAGGCATATGCCTCCTGTCCTAAGTGCCTTTACCCCAAAGGCCCATCTGGTGTCCAGCATCCTGTTCTTAACGTTGCCAACCAGATGCTCACAGGATGCCCACCTGAGACTCTCAGCAGCTGGTAGCCAGAGCTACGCTGCTTCGACCGTGGGGTCCAGTGGCGCTTACTGCGAGGTAAATGCGCTATAAATTGCAGACTTATAGCACACGCCTATCTACGTCTACTCAGAAGCAATTCCCAGTGAATTGGCTGGGGCTTACTACCAGGAAAACACCGGAACAGGATTGCAGCCTTCATTTCTAAATGTTTACACATACACACAGGGGGAGAGCGAAAGTGAAATAAATACATTTCAGGAAAATTAATGTGCACAATCTTGCCAAAGCGCAGCATTTATTTTATTTTTATTGTTTTACAAAAGTCCGATTGACTTAATTCTCTCCCCCACGCCCACCCCCGCATTCAAAATATGCTGAACTGTGCTGGAATCCTGCCTAAAGGGTCAAGGTTTTTAAAATTAAGTTCTGGAAGCAGGCATCGCGGCAGCCACTCCAGCCCTCCCTCCACTCCCCGCTCCTCCAAAAAGCTCCAGAGAGGTCCTAGGACCTAGAAGTTGGGAAGAGGTTGTGAGCAAACCGAAGAACAGTCAGCAGGGTGGAGAAAAACATAAAATGAAGTAAGTCAGCCTCAGAGCCGAAACGCAAGAGTTTCTATTCCCATACAGCGCAAATCAAGTCTCCCGGTGCCTCCTACACTCTATTCCCCCTGACATTAAAAAGACATGTATTGACTTTCCGAAGACATTTATGAATGTGATTAGTCCTCCCTATGCGATAAATCAAAACCCGTCAGTTTAAATTTTTTGTTTGTTTTTTTGCTTGGGATTTTTTCCTTCTATACCAAGCCAGGAGAAATCCGCACGGAATCTATAGAGATGCTTTGAGAACGTAACCAATTGAACTGAACTGGCACAGGATCGTTCTGAAACTGGCCGGTGTTATATTTTCGCTTGGTTTTAAGGGCTGCGGGATCAAGCCCTCAGCTGGAGCCTTTAGTTCCGCACACCTAGCTCCAGAGTCGTCCCCTCCCCCCCGCTCCCGCGCACACTTAGTGGGAAAGTCAGGACGTTTGGATATAAGTCGGCGGAGGAGTTTATATGGAGAGGGGGTAATTTGTAAACGCACAAACCGCGGCTTGCTGAAGTCAGTTTTATTTGCAAGTGAGTACAAGCTATTCCCGACCTCCGCTCCTCGGAGGGATTGCCTCGGCTCGATTTTCATCCCGACCTTCTAACTATGTTTACGGTTTTCCGTAAGACTTGCTTCTTAATAAGCCTGCTTGGGATTTCATGCCTAATTTGAGGTGCAAGGGAGAGTAATTCCCTGTGAATTTGCCTTCGTTTTTATAGAGACAGCCCCAAAACTGCCCGGCCACCGTCCATAGTCAAGGTGCGTAGTTGTCCCCAAGGATAGTTGATTTTTGGTACTCGAGGCAGAAGGTTCTCCTCCCACCAGAGCCTCTCACCTTATCTGGCAATTTTCCAAAAACGCAACAATAATAGTTAATGTATCATCATCATCAATTAGCTATTTCCTGTCCTTTCATTGTACTAGCAAAGAGCTACTCTGAGGCAGTCAACTCACTCTGCTTAAAACAATGGCGGACAAATCGGACAAAAGAATGGTGCTCAGGATCTGGGTGTCTAAAAGGCGCACCCTAACCATTATTCTGCTTCCCTCATCCCGCAGGCAAAGGCGTCGGGACCCGGAAGCAGTTAAGTAACTGTCCTCTCTCTCTCTCTCTCTCTCTCTCTCTCTCTCTCTCTCTCTCTCTGTGTGTGTGTGTGTGTGTGTGTGTTGGAGGGATGAGTTCGAAAGCGGGTCACTGATTCAAATGAGCCCAAGGCTATTCCCGCTTCCACAGAACTCCTTGGCAACATTCCGGTGTGGAATGCTGAACTCCTCCTTAATTCACCCAAAACATATTCTCAGTGCGCAATCCTATCCATGCCCGTTTAGAAATTAGCCCCATTGAGTACAGAACGGCTTTCTATCAAGCAAGCAGCCTAGGTTACAGACATGCAGTGTCCAACGCGGGTTAGAATCTGTTTTGGAACCGGTTTTGGTGCTCTGAGAAGGAAAGGTTGCACAGAGGCGCAAACTCCCCGCCAATTCCAAAAGTAACTTAGACTTCTCTGAGGATACCCGGCCTTCATTTCAATGTCCAGGCCCGCGCCGAAAGCTCCCATTTATACACAACCCCCCTCGGCCAAATTCAAAAGAAGCCTGCAGAAAGAGGGATTGCAAACCCTTCAAGTTCAATTTAGGGAGCGAAGGGTTTGCCGGGGAATAAGGTTTTAAAATGTAGGCACCACCATTTACGGATTCCATGCATGCTTATTTTATTTGTCGTTTTCCTATTGCGCCCTCGCTCTCCTAAGAGATCGCAGAGCTGCACAGAACAATACATTCCTACTTAAAAGCAATAAAAATCATTTAAAACCTCGAACAGATCCTCATTAATAAAAATAGAAGCAGATAAGCAAGGAAACACGCTCGGCAAGGGTCGCGGGATTACTCTGAAGAAACTGTCCTGCATATAACCCTAGGCATTCTTACACTGGGAGTGAAGTCCCCTCTAACTCGGGGGGACTTCCTTCCCAGGAAACAAGCAAAGGAATGTCTAGAATAGTTAAAGTAAATCGGAATGAATTCAGGAGGAAGCGCGCAGAGGATCAGGCTGGCCAGGGACAATCCGGGCGGAAGGGCAGCGGGGAGCCCGCGAGGCGGACTGAATACAGCCTTGCAAGAGCCGCGGTGTCGCACCCAGAGCAGCGCTAGCCGCCTGGCAGCGGATCATAGAACTGTGGACATGGAAGAGTCCCAAAGGGTCATCTATCCCAACCCGCTACAATGCGATAGATGGTGGGAGCCTCCACGTGCTCCGAAGAGGTGGATCGGGTCCAGCGCGTCAGCAGAGACTCAGGGCTCAAATTTCCTGCCTCGGAACAGATCGTACCTCCGAGTGTTGTGTGATGACATCTACCTGCATATGTCTGCACGTTGTGGAAGCTTGGGAACGGGCTTTTTCATTCCGTTCTGCAAAGGCCGCTCTCTCCCCTAGCATTTTTTCTCTCCTATCAGCCAGTGAAGCCATTTTAAGTCGAGTGACATCCCCCGTAGATTCCACTGGGGCATCCTTCTCGTGAGCAGGAAAGATCCCGGCCGAATGCAAGGTGGTAGACCAGGAGGAGTTTTTGGCTCGGGGTCCTAGATCTCTCCTGCCCCTTCCTCTCAGTTTTTACAAACTTAAAAAAGGAAGGTTTTTCTTAAAGGACGGCTGAGTGCTTTGAAAAACACCATGCGGGTCCGGCCCCAAACACCCACCATCTTAATTTACTCAAAGGCATATATACTTTTAAAATTAGCCTATGCAAACGCTGTGCACATGTATATTATTGGCCGGTGCCAAGTATTGAGCAGGGTCCATCGTGTAAAGCTTATCTAAAGGTTGTGGCTTTTCTGCACACTTCCATCTTTACCACATCTCTTGTGGCCGACACACACACACACGTGTAGGGGAAAGAATAGGGCGACCACCTTTAGCCCTCCGCGTCAGCGAGGGGAGCCTTACAGAGCCGGCTTAACTGTGACTAATCAGAAATAAGTCCTATTGAATTCAATGGGGTTAACTTTCAGGTAAACGCGGTTAAGACTGCAGCCTTAATTGACTATTCCACAGTCACGCACTTCCGAAGGACTTGGATGGATGAATCCGCCTTCCATCCGAGGGCTTCGGCTTTAACTGGGTTCAGGATCCGGCGGGGGACTTCTCTTTTTGGTAGTGACTGAGGGACTACAGATTCTCCGGGCTTCCTCCGTCAGCGGAATCGTTCCTTCCTTTCAAAAACCAGCAAGCAGCCTTCTGCGCTGTGAAATTCCCCTCCACTCCCCAATTAGTTTTCCTCGCGGTCCTGTCAGCCTATTTTCCTAATCTTACACATGCAAAACTGGACTGAGATCAAAAGTTTGCAGGTAGCCCTGACGGTGTCCTGACCGGGGGTGGGGAGAGTTCCCAAATATTACAGCCTGATAAAACTGTCATAAGGACAGCATTAAACGTCACAGAATAGTTTTTAAAAAAGAAGAAGTCTGGAGAACTCGAAACCTTGCCCACTGCTCAGTTGAAATGGATGGGGCTTGTTTTCAAGTAGCTGCGTTTAGGATCCCTGGTCAAGAAAAGGCCGCTTGGCAAACGAACAAAGCCAAAGGTCTGAAAGAGGCGGACCCTCCCATAGCAGCAACAGAGTGACAATTAAAAGAATCGAACAGGGATCACTGAAAAGGAGAGTCTGCCCCCAAATAGGATAATTATGAAAGGGGCATTCACATCTCTGCGCATTTGCTTGGAAGTAAGCCCTCGTCATCCTCGCAGAATTTGCCTCCAAATAAGGCTGCAATTCTTAAACCTAATCACCAGGAAGTCGGTCCCCACTGAACCACGCTGGAATTTACTTCAGAGTAGCCATGCTAAGGATCAGGCTGCTGTTGCAAGCGAGCTTAAGAATAGCACCGTGCTCGTGTCAAGAAGGAGGCATTCCCCCCAAATGACCTCGCTCTCCGAAATTAAAAAGAACAGCGCGAGCATCTGATATTTCTTCGCACTCGCAGACTTCTCCCGCCCGCCTCTGATCTCTATCATCTGTGCCTTCCATGATATCGGCAAGCCGCAATTCTGCATGCATCCCTGTTCTCTTGTGAACAAAAATGTGTAAGGAAACTCATACCACTACGCATAAAAAAGTCTTTAAAGCGCCACGGGCATCTTCTTCAACGCACAAAGACGCCAGAATGGAAAGAACATTAAAAGCGTGCAAGCAAACCATCACCCCAAGCAAGGAACGCCGGGTTTAAGCTACTTGATTAGAGTTTACAATAAAAGTTTGATGAGACCTGGCTCCAAATACGCTCTTTCTACTTTACCTTTACTCTACCTTTTTTTTAACTCTCTTTCTAAAGCCAGCCTCGCCAGGTAATGTGCTTCTGCAGCCATAAGTCCTGAGGAGAGCACCCTGTTGCTTTCATTGGGATACAGATCTCCCAGTGAACACCGCTAGCATTGGACTGTTGGCCAGCGCTCATAATAAGCACAATGGTTTAGCGGTAAATTCCGCCGCAATCAATGGGACTTACCTTCTGACCAAACGTGGTCGAGAAGGCCAGGCTGTTAGGTACCGCAGCCCCTAAAACGCATTGACTTGGAGATAAATCCCAGTGATTTCAGCAGAACTTACCTGGAAGGAAGCATCACTGATACTCCAAATAAAGGTGCTTAAGATAACCAGCTGTGGTTATTATCATTATTTTTCAAAACAAGTAAGCCTTAACACAATTGAAGCGTGCCCAACAGAAAGTAAATTATTTCCATTGTATTTTCAGGTGACCAAAAACCGGGGCGAGCAGAGGCGGGAGAAGCCTTTTAGAGGACTGTATTTTAAAGTCTTTCTTTCCCCGGATTATGTCGTTTTTTAACGATTGGAGTGGGTGGGGGAGCGTTGCGGGGAGAAGGAATAATCTAACCAGCGACTGAGGGCCTGACAATTCTACACACGACCATAAAAACCTTCCAAATGCTGTTAGCAGCCGTTCCACCAAAATCCACACGTTCATTACCAAAGCGTCACTTTTTAAGGTGTGTCAGAAAGAGGATAAGCCAATTAAATTATTAAATATTTGACAAAAGGAAAATCAAACTCTAGTAAAAGAGAACAAAACCACATTTTATTGGAGACTATACAATGCTACGATATACAATAAAAGTGCTAGGTTATTCTAGAAAAGTTGGTCCCGGGGTGGCAGAATACCAAATATCTATTTGTTTACACAGACACTGAGGAAATCATTAATACCTGCCCCCTCCCCCAATTAAAAACACATTTTTTTCCCTACATTAGCTCTCCCAGGGTTTAGGATTGCAACTCTGTTCGAAAAAGAAGATGATAAGAATCTAACGGAGATTCGTCTGGGTCAAAAAATATTTAAAAATCACTCTTAACATCCATTGAAAAATAAAAATAAAAATATAACAATTGCATTTGGAAAAATAGTCTCCATTATTATTACTATTAACAATAATTTCGGGAAACAGTCTTGTTTTGTCCGAATAATTATAGTCTAGTATAAAATTACTCTATCTTGAGAGAACGCTTTCTATTAAAAAAAATACATATACATATACACCTATTGTTCCCACAACTCTTCTCAAATCTCCTCCGCGTTTCAACAATCAAATCAACATGGCTACTAGATACTGTATAAAAGGCTGTTCTTGCTCAAATACAGTCTCCAAATAAGTACTACTTTGGATAGAAACATAAATCTTTGAAGAAGTGCAATATTCCCCTTAGGAAATTATAATAAAAATAATCTGTTATCACCGTGAATGAGATCAGACTGGCAAAGAGTTAGTGCCTTACACTTGTTTAATTCTGCATCAGCAGAATTTCAAAATACAGGGATCACCCCCAAGGCAGTTTTTCAAAGGAGTTTTTCCTCAGCTTTAATTTGAACGTTTGGACCCCGATCCTAAATTCATTCCCTAGGAATTGAACCGGTTTTCCTCGCTCATCCCCAAATATATTTTTGGAGCTAAATCTTGTTGAAACTGTTTTGGGCCGAACTACCCGACCAAGTGTATCCGAGGTGTGAATTAAACTGACAAGGAACAACTGCTGAGTCTTTGGCACCTCTAAAAATACACTTGGAATTAAATTAAATTCCAAGTATGCAGTGTGCGTGATTTGGGTTTTTCTTCATCCTTTCAAATGAATTTTCATCCGCAGTGCTATGCTTAAAATAGCCACCTCACCTGGGAAAATAGTCTAATAAAATTATTCGATTTATGGTTGGCAGATGCCATCAAATGCAATCCTATCTCATTATCATTAATCAGATGGCTGTGAATTGCAAAGTTATTCGTGCTTAAACCCTGCCGCTGTTAAAGGGATGTAAACGCTGGAGCATATTGTTAAATTAATTTATTTCAATGGGGTTTTCTCTGCCTTCTCCATTTGCTGGACGGCTGAAGCCCCATCTTAACTTTAATAGGATGTACTTCGCAATAAACCTAGCTGACTTTTTCTGGCTAGCGCCAGGAATTCTGCAAAAAAGACAAAAACAAAAAACGGAATTATTTTTCAGTGCTTTTGTTCAACCCGGCGGCAGAGCAGCTTATTGCTTCGGCACGTTCCCTCCCTAACTCGACAGACCTCTTCTAGTTTAAAATTCTGTCCCTAACCCACTAAGCGCTTTCCCCTCTTCTATTTTTCTCTCCCCCCCCAAAAAAATAAAAATAAAAATCCCCCACTTTCGCTCTCTTTAAACTCCCCGCGAAAACAATGAGACCAATACCTCGACCATATAGAGATTTACGTACCAGTGAGCAACACGTCTAACCAACAACACTTCTAACCAAACAGTGCTTATGATGGGGATATTAATTTCAAGGAAATGCAAAAAAGAAAAACAAAAGGCAAATACTGTTCGGCCACCTTGATGTGCGCGCGCTAACCCTAAAACCCAGTGGAAAAAAGAAACGCAGAACCAAAGGACCCACGGAGCTCCTGCAGCAATGAGGATGGGCGTGGAAGTCCTCTGAACTTACGCTGCCTTCGCGGAGAGGATCTGTATGATTTCAGGCACACAGGACTTGGGCGAAGGGAGGTTGGCGCGCGCGCGGTTCTCGTTTTGGCACTCAAAGTCACTGTCCCATTTCAGCAGCGGGTGGGGGGGGGGGAAGGGGGAATTACAAGAGGGAGAGGGAGAGAAATCCAACATGATGCTGATGATGAAGGGGATGGCGAGGGCGAGGGCACTTCTTCTTCTTCTTCTCCTGCCTGCGGTGTCTCTCTCCCGGACGGGCCCTCCGCTCGCTCAGATGTCTATCCGGGAGTGCAAGGCGCTGTGCTTGCTCTCGTGGTCCCAGTAGGAGCAGTGCATCATGGCCAGCTCCGGCGGCTGGCGCCCGGCGCACGCGAACTGCAAGCCCGCCGGCCCGTTGGGCGAGCCCTGCGGAGAGCCGCTCCCTGCCGTGGCGGCCGCCGCAGCAGCCGCCGCCGCCGCCGCCACGGCCGCCGCTCCGAGCTGCTGGGCCGCCGCGGCCGCGTGGTGGTGGTGCTGGTGGTGGTGGTGCGGGTGGTGGTGGTGCGCGTGGTGCGCGTGGTGCGGGTGGTGCGCGTGGTGGTGGTGGTGGCCCCCCATGCCGTTGTACGAGTTCACCATGGCCGGCAGGCGGGAGTAAGGCCCGTAGGCCGAGGCGGCGGCGGCGCCTCCAGGCCCGGCCGCCAGGCCTACTCCCTTGACGCCGCCGACGGGGCTGAGGGGACCGCCGCCTCCCGCCCCCGAGCCGCCTCCTCCGCCGCTCCCGGCGCCCGAGCCGCCCGCTCCCTCCGACATGGTGCAGGCGGCGTAGGCTCCCGCCTGAGGCGCCTGAGGCGGCGGCGGCGGCGGAGGCGCGGGCTGCGCCAGGGACCAAGAGGCGGCCGCCGCCGCGTTGAGGAAAGGCGCCTGCAGGTACTTGGCGGGCGGCGCCGTGAGGTAACCGTAGCCGGCCGCCTCGGCCGCGGCGCCGAAGAGGCTCTTGCCCGGCTGGAAGTGGCCGGCGGGCGGGCGGAACGGCCTCTTCATGCGGCGGCGGCGGCGGTAGTTGCCCTTCTCGAACATGTCCTCGCAGGCCGGGTCGAGCGTCCAGTAGTTGCCTTTGCGCTCCCCGCCGCCCTCTCGCGGCACCTTGATGAAGCACTCGTTGAGGCTCAGGTTGTGGCGGATGCTGTTCTGCCAGCCCTTCTTGTTCTTCTCGTAGAAGGGGAACTTGCCGATGATGTACTGGTAGATGCCCGACAGCGTCAGGCGCTTCTCGGCGCTCTCGCGGATGGCCATGGCGATCAGCGCCACGTACGAGTAAGGGGGCTTCTGAGACGGGTCGCCCTTCTCCGCAGGCGCAGCCGAGGCGGACGCCGATCCCGCCGGGGAAGCCTTGGCAGGGGCAGCCGGGCTCAGCTCGCTCTTGGCAGCCGCCGACTCGCCGCCCAGGCAGGGCTCCTTGATGGCCTGGTGCTGCTGCTGCTGCTGCAGGAGAGACACGGCGTCCTCGGGCCCCGCGGGGTCTGGGTAGCCGGTGGCCATCATGGCACCACCTGCGGCTGCTGCGATGGCTGCGCCCCTCGGAGGCGCCTTCTTCTTCTCTTGCGGATCCCGAAGGAGGCTCCCCTCGATCTCTCAGGGCGATCTGCTGGGAGCGCCTGTCCCGCCTGCCTGCTTTAAGTCCTGCCTGAGTCTGGTGGGCTTTTTGGTTCTCTCTGTCCCCCACCCACTTCTCCTCCTCTCCTCCTCCTCCTCCTCCTCTACGCTTCTGTCTCCCTTGCAAGAGGCAGCCTCTGATCAGCGGGCTCAGATATCCACTCAACTTCTGGACGAGCTCTCCTCTGATTTGTATGGGCTCCGGCGAGTTCCGCTTTCGTCAGGATCCCTTTTCTCCCATCGCGCACCCCCCCCCCGTCTCTCTCTCTCTCTCTCTCACTGTGCCACCCCCTCCCCCGCCCGTCCCACAAGCCTGGGAGCCAGCTGGGCACGGGCGAGTTCATGGCGAAGTCAAACCGCGCAAGTCCACCCCAGCGAGGAATCCGCAGGCTGGAGCCCCCTGGGGGTCCCAGAGCAGAGGGAAGGGCGGGGGTGGGAAGAGGCGAGGGCAAGAATCCACGGCAGGAGAAAAAGAAAGAAGCTGCGTCTCTCGCGACTCCTGCACGAGGCAGCTTAGGAGCAAAACAAGTGAGGAGAAGGTGGGGGGGGGGGTTGTGTGGGGGAAAACGTTTCTCTTTTTTCCACGCTGCAAAGAGACTGCAAATTTGCAAGGGCGATCTGCCGACTGGTGAGGTGGGGGCTCCTCAGTGAGCCGGGATGGACGGCTGGCTGGGGGCCGCTGACGGAAGCCACCATCTCAGGGGTGTCCCGTGAGGTTGCTCTGGAAAACGTAGGCTGGGAACGCGAGGCAGTTTGAAGGATCTCGGCTTGGAAAGGTGACAACGTCTTGCTCCAACGCCTGCTTTCCAAAGAAGTGTCGCTGTTATTGTCACCTTGTTTGAGAGTACAAAGTTGCACGCCCTGCTCATATATTTTAAGGAAGCTAATACACAGAAGGGGTGTCACAATCCTCTCCCTCTCTTTCTGCCTATCTATCTTGTCCATCTAGAGACAGAACGAGCCGCGTGATTTCTACTTAGATTCGAGTTCGGGCGCCCTTCCCACTTGACACATCAAAATATAAATATCCCACGCATATTGGGGCTCTGTCCTTGCAACCTTTTAGTTCACCTTAGGCGTGCACAAAAGCAAACAAGCCCTCTAACAGCTCGCTTCGCTGCCGGCTCCGGACAAGATGTTTTTCAAAAACATGTCATTCAGGTATCACTTGTTTGTTTCTAGATTTCAGAGACATCCTCCAGGTCTGAGGGGGGGGGGGAGGCAGCGAGACAAATAAATAAATCAGCGAATGAATGAGGAGGGTGGGGAGCTGGGGGAAAGGAAGAGCTCGAGGAGGCTGCTGTTTCCCCGGGTTAATTGGTGCCTAGGAAAGGGCCTCCTCCTCGAGCTTTCCTTCAGATGCTCCAGTGCCTTCGGGCAAATCCCACGCACAGGCCGGCCTTGAAGCCTCGATCTCTGCGAGGCCTTGGACCGAAGCCTAGCAACCGAGTTAGCTACCGGGCCTTCGATTTTCTGATGTTTCTCCAATAGAGATGGTTCACTTCCACGTTCCCGTGACCTGTAAACAACTGGCTGCTCATCTTGTTCTCAACAGCCACGGGCCTGTGAGGATCCTTTTACTGTCCTTCTTTGCCATTCATTTCGTATGGCCACTTGGGACCATCAGGTCTTGCATTTCCGCTTCGAATGTACATAATTTCATTCATTCTGGGCAGGACAGTCCTGGCCAGAAGAGAAAGGGGCTCTGTCAACGCAGTTCTTGCGCACTCTGTAATTTTCTCTCCTGGAAAGGGCTCTTGTGACTCTGTTCAGCCATTCAGCTGCGGGGCTTTGTAGAGATTTTAACCTTGGGTGTGTAGGCCCTTGAATCAGGGTAACTTGCCCGCCATGGTTTATGTAGCCTGTTCGGAAATTATGCACGCTTGATTCTGGGGAGTGACGCATAGAGCTAAATACAATGGGAAATATCACCACGCTGGTTCTGCCCCCGTATATAATATTTGTAAAAGAAGAAGAAAAACCCATTGGTGTCAATGGATCTCAACAGGCACCTAAAGGATCTCTTTCTGTGTGTGTGTGTGTGTGTGTGTGTAATTTATGATTATCTTATTGCGTTCACACAACTGGATTTCTTTGTAACTGTACCTGATGCTTTTTTTTAAAAAAAAAATGGAATGTTTGACAATTAGTTTCTAATAAATGCACATGGCAATAGTTCCGTTCCCTTTGTCGGAATCAATAAAATCAGGTTTATTTGATATCTTCCTGATTTAAAATGCTAAAGACTGAGGTGACCAAATTGTGGCAGGTCACTAACAGTCCCAAACGCATTTACCTCCAAATTTCATCATTTTCACTAAAACTTTCTTTCCAAGTTAAGTGTGACTGTTTCTCGCAGCTTAAAAAGTCACATGTTAAAATATATGCTTTTTCCTATTGGACGCGTAAAAAAATCAAACAAGTTTTACGACTTGTTCAGCCATCGAAAAAGAAAAAAAAGAAGCTTACTTAGAAGGAAGCCCAAATGTATTTAATGGGATTTACTTCCAATTAAGTAGGCTTAGGACTGAAACATTGAAACAGGAGTCTCCTAAGAGCATATTGTTTGTACAATGTATCTCCCAACAGCAACTGCAGAAAGTGCTGCTCTCTTTTCCGTTAAGACCTGTATCTTTGTATACTTACATACGCTGATAAGACTATTACAGCCTAGAAGCAAAATAAAGCCAAAAGTTCTTTTGAACAGAATGAGACTGTCGGTAAAGATCAGGAAGCCCCTGAGTCAATGTTTCAACTAAGACGAGGTACATAAAAGGACAGAAGTATTTTTTTTAAAAGCGCATTATTTTTGGTTTGCAACCGAGGTGCTCAGGATCTATCTTCGTGTGCTTCTAATGGAGTGCATATTTCTATTGGAGTCATCTCTGTTGGAATCCCTTCTGTTGCTTTTCTGGAGCTTGGGTGTTTAAAGTGAGCTCTCGGATTTAGATCAGCCCCTTCCTGAAATCTTAAGCCCAGAGAAGCTGGCGGGGAAACCTCTTTCGCACGTAGGACGCCAAGCACGCACCCAAACGCTCTGTGGATCCAAATAAGCTGCGAGGCTCTGCCGTCCTGTGCGCATTTACTGGGAAGTAAGCACCGCCGACTCAAGCGGGTCTGATTCCCGAGGGCCAGCAGGGCTGCCCTGGAGCAAACCGGCCCGAGGGTTTTGCAACAGCCTGGCTTCCCTTTTGCTAAGCAAGCGGGCAGTCCCTGCCTCTGGATCCGACGGGGCCAGCTCCTGGCCCCCCGACGGAAACCGAGCGCTCGGCCGCCTGCTGGGATTCAGAGCCGCGGCTGCTCTTTCTTTCGGAGGCCGGTGGCGTGAGCTAGTGAGGGCCAGTTCCTTCCCCCTGACCACCCAGGCTGGCCGGGGCTGCTTCCCCCACCCCGCCCCGCTCGCAGGCATTTCCTTCCGCAGGTGTAGCGGCAGCATTGTGCTGTGTGTCATCACCTCCGCTAGACTGCAGAGCCCTCCCTTCCCAAGCCTGGAAAGGCGGCGGCGGCGGCGGCAACAGAGGCAAGCGCGCTCGGCCAAAGGGTGGCTTTCTGGGGAGTCTCTCCTTTCTGGGGAGTCTCTCTTTCTCTCTCCTCACACGCTTCAGTGGGATCTGACAGGAAATCAGAAACTCAGGAGGAGGAGGGCTGAAATGGCGAAGAAGGTGAGGGGACAGCCGTGGGTGTCTCTGCCCAGCGCGCAGGGCTGACACGGAATGACTGGCGGGGGTCACTGTTTCGCTCAAGGGAAATCTTTCCTTGCTCCCTCTCCTCTTCCTGCACACTGGCAGCCAGCCCCTGCTTGGCAAGCCTTCCTCAGAATATTGATATTATTATTATTTTAAAAAATAATGGTAGGATCCATCCAGCTTAGCTTTTCCAGAAGCAATCTAGTTGTTTATGGAATAGGTTGGATCCGAAGGAAGTGACAGCGCATGTCTACTCAGGAGCAAGCCCCGCTGAAGCCAACTAGACTTACTCCCAGGTCAGGGCGCAGCAAGGTCTGCAGCTGAACTCGAGACTCCAGTGGCGTAGCGTGGGGGGTGCAGGGGGGGGGGCCGGCCGCACCGGGCGCAACATCTGGGGGTTAGGGTTAGGGGCGCAAATCCACGGGTTAGGGGGGGCAAATTACGGTACTTGCCTTGCCCCGGGTGCTGACAACCCACGCTACGCCACTGCTCCAGACTGACAAGACTTTCTCCGCAGGTTTCTTGGGGAACTAAGCGCCGCTTCCAGTACAATCTATTGAGCATGCCTACTGAAGAGTAAGCCACACTGAGGTCAATAGGACTTACTCCCAGGTAAGCTTATCTAGGTTGGTACCTAATTTGCTCTGGCTCCATCCAGCCTGTAAATATTAAGCGTCCAGGGATCGAGATGTTATTTCCCTGGCATTGACTTCGAGGTCACTCTTATCAGGGCTAAGGGATAACTGTATACATCAGCAGGTTTAGCATCTTCCGCAGATAAAGAAATAAATTTCTTGAAGGGGTGATTTGTGAAACCTCTCTCTTTGAACGGGAGGGTTTCACCTCCCACCTCGCAAAAAAGGAAAAGGGGTACAATCAGTTTTTTTTTTCTTATAGATGCCCTTAGATTCTTAAGGATGCCACTGTTTCATCCCTTTTTCTCCCCAAACTCAGGGGGTAAAACGTCATGCAATTAGAAAGGACGTGCAATGCACAGAGGCGAAGGTATATCTGCGTTCAGCCAAAGTGGATTCTGGTTCACAAGGTCCAGTTCTAAAATTCATAAGCAATCGGGAGTGGAGCTGAATTCCTGCAGAAAAGGCTGCGCACGCTGCAACTCACATGGCAGTTTAACAGCGAGTAAGTTCCAATGACAGCAAGTTCCATTGAAGAGGGTCCAACTGAGCAAGCACGGTCAGGATCGCATTGCCAGGCACAAGTTTGTATCTGGATCTGAACCTGGAACTACTGAAGCCCACACGGAGGATTTAGTCTTGGCATCTCCATGAGATTACGACCTGCTTTCTATCCAAATTAAACCAACGCACCGGGACAGTGGCATAGCGTGGGGGGTGCAGGGGGGCCCGGCCGCACCGGGCGCAACATCTGGGGGTTAGGGTTAGGGGGCGCAAATCCACGGGTTAGGGGGCGCAAATTACTTGCCTTGCCCCGGGTGCTGACAACCCACGCTACGCCACTGCACCGGGATCCGAGATATAACTGGATCTAGATCCAGTCGGTTGAAATTCAACATATTCAGGGCTAAGTAGAGCGACAGGTTTAGCGGGGTTTGAAATGTAAACTTGGAGAGAAATCATAATCACATGAATATCAAAAGGACACGCATAACAAGACTTCAGCACCTGAAATACTCCGGCTGCCGATACTACGGTTTATTGGCAATCGGGATAATCTCAAGAAGGGATAAATCTAGGGCACAGATTATAGGTTTTCCAGGGGATCATATCTTTCTTTTGTCTAAACGACAGGATTCCTATTCCCCGAAAAATAGGTTCTGTCGCAATAAACCGGGCTTTACTTCTAAGTAAACCGTTTAGGATTCGGGTTAAACTTGGAAGTAAGGCCCTTACGGCGTTTTCTTCAAAGTCACAGTTTAGGATCGAGGTCGCCGTGGCGCAGTCTCCATCCCCGCTGAAAGGAATAGCCAGTCTTCCACGGGTGAATCCTTTTCTGCGCTTAAGAAGGAAGGGCAGATGAACGAAAATCATGCTGAGTTGCTCTGTTAGCTGTAGAAAGCTGGAAAACCATATTGCCTAGATGCTCCCGGGCAATTCAGGAAGTAGCCAAAGGGGAAAAATCACATTCATTTCATTTTAATGACCCCGGCTCAGGAAATATTAATTGCTTTCAATCACACAGATTGACTCAGGGTGATGAGTAAAATGGTTGGCTTGCATCAGGGTATTCACAGAAACAATATTTTGAAAGGGAAGAAAACCACGGAATACAAAGCATAATAATGATAATGGTGATTATGATGTTTTCATTGTGTGTGTTTTTAACCCAAATATCACAACAGTTCTTTTCTTTTTCTTTTTTTAAAAAATGGTGCTCATTTATTGCCTTGCTTCTGTTGACTAGAAATTCAACAATTTCTAGGCCCCACTGAATGCAGTGGGTTTTACCTCCGAGTAAATACGCGATGGTTCCCTCTGTTTAAGTAGCACTGGTCTCAGAAAGAGAGAGAGTTAAGCGCACAATTAATTCTTCAATTGACAGCAATGGAAAATACGACTAACTTCGGCTGAATCTTATGTCAGGGTTGCAAGGTGGTGCGCGCGTTTTAAATAAGATACTGGGGATATAATCTTTTGTTCTTGTTCTTGCAGACAAGACTCAAGAAATGCAAGGCAAAGTGAAGCGGCTACAATACCAAAAGCGTGAAGGATCCTGAAAACCTATTAAGATCAATTCCTTATTGAACGGAGGCTATTGCCCTTAAAAAAAAAACCAAACCGTTTCCAGGGGTGGCTTCGAGGATAACCAGCGAATTTGGATCATTCAGATTAAATTTCTCACACATTGACGGCTAAGGCACAATGGAAGTTCTTTACCATATCTCATTTCTTTCATCTCATGTTTTTGTTAAAAGATGGCATGGCGGGTTAAATGACAGAAAACACGGACATAGTAGAAATTACCGAAAAGAACAAGCCCGCTTTGAACATCCTCAAAATTCTTCGACAGGTAAAGAAATGAAATCTTATGATGGTAATGAATTCACCTTGTGGGGAAATCAATGATTTTTATAAACTCATTTTAAACAATTCTTTTAATTTATGAAGGCTAAGACACTGAGAGTATAACAAACAGATCGTCGACACCACTGTAACGTAATCTATATCTGAATTCAGAGGGTGCAACGACAGCAACTAGCTTCGCCATTGGATCAAATAATATTTCAACCTGAGCCAAGAAGTCCCATCTTTTCCGCACTTGAACGTTTGAGTTTGTGGTTAAAGTTAGCCAGTCTTTCCCGGGCTTACCAACTCTTGCCTGGTAAGGCGAAATATACCAGAACAAAACTCAGCAGGGAACTATTCCTTTACATTTAAATTCTTTGCTTTATTTGTTCTTTAAAAAATATTTTTTTTCTTTTAAAAATACATGCCAATCAGAGCCGACGGGTGTCTTTGTTTCATATCATCATTATCACCTGAACAGTTTCGATTCTAGGCTGAAAGAAACGTATATATCTTTCTTTTTTTCAAACCTTTTAATGCTGGTGGATGTTGCAGCTATGCCGCCCTCCCGCCCTAAACGGACGATCAGCTAGGGTAGCCGGTTCCTCTCTCTCTATTCCACGTAAAGGTTATTCTGACTCCAACGGAATAAATATGAAGGGAAGTACAGAGGTCGCTTCCCCGAAACCTACAGAGCTCTCTTCACAATGGCCCGCTTCCCCAAAGCCTCTTTTGTTTAATTTTCGGAAGCTCCTACCGAAGCCATTTGTCTCGTCCTCAAGCGGCCCGACTCGAAGAAAAACAGAATACTTCAATTTCAACTTTTGCCAGGCACACACAAGCGTGTAAACATACTTCTTCTTTTTTTTCCTTTTGGAGAGAGGCTGTGAAAGGGCGGCTACAAATTACACAACACAAGATCCTCTTGGAAAATTTCAAAAGAGGTGGGTGGGAAGAAGAAGAAGAAGTTGGCTGTGGGGTAACTAGATCTCTTCCCCTTCCCCCACCCCGCTCCACCCTTCACCAAGGGAAACGTGTTTGCGGATCCCTCGATCACCTACTTCTCGCTTGCCACTTTCCGGCCTGGTTTCATGCAACTTGTCAATTTCACACCAATTCCGAGGGAGGAGAGGAACCCTGCCCTTCTGAAGCCCTCGTTCCCTACCTCAATCTGTTAAGAATGAACCGAGCCTTGCACAGATTGACCCCCAGCAAGATGAAACGGCGGAGAATGTGATCTCCTTCGTTCCCAAGAAGAAAAGCCGTGGGGTTGCTGTTTGGAGGTACCTACCTCCTCCCCTGCCCTATTTCCTATTTTCAGCAGGCTTTGCGGCATCAACAGTTTCAAGAATTGATTTATCTTGAAACAGTCTTTGCAGAAGTCGGTCTCTCCCACCCGCCCCTTATAAAGTCGCCCTGCTTTATTTAAAGATCCTGGATTATTTGTTCCAATAACAACTGGGGAAAGAAACAGGCATACACATAAACATGGCATTTTAGGCACTGTTCTTTCCTCTAAAAGTAAGGAGACCAAAGGAAATAAAGTGTGGGAAATGGAATGGAAAGCTTTTCTTGAAGGAGGGATTTTGCATCAGGTTCAGATTGGTTTTTCACAAGATGAATAATAATAATAATAATAATAATAATAATAATAATAATAAGTTTATTATTTATACCCACACTTTTAGGGTTCTACTAAAGAGACTAAGCTTGATTATAACCCACATATATGCACATACATTTATGTATGCATTACATGCAAAACAATACATTGTACATGTTGGGGGGGGGCAGGCAGTATATGCATATAGAAGTATAGGCGGAGCATTGCAAAGACAGATCCATAAATAGGAACACCAAAAAGGAATATGCGGCCACACTGAAAATGGTATTTTGAGTGTTCAAATTGAGTTACTGACATGCAAATTATGCTCAGGCCTCAGATGAGTAATTTAACTGAGGATTTTCAATGTGTGCATTTATTTAATCAACCAGGCATCTAATCAGCCAAAATCAACAATCACTTGAGACGCTTGCATGTTATGTGCATCTAGGTGCATCTAGGTGTCATTATTACCTACCTAAACAGGCCTCCCAAACAGATAATGATACAACCTTATTTATGCAAATTGCCTGAAGGAATGGTTTTCTTTTTGTTCTTTTGTTAGTAAACAAAAATGATAGAAATGGAAAAGCTGTTTATTTGAAAATCCTTTTCAGAATATAGTATTTGTTTGATTAACTGCAGTTCTGTAGTACACCTATGATACTGTGTGAGTTTCTTCATATGTGTCTACACACATACCATAAAATCACACAGTAGAAAGAAATCCAGTCACCCAGTCCTGACTACAGAACAGGACTATGCAATCCTATGCAGTCTATGCAATCCAAACTTACAACATGCCATGAACAAAGAACAGGGGCATCTCAGAAAGATGCTCCCAGACCATGCACCCGAAATTACTGAGAGCTGCTTCCCATACCAAACAAGAACAAAACAAACAGTGCAATCCTATGTATGTCTACTCAGAAGAAAACTCACTGAGTTCAATGGGACTTATTGCCTGGTAAATGGATATATGATTGCTGCCTATGGATTTCAGGATATCCTGTAGTAATCTATAACTCTCTTGAACTCCTTGAATCATTTTTGAACTAAACATTACTCTTTAGTTGTGTCATTCATAAATTGTTGCATTACATGAGGGGAACTAGTCAGCTGAGCATTAAAAAAACCCCAAGCAAACTTTAATATACTTGGGTGGGGGTTTTTTGGTTGCAAAATCAGGGATTGATAACCTGTGGCTCCAAATCTTGTTGGACTACAGCTCCCATCATCCTTAACTATTGGCTAGGCTGGCTGCGGCTGATGAGAGTTGGAGCCCAACATTTGGATAGCCACAGTTAGTCAGGCCTGATCAAAATCTTCAACCCCCCAGAATCCAAATCAAACTTTGTTCTACATCACTGTTGAACCCATATATCTGCATTCAGGTTGATTAGCTCTTGGGGGAGCAAGTCCTGTTAATTCATAGGCAGCAGCAGAAATCAATGGGATTTCCCCCCACATACTGCATTAGTGTAGTCACACTGTACATTTAAAGAACACATAAAGCACATGGCTTTGGGGACTGCAGCATCCTCAGCAGATTACAATTTCCCAGGATTCTTTGGGGGAAGCCATGTGCTTTACATGTAGGGTGTGATGGTTGTATGGGGTAGAAATGCACATGCCAACAGTAATCAGATTCAGTTGGAGCCCAGATTATTGTCACTGGTTCAATGCCTTTGCTATCAACTTCATAATGGAATTAAACAGGCTCCAGGAGTCTAAGCGCTTGGCTTAATTGCACTGCAGATCACACTGTTGGAATGCTGAGGTATTTAAAAACACCTAATGCATGTCTTCCAGCAAGTATAAGCTGTATGCTTCCCCATGCACACCCAGATGAAATAAGAACTGTTCTGTTCTCTGAGTGTTGCATTGGAGAATATCCTAGTATATCTGATCTATTGAAGTCCATGAGTATTTTGCTATTGAAGTCAAAGAGCTGTGCGTTGTGCACTAAGGCTCATGCTTTTAACAAATTCCCCACAGTCTTTTTGCAAAGGTTGTTGTTTCCCACTGTTAATCCCCGATAAAGTTTTCCTGCTCTATAAATATAATTTGTGAAAGTGACATGAAAGTCATTGAGTCTCATTTCTTGTCTATGAAACCTTCTTTAAGACTCAAGACTATCCTGTTTTTGTTCTAACAAACTAACATGTCTATCTACCCCTGTGGAAATCCTCTAACATTTCTCAAGAATGATTAACCCTGAAATCCTATATACATTCAGAAGTAACCCAAGTGAGTTTAATGGGACTTATTTACAGAAAAGTATGGCTGGACTGGCAGTCTAACAGAGAAGGACATGTATTATCTACATTCATCTGGATGTTAGTATGGCATAAGCAGGTGAATGGCCGAGGAATCCCATAGCAGAGAGCAAGAGATGTGCTTTATTAAACAAACACAGATTATTCAAGAAAACAAGAACTTGTTACATGCTACAGGAAAGGTAGCAGCACAGTCTCTACACTATAATTTTCTGCAGAATAGTTATTCATTTTTGCCAGGAAACTGTGCAGAGATCAGGGAGCTGTAGAACAGAACCCTGAGAATGTCACTAAACTAAATTTGTTGGATGCCCCAGAAACAAAACCCCAACCCAGGAGGGAGGGGATCCATCTTAAACCTTGGGTTGTATCCAACTAAGTTTCACCTAGAGTAGATCCACTGAAATTAATGAAGCTAAGTTAGTCATGCCCATTAAATTCAATGGGTCTACACTGAGTATGACTAGCATTGATAGAAAGCCAAGAAATTAAAGTGTCAAAAGGACTACAGTTTTCTGAAGGCAAAATGTTATTTGATATTAATATTAACCCTTGCCTTGCTGTAAAAGGCAGCTCAACTCCAATGGTGTCCATCCCATATTCCTCAGGGCAGGGGCAAATCCAATCCCCAACCAATAGCATCTTCCGCCACACAGTATCCTCCCCTGTGTGAATGTCTTTCACTGCAGACAAGAACAAATGAGTAACGTGTGTGAAGATGAAAATTCTAAACTCTAACCTATTTTCAAGAGTCTCAAAATACAAAAAAAGTACTCCTGCATTCATTCAAAAATAGAGATATTCTGAAGGAGCATGCTGATTGAACTCACAAGGCGGCAGCCGGGCGGGGGGTGGCGGGGAGAGCTTTATTCTCAAAACCTTACTGAATTTACACAATTGGTCATGTGATAAAATGTAAACAGTGTTGTTGTTCTTTCTTGGTGTATGCAGTGTTAGACTGGCCATCCAGTTGGCTGTTACAGGCTTACTGGCTGCTGTGATTATCCTGTGTTGCTGCTGTCCTGCAGTCACTGGCCTACAGCAAGGCTGCTGAACATTGCAAATGAAAACAAACAGGCCAGCCTCCCCATTTGAAACAAAAGAGAACTGATGTCCCTTTAGGAAGCTGTAAACATAGACAGCTTGGCTCAGCTTCAAAGACAAGAAACAGGAATTAATGCTCAGCCATGGCCATTTTCTAGAGCAGAAAATGAAATTTTGCATAAATGAAAGTTCGGCTACATTTTAAGAATTCAGATAAATGTCATTGCCTGTATCAGCATTTTGCTTGTCAGTGATACTGAGGCAAACTTAGTGACATTTTTGACAAACAGGAATTCTTTCCTCTTTGGAACCCCTAGCCATCACTGAAACAGTAAACACATTTTACAGAATATCTGTCTGTGGCAATGTGTAAATAAGGTAACAATGATTTCATAGGGCCCAGCGATCTACCTTAAAACAGTAAAGGTACCCCTGCCCGTACGGGCCAGTCGTGTCCGACTCTAGGGTTGCGTGCTCATCTCGCTCTAGAGGCCGTGAGCCAGCGCCGTCCGAAGACACTTCCGGGTCATGTGGCCAGCGTGACGAAGCTGCAGCTGGCGAGCCAGCACCAGCGCAGCACACGGAAATGCCGTTTACCTTCCTGCTATAAAGCGGTACCTATTTATCTACTTGCACTTAAGAGTGCTTTCGAACTGCTAGGTTGGCAGGAGCTGGGACCGAACGACGGGAGCTCACCCCGCCGCAGGGATTCGAACCGCCGACCATACGATCGGCAAGTCCTAGGCACTGAGGTTTTACCCACAGCGCCACCTGCATCCCTTACCTTAAAACAGAGAACATGACTAACTAACTGCTGATCATCCAGATGCTGAGGAATCCCATGGCAGATAAACCATATAAATAACAGAATCATAGAATTGCAGAGTTGGAATGATATGCTTAGTGAAACATAGCTTACTCAGGAAAACAAACCAAGCTACATGTTACAGGAAAGTCTGAAAAAGCCTCAGGACATATCTATATCAGTTTCACCCAACTTGGTGCCCTCCATATATTTTGGACGACAATTCCCAACAGCCACAATGGTCAGGGAGGAAAGTAGTTTGGAATTCAAAGCATCCTGAGAAAGCTCTCCGGTTTGTGCCTTTGTCTAAATGGGTCCCGGCCCCACCTCCCCAGCCAGGGAGCCTCCAGGTGATGCGGGACTCAGTCCCCTGCCCCCGGAGGGGAGTTGGTGGCCACGTGGTCCACTGCAACTCCTCCCCACTGCTACGTGGAGCGGATCTGCTCAAGACCTAGCATTTTTAGGTGGGGCTGGGAAAGTTTCCCTGCCTAAAATTCTGGACAGCAGCTGCACCGATGGTCTGCTTTGGTATAAGGCAGATTCCTATGTTCCTATGATACCAAACAGGTCATTCTCTGCAACTGACCACACTACAATTCCCAGTGTTCTTTGCACTGGAAGAAAACCATGACAGTCTAAATCGTTATATAGCAACGCACCAGACGTTTTTAAGGTTCTGCTCATGACTATCAATCTTAGAATAGCATCTTAGCATTTTTCTAAGGAGGAAAAACAAAATAAGAAAATTCCTTCCAGTAGCACCTTAGAGACCAAATAAGTTTGTTATTGGTATGAGCTTTCGTGTGCATGCACACTTCTTCAGATAACTTGTAACTTGAACTAAGGAGGTAAATTATCTAATGCAATGAACTAAGCTTTGGCTAAATTTAGCTTTCAGATTATACATAGCAGATGATAGAAAAAATGATTTCTTTATCTTTTAAAAATTGCAATGGTGTGGTCTATACTTAATCCATCTTTCTGGATGCATGCTTGCATATATTCAAGTGCAGTGTCACACAAAGAGATTGAACTGGTAAAGGCTGAAACCACAACTAGTCTTAAAACATATTTTGCAAGATTTTGAGTGCCATGCTGTGCAATGCTATGCATGTAAACCCCGCTTGGCTCAATAGTGCTTACTCCCAGGAAAATATACAAAGGATTACAGCCACAAGGTCCCATCTGCCATAACTCTTCAAAAGTAAAATACATTGATGTCTGGTCTTCAGTATTTGTCTATCAAATGAGATATGGCCCTGGAGTAGGTTATGTTAATTGGATTAGAGTCCAAGTTGGTTTGCTTGGGGAAGGAATTATTTAAGGCTGAGGTTAGAAATAGTGTTGTGCTGAAATTGGTCTTCCAATTTCTCTGAAGTTTTCCTTCCATCCAAAAGAAGCTTCTATTTGCTTGCCTCATTCTCAGGGAACTTTAAACATTCTTTATTTGAGTTCACACTATCATTGCAAGGTGGGCGAAGGGATGTGTGTTTCTTTCCAGGAAACATTTACCCAGCACACTGCAGCCTTCCTGGCTTCCCACACTTACTTGTCAGAAACAGCCCCAATGATGTTAGAAGAAGAAGAGTTTTGATTTGATATCCCGCCTTTCACTCCCTTTAAGGAGTCTTAAAGCGGCTAACAATCTCCTTTCCCTTCCTCCCCCACAACAAACACTCTGTGAGGTGAGTGGGGCTGAGAGACTTCAAAGAAGTGTGACTGGCCCAAGGTCACCCAGCAGCTGCATGTGGAGGAGCGGAGACGCGAACTCGGTTCCCCAGATTACGAGTCTATCGCTCTTAACCACTACACCACACTGGCTCTCTGTTACCTAATGATGCCTCACCCCTGGGTTTTAATTGAGGTGAAGGCGCCTGGGAAGGCTGCAGAGTGCACACCACTGCTGGGATTATTTACAGAATGAAAGAAAAGGCACTCCCCTCCAAAGTAACAAAAGTGGGACAAAAATCCTACACCCCAACTATGAAAATTTCACTGAAATCTTCTCTCCCCATTCATTACTTCCAAATGCAATTTATTTTATCATTAAAAACATGGGAGAAAATTTTGGTCCAGGACTAATAAGAACTCACCTTTGCAACATTGTTTTGGAATGAAATTGTAAAGAAAGCAGCTTTTAAAACTCTCCAGTCCCTAAATGAATTTGCTTCATCCAAAATTATTTCAGTGAAATTACACTTATTTTTTGAAACTTATTTTTACGTTACAATGCTGAGGATAGTGTGGGATGTAGAGGGGAAACTCAAATTCCACTTGGCTATTATAGAACCTTTCAAAGAGTTAGTGAATAGACTATGGTAATAAATGAGTATTTTTTTTTTTAATTGTTCAGGGTAACATATATCTCCAAAAAGAAAATTGAACATAAAGTGGTCTAGTGGTCTGGTGAAGAATTAATGAAAGAAATGAAGAGAGACAAGTTATCTTAACATTTATCACTGGTAATGTCACTTCTGACTATTCTGCAATGTTGTGCTAGTTTGTCTACAAGTGCAACCTTCCAAACTCTGTCATACCAGTTTTGCATAAGTTTTAAAGTCTGAATGCTATGTTTGCTCTGAACACTTGCTCTAAAAAGAACCTGTGTAGTTCAAACGACCCACTGAAATCAATAGGGCTTATTTCTCAGTAGGCCTGCATAGAATTGGGCCACATGTTTCTATTATACAGCACTGAAGGGATTTGTCAGGAGGACAATACCTTACTATGCAAATTGTAAGACAGCAACCCTTGTTAAAGTTAAAACCCATAAAATGCAACTAAAAGATATGCTTATTTCCTCTGTTCACCTACCAAAATATACCTCACTAGAATCTGAAAACGACAGGATTATGGTTTCTTCCAATGGAATAACCACAATTAGATTGTAAGGTCCTCGGGGCAGAGAGTCTGTTTTTAATTTGTACTTTAAAGCAGTATCTCCTCTAAGCAATCAAAACAGCCTAATGCATGCTGGCAACAAGCAGCCTACCAACCAAATTGTAAATACATGTTTCATACCTTTGAATCTTCGTGCTGTATTAGTCAAGCACACAGCAGATGTCAGTACACCACACATCTTAGGGAGGCTGCAATATAGATTATAAATAGAAAAGCACCACTAGCACGAGTTAGGTGCTGCTAAGTGCGGCGCAGTGACAGTAATGAGTACTGTACCTCTCTCATCCATGTGTTTTTACCATATGGAATTTCACACCTCAGCTACTTTTGAAACTCTCCTTATGGAAATTTTGCCTTGCTAAAATGCAACACCTCCCCAGGCAAGGACGGGCATATCCTTTTAAGCAAATAGATGCAGGAGGGAAAAGAGCCTCTTGATCACATTTAGCTATTAATTAAAAGTGATTCTCTATGTAGCTTGACTGTTAAGTGCATGTGCTGTGTGTGTTTGCATATACTTGCGTGCATGTGTGTGTCTGCTGTTTAATGTTCCTAGGTTGAAGACATCAACCCAAAGCAAACACTTTCCTGACTAGGATGCCATTGTTGAATCACAGCTGCATCATCAAATGATAATAATAATAATAATAATAATAATAATAATAATAATAATAATAATGGCTCTTAATGACTTCTTACTGAAGTCTGACCCTGAGATACCATAAACACCCACTCACTCTCACATATGGTGATGATAGGTCTTTTAGCCCCGCCCCTCTTCCTTCCTTAGACACACCATTTAGCGCTGCCCCTCCCATCTTGGACCATGCCTCCGTTTGTTATGATTCTGATGCTTATTCCTGCCCTTCCTTACAACATGTAAGTCAGGATGCATGACAAAGAATCTATCAAGATCACCAAAATAACTTTGTGGAGGAAGAAGAGAAGAAGAAGAGTTTGGATTTGATATCCCGCCTTTCACTCCCCTTCAGGAGTCTCAAAGCGGCTAACATGCTCCTTTCCCTTCCTCCCCCACAACAAACACTCTGTGCTGTGAGTGGGGCTGAGAGACTTCAGAGAAGTGTGACTAGCCCAAGGTCACCCAGCAGCTGCATGTGGAGGAGCGGAGACGTGAACCCGGTTCACCAGATTACGAGACCACTTCTCTTAACCACTACACCACACTAGCAGAGATTTGAACTCAGGCACTCCCAGTCCACGTCTGGCACCTGCTCCACTTCACAATCCCGTTAAAGAAACACTGAACATTAAGTCGCCACCTGCCCAGCTTCTCTGCGCAGCATTTTGAGGACACAGTCCACATTTTCTTTTGAAACCTTTAGAGTTGATTGCTGCTAAACAATGTCGATTTCCCCATTTCTAGAAACATAGGAAGATGCCTTACACTGAGTCAGACCACTGGCTTGTCTAGCTCATTATTGTCTACACTGACTCTCCAGAGTTTAGGACAGAGGACATTCCCAGCTCTACCTGAAGATGCTTGGAATTGAATGTGGGACCTTCTGTATGGAAGGCAGATGCTTGCTGCATCCCATCCCCATGGTTTATGTCTTCCTGCTCACTTTAACTGGCAACACTATAAGCCTCACTGAAAAGCATCCTCTCTTTTGTACACAGAACAAGAGAACTCCTCACAAAAACAAACAGCCTCTCCTCTTTTTTCACTCCTTGATCTGTGCTGATAATGTAGTGTGAAAGCCCAGGGAGTGTTTTCAGATAAAGGTCTGTATTCTCAGGAAGCATAGGACATGCACCTCAATCCAGGGGGTTTCCTTACTTTGTGCACCCAATTTCCCCATACGCCAGAGATCATTGTCTGGACACTTAAAGGACAAGAGTTACAAAGATCATCCAACATTCAGTTGCTTCTCAGGAAACTGCAGAGGGACTTTTTTTAAAAAAAGGCTGTTGTGAAGCTAAGCAGAATGTTTATCTTTCTTATCTGAAAAAGGAAACCTATGGGAAACTGTATGCCATATTCTCTCCTAGTCCCCTGTCATATAATTATAATGCATTACACAAAGCAGACAGCTTTTGGGAAGCAGTAGGTCTAAGGAAGGGACAATCCCTTATTAAATGTGGCTTTGGCTTCCTTTCCAAATGTTTCAGGGCTCAATTGAGTAGTCCTCAGTGTAAAACAATACATGAGCTAAGTGTTTGGATTAGGACAACACAATGTGCCCTAAGTGTCCCATGGTGTTATGGGAACAATTGCTGCACACAGCAAAACTCATTTTCCCCAAGTAAAAGAACAGAAGGCCAGATTCCCCCCCTCCCCCCCTCTTTCAGACTTCAAAGAAAGAACACAGAGGAAGGCCTTTTACATGGCCAAATTGCTTAAGGGGGTGGGTGGGGAAGACTGATTGTAATTTTGCCATTACATATTTGATGTAACTTCAAGTTTTCCACCCCACTATTAATTTCTCTCTAGACCAAGTTAAATCAGAATCTCAGTGGATCCAAGTCATTATTTTGGAGAAGTTAAAACTACAACATGGCAGTATTATGGAGCACTACGCTTCTAACTGTGGAGGGTGTGTGTGTGATATTTATAGAACTCCTTAACAGCTGTGAATAAATTTCAGTTGGCAGAAGGTATACTGAAGAAATCTTGACCACGAAAGGCCAATTCCTGTCTGTCTGTCTGTCTATCTATCTATCTATCTATCTATCTATCTATCTATCTATCATCTATCTATCTATCTATCTATCTATCTATCTATCTATCTATATCTATCTATCATCTATCATCTATCTATCTATCTTTACACAGAAATCCAGCTTTCAATAACAAATCCTACTGCAATGAAGGGAGTAACAAACCACATCCATAAAAACATAATCTTAAAATGAATAAAATAAAAGCTATGAACATTGAATGCTCTTCTGAACTACAAATATTATGGCAGTCTGATAATAAAACGACTAACAAAATAAAACATCACTGTGTGTGTCTACTAGCAATGTTCTCTCTTATACTTCTCCCAGCCAAAGGTTGCTGCTATGTTTCTGTGGGCAGGGGAACCTAAAGTACATTTTTTACTAGGAATTTGGTTCCATTAGTTTTAATGGGACTTGCTTCAAATATGTAGCCATTTCCAACAATTTTTTTAAAAAGAGATATATAGTAGCCATTGGAGACTTCAACTACCCCAATATCTATTGGAAGTCAAACCAATAATGTAAGGTCCAACAAATTCCTGCATTGCCTCACTGATAATTTCATTTCCCAGAAGGAGGAAGAAGCAACAAGGAGATAATCTCTCTTGAATCTGGTCCTCACTAACAAGGAGGAACTGATGAATGAAGTAGAAGTCCTGGGAAACTTGGAAGAAAATGATCATGTCCTCCTGGGTTTCATGTTACAGAGGCAAGGGAAAGATGAGTGTAGTCAGACACGCACTCTGGACTTTAAGAAGGCTGATTTCAGAAAACTTAAAGAACTATTGGGAGAGATCCCATGGTCAGAAATACTCAAAGAGAAGTGAGCAAGCAATGAACTCAGGCTTGCTAGAGAGGTTAAAAGCAACAAAAAAGGCTTTTATGGGTATGTCCGTAGCAAAAGGAAGAACAAAGAAACAGTGGGGTCACTCAGAGGAGAAGATGGTGAAATGCAAACAGGGGACACAGAAAGGGCTGAACTCCTCAATGCCTTCTTTGCCTCAGTCTTCTCCGATAAAGAAAACAATGCCCGACCTGAAGAATTTGGAGCAAATGATTCAGCAGAGGAAACACAGCCCAGAATAACTAAGGAGATAGTACAAGAATACTTGGCTAGTTTAGATGTATTCAAGTCTCCAGGGCCAGATGAACTGCATCCAAGAGTATTAAAAGAACTGGCAGGTGTGATCTCAGAACCACTGGCAGTCATCTTTGAGAATTCCTGGAGAACAGGCGAAGTCCCAGCAGACTGGAGGAGGGCAAATGTTGTCCCTATTTTCAAAAAGGGGAAAAGAGAGGTCCCAAATAATTATCGCCCAGTCAGTCTGACATCAATACCAGGGAAGATTCTGGAGCAGATCATTAAGCAAACAGTCTGTGAGCACCTAGAAAGGAATGCTGTGATCACCAATAGTCAGCATGGATTTCTGAAAAATAAGTCATGTCAGACTAACCTGATCTCATTTTTTTGACAGAATTACAAGCCTGGTAGATGAAGGAAAAGCAGTGGATGTAGCCTACCTTGATTTCAGCAAGGCATTTGACAAGGTGCCCCATGATATTCTTGTAAAGAAGCTGGTAAAATGCGGTCTTGACTATGCTACCATTCAGTGGATTTGTAACTGGCTGACTGACCGAACCCAAAGGGTGCTCATCAATGGTTCCTCTTCACCCTGGAGAAGAGTGACTAGTGGGGTGTCACAGGGTTCTGTCTTGGGCCCGGTCTTATTCAACATCTTTATCAACGACTTGGATGATGAACTCAAGGGCATCCTGATCAAATTTGCAGATGACACCAAACTGGGAGGGGTGACTAACACCCCAGAGGACAGGATCACACTTCAAAACGACCTTGACAGATTAGAGAACTGGGCCAAAACAAACAAGATGAACTTTAACAGGGAGAAATGTAAAGTATTGCACTTGGGCAAAAAAAATGAGAGGCACAAATACAAGATGGGTGACACCTGGCTTGAGAGCAGTACATGTGAAAAGGATCTAGGAGTCTTGGTTGACCTCAAACTTGACATGATGACTCGATGGCCCTTGTGGTCTATTCCAACTCTATGATTCTATGAGTCCAAGATGGATTGGAACCTCTTAAAAGTGAAACATTGAAGGCACAAATCCAGACAATGCAAACAATAGAGAAAAGTGGGAGGCAAAAGTGTGGCTACAAAAGGAGTTTACAGATGAGCTGAAATTTAAAAAGGGCATGTATAAGAAATGGAAGAATGGAGAAATCATGGAAGAAGAGTATACACGGGTAGCAAACAGTTGAAGGGAGAAGGTAAGGCACAGCAAAGCTTAGAATGAACTGAGGCTTGCAAGAGAGGTTAAAAATAATAAAACAGTTCCTTTGGCAATGTCCAAAGCAAGAGGAAGAACAAGAACAAGCAAGTAGTAGATTTTCTGTGTGGAGAAGATGGAGAAATGCTGTTGGGTGACAGAGAGGAGTGGAACTGCTCAACACCTACTTTGCCTCTGTCTTCACCCAAAAGGAAAGCAGGGATGAACCAGGTGATAATAGAATAAATGATGCCAGGGGGGAGCTGCATCCCAAGATAGGAAAAGAGGCGGTAAGGGAACACCTAGCTGCTTTAAATGAATTCAGATCTCCAGGGCCTGATTAGCTGCACCCAAGGGAGCTTGTGGATGCAATCTGTCTATAATCTTGGAAATTCTGGGAGAACAGGGGAGGTCCCTGCAGACTGGAGGGAGGCAAATGTTGTCCCCGTCTTCAAAATGTTGATGTGTGTGCAGCATCTATTCTTGGGTTTTCTTCTTTTAATAGACTTGCAGCAGAGCTTCCTTTTAATTGAGTATCTTTATTATTTACAAATATTTACACTAGTTGAATAAAAATAAAATAACATAATCCTTTCCTCTTCCAGCCATCCAGTCAGAGACCTAATGCTGACTCATGCTCATTTACACACTGACACTTTATACTGACTCTTGTCGATCACATGCCCTTCACAAAGTCTCCTGTTGCTGGGTAGATTTTTCTGTTGCCTAGCAACCTGTTCAAGACCAATTCTCAAGTTCTTTTTAGAATATTCCAACACAAAAGGGGGAGAAAAGAAGACCCTGGTAACTACTAACCCATCAGCTTGATGTCTACACTAGGAAAGGTCACAGAGCAGTAATTCAATAGTTGGTATGTGAACACTTAGTAAAGGACTCTGTAATGACTAAGACCCAGCATAGGTTTCTCAAAAACAAGTCATGCCAGACAAATCTTATCTCTTTTTTTGATGGAGTTACAAGCTTGATGGATCAGGGGAATACTGTGGACATAGTGTATCTTGATTTCAGTAAGGCTTTTGACAAAGTCCTCCATGATATTCTTGCAGAGAAGATATTCTCTTGCAGAGAAGCTGGTAACATGTGGGCTGGATGAGGCAACAGTTAGGCAGCTTTGTAGTTGGTTGACTGATGAAATCCAGAGTGCCCACTAATAATTCTTCATCATCCTGGAAAAAAGTGACAAGCGGGGTGCTGCAGTCCTGGGCCCATTGTTGTTCAATGTCTTTATAAATGATTTGGACGAAGGAACTGAGGGGATGTGCAGGTGACACCAAACTGGAAGGGATCGCTAATGTTGCAGAAGACAGAATCAGGATTCAAAATGACCTTAACAGATTGGAGAATTGGACCAAAGCTAACAAAATGGATTTCAATAGAGACAAATGTAAGGCAGGAAGAACCAGCTGCACAGATCTAAGATGGGGAACACTTGACTTGCCTGTAGTACATGCAAAAAGGATCTAGGGGTCTTAGTAGACAAGCTTAACATCAGTCAACAGTGTGATGCAGGAGCAAAAAAGCCATTGCTATTATAGGCTGCGTTAACAGAAGTATAGAGTCCTGATCAAGTCATAATATCACTCTATTCTGCCTTGGTCAAACAACACCTGGAATACTGTGTCCAGTTCCGGGGAGGGGGCATAATTTAAGAAGGGTGAACAAGCCTTATGAGGAGTGGTTGAAAGACCTGGGTATGTTTATGCTTCAAGTTACAAGAAAGGAGATTCTGACTAAACATCAGGAAGAACTTTCTGATGGTAAGAGCTGTTTCACAGTGGAACGGGCTTCCTCAGATGGTGGTGCACTATTCTTCCTTGGAGGTGTTAAAGCAGAGGTTGGATGGCCATCTGTCATGGATGTTTTAGTTAAGATTTTTGCATTGCATGGGGTTGGACTAGATGTCCCTTGGGGTCCCTTCCAACTCTATGATTCTGTGTTTAGGAAAATATCTTTAAAATATTTGCTGCTTTCCTAAGCATACATTCTAGAAAACAAGTAGGAAATGATTTTGACTCAAATGGGATGGATTTATAAAATGGTTAAAGATATGTCTGAAAGATGGGTTAAAACACAAGACCCGTTAATGCCAACATTTTGTGGAAGAATTTAAAGACTGGCTGTTAAGAGATCAAGCTGTGAACACATTACTAACAAACTGCTTTTAAAGTTACAAATTATTGGCTTGTCTACAAAGTCCACATTGAAAGAATTTGATGTATAGGCATTTAGGCAACCTTCAAGATCTCATGACACATAATTAGTGCCACATTTTCTCTGTGAGCATCCTAGCAGCACCTCACATGCAGAGGCTATGGGGTCACTCATTCTAGATTTTCTCTGAGCACCAGCAGCCTCCCTTCCTGTCATTCTCCTGCCTTTTATGGGATTCTCCTCCAGCAAAGTCATCCACAGTTAGTTACCCTTCACAATGTTCTTTGTGACTTTAGCATTTCAACTTGGAATCTCCAAATAAAATGTTCTTATTCCCTTCAGACAGGGGTGGGTGGGTGGGTGGAAGGTAGATGTGGGAGATATGCAAGGGCTTCTGACTCCCATTTGTTTAACTGTAGCAGCAAAGACTTAAGTTCTTTTGATCTTGGCTCTGGTTGGTAGATCTTGGTAATTATCATAATAATTTATTACTTAATACCTGGCACATCTGACTGGGTTACTCCAGTCATTGTCCAACCCAGTGTAGAAAGACAAGCTACAATTCCTGCTACCTTCTGCAATTCTCAGGCATGGAAAATAGGCAAGCAGTCTTCACTGGGGGAGGTAGTGAGTATTAATTTGACCATGTTAAAGAGGTACAGTAGAGATAAAATGGCACTGACTTCCTGATTTACATCACAGTTCACTGCAGAGCTGGCCCAGAATTGAGAAGAACCTTTACAGCAGAGTTGGTGAAGTCCCTCCAGGTTTCCATCCCTGTGCTTGTCTTATGTTGATCACTGTTTTTATCCTGCCCTCCAAAGACTAGATGGTGTTATTAGTCCCTTCCAACGATATGATTCTAACTAGAGTCAACAGGGTCATGTTGGGCTACCAAAGGATGTATTCTACTGCTAGGGTACAGTCATTATGGTCACCAACCCTCATAGTCCTTCCATCTTGTACATTCTGCCACTCACTCATGTGCAGTGGAGAAAACTTCTCCCTTCTTCCTTTTCCTCATGGGGTAGTTGCTTAACTATCTCTGTATAACCCAGAAATCACAAAGGAATGTTCCCATGTATTAGGGCTTTTCATCTGCTTTAGGTAAAGTCTGAATACTGAGCCTGAAGCAAAGAGGACACTGCACATGACAAATGTCCAGTTGTAGAGCAGAGTGCTTCACCCACATAGGTGATGAAGAGAAGTGTATAGTAAGGAGAGGGAAGATGCTTAAAATAAAAGGTCTTCCATCAATAAAGAGAGCACTCAAGCAGTTCAAACAAGGTTCGTAACACAGGGAGCTTCCAGATGACCCGACCAATTTGTTTGAAAGAAGGTTGGACAATGTTACATACTTATTAAGCATCCATTCTGATTTGCTTATGGGAAGGTTAGACAATATTGCATCATTTGTTTCCCTACACTTTTGAGTGTATTTCCACATCATTTCCTGATTGGACTTGTTCAGCAAAACCTCCAAATCACCAGTAAGTACACAATCAGAATTTGTCAGGATGTGATTGGATCTCTCCCAAAATTGTCAACAGCCTGGAAGCGCTCTTAAGTGTTAGGAAGGAAGTTGATGTTTCAACAGAAAACAATGGATTCTGCTGCTTTGAATAATTGCATTTTTAATTTGTGTGAAATAAAAAATAATTAATTTGTTAAAATAGCCTGGCAGAAGTGGCTGATGAGAGGAAAGACCGAGCAGAAGACTGAATTAAAATAGTGGACTGCTGTTGCTATTATTATTATTATTATTATTATTATTATTATTATTATTATCATCATCATCATCATCAGTACCCAATCAATATCATGAGGACCACAACAGATGGATGAAAACAAACAGTAAGGTAGCTCAGGTTTTATAAGCACCAGACAGGAAGATCCAGTGATTCAGAAGTGTAGGGCAGCTTTTATTTGCCATTTCTATCTTAGCGAGCTTTCAGACTCCCTGCCATCATTGTGATACAGTAAAAATAAATACCGGACAAGTGGTCAGTATAGCTTGTTACACTATAACAACGTACAGCTACAAGCCATTTCCCCACTAGAAATGCCATTCATCATGATGGATGTGTCACTTGGCCTGCTGAAAATGTTTTGGTTTAGGTGGAAATCACCAGGGATACCAATGCTTCTTACTATTTCTCTTTGCTAGGTGACTTGAGATGCTCAGCCACATAAGCATCGAGTTAAATGGCAAAAAGCCTTGCTATTCAGAAACTATGGCACTGTCAACAAAAATGAAATGTCTGAAAGGCAAGTTCATACGCTAGATTGTTTGCCTTTCAGGGTTACGGCCAAAGAGCCAATCAAACTCTGCAGCAGTGTTTTGCTGTTTCTTTAACTTCTGACTTCATCAGCGTAAGACAAACATACCACCTTGAGCCCCTTCTGACCTATAATCTATACACAGTTCAGGAGACCAAGTCTGTTATGGACTACCAATCAAAGAAATGCTTGCTAGGAGCTGTGATGAAAAATGGACACTTAAGGCCTTAACAACATTTACTTGTATATGTGGCACATCCAAGGTAACATTTGGAAGTAAAAACAAAAATTGTTGAGCTTTTATTTTATTTTTACAAAAATGCCAAAATATTCAATTGACAAAGCGGACCCCCCCCCCCGACGCCAGTTCCACCTTTGTAATACAGGACTTACTTATTCTCTCTCTGCACAAAAGGGTACCCTCCAGGAAAGGTTAAGCCTATTTATGCCTGGTGTATTTCATGATGACTGCAAACTCCAGCAAAGGCCCATAGGGTGCTAATGAACACATAGAGCTCTGAGTGTGTGACAAAGGTCCAGGGGAAACAAGGCTTTCCTATTGTTTTCTGCGATCCACAAAGCACTCTGTCATAGAACTGGACACTGAAACTGTATATTGAGCATGGGATAGGTGTCAACACATCTACCCAAGGTTGCATCTAAGGTAGCGCTAAGTGAACATTCCATCAGCGCTAGGATTTCTGCACAACAGAACGCACACCACCTAATCTGCTCTAGGGCTTCCCCAACCTTATGGAGCCGATTTTGGGGAGGACATGAGGTAAGGGAGGCGAGAGGGAGGAAATTTTTTATATATGTTGGGAGCTGCCCAGAGTGGCTGGGGCAACCCAGTCAGATGGGCGTAGTACAATGAAACCATCATCATCACACAATCAGAAATCCTTGGCGCTGGCAGGTCACATTAGTTGAATACTGGTGACAGTACCCTAATGCCATTTTGGCTTATGATGGAGCCAGCTATGTCAGCTATGTGTGATTATGGACTGTATCACATGCCGTGAAAATCCTGCACGGAAGCCACTCTCTTCTGTATAGGAAGCTGTGCATCATTATATGAAATAAACTTCATATGAAATAATCTTATGCACGTGCAGGATCCTCACAGGGAATGGTGTGTGTATATAAGGAAGACTTCCTGCAGTTTTCCACATGGAAGTCGTTTCCATACAGGGATTATACAGTGTGTGAAGGAGCTCTATGGAGTTGAAGCTGACAAGCAATAGCACAGAATCCTGTTCTCATTCTGTCAGAAGAAGTCATTCTGGGAACAACAGTGTTTTTTAACAATAGATGGTGTGTGAGAGAGAGGCAGGCGGGGGGGAAGGTATTACTGTTGCCATTAAAACAGTCCCCAAATTACCAGTTTCTTCCACGGTTGCAAGCTTTAACTGGTTTTAATCACATGGAAGATGGAACAAGCTTGTTTTCTCCTGCTCTGGAGGGTAGGATCTGAATCGAAAGCTTCAAGTTGTGAGTTGAGGACCTGAACCTGCGTGGTGGTGAATAAAAGACAAGGACACAAGTATTTGGGTTAGTGGGCTGAAAAAGGCCACAACTTTTATTGATTACAGCATGTGAGTGGTATTGGCTTAGGCATTGGATCAAACAACGTATTCATGTTCCTAACCGCACAGCGGGGGGTCCATTGAAGGTTAACAACCAGTGGGCGGAGCTTGTTGATGCAAATACAACTGGAAGCTTCCCATGAGGTCACAGGGGTCGTGCCATGGCCCTAGCCACCAGCAGGGCATCGGACAGGATCCATGACCGCCAGATTCCTTTTACAGAATACCCAAAAGAGGAAGGGTAGATGATGGCCATACTCAATCCTCCAACACAGTACACATATTCCAATGCCTAACTGCCAATACCAAAAAGTTGTGACGAGTTGCTATGAGGTAGGCGAAAAAACCAAGAGGCTGGTGCCAATTTGCCAAATGGATAAAAGAGTCCTACCAGGCCCCTTGGGCAACCAAGGCAACCAACCGAAGTCCATAGCAAGGTCAATACGCAGAGGAAGATGACCTAAAAGGGAGGGAGGGTGGGAGCAGTGGCATAGCGTGGGTTGTCAGCACCCGGGGCAAGGCAAGTAATTTGCGCCCCCTAACCCGTGGATTTGCACCCCCTAACCCGTGGATTTGCACCCCCTAACCTGTGGATTTGCGCCCCCTAACCCTAACCCCCAGATGTTGCGCCCGGTGTGGCCGGCGCCCCCTGCACCCCCCACGCTACGCCACTGGGTGGGAGATCCGAAGCAAGCAGGAACCGACTGGGGTCAGAGCATTGCCATGGCTGCGTAAATGCAGCTAAACCCCGCCCACCAGTCGGCCCTATTGGCCGGCTGAAAGGCTCGGCCGCGGCAGCAGAGGCAATCAGAGGCAGGGAGCCAAATACGCCTCCCTGCCGCTGCAGGAAGCTGCTCCCACTCACAACTCCTCCCTCTCTGGGAGGAGGAGAGGTCTTCTCGTTCTGTCAGAAAAAGTCATTCTGGGAACAACAGTGTGTTTTAACAATAGATGGTGTGTGTGAGAGAGGCGGGCAGAGGGGAAGGGGAGGTATTACTGTTGCCATTAAAATAGTCCCCAAATTACCATTTTCTTCCAGGGTTGCAAGCTTTAATTGGTTTTAATTACATGGAAGATGTAACAAGCTTGTTTTCTCCTGCTCTGGAGGGTAGTATCTGAACCGAAAGCTTCAAGTTACAAGAACAGAGATTCCAAGTCAACATCAGGAAAAACCTTCTGATGGTAAGAGCCTTTTGACAGTGCAGCAGCCACCTTTGGAAGGTGGTGAACTCTCCTTCACTGGAGGTTTTTAATCAGAGATTGGATGGCCATCTGTCTCATGGATGCTTTAATTGAGATCCCTGTATTGCAGGGGGTTGGACTAGTTGACCCTTGGGGTCCCTTCCAACCCTACAATTCTATGATTCTATAGTAGTAGTAGAAGAAGAAGAGTTTGGATTTGATATCGCGCTTTATCACTACCCGAAGGAGTCTCAAAGCGGCTAACATTCTCCTTTCCCTTCCTCCTCACACAACAAACACTCTGTGAGGTGAGTGAGGCTGAGAGACTTCAAAGAAGTGTGACTGGCCCACGGTCACCCAGCAGCTGCAGGTGGAGGAGCGGGGAAGCAAACCCGGTTCCCCAGATTATGAGACTACCACTCTAAACCACTACACCATACTGGCTCACATTAGTTTTACTCATTTCTGGGGAGAAATTGCAATCAGTGAGGCTGCAAGTTACAGGCATAATTAAAAAAAAAAGCTGTTCTGTTATTGGTGTGTTACTGTAACAGAATGAAAGGACAATGTTAAAGATGCTTTTTTCAAAAATAGATGTTTCTGGTTAGATTTTAGTGTGCCGGTTTCTAGAGGAATAGCCCTGCTAGCTTCTTTCAGCAAAAAGAACGAAGCACCTTTATTGTGTCGTAAATGGTGCCCTCCCTTGGACCACTGAAACATTGCTGAGGGTTCTAGCAGCCATTTAATAATTTTTTTCTACCTGTTGTAGCCATAGCAGTGTGCTGTGCTAGGTGCTGTATAGTTTTTAATTGTATTTTTTAATCTTTTATTTTATTTCTTATAGTCTATCACATTACAATTTGAATTCCATAGAATATTTAATGTGATGAATGTCCTGCCTTCTTTCTTCAACCACAAATTCATAGATGCACTGAATGAATGGTCACATGAATGAAACTTGCGGACCACCTGTGATCTGTGGGCCCCAACACATTTGTTAAGTCGTTAGAGTGTCACAATAGGTAAAGGTAAAGGGACCCTTGACCATGAGGTCCAGTCGCGGACGACTCTGGGGTTGCGGCGCTCATCTCGCTTTATTGGCCGAGGGATCCAGCGTACAGCTTCCGGGTCATGTGGCTAGCATGACTAAGCCACTTCTGACGAACCAGAGCAGCACACGGAAATGCCGTTTTCCTTCCCGCCGGAGTGGTACCTATTTATCTACTTGCACTTTGACATGCTTTCGAACTACTAGGTTGGCAGGAACTGGGACCGAGCAACGGGAGCTCACCCTGTCGCGGGGATTCGAACTGCCGACCTTCGAATTGGCAAGTCCTAGGCTCTGTGGTTTAACCCACAGCACCACCTGCATCCCTCTTTATTAAATGGTATGTTAGCTTGCACTTCCTTGAATATTTCAAGAGGAAACTCTACATAAGTATTGTTAATATGCACATCTACATAAATTTGAATAATGGATTAATTTTCTAAAAGGTAGGTGATTAAACTATATTTTGTACTCATTTGACGGTTTTCCCACCAAATCTCATGTACGCTTACTCAGCAGTAATTCCCTGCCCCACACTCCAGTCCAGTTCCATTAGCGCCAGTCAGAGTTTCGCTACTAACTTCAATAGGATGTGGATCATATCCAAGATGCATGTAATTTCCATAATTTTGAAAATCCATGAAAAGTAGAAAAGGCTGTCAAAATAAACCAACAGTGTTTTTTTTATCTGCGATACTCACCCAGGTAGGAAAGAATATGTCAATTTCTTTACAAAATACTAAAGCTGTCACTGGTTTTAGGTTTCCTTGCACATTAAATCCAGCTGCCTCCTTTGAGCTCTCGTGTTTCTAGGAGAGAGACCCAATTATCATCACCTAATTAGTTTTATAGGAAAGAGAGAGCTGCGATCAGAGAGGAATCTTTACACTGTTAATCACTTACCAGTAAAGACAGGAATAATTCACAATATTACTGACAATTGATGGTTTCACATTAGTTTGCCTTTAATAAATTGTATTTCAAACATACTGTTATTTGATTGGGCACTGCCACAAATGTCAACAACTAGGTGCACTGTTTCTATTAATGACTACTAGCCAAAATGGTCATGGAATGAATATTGATCTTAATGTTTTCTCAGAAACTTAGGCCACAGTCATACCATACATTTAAAGCACTATGATACCACTTTAAGCAGTCATGGCTCCCACCAAAGAATTCTGGGAGCTGTAGTTTGTTAAGGGAACTATTCCCCTCACAGAGCTACAATTTCCAGAGTGGCTGAACAATAAATCCCTCTTCTCTGGGAACTCTAAGCAGTCTGCATCTTGTATGCTTTTCTTAGACTACACATGCTATTTCTAGAGAAGTACCTCCCAGAGATATCACCAACTCCTACTGCATTCAGTGTTCAACTCCTCATTTAGAAAACTAGGTCTTATTTATCATAAGTTGACCTTTAAACAGTTGACCTTTAAACAGATACAAACATGCTGATCATGTGCTTTGCAGTGTCTCAGCTCATAAGCAGCAACCATAGGGGAAGCAGATACTTCAGATTAAATGGTTTTGTAAGTAGGTATGTCATGTGCAAAACAAAATGTCTTGTATCTGACAGTGTTCTATGTGAGTGGAATACAACAGAACTTCTTTTTGCTCTCTTCCTCACAAGTGACCCCTGTGGACCCCACAAATCTGGATTGGGGGACTCTCTGGAGCAGATCTGAGGGGTGACCCAGGGATCAGAGAGGAAGGGGGAAAGTTCTGATGTGTGAGCAGAAAGCCACTTGCCTACTTTTAAAAATAAAACAGAACATCTTCACAGGGCATTAGTATGGACATATTTTCAGACAATTCCAGTATTAGTTAGCGAGAGCTTGGTGCAGCTCCACCACACACAAAAGAGTCTAACCTCCCAGCTACCTGTTCAAACATGTCTCCTTTAAAACCCCAATACTGGGAGTGGGTTAAAGTTACTATTATTCCTATTATTATTGACCATGGGCCATGCCTGTGGCTGGCTTTCATGAGAGTTGGATTTCAATGGCAACCAAAGGACCACTGGTCTCTAGTATAAGCCTTTTTGGACTACACTGCACTTCATCAGATGCATATTCAGAAGATGAGTAGATCTGAAAGGTCTAGGTAAGCTTGGTGAAATATTTCTGTATGTACCTTCTTCCAATCCTGTTCTGCCCTTTTGTCCCCATCTAGTGGCTTCTGCTCCAGCACTATCTGTTCAGGCACATGCTATCATCTGCTTGTCTGTGGTGCTCCCAGGCAAGGGTCTCACCATTTTGCCTTCTCATTATTGTGTTGTCCTGTGTCCCATATGTTGTCATCATGAAGATGCTCACTCTAGTCTGAGTGCTCCGGCGTTTGTTCTTGTTTAGCAGGAAGGTGGGATAGAAATAAATAAGTAGCCCTGGTTGCACTTGATTCCCTATGTTCCAGCTTGCATGTCCTGGTCTGGAAAGGCATACTGCTTGCTAATCCAATTTGACTCGTTGGGGATTCTTAGCAGTAGTTATTAATTAATTGTGCTTTCCATCAGTTCCTTCTTTCCATTACTCACATTTAGGTCCTGTTGTTCAAGATTGTAAACCAAGCAGACTCACATCTGTTTCGTATTTTGTATACTGCCTTGTACAAGATAGTCACTTAATAAATGTTACATGCTATTATCACAATCACCACAATTGCATACTTTGTGGACAAAGTTTCAAGCAGAGCTGAAGCCAGTTTACACTGCAATCCTTTATGCATATACCTGGGAGTTAAATGCCATAGAACGTAACTTCTGAGTAGATTTGCAGAGGTTGTACTGTTAGGGATATTTACAAAAATCTTCCTAACCTGCATACAGCAGTATGAAATTTACTTCTATTAGGCAATTAATTAACAGCAAGCAATTGTGTCTACTGCTAAACCTGGTATACAGAAGAATCGGATGGAAGCATAGATTTTGAATATTCTCTTACATAAAAAAAATCCTTGTCTATAAGAAAACTAACACATTAGCCTACTCCCTATGTGCTAATTTTCTGCTCACAGGGAGGTTGAATTTTTAGGGGGTGGGGCTTGCTTTTATAGGGGAACATTCACCAATTTGATTCCTCCTCCTGCAAGCTATGGAACCCTTAGAACTCTTCCTACACTTCCTTCCACTGCATATGTAGATCAGGCCTCACATACAGAGATTTTAGAGGGAGAACTGTAAAAATATTGAATTTGTCAAGTTGGCATTTTTTGAACACTGTCTTTACCTCCACCAACTAGATTCAAGGCTTAATTCCTTCAAAATCATGTCACAATGTCAAATTTCAACAGCACAGTTTGGAAATGGTTCCGCTAAAAAAAAAAGGTCGCATCCTAAATGTGATTTTCAAAATTCAAAGATGCTTTGTTTCCGCTCCCCATGCTCAATTCATCTTCTCCCTCTGGTTTTGCTCTACACCTATGGAACAACATGGACTGCCTGTCTGTCCAAGGACCAGATAAAAATAATAAAGCTTTGTATTTGAGGGCAATGCACAAAGCTGTGCTTTATTTGTGGTAAAGAATGTGGCGTGGCGTGCTCTCTCCAGGGGAGCCCAGACTTGTAAAGCGTTGCGCAAAGTGCTTCCTGAAGCCTGCAGATTCTCAAGGGAGAGGATTAGGATCAGGGACCTAATTTCATTGAAGGTTCTGTGTTTTCCTTAGCCGTCCACGACACCAGGTTTCCTAGAAAGGACCGCCATCTAATTACGTGAAACCACCAGCACCATTTACTCAAGTCGGATACAGATGCGTGAGGGCATGTTTTCATACAGCATCGCTGAGTTGTCCTTCTCGGCACTATCACTGTGAGCAATATGTTTTGTTGCAGGACGGCTGCCAAAACCCTACACCAGTTTCCGGACACTTCACGGATCCCTTACAGTATCTGCTTGGCAAAGGACGAGCCCATGCTATGGTTTCAATCACCAGCTGTGCAACCTTACAAAATAGGAGTGCTTGGACCTCCCTTCAGTATTTGCATTTTTTGACCCCCAAGGAGAAATGAATTTGCCATATATAGAGTGGAAAAACAGATTGCTACTTTCACTTATGGAAGGAGCTTGTGCTGATCAGCCTGCCACTAATAACGCGTCAGACAACATCCCAAAAGCAAAACATGCATTATTACATTTCAGGACATCCCGCCATGTCCTGAATAGATGCCAGTATTTTTGCAATGTAATTTAGGACTGCTTCCAGCTATTATGACATCACACTATGAGCTCAGTGTAATTCAGTTTTCTGCTGTGTTTGATATAAAAGCACTCTCTCACTCTTTCTCTCTCTCTTTATAAATGAAATGAAACTTAAATGTTGCATTAGTCAAAGGGTCCTATGAAATTAAAAATGCCACTCAAAAATGCTGAAGTTTAGAGTGGAACCATATTACCACCTGTGCCTTACCATTTAAACAATTGAGGCATAAATGGCATAAAACTGCTTTTCAAATTAAATTTCAGGCTTAATCCCAAATCATGAGAAATGGCAGAAGTGTAGCCACACAGCCACTGTCAAGAGAAGTTTGGAAATGCATGTTTGGAAAAGTTATTCCTTGACATGCTCATTTGAGATTTATCTGAGTCCTTTACCAGTTAAACAGCATCATTTCCTTTAGCATAAATCCAATTTATGAAAGAGCAAGGGAAGTCTAGCTTTAACAGTGCAATCGTACGCATGCCTCCTTTGGCATGTAAGTGCCATTGGATTTAATGAGGTTTAGTGAGTGCAGCCAAAGTGTGTTGTGCTGTGTCCTGTCACACCCAGCATATACATAAACAGAGAAAAACAAGCACCAATCACATGGTTTTTATTTTTTTTTTCCCTGGGCCACATTTCAAACTTTCTTGACCCTGCACTTTGTGGGCTGGAGCTTATCAGTGGCTTCTAGGGGTCAGAAGTGTTAGTGCGAGTAAAATTACTTGGACAAAGCCAGAACCAGGTCAGATCGCTATGGGATAGTCCCACAAGGCCTTCTGCCGGCTGCTACCACCAAGGAGTTCTAAGGGAAGGAAAGGAAAGACCATGAACCAAACATCCCAGAAAATTCACCAGCAAATGTGTTATTAATCAAGGCAAATACAAACAAAGTTTATTAAAATGCCTTGTAATAGTACGTTTCAAAACAACGCAGAGACATCTTATGGGATGACCATTTTAACACCGGCACTCGTGCCAACTGAGCTACATTCTTCAAACCCGAACAGCCACAAGTATACCAGAAAGGAAAATAAACACTGGGGTGATGTGTGTAGGAACATATCCACTTTGACGATGGATCGCCTAATTTAAATAGATGTTTGAAACACCAAATAAATGCATTTATTAAAAGTATTTATGAATTGCCATTCTGCCTCCAAGGTAATCCTTAAAAGAAAAAAAAAAAAGAATTCATTTGAAAATAGCAATCAAATAGGGAATCATAATTAAAACAAAACAAAAGAGGCAAGGCTTGTGCTAGTGGTCAAATGGAATGAGGTCTGGATGCCTTTAAGTACTTGTTTAACTGTGAAAAAGGAAGAATGATATTAGTGAATATTTTCAAGAACTATCAGTCTGGTTCATTCATTTTCATTTAAGTAGGGCTAATAATGGCTTGTGCCATCTGGAAAGTGGGGCAGAACCAGACAATGTTTTCCTTTCTTCCCCCAACAGAATCCTGAAAGATGTCATTTATCCCTTACAGAACTACAATTCCCAGCACTCTTAACAAAGCTACAGTTCCCAGGATTCTTTGAGGAAAAACAGCTGATTTTAAATTTATTAAAACTTATGTTATAGATGTGGACTGTTTGAAGATTGCTAAATGACACTGTGAGTCTCCCTCAATCTCCAGTTGCCAAATCATCTATTATTTCATCTTGTAATTGAGACAACTCATTACTCAGTCAGGTCTCATACCTTATACAGACTGTGTCTTTTTTATTGTTTCTGGGTGTTACTGTAGTTTTTTAAAAAGGTTTGCTTGTTTTGAAGATGGATTTTGTTGCTTTCATTTTTATGACTGCTTTGTACATCGACAGGAATAAAGCAGTATACATACATATATACATGTGTAGTAAGCCAGTAGCAATTAAATAAAATGAGTTTACTTACACAAGCTAAGCATGGGATTACTCTGAAATAAGTGTTTGAAGCGTTGTAACCAAAGTGGAACAAGTAGCTATTGAAAGCTGTGAAATATTTCTCATTCATTTAAAAACAACTTTATTTTATTTTCTGTGTTTATTGTTTTAATTTGCAATTATGTAAACTGTCCTGGAAATAAAACATACAGAAAGGCAGGATACAAATGTATTAAATCAACAAACAAGCAAACAACCTTTGGGTACTAGCGAGATCTGTCGGTAGCTAGATCAAGATTAGATCTTCAGTACAGACATAACACCACAAATCTTTCCACAGATATGTGGAGCTGTCATTTTAAGCAAATGAGATGTTCTGAAGTTTTCTCATTGAAGAAACCAGAATAATTTACTGAGCACTTATGGGAAAATTCTGGGGAGCCTGTCCAAGTTGACTTAACTGAGGTTCACGGTCTATTGTTTCACTGGCAGATTGTTTCACAACCCCCTGTTTATTTCTGGCTGCAGATTTTTGCAAACTGGGGTAGTTCTTCTAAATTCTTGAAAGGAAATGATATGCAGAAACCAGCCTCTGCTTCAGCAATAATAAGCCTAATATTCATAGACAGCATTTGAACTGTGTCTCGTTTGAGCTGACATGAAGGTCAAAGATACAATTTTATCAGTTTCATTTGGGAGGCCTTTACTTGATCATGACAGCACCTTGTTTCTAACACAATTATTGTAATCATATTTCCTATGCTGTTTGACTACAGTGGACCCAGATAGCGTTACAGTAAAAAGCCACCAAAATGGGGTGCAAGTTTCAAAGTTAAAGGTTAGAGAGCAAGAGTTACAAATTCTTGTTCAAGGCCTAATCAAAGCATATTCCCAATGGAAATTTGACTTGAGGTTTTGTGAACTCTGGCATTTGTGTTCAATATATTGTGCATGGGTTGGATGAAGAGGAGTTTAACAATTATAATGATGAAAAAATAATAAAGAATTTGTTTCGTAACCTTTGGTATGTGTATAAATGTTTAGAAGTTTGCATCCAGAAAACTTCTAAAAGAGACACATTTTTCCATGACTTAAAAAAAAAACCTGCATAAAATTAATGCATCTAATTAATTCAACGCTACAAAAGGGCTCACTTAATTTCATTTAAATGCTACAGGACTGGCATTCTGTCGACTGAAATGCTGTGTGCACACTTAACCATTTATAGTGCAAAAATGTCATTTCCCCCTCAATACAGAATTGTGTATGCTTGTCCTTGGCTATGTACACAGAACATTTTAATCTAGAATCAATGTAGACAGAGAACTTGTTTTTCCTACACAGTCCAGCCGCAATCTGTATCATATCTTTTGTCCCTGAAAAGCACTTCTTGAGAAACTGGTTTCACTCTGAAAATAGAAGCTCGTTGCAAATTGATTCTGCGCTACCCTGTTGTGAGTTCATTTGAAAACAGATGAAAACAGATGTTGGCAGTCCTGGCAATGGTCATGTATATGCACCTGCAGAACAATTAATGAAGTTGAGTGAGGTGTGACTGTTAGGAACCTAGGAAGCTGAGCCAGGCCAGTCTAGACCAGACTGGGTCAGACCACTGGTCCATTCTGCTCAGCATTGTCTACACTGACTGGTAGCAGCTCTGCAGCGTTTCAGAGAGGGGACACCCCCCAGACATACCTGGAGATGCCAGAAATGGAACCTGGGACCTTTTTCATACAATGCAGTTGTTCTACCACTGAGCCATGGCCCTTCCTCAAAGTAAAAAGGTAAAGGGACCCCTGAACATTAGGTCCAGTCGTGACCGACTCTGGGGTTGTGGTGCTCATCTCGCTTTATTGGCAGAGGGAGCCGGCGTACAAGCTTCCAGGTCATGTGGCCAGCATGACTAAGCCACTTCTGGCGAACCAGAGCAGCACACAGAAACGCTGTTCACCTTCCCACTGGAGCGGTACCTATTTATCTACTTGCACTTTGAGGTGCTTTGTGCTTTCGAACTGCTAGGTTGGCAGGAGCAGGGACCGAGTGACAGGAGCTCACCCCGTCGTGGGGATTCGAACCACCGACCTTCTGATCGGCAAGTCCTAGGCTCTGTGGTTTAACCCACAGCGCCACCCGCGTCCTCAAAGTATTCCACCACTAATGCACTCTTATTGCTTCAATGGCATGTTGCAGAATACGCCCATCAACCAGTCTGAAGAGGCCCTAAATCATGCATGAGCTGCAAAGATATAACAAAAGCCTTCAAACAGCATAGCTGATCGTATTTATAGTATTCAAAGAGAAACATGCAATTATTAGCTTATTGTTCTCGCAGACTGCAAGACCGATCTCTTATTCTTAAGCAAGATCAGCTGGTCCATGCTCCACCCTACCTTCCAGCAATGCTTAAGCAAAACAAAGCAAAAACGGACTGGGAGGGGAATGTGCCTCTGAATGATTTGACAGAACCACAAGTAATACCAGCAACCACAAATAAGTGTTTGGTTTTATCTGCCCAATCTGAAGAATGCTGATGCCGGGAGGACAGGCGTAATTAGGCTCCAACAGTAAATATTTGCCACACATGCGCTAGATTGGAGTTGAACTGAGTGGCAGCTTTAACTGGAACCTGAGCCCCACTAAGTAAACTGAAAATAGTCACTTCCTTGAAAAAGCAATGATGGTTAAATCTAAAATTTCTAGCAACTGATTTAAGAGCTTGCAGGAGAACTTTAGAATAATTCCTTGTTAGGTTCTGAGGTGGCGATGAGTGATAAAGTCTAGCTGTTCTGATAATAGCAGTCTGAATTTGGGTTGGGGAGAGATCTGGTCCAGGGTAACTTTAGTGAACTTGAAGGCCACAATCTAATTCAGCTTGGGTGTGCTTAAACACTATTGCAGGCTTCTTCAACCTCGGCTCTCCAGATGTTTTTCGCCTACAACTCCCATGATCCCTAGCTAGCAGGACCAGTGGTCAGGGATGTTGGGAATTGTAGTCTCAAAACATTTGGAGGGCCGAGGTTGAGGAAGCCTGCACTATTGCCTTCAATGGGATTTATGAAGGCACCATGATGTGTTTGACTGTGGCCAAAATGTAGTGTGCATTGCATAACAGTTTTGAAAACCGGTGGTCGACCCTGCATTCCTTTTCCTAGGATGAGAAAAGTAGAAGATGTGTTATGGGGAAGGATATCACACAATTTGTGTTAAAAAAAGGGCTTTGAGGAAATTTTAGAGCTGGCAACTGACTTTGTGTGAAGAACAGCTCTGTGTGAAGAATTGTCCAATTTGGGCTGTGCGTCTTTACAATAAAAACTAGTTCAACCAGATTCACAAAACCCTAATTGCACAGACCTATGTATGTTTTCTCCACTGAGTTCAATGGGACTTAGGGTGCAATCCTAAACCCTGGTTGGCTGAATTAGAACTATTTTAAGGCTAAACATTTACACACTTGAGAATGAGACCCATTGACCTCATCTGGCTTTGCTTCCAAATGAGCGTGCATAAGTTTGAGTCAGCCTTGGCCGTTGTTGTCATATGGTTGGTTGCTACATACTGATTTCACTCTGCAGATACCAATCTCAGTCAAGACATCTTTGATGCTATTTATTTACTGGGAATTAGAAGGGGGTTGAACAGAGGAGGAAATACTCCTTCGGGTCTTAGCCTTATGTTGCTCATGCACCTATGCAATTCCATGCAGCAATATCCCACTGGAGATAATTTGCTAAGCTTTGTTTCCACCTAACTGACCCATAGGATTGAAAATAATCAGTGTGTTCCCAATTGTGTGGGGTCTTTTTCTTTCTTTGTTTTAAATGGGCAACCTTTATACTTTGGGGCAGTTACCGAAATAGGTTATTAAACCATCTTTGTGTAACCGGTGGAGCTTGTTTTCCTTGGACTTCTCCAGACATGGTTGAAAATACACATTTTCAGATGGGGCTTGAAAAATAGATGGCAAAAGACAGGAGAGAAGGCTGCTCTAGATGGAAAGAACAACAGGGTCATGGGGAGATGAGTTTGAGAGGCAGGCTGTTAAGGAGGATGAGAGCACTAGGCATGTCATTAAGGGGGTGAAATTTAATTTTTGCAAATTTCTTCAGTGATGGGGAGGGGTCTTAAAATTATGTTTTTTGGCGTGAGGAATTCAAATCTGCAGTTATTTTTGTCATTGGACAACATGTAGGTTGGGAATATGTTTGACTAAAAAGCATATAAACTGATTTCAGGAAACTAAAGAATTTTAATTTTACCTTCTGAAAATGTCAGGTAATGCTAAGTAATAATAATAATAATTAAAAATAATAATATCAATATTTAACATAACTGCAAGTACTTGGCAGTCATTTATAATATTTTCCATGCAATTTTACACACATTTTACTTACCAAGCAAAACTAAAGTATACCAATTTAACCAAAATATCTTTCGAATTCCCAAGTCATTTACAACTTTTTAGCACCCCTCATTTGGGGAGTTTGAAAGTTAAAAAAATTCAACACACCCTACTGCTACACTCACCCAATTCTCTGAGTGTTGACTTCAGGGATGTTGTCTGTACCCTTTGGAACGAGGTCACTGGAGCCTTATACTTTTTTGTGATTTTATTTTTATTTCCACATATGTACAGGTTGAGCATAGGGGAAAGTACAGCATGACTGTAACTGATGCCCTACATACAGTCCTTCTTATCAGATTTCTTGGGGTACCAAGCCAGCCTCTGAAATACTTTTAAGTTTCCAAACTAAAAGATAGCCCCCCATCGCTTCAGAGTCCCATAGACACCATTGTTGCAAAGCACATGGCTTCCACTAAAGAATATGGGGGAGAAGATGGGGGAAAGTCATGTGTTTTAAATGAGCTTTGAATGTATGCTGTGTATGAAGCCTGACTCTGGGTGTCTCTTGGTCTCTTTCTCACACAGAGACACCTTGATGACATCACCTGCCAGCCAGGAGAGGAAGAAGAAAGACATGCCCCCCGTGGTATGACTACATGGCCTGCAAGCTATTTCTGTTGTTTGGGAAGCATCTCTGTTGTTGTTTTATGCTGGGCCCCCTTATTCTGTTGTCTCTTTCAAGCTCTTTGGGTTATGGGCAAAGCTGTGTTTCCCCTTGGTTTCCATAAAGTGCCCTGAATAGAAAATGGAATGGGTTCAAGCCCTCTCACAATAGCTGTGGAAGGATTTCCATTTTCAAGCCTTTTCTATTATTCCCAGGACATGTTGTTAGACACTGTGGCAAACGGGTTAGAAACCATTTTAGCCGGCTGGGAAAAACAAATGGCTTTCAAGGACTATAGCAAAAGCACATGTTTGAGTAGTTTATAGGGCTTTGGCTGAATAATGGGATTAATCTGTATTTTAGAGATTGATAAAAATGATAAATATGCGGCTACTTCCATCAACTGACATTTAAGACGCGTATTTCATTAGCAGATGTCTCGTTAACTGTACAGACAGCAGGAACCAAATCCCATGTTTATGTAATTTGGTAAGTCTAAGAGCCTATGTTCAGGTTCAGACATTTTGCAGAAAGATACTCAGCTAGCAGTAAGTTACTGGATTCCCACAAAACAATATTCAGATAGCTCTAAGGCTGTGTGCACACATTATCATTTATTCTGGCTTCGGGGCATTCCCACTGCTGGTGTTTGAAGCTGTGTTTACATGATGTTAGCCACAATCCACATCTATCCTGTAGTTTTGCGAGAAATACTACTGTTGATGTATTTCCCCACGAACCAACTTCCATTTAATTTAGGCATGTGCAGTAAAGCTGGTGTGTGCACATTTGAGACAATGACTACACATGCACAGATGGCAACTGAATGGACGGATGGATGGAATTGGGGTGCAGCTAAACCAAACAGGTAATGCACATCAGGTGAAAACACCTTCACCTTCTCTCTGGTGCGTGTGGCAGTTTGCAAATGTGGCTTGAAATACAGCAGCGGGAAACAACTCTACTGCATTGAAAGATGCTACTATGTCCGTAGACTGACTTAGAATGCTGTATTATTTTACTGTTGTTAACCACTCTGAGCCCAGCTTTGGCTGGGGAGGGCGGGATATCAATAAAATGTATTATTATTATTATTATTATTATTATTATTATTATTATTATTATTATTATTATTATTTGCATTAGAACTTAACAGTGCTGAAACTGCAAGAGCAGAACTGCATGTTCATATCTGGCCATTCCTTGTGGACTATTTGGGAAAGGTGAAGGTATTTCCCATGTTGGCTTTCATACAAATATCTTACACAGTTCACTATATCAGTCATATACTGGAAATCCAATATGCATAGGGTGGAATAATAGGTTCTCAAGGGACAACCAATTGCATTTTCTTTTTTTTGCTTTTTTTTCAGCATTACAGGTTTCGAAGTGCTCAAATCTCAGGTAAAGCTGCAAGCTTTTACAGGGAAAAGTCAGCACATCCACTTCACCACTTGCTCAAATGCTTGAATTAACTAAGCCAAAAACTTTGGTCATATGAAACAGCCCTTAGGCTGGTAGTGTGTGTCCAGATCCTTCTCATTTAGGCTATGTACACATTACTGGCTTAGAACACAGCAAGGTTGTTCTTCTTACAAATTTGGATTGAAGCAGGTTTTGGGGGAAAATGCATCAGCATGCAGCATTTCATTTAAAAAGCCGGGATAGACTTTTTCTTACTATCCTTTTTTGAAGGACACGATACAAGGAAAATGGAGCAACATTTATTACTCTGGGAACTCCTTTCCTTTGTTGGTGAAAACACAGAAAGATTCTGCAACCAAATAGTTTGTTGATCTACAGAAAACATTAAAGATGATGAGAGCATATTTTAAGCTGATCGCTCTGTTGAGATGAGATGCTAAATGTCTTGTTGAAGCATTTTTTCCTTTTTTTAAAAAAAAATCTCCATTTCCTGTATGATATGCAATCAGCAAAAGGTGGAAAACTTCTCAACTCCCTCTGAGAGTTTGCTGCTTCTCTTGTTTCAGCTTAATAAAGTGTAATCTAAAGTGCAACATCAGTAAGCCAATGCTGTTCCATACCCAGCTGTTGGAAGGAGGAGTGGAAAGAAATGTTCTTCAGGGATGTTGGAGAAATCCAATGAAATTATAGTAATATTCTAGTGCTTCGAGCATTTGCAGAGAAACCTCTAGTGATGGGTGACCTTCCCCTCTAGCCTTATTTGTTATTAAGTTCTCCTTTCTTTTTCTTTCTTTTTCAGTACAAGGAGAAAACTATGAGTCTTTGTAAGAGTCCTCTTCTGGTATGCAATGTTGGGACTTGCATGTAGATTGATGATGCCCTGCAGATGCGCCTGGCGACTTGAGATTTGCAACTCGATTTGTATCTTGTTTATTTTTTCTTTGGTGTGTGCACAGCAGAGATGGGGGAGAACCTGACCTTATTTACACTTCCTGAAATAATGTGTGACCTGAGACACATTTGAAATGGAAATATTCTTTCACTGTGAACCACAATGAGTAGAATCATAGAATCATAGAATCATAGAGTTGGAAGAGACCACAAGGGCCATCGAGTCCAACCCCCTGCCAAGCAGGAAACACCATCAGAGCACTCCTGACATATGGTTGTCAAGCCTCTGCTTAAAGACCTCCAAGGAAGGAGACTCCACCACACTCCTTGGCAGCAAATTCCACTGTCGAACAGCTCTTACTGTCAGGAAGTTCTTCCTAATGTTTAGGTGGAATCTTCTTTCTTGTAGTTTGGATCCATTGCTCCGTGTCCGCTTCTCTGGAGCAGCAGAAAACAACCTTTCTCCCTCCTCTATGTGACATCCTTTTATATATTTGAACATGGCTATCATATCACCCCTTGACCTCCTCTTCTCCAGGCTAAACATGCCCAGCTCCCTTAACCGTTCCTCATAAGGCATCGTTTCCAGGCCTTTGACCATTTTGGTTGCCCTCCTCTGGACACGTTCCAGTTTGTCAGTGTCCTTCTTGAATTGTGGTGCCCAGAACTGGACACAGTACTCCAGGTGAGGTCTGACCAGAGCAGAATACAGTGGCACTATTACTTCCCTTGATCTAGATGCTATACTCCTATTGATGCAGCCCAGAATTGCATTGGCTTTTTTAGCTGCCGCGTCACACTGTTGGCTCATGTCAAGTTTGTGGTCAACCAAGACTCCTAGATCCTTTTCACATGTACTGCTCTCAAGCCAGGTGTCACCCTTGTAGTTTCCCCCTTGCCTTTCTAGAAGTAAAGTTAAACACCAGGAATTCAAACCTTGGATGTTTGGAACATAGGTGTCAGGGGTGTGTGCAGGAGCCAGGCCCTGTGATCAATAGGACTTTGCAGGACTGGGGCCTTCCTAAGTTTGCTCTGGAGAGGCAAGGTGTGGCTGCACAGGTGAGGCCGCTTGGTAACTCAGCACCTGGTGGCAAGAGCTGGGAAGAGATATAAGGTCAGCATTTCCCTTCAGCTCTTTGCCACAGCAACACGTTCCCTGCTTTGCTGTGTTTGACTCCTTGCTTCTTGATCCTCAGACCCTTGGCTTCTTGACTTCTGGCTCTCTGACCCTCGGACTCTTGGCTTCCTGACTCCTGGCTTCTGGACTCCCGCTCCTGCTCCCACCCCACCATCTTGCCCCCGGTCCTGACACCCCCAGCCGGGACTTCGGTTGCCCGTGAACCGGACCGTGACAGTAGGTACTGATAGGCACATAGATCGCATTCTTGATTGTTTGAATTTTTAAGGGTTGCATTAAATATAGCACTAAGTCACACTTTGCACAAGCAGAGCAATTTCTGATTGCGCAATGGGACTTTCTCCTCCCTCTTCTCTTCCCATGCAGCCCCTCAATCTGGGTTTTCCTTCAAGGCTCTGGAACAGGCTTGGGGATGGCAAGCGGAGGAGGTGGGGATGACCCCATCACACAAGTGAATGTCATGCTGCTCACACATTTATTTAGCTGAATATCTAATTAATTATCTGAATGGTTTCATTTTCCCTATCCCATACAAGCCCCCAGCCCCCACTTTCAAGGCCCTGTTTGTGTGCCTACTTAGGCTGGTGTGCATATGGGAGAGGTACCACTGCCTCATTGGTGTCCCACATCATACAAATATTTGAGCAGGTCTTGAAGACCTGTTGATTCTCTGTGGCTTTTCCCGAATGATTTAATGGAGCAATTGGTGAAATGTTTTTCTTCTGATGATAAGGTATTTTACTGGGTTAGCTTTTTTTAATGGGAATAGCCACAAAGTCGCATTAAGGATGTCCACTGTGACACTAAAAGAAATGTTTCTATGGGAATCATTTCTCTAATCGGTAACTGGGAGGTTCACTTTCCTGCTAGCAGGGAACAAATGCATTAGTCCGCAAGTGGCACTTGCCATCAGGAAGCATCTCTCAACTGCACAGGGATGTGGGAAGGATCTCTTGCATGGAAATGGCTTGGGTAAACATACAGAGGCCCCTTTCTTCCTTACCACCACATTGTTCCAAGTTACCATTTGCAACCAGTTTTATCTTGGGAACGAAACACGAAATAACTCCAGCAAAGCCAACACAGAAAATATGCAACGCCATAGTGTATGCTAAAATCTACTAGAATTGTTGTTTTAGATCTGTTCTGTTTTAGAGAACAGAAGCTCCTGGTCTTTTCACATCAGTGATTCAACTGTTAATCTCATGTTTCCTGTTTGTTTGCTTAAAAAACCCACTCTGATGACATATCTGAGTAACTAACTTATTGGAGACAGATTGGTCCCAACACACAACTTGGTCCCAACACAAGGGTTTCTGCATCTAGGGTTGGTCTAGCTAGGACTGCTGTCACAAAATGAAGCTTAACTCCAGTGCAACAAAGGATTTGAATTACACTCCTTCAACACTGAAGTCAAAATCATAAAATATTAGCATTAGAAAGAAGAGCTGACACAGCAATAGGTGTCATAGCTGCAGGTTCCTCACACATAGTTTAAGTCTTAAATATTGTGACACATATATTTGCTCTTGGTTGAGCTGCACCATCAGTTTGGTAATCCCAAAGCTTCTGTTTTTTTCTGACCCAGAAGGAAAAGAAAGATGAAGTGAAGAGTTAACGTTTTCAATTAGCGTTCTCAGTACAAAATGGTTTTATCATGCAGCCGGGCAAGATAACAGCAAGTGGGTTTGGTACGAAGCGTTACAGATATTGTTGAGGGGAAAAAAAGATTGTTTCTATGGCAGTGAAAATACTTAAAAACATTTCTCATGGACAAAGCATCGGACCTGACAAAACCACTGCAGGCTTTAGTAAAGGATGCCTGTGATTCTGGAACTATATTCTGATTTTACAGAATATGACAGCATATTGTGGCTCAAAATATTCTCTGGGGGGGGGGGAGTGATGGCAATCCTAGCTGCCTTTCTTTTCCTGACCTAAATATTGGTTCTTATGCAATGCATTAAAACAACAAGAAGAGTGGGTATAGCAAACACACAAGTCATGTTTGCATAATGAAAAATAAACAATTTTGTTTCTACTTAAAAAGTATCATACAGATAATGCAATCCAGTTCTGAAAACAAACCTGTCTGTTTTTTAGTTAATGGGCTTGCCATCAGATAACTCAACCACCCCAAAAGCAAACTTATCTGTACAATGGTTAAGTAGAAGCACCATTCATGCACAAGTGCATAGAATAAGAACCACGGACGAGCAAGGGCACAGATTTTTTTTTAAGTACTAAAATATTGTGAGCAGACAGTACAAATTTTGTGGCATGAGCCATCTGCCCATGTGTTCAGCTACATGCATGGGAGAGGATTTTCCAACACATTCACAGGTGTTGTGTCCTACGGTTGCTTCCCATTTGTAGATCCAGCTGTCTCCAGGGGAGCTGTGCCAGGCATGTGCAGTGATACTCTGGCAACTGTCTCCTGATGAAATACTAAAAGCAGAGGGAAGGAAGGAAGGTAGGTAGGAAATGAGAATGAAGGAAGAGGGGAAATTGACACCTGATGCCTTTTCAAATGTGTTGGGGGGGTGTTATTGGATTATTGCTGTTCTTATTTTTACTATGGGTTTTGTGGTTTTTATATCATAATTTTATGTTGTGAAACACCCTGAGATCTATGGGTGAAGGTCAGTATGTAAATTTAAATAATGGTAATGCAAAGTTCACTTTTGAAAGAATCATCAGAGGAGTCAACAAGTTTTTACTACTATTAATGTAGTGTAAAAACAATAAAAACCTAACTTTTAAAATGATAATTTCCTTCAACAGAATGTTTACATGGCGACATGTATGGCAGGGAGGGGAGGGGAGGAGGGAATAAAGGATAACTATGGGTTATTTTTTTAAAACAACAGCTAATTTTACAAAGTCTAAAGATGTTTTAACCAAAACAATCTGCTGATAACTGCCTTGTCTACATTCTTTTTCTGCAATCCACCTGACATTTTACATGTTCTCAAAGATAAACTCTCTGGGTTGCCAAAAATTACAGCAAAAGGTGAAGGCTACCTCTTGTTGTACAGAGTGTTGTACAATTATGCCAGGATTACTCATCACATTCTTCCTATTCTGTGTCCACGGCCTTGATGTTTTCCTTGTACTATGCCTTCCTCCAAGAAATTCTAGCCAATGCAATAGGTTTTAGCAGGTAAATCCGCCCATCATTTCTTTATCACCCCTCCTTCCTCTACTGCCCTAAAGGTGCTCCTGGCTCAGCTTGAAGATTTAAGATAATTAATTAGTACATCCCAGTTTATCTGTCTAGGTCCCAGACACAGACACAGCAATGCAAATTTTCTTTTTAGATAGAAACCTGTTGCTTGTTTCTTTCTACCTGTGGGTGTTCTTACTGCAGAAGAGCTCATATTTTACAGAAAGAGAAATTGGTGTGTGGTCCCATTTATTATTAAGAATGTAAGAACATAAGATAAGCCTGCTGGACCAGGTCAATGGCCCATCTAGTCCAGCCCCCTCTTCTCACTGTCACTGACTGGATGCTTGTAGGAAGAATGGAAGCTGAAACACAACAGCCCACTGCCCACCTGTGATTCCCAGAAGCTGTTATTCACTAGCATATTGCCTCTGACAGTGGAGATAGAAGATAACCACAATGGCTAGTGGCTATCAATAGCCAAATCCTCTTCTAAAGCCATCCAAGTTGGCGGCCATCAATGCCTTCTTTGGGAGCAAGTTCCGTAGGAAATGAGGTTTGGCTTTTGAAATGTGTACTTTATTGAATTCCTTCTCCATTCCTATCCACCACTGAGGTCAAAGAACTTGTGGCTTCATCTCTGCTACAAATGTGCCGGTGACTCATATTGTTATGAGTTTGCGGGGGTGGGGGAAAAATAGGCTGCATGCAAATCCTTCTAATCCCCGGATCCAGCTAGTGTTAAAATATAAGCCAGGCTAGTTTCCTGTGTTGAGGTGATCAGCTGGGTGATGGGTCAAAGGAAGAGGATCTGCGTGAGACAGCAAAGGGGTGGGACCCCTCCTTCCCTGGACTCAGAGATAGTTTGAAGGACGAAGCCTGAGTTTAGATTTGAGAGTTAGTCAGTGATGTGACCTAAAAGAAAAGCAGCAAGAGAGAATCCGTTTCCACTTGTTGTTGCATGCCACCCCAATCTCTGAGCGGTATGAGATTCCAGACACTAACCCAATAAAAATCACTTTGGAAAAAAGAAGAAACAGTGAGTAAGCTGTAGTTATTTTATTTTTTTTAGACTTTCAGTGTAGATTCTGCCAAACTGCAAGCAGCAGTTCTGTGGGTGAGTGTGTGACTGAGAAAGGGGGCACTGATGTGGAATCCTTGTGCAATGACCCACATCACTACCAGCTGTTGACACACAACTGCCCTAGTAATGAAAATATTTGCATTCTTCATCTCCTCCCCTGTTTAATCTGATTCTCTCTGTCTTTGAAAATAAGCTTCTGTGTGGGGTTTTTTTTTTAAACTCAAGGACAACATGAACCAATTCCATCCGCAGAATTTGCAGCTGAGCAGGGGCAGATCTAGTATGAAACTAATGAAGCATCAGTTTCAGAGTCCCTCATTCTGGAGGGACCCCAGAAGCAACTTTGGTTCCAGTTACTTAACCATTTTGATTCTAGTAGACCCATTTTCAGTCATAAGATTCAAATTGATTTATTGTTTTTGCTGTGTGTACTTCAACAATCCCAAAGTCTGAGAGTCAGCAGTGGTGAACTGTCATGGAACAACCCCATTGAAGAAGATAACAGTGGTTAACCAGACCTCGGTGCTGGTTGTGAAGGCCCCCCCCCCAATAACAGCTTTAGGGTCCCCACAATGTAGATCTACCACTGCAGCTGAGTGTGACTTGTTTAGGATCCTATAAGCAACATGGAACTCAATAAATAAAGTAGAGTGAAAAGCTAAGGAGCTGGTTTTATAGATGGAATGGAAAGAAACAATGGTGGTTCATATTGCCACAAGAAGTAGCCTCATAAAATGAATAAAATTATGAAATGCTGCAGTGAGGAGAAAGTGATTAGACAGAAGTTTTTCTCCATGTTGCATAATACTAGAACTTGGGGACATCTAGCGAACTTGATTGCTGGAAGATTTAAAGCAGAGAAAAGAAAGTCCTTCTTCACACAACAGTGACTATGGAACTATGGAACAAGATGCCATGATGACCACCACCGTAGATTGCTTTAAAAGGGGATTAGACAAATTCATAGAGGACAAGGCCATCACTGGCTACGAGTCATGATGGCTAACGGAGGCAGTATAACTGAATATTAGTTACTAGCAATCACAAGTGGCCAGAGCAGTATTGTGCTCATGTCCTGCTTGTGGGTTTCTGGTTGGTTAATGAGAAAACAGGATGCTGGACTAATGGCCTTTGGTCTGCCCATCAAGGGTCTTCTTGTGTTAACAGGCATCTTTATGATCACCTCCATAGAAAAGTTACACCACATTCTCTAGAAGTGGCTAGTTTAAACTATTCATCTTCACTTTTAAATCAAGTCATGCTACATTAAGTCACACCAAGTCACGTGATCAATTTTTCAAACAGAGGAAGCTGTCTTATATGGAGGCACAGCATAGGTCCATCAAGTCCAGTGTCCAGTATTATTTCTCCTGACTGGCAACAGCTCTTCAAGTTGACAAGCCAGCGGAAAAGACCATTGATGACACTAACCCATCTGGCCATTAGAATCCATTACAGAGCTTCTGAAATTCCTTTGGCCATTATAATGTTTAGAAAACTAATACAGTGGTACCTCGGTACCTCGTTCCGGAGGTCCATTCTTAACCTGAAACTGTTCTTAACCTGAGGTACAACTTTAGCTAATGGGACCTCATGTTGCTGCATCGCCGCAGCGTGATTTCTGTTCTCATCCTGAAGCAAAGTTCTTAACCCGAGGTACTATTTCTGGGTTAGCGGAGTCTGTAACCTGAAGCATCTGTAACCCGAGGTACTACTGTACACAAGAACAGAAGAAGCTGACTTATACTAGTCACAACATTGATCAATTTAGCTGGGTACTGACTCCCACTTGTTTAACTATGGTAACAACAACAAATAGGATGTTGCTATGTTCACAGTCTGCTTCTGGAACTTAAAAAACATTCTTATCCTCTTAATGTGCTCAGAGGCACCCTGTTCTTTCACTTTTACATATTTTGCACCTGGCTCTGGTTAGTAAATCTAGGGTTTTTAGTAAAAGACAATGTAGACCCAACAAGCTTTATGTCTGGTTGGCTGCTACCAGCTTCTTTACCCCACTCAATATGTAACACTTTTCTCAGTACAGTGGTACCTCAGGTTAAGTACTTAATTCATTCCGGAGGTCTGTTCTTAACCTGAAACTGTTCTTAACCTGAAGCACCACTTTAGCTAATGGGGCGTCCTGCTGCTGTCGCGCCACTGGAACACAATTTCTGCTCTCATCCTGAAGCAAAGTTCTTAACCCGAGGTAATATTTCTGGGTTAGCGGAGTCTGTAACTTGAAGCGTATGTAACCCGAGGTACCACTGTACAGTTACATACTGAGAAGAGTGCAAAAGCTATACTGATGTATATCATCATAAGAAGTTTCCCATTAACATGTGGATTTAAAATCAAGTATTTAGAAATAGTTCATTTTTAATCTCTCATTACACGGAAGCAGGAGATCATGTAACCAATAAATTCCTAGCACAGCTTAATGCTCAGCATTTGATGAAACCAAGGTTAGGCCTGCACAAAAATTATTTCCTCCTTCAGGCTGTTATCACTTTTAAGTGCAGAAAACAACAGACAGATAAAACTATTCAGGCCTTCATTACTTGCTGCAGAACCCATCCTTGGGAAAATCAAAAGTACTTGGTGTTCACACAACAAGTACTTGCCATCTATCCATACATACAGAGAGACTCCTTTTGGATTACTTGAGTGGGCCTTGAGAATTAAACTGAAGACAAAGCTGCATTAAAGCAGTGACAACAGCCCAGCTTGCCATTCTCATGCTGAAAACTGAAAGCATCCCACACAATGCATGACATGATCAAGGTCCTCTTCTCCATGGCCCACATGCCAGACACAAAGCTCTTGCCGGTTTCCTCTTAATGGTGCAGCAGACAAAAGATGACATTGCTAAGAGACCGTGGCTCATGTCCCAGATCAGATTAGATTCCAGGGAAGATCTTAACATTATGCATGTATTTTGCATGTTTACATGCTTCATTTCTATTTTTTTTTAAAAAAAATGCATTACAATTTACGCTAGCCTTCTCCAACCCAGAGACGTCCCGAAGTTTTAGACTACAGCTCCCATCACCGCCATCCATCACAACTGTGCTGGCTGGGACTTCTGGGACTTGCAGTCTAAGACATCAGGAGGGTCATTGGGCACAGCTGATCTAGCTGATTTGCAGATGCCTGACTAGCCTTGCACATGACTCAGTGTATCCCAATCACAGTTGAAAACAATGTATTTCAAAACAGAACTCTATACCCCACCCCATCCCTGCTCCCCAAATGTGCTAAATTGTATGTGTGTATGTGGAACTATTCACAAAACCAGTTCAACTCTCTCAGTTTAGTTTCGCAATTCTGTAGAAGAAATGGGGAACTGTAATATTAACAAGTGCCTGTGTGGATCGGGTCATTAGGTCATGTTCCCCAGGGATGTAACTTCACTAACAAAGCAAAGCTATTAGGGATTTCCAGAACCATATACCCTATTTTTCGCTCCTTTTTAGAGGGGAATGCAAGGGGGGGGGGAATTCTTCAAAGGGAGCGCTGAGCAGAGCCTGTATGCACCCCAGGCTCTGCTTAGCTCTCCCTTTCACGAGCCGCAAGGAGCGTGTGTGCGGCGCTTGCAGGCTTTTCCCTGAGGAGGGAGAAGGGCAGCCCATCTCCCTCCTCGGGGAAAAGCCCCCAAAACATGCTCCACGCGGCTCTTTAAAGGGAGCGCAGCTCTTGGGGGCTTTTCTGTGTGCTCTGTCCCTTCCCCCACCTCCCGCAAAAGCCAGGGATAGCCCCGCGAAGCCTCCGCAGGGCACGGGAATGAAGGCTCCCCACTGCCCTGCAGAGGCTTCACACGGCTAAGCCAGAAGCTAGAACAGCTAGAGGGAGTGCTGCGTAGCGCTCCCTCTAGCTGTTCTGGCTTCTGGGATAGCTGCGCAGCCTGCATTCGCTCCATAAGACGCACACACATTTCCCTTTACTTTTTAGGAGGGAAAAAGTGCGTCTTATAGAGCGAAAAATACGGTACATTCTGCTCTGAAGATCACATCTTGAAAGCAAGTTCTAAGAGGCTTGATAGTGCGGTAGGAGTGGGATGAAAGTCAATCCGAACCACTTTCTTGTTGTCATGATCCCACACTGAACTATGTGCATTCAGATCTTTTGATTTCATTCAACGCCGTATTGCTCTATTATTCATTTCTTCCTATATACATTTAAAAAATGTAAGTCTGGGCTGACGGTGAAAAGAGTGCTTAATGGTTGCAATGTGTAGGAAGAGGAAGATGCAGAAGGCTACCATGGAGGTGGTTTGTGTGCAAGGTGTGAGTGAGGAACCTGTGGTCTTCCAGATGTTGTTGAACTCCAACTCCCATCAGCCCCAGCCAGCATTGCTGATAATCAGGGATGTTGGGAGTTGTAGTCCAACAACACCTGGAGGATCTCAGGTTTCCCATATCTGCACTACACCACAGTAGCTCTTGTTACTTCTTCTACTTCTACTTCCCCTTTCCTAAGTCTTTCTTTTACATTTAATAGAAACTGCAAATCCAGGACCTAATGGGGTTCATTCTGCTGCCATTCTGCTATATTTCCTTTCGCCACCATGTAAGTATCACATTTGGGGTCTGCAAACAGGTGCACCATTTTTTTTAAAAAAAACCTGATCTAGAGGGGTCATTCAGCTGGGTTTTGTATCTGTTGTCACCTTCCTCTTTGCCACTCAATACCTTGAGCTAAGTGCAGCACGTTTGATCTCCATTTCTTTCAAACTGCATGGCATGCGTAGAAAAAAAAGCAAAGATGTCTTATGTGAGTTTGTAGTATTTCAGGGGAGATGTAGACAGAGATGCAGGCAGCCTTAGGTAAAACAGAAAGGTACTTTTGCATTTTCTTCCCTAATATCAAGAAAACAAGAAATTCTCAGGTTGCTTATTTTTTTACCAAGTGGAAATGGGGTAGGTTAAGTGAATTGGTGCAAATGAGAGGAATTTAGATTATGCAGGCACTGTAGGTTAACCTGTGTAATTTTCTAGTTGGATTATATTAAAAGTGTCTTGACCACCTCTGAGTTTAAAAAAAATAAAAATGCATTGTTAGCCAAGAGAACAGTATATAGGGTGAAAAAGAGGAGGATATTTCAGGGAATCCAGATAAGCTCCCTCACACTTTTAAAGCACATGCAAGAAGACTCTGAGGACTAATCCCAACCTCCCATCACTATTATGCCAGCCGCCACCACCCACCATCTGTGCATCTGGTGAGCATGAGAAGGGGTTCTACAGTATGTGCATTCCAATGCAAGGGTAGATTCTGGGCCAAACAATATTACCCTTTACACAGAGAGTCCCTACATGTGTACGCCAGTATGTCTTCAGCTAGAAGATGGAAGATATAACGGTGTTCAACTATTTTGCACCAGTTGCACTGTCTGCAAATTATATTCCAGGCTCAGCTCTAGATGCAAATTTTAAACTTACAGAGTTGTACAGACTATGACCCTCATACTTCAAGGACAGTCTCACTCCACTTTTGAGGAGCAATAATCAAACTTTCATGTACTACAAGTTTAATGACTACCAGCTCTGATTAGGTCACTTAAAGGTAAAGGGACCCCTGACCATTAGGTCCAGTCGCGGACGACTCTGGGGTTGCGGCGCTCATCTTGCTTTATTGGCCTAGGGAGCCAGCATACAGCTTCCGGGTCATGTGGCCAGCATGACTATGCCGCTTCTGGCGAACCAGAGCAGCGCAAGGAAACGCCATTTACCTTTCCGCCGGAGCGGTACCTATATATCTACTTGCACTTTGACGTGCTTTCGAACTGCTAGGTTGGCAGGAGCAGGGACCAAGCAATGGGAGCTCACCCTGTCACAGGGATTCGAACTGCTGACCTTCTGATCGGCAAGTCCTAGGCTCTGTGGTTTAACCCACCGCGCCACCCGTGTCCCCTTAGGTCACTTACATGTGTCCTTTTGACACTATGGGACCTTGTACCAGGTAAGTAAAGTTTAGGATACATACCTGATTGTTGGTGATCATTGTTGCCATTGGCATTTTTATTTTATTACTGTATTTATACCCCACCTTTTCTTCTCATGGAGCTCAAGGTAGTGTACATGGCCCCCCTCTCTCCATACTATCCTCTCAACACCCCTGTGAGGAAGGAGTTCCTCACCTCCATGGATGTTTGGTTCATGATTTATTGACCCAACTGCTGAACACATGCACACAGTCTGTGTACACCCAATACATTTTAAGCGCACACCCTTGTAAGAAATATGGCAACTTTAGTTTGTTATGGGTGCTGGGAATCGTATCTCTATGAGGGGCAAGCTACAGTTCCCAGGATTCTTGGCATGTATTTTAAATGTGTTTTAACTGTATTGTGTGTCTGTGCAGCCAAAGTTGGAGAGCCCAGTCTCCCAAGAATGTATGCTGCTCAAGTTCAAGTTCAATGTTGAAGAGAAGTGAATTATACTCAGAACCAGGAAGACTCTGGGCAACTCATGAAAAGCTGCATATTGGGATCATGGAGGGTCAAATTTTAACACTACTTTTCTCTCCTGATCTGAAATTTCAAGCGAAATCAGATCATTCTATTTTATCTGGAAAGTTACTTAAAACAGTTTCATTCTGAACTGAAGGGAGTAGGTTTACTTTCTCAAAGTATGTTTCTAATTTATGTTTGAAAAAAATATTTCCATTGTGCCATATATGCAGTAACTTAAAACCGAAATGAAAGGATTAATATTAGAAGGTTGCAGAATGGTTTGAATTAAATTCAGGTAGTGGTAAAGACGGCTATATTTAGTGAATCCAAACTTGTGGAACTTTTGGGTCAAGAGGAAAAATTAAGTAAAACAATTCTTACCTGTAAACGTTGGAGTAGCATGGGGGGGGGGTATGAATGATTTTGTGTACTAGGTTATCCATTTGGCAAAACCTCCCATTACTTTTCTTCAACCTGTGGAAAAATAAAACAGTCAATTATGACAATGCTTCACTGCTTTGTTGATGAGGGCTTCTAAGATCTCTTGCCAAATTGTAGGAATATATATATTTCCATATACTAAGGTGGTAATATCATTGACATGACAAATCCATGCTAGTCACATTGCTGGCTCATTATAATAAAAGCATTATACATTTCCAGACTTTAGTTTATTTTTAGCAAGGAAATTTTGAAATCTTCACCATCAACAATAAACTAGAAAATCTTCATCAACAACCACAGAGCTGTTTATTGCACCAGGTAATTTGGGAGTTCATGGAATTTTGGGTATTCTGGAAACTAGAAAAAGCATGGCTATAATTTTCAGAAACTGGTGTTGTTTAGATCTGTATACTGACCAGGTCACCCTTATATTTCTCTTCATGGTTGCCTAGGGTTGAGGCTGAGTTGAGACTCTTCACATGGAAGAGAAGATTCCTGTGTCAATTGATTCAGTATTTGTGAGTGTTTCAGAGTTATAATTTTCCAAATTATAGATACGGTTATGAATTCATATTAGTTATCTCAGCTGCTTTGAGCACAGCTCATTGTGGGAAAGTGTAATCAATCAATCAATCAATCAATCAATCAATCAATTCTAACCCCCCTCTAGCAGCGCAGAACAAGGGTGAGAATTGCATGCTTATTTTGCTCAAAACCCCTTCATAAATGAAATTTATAATCTGTGAAATGGATCAATTACCTCCATTGCCTGAATTTCACAAAGCAAAACTCTTTGCAGATTTTCAAAAAATATTGCTTTTCTCAAATTAAAATAAAACAAAGCCCCTTTGGATATTTTTGTAAACCGCCCTGAGATCCCCAGGTATAGGGTGGTACATAAATTCAATAAACAACAACAACAACCAATATTGCATATTTAGATTTACAAGAACATCTATACACTATCAGAAGAAGAAGAAGAAGAAGAAGAAGTAAGAGCAGTAGAGAAAGAGTGGCTATTGTTTTCTTTCTCATCGTGCCTCTGGTTGTGTTGCTGTTACTCTGTTTCATTCTGATTCTCTTGACTGTTTTTGCTGGTTTTAATCTGATTATGTGCTTGTTTATTATTGTAGTCTTTCAGAAGTGGCCTGCATGTGGCAATGCTCACCTGACTTCCAGATAGCTGAGTCGCTGCTGCTTACCAGGAGGAAGAAGGGGGAGGTGGGAGATGGTGGAGAGGTCAGTGCAGTGCAAATGCACCAGCAGTGCCAATCTGATGCTTTGGCTAGTATGTTTGCATTTGGAAGGTGGGATTTAAATTTTAAAAACAAAATTAAAATTTCCAAGATTTCCCCCGGGAAGATGGATTGATAGTTACCCACCCTGGGAATTATTGCTTTGTGAGGGGAAGTGGGGTCTCCCAACAACTCTCAGCCCCCTTAACAAACTACAGTTCTCGGGTTTATTGGGAAATCATGACTGTGTAAAGTGGTATGTTACTGCTTTAAACGTAGGGTGTGGATGGGACCCCAGAGAGCACACTGCTATGACATGGCACTACGATCCATATCTCTAAAATAGTAACCCAGGTCAGTTGTTCTGAAGCTCCAATGACTCTGCTATAAAAGCTTACCAAATGTGGCAGCTTATAATTTTATTTATTTTCTTTTTCAAGGAGCAATCTAATTCTGTCAAGGTTATCGAGGGGGATAACAGCTTGAAGACATGACAGGAAATAAGAGCCTGCCTAGCTGACTTTACGTTGTAGTCTTCCATGTGGCTTATGGGTAGGCAGATGTGGAAAATGCAGCAGATGTTTTCTGTGAGAGTGTTCAGCGCAAGGATCTAAGTGGCACAATACTTTTACCAGTACCCATCTCAGATAAATCACTGCCCATCTTTTGCTTAGGAATGGGTGAACTCACCATATCATAAATTGCAATTAATTCACCAAGTTATAAATTCAACTTTACAAATTGGAGCTTTCAAAATACTATGCATGCACATCAATGTGCATGAGTCAATGTTGGGAATGTGCTGTCTGTAGAATATGCAAAAACACAGCTTCGCGGCCTTAGTTTCAATGTGCAGAGCTGCATTATGTGCTGCTAAAGAACATGACTCCATGAAATACTTGTTTTTATTTAAATGCCTAGGTTCAAATGTAGAAATATGAGATGCAATACTTGTGGAAACAAGTTATGATATCATATGATGATAAAATTCTGCCTGTTCCTGACCATTTGGTAGAGAGACAAACAGACTTGGGTAAGCAACTTAGCACACTTTTTTTTTATTCACGGGCATCACAAAATAGCTGTTTAAGTCATCTGAAGGAGAACTTGGCTGGACTTTGTGAATGGAGGGCACAATTCTGTACCCATTTACCTGGGAGTAAGCCCTGTTGGACTCAGTGGGAAATATCTTTGAGTGGACATGTGAATTGTTAATGGGAATGTTTGAGCAAACAAAGTTGTCATAACTACTAGCACAACCCTTTGTTCTCTCTGAAGTAAATCCCATTACATTTAATGGTCTTTACTCTCAGGAAATTGACTTTAGGATTGCAGCCTGAGAGTCTTAACAAAATGTTATCCTGTCCAATTTCAGCTCCAGGAACATTTTTGTGATAAATGTTTGCCTGCCATTTACAGCCAGATGTCTATTATTAGATTTTCATTACAATATACTGCAAGTGATTTGAGGCCGGAATGAATGACACTTTTAACTCTTATGGGAATGATACAGAATATGACATCATGTAATACTTTTTCTGATAAGTTAGAAATTATCCATGCATGGCTCTCTTTTTTTACAACTGGTTGTGTAATATCCTAAAATTTAATTACATATGGCCAAGAAATAACTAGCTGGCTGATAATTAACATTTTAGTGTCTAGTGTTAATTCTTTACTAAGCACAACATTATCTGGTAAAGTGAAACAGATGATAATAACTTCTAGTGATTTAAGAGTTTTTGAAAAATATGTTGATTTTAAAGGAGTTTGAAAACAACAACCCAAAGCCAAATTTGTTGAGCTTACTTGTTCGACATTCAACATTATAAAAATTCACACAATAGAAGTCTTACTATATTAAAAAATGTAAGATGCCAACAGGTTTCAGTGAAAAAGACTAGTTAGTATGCACATAACACCACTGAAATCCATGAAACTTCAAAACAGAGGGAGCTATTCTGTGGCCCTCCAGATGTTGCTGAATTATAGCTCCCATGATTCTGGATCAATTATCATACTGAAACAGGGTTGAGAAAGTGAAAAATAGGCTTGGTATTTGTATGGGACAGAAAGCAGTATATCTAAGGTGTTCTATTGGGGTGTGTGATGGGGGTTGGTGAGTAGCAAATGGGGAGACCACTTGTGCTTAATAAGATGGATTCCAATTGCTTCACTTCCAGAATAATTTTGAGGTTGTCTTCTGATGGGGAAATCCTTCTTGAAAAATCATACTGATGGAGGCTTAGAGAATGTTAGCTGTCTCATTCTTATTCCCCATGCCAATGTAGGAAGCTGAGCCCAATCAAACACAATGGTTTCGGGAGACGACATGTTCTCGTTTCCATGCAACAAATCACTGGTACTGCTCTCACTGCTATGAGAAGGGAAATAGTGACTCAGGCTTGTGACTTTTTGCCAAGTTCTATTGCTCTCATAAATCATAGTAGTGTTGCCAGAGTTTGAAGGGCAGCTGGGCCATATATTAGTGTCTTCCCATCTCAGGTTTTGTAGGTGGGTTTTGCTGGGACTGATGGTTCCAGCATTCTCAGTGCAGCACCCTAAGTGATGACTTTGTGCGTTGTGCTAATTAACACTGGGATTTCATAAATAACAAATCGATGCTTTGGACTCAGGTAAAAGACTTCTCTTTAGACATGTGTTTGGTGTCTTCTACATGAAGCTCCCCCCAACCGCTCATGCTATAAATCAGGAACAGGGAACCTGTGTGCATTCAGATGCTGTTGAACCACAACCACCATCCCCTGACCATTGACCATGCTGGCTGGGACTGTTGGGAGCTGAAGTCCAACAACATCTGGAGGACCAAAGTTTCCCCATCCCTGCTATAAACGATATAACATTTTTACAGTAATCTCATTTGTCAGCATAGGCATTAAACACCAGTTTGTAATTAATAGATTTAGGGTTGCTTCCAATGGAATGTTTTGCACCTATGGTTTGCTTATTAAACCACACATATGAGTGCCTACATTCTGAAAAGTGATGCGGCAATTAGAATTAGTCACGCATGTAACTTTTCCAGAGCTGAATCCATGACTTCTCACTTCTCTCGAAGGCAAATTCTATGAATATTCCACGTTGCCTATTTGACTCAATATAAAACAACTCAACCAATGGAAGTTAGAAACTTCTTCACTGCCACCTAGCTGCTCTGTATCGAGGGGTGGGGGGGCAAAGGGGGAGATGTCCCAGGTGGCAGGTTAGGGGGTCAGAGGGACAGCCCCCCCTTCCAGAGAGAGAGGAGAGAGAGAATTCAGAATTAGGAGGAGGGAAGTGGAAGTGCAGACCTTTGCCCCCTACAGTAAAATTTTGAGCACTGCCATCTATAGTGTCAGGACGTGGGTGGCACTGTGGGTTAAACCACAGAGCCTAGGACTTGCCAATCAGAAGGTCGACGATTTGAATCCCCGCGCCGGGGTGAGCTCCCGTTGCTTGGTCCCTGCTCCTGCCAACCTAGCAGTTCAAAAGCAAGTCAAAGTGCAAGTAGATAAATAGGTATCGCTCTGGCGGGAAGGTAAATGGCATTTCCGTGTACTGCTCTGGTTCGCCAGAAGCAGCTTAGTCATGCTGGCCACATGACCCAGAAGCTATATGCTGGCTCCCTCAGCCAATAAAGAGAGATGAGCACCGCAACCCCAAAGTCGGTCACAACTGGACCTAATGGTCAGGGTCCAGTTACCCTTACCTATCTATAGTACCAATAATTTATAGTGCCAATAATTATATGTGACATGGGCTTTGGTTAAAAAAAAATCTAATGTTAGTGTTCTCCATTCCTCTCCCTCCACACACACACCTTTAAAGGCACAAACATTTTTGTGTTTTGTGTTAGTACACTAGTGGTATCCCTGCCTGATATGCCAGTCAAGGGTATACCAACACTACATGTAAAAGGGCCAGTGCATATAGTACACCATGATGGGGCACTTATGAAATATGCCCTGTCTCCTGTGTATGTTACATAACATCAGATCAGTGTCAGATTCATCCATATTATTTTAATTCTGTGAGGAATTCAAGCTGTCTAGAGATTCAAATATTGTCTTAGCACCATGCCTACTGATATAACCAGGAAAATGTGGGTATGATAATGGCATGGCCAGGTACCTTAAGAAATTATAACTCAATATCCATCACTGTAGATATTGGGGTATTCATCATGTTGGATTGTTTCCATTGGTCTAAACCTAGAAAAGCTTAGGGTCTGGAACAGGTCAAAACTTGATCCATAGACTTCAATAAGCACACATAAACAGTTAAATTCAATAAGACCGCATGCTATGCAATGATATTATACAATGCTACACTTGTGTGGAGTGATTGCTCATTGACTTCACATGAGAAACCACACCAATGCTTCAAGATAAACAGCTTGGTTGCCCCAGTGCTGATGTGAATGCTGGATTTTGTTATATCCTTTGTTCCAACTTATTCCTTCCATTTCCTGGAAGAGCAGGAAAGAGAGATGTGTGAGCAAGAACATGACTACTGGTAAAGACTAGGTAAGCCAGGAAAACAGAGTCTGAAGAATGAACCTGCTTCCTTAATTATCATGTGAGCATTTACATTCAGGATGTTCCCGAAGGCCAGTTGCTGGGACTCACAAGTGGGGAGGGTGTTTTTGCACTGAGGTTCTGCATTTGGGCTCCCCATGGGCATCTGGTTGGCCACTGTGAGCAAAGGAGGCTGGACTAGATGGGCCATTGGCCTGAGCCTGCAGGGTTTTACTTATGTTCATATAACAATAGCAGTTTCAACCAGGATTGGGAAGAAACGTGTGGTGCCTTTCAGTTGTGATGTACAACCTGTGGGGTGTAGTGGTTAGAACATCAGACTAAGAGCTGGGAGACCAGAGATCAAATCTCCACTCTGCCATGAAGCTCACTGGGAGACCTTGAGTCTGTCTAAGGACAAAATGGAGACCACCTTGAGCTCCTTGAAGGAAAGGTGGAAAACAGATGGAAACAAATAAATTTGCAGTAGTTCTATTGTAAAATATTTTAATACATCATGTTAACTTCCTGCTCAGGCTAGAAGTGAGGTGGCTATTGGATACAGGATATGCGTGTGATGATGGTGGTGATGACGACGTATCCATGTATGTATGAGAAAGGGAGATTTTAATGTTACTGCAGTTCTATAAATGAGAGATTTAAGTAGAGATTTGGTGTAGATGGGTTTTCCTACTAACACATGGAGGGTTAAATTTAGGATCTGAAGGAAGCGACAGAAAAGTTGCAAAGCTTATGGGATCATGAGCACAGCTCAGCTTACAGACAGCCAGACAGTCATTTGTTATAGGGGAAATAAATGGATAGGAGTGTAGGAAGAGAGAAAGGCAGGGAAGCAGCTCACATTTCCCCTTTGTAGCTTCACCATTTTGGGAATATGCATGGAAGAGAACAGTCTTTTTTGGAGGGAGTTCAGCTAATGGAATAAGAAAGCACATGCTCATCACTTAACTCTGTAGATTTCACAAAGCTCTAGCACAACAATGCCCGAGTGCTACTCCAACACACACAGGTAGGCATATTGAAAACTCATTGGAATCAATATCATTTACATATGCTTAATTGGCCTGTAGTCATGACTGTATTCCACAAATATTAACAAAACATAACCCCAGGTCCCTTTGACAGCAACTGTATGGTGGTACCTTAACCAAATGGGGGGGGGTGCTTTCTATTCTTTAAACCGCTCAGTAATTCTATGCACACTGAATTGAAGAGTTCTTAGTGGAGACAAATTAGGTTTTATTTCTCCAGCTCTTTTTCTATCAATCTGCAGTGCAGTTCTAACCATGTCTACGCCTCTTAAATTCAGCTGTGCTTACTCCCAGGTAAGCGAGGTTAGGACTCCAATCTTAAATCCCATTTTGTGATACTATGTTGCAGTAATCCACCGTGCTAAAGCAGACACAGACCTTGCTTCTCAGGTGGCACTGGTGTTAAAATCTCTCCAAAAGGCAAACACATTTACTTGGAAGTAAGGTTCACTAAAGCACTGCTTATGATCAAAAGCAGCAGGATTTCATATCCAAACAATACTGAAGCAGTGCATTCCTATGCTTGTCTACTCTGAGTAAACTCAGAAGTAAGTAAACAGGGATTTAATCTTACTTGGTTTTTACTTACTTTTAGTTAAGTGATTATAGGAGAGTAGCTTTAGTGTAATTGTCCTCTACTATTCCATGAAGGAAGAAACGCTGTAAAATATTTAAATATGTTTATTCATGAAAATACTTCCCTTGTTATTGTACTCTCTAAATTTACAAGAAGCATGTTATTCCCCTTTTATTAGCAATTGTGGGGACAGAAAAATTGGAAGTTGAGACACTAGTTCAAACAACAACAACCAGCTATATAACCAGAGTGGCTGGTTTAAGGAGAATCGTGCCCCCAAAATGTAGAGATACAGACTGTAAGTATTGCAAAGGAGTATTATAGTCCTTTGTGAAACCTCACTGCAGCAAGAAGAAAATAATAATAATTAAAAAGCATACTTACATTTTCCTTACATATTAGTGTCGATGAATTAGCTCTCAAGACATCCTCATAGTTCCACTGGTTCGCAAGGTACAAAAACCAATGGTAAAACAACCAACATTTTCATGAAGATTGGCAGCACATGTTACCTTAAGATGTGGACACTTCTTTAAGTAAAAAGTGTCAAAATAATTGCTTGCCTCATGGAAGGTGAGTGCATTGTACAAAGCTGCACAGCATTTAAAAATAAAACATAAACCAGGAAGACGTTGAAGCTTACAGGTGCTGTGGCTCCATTCTGTTGAATTGAAAAAGCAGTTTGCGTAAGGTGCAAAATGACTTCGTGTAGCGCTAGGATTTTCCCAAGTATCTACAGTAATTGCTACAGTTCCTCCTCTTGGGTTGAAGTCTTCTGTCACTGATATCCTGATGTTGCCACTCTCACAATCGGCAGGCATTTCCAATTGGTTGATTGCAGTCATTTTCTGCTTTTGTTCTTTGCATTTCTTGCCTCATGCACCTCTCTTACTGCCTGTTTATGAGCTTCTAAGTAGCATCTTGTCACCCACTGTCGCAGGCTCTTGGTCGGCTCCAGCCGGGTTTTTCTTATGTTGTCATGCAGGTACATATGAGACTGGCAGAAGCATGTGTACTAAAAGAGATAACCCCAAAGACTTCAAAACACTCTTATCACAAAACTAAGGAAACGAGTGCTTGCTTATGATAAGACATTAATGAGGATAAAAACATGAAGCAAAAACCTCAGTCAATATCGTAATTGTCCTTAGTTCACCTTTAGATAATGCAGAGGTGTCTTCTGTGTCACTACACAAACCTCTGCCACTAAATCTTTTAATCAGCTCATTTGCATATGTTCTGCTGCTAAGCATCCGAATATTTTGGGGCAAAGGAAGCCTCAAACGTTAAAATATTTTTGATATTCCAAATTTGCACTGGCTGTGTTTGTAAATAGTTCTTTGTTATTTTCTTTATTGCCTCTCAGTCTCCAGACTTCAGTTACCGTATTTTTCGCTCTATAAGACGCACCAGACCATAAGACGCAGCTGGTTTTTGGAGGAGGAAAACAAGAAAAAATAATAATCTGAATTTCAGAAGCCAGAACAACAAGAGGGATCGCTGTGCAGCGAAAGCAGCAATCCCTCTTGTTGTTCTGGCTTCTGGGATAACTCCACAGCCTGTATTCGTTCCATAAGACGCACACACATTTCCCCTTATTTTTTAGGAGGGGAAAAGTGAGTCTTATAGAGCAAAAAATACGGTAAGTTCTATGAAAAGACCTCAGAGAAGTGAGTCACCCGTGGGTTTCAAAAATGGTTTCCTGCTGGAAAGGAATAATAAATATATAAGAGCTCATCCAGATTGTTATCAAATAAATACTACAGACTAGTAGAGTAATATCACCTAATGAATATACAATGCAAAAAGTATAAAATACACCCCAGCCAGCCTGCCTTGGTATCCCTGCCAATGAATGTTTTCTTGTTCCATTTTCAGAGCTCTCCTAGGGGAGGGTATATGGAACTGCACTGTGGAATTTGGAGAACTGCTAATTTCAAAGCATGGTTGTGTTTTGTTTCTCGTATGATTTTGGAAAGTACAAATCAGGCCACCTTTGCTCTAGCGATCCACTGTCCTGTTTCATCACATGCAGGTCATCAGAGTACCAGCACCCCCGAGGTGCTCCACAGCATTGGGTGAGGGCACTCAGGAAATTGTTTTCAGATTTTTTAATTGCTTGTGTATTTGCCACCTAGGGCTCCTTTGGGAGGAAAGGTGGGCTATAGATCTAATAAGTTATAAAGATAATGATAAGAAATGATAATAAATATATATTAGGCAACACTGCATACAAAAGAAAAGGTGTGTGTTAGGAGAAAGTTGCACTTTGAATTTTCATGAGAATATATATCACACACAAACCCCAAACTGATGTGAAATATGGAGAGGCAGGTGGGAAGGAGAAATAGAGAGAAACCAAAATGGATGGATTCACTACCTACCTGTACCCCATACAGTACCCTGCTACATTATCCTAGCCTCAGTGTTTGTGAGCAGTGGCCACAGTCTGGTCAGATTTTGTTCATGTAATGAGAGGGGGCAATATTTGACCTTTGCCTCAAGCAGGAAATGTCTGGGATTGGCACTGGAATAAGTGCAAATCTTTGTTATTTGGCTGCTCCTACCAAGCAAAGCCAGGAGATGTTTTGGCCTGGGGTTGGGGAAGTGGAAAGAGCTTCATGTACGAGCTTGTTTGTTCTTACGCTCCTTTCTTTCCCTCATTCAACCAAGCAAGATGTTGGCAGGACTGGAAACAGACTCAAGTTTGGTGTGTCCTTCTATTAAAAACACATCACAGTTGCCAAAAACCGCCTTACAGTTTGCAGTGGAGGAAAACCAATACCCAAAAAGCTCAGCACCCCTATTTGCATATGGAGGACAGTTCTGCCATGACTTGATGAGGATTTCCCTCATATGGAATCCTGTGTGTTTTAGGAAAACACATCATTTCATAAACAGTTTGGTACCCTTCTTGTTCATGCTATGGATAAGAATGCTTGAATATAGCCTCGAGGTCTGCAGAACTGTTACGCACCATTTGCGACATGGAGAATGTTACGCGCTCTTGTTCACTTTGGAATTTCTGTGCTAAAAATAAAGTGCTTGTTCTCTCTCTCTCTCTCTCTCTCTCTCTCTCTCTCCTGCAATTAAAAACAGTCCACTCATTTCTTGTGCTCTGTAGATGTGGTGGAGGAGACAGGCGTCGAGGAGGAAGAGGGGCCAAAAGGCAAGGAGTCTGAAGATGAAAGATTAGCCGCAGGGCCAGCTCCCATTAAAGCAGGGATGCACAAGAAATGGTATGCAGATGGGTTTTGTGCATCTTGGCACCTGGAAGCTGTTGGTGCAGCTCTCTGGCCTCTCCTCCCCAATGCCCAGCATAAATGCAGGAGATGCAGGCCGTGAAGGGACTGTTCCTTCCCTGCCAGGGACCACGATCCCAGGAAGGTGAAGAGTTAATACAAAAGTAACAAACCAATTTCAGTTTTCTTGGGGAGGGAAGCACATCATGGTAAAGCTAAAGACTCTGCTTATAGGACCGGGGTGGGAACCAAATAAGATTACCTTCTGGGTTCCATTCCAGTTCCTTGGAAATGTTAAATTAATTTTTGCAGTAATTGAAATCTGTGGTCTTTATCAAGGAAACCTTGAACAAAGTTGCCAAGTGTATGATGGCGGCTTCTGTGATGTGGACACTGCAAACTGGACAGAGATCAATGTTTCAATTCATTTAGGAAAACTGCACGGCCATCAGATGTTAGCTATTATTGCTAGGCGCTGATGTGAGCCAAATTCATACTTATGAGCCCAAACAAAGGCATTGTATTCCATTACCAGTCTCCTGAGCTGTCTAATACTGGTTAATAACAATCAGTTCTTTAATTCAGATACAATTTATTGCAGGTACAGGACAATAAATGCCTGCTGTTTTAAGGATCCTACCTTAGGTCAGCTGAGGGAACATAGATACATCTCTCCCTTTGATTAGCTGAATCCAAAAATCATAACTTTGGTTTATGCTGCGGTGTCATTCTACTGAACAACTGTAAATGGATGTTTGTGAAATTTTGCTGGACTCACATACATCCACTGTTAGATGCAGTATGTTTCAGCCAGTGAGTTGCTGGGAATCACAAATGGGTAGCTTGCTCTTGTATCTCAGGTCTTGCTTTGATGGCTTTCCATAGTCATCTCGTTGGTCTCTGTGAGAACAGAGCACTGGAGTATATGGGTCATTGGCCTGATCCAGCAGAGAATCTTCTTATGTCCTTATGGACATCACCTTAGATGGCAGGACTAGAAAAAGTGGGCAGAAATTGTAGGAGGCATTTCTTTGACTAAAGAGAAGAAACCTTCTAATGGCAAGAGCTGTTCAGTAGTGAAACACACTGTCCCAGTAAGTGGTGGGCATTTGGCTTGGAGTCTGCTCTTGTTATGACGTTCTCTTATCGCTTAAACTAAGGGATCCAGTTCCTACTTCAGCCATTGTTGATATTTGCAATATTAGACTGAAGTAGCTTCCACTCTAATTACCAGTACCAGGTGTATATGACGTCCATCATACAGTTGCAGGAACACAGTAAATCTGCATCTTCATCTGTGGAGACTCATGACTGTTGCTTTAAAATTTGTAATGCAAGTTCATGCTGTGTGTCACTTTTGTTTGTTGTCACCGTTGATGATTGCTGTCTTCTGAAGATGAACTCTCATGTAATAATTGCAGCTATATGAATTATCTATTGCAGTGACTGAGGAAAGCCCTCAGCAGGATCTGAAATGGCCGTCCATGGGAACACTGATTCTAGATTTTGCACAGACACACAAAAATGTATGCATAGCTGAGATTCTCCTATTCTGAGCACCACTTAATGGTTCCGTCACTGTGAGAAGTGAAGTTACAGGGAACCAGGCAGAGGGCCTTCTTGGTAGTGGCACCCGCCCTGTGGAAGGCAGCCCTGTATTGGGAAGTTTTTTATGTCTGATGTTTCGCCATGTTCTGTTATATTTTGCTGCAATGTTTTCCTCAATGATAATAATATTGGATATTGGGTACATTGGTGAGTACGCTCTCAGAATCATGGGTGAGAAGGAAAACATAGGGGGAAATTCTGGACATTGCATTAGCAATGGCAGTCATAAAAGGGGCTGGAAAATTAAAGGTCAATTAAATGTTAGTGTTTTTGATGAAGCACTGATGGGAAATTTAATCCCAGAGTGAATTATATCAACAAGCATCTACAACAGCTGTCTGGCCAAACCCTTCAGCTTTATAGGATGCATACAAATAAGTCGTATGAAACTAGAGTGTTCTGGTTAAAAATCATTTTAATAATGACTCTGCCATTTAAATTTAAGCAGATGAAGGATAAGCTAAGACAGGGATAAACTGAAAAGGCCACGTTAATTACCTGTGTAACTAGAAACAATGCACGGTTGCCTTCCGTCATCTGCTTGAATCTCCTGCCTATCTTTCCCTTTAATTTCCTTAAATGGCTGGCCTGCTGCTGTGGAGATAAGGCATTTAATATAGGAAAGGGTTCAGGTGTTCCTACAAGGTCTACCTAAGCCACATTTTTTTTCCAAAATGTCATCTTGATTTGTGCTTTTCTTTTTCACTAAGTAATAGACACAGGGATTACAAAGTGAATCTGGAAGCTAAATTTCACTAATGAAATTATTACAGACAGCAGCAACATAAAAAACAATTAACTCCTGGTGCCCATATCTCAGCTACTTTTTTTTTTAATTAAAAAAAGGTTCTATTTAATACAAAGTTGTTTTATACTTAAATCATAGGGACAGGTCTATATAACTTAGGGCGAGCCTTGCATTTTGAGGGGGGCACTTTTAAAAAACAACAAACAAACATTAAATAAGGCATAATTTCTTTCAAAATTAGAGTGGGGCAAATCTAGACTTTCTACAAAAGGCATTGACTAAATCCATCAGCTATTAAAAGGTGAGGATGACGGCACCTCAATGCAACTTACATACATGTTTGCATGCATGCATACACACATTAAAACCAACATTAAAAAAAAATCTAAAAGGCATTTCTACTTTTTAAAAACTAGGTTAGTGTGTCCCACCTACATAAAAAAGCTATAGATAAGTACAGTAAAAGCCAAAGGCCTGAAACCCCAAAAAGTTTTTGCCTGGTGCCTCAAGATATGTGCAGTGGTACCTCAGGTTATATATGCTTCAGGTTACAGACTCCATTAACCCAGAAATAGTACCTTGGGTTAAGAACTTTGCTTCAGGATGACAACAGAAATCGTGTTCCGGTGGCGCAGCGGCAGCAGGAGGTCCCATTAGCTAAAGTGGTGCTTCAGCTTAAGAACAGTTTCAGGTTAAGAACGAACCTCCGGAACGAATTAAGTACTTAACCCAAGGTACCACTGCAATGATGCTGACAGGTGAGCTCCTTGGGGACACCGTACCACAAGAGGGAAGCCACCACATGTTCTTGTGTTGCTACCCTCTGGACCTCCTATGGAGGGGGCAGATGAAGAAGGGCCTCAGGGAGAGGCGATCCTTGAGGCATTGGGTTCCTGAGGCATATCAGACTTTATAGATCCAAACCAGCACCCAGAAATTATATTTGTTTTATTACTGTTTTTTTAAAGCATGATAATCATTACATGGAGAGAGAGAGAAAGACAGGGAGAGAGAGACTGACATTGACATTGTTTTAGGTTATTGGGTCTAATGAGCTTTGCAATGGAATTGTTAAAAAAAAGAACAGTTTTAGGATTTTCACCCTACTCTATCTCCATGGTGCAAGACAACCTGGTGGATCAAGTGAGCTGCAGAGACAGAAGTGAGATCACCAGAAATCGTCCCACTCCTGCTTCTACTGACAGATGCCTTCTATCAGAAGAATGACACCCCATTGGATTCTACCCAATGAGACTTACTCCCAGATAAGTGAGAATGGGATTGCATCTGAAGGCAATCCCGTTTACTTCTGTGTAGTCACACATAGGAATGCACTATCTGAGTAAACTTTGGTGCATCTCCAATGAAAACAGTTTAGTGGGGTAGGAGAAAAAAAAATTCACATCTGGCAACCAATCTGCCTCTTTGGTTTCAGATACCATATCCTCCAACTTTTATGCAATGAAAATTGGGACGTCGCATTCCATAATGATAATTTTACTATTGATACCCCACACATCTTACTGGGTTGCTGCAGCACTCTGGGCAGCTTACAAAATACTGTAAATAAAAACATTACAAAACATTAAAATAACCCTTCTCCATACAGGATTGCCTTCAGACATCTCGGAGGGGTGGGTAACTCCATACCCTCCAACATTTCTCCAATGAAAATGAGAACCTCCTAAGGAAAAGTGGAACATTCCGGAATCAAATCAGAAAGCAGAATGGCTTCTCTAAATCAGGGACGTCCCTGGAAAATAGGGTGTGAGATAGTACAGTCATACCTCGGGTTACAGATGCTTCAGGTTGCACGTTTTCAGGTTACGGATGCGCCGAAACCCGGAAGTACTGGAACAGGTTACTTCTGGGTTTTGGCGCTCGCGCATGCGCAACAAATGCTAAATCACACTTTGTGCACGCACAGAAGGGCCAAATCGCAACCTGCGCATGTGCAGATGTGGTGCTGCGAGTTGTGAACGCTGTGAGTTGCGAACGTGCCTCCCGCAAGGATCACGTTCGCAACCCGAGTGTCCACTGTACATGGGTAAATGAATCTAAAAACCCCTGGACATAAAATTTTCACGGACATCTAGTGGCTATGGTGGCTCGTTTACCAGCAGTAATGTATTTAGTGTTAACTCTGGAAACGTACCAAACTATGACTCTTAGAGCAAAATATACATACATCACTCCCCAGCATCTCCAGGTGGGGCTAGGAAGAAGCCTTGTCTGAAACCCTGGAAAGCAGCTGCCAGTCAGTGTAGACAATGCTGAACTAGCTGGATCAATGGTCAGGATTGATACAAGGCAGTTTCCTATGTCCCCCATGAACAGGTTGTGCCAAACTGCAGCTCCTCACCAATCAACATTCAACATTAAGGATCCAAGCCAAGAGGAGAACCACACAAACACAACATTGTGTATATAATCTTTTGGTTAAACAAGACATAAGAAACAAGCTGGAAAGTTACATGTCTAAACATTTATATTGTTTCCTGTTAATCTAACACAAGTAAAATGTTGAAAAATGGAGTGTCTCAAAATAATAATAATTTTAGAAGAAGTAGGTAGGCTTCTCCACAGAGTCTACCCTGAATTCTGTCCTTGAAAAGAGATCCAAGAAAAATATTGATCCAATGTACATTATTTTACAACGGAAAAAGCTTTTAACATATTTAAGAGAGTACATGCAGAATCATAGTGAGGTAAAATATATGAATCAGGTTTCTGGCGTTAGAAAAGGATTGCTCATGTCTTCATTGTTAAATTTGTATAAATATTTGTGGAAGTTATCTTCTCTGGCTGAGCTAATTCAAGTGCAGTTTTCCCTTTTATCAGCCGGCTCATCTGTATGTTGTTGTTCTTTGGTCCAAGATGAAATGGATATCTTAAACATCAAAACAACCCAGACTTACAATCGTGCTTATCCGCCGCTAACAATACCTCTTCCCACCTGTAGGTCACTGGTTCAGAGGTGCCGATAGGTCAATCCTGTCAGCTTTTAAAACCTAAATCTGAGAGTCTACTACGCTTTATGGTTTTGGAGATCAGCTTCTTCAAATAGCTGAAGTTCCTGGTTGCAGGTGTACTTCTCTATTGAAACTAATTGCTACACAGATTGTGGGTGCCCCCCCCATTGTGTCATGATCTTTTGAAGTTGTCTTGAGTACCTGTCTGCTATCTTCCTGCCACTTAGGCCCTGGATTACAAAGTGACAGTGCTGCTCACATAACTGATCTGATCTCACTGGTTTTGGAAAGGGGGTGGGGTTAAGGCTGAGGCATTAAAGTTCCTGTGACTAGCGTGAGGAAAGGGAGAAGGCAATTTCTGAAGCCTCAGGGGAAGGAAATGGTGTGTTTTATCATTATTTATAGCACCATCCATGTACATGGCACTTTAAAAAGAATAAGAGGGCACGTCCTTTCCCCCTGGGTTTACAATCTTGAAACTGTTGAGGGGGCGGAAATGCATGGAGACAGAAACAGGGGAAGGGTGTGCAGTGGGAGGAGATCATAGCCATATTCTGCATGCAAAAAGTTTCAAGTTCATTCCCTGGTGTCTGTCATTAAGAGGATCAAGTAGCAGTGTGAAAGATGTCTGCAGCAGAACCACTGCTGATCAGAACACATTAGGGATGGATAACGTCTGACCCATAGAAGTCAGCAAATTTTTTGAGCAGGGGGCCGGTCCACTGTCCCTCAGACCTTGTGGGGGCTGGACTGTATTTTTTTTTGGGGGGGAGAAAAATGAACGAATTCCTATGCCCCACAAATAACCCAGAGATGCATTTTAAATAAAAGCACACATTCTACTCATGTAAATACACGCTGATTCCCGGACCGTCTGCTGGCCGGATTGAGAAGGCGATTGGGCTGGATCTGGCCCCCGGTCTTAGTTTGCCTACCCATGGACTAAATACTCAACAGACTGGCTTAAATCAGGAGTGGGGAACAGGATCCATTGGGTGGGTTGGATCCTGAGGTCCTACAGGCCACTTTGAGAGGTGGGCATGGCTACTCACTTATTGATCACCTGACACCATCATGATGTCAGGAACTTCGTGATGAAACAATCAAATGAACTTCAAATGAAACAATCAAGAACATGCTCTTAGTGTATTGCTGGTTATTTCCTTTCTGCCTTTGGGACCTGGCTTGAACTTGAGCTAGGCCGCAAAGGAAGATTCTGAACAAAACCCTGCTTCAGACGGTTCAGCTGCACTAGGAAGCTCCCTGTTGAAAGCGGACTTTGCACTCAGGGCTGAATTTAAATTCGGTGCTGACTGCAAGCCCCACTTTGGATAGAGTTCAGCTGGACTCAAAGTACAGCCAGCCCAGTGGGACTAAATTTAAAAGATGCTGAATGCTAGCCTTGCTTGCCAAAAAGCAACCAGGAGTGCCCTTTAAAGCTTCATATTTTTCATTTGCAGCTGCATCTTTACCTTCTCTAAGCCCAATTTGGCCCATGAGAGGTTCTCCATACCTGAGTTAAATGGACAAAGGATGCTTCTAGATGGGGTCTTAATTTGCAAATGGGTCATTGAGATAATACAAATTAGTTGCTGGTGTGTGGGTTTTTTTCTAATTGGATTTCCCCCAGAAAGTGTCGTTGTTGTTTTTTTAATTGGGGGATGGGGTGGAATATGGGCTTGCATTTTGAACCTAACAATTTTGTGTGGACACCACACACAAAAACCTGGCATTCATGAAAAGGACCATTCTTGCAGTAAACACCTATCTGGAAACATCTAAAAATGTCTGACCTGGCATTAGGCACTTCTTTATGGTCGTCTGATTATTGAAGTGGCACCTACTGATGCTGAACTACGCAGCTGCATGCTCAGAATGCACATACCTCTGAAGTGATATTACTTTGGAGTACAGTGGTACCTCGGGTTACATACGCTTCAGGTTACATACGCTTCAGGTTACAGACTCCGCTAACCCAGAACTAGTATCTCAGGTTAAGAACTTTGCTTCAGGATGAGAACAGAAATCGTGCTCCGGCGGTGCAGCGGCAGCGGGAGGCCCCATTAGCTAAAGTGGTGCTTCAGGTTAAGAACAGTTTCAGGTTAAGAACAGATCTGCAGAACGAATTAAGTTCTTAACCCGAGGTACCACTGTAGTAATTTCCAGACCATGTGCTGGATCATGTTAACATACCATGAAAGCACAGCTGCTGTGCCCACCGAAATGCACCCCCAATTAAATAGTTAAAGTTCCAGGGTACCCTGCCCCAAGAAGGGGCTGCAGTTATTGCAGCTCTCCACAATTTTGCTGCATTGCCTGTGCCTTTTTCTAATTAGTCTTAAATGAAGGGGGGAGGGAGGGGAGAAAAATCATTAAAAAAAACAAAACTCTCCTCATCCTATCACAGTCTTGATTCTGCTGCTATCTCCCCTAAGGTTATTACTTAGACTGGAAATGTTTGACACACTAATTGCATTCAGGCAATTTAGCATTATAGGTAGGGTGGCCACTGAACAGATTGCCAAAGAAGGGAAAACACATAAGGCGGGATGCAGATTTGCATCTTATTTATATGGATAGATGCACCTTGAGATAGAGCAACTAATTTAAAGAGAATGCAACACATCTCACCATAGTGGGGAAAATTGTGACCTGGTGACTGCTTGCTCTCCTAGCTATTGATGGGCAAGCTTCCAGCTCCAGCTTCCAGCTCTCCCCTTTTATAGCTCTTTATTTTTAAACTGGACTTGGACTGGACAGCCTTTCAAAGAGAAGACTGTGTCTGGCTAACACAATATTGTACACCTTATGATTCTTAGGGAGGAACTACTAAACCTTGCATGGTTATGCTGGTTCGTGACCACAATCAAGTTTGATTGATTGATTGCATGGATTTACTCAATTCTTCCTCCACGCATGCTAAATAGCTCTCTTCGCCTCTCTTCCGGTCCTCTGCAAAACTTTACTAGGTCTTCTGTAATTGAGTTGATAATAGTTACATTGTAAACCTTTGGAGCTGGTAACTGTGGCTGCCTGCCTGTGATGTAATATAATCACATACTAAAATAAATAGACTCTTCCCTTGGCCTGCCCAGGCATGGCCATTCTTTAGACGTACTGAATGGTGTCAAAGCTTTTGTCTCTTAGTGTTCTTGAAAAATCCACATGTATCCCCATAAACAGAGGCTGAATCAACCATGTGCATCATTTTTTAAGATGAATGAAACAAGGCACTGTCCTGTGCCACTCGAAAGAGACAGATAAAAACCACTGTTTGCTTCTTGAGCATTTTCATCTTCCTCTGGGATAGGGTCAAACTACTGTAGATTTGCCAGTGTCACAATGGCCCTTTAGGAAAACAAGAAGCTGCCTTATAATAATAATAATTTATTATTTATACCCCGCCCATCTGGCTGAGTTTCCCCAGCCACTCTGGGCGGCTTCCAATCAAGTGTTAAAAACAATACAGCATTAAATATTAAAAACTTCCCTAAACAGGGCTGCCTTTAGATGTCTTTTAAAGAGAAGATAGCTGCTTATTTCCTTCACATCTGAAGGGAGGGCATTCCACAGGGCGGGCGCCACTACCGAGAAGGCCCTCTGTCTGGTTCCCTGTAACCTCACTTCTCGCAATGAGGGAACCACCAGAAGGCCCTCGGCGCTGGATCTCAGTGTCTGGGCTGAACGATGGGGGTGGAGATGCTCCTTCAGGTATACAGGACCGAAGCCTTATTCTGATTCAGACCATTGGTGCATTGAGCTCAATACTGTCTACACTGACTGGCTATGATTGTATAGGATTTCAGACAGGGTTCACTCCCGTGGTTTCTGGGGCTGGACTTGGTTCCTTCTGTTTGCAAAGCAGATGCTCTACCACGAAGCTGTTTTTTTAAAATGTAGATCTGCATCAATGACATGTCATGTGTGCATGCCTGCGTGGGAGCTATTTGAAGACAAAGTGTGAGGAGGAAATCTCCGCCATCATGTGGCTCAGTTCCCTGGAGCTCTCCCCACTCCTCCCCTGGAACTTTTCTTTCAGCCAAGCTCTCCTACTGGAAGTAAGCCAGCACTGAGGAGCGCTTGGCAGAACAGACTGCTGGGAAGTAAGTCACAGGGAGAGGTGAGCTCATAGCCCTTCAATTCACATGTTACATTTGCTCATAAAATTGGGCCACTTTATAAGGCAGGTGTGTGGAACCTTTGACCCTCCAGATGTTGCTGAACTGCAGCTCCCATCATCCCTGGCCATTGGCCATGCTTGCTGGGGCTGACAGGAGTTGTAGTTCAGCAACTTCTGGCAGGCCAAAGCTTCCCTGTACCTTTTACGATGGATGTCTGGAAGACCCTTGTTCGGTGAGAGACATCTGCTGCTGTCACATTTCTTTTCGGACTCATGTCAAGAAGATCCTCACTCCATGGGCATAGCCATTTTTGTTAGTGGGGACAGGCCTTTTGTTAGGGGGAGGGGCTGATCCTCAGCTATGCATTTTTATTTATTTTTATTGATAGGGCAGCTGCCCCTCCCCCCCCCTTGGCTATGCCCATGCTTCACTCTGCGATGGCTTGAACAATTTCAGTCACTCTGCTTAGTAAATCAACAATCTGAGTTTTGCTCCAGTCAACAGATGCATATTGCAAACACAGCAGACATGATATTGAAATTGAAACTGAAATACTTTATTGACACTTGTACAACTTGTATACAGTGAGATTACACAAACACCCCCCACTCAGCTCTCTTAGTCTTAATTCCCCTCGTTTACTGACCCACACCCACCAAACCCGAAAGTCAGATGCCCTGTTGTTATCTTTTCATTCAGCAGCCTAATAGCGCACAGATAGAAGCTGTTCTTTACCCTGTTGGTGCGACTAATGATGCTTCTATATCTTCTGCCTGAGGGCAGGAGATCAAGAAAGTGCTGGCCAGGGTGTGAATCATCCCTGAGAATTTTCCTCACTCTCCTGAGGCAACGTTCTTCCGCTATTTCATCCAGTGGATTCACGGGATAGCCCATAATATCTTGTGCTATATTTACCACCCTCTGTAGGCACTTCCTATCAGATGATGTAAACCAGAATATATTTATGTATTTCGTTTATATCCCACTCTTCCTCATAGAACAGTTTCTTGGTGAATAACAACTTACCCCCTCCCCATTCAAAAAACAACACATAGGCATGAAATTCATGAGGGAACTGCATGTGCCGCATGTACATGGACTTTATACACTGTATTGGGTTCATTGGTGGAAAAAAGATGGCATATATAAATGCAGAAAAATAATGCAATAGCTGTATAAAATCAGATGTTTGGCAAAAATGTTCTCACCTAGTGCCAGATCACAGCAGAGTTGTTTGAAAGAGCAGATATTTGCATACCACTTTTATCTACACATTACATCGAATACAGCCGTAATAATAGGGAAATTTAAAATTGAGGTTTCAATAAAAGCCACTTTAAAAAATGTATTGCAGGATCACAGATACAGCAGTACTATCAAACAAAGCTGTCTCCTATTAAAATAACAAGACAAGCTGTTTAGATGGAATGTGGGCAAGAATGCCAAGTAACCATATATATAAAGTTTACCATGGGGCAGGGGAGCCTGCAGAAAAAAAGAGCAAAAAACAAGCAGAAATTCATGCAAAGGGTGATGCTAATTGTGCCCGCATTCTTCCATGTCAGAACAGAAGTCCGCACACAAGAAACCACAATGCCACATCTCAAGCCTGCCATATTTTAGGAAATGAGAGCCATTAATGGTTTTATCTGATGAACTGTATTGAGCTCTAGTGATGTATTAATTATCACATGGCTTATCTCATAGTATCTTATTAATCAAAGATGTTCTGGAGCCACATATCAGAGCTGGGATAACATGAAGAGATCACACTATTATCTGGAGCAAGAATAGCTTTCATGAGTTAAGAGCCCTCAAATGATGTAAAGTTTGCCTTCTTTTGTCTAGAACATTAAAGAGTCCTTTCTGGCTACATCCTGCATCCCAGCCCAGTTTTCTCCCTGCCATTTATTATCTCTAGAGTCAGTCTCTTCTTCATCTGAGAACAATGGTAATTGAACCTGACCTTGACCCAGTAAATCTCTGCTGGAGATGAAGGGAATGGAGTACCAGGGCGGTTAAGAAAGCATTTCTCATTTAAAAATCTGGCATCTGAACACTGTCAGAGGAAGCCCAAAGGTTGGACCTCAGTCCTTTCTTCTCTTTGATTTCCATCTGTAGCTGAAATGACTGCAATTGTGGCCACTCATCTTGAAACTCTTCTGCAATGGATATTGTATTGGGTGGGGGAACACTCTCAAGGCAGCTTCCTTTCATGGGAAACCACCACAGCTCCGTAGTAGCTGTAATAGCTGGCACCTCCAGATAAAAGGAGAAATCTTTTTAAAAAAACAAATAAAAACAATACAAATGTATGGGATGAATGATTTCAGGGTGGTGGTAGTATACCAGGCAAGCAAATTGTTTAGAAGCCACATATTCCTTGTTTTTCTGTCTCTGTGGGTTTTGGATATTTTCTTACCTTTTCTCTTTGTCTTTCCAATCTGTTAGGGGTATAAAAATGGGATAATTAGCTTATTTCCTCAGAATCCAGTAACTGTATGACAATCTGAATAAAAGTAAAGCTGTTTAGCTAAGCCCAGTTTTCAGAATGAGATGGTCTGGCTCACTTCAAGTGCTTTTTCTCCTTCCCTGTCTCCAGCTGCAAGCTACCAAACACATACTTTTTCAGGTCATTATGGCCCAATGTCTGTGGCATTACATTATTTCAGTGACATATCTTTGAACATACCGTAATTCCAAAAACTGCAGGTCATCCTTTAGCTAAGTGAAAAACAGGATTTTTATATTAACTCCATACTTTGCCTTCTGATAGGGGGGAAAAAAGCACAATGCTGTTTCCTTCTCCCATTATTTCTGATCCCTTCTTTGTAATAACTCTAAAACTTTCCCTATTTGGGAATACCAACTTGATCATCAAGGAATGTACTACCACTCAACACGTCTCTGACCCATAGATGTTGGCGTTGTTCCAAGAACCACAATTATTAAAGAAATCTCTGGAAACGGAAACTGACCCGCAAATGGCACCGTTTCTATGAATGCAGACTAAGAGAACAGGATACTTAGTTTTAAGAAAGTGCTGCAAAAGCATCAGTGCTCAGACAGAAGAGGAAGCTCTGAAATGTGTATGTTAATCCCAAACTTGTTTGGGGAAGAGCCATAGGTCAGTGGTATAGAGCATGTCCCTTACATGAAGGAAGTCCCAAATCCAATCCCTGGGGTCTCCAGTAAAGAACTGAGAAAGACTCTCCTCTGAAACCCTGGAGGCTCTCAGAACTGAGTTAGATGGGCCATTTTGTGAGAGTTCCCCTTGAAATGAGATATTTAAATACATACTCCTTATGCTGCAAAACACAGCCAACAATAATAATGTCACCCCATGCAGCTTTTAAGAATGATCTTAAGGTAGGAGGAATCTGTGATCTTGCTCAAAGATCTTTCCAGAGCAGATTGCCCATTCCAACATGCTTTCCAGGCTCTACGGGGAATCACCCTAAAAACATTAATGGATGAAAGTGTTGCTTTGACATTTACCCCCAGCATACCGGAATATGCCATAAATTTAGCAACATTTCTCATGTGCCCAAGGCATGAGGACGATGCTGTGTCTCTTAGGCATGGAAAGAATGACAGTACACTATTGTGGGGTTCAAATTAGGCAACAGCTTTATTGGTTATAGATGAAAGTGGGTTTTGACTTAGGCATTGGGCAATCCTGATTCCACCAGCCTGCCTGTTGGGTGTTGATCCTGGCAGAGAGATGACTTATGACTTACACCATGCATCTTTGTCAGGGTTGGCATTTGGGTACACGAACAAAAGCATCTACCCTAGAATCCACTTAATGAGATACCACATTTCTTGGAGGGGCAGGCAGAGACATACAACACCCCCTCCCCCACTTCATCACATGTCACATGTTATTTAAGCTCCAAGAACAGACCAGGCTGAAGACTTGGCCAGAGTCTCCAGCCAGCCCCACCCCCAGCGACTCCAGCCTCTTAGGCCACTTGCTATTGGTCAATCTGCAGGCAGGCAAATTCAAATTTCAGAAGCTGACATGAGTGGAATTCTCTCCCGCTGGCCAGTAGCACCCAGATCTCAGGGCTGTGCCATGTTGCAACCACCACCGATGCTGCAAACGTGAGCGGAATTTTCAAGCCTGAGTTCTGAAAACAGTGTTCTTTTATAAAATCATAATCATGGTCCCTGAGAAGAGTGCAACTGCAAACATACTAATCACGTTCTCCTAGGCAGTATATAGATTTCCTTTTGAGTTTCCACGAAAGGAAAACAGAATTTTAGACATTATTGCAATGTAATTGCATAACAATAGCCAGGCGCCATGTTATAAAATGTGATCACTCCTGTAATCATTTAGGATAATTAAATTGTGTTAGAGGCCACATGCTGTTCAAGGCACAGTTGCAAACATGCTGATTTATAGACCCTTCATGTCATACGGTATTACACACGTTCCCTTTTCCTTTCTACAAATGAAAATTGAATTTAGACTTCATGCCACAGTAATTGTGTAATAATATCCAGACAAAATGTTGCAAATTAAGATCATCTTTCCAATTATTTAGTCAAGTCTAAATTTCTTTAGCAAAAAGTGTAATAATCTGTCGTTCTTTGTATTCGTTCTCAGTAAAAATTGAGCTTTACCGCTGAGATTGTATAAGAGAGGTAGAAAACACGCATCTCTTTTTGCCCAAACCCTATCTGGTTAGTCAGTGTCAAAGGGCAAGAGCAGACTTCCGTTGGTTTCATATTACAAGTCCTTGGTGATATTTCTCTGATTTTTATGAAGTGGACAAAGTAACTGACAGCAAACTATTTCTAAACTGCTCTTTTACAACTGATGCCAGCCAGACTATTTCATAAAGAGAACAGCTCCAAATTCATTGTTTCTCGACAAATCTATTTTTAATGTCATGGTTACAGTACTGAATGTGATTTCTGAGCATGTGATATATGCACATCCCTCTGAAGGTGGGGTTGATGGGATTTGTTGAGGGATTTGTCTTGGGAAAGAAAATAAATGGTGTGGCCTTTTGTATTATTTTGTCCAGATCAGGCAGAAAGCCTTCTCAATAGTGGCGCCCGCCCTGTGAAACGCCCTCCCATCAGATGTCAAAGAAATAAACAACAATCTGACTTTAGGAAGACATCGGAAGGCAGCCCTGTTTAGGGAAGCTTTTAATATTTGATGATTTATTGTATTTTAATGTTTTGCTGGAAGCCACCCAGAGTGGCTGGGGAAACCCGGCCAGATGGGCGGGGTATAAACAAATTATTATTATTATTATTATTATTATTATTATTATTATTATTATTATTATTATTATCCATATTTATTGTGATGTCACTGCCACAGATGTAATGGCATTTACTCCTAAATATGTGTGCATGGGGGTAGCCAGTATTTATTTGGGGAGGGGACAGGCTTGATTTAGGGGTATGTTTTTATATCTACACATCACAGTTTATAGACCAAGGATGACTAATCATTTGCCCTACAAGTGCATTGGGCCTCAACTCCTATCATTCCTGACCACTGGACATAGTGGCTGTGGATGACTGGGAGTTGTAGTCCAACAACATTTGCTACAGACAATCAAAATTCAAACTACCAGAATCCAATCACATCTTTTCTGAATTTTTCGGGAGTAAACATATGACCGGAACTCATGCAGACATTCCACCCAGTTGCTTCCAAAATGATCCATACCTGGGACTACGAAAAGAAACAAAAAACCTCAGGCAAATATGAATTTAATTATTACTATTATTTACAAAATAATCTGAATTGAATTGTGAGGATTTGTTGATGTCCTTTGCTCCCACCATCCCAGCCAGATGGGCAGGGTATAAACAATACATCATCATCATCATCATCATCATCATCATCATTATATGACAGCTGTGAAGGCCCCGTGAATACAGTTGGTGGTTTACTTCAAAAAGTTACTCCATGAGTGCCAAACTTTACATCAGAACCTTCTCATTGACAGTTTTGTACACATGGGTCATCGATGGATACTCTGTCCAAGTGGCTTGGAAAGCACTTCAAAGCTTCTGATTAGTCCAGTTTCAGCAACACAAGTTCAGCCCTTGGAAATATCTGTGCAGTGTCTGCACAGTTTGCCAACAAGTTTGCTTACAGCTTGCACTCAGCATGGACTTTCACGCCTCCCAAGAGAGCCCATTACCAACCAAACACCCAGGTGTTGCTGAGTTTTAACAGGAGAATAGCCTCAGAATGAGAGGAATTCTGTTGCCGGCACACAGCTGCCAATGCCTTTTGTCCCCCACATATATCCTATTTTCTCTCTGCTGCAGCCAGGTCCCATTTTTTGAGTAAATGACAGACAGCTCCCAAAACCTGACCACCTGGCTCTTATCAACAGGCCAAACCAGGAAAGGCCTATCAGGAGCTAAGCCAGATGGAAAGCGAAATTCAGCAGCAAGGATCAAGAAAGGCACTTGAACACTACAAAGCCACTCTAGGATGGTTCCCCTCCATTCCCACTCCCCACCCCCCCACCCCAAGGTTTGACATTGTTCTTTGACAGCTCAGTGCTTTGTAAAAGGGGAATTGGTGGTGGTGGGGGGGACATCTCTTTCTAAGGAATGTGCATCAGCACCGGTTCGCTGAAAGCTAATTGTTACTCCCTCCTGATGTAACTTACAGATTGGCATGTCATGTGGCTGATTTTAAACCAGGCTGCCCCCCCTCTATATTTTGCTTCATTTAATTACAAGCCACACAGCCTACATAAGGGAGGTTTACTCATAAGTAAATGGGTGTAGGTGTGCAGCCTGAAGGTAGCAATTAAAAAGATGCGCTGAAGGAACAGTGAATCAGGTCAAATGTAAATAAATGCCTTAGTGGCATGACTCTGACTCTTTTGTTTAATTGGGGGGGGGTTTGCTTGTTTTTGTTAGGATAGGTATTTTGTATTTTCATTTTGTATTTTATGCTATAAAATGCCCTGTGATCTTTGGATGAAGGGTGATATATATATTTATTTATTTAATTAATTAATTAAGAACAACAAAACTATTGGTTTCCCTTTTTTCATAGTCTTAAATTTAGTTTTCCATATTTCCACCTCAGATTGCTAATTGAATGAAAGAAGTTCCTCATGAAATATCACTGGGATGGAGGAAAATATGTTGGCTTATCCAGCTGAGCTGAGGATCGTGAATTATACTGGTGTAACCTGGCTGTGCCAGGAAACCTCCCAGCTCAGCTGGAGATCCAGTGGATCATGACCTTGTTCATTCTGGTGGATTTTGCTGTAGAATTGTTCCCTTATGGTGCAAATGGCAGCTGCCTGAATGTGTGAGAGGTCCGAGCAACTAGCACTGGAGACCCACTAAAGATCTACTAGGGACGTGGGTGGCACTGTGGTCTAAACCACAGAGCCTAGGGCTTGCCGATCAGAAGGTCGGTGGTTCGAATCCCCGCGACAGGGTGAGCTCCGGTTGCTCAGTCCCTGCTCCTGCCAACCTAACAGTTCGAAAGCACATCAAAGTGCAAGTAGATAAATAGGTACCGCTCTGGTGGGAAGGTAAACGACGTTTCCATGCACTGCTCTGGTTCGCCAGAAGTGGCTTAGTCATGCTGGCCACATGACCCGGAAGCTGTACGCCGGCTCCCTCAGCCAGTAAAGCGAGATGAGTGCCGCAATCCCAGAGTTGTCCGCGACTGGAACTAATGGTCAGGGATCCCTTTACCCTTTACTCAAGATCTACTATATTTCACAGATGCTGTCGAGAATTCTATATAGGGGTCCTTTTGAGTCTGGATGATGCTTAATTGTGTTTCGGACAATACTGAAAGTTTAAGAAGAGCCTGCTAGATGAGGCCAACGGCCCTTTTAGTCCAGCATCCTCTTCTCACAGTGGCCAACCAGATGCCTGTTGGAAACCCTCAACCAACACCTGGGCAGAAGAGTGCTCTCCCCCTCCTGTGGTTTCCAGCACAGGTATTCACAAGTACTGCTGTCTCTGACAGTGGAGGCAGAGCATGTTCAGTATGCCCAGTAGCCACTCACAGCCCTCTCCTCCATGAACTTGTCCAATCCTCTTTTAAAGCCATCCACACTGAGAACCAGTGTGGTGTAGTGGTTAAGAGCGGTAGTCTCATAATTTGGTGAACCGGGTTCGTGTCTCCGCTCCTCCACATACAGCTGCTGGGTGACCTTGGGCTAGTCACACTTCTTTGAAGTCTCTCAACCTCACTCACCTCACAGAGTGTTTGTTGTGGGGGTGGAAGGGAAAGGAGAATGTTAGCCGCTTTGAGACTCATTCGGGTAGTGATAAAGCGGGATATCAAATCCAAACTCTTCTTCTTCATCCAGGTTGGTGGCCATAACTGGCTCCTGTGAAGGTTTGACTGTGGCTGCAATCCTATGAACATTATTTGGAGAGTAATTCTCACTTAACTCAGTTAGAATTACTTCAAAGTACACATGCACATAATTTGGCTATCTGCATATTAATTTTGTGGTTTATTTCCTACTCCTTTAGCTTCTTTCATTGTTTGATGGTTCATGGTTTTTTTTTACCTATTACTTCACACAGTGTACAACTTTTATTAACTAGGTGTGGTCAACAAATAAAGGCTATTTTTTGTGTATTATTCTGAGTATTAACAACTTTGTTTATTCTTACACACTGAAACCAAAGAGAGCATTTGGGATGTAAGGAATTATCTGACAACATATTATAAAATGGCACCATAGTTCCATAAGTTAATTCTGCTCACAGTCTATTTCGGGAAAAAGTAATATGAAGCACTTTTCAAAAAGGATAAATTATCACTTTGTTGAATAGCCTTAAAATGCTTCTGCAGTTAAGATGTTGCCTGCGTAGTTATTATAGGTATACTCTGCCCTTGCACAGAACTCCCAGTGGTTTCTCATCCAGATTGCTAACCTGATCCACACCTACCCACTTGGCTTCAATAAAGCAGCAGCATATCATGCCCAACACAACCTGTTCTCAAGTAATTTCAGGGTCCCATTTTAATCGTTAGTTTTTATGAGTTAATCAGTTCGTTGGTAAACTACAAGATGATTAACCGCAAGCCTTTTATAAGCTGGCAGTCAAGAACAAATACTTTCACTTGAAGCAAACTTTTGAGAGAAGACACTTCTGGTAGTAAATGAAAATTTACTGTGTGTTTTACTAGCCTTTAGTGAAGAACAGAACAGTTTGCCATTGGTTTGCAGCTGGAAGACTTCTTGTTGCATTAAAGTCTTTGAATTTTTAACATTCCCAAATGAATTTAATAGCATCAGCCATCCAGCCAATTGTGCGAAGACAAGGTGACGCTTAGGCATATCTTGCAGATATGTGCACATACATACTTTCCACACCAAAATGCCATAATTCAGATAGTATCTGAGGCAACACCTCCCCTTGCCAGTTCCTGCTTTCATTTCTCTAATTGCATAGCAGTAGCCCAGGACGGGTTGTAAGTAGGAAGGCAGGCAGGCGTGGGCTGAATGAGGACAGACAGAAATTGGTAAGGCAGTATTCCATTTGCCCTAGTATAGCAGCCTCTACTGCATTGACTCCCATGGAATGGGAATAACTACGCCAGCCCCAGGAGAGGTATACAGTTTGGTTCTTTGGATGGGAGAGGGCATTGGAGGAATGAGATTCATGGATTCATGCCCTTCCCTAACATGTCCCAGATTTCCGTTGCACTGCAAGTAGATTCTTGCCAATATCTATGTGGGTGGAACTGTCTGCTAATGTACTGGGAGACCTAGTACGCTAAACTGTGTTGGTGTAGCTTCTTCAGCCAGCCTCTTTTTCTGCCATTGGAGCAACCTTCAGCCAGTGATAGAATTGTATCCAAAGTGGCAATATAATTCTCAAACACTGTGAGCTTCTATATCTGCAAATCCTATGTCCATATCTTTTTTTTCTAAAAAAAATGTTTAGGGGTACTCTCATTTTCCCAGTCATATTGAAATACTGCCCCTCAACAAGGCCAAACGTAGACTCACAAAATGTTTAGGGGTATGTGTACCCCCAGGAAAAAAAGCACTACCTATGTCTAAAAATAAAAATCAGTGCATGCAGTTCTTTTTCAGATAGAGGGGGAAAGAAAGGGAGGGCAAGGAAGAATGCACACCTCGAAAGACCAGCTGACAATTTAGTAAATCTTTAATGATGATTTTAAAGTCAAATATATAGATACTGCATAAAATTGTATTGCAGTAGGTAAAGGAGCATCTCCCCCTAATTTTTTTTTTTTAATCCCCTCCCTCGGAGCATAAGATGTTGTTAAACTGTTGGTGAACTTTTAGAAGAAACAGACCATGTGTTGACCTGTGCAAAGCACATGAAACCTTGAAAATATTAGGAGGTTGCAGACTTTGGAACTGTGAACCTCAGCTGGAACTTCCTGCTGACTGCTTGCCCGGGTCTGAAGGCATCAGGTTGAGTTTTGTGCTTTGCAGCAAACAGCATGTCTGATCACAGTTGACAGACGGCTTTGAAAGCATGCAGCACTGATGAAAACCCAATCTGCAGCATGAAATGATTGCAAGGAAAGTGATTGACTTTGGTGGGAAGGCAATAAAAGAAAGCAAAGGTCCCCTTGCTCCCAACAAATATATATTTCAGGAACTTCTCTTCTCATCAATTAGTAGAAAATAAACAAAAATGGCATTTCCAGCCAAAAGCAGAATTCTGGGGTAGAGTTTCATGATGTCTGGAGAATGCTTTGCTTTAATATGCTATGGGGAATGTTTTGATGGACTGTTATCCTGATCCACAGAGGGCCCTCTGCAGCAGGACCCTGTATATATGGATTCCCTGCAACACTAGAAAGTGTGCAGCATGGGGTCTGCAGCCATTATTTGGGAAGATGGCACCTAGGAAAATGGCATCCTGGATTTTGGCTTCAAAGTGTTGGACGGTACGAGTAGCATCAACTATCTCTGGAACCACTAAGAGGGATACCTCATGGATGCCATGGACTGGATTGAGATTAAGTTTGATGAATTTAGCTCTGTTGAAATCAATGGGATCAGTTAGTAGTTTCCTTAATCTGGATCCAACTGCATGTGATGGAGTGGTTCCTAGGACCATTCTGGTTTATATTATATACATGAATAGTTTATACAATCTAAAATTATATAATTGTATAAACTCTGAAATGAACAGAATCCCATAGCCATACATAAACAGGGAAACAGGTTCATACAGTTGCAGAAGAGGCATCTGGAAGGAGCAGAGTGAACCTGCTGCCATGTATTGCTCAGAGTATTTTGGAGACCATAATTCGTGCAATTCAAAATGAGTAGAGCTGTAAAACAAAACTCGTGCGTTGCTGAACTCTGCAGAGCGTGAGGACCACACAAAAGCTAATATCCTAAGAAGAGTAAACAGTACAGCTTCATTATGATATGTTTAGCAGACCTATGACACTGACATAGAGCCAGGATTTCTTTTCCAAATCCTGAAAACTGTGGCGTGAAGAAGTGTTGGCGTTCCTAAAGAAAGAGTGCATTTGGTTACAAGGATGGTAACAAATAGGCCCTAGTATGAGCCTGAGAAAATGTTAATTGAAAGATATGACTATAACTGCAACCCCAGGGCTACATAACACACATGCCATGCTGTGAAAGTTGGAAATACCATTTTTATTATTGTTTCTGTTCAGCAAGCACAACAACCATCTCTTTGCTTGTGGCCCATTTCAAATGTTCTGTCCTAATTCTCTGCTGTCAAATAACAGCAAGCATTTCCTACATGCCTTTTTAGTTGGCGCAGTGTATCTCAGTAGAGAGCATGTGCATTGACATTTTCATTTTTGTTACTTTACACTTTACATTTTGTACGTGTGCACACGCCCCAAAAGAGCAAACTGCGAACTGGCCCCCCAATGGAAAACACTGGCTTGGCTTATAGAACTAAACCACCTATTCAGTAGTTCACCCACACACACACTCAATGCAAGTAGAATTATGTGAGTGTACAAACTAGCTGAAGGGATGCGGGTGGCACTGTGGGTTAAACTACAGAGCCTAGGACTTGCCGGGCAGAAGGTCCGCAGTTCGAATCCCCGCGATGGGGTGAGCTCCTGTTGCTCGGTCCCTGCTCCTGCCAACCCAGCAGTTCGAAAGCACGTCAAAGTGCAAGTAGATAAATAGGTACCACTCTGGCAGGAAGGTAAACAGCGTTTCCGTGCGCTGCTCTGGTTCACCAGAAGCGGCTTAGTCATGCTGGCCACATGACCCGGAAGCTGTATGCCGGCTCCCTCGGCCAATAAAGTGAGATGAGAGCCACAACCCCAGAGTTGGTCACGACTGGACCTAATGATCAGGGGTCCCTTTACCTTTACTTTACAAACTAGCCAATTGCACATATGCAAAATTTGCATGTGCTTCTCCGCCCCTTTTCTTTCACTGACTCCACCCACCACTGGCATGGAGTCCTCTGGAGATTGCTCAGAAGGGAATGTGGTCTCTGGACTCCCTGCTCCTAATTTAGACCACTGTATAATCAGGAATTTAAATAACATGGGGAGTGTACATGAGTGGAGAAGTCTTCCCACCACAGGCATTTGGCTCCCAGTTTGCGAAGGATGGTGGGGATAGGTAACAAGGGCCAAGTCTTTCCTCCCTATTCTCCCTCTTGTTGCATGAGGGGCATAACTTCTTAAGCAGGGTCATGTCCACGGTAATTCCTTCAGCATAAAATGTTAATTAATTACATTTGTTGGCTCTCTAGCCTGCCACATCTTGAGGACTTGGGACAGATAATACTAAACTAAACTAAACAACCCCCCCCCAACTGATAAAACCCATGCATAAAATCACTATCAAAATACTAATATGCTATGTCAGAATTAAAATTATTCCATATCTACCTCATCCTAGCCATGGAAAGCCAGCCCAAGTAAGTATATTTTACAGTACTATTGAGAAATATTTGGGCTCGGGCATTTGTGAGTCTGAAACAAAAAGGGATTTGTTTGTGTGTTTGTTTTTATTTAAGTTTTTAGACTGCTTCTTAAGGCAAAGCCCTCCCATGGTGGCTTACCTACATCAATAAAACATTAAACCAAAACATCTTATTGTAATAAAACTAACCCATTAAAACTGCAGTTGAAAAACATTGCACAGGCCTGCACAACACTTACATAAAACCAATTTAAACAATTCAGAAGAAGATGTTCTAAAACTAGCAGTGGTATAAATAATCAAACACTCAGTCCATCCTTTCAGCCAAAAGCAGCATGGAGGAAATGGTTATTTAAGGCTTGTTTTAAAACCAAGTGCACATCCCTTGTAAGGAAATTCCCCAGTTATAAGGCCACCACTGAGAAGGCCCCATCTCTTGTGCCCATTCTATTGTTACAGTCAACCACCAAGAGTGGCTCTTGGTTGATCTTCACAATTACCATGGAACATAGCAGAAAAAGTAGAACTGACTCCAACTACAAAATCTGAGGCTGCTGAACAGACCCTTGGGCTGGAGTATTGTTTAGCGGGTTTTGTTGGGTGGTGTTGCTGCTGTTTCTGTTTTGGGTTTTTTTTTGTATTTTTATTTTAGATCTTATATTTATGTGCAAATCACTCAATTTGATTGTGTATTTTTTGTTGTTTTGTTTATTGTGTATGACTGCTTTTGTTTTTGTTTGTAGTTATTTGATTTATTTTTTACATGTTGCAAGCCGCCTTGAGCATGATTTTAACTTTGGAAAGGTGGCGTGCAAATAACATGATTGACTGACTGTTTGATTTGAATTTCCTGAAACTGTACACAAACTGAAACACAGCTATCCTTTAAAAAATCACACTTCTCCAAATTTTGTGATGCCGTTCACCTGTTAGGGAAAGTGTGTACACTGGGGAAAGAGTGGATAAAAAAATGTATTAGTGTCTATAGCAAAATTCACGTACAAAAATGTGCATTTTTTGGACAAATGGACAGGAAAATGCACATGGCAATACTGATGAATTTTCATGAGAACTTAAAACACCACCACAAAAAATTATGTGGAAATGCAGTGAAATGAAGGGAAGAGAAAACGAAAACTGTCAGAATCTCCATGCCTATCCTCATGTTAAAGTGAACAAGCAGTCTCTCTCTGTGTGTGTGTGTGTGTGTGTAAGAGAGAAAGAGAAAGAGAAAGAGAAAGAGAAAGAGAAAGAAAGAGAGAGCACGCTGCAGGTGTCATGAGATCAGGAGCATGGCTACTAGTGGTGTGATCCTGCTCTTTTCTCCACACCTTTGCTGCATGCGAGAAGCCAACATTAAGTACAAGTGAGAACTGAGAATTGTTCAGGTGGGAAACTGAGGGCATTCGCTCCTCAAGGAATACTGGATTCTTGCAGAGAGTTGGATTAAATGACCCTTAGCGCCCCTTCCACCTGTACAATTCTATGATTCTATGAACACCTTCACATAAATGCATAAAAAAATGAATGAATTCCAATGGCTGCAGGATACGGTTGAAACCATGAACAAAGGGAAAGGGGAACACCAGGAACTCATCAGTTTAGAGCCACATGCGTCGAGGTAAACATCATCTTTAAATGCCCAGAGGCAAGAAGCAGGCTGCACAGCTGAAATCAGATGAAGAAAAAGACATTTTGTCAATATTCCACAGCAGAGAAACAATTCAAATGCCAAGTTTTGGGAGACATTCTTCTGGGTCTAATTTTTTGTAGTTCTGCTGCACATTTCTCAGGTAGTTGTTTTTATTTCATTTGGCACACGTCCCAAAAGCTTTGTGTAGTTTGTTGTCAGAGCTGATCCTTTGTCTCCAAATATAGGGTTTCATATTAGATAGTAGCCTGTAAGAGAACGGAAAGCAACACATTCCTTCTTCACTTTCAGGTACAGTACATTGTTGAGCATGGTTTTCTGCTTAACTGGGATGACAGATTTTTAATCCATTCCACACTGCCTTTTGAGTGGGTCATCAGTCGCTTTACACAATGTTGACACTGAATCTTTTGGTGTCCCCCCCCCAAATGTTTTAGTCATATGAACACTAGAGTAAAGATTTAAAAGTGATGCAGGCTACTCAAGAATGAATTATTTCCTACATTAAAATATATGCATAACTGAAAATTATTTCTCTTCACTCTCTCCCACTTCTTCTATTATGTTCCTCTCCTCCTCATATTACTCACAGTACTCAAAACAGAATATTGGCTCCTTTTTCATTGTCAGTTTTGGATGAATTTATGAATGAAATGAGAGCATATAGTTCATATCACTGGGCTGAGTGAAACTTTATATATATACAGTTTAGGAAAATGACTCCCCTTTTTGATTATCTTTTTGCATTCATTGCAACATTGTTTGCCTGTTAATTTGCCTTGCACTCTGCTCCTACCAGTCTTAGGTGTCTTCAGTGATATGAAACACAGGTCAGTCTTAGCTACATGGTATCGTGACACATCATTCATTCATTCATTTAATTTTTATTTTATAAAATTTGTATACCACTTGATTGTAAAAAAATCTCAAAGCGGTTTACAAAAAGATACAACCATAACATCAGGAACACACCACAATACATTAAAACATACAAGAAGTTAAAATAGTAAAGCAGATTAAAAATTCACTTCAGCTTTTACACTTATTTATTTATTACATAAAATTAATACACTGCTTGATTACACAACTCAAAACGGTTTACAAAATTTGTACATGGTCCTTGATATGCTGGAATCATTCATGAAACTAATCCAGGGGCAATCGTCCTACCTCTAAATTGCCCTTCTTCACTTTAGTGACTGGGGAAGCAATCATATAGCAAGATCTGCTGGGATGAGTTGGGCTAGGAACCAGTGGGCCTCTAGCTGAGGCAGGAGGCTCCTGGTGTAGCTGGGCCATACCAGCATAAATCCCCATCCTAGGCTCAGGGGGATCTACACAACATATTTTCCCCATCCCAGACCCAGCTGAGCTGGGACCCAGCTGGCTGAGCCAAACCTGGCTGATCTTAAGCTAGCGTAAGCCTCCACAAAAAGGACAGGGCATGACCAGAGAGGGGAGACTTAGGCTGGATGCTAAGCCTGCTCAGATCAGTGATGTAACTTGGCAACCTTACCCAGAAAACGTTAAGCTGGTAAAAAAGGGCGGTGTAACACAAGCACTGCTTTAAATGGTTTTATTTTCCCCTGCCAAGCATAGTCTGTCTCAGCCAGCAGTAGTCCTGCCCCAGGGACACGGGTGGAATTGTGGTCTAAACCACCGAGCCTCTTGGGCTTGCTGATCAGAAGGTTGGCGGTTCAAATTCCCATGAGGGGGGTTAGCTCCCATTTCTCTGTCCCAGCTCCTGCCAACCTAGCAGTTCAAAAGCATGCCAGTGCAAGTAGATAAACAGATACTGCTGCAGAGGGAAGGTAAATGGTGTTTCCATGCACTCTGGCTTCTGTCACGGTGTTCCATTGTGGCAGAAGCAGTTTAGTCATGCTGGCCACATGACCCGGAAAGCTGTCTGTGGACAAACGCCAGCTCCCTCAGAATGAAAGCGAGATGAGTGCCGCAACCCCATAGGCCCTTTTGACTGGACCTAACTGTCCAGGGGAGTTTTACCTTTTTTTACCTTTTAGTCCTGCCCCAGGTGTACTTTACACAAGTTTAACTTGCACCAGCTTGCTTTATGCCAGCTTCTTGTTTATAGTATTTCTCCTGTAATCTCATAACCATAATAATGTAAGAAGAGCCCTGCTGGGTCAAACTAAAGACCCATGAGAATAATAATAATAATAATAATAATAATAATAATAATAATAATTTATTTATACCCCGCCCATCTGGCTGGGTTTCCCCAGCCACTCTGGGCGGCTCCCAATTAAATATTAAAAACACAATATAGCATTAAATCTTCTAAACCTCCATAAACAGGGCTGCCTTCATATGTCATTTAAAAGTAGGATAGTTGCTTATTTCCTTGACATCTGATGGGAGGGCATTCCACAGGGCAGGTGCCACTACTGAGAAGTCCCTCTGCTTGGTTCCTTGCAACTTTGCTTCTTGCAGTGAGAGAAACCTCAAAGAAGGACATTAGCACAACAGCTCTCTCCCCACATCACAGTGCTGCCTACTTAAATGCAGCCACATGTGCATTTCAAGCAACTATTGCCCTTTCACGTGACTTTCAGCATCTTAAAGAGAATTCAACAATGGGCAGACAGGAATGCTTGCTTTGGTGATTTTAAAACGACCCTTTGTCTCTAAACCTACAGTCAGATTCACCAGATGGGGGACTACAGCTCCCAGCATCCCTGACCATTCAGGTGAGTCTTTAATCATCATCATCCATTTCCACACTTTTTTTTCTTTTACTGTATAAGAAACAGTCAAAGGGTCAAACCCAAAGGAGGACACTGGGTTCTGAGAGACAGTCCTCCCTTTGAAAACGTAACTGAATTAAGGACACCCCTTTAAGATAAGAAGCGATCTTATCTGTCTCACCCCCCATTTTACTGTTGCTGAGAGGGAGAGCAGGAGAGGAAAGCTCTCTGGTGTTCTTGGGAGGTCTGGCAGATTTACTTTTTTGGCATGGTGCATCGCTGGGGAGTTGAGAAATCATCTGATATTGGATCGCTTCAACCAGATGCAACCAGTTTTCTTTCCCGTGCGCCTGCAAAGTTAGACAGAATGTGAAAAGGGAGCATTGCCATTTGGGTGGAAACCATGAGCGTGGAACATTCACAAGCAGCAACCACACTCTTTAATTGATCCAGGTTTGCTCAGGCAACAAAGGTGTGCAGTCCCTAATGTGTCTCTGTGTTCAAATGCCATTGTTTGCATATCAGTGGCTTAAAATTCCTTCTCCAGGAATCCCTAGGCTGTAGAGAAAAAGGAAATGAAAAGAGGTGTGTGCGTGTGTGTAAATACTCTATCCATAGAGATTAAGGATGAGGAGAAATAAGATTCAGAGGTATATGATCTGAAGAGAAACCAGAGTATAAGGTTCACATCTAAAGGTGAACCTAACACACCTCCTGAAAAAATACACGAACTGAATCGCAGTCACCATTCAAAATTTGCACTTCTCCAAACTTTGTAGTTATGTAGTTATTCAGTCAAGTAATTAATGCAAAAATGTATTTATGAGGGCAACAGGAACATGAAAACACAAATACTGACAAATAAAAACATTATGGTAGGGGAAATTATTTTGGAAAAATGTGAATAATAGGCCATATTACATACAAAAAATGTGTATATTAGCAGAAAGTCTTATTAAAATGCTGGTGATTTTTCACAAGGATCCCTTTAAAATAAACAAATAAATCAATTGCAAACTGATGTGGAAATGTGGCGAAGTGAACTCAAGTCTGGAAAAATGAGAAACCGAGAGAAACCCAAACTGACAGGTTCTCCCTGCCTTAGTACAGATATATGGATTTTACTACACAACCTCCCACAAATATGTCCCAGATGCCAGGGGCCACTAGGGGGCGCATTGGAAGATGGCCGACAATACCATCTCTCTGACCCACACGGGGTTATTAAGAGGCTGTTATGGGAGTAGGCAGCCTCCCTTGTTGCCCTAAGGAAATGGGGAACACTGCCCTTGCCTGCTGTGCCCATAAATCACCCCCTAATTCGAAAGAAGGGGGTGAGGGCCCTAGGCAGAATGCCCCTGTGTGGACATTGGCTCTCCTGGACGCTGTCTCTGATCGCGCACTAGTTGCAGGAATTTGGAATAATTAATTACAAAAGAAGCAAATGCACATATTTCAAGTGAAGAAGGGGAGTGAAGTCTGCTAATTTAAGTGACCTCTGTGAAAGAAGACAATGGACTGGAGAAACAGGAATATTTTACAATATTTTACACCAAAGGCGGGGTATGTTGACAACGGGGCTGAATGGGGGGGGGACCTTTTTTACTTTCCTTCTATGTGATTTACAAGAACCCCTCCTCATTAGAACCGTCAGTTGAACTGACCCAAGCAGGATGATTAAGGTCTGTGTGGAGATAAACTTTAACCAAAAGTATGCTTTATGGAGACCGAGAAGCAATAAGAGCTTTTGGGAATGGCGCAGCAATTAATTCGGAGTTGCCATCTTGCCAAAGGATTTATAGGCAGGAGGAAGAACGGATTTGTTTTCAGACTGCATTCCTAGTGAATCTCCTCAGAGGTTTTGAGAAAGGAGGCAGATTGGTGAAGATTAATGACGCTAAGACTGTTTTGATGTATGGAAGTGATGTTATATGGAAAATGTCTGGATATGGCTACTGGATAAAAAAATTAATATCCACGCAGGATTACAAACTGTTCTAACCAGCTTGCGGAGACTATCAGAGGTCACAAAGAGAAAGGAAACATATATGAAAATAACAACAAGAGATGTGGAAAAATAATAAGAAAGGACCGGATAGTACTGTGAACATCATAAGGTTAGATTTGTGGACATTAAAACAGCAGTAAGAAGAAAGAAGTTGATTGGATCCCTTCGGAACTTGAAATATGGGTACCCCCAACAAAAATTTAAAATTCGGCTGTGTAATTTGGAATTAATGTAATTTGGTTTGATTTGATGTGATTGGTCGGTTAATAAAAAATAATTCTTAAAAAAAAAATATGTTCCAGATGCCTGACCTAAAACCGCCCCTAGTACTTGGCAAATTGATTCTCTTGGAGTAGTTTGTTGTTTGGTGTGGATGATGGGAGGGTACGTAGAGAAGACCTCAGTGGTGCTGAAGCTTGCAGACTTCCTGCCTTGGAAGACTTGGCTGCTCCCTCTTTCCCTGCCTTTCGAGGTCAAGGTCAAGGTCAGGTTATAATGCTTGCACTTCCAGCCCAATTTCTAGCTTTCCTCCTAAACTGTATTACCTTTTGCATTACGGTTCTGTGGCTTTTTAATCTATATCCTTCCACATTGCATTAAATATTAAATGGTGGAAACAAAAGTATGCCAGGACACCGGCCCAGATTTTGACACATGAAATTACAATTCAAAACTCCCTCGATTTTCCAACTTAACAGGGTTGTAAATAGATGCTTTTTCCCCCTGGAAACAATTAACACAGAAATGAGTGCTAGCCTTGCACTAGATTACCAGCAATGTCTCTTACATTGTTTGAGAGATCACATAAAAACGGGGAAGATATCAGAGATCACTTCTTGGTTTGTATGGAGAAACCGTTTTCTTTCTTTGTTTGTTTTCTTTTCTTTTTTCTTTTGAAAAAGCTATAATAATAAATAAAAATAAATAAAAATGTGCACCTCACCCCTGAGACTATTCCATTGTAACTATCCAACCTCCCAAAATTTCAATACCTCTTGCAATGGATTGACCCCTTTCCATTTTAAGAGTACAAATTCTACAAATACCTTCCATATCTCCTCCAAATCATTTCTCCTGCATATTCCCCATCTTACCTTAACAGCACGTGTTAATTTATCATTCATAGCTATATCCCACACCTCTCTATACCATTCTTCCATGACTAGTAAAGGTAAAGGGACCCCTGACCATTAGGTCCAGTCGTGACCGACTCTGGGGTTGTGGCGCTCATCTTGCTTTATTGGCCTAGGGAGCTGGCAGCTTCCGGGTCATGTGGCCAGCATGACTAAGCAGCTTCTGGCAAACCAGAGCAGTGCATGAAAACGCCGTTTACCTTCCCGTCGGAGCGGTACCTATTTATCTACTTACACTTTGATGTGCTTTCGAACTGCTAGCTTGGCAGGAGCAAGGACCGAGCAACGGGAGTTCACCCCGTCGCGGGGATTCGAACTGCCAGCCTTCTGATTGGCAAGTCCTAGGCTCTGTGGTTTAACCCACAGTGCCACCCGCGTCCTCCATGACTAGTAGGTGTGTCCAAAAATAGATTGGGGTTTAAATCACAATAGATAGCTCTGTGAGCAGAGCCAAAGAACTATGTTGCATAAACTGAGGCTCAGTTAACTATCATATGTGGGAGGGAAGGTTGACTGCAAAAACTCTTCTGTGACAGAAGCCACCATTATATGCATCAGTCTATTATCAACCATCTATTCGAGGCATTTCTGTGTTTTTGCTAGGCCCCCAGAGCCTCCAGAGATCATATTGCAAACTACAGAAAATGTACCCAAATGAGCCCAGACATTCCAGCATGCTTCATAGGTTCCCGGGAACAAACTGATCCATAACCACTGGCAGAAGAGCGCTGGTATTTAGGGAAATCAAGCTTTCTGAAAGATTAATGGAATGTGTAATGGGGGGAAAAATCTAAAAGAAAACTCTTTCATCAAACTTTTTACAACCTTGACTTCTACCTGTGATTTTGTTGTCCAGGCCTTATTTTAGCAGCTAAGAGTAAATGTGGGGTTGGGTCTAGGGATGGAGGGAAAATTCAATTTGGTTTTCATTTGAATGAGAAACTAATTTGCACATAGTGAACCAATAAGTGAACTAAATCACAATTTTCCTACAGACTTCACTCTTCTCTGATTTTGCGATGCAGTTCTCCAACCAGTGTGTACAAAAGTGCATGAATTAGGGGAATGTTTGTACAGTATAAAATGCATATATGGAAATAACATGCAAACATGCATTATAGTAAGGGGAAATGCTTTCAGGCATGTGTATGTTAGTCAAACCTGCATACAAATATATGTAGATTGGCAGACATTCACACTAAAATGTGAATTTTCATGAGGATTTAAAAAAATCACAAATTGCTACAGATATGTGGAGGACTGAATTTAAGATTGGAAGAATGAGAAACTGAGAGAAGCAACATTGACAGATCCTTCCATCCCTACCCAAGATACTATATCCAAACAAGACACCTCCAGTTTTCCTTAACTGGAGATACACAAGTGCCATTGATGATGAAGACTAAACTGAGAAGTCCAACTTGTTCTATATTTTCCATGCCATCCTGGTATTGCGATAGGAATTAGAGACATAGCACTGGATTTGTTGCTGAGGCCCGTTTTTGAGCTTATAATGAGAATACCCTTGGGTAGTATTATAGAGGCCAAGAAAAGTTGAAGACATGTGAAGGCACTTGGATAGAGCTGAGAAAACAGGCACTTGCTTTATGTAAATCATAAATGCCAAAGAAAGCAGAGATCTGTCAGATAAAAGAGTATCACTATTGTTTTGCAATGATGACAGGTTTAAGTGAAATGCTCCTATTTCTCCCACAGATTTCCCACAAAACCATGGCTCAGTCACCTGAAACTTTGTTCTGTTGAGCTATACTGTGAGGCGATTGCAACTGTGTTTAAAGACTAAACTGGTAACAATATAGACTGTCTGTTCCTCAGCCTGCGTGGCATTTGCCTGTCTTCTGCCTGGAAAAGAAATATGTGAGGAGTACAGAATTTCTTCCTGGCTGTTAAATATGCAGGAATCCTGCTGCTGGCATTCCTCACCAGTGCTTACTATTTTGATTTGCCCACTTGTAATTGGGCCTAAGAGTAATTTGCATGGCCTGGTGTTTCCACCCAAGTACTAATGAGGGAAGCTGACAGCTTTGGGAAACATTAACTGACACACAGGTATTAATCACACAAACTCTAACGAAAGGAAAAGGAAATGGAGCAAATATTTTTGCTAGCTAAGTTTGTTTATGTGAAAACATTGCTCTGTTTGTTTAATGCCTTTATGAAATCTGTAAACTTGGCTTGAGGATAAAGGCCTTCAATGTGATGTTTAGGGTTACAGGCACACAGCCCTGTCACTCAAAGCAAAACTTGCTCACCAGCAGGTAATTTGCCAGATGCATCCAGCTTGCTGTTCATTCAGATTGCCCTCAGCTGAAGTCTGAAGGGGCTGCAGTTCCAAAGAAGCCAGGAGCACAGAACTACTGCAGTTTCATAGCCCCTTTGAAGGACCTTTCGTAGAAATGGGTAAGGAGGCAGCCATGTTTTTTTGCTGCAACAAATGCAACAAGGGGTCTTGCATGTGGCACTTTTATCCAATGCATGCTTGGCACCTGTCTGTTTTGGGAGACGATGGAGGAGTATGCCTTTGGGGGTGAGGTCAAGCCATTGGAGAGTTACAGCGCCTGCTGTGGCTGTAGAGACTGACACAGAAGAGACATGTTTTGTTGCAGTTGGGGCAGATCAAGGCATCCAGTTGTCCTGACGCAGGTGTACCATGGCATTTCTTCTTTCTGCGCTTCTCCCAGTGGTCATTCCTCCTCTGGTCACTGCTTTGCAGACACAACCCGACTGATTGTCTCCTGATGCTGCTGTCATCTGCAAGGGATTCCCATATGGTGGGGTTCATGTTGCCAGCCTTCATGTCATGTTTGCAGATATCTTTGTAACATAGAGCTAGTCTGCCAACAAGTCTGGTGCCCAAGGCCAGCTTCCCATAGAGGACATCTTTGAGGATCCTGCCACCCAATGCATCAGTCATAATAAAACTAGTTAGCCTTTAAGATGCCACTTATCCCACCACCTTCAAGAATATAGATGTGTGAGAAGTAGTGCACCACCTGTTGAATTTCTGCCTAACATGAAGTTGATAAAGATAAAGAAATGTGCTGCTGCTGACCAGCCCAACTGAGGATCTGCAGGCCTGGCATCATCACAAGCAATTTTTAGGTGTGAGGCAAAAATGCCGGGTTCCCCTCCTGCCAGGCCTTTCTTTGGCCTTTAATTTGGAAGGGATTGATATTTGTGGTCTCCTTCAGAAACTTATTATAAATGTGCTTTTTAATGACTATGAATCTGCTTTTAGCTTTAGTTTTATGTTGGCTTTAATTTATGTGCTACTTTTTTGTAAGTATGTTCTATGATTCTATGGTTAAATTTAGTTTTTAAAGTGATTAATAATAATAATAATAATTGTGCACAAGGATGGGTGGTATTCAATTAAATTTTACTCAAAGTGGATCCACTGAATTCAATGAACAATTCAATTCAATGTTAGGTCCATTAATTTCAATAAGGCAATGGACAAGTCTTTTTCCTTCTTTTCCAGTTGCTTTTGCACACTTTCAGTTTTGTACCAGATTTCCAAACTGGAAAGGCCTACCTGAAAGCTGAAGTAATGCCTTTCCAGACGGACTATTCCTGCCAATCTCTCTAGGTTACAGTCATGTAAAGGTATAAAATTCCCAAATGAAGTGTAACCTTCTGAAGCGACTAGATGCTTTGCTCATTAGCTGCTTCTCACAGTTTCTGCATGTAAAGTTTTCACAGCTAAGAACATGCTGACCTTTCTGAAGGTTTGTCCTTAAGACAGAAGATAATATTAAGCTCCTCAGGGCTGCAACCCTCTAACCAGAAGGTCTGAAGTAATCCTATTAAAGTCAAATGATCTCCTTCAAGGTAAGGGCTTAGAAAAACATGCAGACTATCAGTTGTTTTGCTCAGAGATGCAGACACCCTGATTTTTATTTTTATTTTTACAGCTTCCTGGAACTTGTCCTTCCTTTAACAGTGATAATGGCAGCTGGAGACACAAGTGCTTTCATGCCCAAGCCTGGTACTCAGAAGAGTTTCTTCTCTCCTGGATTATGTTAAGGTGGGTTTTTCAAGAGGGTTTAAAGCCACTGCTCTTTACATTACAATCAGGGAATCAAAGGCTTTTCTTAGGAATCTGATGCTTTTGATGCAATATCAAAATGCTCCACCTGCCACACTTGATCCTGACCTTCCTTCCCTCCTTTGCACCAATCTCATCATTCCTTGTGCCTTGTTGTATGCTAATAGGAGAGAGGCAGACATCTCCCTTAGCCATCATATCACAGCTTGTAAAACTCCCCTTCTAAATTCAGCCAGCCCCCTTCTAAACTACTTTCTGTAACCCCACAACCCAGCACCAGTCCTCTGTTCCTCACTTTGCAGAGATCCTTCAGTGTAGTGGTGTGTATGCAACCACCTGTGGGCTGGGGTCGTAATCCCACCCTGGCATTAGAACAGGAAAAGAGGAAGATACCTCTCATCTCCTCCTTCAGCTGGGTCGCAAATTCTGTTTCATTTGTCTGAGGGTCATAGAGTTGGAAGGGACTCTGAGGATCATCTAGTCCAACCTCCTGCAATTCAAGAATATGCAGCTGTCCCATAAGGGGATCTGACCTGCAACCCTGGCATGATCAGCACCACACTTTAAGCAATTGAGCTATCCAGTCAAACACAGTGAAACAGAACAATGTCCTTCTTCCTAAACTACATTGGGATGGTGGGGCTTTACTCACAAGTTCACTTCCAGGCAACATTGAACCCATCTAGATCTTGGCTTCTTCTTCTCGAGAGGCAGCCGCATCCCATGGTTTGAAAACAATTGCATTATACTGAACAGATATATTACTGTCCCATTGGCCAACCAGATGTCAATAGGAAACCTGAAAGGTGAAAGCAAATCCTGACCTCAGCGACACTCTCTCCACCTGTGATTTCAGGTAGCTGGTGTTCAGTGGCATACTGCCTCCAACAGTGGTGGCTAGTAGCTATCCATAGCCTTATCCTCCATGAATTTGTCTAATCCTCTTTTAATGCCGGTTACGTTGCTGTCCACCACAACCTCTTGTAGGAGCAAACGCCAAAGCTTAACCATGCAACTGTGTAAAGTAGTACTTCCTTTTGTCTGCTCTGTATCTTTCAATGTTCAGCTTCCAACATTTACTTAAGCAACATGAAATCCAGAGCAATCGGTCATTGCATACAGAGTCCTCATAATTCTAATATCATATCCTCCTTAACAGCTATTCTATCTCTTTTTACATACGCTTTCATTCTCTCTTCATCTCCTTCCCTCTTTCTCAATCCCTCCCCTAGTCACTCTCTCCTTTCGACAGTTATTTCCCAACCAACACTCTCCACCTGTCACTCACACTACCCAACATTCCATTCTCCACTGTCAATCACTCCTCCGCTTGCTCTTCTGTCACAAGACTACTTTCCTCAAGCCCTGTCATGGCCACATTTGTATTTTTTGTCAATCCTGTAAAAAATAAAATGCTGGAGGCCAGGAATCGAAAAGCAGCTTACAGACTAGTAAACCAAACAGAGAATGAAGAAACTTTGCAACACTTTGTACTTTGATGACAATGACTAACCTCATCTTATTTACTCCTACTTAATCAAGCCTACATCACTGACAAGCATCAAACTGACTGCAATCCACCATATGTGTATCGCAGACCACCAGGGCTTATTGGTTTTGCGACTTGTCTGGGACTTTGAAAACTGATGGTTTGTCAAGCATCATGCAGCCTGGCCACAATATGTTATTTGGTGGTCTGTGGTCAGCTTGAATTACCACTTCTGTAGACTTTGCATCAAATGATTTATCAGCCACTTTAAGTAGTGCACAGAACTGGGTGAGTTGTCTGGATGCAACCTAGCTTAAAAAGGCCCCTCGTTGGGTGGCACTTTCCAAATTGATGAAAAGTAGGACAGATGTTATCCATCACACTCCACTAAGATGCTAATGATACCTTCTCTTTATGTGTGTATTCTCTGAAAACATTGCACACTCTTATTTGTGTGGGTGCTGCAGCCTATGAGGAGTCAAGTTCCGTCTTGTTGACATGACCAACTTCAGCTGTTCCTAAGGCAGAGATCCACCCCTGCTTTAGATCTAATGCAGGCAACTCATTAAAATTAAGTTGCTGTCTCTTGTAACAGTCCATTAGCCAATAATACCCTTACTCAAATTAAATGCAATGGCTTCCAAAGAATAGCAACAGCCTCAGAAATACAAATGCAGGGTTACATCCAACTAGGTTTTACTCAGAGTACACCCATTAAAATTAATGGACCTAACTTCATCATGGCCGTTAATTTCAATGGGTCTGCACTGAGTAAAACTAACATTGGCTACAACTCACAATTTAATGTATACTATGAAATGTTTGCATATAAAAGAAATTACTGAGGAAATAACTTGGCTTTCTGTGTTGATTCTGTTATAAAATATATATTATGGAACTAGATAAAAACAATAAACTGAGAAAATTAGAAATTGGCAGAAAACAAATAGATTCCTGTGTGTGTGTGTGTGTGTGTGTGTGTGTGTGTGTGACTGCATGTGCTCAAATCGCCCAAAACACAATGAATGTTTCTTTTTAATAAAAAAAACACCACCCAACACAACTGTTGGATGTAAAATGAAAGACATAAGTACTGACACTTGATCTAGGAATTAGCAATGAGCACAGGGACTTCAGTGTGTGCAGAGCTGTCTGGCCAGAAGATCAATTGTTTAAGTAGCAGGGGAAGGAATGCAGATGGAGCTGCCCTGTCCATTGAAGTGAATACTGTATGGAAGCTCATTGGTTCAGGATCTCCATGTACTTATTACATCACATCTGAGGCTCTGGCAGTAAGTTATATTCAAGGATATTCAAAGACCTTGAGCAAATCACCATTCCACTACAACCCTCTTTCACACAAAGGCAGGCAGTGTCTAATAGGCAGAGGTCTTTGGTCTGGGCAAGCCAGATATACCGGTAGATACCCAGAATTGGCACTCATTTGTTGTCTAGTTAGTCCATTGTTCCTTTCTTCAAATTCCATTTCTATATGGACAAGTAACTAGACAAGTTACTGTAGTTATGTGTTGTTCTTGTATTTACATGAAAACCAATAAAAATATTTGAATAATTTATTTGGATTCCTCTGTCCCATGTTTACAGCTGCATTTTGCTTTAGCTTTGGCAACCTCTCACAATCTACATCCACACCTTCTACTATGAGATTGGTGGAAGATATTGAACACAGTGTCTTCATTTACCACCTTGAGCTTGCCTTGCCTTGGCTCAGTCTTGGGTCATTTGCTGCCACAACTGAGATGAAGGACTACCCATAGTCCTTAACCTCCACGTGGAAGTGTCATGAGCTTCATACATTTGCTTGATGTTAGCTTCTTTGCTTACTTGCTTGAGCAGAGAAACTCACCTTTCAAGTGAGTTGCTTGCCAGATCCACAGTTCAGGTTGCCTCCAAACACCTAGACATAAGGCAACTAGACTAGTGCATTATAGCATTGTGCTTCTCTACAAAACAGCTTAGTAGACCTAAAAGTTAATCCAACACAGTCTGTAACACCATATCCATAACCACAATACAATCCTATACATGTTTATTCAGAAATGTCCCACTGTGCTCCATTTTGGGGGGGGGGGTAGTCCCAAGTAAATGTGCATAGGATTGGGAACGGGTCATAGCTGTAGAGTATCTGTGTTGCATGTGAAAGATCCCCAGCATCTCCATGTAGGGCTGGGCATGTCTCTGCCTGAAACCCTGGAGAGCAGTGCCTATCAGAATGTAGACCAGAGGCTGGTCTGGATCAGAAGATTGGGGAATCTTAACAGAACAGGAGGGGGAATACCCCCCCTTGCTTCCAGCGTTTCCAGGAGCAGACAGGCAGGCAGTTGCTCAGTTGAGAGAGGAGCTACCCAGCTTTGAGATAGTATCTAAGCAACCAGAAGGGAGGGAGCAGCTAGGCGATACATAAATCAAGAGTAGGGGGAACACCCTCCCTCCTCCTGAACTCGGAGGTCTGAGTGTGTCAGAGAACAAAGCAGATGCAGGGACGTTCTGAGGCGGAGGCAGGGGGCGGGCCGCCCCAGGTGCCATTCCAAAGGGGGGGAGTGACAAAATGCCAACCCCCGATTGTGGCACCTCCCAGGGCGTGCGCCACTCCCCCAAAGCTTTCTTTTGGGAATTATAGGGACAGAACTACCCTAACTGTATAGAAACTTATTCATGTCGGCGACTATCGCGGCAAGAATGCTGCTCGCCCCCAAAATGGAAAGAAGCAGAACTCCCAGCAAAGGTAGAATGGATACAAAAAACTTATAGAATATGCAGAAACGGCGAAACTTACCGGAAGAATAAGAAATCAAGATAACAAGCTTTTTTTTTAAAAAAAGGAATGGAAATCTTATTGAAGATTTACAGATGAATTGTAAACAGATAAGAATATTGGCAGGATTATTGGAGTAACTGGCCATTTCATAAGAGTATATATTTAAAGTAGATGAATAAATGAACAAACTAAGTTAATTTGGACATGCAGAAGATATTAAAAATAAATTTAAGGAACCGCAGAAAGAGGGGGAAGGAAATTAACTTTGAAATGTTTAAATGATTGTAAAATCAGGGAAATGTATAAACCTGAAAAGCATAAATAAATAAAAATGAAGAAAGAAAAATAAAATACTGTTTTGATGGACTAATGATCAATGCTGGGATGGCTCAGTTTGTTAGACCGTGGTGCTAATAATGCCAAGGTTGCAGGTTCAATCTTCATAAGGGACAGCTGCATATTCCTGCACTGTAGGGGGTTGGATTAGATGATCCTCAGGGTCCCTCCCAACTCTATGACTCAGTATAATTGGCTTTTTATGTTCCTATGGACTGCAGCCTGGTCTGGTGGTGGGCCCATGCCTTTGTTGATAATTACTTTCAGGACTATTTTGTTTTGTGCACACAAGTCGGGTATTTTCCTCTTGATTTATTCTGTTTTTTAGAACTTTATTTGGCCACTCACCATGCTCAACAAAGAAGAAGGGGAGATGTCACATTAAAACAGCTCTCTGATCAATCTCACTGGGAAAGAGCCAAGTTGCCTTTTTAAAAAAACCCACGATGTATTTCATTTGGTTCTGCAGTTATTTGTTCAGTATGCAGTGCAAATTTTTCTGGCTAGAGACATGGGATATGGTAAACCTTTGCCTGGATCAATGTCCAACCTCTTTTAAGTTATGGAGCGAGTTACTCTCTCATAAAGTTCAGACCTGCCAGACTCAATAACTCTACAAAAATGTTCAGATGAAAATTGCTTCAAGCAATCCTAGTAGAAAGCCAGCACCTCACCCCTAGTTTAAAGTTATGATCCTTATCATAATTAATTCAATAAAGAAGTAATGTACTTCAACCTAGGCATAGAGAATAATTTTCTATCCTGACTGGTATAAACTTTCAGCTAGGGACATTTAAACTCTGGACCCGATCTTTTACTGAAAATAATAAATCACAGATCCCGAGCCAGCAGATTCTAGCTGAAGCTAAACCACTGTAGATGTGTTGCTAAGCATGAGGAGAAAAGGGGGGCTGTATTGTTGGATAATAAATAGTGTAAAATGATTTTATAAATATAGCAGTAAGTTTCTTCCATTGATAATTTCTACAGAACTGTGATGTTTTTCACTCTGGACAAGCTGTTAAGCAAAAGGTTGGTCAGCCAACATACTTTCCCTTCTGGGTTTAAAAACATTTTTTGCCACTGAAAAAAAATCTGATTAATGAAATGTCAAAAGAGATTAACTGTTAAAACTGAGCATTTGAAGGCTCTAGAACTGCAAAAGCAATTCTGTAGTATCAGCTTTTTGATGTCCTGTATTATTCTTTATAGTCCCCAATTGTTTTGTTTTAGTATTTTGTGACTTTTCACTAGGCGTGAGGCAAGCACGGCTGGAATTTTGATTCCGTTTGTAGTGGAACTTAAAAATTGCTCTGGACTAGTCAGTCACCTAGCCTTGAAATTTAAGCAGATAAAACAATTATCTGAGTCCCAATAAAGTCACTGGGGAAATTACTAATACAGTTCAGTTTTATCTACTACTATACTAGTGCATGCAAACAAGATTCACTAGCTTTTTTTAGTATAAAGATTCACTAGCTTTTTTTAGTGCAACAGTATATTTATTTTCAGTGTTAAGTATAAATACATTTCAAAAATCTACAGCAATGTATTTTTTTATAAACATCAATGTCTTTTCTGGAATTTATGTAATAACTTTATTTGCATTCATACATTTTTTTGTCTGCTTCCTGAGGTTTTTTTTTAAATAGAAAAGTTATAAAATAGATATTATTTTAAGTATAACATGAAGAATGTGTTTTTTCAATTCTTTATTAAGTATGGTATATCTCACTGCCTCACAAGGATTCTATTCTCCACTAATGAAGCGAGGTTTGCGATATACATCGTCACTGTCTCTTTGATGATTAGCTATTTCAAAACAAGATGCTTTGCAGAGCAGGGGTTTTTTAATTGGATTCATGAGCAGGCAGATTCTCTTAAAGGTACCTGAAATCCAGATCTACATTTAAAGGACCATAGTACTCTTTCCATATGCCAAAGGGGGTCCTGGGTTTCTTTTTCTTTAACAGTAGCTCCTCATGTCAGGTGGTGATACTGCTTTTGAAATTGTGCTTAGTTTCAAAAGCATTCTGAAATATGGAATGGGTGGAGGTGGTTCTCTGCTGTGTAAAGTGTGGGAAGAACAAAAAACCAAATGAGTCCATGCAAGCTGTTGAACTCACCTAAAGTAGCACTTTGGAACTTTGCCATATACCAGCTGTTAAAAATCGTATTAGTGTGTGTCCTATAAATACAGCCTGTATAATTTTATGCTATGAATATGCTTACTACACAGTGTACTGCTTAAATGCTTACCTCTCCTTTTAATGCTATGAAGATAAATGCATGGTAATGGGCAAATTGCATGTAAATCCAATGAAGATCAGGAAACAAAGGTAGATGCTATCAATCTGTTGTTATATATGCAGACATAACTACAAATGTTTGCACTGGATAGGGTTTAACATATAGTTTAGGTATATATTTGGCTAAATTAAAATGCACTCCAATTCTCAGCACATCCAATTTTCTTCTGTAGGTATAGATCAGGCATAGGCAAATTGGGCCCTCCAGCTGTTTGGGGACTACAATTCCCATCATCCCTGACTACTGGTCCTGTTAGCTAAGGATGATGGGAGTTGTAGTCCCAAAACAACTGGAGGGCCGAGTTTGCCTATGCCTGGTATAGATACACATATGGACCGTGTTGGTTCCATTCAGCCAGCTTTCCTTCCAAACCCCTTTGAGCACACATAGTCCTAACTTTCATAGAAGTGAATGAGGTTCATCACACATACACGAGGTCTTTGCACACATTTTATGGATCGAGAGAGATTAATGGAAGTGGGTTTCTGAAAGCATGCACACCAACACATTTATAGAACAAAATTCTCCATTTGGAACTGTTCCTGTTCTTCCTCAAGATGCTGCTTTCAGTCTAGATTGATTTTAGATCCTGCTGTCCACAGGGAGTCTGGTTACCTCATGAATATTTGAAATCACTTCCTTTGGTCAGATTACCCGTGCCTTTTCCTCCCTATACATGCCCCAGGTGAATGAAGAAGGAAATGGTGATTATGATCTTTGTTTATGCCCACTCGGAACATCACTGGACAGGTGTAAATATGCCCCTCATTGCCAGATCACCTAAATATGTTTTCAAATGGCCATACTGCAGGGTAAAGCAGAATCAATCTGCAATAGTGTTTATTTTCAGAAGCGTTTTTCAAGAAACACTTTTCAGGGGGCAAAATATCTGCAGTTGATCTAGCTTGTGTGTGGACTACATAGAAAAAACAAGTACTCACTTTCTACTGATTCTAGCGTAAAATGTTGTGTGTATGCAGCCTTATTGGATAGTGATATTAGATGTGCTTATACTGAATTGGCACAATCCAACAAAAGCTAGCCATGACTAAGGCAGCAGTTTTATGCACGTTTACTTGGGAGTAAATCGCAATGAGAAGACTAGTTTTTGAGTAAACATACATAGACTCAAGCTGGATGTCCCACTTACATGAATGAGCCAAGTTAAGTCCTTTTCCAAATATCATTCAGCCACTTTCAATGGGACTTCTGATTCCAAACTGGAATGAGGACCAAATAAATGTGTATAAAATCAACAGACCTCAAAGGTCATCTACGGTACTTCAACCTCATGTTGATGTAGGAAATCCATGCTGCAACATCGCTGTTAGGTGGCCAACTACCTTCTGAGGCACCATCTTTTCCACTGTCAAACAACTTACACCATCAGGGAATTCTTCCTGATATTTAGCTAAAATTTCTTTTCTTGTAATTTGAACCCATTAATTCAGTTCCTACTTTCTAGAGCAAAAGACAATATATTTGCTTCATCATCTACAAGTCAATCCTTCAGCTATTTGAAGATCCAAATGAGATACAGATATCCCATTAGTAGATTTGTAACATCATCATCTAGTTTTATAATGTATTGTATATAAGCATGATTATGCAAGCTGATCTACAGTTAAAACATGTTAACTGTGCTGCAAACCCTAGTTATAAAACCATACATCATATCTTTCCTTCTCCATATTATCAAGAAGGGTAGTATAAAATTAAAACACATTTTAAAATATGTTGACAGATATAACATGACTAACAAGAAGCCAGGGAGTCATTTAGGAACCTGAAACAAGTAAACACCCATCCCCACCCCATAATATAAATGAATTTATTCGGAAATCAAATAAGCCCTGTTTTGGCATTCAAATGCTTGGAAATAAACCCTATTGAAATAAATAAGGTTTACTTCCAAGCACTTGCATGCCAAAACTGGAGGAATTTTTTAAAAATCCCTGCAAAAGTTGTTGGATCCTGAGAACACTGTAATAGTGTTTTCTAAGTATTTTTCTGCAAATATTTTCTCCAGCAGTCATCACGTGGAAGGAGCAACTGAAGTCAATAGCAATCAGTTACTTACAAGTTGCAGCAAAACAACAGCCTAAAGAGGAAACGTCAGCATATTGGACACCGGTTACATCTGAGCCGAGCGTTTGACCAACACTTACAACTCTCCTCCCTCCCTCCCTCGAGTCCCCCTCGGATTGATTAAATTGGCTCAAGATGACACCAATAATTGGCTCAAGATGCTGCTTCGACAGGCCCAATGATCCATATCTTCACATTCCCTAAAATCAGTCCTTTTCAGCTCTGTGTTAGATTTAGGATGGTTTACATTGGCTCTGTCACAAACATTTTAATAAAGTCCCAGGGAAACCTCAAACTGGTGACATCATTGGATGGTGTTAAAAAAAGTTTCTTTTTCCTGGTTAGCTGTTGGCCTTTAAAATCTCACTGGAGGTTTTCTTTTTCCTTTTACGTTGCTTTGTCATTCCATAATTATCTTGTGCAATCAAAACAGCAACATTTTTAAAGGGAAGAAAAATAATGTTTAATAATAATAATAGTTCTAAATATTTTGACATCAAGTAGCAATGCTATATATACAGTGTGTATGTGTATACCATATATATATATATATATATGCATGCTTAGATGAGTATTGTATCCTAAAGGTAACAGGTTTTGAAATAACCTCTCGGTTATTAGGCATTAGGTGTCTTTAATTGCAGTTGGAAATTCTCTCACACAAACAGTTTAATATTATCAAGCTGATCAGAAGGGTTCAACAAGCCCTTTTTAGGAGGGATAATAATAATAATAATAATAATAATAATAATAATAATAATAATAATAAACCCACAAAACCTGGGCACTGTAAAAGCCAGTATTCTTCCTGAAGGAAACTGGTTCCTCCCAGTAGCAGCATGAAATGCCACAAACATTCTCACTTGGTTGCCACTGAACAGTCAGTTTTCCCATTGGGAGGATTACCGACAAGGGTATATTCTGGGTACAAGGGCTTGTATCCAATGAAGTTGTGCAACAGGAGTTTCCCTCTCTTCTCCCAGTGTGCCCCTCACCTACTGAAACCTGTTTGATTGGTTCCCCCAATCCTTCAGAGCAGACTTGTGGGAACTAGGGGAGAAGAGGGAGGGGAAGTCCCATTGCACGATGCCACTCTGCAGACAGGTGCAGAGATGGTGGCTGGTGGCAGAGAAGGAGGCCACGGCAGTGAGTAACACGCACCTTGGAGGCCAGATCTGCTGCCTGAGATGACTGTCTCATCTCGCCTTATGGGCCAGCCCCACAGTTGAGTCATTTACTGTTTCCAGGGCTCTGATGGAAACCTTGAGGTCAGAATTCAATTTTATAGGCCCATTTTACAAGGGAGGAAGTGAGGCTGAGATAAATTGGCCAAGCACTCATTGCTTTCACAGTCTAAATGACATTATACCATATATAGGTTCTGCATGGCACTCATTAATCTTCTGTATAAACAAATTATTTTGTGCAGCCCGTATGTTTATGGATAAGTGGGTCCCACTGCTTCCAAAGTAAGGATGCACAGGATTACAACAAATTTAGGGTCACTTTAAACAGTGGGCATTTCTCTATTATTGTATGGCCTTGCCAAACCACTTCGGCTCCTGTTTGATATTTGTGGGAAAGCAATGCTTCACTTGAACTCAAGAACTCAAGGCAGAAATCATTTCAGTGTAGGAAACAGTGGGTAACATCTTGCATATGGACCAGCAGATTATGATAGGAATTTATTGCATTGTGTGCGGGAGAACCTGTGACCCTCTTGAAGCTGTTGGACGACAACTGCCAGCATCCCTGAGCATTCAGGCTCTCAAAAACTGAATCCATGGAGATCACACCACAGTGTACTAACATTGCAAACGTTTGGAGGCTTTGCATAGTTATACGTTGCTGCTTTCTGTTTATAAGAACCACTATTTAATTTGAGGCCGGCTTCCGTGACTCTTAACTTGCAGATGAGCTAAGTTCTTGCAAAGAGTGCATCTGCCAGCAGATCTCTCACAACAGTAATGGTGATTATTTTGCTTGCCAGTAATGTAGCTTAGGCATTCCATGGCTTTCTTGAGATACAACCAAACTGAACATGTGGCAAACATAAGGCCCAAACACAGCCATGTTGCTTCCGAGCCCTCAGGGGTGGCTAACTTGTGGCTTTCCAGATGCTGATGGACTCCAGCTCCCATCAGCCCCAGCTGGTGTGGTCAGTGGTCAAAGATGATGGGAGTTGTAGCCCAACAACAAGCCACCCCTGGTCTAATGAGTGCTTTTATATGTCAGCACTGGCCTGCAACTGGTTAGGCATCTTTCTCACTTTCATCTGATTTCGAATGTGATGATTTTGTGTTGTTTTGGATACTGGGAGAAATAGAAAGAGGAATTTGTCTCTAGGAATAACAGATCCAGCTTCAAGGACTGGAGGAGTCTTGCTCCACTTGAGCTACAATTGGGGCAGAATTCAGACTGGCTTCCATTGGGATGCAGTTGCGGGTCGGGCAGGCAGGGATGCTGCCACGGTCACTAAAGGGGCAACTTCCCAGCATCACCACCAGAGTGACTTAAGGAGGAGAGAGCAAACTATGCGGTGCATCTGCAAGTGTGGTCCAGTCCTACTGTTATGTTGAGGCAGCTGCCTGAGGAACCCAATTTATGGCATCAGAAAAGGACCATAATTGATTATTTAATCTATTATGATTGTATTCTTACTCCTGGGGAGATGCATCTGGGGGATTTTATGTCTCAGGTACCAAAATCACATGGCCAGCCCATTCTGCACCTGGACTCGGGGAGAGGCAGGCACTCTTTGTAGGCTTGCCAAATGTAGGGAAAATTTCTGACATGTCCAGGTTTTCGGGTGTAAAAAATGGCATCGGGGGGAATTTTACCAAACTGGGAAAATCCAGATGTATGGCAATGTGATGGAAAAAAGCAGCAGAAACAGTTCAAAAAGTTGCATTTTCTTTATTCCCCCCCCCCCCCAAAGCTCAACAATCTGGGTTTTACTTTTTGAAATATGACAACTCTAACTATTTGCTTTTCCCCTTTAGGCAGCAAACTGTCCAGCAATGGCCCTAGGGCCTCAGTTGCTTCCATCCACACAAACTAATGAAGTTATCGGCCTGCTTACGTTTCTAGCAACCTTAATACACAACAGGACAAGGCAACTTTCCACCTGCCCCACTTCCTGGAATGCCTTGGGAGCAAAAAGCATCATGCTGTTTCTCACTAGCCTCTCTTCCTATAGCGCCCTGGGAGCAATGCAATCTGAAATGATGTTGTTGCCAAGATCTTCCCAGAAGTGTGGCCAGCAGTAAGTTATAAAGCATCTCACTGCCATGCCATTCTGACTCACCACACTTTCTAGGATGCTTTGGGAGCAATGCAATGCAATGTGATGTTTCTCCCAAGCCATGCAGCTAGAAACAACTTATAAAACCAGAAAACCCTTGGCCACTTTCCTAAGCAGCAAGCCTCATCTGAAAATTTCAGGACCATTCTCTTCCCTGCCCCTGCTATCATTTGCCCCCCCCCCTTTAACAAAAAGGAAATTTGAAAAAGGGAAATTTCAGCTTAGCTCTAGTTTCAGTCATGAGTTTTATTTTATGAAGGAGCTGGACCTTGATTTTACCAAATAAGTGAGACCAGGTTCTCATTTGGCAGAGACTGGTAGAATTTTGTTGATTTTTCACTAGTTGAAGGCCTTGTTTGAAATACACCCTTCTCACCCAAACAAACTGTGGGGGCCTTGTGATGGTTACAGTTAATTTCAGCTTCCCTCCAAATTAAATACAAATAAAACAGCCTAACTATCAAAACAGGGATATATTTATTCTTAGCACATTAGTTGAAAGCATGATAGCATTTCTTAACTAGTTAAGAAAATAAACAGGACTTTCAAAAGTTGTAGCCGTTCTTCCTCTCCTGTTGCAATGCAAGTACCTGCAGTGGGGTGTGTTAGCAACTGAAGCATCAAAATCTAAAAACAGCACACAAAATAATTACTTTCCCTGCAAGCAAATAGTTTTCAAAAAGGTGAATATATTTTGGATTCTGGAGCTTAAAAGATAGCAGACCCTCCAAGTGTTTCTATTTTCCAGAAGCTGTCCCGGTTTCTGATTTGATCCCAGAATGTTCCACTTTTCCTTAGGATGTCCCCATTTTCATTGGAGGGTATGGAGTTATTTGACCCCCGAGCCATCTGAAGGCAATCCTATATAGGGAAGTTTTTTAAATCTTTAATGTTTTCTTATGTTTTTATATAAGAAGTGGCTGGGCAACCCAATAAGATGTGTGGGGTATAAATGGTAAAATTAACATTATGGAATAGGACGTCCCTATTTTCACTGGAGAAATGTTGGAGGGTATGAGATAGCCATTCCTTCAGGGTGCAGGTTGGGGTAAACTGTTTCTCCTTGCCGGGCCGGGGGGGGGGGGAGAGTCCTTTCAATACAACATAAAAGTGTCTGATTAAAATATATGTCGATATGTTTTAAATCAGACTAACTGCAAACATATTTCCAAACAAAAATAAAAAGGTGATTTTCAGGTTTCAATATGCGACAACTTTTTAAATTATCCAATACGATGCCTTGATTCTGTGCAAATGTTTCTTTCCTTCAAAGAGACAAAAAAGCATGTACTGCCAGATCTGATTGTATGTCGAGAGTGGATCTGATCCCCTTGTCACTAAGGTTACTAATCAAATTTCCATCCAATATCAATACGCTCATGCAGGATTTCCTGATCAAACACTTAAATCTGCCCCCTCCGCACCCCCATTAGCTAACATGTTTTATATGTACTGGGGTCATCAAAAGTGTAATTCCCTTAAAGAAACCTAATCCTACCCTCTTGTCAACCAGCAGATAGCTAATAATGCTTTCTATCCTATATATTTTTTCCTAACATCAATAGCATGCCAGAAATTAAAATCTTATTTTTAATCTCACAACAGATGTTTAAAACAAAGGTATCCCATATGCAGACTTTGTGCATTTAAGAGAGGCAGGTGAGGGAAAATGGATGTTTCATTTGAAATTAACTTGTGTGCTTCTTTCCATTCCCAATGCAAACATAAAATAAATTCAGTCTCAGTTTGAAAGCGCTGGTGTGTACCTTATAGCCCTAAACTGGGTAGTTGTTTTTTGGGTTGGTTTTTTTTTTTAAAGCTCTCCACTTAATGAGTTGAAAGTACAAAAAGTACAGACAGAACCAGAAGTTATTTTTCAAACAAACCTGAAGAATGAAACTGATAACAGTCGGAATGGATGCACACATACAAAATCAAACCGCACACAGTAATTCATTACATGGAAGAATGTGCTTTAAAAATGCAATTGATCTTTCACTGCAAACTTTTGTGCAGACTTTATTGTGTAGCGATGATACTGACCACAAATATGACATAGGAAACCTACTCTGGCATTTTCTCCTTCGATTTCTTGACAAAATGTTCATCTTGATGGGAAACAGATTATAGATGATAGATGGTGACAGATAGACAGACAGATAGAGAGATAGATGATAGATATATAGATAGATCTCTTGTTTGTTTGTTGAGTTGTAAAAATGTATCTGCTACATTCTCTGCATGTGCTCACAGCAGAATCGTATCTCAGAAAGGTCACAATAAAATTACAACTACAACAAAAACTCTAAAACCACTAAAATCACCATCAAGGCCTTCAATAAATATCATAGCAACCAGCTCAGTCATGTTATAAACATCCAGCCAAGTGATAACCCAACATCACAGCAATCTGCTTTGACATCCCTCTATTTTAAGGAGTATGATGGTCACAATCAGATGTTGGAGACATCCGGAAATTTAATCTGACTTATCCAAGTCTGGTCTGAATATTTATGTTCTAGAACTCCTGGGTTTGCCAGATGGCAGTGAAGTGTATGTATCTAAATGGCAAAATGGATTTAAAACACTGTCCTTTTGACTTAACATTTGCCCCAGGTTTTGCCAGATTTCGGTTATTGGAAACATCTCTGCATGCTTTGGTTTTTGAGTGACTCCATGTATGGTCCAACAGCTTTATTCTAGCTGAAAGCATTTTTCCTGGCATAAAATATTTTCCTAGTATAGAAAGAGGATCTATCATCTCATTCAGTTTTTAGGGCATATTGAAGTGTATATAAAAGACCAGCAGTTTTAAACGATACGTCATATTATCTGTTGGAATGTAAGGCTTTAACAATAATGCAATGCAACTGGTCTTTTGTAATGACGCTACGTGAAAATCATAGCCGCAGACAGATTAATACACAATTCCCCCCCCCCTTAGAAATGCTTTCTTGAGTTCAGGTTTTTATTGATTTCAAATGACTTTTTAAAGATAAAGAGGAAATTCATAAAGGGCTGATTCAATTTATATCACATCTTCTTTGTTCAAAAATAGCCTTAATGGAAAACAAGCACATGTTCAGCATTTAATATAAATAAAATTTGATACAATGCTATATGGGAGGCATGTTGTACAGTAAAAGCATTTACAGACACCTTGGGAATACCATCTATAATAATGCAATCTATTCAGTGTACTGAGCATATCTGCCTATCAGTGAGAAATTTCAGCATTTCCCCCAAAGTGGGGGTGGGGGGGAATTTGGAATGGGGAGAAAAAGGGAGAGAGATGAAATGTTCACATTAGTACATTAAACATTACCCAAAGTGGTTTAAAGTAAACCAATCTGGTTTTTAAAAAATCTGTTTCTCTGTTCCCAAGGAATTTTGAAAGTGGGCTATTTTTAAATAGATTTTAGATCAGAAGAGAAACATGGATTTTGTATGGTTTCAATTGTTTGCATTTGGAAGATAAATTTTGTTTACTTGTAAGTTTCAAATTTTCTATTAGGATTGCTGTCTAGATCCTTAGATATGAAGAAAGTTGCTATTTTAAAACTGTGCTTCACTGTCTTAAATGCAAAATATTTTCTATAGGGTTGAGGAGGGGGACTTTTATAGACACTCTAACTTTGTTCTAATAGTCTGAATTCCAAAATTGTAATTTGAGCCTAAACTTGAGATTTCAAATTAAAACAAAAATGAGTTATGCAAACGCAGATGATATTGCATCACACTCTCAAATCTTCTTTAAATTAACTCAATGTCAAGGGGCTCCCCTAATAGAATGTGTGTGTGTGAAACATTTGAACAGTATCAGTTTACTCCAAGATTCAAAAGATCACTTGGTAATATTCCAAGGAACAGCAACTTTTATTCCCCTTCTCTCTTTAGACTATAGTCCCATTTATGTAATAATTTAATCAGGTTCCCCCACTTACCATTTTTTGTCTTTGCAAACTCTTCCCACTGACACAAAGCTGACTGGAAGCAAGAATAATGGATCGAACAGTAACGCTTTGGATCAGCAACCAATGTCCACCGGACACTTTAAAAACATGTTACAGGAATATTCTGCATGACTTAAAGAGCCAGCTCCAGATTTTTGTGGCCCTCCATTCAATAGACTATCCCATTTTGCCCCTAGACATGTGAAAAACAAAACAAAAGCAAGACAATGGGTTGGATCCAGACTAACATAACCCTACTTTAGTCGGACTGAAATCACTAGAACATGATAATGCCACATCAATTTCAACTGGAGTAAAACATGATTAACTTAGTCTGCATCCAACCCAATACACTTGAAAATATATTTGTTTACTTACCTTACCACTGCCTAACTACCTCTGAGATTAGGGAAAAGGCCTCACTTGTTTCTTCCACAAGTGTGTAATAGTTCTTCTTTTTATGTATAATATTTATTTTGAGTTGCCATATTTCAAAAAGTAAGATTTGACACCTGCTTTTTTTAGAAGACCCCAAAATTGTTGAGCTTTTTGGGGGAAACCTACACACACAAAATAGTGATTTTGAGCTTTTGGGGCTGTTTTCCATCTCATTCCCATACACTGGACATTTTGCTGATTCGTCAAAATTCCCCCCCAGCACCATTTTTTCACACAAAACCCAGGACATGTCAGGAATTTTCCTGATGTATGGCAAGCCTAATTTATTATGATATTAAAGAGCGGTATATTGAGTTGTTTATTGTGTTTTTATAGAACACAGAAATTCTATGGAGTTTATTTTGTACTTGCTGTTTATTTTAAATGTTCTAATCTTTGTTGTAAACTGCTTAGAGATTTGTTTCATATAAGTCATGGGTAGGCAAACTAAGGCCCAGAGGCCAGTTCTGGCCCAGTCGCCTTCCCAATCCGGCCCGCAGACGGTCTGGGAATCAGCGTGTTTTTACATGAGTAGAATGTGTGAATCTCTGGGTTATTTGTGGGGCATAGGAATTCTTTCATTGTTATTTTCTCCCAAATATAGTCCGGCCCCCCACAAGGTCTGAGGGACAGTGGACCAGCCCCCTGCTGAAAAAGTTTGCTGACCCCTGATGGTATATAAATAGTCAAAATTAAGTATCATGGAAGGAGAGTTATTTAATCATTGGGAGGGCATCTTTCTTCCCACCCAACCCACTCTTAGTGCTCATCTTCATGACACTGTAAGATCTGAGGGGCTCCAACAAAACAACTGTCCTTCCCCTCCATTTCCCTCCACTGTCTCAACCATAGGCCTAATGACCAGACTCCTAGCCTGCCCCCCCCCGTAGGACAGGTACCTGTACTGCATGCATTTGCCTTTTCTTCTCTTCCTCATTTTGGGCTGAATGGTATTTATGGGCAAGGGTATGTATTTGTTTGTTTGTTTGTGAAACACTGTTAATATGTGAGTGCATGTTGATGGCAGTGTGCAAACAATGATAGTATTAGCTGATGGGTTGTACTGTGTGTGGGGGAACCATTAAATAAACAAATTGTGTGTCCCTAGTTCCAGAAATCATTGAACCTTTGTGTGAAAATGCCACAAAACTTTTTGTTGATCTTGTGACCACATATTACAAACATGACTACTCTTGTGGTTACCTGCTGACCATTGGTTGGAGAAATATACTAAGATTACAATATCACACACCCCCAAAAAAACACCCCACCCAACTGCTAGATGGTCTCCTATATTCTCATAATGCCTATCATTATCATCATTTTTTAAATAATAATTTTTATTAATTTTTCAATTACAATCCAATAGTAGCCTTATTATAACAATACCAAATTATAATACAACATCACCATTAGAATTATGGGAGGAAATGATATTATAATCCTGTTTGGTCGTTGAAAAAGATAGATGACTATATCTAGAAATAAACAAAGGAGAGTTCAGTTATAGGGTTGCACAATAAAATACTTGTGGTGAAATAATTCTTTTGTGGTTTGTAGTTACAGCATTGAGCTGCTGCCTTCAGAAGAGGGGAGTGCCAAGAAACAATTCAGATTACTGTTGTTGGTGCTTAATCCTAATCCTACATTGAGTTCTGTATGCTTACATAACCCTTTGCAACCCAGTATGGGAACCATGCAGGAAGATTTTAGCTGAATTAAGAGAGGAGGAAGGGAGGGTTTTATGTCTTCAGCACTCAGGTCCAATACTGATCCTGATGGTCTTTCATTTCCCCTTGCCTTATTATCCATGGAGAAGGTTTGCCCTGAATAAACCATATGCACTAACTGCAGGGAGTCACTTTCAGACGTGTTGCAGGAGGTTTGAAACAAACCAGAAAGTGATGTTCTACATTCTCTGCTGCAGGCTTCCTCAAACTACATTTCCCATCATCCCTGACCACTGGTCCTGTTAGCTAGGGATTGTGGGAGTTGTAGGCCAAAAACATATGGAGGGCCAAGTTTGAGGAAGCCTGCTTTACTGTATATTCACAACAAAACTCTGACTGTTCTGATTCTCTCTCTATCTTAAAGTCAGCTAAAGACAAATTGCTAACAGCCCACTACTGTGCCTTTCAAAAAATAAATAAATTAATGGCTACTGCTGTTAGAAGATGGAAAGTCTGTTGTTCAGAAGGGGTGGTAGTGCAAGAACTTTGGGCTGTGCAATGGAATTTCAACTTCCTCTCTTCTCTCCATGTGTGTGCCCACTGCTCCCAAGATCACCACCTGAGGCTTTCTTTGTGTGCCTCCTCCAAAAGTGGTCCAGAGGATGGCGAAATGAGAATAAGCCTTTTCTGCAGTGGCTCTTCATTTGTGGAATGCTCTCCCCAGGGAAGTTTGGCTGGCACCTTCATTCTACCCCTTTAAATGCCAGGTGAAAACTTTCCTCTTCGAGCTGGCCTTTGACTGATTAGCATCTTATATCCCTTTTAAATGTGTTTGTGGAAGGGTGATTATTGGTTTGTTTGTTTGCAAATTGTTGCATGCCTTTAAAGGTATTAAATGGTAGCATGGAAAGTAATTTTGATCATGCAAACTCTCCTTATGACTTTAATGTCTGGAATAATTCTTACATGGCTGCTACAAAAAGCTATTTTAAAAGACCTGGGGGGGAGGGGATGCAATGTTTAGATGGACTTCTGTTTGTATAGAATTGCATTTAGAAGATAGCAAAAGAGAAAACTGTGTGGATTGGGGTGTATAGAGCTTTTAGAGAGAGATTTTCCTTCTGCTGCACACACCTCAGTTGGGCACATGCAATACAGATGAGATTGAGAAACACACTGTTTTGGGTAGAGGTCTGTCCATGGTCACAGTTGTCCTTCCAATTATGCTTTATGATATGTAGCACGCAATCCACAGATGGTAATTGTTTAGTCTCCACACTGAAGTCATCCTTATTCCCCTTATGTTGTAGATTGCACACTCTGCAGCAACGGTAAACTGTCTAGAGTAGTTTCATGGGTTAAATGTAATTCTCCTGCTCGCTAGAGGACATAAAGTGTGTGGAAAGCTGACTAGACAGCCACACTGTCCCCTGGTCACAGTCTTCTCCATTATGTGAGATGTGCTGCAGTATTACTGAAATTTTAGTATTGATTTTTGATTCTGCATATGAATTGGCATATGCAGATTTCCATGCAAACATGCATCCTCTTTTTTGTGGTGCATTTCCTCTTTGGGAGTGATACATAACCTAGAGTGGCTACTTGCAAGACAAGGCATCTGACTTCCCATACCTCAACCCATATAAATAAGAGACCAATAAGACTGGGTTTGGGGTAAAAACAGGACACAACTTTATTGAATACAGATGAAAGGGGTTTGGCTTGGGCATGGGGCAATCTAAATACTTCCGGCCCGCCCACCGGACGTGATGCGTGGTTAATCCAGGCGGGGGTTCCTAAGACTTATATCAAATAGGGTGACCCCCGCAGGGACCGCCGTCTGGGGGAGTGCCTTTGGCCCTGGCCCCCCCGGCACGCAGACGTGGCCACTCCCCCTGGATCCCTTTAATACGGTATACCCCAGCATTCGGAGGGGCAGGCAGGGACTACAACCTCCCCTCTGTCCAAAACAAGGGATTGCCCCAATGCTCAACTGCCAACCGAGTGAAGCTCGCCACCAAACCACTCACATCTGTATCCTGGCCTTAATGCTTTCAGTCATGTCTGACAACCAAATATAATTGCCAGATGGGGAAAGATGCATGCCATCTGGGCAAAACAGAGTCTCGTCTGAAAATGTGATCTTGGGGTGGAAAACCAACCAACCTCCCCACTGCTGTATGAGCGCCTCACTGTGTGATTAGCCTTTTTCCGAGCGCGGTTGATACTCACTGGGTTTGGGTTTGGGTTGTGCCACTGACTACGAGGCTCTCGGCAGGAAATTGAAGCAACTAAATGCACAAATTGTCATCTCATCTGTCCTCCCAGTTGAACGACGTGGCCCAGGGAGAGAGGGGAAAATAGTGGAAGTGAACAGCTGGCTCCGCAAATGGTGTAAACAGGAACGGTTTGGATTCTTAGATCACGGACTGCAGTTTCTTGAAGATGGACTTCTGGCAAGTGATGGGCTGCACCTCACAACGGTTGGGAGAAATGTTTTTGCCAAAAATCTCAGAAACCTCATCAGGAGGGCTTTAAACTGACTAATGTGGGGGAGGGAGACAGTGCTCCTGAAGGTAGGAGTCTATCAATTAATGAAGATGATCATCCAAATGTCATAGACCAAATGGAGCAAACAGCACGCGGACCTAGTGGTGGGAGGAAAAAATCCTTAAATAAGAGACACGGGGGAATGATTAATGGACTTCAATGTCTGTACACTAATGCGCAAAGCATGGGAAATAAACAAGATGAGCTTGAGCTCTTGGTACAGCAAACTAAATATGACATAATAGGCATCACTGAAACCTGGTGGGATAAGTCCCACGATTGGAATGTAATAATGGGGGGATACAATCTATTTCAGAGAAACAGACCAGACAAGAAAGGAGGAGGAGTGGCGTTATATGTCAGGGATGTGTATACCTGTGAAGAGATCCAAGATTTAGATCCTCAAAGCCAAAGTGAGAGCATTTGGGTCAAAATTAGGGGAGAGAAGAATAACAGAGACCTCATTGTGGGAGTTTACTATAGATCCCCAAGCCAAACGGAGGACATAGATGATGCCTTCCTGGAACAGATGGCCAAGCATGCAAAAGGAAGGGAGATAGTAGTAATGGGGGACTTCAATTACCCGGACATTTGTTGGATGTCAAACTCAGCCAAGAGCATAAGGTCAAACAGATTCCTCACTGGCCTTGCAGACAACTTCATTGTCCAGAAAGTGGGAGAAGCAACAAGAGGAACAGCCATTTTAGATCTGGTCCTAACCAATGTTGATGACCTGGTTAGTGGGGTAGAAGTGGAAGGATCATTAGGCGCGAGTGATCATGCTCTTCTGAAGTTTACTATACAGCGGAAAGGAGCAGCCAAGCATACTAGGACTCAATTTCTTGACTTTAAGAAAGCCGACTTCATAAAACTTAGGGAAGTGCTGGGTGAGATCCCATGGACAACAATACTAAAAGGAAAGGGAGTTCATGATGGCTGGGAGTTTGTTAAGAGGGAGATACTAAAAGCACAACGTCAGGCAATACCAATGAGACGGAAACATGGAAGGTGCCTAAAGAAGCCAGGGTGGCTATCTAAAGAACTTTTAACTGAATTAAGATTAAAAAAGGATGTGTACAAAAAATGGAAAAGGGGGGAAACCACCAAAGAGGAATTCAAACAAATAGCCAGCACGTGTAGACACAAAGTCAGAAAAGCTAAAGCACAGAATGAACTCAGGCTTGCTAGAGAGGTTAAAAGCAACAAAAAAGGCTTTTATGGGTATGTTCGTAGCAAAAGGAAGAACAAAGAAACAATGGGGTCACTCAGAGGAGAAGATGGTGAAATGCAAACAGGGGACACAGAAAGGGCTGAACTACTCAATGCCTTCTTTGCCTCAGTCTTCTCCGATAAAGAAAACAATGCCCGACCTGAAGAATTTGGAGCAAATGATTCAGCAAAGGAAACACAGCCCAGAATAACTAAGGAGATAGTACAAGAATATTTGGCTAGTTTAGATGTATTCAAGTCTCCAGGGCCAGATGAACTGCATCCAAGAGTATTAAAAGAACTGGCAGATGTGATCTCAGAACCACTGGCAGTCATCTTTGAGAATTCCTGGAGAACAGGCGAAGTCCCGGCAGACTGGAGGAGGGCAAATGTTGTCCCTATTTTCAAAAAGGGGGAAAGAGAGGACCCAAATAATTACCGCCCAGTCAGTCTGACATCAATAGCAGGGAAGATTCTGGAGCAGATCATTAAGCAAACAGTCTGTGAGCACCTAGAAAGGAATGCTGTGATCACCAATAGTCAGCATGGATTTCTGAAAAATAAGTCATGTCAGACTAACCTGATCTCGTTTTTTGACAGAATTACAAGCCTGGTAGATGAAGGGAACGCAGTGGATGTAGCCTACCTTGATTTCAGCAAGGCATTTGACAAGGTGCCCCATGATTTTCTTGTAAAGAAGCTGGTAAAATGCGGTCTTGACTATGCTACCACTCAGTGGATTTGTAACTGGCTGACTGACCGAACCCAAAGGGTGCTCATCAATGGTTCCTCTTCATCCTGGAGAAGAGTGACTAGTGGGGTGCCACAGGGTTCTGTCTTGGGCCCGGTCTTATTCAACATCTTTATCAACGACTTGGATGATGGACTCAAGGGCATCCTGATCAAATTTGCAGATGACACCAAACTGGGAGGGGTGGCTAACACCCCAGAGGACAGGATCACACTTCAAAACGACCTTGACAGATTAGAGAAGTGGGCAAAAATAAACAAGATGAATTTTAACAGGGAGAAATGTAAAGTATTGCACTTGGGCAAAAAAAATGAGAGGCACAAATACAAGATGGGTGACACCTGGCTTGAGAGCAGTACATGTGAAAAGGATCTAGGAGTCTTGGTTGACCACAAACTTGACATGAGCCAACAGTGTGACGCGGCAGCTAAAAAAGCCAATGCAATTCTGGGCTGCATCAATAGGAGTATAGCATCTAGATCAAGGGAAGTAATAGTGCCACTGTATTCTGCTCTGGTCAGACCACACCTGGAGTACTGTGTCCAGTTCTGGGCACCACAATTCAAGAAGGACACTGACAAACTGGAACGTGTCCAGAGGAGGGCAACCAAAATGGTCAAAGGCCTGGAAACGATGCCTTATGAGGAACGGCTAAGGGAGCTGGGCATGTTTAGCCTGGAGAAGAGGAGGTTAAGGGGTGATATGATAGCCATGTTCAAATATATAAAAGGATGTCACATAGAGGAGGGAGAAAGGTTGTTTTCTGCTGCTCCGGAGAAGCGGACACGGAGCAATGGATCCAAACTACAAGAAAGAAGATTCCACCTAAACATTAGGAAGAACTTCCTGACAGTGAGAGCTGTTCGACAGTGGAATTTGCTGCCAAGGAGTGTGGTGGAGTCTCCTACTTTGGAGGTCTTTAAGCAGAGGCTTGACAACCATATGTCAGGAGTGCTCTGATGGTGTTTCCTGCTTGGCAGGGGGTTGGACTCGATGGCCCTTGTGGTCTCTTCCAACTCTATGATTCTATGATTCTATCTCTCGAGCATCTCAGACCAACCAAGTCATACGGAGGGATACAAGTTGTGCAACATATGCAAGTCCTTGATAATAGCCCACGTTAAATCAATGTCCTTGCGCTGGCCCAAATTGTTTCCCCCAGCTGAATGAGCAAGGCATCCAGGGGCCTGGGAGACTCAATTCTTGCCAAAGTTAAGGGCATAAATTCATGCCACTTCATGCCCTGGCAACCAAGCCAGTAAATTGCGAGGTCAGATGGGAGCCCGGGTGCTCCCAGACCACTGGTGATGGCGTGCATCCGAGCCCAATGCACAATACTGTGCCTGCAATTCCAGATGTTCTTGCTAGGAGAACCTGAAGAGAAATTGTGGTAGAACACACACCTGCATTGCAGGGCATTGGATTAGATGAACCTTGAGGTCCCTTCCAACTCTACAATCCTATGATTCTGTGACAACTTTTACTGTGATGTCTGTAAAGAGTGGGCTGTGAAACAAAGATTGAAGGGGATCTAGCAGACATAAAGCCCCACATGTGTTGGGGCTTCTTTGTTCTCTTTAGAACTCCTCATGCCACAATGAACTTTTACATGAGGCATGAGAAAAAGTCTCACTGATCAGTTTTTGGAGTTCAGCACCTCCAGCATTGCAAGGATAGCAATGATATGGTTAAGCCATTCTCTTTGCTAGCTCAGTGTCAAAAGAAGCAACCAATCACATGGCATAGAATATAAATAAATCTTTGGAAACTCCCATATAATACTAAACAAAGCAAAACAAAATCCAAAATGAATCCAATATGGTCTGCCCTGAGCAAAATTTATAGTGTGTATAATTCAAGTTGGCCACACAAAAATGAGAATGGCTGATAAATAAGCCCAGGAGGTGCTTGTGAAATGAGGCTAAGAAAAAAAAAAAGTGCCAGGATAAAGGTAGGGGGAGCACACTGTGGACACCCCTAAACAAAATAGGATGGTGGATCAAATATTGATCAAGCATGTGGCCAAAGCACTGTCATTTTTAGCCTCACATTATGCTACAACGATGAACAATTATTAGCTCGGTATGTATGAATACGGCCAATAGCTATTCAGCTGCTAAATGACTAAAAAGCATTACAGATATTGGAAGCGTGTGCTGCCTGTATCTTGTTCAGGAGGCTTTTAGTGCTTCAGATATTTACTCTGCTCCTATGGTATTCCCTAGTGCCATTCCATTTGGAATGTTGTAATCTAAGAGCTTTAACAACTGTATGAGGTTTTGGAGGAGAATTGGGGTGGGTTGGTGGGGCCGGGAGTGACAGCAGCAACTTCTTTCTGGATGCGTTTCTCAAGCAGCCTTTAAGAAGGAATAATTATTTTGCTTCTTTAAATTCATGCTGCAAGACAGCATGTGCACCGACCTCTTATATAATGAAGTCCAGGGGTCCCTCTGCAGGGTCCTGTTTCACCGTCAGGGGGGTCCTTTCAATCTCTCACTCGAGCCGGTTGCCAAAGATGGAGGTCAACTGTTTTCTAAAGTGTTTGGCTGAGCCATCACCCACTCACTGCCTTTTCATGGGCAGGAAGAAGGAGGAGAAGCGAGGAAGATGAAAAGAAGAGTAAAGAAATCGTGCTCAGAGTAGCAAAGGGGAAGAAAAGAGAAAGGGGGAGAAAGAGAAGCCAGGTCCTTTTGAGGTTTCAGGAGGAAAATACAAGGAAGCGTATCGCTCGCAATGTTGCCAACGTCTCAAGTGTCACCCTGCAACTTAAGAGTCCTCCCTTCCATCCCCAAAGACAAAGCTTTTAAAAAGAAGATTGTGTAATATACTTAACAAGGTAAAGAAAACTTCAGATACTTGTTCTAACATTTCTACAACTTCCACATGAAGAAACGATGCAGCACAAAGAATACTTGATTGAAGATGAGAATGCCTGATATTAAATGGAGTTCAAATATTCATTGCTTTTGTAGCTAAAAGTAATTTTAAATCAGTGGTAACCAGTGTGGTGCTCTCCGGATGTTGTGGACTACAACTCCCATGATCCTTGACTACTGGCTATACTGGCTGGAACTGATGGAACTTGAAGTCCCAAACATCTGAAAGGTACCACATTAGTTAGGTAAAGGTAAAGGTACCCCTGCCCGAACGGGCCAGTCTTGACAGACTGTGGGGTTTGTGCGCCCATCTCACATTTATTGGCCGGGGGCCAGCGCTGTCCGGAGACACTTCCGGGTCACGTGGCCAGCGTGACAACGCTGCTCTGGCGAGCCAGAGCCGCACACGGAACGCCGTTTACCTTCCCGCTGGTAAGCGGTACCTATTTATCTACTTGCCCCCGGGGGTGCTTTCGAACTGCTAGGTGGGCAGGCGCTGGGACCGAGCAGCGGGAGCGCACCCCGCCGCGGGGATTCGAACCGCCGACCTTTCGATCGGCAAGCCCTAGGCGCTGAGGCTTTAGCCCACAGCGCCACCCGCGTCCCTACCACATTAGTTACCCTCTTCTAAATTATTGATCCATATTCCTCTTCTCCCACTTTTTATTGTTACTTCCTTAAATTAAATTCATTCACAATTTGGGCCATTCGATGCCCCTTAATGATTGTTGTTGCTTTTTAAGGCAACTTAGAAAAGCTGCAGCTCTGTGGTGGAGCACTTGCTTTGCTTGCAGAAGGTCTCAAGTTCAGGGCCCAGCATCTCTAGGCAGAGCTGTAAGAGATCCCATCCAAAACCCTGGAGGGAATCCTTGGTATGCCTCTTATAGTGCATCTTTTGTTCATCATTTCCCCTCCATAGCACAAGGCTTATATATGTTGTGTATTTCCCCACCTTCTTTCCATATCATGGGCTGCCACTGGCGGGCAACATGCAAGAGGCACAATATGACGATGCCACCTAGTGTTGTTGTTGTTTAGTCATTTAGTCGTGTCCGACTCTTCGTGACCCCATGGACCAGAGCACGCCAGGCACTTCTGTCTTCCACTGCCTCCCGCAGTTTGGTCAAACTCATGCTGGTAGCTTCGAGAACACTATCCAACCATCTCGTCCTCTGTCGTCCCCTTCTCCTTGTGCCCTCCATCTTTCCCAACATCAGGGTCTTTTCCAGGGAGTCTTCTCTTCTCATGAGGTGGCCAAAGTATTGGAGTCTCAGCTTCAGGATCTGTCCTTCCAGGGAGCACTCAGGGCTGATTTCCTTCAGAATGGATAGGTTTGATCTCCTTGCAGTCCATGGGACTCTCAAGAGTCTCCTCCAGCACCATAATTCAAAAGCATCAATTCTTTGGCGATCAGCCTTCTTTATGGTCCAGCTCTCACTTCCATACAGCACTACTGGGAAAACCATTAGCGTTAACTATACGGACCTTTGTTGGCAAGGTGATGCCTCTGCTTTTTAAGATGCTGTCTAGGTTTGTCATTGAAGCCTCCTAGTACTTAGAGATTAGTTTAAACATGGGTAAGCTAGATTCAATACATCTGGTCTGATGGCAGAAAGCAGCGATAGGCTCATTATAAAAAAACCCCCAAACTTCATTACCTGGATTCCAAGGAAGCAGCTCATTTTCTGCTACTGTGGCTGAGGCTGACGGTAAGGGTTAATGCACAAATGTGAACAAACTCTTAATTAGCATATTTATATTTTGGGAGGATAAGGAGGTGCCGGTGACTTGTAAAAACCTGTTATAAAATTCTCCATTTGATGATAGGGAGTACGTTTTTACAAGCCCTATAATTATGAACAGTATTAAAAGAAAATCCACTTAGGAAATGTAAATACCAAAGAGGCTAAACATATATGGTACCAATTAGCTAACATCGTAAACGCTTGATACAAAGAAGTCATTTCAACACTTTTTTCACTCTCTACTTGAATGTTTGTGTAGTGAAATAATGAGAAAGAGCTGGAACAAGATCCCAGTCCACTTATCTTCAACACAGTGGATCACCTTTGATTGATGTATCTAGGATTCTATTTAATTAATTACCTCTTGCAAGCAGGCAGGCACATTAGGTAGTTATCTCTAAAATCTCTGCACCTGACAAAGTAGTCTATTTTCTACAAAAGCTCAGTCTGTAATATGTTTGTTAGCCTTTAATGTGTTACATTAACTCTGAGATGGTCTTGTATTAAAATGACGTTGATTATAAATGAGCAATTAGTCACTTTGGCCCCAGCAAAGCGTGAAATATGGACTCCTTGGTTATTTTTATTTGAAACATGTATCTTCATGTTCTCCTACAGTGCTAATGTAACAGTGAGAGAATTATCCTTTATCCTTGATAGTTTTACTGTTCTTTTGTTTTGTATTCTCTGCAAATTTATTTATTCCATAAAATTTATAAACTGCTTGATTGTAAAAAATAATTAAAGAAAAATTAAAGAAAAATCCAACCCTGAGGGATCCATTTTTTTTAAAAAAAAAAATTATTTATTTATTATTAATTGAATTTATATACCACCCTATACCCTGAGGTCTCAGGCGGTTCACATAATAAAATCAAAATATAAAACCACAAAATACAGAATCAAAATAAAAACAACAACCCAATAACATGCCCCCACCAAAAACCCCCACATTTTAAAAGGGCATACGAGACATCAAATCAACCAAAGGCCTGGTTAAAAAGGAATGTTTTTGCCTGGTGCCTAAACATATATATAATGAAGGCGCCAGGCAAACTTCCCTGGGGAAAGCAATCTAGAGATGGGGAGCCACTGCAGGGAAGGCCTGCTCTCATGTTGCCACCCTCTGGACCTCTCAAGGAGGAGGCATATGGAGAAGGGCCTGAGAAGATGACCTCAGGGTCCTAGTAGGTTTGTACAGGAAGAGGCAGTCCTTGAGGTTTTGCGGTCCTGAGCCATTTAAAATTTTATAGGTCAAAACCAGCACTTTGAATTGGGCCCAGAAACTAATTGGTAGCCAGTGCAGTTGGACCAGGATTGGTGTAATATGCTCAAACCATCTTGCTCTGGTGAGTAAACTGGCCGCTGAATTCTGCACCAGCTGAAGTTTCGAAACCGTCTTCAAAGGCATCCCTATGTATAACGCATTGCAGTAATCTTAACCTCGAGGCTACAACAGTAGTTAGGCCAAGTTTCAGCAGCCTAAGGCCCATGGGCCGGAAGTGGCCTGCAGAGGTCGTTTGACCGGCCCACAAGCTTCCCCCAAACTGAGTTGCCCGCTCGCATGCTGTGCTAAACCAGCGCAGCACAGCGCAGCTTGGGGACTTGCTTTCATGGCACCGAAAATCGTGTCTGAGCATGCGCAGACGCCGAAAATTACATCTGTGCACACACATACACCCGCCCACGATTCAGCCCACGGAGGGATCTCAGTGGGACCGATCTGGCCCAGGCAATATAAACCTTGCTGACCCCTGCGTTAGGCTATCCCTGTCCAGATAGGGGCGTAGCTGGGCCACCACTTGAAGCTGATGGAAAGCACTGTGGGCCACTGAGGCCACCTCAGCCTTGAGCTACAGCAAAGGATCCAGAACTACCCCCAAGCTACCAACCTGCTCCTTCAGAGGAAGTGTAACCCCATCAAAGAGTAGGTGATCTCCCAGCCATCAAGTCTAGGGAACCACCCACTAACAGTGCCTCAGTCTTATCTGGATTGATTTTCAGTTTGTTGGCTTTCATCCAGTCCACTACTGAGGCAAGACACGGATCCAGCACTTCCACTGCCTCACCTGCAGATGTATAGGAGAAATAGAACTGAGTGTCACCAGCATACTGCTGACAATGTACTCCAGACCTCCGGATAACCCCACCCAGCAGTTTCATTTAGAGGTTAAACAACATAGAGGAAAGGATTGAGCCCTGCAGAAACCCACATTGAAGGTTCCACAGAGCTGAAAAGCGTTCCCCAAGCAGCACCCTCCGGCAAAGACCATGCAAGTAGGGATGGAACCACCGCAAAGAGGTGCCACCCACCCCTAGTTCGGACAGTCGCTCCAGAAGGATACCATGGTTGATGGTATCGAAAGGTGCTGAGAGGTTGAGAAGAATTAACAGGGCCATATTTCCCTTCTCTCACTCTCAACAGAGGTCATCATACAAGGTGATCAAAGCAGTTTCTGTGCCAAAACCGAGTCTAAACCCAGATTGAAATGGATCCAGAAAATCAATTTCTTCCAAAAGCGCCTAGATCTGGACTGCAACCACTCGCTTCCAGAACCTTGCTCAGGAAAGAATTTGCCATGGCCTCTGAAGGTAGTTGTGCACTAATCTCAACTCAAAAAGAAAAGAAAATAGAACTATCAAGTACACTAAGCCCACAACTTACACACATATAACTTCTGTGAACTCAGCTTTATGTGTGTGGCAATAAATGAATAAAAGGGAGGAGGAAAGGGGGTGGGGTTCTGGGAAAAATGAATGTGGAAGTCCTGCTCGCCATTGAAGACAATGTTCTTTGACTACACACGATTTTGGCTTTAGGCGCAGTTCCCAAAACCCTCATTCAAATTGCGGGCCTACTGTATTAAACAATCACTTAGATGCTCAGTCAGTCCAAACCAACATTTTCTGCTACCAGCTACTCTCTTGATCCAGCCAAGCTTTAGGCTTAAGTTGATGCGGCATGCAATAGGATGATTTCAGAGGTTCAGCCAGCCCAGACCATACCCGTTTTGCTATCAGATCCTCCCTCCTAAGTATGAAGTTCACCCCAGAGACAGAATGAATCCATGACCTATATTGAACCGCTTATATCCTTCAGCGAAGCAGACCCACCTACTCTGATTCTAAATTCCAGTTCAAGTGCTTTTCTATCCAAATTCAAATTCCACCTCCTCATCCCGGACTTTATCCAGGGTCAAGCTGTGGAAATCAACCAATTAGCATGAATATCAAAAAGGCACAATAGAAATTTCTTTTTGTGGGGGGAGCCTTAAACTTTTGACACACATTTGACTTGTGCAAAGAAACAATGAAAATGGCAAAGTGAGAAAGGCAGAGCAACCTGACATCACGTCATCCAGACAACTGCAACTGTCATGAAAATGGCCGTCCCACCATACCATATTTAAAGGTGGGATTGAAGAGGTGTACCACAATATAACCCACATTACACTGCAGCAGCAGAATAGGGGAGGAGGTCTATAACACTCTTCTAACTCTGCACATCAAAGCCATTGGCCACCAAGAGGGATCAGCAAATGCCAGGACCATCCAGTTGCCATTGTGGTTTCTGAAATTCGCATCAAAACATACAATTGGTCCTTCCTTTTCGGTCCCTCAGGGAAGGTCATTCCAACAAAATCACTCCCTGCAGGCCTAACAAAGGCAGTGGAAAGTGCAATCCTATTGTTTTCATGAGGCCTGTAGGCTCTCATTATGAAATAATGATTTTCCTTTCTTCAAAAAGAAGTGGATGGTGAACATCAAAACAAAGCAACTCGCCTCCCCTCCCCTACAAACTCCTCAAAAGATCTGACCAAAATACAGACTCTTGCCAGCCAAGAAGTAACAGCATATTTCCTGACACGGTCCCTCATCAGCAGCCTGAGTGTGAGTCTGGGATCCATTTCAAAAAGGTTGTTTCTGAATACCATAAACATGAAAGCGACAATTTCCTTCATGCCAGCAATACAACGCAATACATATCCTCCCAAATGTTGACATGGCATGTAATCGAGAGAAAACATAATACTGGAGAAGCTCTCCACACGCTGTTATGAAATGTGAGAATGGCAGTTGCGGAGTGTTACATTTTTGTTGTGCAGTAGTTTAAATGAATGCTTATAAAATAAAAAGCCGGTGGCAACTGAGATCACATGGCCAGATGGCTGAACATTTAGGTTGCTCTTTTCAAACAGTTGTTCTATGTGACGGTGCCACTGAAAGATTACTTGTATGCTTATGAATGTGCAGCTTTATTCATATAGCACCATTTTCATTCATTTTGGGCGCTGCCCGCCCTCCTAGGTTACTGGATCTGACAACTATACAAGCATGTATTGAATTTTGAAATGCTGGAGATCTTAGTGTTTGGGGAGTGACTTGTGGCACATGCTAACTCATGATATCTAAATCCAAACATGGTGTTGTATAGATCTTGGTTATATTTCAGAATTAATGTATCTTGGGTGGAGCATGCCACAAGACCTCAAAGAAATGGCATTTATCCTGCTTATTCCCACATCAAGAGTAACCATTTTCTTCTGCCAAATGTTAGAGGGCACGCACTCACTAACTTTTCATTAAACTTGGCTCTGTAGTTGTCCGTATGATCAAACAGAAAGCAGTGCTGTGTAAAACTTCCAGGAACGGCATGCCCCTCCGAATTTCCTTGCTGTATGTCAGATCCTCCAATACCTCTGCTCATGTAAAGCTACCATGAGCTTTAGAAAGAAAGAAAAGAAAACCCAGGTATTATGTTTCAGTACCTGAAAACACATCTAAGCAACCAGTGCAACTTCTGGTTCCACTCTACCTTTTTATTGTTATTATTAGGGTGAAAGCTCTTATTGGCACAAACTATTGTATGTGGTTGCTTAAATGGGATCTCCTGATCCTCTTTCCCATGCACTCCTTGACCCTTCTGACTTTTGGAATAAATCTTGGAGCTATCCAAAGATATACTTGGAACTAGAAGACCAGAAACAAGATAGGTTTCCATGCATTCAGAGCCAATTATACCCGAGGATATTTTTTACAACCAAATGGAAGCTGCTCGGGGATTACATTATGCTCACAAAATGTCAACGGAATGGAACTGGAGCTGCCAAAATTAGGTTCCTCAAACTAGATTACGATTTCCCAAAGCGGGGTTCCTGGCCAACCCTAGAAACAGGTCACAAGATATTGCAACTGTCTGGCTCTCTCACAGCCTGGCTGAAAATGTGAGCATAATGGACCGTTACCACATACAGGCAGATGGAAGTGGGATACATGTTTTCCAAATGCTCAGGGTTGTAAGGCATGAAGATTTCCAGTCTCTGAACCAGAGAGTGATGGTAAGACACTGGCCTTTTTCCCTGGGCTCCTTCAAGTTTCCCTGGCTGATGAAAAACCTGCTGGTTCCATTTAAAAATAATAATAATTTGGAGAAAGGGCTGAGAAAGTTTCTAATGTCCTCTCTCCCAAGTTGCTTTTTTTGTTTTGTTACTCATCCCACCAGCTGGTCTTTCAGTGTGCCCATATTTGCATTTCTACATATAAATCATAAGTGTATAAATATATATACATATAAATCAACATATTCAACTCTGTGTCTTTTATTTATTTAACAAAAAAATAGACTTCTTAATTTTTTAAAAAATGCATCTCTTAGTTGTTTGTATAAACTATTTATATATATATATATATTAGGGACGCGGGTGATGCTGTGGGTAAAAGCCTCAGCGCCTAGGGCTTGCCGATCAAAAGGTCAGCGGTTCGAATCCCCGTGGCGGGGTGCGCTCCTGTTGCTCGGTCCCAGCGCCTGCCAACCTAGCAGTTCGAAAGCACCCCCGGGTGCAAGTAGATAAATAGGGACTGCTTACTGGTGGGAAGGTAAACGGCGTTCCGTGTGCTGCGCTGGCTCACCAGATGCAGCTTTGTCACGCTGGCCACGTGACCCGGAAGTGTCTCCGGACAGCGCTGGCCCTCGGCCTCTTGAGTGAGATGGGCGCACAACCCTAGAGTCTGTCAAGACTGGCCTGTACGGGCAGGGGTACCTTTACCTTTACCTTTATATATATCAATAAATTCCACAAGTATTACAAAAAAAAATACATGGTAAGATTAACAAAATACAGATCAAATCAACAGAATTTAAAAATAATTATAGTTAATTATGCCTGGGGAGACCTGCTGAAACAGATTTTTTAAAAAGACAGGAATTGAAAACAAAACAATGAAAGTGCCTGCCTGATATTGAGTTTTAGATGCAGAGTAGATACACTCCTTTTTTAGTAAGTGGCTACCCTGTCTTGTGAACCTTGCCACTGAAATCTCTTCGCCCTCCCCAACACCCTTGAAAAGGTAATCCTGATTCATAGGTTTGTTAATCAGGCACTCTGTAGAGAAATAAAAAAATAGCAAAGTTCCTCTGACTATAAGAAAACTGAAACTACCTTTTGTGAAGCCCGTGGGAAACGGAAATTGTTTTAACTCTTTATTTCAGGAGAAAGGAATTTATCACACCAACCAGTCAGTCACTAATGTCCAGATATTCAATTTTCTCATTTTCTTCCTTAAAAAAAAAATAAAATACAAAAAGAGCCACAACTGGCTTTCATTATTTTTAGCTGCACCTTTAAGAAAATGTAATCTGTTTAAACTGTTTAGTCTTTTTTTGCTGATGAAAATCATAAGTCAAATTCAAATTTGAACCAGTTTAAACGGCTATTCCTGTCAGCACCTTTGTTTATGTTAACATTATAGGCATGAAATGATGAGGCTAACTAAAATAAAGGTAATAATATAATGCCTCAAGTGTAGAATGTTAACACAAGTCTCATTCAGAATATTAAGGCCAAATGAATTTGATGCACTCATATATTTACAGGGGATGTTTCTTAAACACACATAAACAGACACCCTTTGACTTTCTAGCTGTTCTTGTGTCTAGTTTTTTAAACATATTTATTAAGTTTCATTTTAGACACATGTCAAGAAGTACAGCTAATGAAAGGAAAAATCAATGGCCCAAATAACACTAAAACCAAACCACAAGCCACACAGCTGCATAACCCAGGTTATAGATAGTAGTTTCAAGAAACAGAGGTAGATATCAGAAGAGAAACCTCTAGTCAGCAAGATATATTGCATAACAGATCAATAAATCGCTGCTATTTCTAAATCAAAACCACTGCCCTCCTCTCCTGAGCTTAAGAACCTGGTTAGTTATACAAACTTGACACTAGATTTCTGTATATATATTGCCTATATTGTTTTTACTTTTCCTTCAGAAGACTACATGTAGGGCAAAACAGGAAGCATACAGGGTGAAAAGACTGTAGACTCACTCTTCTGATTCTTGACCTCCCTAAACTGATATGCAAGCCTATAACCGTTATTTCCCATTCCCACATTTGTGCTGTGTTAGCTTTTGGAATGGAAGAAGATGGAAGTTTCCCCTTTCCCAACCAGGCTATTTTAACTGACAGGAACATGCACAACAACAGTACCGTACATTAGGTAAAGGTAAAGGTAAAGGTACCCCTGCCCGAACGGGCCAGTCTTGACAGACTGTGGGGTTTGTGCGCCCATCTCACATCTATTGGCCGGGGGCCAGCGCTGTCCGGGGACACTTCCGGGTCACGTGGCCAGCGTGACATCGCTGCTCTGGCGAGCCAGAGCCGCACACGGAACGCCGTTTACCTTCCCGCTGGTAAGCGGTACCTATTTATCTACTTGCACCCGGAGGTGCTTTCGAACTGCTAGGTGGGCAGGCGCTGGGACCGAACAGCGGGAGCGCACCCCGCCGCGGGGATTCGAACCGCCGACCTTTCGATCGGCAAGCCCTAGGCGTTGAGGCTTTAGCCCACAGCGCCACCCGCGTCCCTGTACCGTACATTAGGGGTGCCCAAACTTTTTTTTCAAAGAGGGTCAGATTTGATGAAGTGAACATGCATGAGGTTGTTCAGCTTCTTTTAGGATTTTACCCCAATAAATAAATAAATAAAACCGGCCATGGGCCAGATTAGGCCCCCAAAACTGCCTGATTTACAGTGGTACCTCGGGTTCAGAACTTAATTCGTTCCGGAGGTCCGTTCTTAACCTGAAACTGTTCTTAACCTGAAGCACTACTTTATCTAATGGGGCCTCCCACTGCCGCTGCCCAATTTCTGTTCTCATCCTGAAGCAAAGTTCTTAACCCGAGGTACTATTTCTGGGTTAGCAGAGTCTGTAACCTGAAGTGTCTGTAACCTGAAGCATCTGCAACCCGAGGTACCACTGTATATGTAAGTGAACTGATGGTGACTGTCAGTACTGAACACTAGCGCACGTTATCCTTATAAACTGCAGTACACTGTCCTTGTCACTTGTGCATAATAGTCCCCACATTTGACCAGGTCCAGAATTTTAGGCCGCATGAGCATTCCCACTACCACATGCACTTATTTCTTAACAATAGGGGATGGGTAACTCCTACTGACCTGAAGCCCTCATTCATCCTTGGCCAGCCCTGCAGATTGTCACATGCCAGCACTGTGTGTGGCTGCCCCCACAAACTCTTGCTTGCACACACAGAGAGGATACAACAGGCTACCTCTATATTTATCTGGTCCCTGGACGTTGCAAGAAGTAACACTGTCCAAAATTGTTGTTGTTGTTGTTGCTGTTGCTGTTGCTAATGTTTATAAACCACCCTTCATCTGAAGATCATAGGGCGGTTTACAATAAACTATTCCCTGCAGAGCACTGAAAAGCTCTAGGATTTTTTGAAAAGTGTTATAGGGGGCTTTTTTTATTTGTTTTTTTATTTTACAAAAAACTGAATTATGTTCTGTTTTAACAGCAACAACAAAAACAGCTCCTCTGCAGGGAATGTTCTAGATATTCTTAGGCCTTAGAATGTAAGTCTATCAGAGTCTTGTAAAAAGGCCTACTGGAAGACTTGCAAAGATAGTAAGGCCTGTCAGAGGACACAGCCACCAGATAGGAAGGCTGATGTGGAGCTGCAAAGTTTTAAAAAATGTACAAGAAATTATACATTGTATTTATTTCTTAATTGTTTTAAAATAAAGTTATAAAGTAAAGGAAGCACCCTAGCTCCAGGATATTTTTGTGCGGCAAACAGGCTCATGCCAATTTAATGCTCAGACTTTTCCCAAAGGTTATTGGGAACTGAAATTTGGTGAAAGTAATGAGAACTTTACATTAGTGATTTCACAGATAGCTTCCAAAACCCTTTAGGGAAAAAGGCTGGTTATTAACCCATTGAAAGTCTACTAACTACTTTATGGATGGGAAAACCTAAAGCCCTCCACTCCAGTTCTCACTATCCCTGACCATTTGGCATGCTGGCTGGGGCTGATGGGACCTGGAGGCCAACAGCATCTCTCGAGTTACAGGTTTCCCATCCCTGTTGTATAGCCTCAGAAGAGTTTGTTAAATGTGGTGGTGATGATCTTCTTAAAAAGAAGGAAGATCTGGTCTCACATCTTCAAAATAAATCTCATGTTCCACATTCAAGAGATAATTTCCCAAGGCTGAGCTTGTCATTTTGTGTGTGAGTCTCTTACATATTGAATTTGAGGTCCAGGAGCCGTGGTTCAGCAGAGTACAGTTATTGGGGTATTCAAAGGCTATAGGTTCTGCCTTACGATCAATTCACAAGAGCACCTTATTTTCTTCAGCCTAGTACAATGCAGATTTCTTAGCAGCCAAATTTCTTGGAAAAGATAAGAGAGCGAGGCCATGGAAGGTCAATGAGATCAGAATTCCAGAGTGGAGGACTCTCTCCCCTTGTGCCTCATCTTATCAGGCATTAATCCACCCCTATTTAGATTCACATGAAATTGTGGCCCAGTTTCCTTGCTGCGAACCTGACTTGCCCCAGCTGCAATTCGCTTATCTACATTTGATTTCTTTCTCTTTCCGCCCGCTCACCATGATCTTCAACACTAGCATTTTAATTGCTTTGAAATACCAAGTTGTTTTGGTGTGGTCAAACCACAGAGGTGACGTTTATCACAGCCTGTTACACAGCGAGCCAGTTCAGTTCTCACCCAAAGGAGCTCTTATTCCCATTAGTGACATTTTGTTCTAAAAGCAAGGCTACCGATCTGGCGGATGAAAACAAAACAGGCTCTATCATTCGGAGATAGCTCCTAGACTCTCATCTCCGTTACCGAGAGAAGTTGGGAAGTGTCAATGGGCCAAGGATAAACCCATTCCTACTGATACAGGCCTGGAGTAAATAAGACAAAGTAAGCTCCTATATTAACGTCTGGCCTTCTGATGGATTAAAAAAAGAACTTTATGGCCTTTTCATTAGAAAGGACAATGTGACCCCCATTTGTGTTAAGACTACTGTAAAATGTAAACAGGCTTCAACAAGACTACTCCCACTCTTGGGGGGAAATGATACAAATGTTTAGACTTTCAGCTTGGATAATAAGGAGAGAGGAAAGTTGACATTTCTTTTTCAAACAAAAAGTAAAGTTCTTATAACTTTATTAGGACTGACATAGCTATTAGACCCAACATAACTTCATTAGGACCAACTAAAAATCTAAATGCAGGGAGCTAGGTTTTGAAACCCACAGAATTTTCCCTCTAACTTTGTGTGTTTAAAGAAAGAGGTGAGGGAGATGTTGCTATCTAGGGTGCCTTCAATGTGTGGCGTATATGTGTGCACTGTATTGGGGTGTCCAAAAAGACTGTAGTAAGCAGATTAAAAACAACTGTATCCTAAGAACAAAATGCTTATATATTGATCTGTGCTCTCATCCAGTGATATTTTGTGGGACTCCTATGCAAATAAACTTACATAACTGCAAAAACAGACCCATTTGCTTCAACAGGTTGGGGCAGCTGTGTGGCACACAAAGGGCGTGCACTTACAGTGCATTTAAAGTTGTTTACAGTTTGCATTCATCCTCACTACAGCTTGGAGCCAAAATGTAAGTTCACTGAAGGAAAAATTCTCCTTCCCTACCCTCTTCACCCCCCTTTCTAGGGGATTAGGGGGCCTTCCTGAACCATGTAAGATGGAGTGCAGAAGGATGCAGGAGTGAGAAGGGGAGATAAAATGTTTCTTTAGTGCAGTTCCTCATATTAAATTATCCTATGATTCAGATCCAATTTTGTGTCCCATCATCTCATGCTATTCAGGAGCCCCTGCCCTCCCACCCAGCTCTCTGGGGAGGCTTTGGGGAAGTGCAGGTGTCTTCAGGAGAGAGAAGGAAAAATTATTTCTTTGACCTTCCATCAATGTATCTTTAGGATCCAAGCCAATCTCTCTGTGTGGTAGGATTTGAGAATGTGAAACACTGTCTGAAGTGTAGCAACAATGGCAGACTCACACCTCACACTTTGTAAAAACTTGTAAGGAACTACTGCACGGAGACTCAAAGGGGGAAATGTTGTAGTGAAAAATTCTGTCACCATTGCTGAATCTGTGCTGTGCTTCGATGCTTTCAAGGCAGCATGCAGCATGTACTATGTGGCTTTGGGTTTTCACATCTCTGTCTACCACAATCAGAACATCCCCTTGGATGTTCTGTTGCCAACAAATGTGTTTATGCATCTCAGATACAAAATGGATTCTTTGTCATGCTGCTCTCTCTTTTCTTGAAAGTAGCTTGAACAGAAATCCCTGTGGGAGACTGAAGAAGCACTTCTTTGAAACCTCCCCCCCCCCATAGTTGACTTTTTGTGGGGGGATAATGAAAGGTGGCAGTTCTTCCCTCTGTAGAGCTTCAGTGTGAGTGGGAACCCAACTATGCCATGTTGTCAAGTAAGATAATGATAAGAACCCATTATTCTGTCATGCTATATGCTGGTAATTTTGGAATTGAGTAAAAAAAATAAAATTGTTGCTGAACAGTCTTTGGGGAACAATGTGCAGGATTTCCCTTTGGGAATTACTTTTTTTTAAAAAAAAATTATTGGTTTTTCACATTTTATATAAACAAATACAAACACAAAAATGGACAAAAAGACAAAAAAAACATGTATAATTTCAGAAAATCTTATTTTTCTAACCTTGCTCCCTGACTTCCCCCCACCCCCTCCCTTGTATCCCTATTCCCAAAATTATGTCAGCAAATTGGCATTTCTCCTCTTATGCATCTTAATATTAATCCTTATGTAAAAAGAAACAAATTAAATTTTTCTAAGTTGGACCCCAGTTCCCTTCCATCGATTTCCCAATTTATCTTAAATAAAAGTCATATTAACTAAACCCCATAGTCTTGAGTGTTGTTAATTACATCCTTCCCTCCCTCCCATCCCCGATTTGCGCCCCTTCCCGATAGATGTCCAAAATGTCAGTTCTTAGCCTGGGTCCCACACGTCCGAGGCTTTCAAGTCTCTTTCAGTCCCTCTCCGCCGGTCTTGTTGGTAGTCTTTTATGTCGATCATCAAATCACGAAAAAGTTCTATCAAAGTCAACCTGTAGTCTCTTCCCATACGTGTTTTTAGAGACAACTGCTGAAGAATTTCCACAAGGCCTAGGTCTTCAAAATCATAGTCAAAGTCAAAGTCAGTGTGGAGGCCCCAATTATATTTCTTTATTTCAAAATCCTGCATTCCATAGATTCCCGGGGCCTCCACTTTCATCTTTTGTATCTTTCGTAGATTTGTAGTAAACTTAATCCAAAAATCTCCTTGCTTATATTCCACAAATGTCAATTCCTGGTTGGTACTTTCCAGCTTTACTTTCTCTTTTTCTTGTTTAGTCTCTTGGACTTCTTTAGATATCATTTCAGATTCAGCTGTGGATTCTTTCTCATTCAAGTCCTCACTACATTCAGCCAAACTGCTTGTTCCAGAAGTCAAGGTCATAAGTTGTTTACTCATATCTGCAGTGTGCTCTTGTAGGATTCCCACCAGCTGGAACATCCTTTCGATTTCCCCTAGTATTTTTCCATCCACAGCCATTGTAATTTCACAGAATTCCCCCTAGAGGGAATCTGGATACTTAATGTTCTTTTCTCCAGCAATCCTCAAACTTATTGTTGTTACTTTATTTCCAACAATTGTATTCAGTTGTAACCACTTTAATCCAGAGGGATCTTAGGTAGAGGTTTTTCCACTTTAAATTGCCCGTTTGACAGCTTTTGACAGCTGTCAAACTCTGCTTCTCTTACTCAAGCTCCAAAACAGGGCGCTCCCGGGCCCGGGAGGGAGGGTTGTTTACGACAAAAAAGAGGCTTCCGAAACTCCACTCTCCTACTCAAAATTACTTTTTTACGAAATCTTGGAAGTTACTGTCCTTTTTTTTTTAACTTACCCCTTATAGGGTAGGCTCTCCAGCTTAGTTCTTGTGTCGTTGCTCTAAATCGTCTGCAAAGGGGGGGGGGTGCGGACTTCCTTTTAGCACACCCCCCGATCGTCTCAAATTCACAGGGAAAGTTTCTAAAAGTCCAATTCCATTTTACTCACGGGTTTTCTTTCAATCCGAATTTCAAGGAAGGAAGTCAGCGCTCTCCAGTCATGGCTCGCGGCTTCACTCAGCGGCGGTAGCGATCGACTCTCAGCGCCGCGCCGTCCCCCGTATCCCCTCCGCAGCCTTTAAAAAGGCTCTTCGTGAATCAGGGGGGCGTTTATGGCACCCACCGAGTCTTCAGTCCGCAGGCTTCCGCGCCTGCGGTTTTTAAGGGTCCCCGTGTCGCCGGCACGGCAAAGACCCATCCACCGCTGAGCCGGTTCCCTCCGGAGCTCGGAGGGAATCCGCCATTTCCAGATCGCGCCAACCCGGAAGTCTCCCTTTGGGAATTACTGAGGATGTGCCACTGTTTGAGCTGCTAAAGACACTAAAGTTTGATTCTGTCAGTGTCTGGGGCACCCAGAGCACAATGAAGAAGACTTTTAAAAGAGTCCATTCCCTTTCATTTTATCCCTTCTTTTAATAGACAGATAGGTTGACTTTAGTCAAGATTGTTCCAAAAGAAAAAACTGTCAATCCTGAATGCTAAGGCAGAGTCAAAGCTACAGGGCCACCCTGGGTGAACCTTCTAGAGGAGGCTCCCAGCCTGTGTGTGTGTGTGTGTGTGTGTGTGTGTGTGTACACAAATGCTCGTGGTGTGTGAGTGCCAAACTGGGTCTTTGATCCGGGTGAAATAAAGCCTAGTTTCGCCCTTAGCTAAGGCGACTGATTAATAATTTGTTCCTTCCAATGGTGGCCAGTTCCTTGCACTCTTTGTACACTGAAGAAGGAAATATCATTCTTCTCTTAGGGCATGTCACACAGTGATCATTAAGTCAGAATCTGGTGGGTAGGCCCCCAGCTCTGAGAGAAAAGGTCTGTCCTGGGGGGGTGTGATTCTCAGGTAGGTTTTCAGTGTAGTCCATGTTCTAAATAGCCCAGTGCTTCAAGGTAGCAAATGTAAGGGATACTTTATATCAGCTCGCTGGTTTTTTTTTTTTTTAGAGTGGCAACATCTCTGTTGTAAATTAAAGATTCTGCCCCACCCGCAAAGGTAACTTCCAGACAGAATTCTCATGCCGTTCTATCCCTTCTGGGAAACCCTTGGGATGTGAGGCGTTCTCCAGACAGGCCAGGCACAATAAAATGTGCAGTTGGACAACACAGGAGTGCTTTTTTCAATGGTAGTGTGTACTCCTTTGAAACATGGTAAGCCAGACCTGCTGTATTCAGAGGTCTTCCTTTTCATTCTGCTGAGTGGGGCCTCAGACTTCTGACCCACGTTACATATTGCTGAAGACTTTCTCCATGGGCTGTGTCCATTTGCTCTGCCATTTAAACGCCAGAAGAATTGCTTGTTCTTGTTAAAGCTGTGCTACAAAAACATAATGCTCATACAATAGGTTGCCAACCATTAGAAATAGCCTTCAGAAGCTATAATACATGAAATGACAGACTGTGCAGTGCACAGTGCTTTAATGTTCATAGACATGCATGTGCACTAAGGACAACACATGCTCACTTAGACTTAGTTTCCACTCAATGGGAAGAGAGCTGAATGAACTACAGATTAAGAACTCTAGCAACTCGCTCTTTACAAAATTTAACAAGGCATTCTCTAAAGGCAAAAATAAGGACAAAATAGGGATGCAGGCTAGAAAATAGGAACTATCTTGCTAAACAGGGAGTGTATGTGCTAAACACACTTTCTTTCAGAAAACAGCCTGTGCTGTGCCATAAATTCTGAAAAGACTTTCCCCCCTCACTCTAAGCTGGGGAAGGAAAACACTGTCCAAAAAAAATGGCAGGGAAGTGACTAATAAGGAAGAATAAATTTTTAAAAACAATTTCAGTTCCAAAAGGTGAGAGAAAACATATCTTTTCTTTCCATGGCAAAGGAAAGGGAACTGAATAGATTAGCCTTTCACTCCACCCATCAATGGAGGAACTTAGCATCAAAGAAAAATTGAGGGAAAGTAAAATGAATGTCCAAAAGGTCTAGAAAGCTGTTATTTGGCCTGTGCACACATAGATCCTATATTTGAGTCTTCGCTGAATCAACAACATAGAATATGTCTTTCATTTCCTCAGCTGGTTCGGGCATCTCTAGACCACCTAATTTAAACCTGCTGCACCTGGAACTGGGTGTGGAGAGTGCAGCTGAATGGGAAACAGCCTTGGGAAGCTTGAGGAAGTAGCATCCACCTTGGGCCTGTCCATAAAAAGCAAGCCTAGAGTGAGAAACCAGGGGAGTGCCTGTTGTTTCCATGAACACTTCTCGCTGTGAGATTTTTGTGGGTAAGCTGAGAGTTCTCTGGGCAAGAGCCCAGAAGCTGAGAGGGAGGGTGTGCCAGAAGGAACATGAATAGATATATTGATCTTTATATATTAGTAACTTTGAATTAATGTAACCATTTTATATGTAACTGTGTATTTTTGTAATATTTTGTTTCAGTTGTCTGTTGCTCCAGTTTTTTCTACAGTGGTACCTCGTCAAAGTGCAAGTAGATAAATAGCAATGGGAAGGTAAACGGCGTTTCCATGTGCTGCTCTGGCTCACCAGATGTGGTTAGTCATGCTGGCCACATGACCCAGAAGCTGTACCTCGGCCAATAAAGCGAGATGAGCGCCGCAACCCCAGAGTCGGTTATGACTGGACCTAATGGTCAGGGGTCCCTTTACCTTTTACCTCTCGTTAAGAACTTAATTCGTTCTGAAGGTCCGTTTTTAACCTGAAACTGTTCTTAACCTGAGGTACCACTTCAGCTAATGGGGCCTCTCACTGCTGCTGTGCCGCCACGCAATTTCTGTTCTCATCCTGAAGCAAATTTCTTAAGCTGAGGTACTATTTCTGGGTTAGCGGAGTCTGTAACCTGAAGCATCTGTAACCTGAAGCGTCTGTAACCCGAAGTACAACTGTACACTGATTAGAGATATTTTTAATATATTCAGAGATATAGAATTAAAAATAATCCAATCAAACATACACTTTTTGGACACATTTGGTTGGAGAACTGTATCATAAAATTCAGATAAATGTGAACTTTTAAGGAAAGCTGTGCTTTGTTTGGGGAAGTGCAAATTAAATTTCTCCCCCATTCCTAGCTTTAATCTACTTTAATTGCAGAAGCCTAAATTTGCTGGTGTGTGATTGAATCCCTCCAAGAAAATAGTGACATTCCATACTAGAAGACAACACTGGAGTAAAATCCAGTATAGGTAATTGGCAGGGATAACCACATTGTGCTATTTCAGGTACCTTCTCCGGGAGCAATAATAATTCCATATCAGTCCTCCTTAGACTAACCTGTAAGAACAAAGCAGAGCTCACAACTCTGTTGGGTTGTGTGATCATATCGATTAATTGTATTTTGATCATGTATGCAGGTCTAGGCTCAGATTTCTAAACTGGGATAAGGCTGATAAAATTTGGTAAATGCCTATGTTCTACCTCGGAATACAAGTGAATTGTTTCCGAATTTGTTGGTATTTGGCTGGTTATTTGCAGTCCTGGGAAAGTATCTCATATACTGATTGCCAAGATACTTTATTTCTAAGGAAAGTTGATATTCTATGAAATCATCATCATCATCTCTGCTTCCCAGCAGCAATCTTACAAAGCAGAAAATTCCACATTTAAGAAAAGCTATTTTTAATGTCAATAGCATCGTCATAATAATCTCTGCTTCTCAATAAGAAAAGCACAGCACATAGGAAAATAGACATTTTCTCCCATCAGTATAATTTAAAATCTTTTAAAACTAAATTGATATAAAACAAGAACAACACAACTTAGATAGCCAGAAGACTGAGCTCTGAAGTAATGGTTTTTCCTGGAAATGGTATTTCTTCGGTGCCCTGTGGTATCTGTCTTCAGTTTGGGATCAATTTATGAAATGTGATGAGACTTCTGGAGTACAGTTCTGACTCCACTGTTGTCCGTTTCTGAGTCCCCATTGGCTACATAGTTTAGATGGTCAGCAACTTTTATGGGAGGGGATTGAGGCTGATGGGCCAACTTCTCACTCATGCTGCAAAGTAGACTGCCAGAAAGCCCCATGGCCATAGCCTCCTCCTTGTATTTCTCTCACATCTGAGAGGGCAAAGTAGGGATGAGTCACTGGTACTTCTCATGCCGTTGGAAATGGCAATGGGCCCTTCCCTGCTAATCCATGATCTGGGAGTTGTGATATTTGGCAGTGAGAAACCTTCCCTCCCCTGTGCCCCCAGTACAATGACACTGCACACTTGGAGAATACTCAAACTGTGTGTGTCAGCCATGTCTTTAAAAAGTTGTTTTTTAGTTGTGCAAAAGACTGGTACTTGGCTATTCTGACCAGCCATTACTGTCTCTCAAATCCCAGGCAGTCAATTGCATCGCATGCTACCCAAAATACTTTTAGCTGGATATGTCAGGGATTGTACCTGGGGACCATCTGCATATCATTGAGCCATGGTACCTCCGAGCCCCCTAAGGAGGCTGCTGAAGACAGAACTGAAAAGTATTTCAAGTGCAGACTGAAATGGCTTCCTGCCACTTTCTGACTCACAATCCCTCCAAATAGTTTTGTATTGTGGGTTCTGAAGCAGCATGCTGTTCTGAAGGAGCTGGTGGCGTAGACACATCTGTGTCTTTAATATTTCCTCGGTCTGCAGAAACACCTCTTAACATTTTTGCCAACTTTACTTGTTATTGACTGTGCTTAGTGCACAATTCCACAAACCATCTAAATCAAAGTAAATAGAGAACAGATTCTTCACAGAATTTTCAGACGGTGTTTAGCAGTAACAGCAAACCAAATGGTTGAATGAGGCATACAGATTTGTTACAAATACAATAGCGCCCTACTGGGATGGAACATCTAGTGCAGCAACCTGTTTTTATGGTGGGCAACCAGATGCAGATAGGAAGCCCAAGAACAGAACATGAGCACAGCAGTACTTCCCTTGCTTGTCTTACCCAGCATCTGGTATCCAGAGACACACCATCTCAGATACAGGAATAGCGAACAGCCATTATGACTCATAGCCACTGATAAGCTTATCCTCCATGACTTTCCCTACATCTCATTTTAAAGCCATCCAAGTTGGTGGCCATCATTACATATTGTGGAGGTATATTCCATAGTTTTAATGATGCAGTGTGTGAAGAAGTACTTACTTTTGTCTATACTTAATCTCAGTGTTCAGCTCCATTAAACTATCCTAATGCATGAAAATGTCAAATTAGCCTATTGGAAAAAGATATAATATGCTCAGCTGCGTGCTTATTAAAGCTGTGCATTTAAATCGGGTCATGTAACCATATATATAATATCCTCTTAACTCAGTGCCACCTTGAAACAACTTACGTTAACATGTAGTAATGCCACAACAGGTAATATATTGCAGTTGTCCAAGCACCTAGGCTGCAGCCTCACAAACAGAATCAGGACTCATCAGATTGAATGGGGCTTAGTTTCAAGTAAAACATACACTGGCTTGTGAGTTTATGGAATATATAGGGAATATGATTTCTTTTTCTCCAACCAGGAGAATATTTTATTCATATCCTGCAAGACACACACACACACACACACACCGGGGGGGGGGGAGTGCAGTCACACTTCAGGAGTCTAGGACAGGAAACAATGAATATCATAACCAGCTGAAACTACAAGGGAAATTAATATTAGGAGGATATAATTAGACACATTGGACCTTAGCCAGGATATCAGGGTTAACACTCTTATGCTTGTAAAAAGTACCCTGGGATCCTTAATGACCACATGTGGTTTTCCCTCCCTTCTGGAAAACACAGGCTTGTCAAATAATTAAGACACACCCCATTGAAATACACTTAAAGCCCCTCTTAAAGTCAGTCATCTTCTTTGCCCACACAGGCCTGGATTTAGGCTGAGAACTTAAGCCACACTTTTATATGGGTGTAGTAAATCACATTTGCCCCCCAGGGATGCCACTGAGAGCAGCAAGTGATCGCCAGCCCAACCTGTCGCATTATGCCTCTCTCCATGCTCGCAGCCTCCAGAAATGGAAGGTAAGGGCCCATTGATTCCTAATGTAATAGCTGCAATCCCTATGGCAAGTCATTTTGACTCACTGTTGCAGGGCTACATTGCAAGACATATCTCTGGCAAGTGAAGCGTGCGGTCCAACTAGGGATGTGCAAATCTGTCAGTTCTCATTTCTCTCCGTTTCTCATTTTCACACTCTAAAGTTCAGGTCTCCACATTTCAACATCAGTTTGCAGAAATTTTTAAGCCCTCGTGACAATTCCTCAGTGTTTTGGTGTGACTTTCTCCTAAAATAATATTTTTGCAAGGTATTTTGCACAGTACACACATTTTTGCAAAACAATTTTCCTCAATAGAATGCATTTCCAAATGTTATTTTTACACACACTGTAGCCTAGTATTTTTGCCCAGATTGCTTGCCTGGAGAACTGCATTTCAAAATGTGGAGAATGGCAGATTTCAAAGGTTGGCCGTGTTTAGGTTCAATCATTGTTTCAGAAAGTGCAGATGTTATGAACTGGCAGGACAATGAGGAGGAGGAGGATCCCACCGAAGGGTGTAGCTGGGCCTGGGACATACCAGCACCTGAAATTCCCTTTTCTATGCAACTTCCAAATCATGTTGCTCATTGTGTCCCTTTTCTGACCCCTGTGTGAAGCAGCATGTTACTTAATGCAAACTTAATGTTCATTGTCCCCAAATGCCAGAACTTGGAAGGAATTCTTCAGGGGAATATTACAGGGGAGTCAACGCTAGACATCAACATGCTCATACCAAGTTATCAAATAACAAGGGCATTCCCAGTACAGCTGCTTCCCCGATTGGCTTCTTTGCATCTGCAGAGATAGCAGTTAATTGCTTCAACTGATTAGAATTCACACCTGCATGTGTTGTGTAAAAGCTTCTGGGAATGAAGTAATTTAACAACCCACAAGTAAATTGCTAGGGAGAGAAGCAACTGGTCAGGAACAAAAATTATGAATATTTGACCAAATATTTTTCTTTTAAGTTCCTTGAAGAATCACCTTGAATTTGAGCTCACTTCAGTATAGGCTAATAATGAATTAATAATGAAACCAACAGAATTTACTTCCAAGCAAACATGATTAGGGTCAGCTAATATTTTACATTTTTGTTTTCATGCAGCATTTGGGATTCTTTTTAAGCAATATAAAATCAACATAAAATAAAGTTCAGGAAATTATATATATTTATTCCTGTCTTTCTAATTGGCAATTTTGTTCTACAGAGCACAATCCACAGCCTATTTACTTTGAAACAGCCCTATGATTGTTGTAATGAAAAAGTTGTGGTGAGCAGCCAGAAAGGAGATCTATTTTTGGCTGTCTCTCCAACCACATACTCAGTGCAATAAATGATTTTACAGGCTGTATTTGGCTTGTATAAGAAATAAGGAAAAAGGATGCCATCATAAAGATTAAAATCCTATTACTATACTGCAGCAGAGATTATCTGATCACACTAATATTGTTTATGCTGTAATAATGAAATGCCACCAGAACCTGTGCCTGGTAACCGAGCTTCAGATCTAGGTATGAATATCCCATTAGCAGGCCAACCTGTCTGTTTACTTCCATTAAAAAAAATATGTATTGCCCTTAGTGAGAATACATTGATAAAAGTAATTTACCAATCAAAGCTAATTTCACTGAAGTAAGAAATAAGAATTTCCGTTGATTTAAGTGGGGCCTGGCTTTGAATGCTCACTTTATTCTACTGACCCGATTTAGGCTAAAAATGAGATTCTTGGCAAACTTCATTGTTTATCTCAAAGTTGCATCATTTTGGATGTTCTTATGCTTATTGTCATGAGGAAAAAACGTCTTGTTGCTAATGCAATTGGGTTGGTTTCCAGCATTCATCTATCTTTCAGAAACACACACACACAGATTTTCATCCTAATGCTTTTTGCAACTGGGTTGAGTAAAAATGTAAAATGTGTGTATGTTTAGCACAAACTCTGACATAACTTAAAGGATGCAGTTTAGAGAAAAGGAAGATGAGTTTAAAATTACATTTTGCCCTTTCTTCTCTGAGAGCACATGATGCAGCCACCTGCTGAAGCTAAGCAGATCTGTGTCCAGTCAGTGCCTGGCTGGGTGACCATTTGGAAATCCTTTGAATGCTGTCTTGAGTTCTATCATGAAGGAGAGATTTAAAAGTTCTAAACCAGGAATGAACAACCTGTGGCTACGGTAAGCATCAGACCTCAGCACAACGCCACCAATGGGCCTCTGTACCTCCATCCAACACATACACAACCAACACCTCCATAACAAATGTAGTTGCACTCCTTTTTTCCTGACAACAGCAACACTGACCACTCCTCACTAGGCCCCTGGGCATTGTGTACTAGGTGAGCAGTGGTGCCACATTTTTGGAAGCCAAAATTGCCCGCCTTTTGTGGCCACAGCAGATGGTAGCTGATCTTGGCTTCCAGAAAAACTGCTTTGACACCTGCCCAATGTGGGGAGAAGGGTGGTAAGGCAGCTTAGCTGAGTCAGAGGCTCTTCTGAGCCACTGAGACCCTTGACCAGTGACCAACCTGGTTTACTGCTGGTGCAGGCCTCCCTGTAACCTTCCAGCAATAGTCTTGACTCCTTAGCCTACGTTCCTATTATTGTGATTATAACCCATAACTCATTTCCTATCTTCATGCCTTATCTTCATTTCTCCAATATCGCCATTACAGTGATCAGATATAGGCTAGGACTTCCTGAGAGACATGATAGGATATTACGTCTTAGGAAGCAATAGGTGACAGGTGAGCAATAATGAAATCAGAGAATGAGTAAAGTAGTCAAGCAGAGGCTAAACATCTATTTCCTTTTCATGGGGTTCCTCCTTTATGCTAATAATTCAAATGGTAGCATTTCTTTGCAAGATTGTTTGCATTTCTAATTTGAAGGCAAAGGTTGCATTTGAGTTGGCTGATGACATTTTGTGAAAGCTCAGTGTGTTTTATGAGAGGAACCTATGTCATCAGAAGCAAGCACCACTGAGTTCAATGGAGTTTACTCTCCAACTTTCCCCAGGTTTGCATTTATGTGTATCCGCATCAGTGCTTTCCCCCCTAGAAAAATAAGTCCTGGTACTCACCATGAAGCTGTTACAGTGAGTGCCACACTTTTTAACAACAAACAAAAGAGGTGCCGGTACTGTGTATCCCCTGAAAATTAAGCACTGATCCTAATAAATAGGATATTGTGCTCTATATACTGCTACTCTTTAATGTGAATAGATGGATGGCTAGATCGATAGTCCATCAGTCAATACAGCTGCCTGCATTTTTAAAATCTCCTTGAGAGTGTGGTCTTGGGGGCTGTCATGATGTGGTTCTGCCATTCAAAATTTAGCACTCATAAATCACTGGGCAAAATACACAAAGCTGTAAGGAAATGGACTTAATGGCTTTTGGAGGTAATGTACATAGAAATGGAGGGGTATATCTAAGCCAGTTTCTCCCCTTCTATGGTTCACTCTCCACAGTCATGATTGTAGCCAATTCATGCTTAAGCAGCAGAAAACAGAATCTGGACGGGACTCGGCCTGCACCATTTTTTTCTAGATGTTTATCAAATTGGAAGTCTTTAACTCTTTTATGGATCTGAGCTGGATCCGCTTTATCATCCAGTCCACTTAAGGAAGATTTTATTTTAAAAGCTTTTCTGTATCTCCTTAATCCAGAGTCTATTTTCTGTGCGCAGAACATTACACTTCCTGTATGGGCACTGACCCATAACTGTGAACAGATGTGCCTCTTCGGAATAGACGGAGATTAGAGATGTTCTCCTGCCAGAAAAACTGCTGTTATTTCAGTGCAGAGAGAGGAACTTAGAGCACCTTGACCCATCTGAGGAACACCTTACCCTTTGCTTTGCTGTGTTGCCAGCTTTTTCTTCTTTTCACATAATGCCGTTGATGAAGCTTTAATGTGTGGGAGGCGAGGCTATTGCTGCTGTTTATCAAGCCCTTTGAAATGTCCAAAACCTTTGCCAGAACTAGGAAGCACAAGGTTTTTTTAGCTGACTCTGCAGTGAACTCTATGGAAAGCAGTGGTTCCCCCTGCTAGGTAGGCATTGTTGTTGTTTTATAATTTATAAACCACTTCACAGCCTAAAGACATCCAAGCAGTATGCAACAAGATAAAAATGAGACAAAATATTTTTTAAATGCAAGTTCTAATTCAACAAACCCATTCTACAAAGTTTAAAATCGATGATACTATTCCTACAAACTCTAAAAATAATAAATACACTTATACAGATGCACAGTTAATGTTCCATAAAAGAATGGGTCACACCACAAGAAAAGCCATATATATATGAGACCTCGTCGAAACGTCGCACAGACACCCCGACTCTTACACGGGAAGACACCCGAAGACACCAAAACCTGCATATATATATATATATATACACACACACACACACACACACACACACACACACACACACATATAAAATTAAAATTTCTGTTTTACAATTAAAGTACTTATTTTTATATCCTTAAGATAGGACTTCCCTTTTTCTCTTTCCATGCTTCATTTTACATATCATAAATCCCTGCATATTTTACAGAAACTGTACCATTCAGTATTCCATTATTACATCCATCAAAACTTATTTACACTGTTGAATTTATCTTAATGCTGCCAGTGTTTTCAGCTGTACACAGTTATTTCCTGTATATTCAATAAACGTTTTCCAGTCTTCTCTAAACGTATGTTCTTCTTGTTCTCTTATTCTATATGTTACGTCTGGAAGCTGCACATATTCTGTCAACTTAAGTTGCCACTCTTCTTTGGTTGGGAAAGAAAAGCCTTCTTAACCAGTGTAAAGAACACAGCAGTGGTTTCGGTAGATAAGATATAAATTGCTATTACTTTCAGACGGCTGTCTTATAAAGCATTGCAGTGTGGTGCTGTACAGGTTACTGGTGTGTATTTGGTTGTGGGAGCTGATGGAGGACCGTTTGGACAGGGTCAAATTGTAGAAATCATTTTATTGCCTCTGGCTCATAGATCAGCAAAAAGAAAAAGGGCCAGTTCCAAACCTGGTTTCATAGCCCATTCCATGCACAGGTATGTACTGAACATGCTGTTGGCTGCATCCTCCAGCCTCCATGCATTTAGCAAATTATGCGAAATGTGCTGCAGGAGGTGACAAGTTTCTTCCACGTGATCCCTTTTATAGGCCCTTTTGACCACTTTAGTCATCAAGCGAGAAACCCTGTTGGTGGCACCATGCTGCACAGATTACCGTTATTTTGGAGTTGCAATTCAAAAGTGGGCGTTCTCTACAGTTGCCCTTGTGCTATAGAATGTTCTTCTCTCTGTAATTCATGAGGCACCAACAGTTGCCTGCTTTTAGGTGCCTCTTAAAAACATAATTTCTTTTGCTCTGGCCTTTCCTGATCCTTAAGGCTGAATTTTGTACCTTTCCTGATGCTGTATCTTAATGTTTATAATTTTATGATTCTTTAAGTTTAACTGCACATTTGTCTGCCACTTAAACATTCTCTAATATGTAGTGGCCTATGATTCCCCCCCCCCCCAATAAGTAAACATTAAAAAACCTCCCTGATCAAGATTCCCAACCTGGGTGAGTAATTTAATTAAATTTAACATTTATATACTACCTAATTGTACATGGAACTTCTAAGCAGTTTACAAAAAATTTAAATCAACTATTAAGTTAAGTTACTTAACAAAAATTTAGTAAACAAATCTTTAGCTTGTGTCTGAAGGCCAGTAATGAGAGGGACACCTGTACCCAAGTTGGAAGCCACCGTGAAGGGAGTCCTGTCTCACGTAACTGCCCCCACATTTATTTTGGGTGACGCATTCTCAACTAATGCACTATCACAGTGCCTTAACTGCCACATATCTAATGGAACGAACATCCTTTTGTCATAGCAATTCCAAGCCAGCCAACTTCTTCTGGAAGACTCCAGGTATGCAGCCAGTTACCAAGAGGACACAGCATGCACAGCACACAGTAGACTATTCAACCTCTTCTTTGTGGGGGGAGAGCACGGACTGGAGACACTGGAATCTGCTTTCCAGCATTTACAATATTTTATAAAGCAAAAGTACTGTTCACCCTTCTACTGTACTTAGAGGAGTGCACAGAGCTTCCTCTGAACTCATGCGCCCATGCCTGCCATAGTCTCTGAGCCAACGGTATTTTTGGAAATTGAAAAAGAGGGGGGGGGAGGATAACTCCCAGCTGGGCCAATTAAAAAAAGATGGCAATGAGCACTTTAACAATGTCTGAAAATGAAAGGGAGGTTCCAGGTGGTCCCAGCTGTTATCAAAGACATTTCTGACGGTGCGGTATCTGAGCTAAATGCTCTCCAACATACCATTCTTCCCTGCCAGCCCGCTACTTAGTCTTCACTCGCATGCCTCAAACTCAGTACAGGAAGTTTGGATGACATCCACAACTTAAACGTATTTCTTTTATTTGTCATTACATATTCATCATATTTCCTCCAAGGATCTCAGGATTAGCTTATTCCAGCTGCACAACAATATATACATAGTAGGTTAGGTCAAAAGGTAGTGATTTGTTTCCTTCTTCCTAGTGAGCTTCATAGTTGCTGCTTTTCTAGGACAAACCATTCTATGTGTTCATGGAATTGTAGAGTTGGAAGGGACCCCGAGGGTCATCTAGTCCAACCCCCTGCAATGCAGGAATCTCAGCTAAAGCATCCATGACAGGTGGTCATCCAACCTCTGCTTTAAAACCTTAAAAACCTCCAGGGAAGGAGGACTCCCGAGGGAGTCCATTCCACTGTCGAACAGCTCTTACTGTCAGAAAGTTAAAATAAAAAAATTCCTTCCAGTAGCACCTTAAAGACCAACTAAGTTAGTTCTTCTAAGAACTAACTTAGTTGGTCTTTAAGGTGCTACTGGAAGGAATTTTTTTATTTTGACTATGGCAGACCAACACGGCTACCTATCTGTCAGAAAGTTGTTCCTGATGTTTAGTGAGTAGAGAATCTTCAGAATTTGCTGAACTATACAGTGGTACCTCGGGTTACATACACTTCAGGTTACATATGCTTCAGGTTACAGACTCCACTAACCCAGAAATAGTGCTTCAGGTTAAGAACTTTGCTTCAGGATGAGAACAGAAATGGTGCTCCGGCAGCGTGGCAGCAGCAGGACGCCCCATTAGCTAAAGTGGTGCTTCAGGTTAAGAACAGTTTCAGGTTAAGTACAGACCTCCAAAATGAATTAAGTACTTAACCCGAGGTACCACTGTATCTGGCTGGGGCTGTTGGGAGTCCAAAAACATCTAGAGGGCCACAGGTTCAAAATTCCTGGTGCAGGCAGGTGTGAGTTATTTAGATGGACCAATGATCTGACTTAATACAGTAAGCCCACAACTTACTGTATTTAACTTGTGCACACTCAGCTTTGCACACTGGGCAAAATATTGGAAGAAAGAAAGAGGAAAGAAAGAAAAGGGGGAAAAGGGGGATGGTTGGAAAGACACTGATAATCTCACCCGCCATTGAACCCAATGTGTTTTGACTATAAGTGATGCTGGCTTTAGGCACAATCACTGGAATGTAACCCCTGAATAAAGTTGTTGTTGTTGTTGATGATGATGATGATGATGATGATGATAATTATTAGTACCCTGCCCAGCAAACTGGGCTGCCCCAGCTGCTGGGTGGCTTCCAGCATATATAAAAACATAGTAAAACATTAAACCTTAAAAAGTTTCCTTATACAGGGCTGCATAAGTTGTGGGCTTACTATGTTCCTATGTTCCTTTGTCCCTAACAATGCAAATACAGAGAGGAAGTCTGTTTCCCAACTAAGGTTGCAGTCCTGAACACACTAACCTGGCAGTAAGCCCCACTAAACATGATGGGACTCATTTCCAATGAAATGTGTGCAGAAGAGCATTATAAATGCATATAGTTAGGTGTTCTGTTCCACATCCATTTCCATTCCTACTTGGAGAAACACACCATGACCTAAATGTAGCTTAATATTGCTAGTTTAGGAAAGGAACAGTGCCAGCACATATATTAAAAAAACTTCCATGCATCCACAAAATGAACAGGCAATATTCCAAAACATCTCTCTTTTCAGGGAGAGCCATTGTGTGTGCGCGCACGCCTTGGCCATACTATGATGAAATTCTGAAAAAGCATAAAACAAATAGCAAGCTGTTCAAGCATAGTTGGAGTCAAGATCTCTTCTTTTGAATGTTTCAGGGTTTTACTAACAAGCTACACAATATCGTCCCTGCTGTTGAAACTCTTTGTTCCGAAATCACTTAAGCCGAACTTTGCAATCACAAAATGAGCACGGGCCATCTCTATCAGGGAAACATTTATATTCATAAAATAGCTCTCAACAGCAACAAGTATTGCCAGTATGTGGAGTCTGTGTGTTTGGAATTGATTTTACTTTTCATTCTACTATGTACCCAAACATAGAAGAGGGTAGACATAATTTACTTGGGTGCTACTGTGACTGTTTTCTGTTCCAATTCCAATTGCCTCCTCTACCCAAATGCTTGCAGCCATAGACAAGGCACCAAACTGAAGCAAGTTCAATCTCCCCATGCTATTCCCTATTCCCCAACAAACCAACTTTTGATATTTATTCAATCCCCACATGCTCTTCATATTTCTTCAGCCTAGGGGACTTGAGGACAGGGAAACACACACTGAAAAGATGCAAAGCACAAAAAGTTAAGCTGAACTCTGTTTAGGAATGAGGGGAAATTTTGCTTTGATTTGCATTTGAACATAAGCCTACCTAATTTACACCTCCTGAAACCATATGCGAACCTCTCCAACTTTTACAATGGAGTAGTCCAGTCAGATTATATGTACATAAAATGTTTATATAAGTGGAAAAGCCCTCCTTTGGGCAGGATTTAAACTCAATAAATGATAAATAAATATAATAGAATAAAAATATATTGTTGAGAATAACATACAAAATATGGCAGAAAGTTGCTTGCAAAAAAATGCATATCAAAATGTATAGATCAGGAGAAACACAAACTATAATGCAGATGAAAATTATTGAAGAGCTTTTAAAAAACAAAACAAAATTACAACCTTATGCGGGAATGTCAATAACAAACTTAAGATTGGGGGAAAAGAGCAATGGGGAGAAACGAAATTGATAGATTAGCCCATCCCTAGATCTGTTATATAAGAAATGCCATAAAGACCCTCTGAGTCTTACCAATCCAGCTAAGGTTGGAATTTGTACAAGTAATGTTATCTAAAGGAGAAACATATGAGGGCAAATTGAGCAACACAGAATGAAAACGATTAAAGCTGAACCTAGAGGCAAAGTACCTTTAAAGGATCAGCCACGCAGTCCTATCTTTGAAGGGCTGGCTCTCTAGATAACTTTGATTATCATAAAACAAATCATAGTATCAGTTGGGTCCCCTCCCCCCAAAAAAGGATACTTTTGGCATCGTTCTGAAACTGTCTCAGCAGCACACGCCGTTTGCATTAACTGTGGGTGTTGGTTCAAAAGGGGCTGATACTTGTAAGAACGGACAAATGCTGGTGAAAGCATCAGTCTTGAATGCCCCAGAAAGCTATATATGAGGGAGAGGGGTGGGTGGGGAAATCAATATTTGCTGCTGAAACTAACAGGGCACCGTTGAATCTATTATTTTACCATATCCAATTATGAAATGATTCATACCAAATATCTCTACAGTATGTCATTTAAATTAGGAAAATATTGATGAAACTGGGGCATTGGCAGAAAAAGCAACAGTTATCCAATATGCATGGTTAATGGGAAATTGCTGCATTTGTTGGGTATAATACATGGGTTTTGTATGCCTCACATTGTGGCATGTGGTAGGTTGTTGGGGGGGGAGTGGAAAAGAATTCTGTTCCATGCTGTGTCCTATTTGGCTATCTAAAAGAGAGAGAGAAGGGCGGGGGTCCTTGCACTTGCATGTACCAGTGGGTGCGCATGCTTGTATATGGATGTCAGTACGCACTTTGCCACAAAGAGCCATTAAGGGAGAAATGACGCACTTCCATGATCATTTCCCTTTAGAAAAGAAATTATGTCAAATCTGTAAAACTGCTTTTTTAAATTCAAGTGGAAGGACTTTGAGACTTCTGAACAGACATGAGAAAAATGCAACAGTATGAAGATCTCAGCAACCGTTTGTATATAGAAAGCGGTGTCCTCTTCTGCTTGCACACCTGGAATGCAGATCTCTAGAGTCCATTGCTGGGCCTGAACCTATTAACTGAGAAGGGTACCCCAGGCTACCGAGTGCAAAAATGCAGAGTTTCTCTTTCAGCGGTACTAGATATTTGCAAATATGTTTTTTTTTTATCGCTTTCAGTCGTTTTCACTATATGGACAGTGTGCAATAACAACAAGGAGGCTTTAAAAAGCGTCATGTGGGTGTGCAGAGAATGTGCACATGATGAAACTACTGGTGCAAAGTCATGTATTTACATAAAGGTAAAATTCAACACAAGGCAGCATAACCAATTTTAAAAATAATTAAGGCTGACTTTCAAATAAGAATTGAAATGGAAAGGGGATGTTTTGATATTTCAGTGGGGGTTATTCATAACTCCACAGCTCTGGGCTGTACTTTGCTTTAGCTTACATCACCATACTTAAATTACTCTTATACAGTGGTACCTCAGGTTATGTATTTAATTCGTTCCGGAGGTCCGTTCTTAACCTGAAACTGTTCTTAACCTGAAGCACCACTTTAGCTAATGGGGCCTCCTGCTGCTGCCGTGCCGCCAGAGCACAATTTCTGTTCTCATCCTGAAGCAAAGTTCTTAACCCGAGGTACTATTTCTGGGTTAGTGGAGTCTGTAACCCGAAGCATATGTAAGCCGAAGCATATGTAACCCGAGGTACCGCTGTACCAGAATTAGAGTTCCATGAACACATCGTCTCACTGGATGAGGAACTGGACATGCAAACTGGATGCAGATCCACAACCAGTTGCAACGCGTATGGCAGAGTTGACTAGCCCCATGAGATCCTGGATGAAGATGCATGACATGTGCTTGTAATGTGGATACAGAACCGCATCTGCTGCCACAGCCATGAGCAATACAGCAACTGCATGCAGCTAGCTGCAGATGAGAGAGCCTGGTTCAGAAAAGCATGTGTTTCTATGTGCGAGTTCAGACACTTAAGGCACCCTAACCTGGTACCCTTCAGATGCTGCAGGACTATAAACTCCCATAGCCACTGGCCATGTTGGCTGGGGATGATGGGAGCTGTGATCCAAAATCATGTGGAGAACACCAGGATGGGCATGGCTGGTATAAACCTCACTTAGCTTAGCTTTGGCAATCACTCGTCGACAAGTAAGATTGTCTTCCATGAACATGGTCTTAATGGTGTGTCCATAAGTGGAGGCCTGTGGACTGTGGAGGCCAATTCTGGATCCGAACATCCTTCCACTAAGCTAGGCCTGACTTGCAATAAGGCAGGCCTGTATTCCTCCATTTTCCTCCACTGCCACAAACCAGAGGAAAATGGCCTTCCTCCCTCGAGCTGCCACTGCTGTCCACAGGAAGAAAAAAGCACACCAAGAACTCTGGCCAATATAAGTTTCAATAGTGGGAGTGGCCCCTACTCGCAAATCAATAGTCAACTGTAACAAAAACTAATCCATTCAAAAGCATGTATTCTGACAAGGATTACAAACTCAAATAAAGATCTCAAACTCATAAGGATATGTATAACACAATAATTTGTTACAGTATTAAAAATAAGAGTTTATGAGTAGACATAAGTTCATGTAAGTCCATAGTAAGATTTGACGTGAAGATCTTAGTTTCAACCATTGAGCAGAAGCCAGAAGTCAATTATGGATCAGAAACCAGGACAAGGCCCTGTTTCGATTCATATTCACCTTCATCAGCTGGAAGAAAGCCGCTAACCAATTGGCAGGTGGTCCTTGGAAGGACCTAAAGTGGACAAGGAAAAGCACCCCCCTAATCTACACACCCCAGCCCTGATCTTAGTCTCCCATCCCTTCCCATCTGCTAACGCCAGTAACGTGTACGGTTTGGATCTGGAAGAAAAAAGAGTGGCTACAGTGATATATCAAGCTGCGGGCATGGAGAAGGCTGAGCTCCCCTTGCCCTCATTCATCTTCTATTCTAAACCTGGGGGGTGGGGGAACCTCAGGGTCAGGGACCAAATGCACCCACCAAGCTTCTCCATCGGACCCTTGGAACTCTTCCCAGGCCACACCCCTCACTCCAGGCCACACCTCTCATGGACCCTGCTTTGAACACAGAGTTTTGCCTGGCTGGAATGTATCCTTGAACTCTGCTGCAGCCTTTTCTTTGTCTGAGAGAGTGTGTGTGCAGACGTTTGTAGAAGCTAATTTGCTTTACATTTGTGGTTTGACCATGTCTGAGGCCATGTGGCCCTCAGAAGGTTGCTCAGAAAGAAATGTGGCACCTCAGGTTGCAAAGGGTTCCCCATCCCTGTTCTAAACCTTGGACCAGCCTAATGCTTTATATGCCACTGAGGTGGCCCCAAGGATGAGGAAGGTGGAGAACATCATTCCAAAGTTAGGCCAGACTCAGTTATGTTCCCTGAAAAAGAAGGAGGGTGCCTTGCAATGACATCCCACCCCACTTTGAGGGCTGGATTAGGGCCTATGCATGCTTTAGCAACATCTGCTGCTGCATCAGATTGTTTGGCTTTTGGAGTTTTCCCCTCATGCACATCAGCTGCCATGGCAACACTGGCAGATGGGAGGGAGGCATCTGCCAAAGCCTCTGTGGCTGTTCAGGAGGGATGGAGGGATCTGTCAGTTTCGGTTTCTCATTTTCCCAATCTCAAATTCAATTCCCTTTCTGCAGAAGTTTGTGACTGATTTATTTTTCCAAATCCTCATGAAAACTGATTAGCATTTTAGTTTGAATTTCTCCTAACATTACATTTTTCATATGCTGCTTTGACAAATACACAGATTTTTACATGTTCTTTTTTTAAAATGGCTGAAAGATTGTGGAGAACTGAATCTAAGAAACTGACAGGTCCTCCCATCCCCAGACTGGAGGGAACGAGGTTGGAAAAGGCTGCCTTAAGTATGCCTGCCTTTCAGTCATATAAGCTTGGGTCTTCTCCCTACATCAAATCATGTATTTCCAAAATGGATTTTTGTGTGTACCCCTGCTAGATAACGTTATTCCCTTGTTATGCTCGTTCAGTTTCTGCCTTGTATACGCTGCATTCTGAACCTTTTAGCCGGCCTCTATACCTATCCCTAAAGGAAACACTGTATATACAATCCCCAAGTAGCCATGAGGGCAGGTTTCAACTCTAATCAGTGTTAGCAAAACATTTCTTGAATTAGCTGCATGAAAAAGAGTAATGGTGATCCTCAGCACCACCAGCCAACCATATCATTACATTAAGCTAATCTAAATAACAACAGCCTAGTTCAGCAACTAAAGCCAGCGAAATAAGGTTTTACTGAGCAGAGCTTTGGGGGAACTTCCAGTTAATACTAAACAAATATAATTTAAAATCACAGCTAAAACAAATCATGTAAGTGAATCCAATTTGGATGCTAATCATTGGTATAAAAAGGGAAATGGCTTGAAATGGGAAAAAACAAACCCCAAACCATGAGGCTTATTACTTGAACGAACTTGATAAATCCAACACATATAGTCAGATCAGTAGTTCCACTTCTTACAACTGTTTGTCATTACTGTGATTCTGTTGTTAGTAACAAAGAAATTTTAACTGATTCACATTATGGTAAAGGGAAGAAAAGATAATAAGAATAAGAATAAGAATAGGAACTATAGAGTTGTACGCAAGTATGCTAAAGACCCAAATCATTTTGTGTAAAACCCATATTGGTTTATAATGTTTAGATGGCACTGCTTAAGTTTTTATTTGATATAAAAAATACATTATTAACAACAAATGCCCTTCTTAATTATTTTGTATATACAGTGGTACCTCAGGTTTTGGACGTCTCTATTGCCGAACGTTTCGGTTTTCGAACACCAAAAAAACTGGAAGTAAATGCTTCTGTTTTTGAACACGCCTCACAAGTTAAATGGCTTCCTCTGTATTTTTCTCATTTTTTCTCAATGAAATTTGCAGACCACCCATTGTGCCTTGGTTTTCGAACGTTTTGAAAGTTGAACAGTCTTCCAGAATGGATTACGTTCGAAAACCAAGATACCACTGTATGCCTCTTTTGAATGTATGCACCCATCACCTCACAATGAAATCCATTAAAGGCAGGGCTGGCCTGTAGGCAAAACAGCCTGACACTGCCCTCAACCCTATGATGATGCCCCCCCTCCAGAGATCCAGGCCCCCTTCTCCTCCCTGCCCCCACTGTCACTCCCCCCTTCCTGCCAGCCTTGTCACCAGAACTGTATCCTCACCCGCAGCTGTGCCTTCACTGCCACCAACATGTAGCAGCAGTGGCTAAGGCAATGGGGCTGTGTTGGTGGCAGGAGCGAAGCACTGGCATGGCTGGCGGGAGTGCAAGGGCAGATGAGGCAGTGGGTCCAGTCTGCCACCTGAAGCAAATGGCTTCACCTTGCCCAATGGTCGAGCCACTCCGATGAAAGGGGTACATCTAAAGATAAGATTGTATCCCCGCATGGTGTCGTAGGAAGTAGAACAACAGCCATGTGGCTCAACAGGGACCACCATATCTGTGACACAAATATGCCACTAAATGTTCAGTAGTGTGGCGCAGTGGTGTAGTGGTGCAGGGACCGACAAGGACAAACCGCCTGCACTTATTTCACAGCAGGGCCATTATATCATCTCCTGGGATGCTCTTTGTGAATCCTCAGCATGCCACAAGCTTATGTCAGAGAGAAACCCACTCAGAATGCTAAGCAGAGGAAGGGCTAGCTTACAGCAGCATGCGTGGCTAAGCACTTTTATTTTGAAAAATCCCCAAATGGCTTTGTTATGACCAGTGCTATTTTTCTAGAAAAATAGGTGCCAGAACTCACCATGAACACCTCCCTCAGGCTCTTAGAATGACAATGGTGCCCACCTGAGTTCCAGGTGAAAAAAAGCTCTGGTTGTGACCAACCAAAACGTCACAAAATGGCAGGCAAGCATTTGAGACTGCCATAACTCTTCATCCAGCTTGATGATAAGCAAAATGGGAGGAAGAGGGGGAAATAAAGCTAGATTGGATTTTGAAACTTATAATGTCCCTGCCCTCAAGCTTACAATCTAAAAAGACATGAAGCAGATGGGAAGTAGCTTGGGAGGGAAAAGGAAAACAAACCAGAACCATTTTAAATCCAGTGTACTTTCCAATCAATGTGTCTCCTTCATTCAGTTTACAAACAAGGACGCAATTCAACCAAAGATGAGCACTTCCAGGTCCCACTGAATTTACTAGTAGAGAACTAAGCAAGTTTTCTCGCCGATAATCAGTTAATTCTCCCAGTGAAATCAGAAAGACCAAAAAGACTGGAAGGAGGCTTAAACACAACAACCATCTGTTCTTAACAGAGGTCATGAAAATGTCTGAGCATCCATCTAGCAGGCTGAATCGTACAATACACTGAGTGAAGTGGCTGTGAATATACTTTATTCAGAGTAATCATAACTTTGAATTGCATTAGACTGATCAGGTTTAAGCAAAGCCATTCATTGTATGTAAGGAGAGGAAAGTGCTGACCCTAAACATTATGCTGCCATTGAATTAGGCAAGTTTTTGCTGCAATAAATCTTGCTGTGCAGTAGGTACTATGCTGGCAGATGACCCAGTGTTCAAGCTGGGGTTTTTTTGTTTTTGTTTTGTTTTTGCTATGACCTGACAACTATAAAAAAAGATATTCTGCATTAATCTCCACCAGATCTCCAGGACCGTTTTCAAACTTAGATGAAACTCTCTCTAATCAAAGTTGACTTTGGGGGAAATGAAAGGCACAAGGAAATGACAAGCTAGCAGAAGGCTAACCACTCAAGTGCCCCAGAGGCTGCTTCAAAAGTTCACAGCCAAACCAAGACCTGGGTGTCGACCCCAAATGTCTCTCCTGAAGAGATGTGACCCGGGGTGTGACATCTAGATGACATGGTCAAACTACCTGGAACAGACCGAACACTTGCATAGATCAAATCTTTGGAATGCTTTTCAATTCCCATGGCTATTAACAAAGACTTTGTAGCTTTCATTTTCGCCAAGCATCTGTCTTGTGCTTGACTTGAAAGGTAACTCCTTCCACCCCCCCCACCCCAAAATCCCTTTAGGATGTCTTGTTCCTTTAAAAAAAAAAGTTGCCATGATAAGGTATAATTTAATAAAAGGGGGCGAAAATGACATCTAATGAAAAAAATGTTTGCTTCAAAAGAAATGGAAAAGCGTAAGTCACATAGAGATGTAAAAGTGATACACAGGTGCATAGTGCATATTCCTTCTAATGTCCTTTGTGGATGTTGTAAGCAACAGTTAAAAACAGGCAGGCGAGCTTGGCAAGTTAGTGTGGTCCTGGGAACCTGGTGGAAGCCTGGGCTCATGAACTCACCTAGCATGAATTCTCACCTCACATTTTGTTCTCTTGTACGGACACAAAGTACAAAACAGATAAACAGATGTGAAGGGCACATGTGTAAAATTTAGTGCATGTTTCTTTAAAATTTTCAGAAGTGTATGTGTGGAGAGGGGGGTGCAATGCAATCTGATTCTGAATTTACTTTTTGCACTCTGGCATGGATACCCAAGCACAAAATACGTAAGTTGCTCAACAAGTGCAAAGGGCACACATGTATAAAATTTGATGCATGTGCCTTCAAAATGTTCAGAACTGAGGGTCCAATCATTTCTGGAGCACCACTTCTAAGAATTTAAAGAGAAATGCACCCAATTTTACACACATGCACCCTTCACACTTGATGAAAATCTTATGCATTTAGTACTCAGGTACACAACATGCAAAACAAAAATTGGCCCTGAGTGGTCTTGGCTAATTCCTTGTCTCCCATATTTCATTTCATTTTTAATATGGACCAAATTCCTAAATGGAAAACACTCCTGTTTAGAAAGAAGTGGGCAATTCAAAATTAGATAGTCATCTAATTCAATGTACATGGAATGAAATGCACACCACTGTGGCTGGATCTGGACTTGGGGATGGGGCACTCAGCACAGTACTATGATGAGCTCTCTCCTACACTGGTGTCCCCCATTGTGGGTTTAGGGGCAGGGGGTGTCCTGATCCGACTCTCCTGTTTCCCCCTCAATGTTCCACATAAAGCATAATTCCAGAGTGTTGTAGGATTTTAGATGCTGACCATGTGGTGGCCCAGCACTGGGGAATGGGGAATTAAAGGAGGGGCAGGCCAGGCATCACAGCAGACCTGTCAGGGCATCGCCCCCGCCAGTACCTGAGGATTCCACATGGTCACCCTTGACCTGCACACCTCCAATAATTCCAGGTGGTGACCTCAGAATTAAAACAGACATGCATTCTAAAATGTAGCTGAAGTGGTTTGAACATACATTTCTAAAAGAAGGGGGGAAAGCCTTTGGTTTTGCTTTGTTTGCTTTTGCCTCTATACATTTTGAATGTTGCATTGCAATATTATGGTTGCCTAAGACCTTAAATAATAAAATCAACTGGCATTAGCTACATTCCAATTTATTTTGTTTTCAGGTCAAGGATGTGTGTTCAGACAATTTTCACCAGACCTAGAATGTCTGTCTGTCTTCTGCTGTGTCATGAAGGGTCACTTTGCTTGTTTTACATACATTCAAACAGTAATTAAATTATCACAGACCATATGTTTCAGATTCCATTGCCATGTAATGCCAACTTCTAGATCCCCTTCCCTTTGCACCCATGTGTATACATACCTGTCAACTGAGGATTACACTTCGTGCATCTGATAGACTCTAGTCTACGAAAGCTGATGCCATAATAAAACTGGTTAGCCTTTAAGGTGCCACGAGGGCTGTTATTGTTTTCATCTTCACCCCGTCTCTCAGGTTTGTGCGCTATTTGCTACATATGAGTTTTTTGGATGTGGCAATTCTCTCGCACGTGGAACAAACTTAAGGGTAGCCTCCCTCACTGCATTTCTGCGAGAAGAAACAAAATAGATGTTCCAACTCAACAATTCATTTACCCTCTTTTTATTCCATTCAAGTGGAGCAAGTACCCCATGCACATGTTTGTTTGTGCATGAAGATGTGCTCTTATTTAAATGAATGAAGGTACATAGTGGAACACACACTGAAGGAGCATTTAAAAATGCCAAATGAATGAATGAGTAATGGGAACAACTTATAAATACCACTCAAGCAAATCAGGATGAATGTTCATTGCCTTATAATCATTCCACAACGAAATCAGAAGGAAAGCTCAGTAAAGACTGGGCATAGTCTTTACTGAATTCTTTCCTCCGTACTCAGCTTGAGAAAAAACTGAACTATGGAACTCCCTGCCACAGGGATATTGCCCATTCCCAAAGAGGTGTTAGATAGCAATAAAAAAGTATGTCCGTAATTGTCAACTGATTAGGCCAATATCCATCTGCCACCATTTTGATGTTGACTCTGAATTTTTAGTCTTTCCAAGTGGACCCTGGGATTAAAAAGTGTGAGAAGCCCAAATTAGATCCTTAGGTGATATATTTATTTACAAAATGCATATTCCAGAAATGTACATATTATGTTCTCAGCATGGCTGACAATGTAGTAAAAAAGTATGCAAGAGAATAATATAAAACATGCAAGCTAATGCATCAAAATTAAAGCAACAAATTAAAGTAGCAAAGCTCGCTTAAATCAAGCGGAGTTAAAAATGTTTGCATTAGCACATTTTTAAAGCCTGGGAGAACAGAAGAGATGTTTCCTGGTGCCTAAATTATAGCAATGAGGTTTCCAGGTGGGCCTCCTTGGAGACAGATTTCCAAAGGTGAGGAGCCACCACAAAAAAGTCTCTCTCTCCCTCTCTCCCCCACCCACATTTTATGTTTGTTCAAGGCTCCTATATTTGCCCACTCATGAGATGATTGTTTTATATTGTATACCCATCATTTATCCATTATTATCCTATATGTGCCATTTCTGATTTCCCAGGCTTCTTAGAGGCAACTAGCCCACGTCACATAGTCATCCCATCCTGAGGATCTTGGAAGAACAGTACAAAGGCAGCTATGTAATAGAAAAAATAAAAAATAAACTTTATGCATGACTGTAGCCTTATGCTAACTTGAGAATAAGAATTAATTAAATAGGATTACTTCCAAGTCAACACTCACAAGCTCAGGCTGTGCAGCTGAAGATAATCCCCCCCCAATTTGTTCAGCTGATTGCACTTTAACTTCCTTATGAGATTCATTCGTTATCTTTCCAGAGTGATTCATTTGTCATCAGAGATCCTTTTCTAGATCAGCCGCTGTTTACATTGCTTTGGTTTAGCATTCATTTTATTTTATTTTCCATTCCAAGGATATTTTACTGCATGCTCACTGCTAAGACCTTCAGCTATGACCACACACATCCTAAATTCACTTCCCACATCTGCTGGAGCTCATCGCTGTGTTGAGATGGAATAAATGAACAGAGTGCTTTCAACATATTTGACCAAAGGAGGTGGGAGTAAGAAGGAGAGGAGAAGCTAGAAATCTGAAATAGGGAACTAAGCCACAAATAGAAGATGCTGCAGCTGCAATGCTTATGGCCTGTTACAGCTGGGAAACCTCATCAAAAACAATGGGACATACATGTGATGTCCATAGGACTGGCTGCACATCTCTGAACGCCCATTTACCTGTATGTTCATTGCTCACTCTACACATATATGCCACACTGAACTGAGTTTGGATTTTAGATCATGAATAGGAAATCCAGCTGCCACTTCTGAGGATTTCCTGTTTCTCTGAAGGACGTTGGCTCATTTGCTCATCCCTTTACAAGAAAAACAACAACTATCTGTTGCATTTCTGTGGTTAGCAAGAAAGCAATTTCTGTACAGGAGTACATTTTTTTAAAATTTGCAGTGTTTCTCCAGCCATTTAATGTGTACAAAAATGTATATGTTAGGGCAAAGTGTGTATATATTTGAGAAAATAACATACAAGAATGCATGGTGTTAGGGGAAATTGTTCTGCAGTGGTGTGTGTGTATTAGGCAAAAGTGCATGCAAGATGTGTATGTTTCAAATAAATTCACACTAAAATGCTGCTGAATTTTCATGTTATGCATATTGTGTGAGACAACAGAAAATGAAGAGTTTTGTAGGGAGCCACCTATGGAACAACTAAGTACAAAGAAGGCTGGGGCTGATAGCAGCCTCTGGAAGGCCCCAAGTCAGCAAAGGCTGACTTAAAGCTTGATTATGGTGATAAATCAATACATTTTGTAACTTGTGTAACTAGCTAATCAGCATCCATATCTGAACCATAGGGGGGAAAGGCTTCCCACTTCATCCATACATTCCTCAGTAAGCTGTTGCAAGGTTGTTGTTTTTTGTTTTTGACAAAAAGCTTGGGGAGTCTGTAACTTGATTATTCTGCAGTGTTCACTTGCAATGGAAATAGAAGCCAGGGCCAGCCCAAGACAAAAACCAGCAAGCATTCCTCCCTCTCCCTAGCAGCGAAAACACAAGAATAATATGTTAAAATAGCTTTAGCAATTTGCTACATGAGACCCCAAACCAGAGAATACAACAGAAAATGAATGCATTATGTAGTCACTTGTGGAACAGTTGTCACAGCAAAAGAAGAGGCACAAATGTGATGGAGACGCCTCACTCTGTCTCATGGTGGAGCTCGTCCTTGCTGGTCCTGTGGCTTTTCACCCTAGAATAATCTGGAATGGTGGTGTGATGCATTTTTCAAAGAAACTCAGTGCTCAAGAGAATGCCTTGCACTTTTCAGAACCTCTTTCATGACAAGTGAAAGACCCTCACTGCTTCGGTTCCTTATAAACCAGAATCTCCATATTTGTTGCTAACTAGGGCAAAGCAAACCCAAAAGCTGTATTCACACGGAAGTGGGTCAGTCAAAAGCCTCTGCATTTCTTCTAACGTAGACATTCTTGCACAGAAGTTTCCTCAAAAAGGATACATTTTTGTATGTTTTTCCCCAATAATATGTACTTTATTTATTATTGTTTGACACATTATATGCCACTTAACTACATTTTTGTACATGTTATTTGGCTGGGAAGTGCACATTTTGAAGGATCCATGTATTTCAGATCATATATTGCTCTTTAAAGTATATTAGGTGGGTTTGCTTTTTAAATAGGAACTGAATTGAATTTATCCCTCATTCCTACCATCCAGACACTTAAAACTATGGCCTATTTCACACAGTATGTGACAGGAAACTCAGGTTTGTCCTTGACCTGTATTGATGCACATGTTTGTTGTGTTCACGCTTTTCAGTTATACATAATACACACAAAAAGTGCAAATTTTATTTCTGTGGCTAGATCCTGACTAGAGAGAGATCTTGTGATTTTAATAACTATGTGTCAGGGAGAAATCTGATAACTAATAACTGATAACTAAGATTCTGTTCCAGCCATCACTGCTGGCTGAAAGTATACCAACTAAATCACTTTCTACTGCCAGATTTTAAAAGGGATTGGTGGATTCAAGCCTTTCCAACTGAAACGTAATGTGCAATTATGTTGTTGTGGATCTGACAAAGGAATCACTATTTGTAGGACTCGAACCAATGGATTCAAGTTACAAGAAAGGAGATTCTGATGGAATATCAGGAAGAACTTTCTGACAGTAAGAGCTGTTCGACAGTGGAACAATCTCAGAAGGTTGTGGAGTCTCCTTCCTTGGAGGTTCTTAAGCAGAGGGTGGATGACCATTGGCATTGGTGCTTTAGTTGAGATTCCAGCATTGCATGGGTTTGAACTAGATGACCCTCAGGGTCCCTTCCAACTGTACAATTCTATGATTCTGTGATAACAATACATTTGTTGATCCTTAAGGTGTGATCAGACTCTTCACTGCTTTGTAAACCATTTGTTTTTCAGGTTTCCCAGATGGAACAAAATAACTGCTAATTTTTCATTGCTCTGAATTGCATCATTGTTTGTCGTTTTACTCTAAATAGTTGCCGAATGCAAAACAAGTGCCTGTAAAAGTCCCTGAACCTTTTGCATCTGTGTTTATTATGAACCGTGTGCACTGTCCTGTATGTCATTTGCGCCTGTGTTTCTCTTCGAAAAGGGACACTGCTTCAGTCAACAGTTGGTAGGAAAAGGAGATGCACATATTTGAAATTGAAAGTTGGTTGACTCAACAAGTAAACTTCCATACTTGGCATTTTGTGAGTGTGTGTGTGAGAGAGATAGGAGGGGGCATATAAATAAAAAAAAGAGGCGAGTGCCCTCTAGCTGATAAAACTGCACTTCACATCATTTTCAGACCCATGAAGCCACTCTCATATTGTAAAGTCTAATTGTTAAATTCTGGAAAATGCTTTTATACTGGTTTCAATTGGATTTGCTTCCAGATAAGTGTGCTTGGGATCACACCATTAGTGGCAGTAATGCATAAAATTCTCTTGAAGGTTTTTTTTTTTTTTAGCTCTGACATTGATAAACCACACTTGCCCATATATGTCTCCACCTTCACTTCAATTTATTATTATTATCATTTTAAAAAAATCTCTGTGTGTTTTCACTCTAAAGCTCCAGAATTGTGTAAAGGATGTCATAAAAAGGGATATGGGAGCGAAGTACCGTATTTTCATTCCTTCCTGTTGTCTAAGGAATGTTCTGATGATATCAGGGTCTGCAAAATTCCTCTCCCTTCTCCTCCAACCCTGAATATCTAGCAATTATCTAGTTTTTGCTTAGACAAAAGAAAGGCACACACTCCTCTCTCCCATCCAACAAAATGTGGCCTTAAATAAAACTCCCACAAGGAAGAAAGGCTTGTCTACAAGGCACTACGATACTTTTTTCTTTTCTTTTTTAGAAAAAAGACTGAGCAAATCCATGACTTTTTTGCAATAAAAACACAATATGCTATAAAATAATTCAAAAGAAACTTTTTTTAAAAAAAGATTTTGCAGAATGGTGTATGAAATGAATTGCTCCTGTAGCTCATGTGTATCACATGAAGGAAGACAGTGCCCCCTGGTGTTCTTCAGAAAAGATGTTCCTACCCACACAGTGCTTAGGTTCTGAAACCAGACCAACCCGAAACTGATCCAAGTCACTAGGAGAGCAATTGCTGGTAAATGGGTAGCACTTGACTGCCGTCTTAATATGTTGCTGCATGCTTGGTGAATGCACATGATGTCAAAGTGAGATCAAAAGGGAACCGCAGTAAAATTATGCCCAGCTGTGTTGGTTGAGACTGATGGTGAGTAACTAAGAAAGTTGCCCTCGCCTATCCAGCTATTGAACTGACTGGCTGGCTGTGTAATAATACCTGTATGCCTTTCCTATCCTTCCACTCCATCCTGGAAGATGCTTGGAGAATGGTGTTCAAGTTTGGACACCATCATTTAACAAGGTAAAGGGACCCCTGACCGTTAGGTCCAGTCGCGGACGACTCTGGGGTTGCAGTGCTCATCTCACTTTATTGGCTGAGGGAGCAGGCGTACAGCTTCCGGGTCATGACTAAGCCGCTTCTGGCGAACCAGAGCAATGCATGGAAACACCGTTTACCTTCCTGCCGGAGCGGTACCCATTTATCTACTTGCACTTTGTGCTTTCGAACTGCTAGGTTGGCAGGAGCGGGGATTGAGCAATGGGAGCTCACCCCGTCGCAGGGATTTGAACCACCGACCTTCTGATCAGCAAGTTCTAGGCTCTGTAGTTTAACCCACAGTGCCACCCGCGTGCCTATCGTTTAACAAGGTTATGTACCAATTGCCTTCTTGATAGTGGTGCCCGCCCTGTGGAACGCCCTCCCATCAAATGTCAAGGAAATAAGCAACTACCAGACTTTTAGAAAACATCTGAAGGCAGCCCTGTTTAGGGAAGTTTTTAATACTTGATGTATTTTGCAGGTTTTTAATATTCTATTGGGAGCAACCCAGAGTGGCTGGGGAAACCCGGCCAGAATGGGTGGGGCATAAATAAGTTATTCTTGTTGTTGTTGTTGTTGTTGTTGTTGTTGTTGTTGTTGTTGTGAGCTGCAGGAGGATGAAAAGACTAAAAATCAAAATGAAAGAGGAAAGGGAGACAGAATTGGATATATGCAGCCTAATTCTCCACCACCATATTACTGCCTAGTTCTGTGCTGGTATGATGGTAATACAGTTCTCTACTCATGGGAGGGTTAATTTTTTTATTTAAAAAATCTAGCGCTTTACTTTTCAGCTGATTTCCCCCCCTCCCAAATTCATAGGTTCAGTAGTAACACTGGATAGGTGCCAATTGCAAATACAATACAGTGGTACCTCGGGTTAAGTACTTAATTCATTCCGGTGGTCCGTACTTAACCTGAAACTGTTCTTAACCTGAAGCACCACTTTAGCTATTGGGGCCTCCTGCTGCTGCCACGCCACTGAAGCATGATTTCTGTTCTCATCCTGAAGCAAAGTTCTTAACGCGAGGTAATATTTCTGGGTTAGCAGAGTCTGTAACCTGAAGCGTATGTAACCCGAGGTACCACTGTATTAGGCAAGCTTTGCACTTTCAAAGTGCTTAGCTTTGCTTACCAAAAAGAGTTGACAGATTGATAGAATCATAGAGTTGGAAGGCTGAGGATCATCTCGTCCAACCCAAATATGTAGCACAATGAACATGCTGCAAATGAAAAACTGCACTATGCATATACGCTGATTTGCATAGGAAAGTGTCTGGGTAAACGCATGTCACTGCTTCTATCTATACTATGCTAGTGTAACATTTTAACTTGCCAAGTCAAATCAAATGCAAGTAATTTTTTGTAACTGCATTCATGGTCAATGGAAACCATCTTTTAGAGACTCCTTGCAAGGAATATAGAAATAGCAGGCAGTTAAGTGTAGTACTTTACAGCCTAAATAAACGCAATTTACTAATTTTGATAAGTGCTCTCTTTCAATCTGAGCACCATCTCCTTTGTTAAATAATAAAAAAAAGGTCACTCCCATTGGAATCATGATTATACGCAGGTGGAAGTGGCTTTTAGCCCATACTAGAGCATCCCTCGGGAAAAAGAAAAATCCACACAACTGCCAGCACACGACTTCCATTTCGGAAAACAGAAAGCCAAACACTAATTTTTGTATAACCGGCAACGGCATGAAATGTGACTTTATAGCCAAATTACACGGGCCAATCTCTTTCCTCATAAATGCCAGATGGAATTTTTGGGCACAATCCAGCCAAAGTTCAGTACTTTTATATACCATCAGTTTCAATGGCAGAGTCACACACATGTTTAACTTTAACAGCGCAGTCCTATGTATGTTTACTCGGAAATAAATTTAAAGGGAGAGCCGTGGGATATTTTCTGAGGAAAACACGTGTAGGATTTCAGCCTAAACTCCAATCTGTGCCATTTAGAGTCCTAGGTTAGAAGTAAAGACCCCATTCTCTATGGCATTTGAGTCACCTTTGAGTGGGGCTGAAGCTCATCCCAAATGGTTCCAAGCATAGTCAGTCATGTTCTGGAGTAGCTCTGGAGTGAATCCAATGCTGAACTGATTGACCAGACTTTTTATTTATTTATGTGTTTGTGTTTGTGTTTGTGTTTGTGTGTGTGTGTGTGTGTGTGTGTGTGTGTAGAATTTGTTTACCACTTAATTGTAAAAACTTCTAAGAGGCTTACATAAAATATACATAATTTTAATTTTATACATTAAAATTATTGATTAAATTCTCGTGCCTGCCCTTTCCTCATTTTGCTCCCTGTTCGAAAATCAGCCCTGGCCCAGATTCACTTTCATCTGCTAGCTACCATTTCATTTCCTCCTGCTCATTTCCTCTTTCCTTTACACTGACATCAGCTCTGATCATCCACTTCACCCACCTCCTACGTGGCAAAGAGTCCCTGGAAATACTCGTGTGCCATTTGAAATTGAGCAAGGGCTCACAGCTTGAGCTGGACATCCTCCAGTGAGGCTCCAGATTTGGGAGCATTATAGGAAATTTGTATGGTGGCCAAATCTGCCTGGAACTGGTCAGAGTGCCAGGCTTGGGGGTTGGGGGGGATATGGGTGGGTTTAGAGCAGGCCATCTGTAAAGGGTCCTGCCAGCTGCCCAAATATACAGAAGTGCTGAAGGCATGTATGGCATTTACCACCAACATATGCTCACAACATACCTTTGTGCTCACCAGTGCCCATGACTGTTATAGACTAATTTCACATCTCCAAATGTGTTTACAGAGTGTTGACTCTACTTACATGATTCAAATGCATGTCCTTTTGTAAGCACCATGAACTGACTATACCTTGATTTATGATTATAAATATATATGGAATTAACTTTATCTCACATGCCAGCAAAGCTAATCCTCCCAGCAGCTGTTCCCACTCAAGTACAAAATGAATATGATTTTAACTACGCCTGGATCTAACCTAATAAATTCTATTGTTTTCCTAAGCACTTCTGCAAATTAAAGTGAACTCTGGGTTGCCATCCAGACACATGTATTGGGCTGAAGTGGCTTTTAGGCATGTAGCCAAATAGCTTCCCAATTCCCTAATAGGGTATATAGAACTCTCCCTCTAGAAAATATGTGCATCAAACGTGGAAAAACAAGCTCCTTTCCATTTCCTTTAAGTTTTTTTAAAGTTTCCTAGCATTGCCAAAGTGCCTCGGCAGGGTTTAACTGTGTGACCCTGTGGCAAAGAAGTGTGCAGCCTCCAAGTCTCCCACCCTGCAGGCCTGTCAACTGTTCCATCAGCAGCTGGCTCCCCCCCCCCCCCGATCCAGTCTGCTCAAAGGTGCATAGTTAGGGGTGGACAAATCTATCTATTTCACTTTCTCATTTTCCAATCTCCACATTTCCCCATCAGCTCATTTTTTTTAAAGTCCACATGAGAATTCAGTAGCACTTTTGCACACAATTCTACTGAATATAATGCATTTTACCATATATGTTATTTTCAGTTCACTCTAGCATGTGCACTTATGTATACATTACTTGCCTGGAGAACTGCAGCACAAAATTATGAGAAAAGCACATTTCAAAAGATGGTTGTGTTTCGGTTCACACGTTGTTTACGGAAGTGCAAATTAGGTAGGTTTGCCTTTAAATAAAAACTGAATACGCCATCCCTATGTTGGCCAGGTTTAAATTTTAAGAGGAAAGGAACTTTTGAAAGACTAATGCAATGTTTCCCAAACTTATGATAGCTTAAACTGTTTTGCCTGTTGAACCTTGATTTTGGATTTAGGGTCCACAAAGGTGTTGGAAATGTAAATGTTTTAATAAAGATGATGATGATGATGATGATGATGATGATGATATTTTTATATGCCGCCCATCTGACTGGGTTGTTCCAGACACTCTGGGCAGCTCCCAACAAAATATTAAAAATAGAATAAAACATCAACCTTTAAAAACTTCTAGAGTGACAATTCCTGCGCAGAACCTTTCATGCAAGTCTGTTGTAAGGTGTTCCTAGTCAAGGGCTGTGGAAACGGTGGTACTCTAGAGTTATTGTGCAGGACCAGCCCCTGACACATGCTGGCTGGGTCTGATGGGAGTTAAACAACATTTGGTGGGTTAGCTCCCCATTTCTCTCCTAGTCCAAACGAGGCTTGATCACCATTGCTCTTCTGTATTTTTACAGTTGTTGTAAATTTGTGATTGATTATTTGTGGCACACCCAGATGTGTCATCACTTAAGAGGCAGAAAATCCCCAAGACAGCATGGGGAGGGATGGTACCTCAGGTGGGGGACATGTCATGATCCTTCTGGGGCAGTTTGTCCACCTTGCACTCAGCTCTCACCTGTGGCTCCTAGAAGCTGTCAGCATGTGACATGCCACATGCTGGGAACAGCTTTGACTGGCTGGCTAAACCAAGTGAGGTTAGCCAATGGCTCTCAAACCTTTGGTGAGTTAGGGACTTCCCCTGCATGTGAAGATAGGCTCCGGCAGACTTGAGTGGACAAGACCAATAGCGGGCCAACAGTCAAGAAGGCAGTTCTGTAGAGGGAAGTGAGGGGCAGATGCAGCATGTCAAACTGGGGAGGTAGTACATCTTGGGAGAAGGAAAACTCTGATCTTAAACCTTCACTGCCTTTGGGGATATAGATCTTTGGGAGAAGAGGGGTGAATGAGTAAACCCTGAAGAAATCCAGAGTAGAGTCCCTACGACATTTGGACGGTGTCTTGTATGCCTCCTTCCAGCAACTCCTGCAGCCAAACTGGTGCTGAGTCTTGCTCTGCTTCGCTTTGGACCACATCAGCGAGGACAAGAGGGAAGGTCTTGTCATCTGGGCAACCCAGGATCTCCATACACCCTGCCCAGGCTTGCACCTTGGGGAGGCCCCCTTGGTTCTGCTAACCCAGCAGTTTGACTTCACCCTGCCTGGAGACACACTTTCATGACTTTCGTTATTATCATTTTGTGTTGTGGGTGTGTGCACATGTGTGTTTTTGTATGGAATATTTGGGAGGAAATAAGACGGTAAATAACAAATAACAAACTAAATATTGATGCATATAATTTTTATTTCTTAATTATATTTGGTGGTAGTATGGTTGTATTGTTTTTTTGCAACATAAGTCATTCAATAAAAATTATTTTTTTAAAAACAGCAGCAGCTGGAGGGGGCTTTGCCCAGCCACTAACTCAGGCATAGGCAAACTCGGCCCTCCAAAAGTTTTGGGACTACAACTCCCATCATCCCTAGCTAACAGTGGTCAGGGATGATGGGCATTGTAGTCCCAAAACATCCTTCCTTTCCTCTTAAAACTGAGCCTCACTCGCTTCACAGGGCAGCGTTTGTACTGCTTTGAGCTGCCATTGCAATAAATCGCGCTAAACCAGAACGAGGTGCCTATCTCGAGCGCCTCTTCCTCTCTCGTGTGGCTTTCTCTCCCTCCCACCTTCGTCTCTCCTTCGGCGCTGCTGCTTTTTGCACGCAAACCAAGCTCCGCAGTGCCGGGAACGGGCGCACTCAAAAGCCTAGCCAACAAACCAACACCAGCGCTTCAAACCGGCGCTCTCTCTGTGGCGCAAGCATAGAGGCCGCTGCCCCATCGGAGCCTAGAGCGGATTGGTCAAACGCCGCTTCCGGATTGCGTTACCTTAGAAACCCGCGGCGCTGCGACCCGGAAGCGCTTGCGGGACCAGTTCCGGGTCGCCGCGCCATGGCTGCGCTTGGAGCGTCGGGGTGCTTGCGGGGCGGAAGGGTCGCCGTGGCTTCGCTGCTCCTGAGGCAGCGCCCGCAGGGACGCCGCGCCGCGTGGGGATGGCGGGGCCTCTGCCAAGGCCCGGAGGCGGGTGAGTCTTTCCCTCGGGGGGCGGATACAGGCGGACGGGCTGCCCCCCACGTTGGGCGCTTGAGGCGACGTCGCGTTTGAAAGCGCTTCCTGTGGAAATGGCTCACCTGGTTGGGGCTCAAGGGTTAACCAAGGAGGCAGGTGGGCAGGAGGAACTTGCTGCTGCTGCTGCTGCTGGCTTTTGCCGGTTAACGACCCCACCCCAATAAATGGGACGCTTAGGGGAAGGGGCTGGGCTGGCACCCATCTGCTGGGCCTGATCCAGGCATCTTCGTTGTGCTAGCCTGGGAGCTGGTGCAGTGAAAGAAGCATCTTTTCCTCCTACACTGGCCCACACAAGTGGCAGGGACGTTAGGGTTGCAACCTAAGTATTTTTTGTAAAACATCCAATATTGCAGCCAAAAGTTAGTCCCCATGTGTTTAATGGGACTTACTCTAAGGTAAAACATGCATAGGTCATGCCTAAGTTACAGCTGGCACTTTAGTAGCATCGTTCAAGTCTCACTTTTCAAAACTGCATTTTAAAAAAGGTATTTGAGCTGTTGCTTTCCTGCAAGACCAGAGCTTTCCGAACTTTTCACATTGGGGATGCACTTTTTGGACATGCATTACTCCGCCACACAGTAATTTAGTTTTACCAGCAAACCGGAGGATAAGCTAACCCCTTATAAGAGATACCATACAACACACTGCAGCTGGTGCACTAACACAGTTTGGAAAGCTCTGTGCTAGACCAACCACTTGTTTTTCAGGGGAGAAGAAATCTGATGTTCCAAAACCACCTTTTACGGATGAAAAAGTTCAGAACTTACTCTTCCAGATGACAGGACTGAATTTGCAGAAAGTCTTTAAGCCAGTAAAACAAGAACTAAACCCCCCGACGTACAAGCTTATGACAGAAGCACAGCTGGAGGAGGTATATTGCCAGTGTTCAAGAAATAATATAAATGGGTTTAAGATATGAATAGAAGACACTTCTGGTTGTTTTTTATTTATTTGCTTTGGCCATAAGAAGAGTTAGGAAATCTAGGCACTCAAAACATTTATATATTTGTTAAGATGTATATGTTGTGGTTCTAACATACCAAGGCAGTTGTGGAAAAAACATTTAAAATAATTTAAATTATTCAGAGCAATACAATGACCATATAATATACCTTGAGAAATGTATTGCTTATGCAGTGGTAATAATGAGGATGAATGCTGAAATGTTGTAAACAGTAACTGATTCAGAGTAGCCTTGTACAGCAGGAAAAAAATCTCTCTGTCTCATTTTGATCCAGATGGCAATCAAGTACATGAAAATTGATGAAATCTAACCTGCAGTATGCAGATGTGGTCACAACTCTTTAATATCCCAGGCACTTAGTTATGGGGCATGTAAATAAGTATTTCCATGAACTCAGATCAATAATAGTAGGTGCAGTTTGTAAAAAAAATGTATCTGCGCTTCCATGTGTCTCTCATGTTTTTATTAGTATTTTTGAACAATTGTCAAATGCTAACATGTTTTGCCAATGAAATGACAACAAATAATAATTTTTGTGTAAGAAATTGTAGTAAGACATGCAAAAATATCTGAAACCTTTGGGTTTAATTGTCACCATGCCAATTTGCATATTTTTGCATGGCTAAACCATTTCTCCCCCTGTCCTTCAAAAACCTATATCTATCAAATATTCACACATTTTTTATGTTAGATGATTTTCCAATATGACATTTTCTGTTTAATTAATTACTCACTTCTTCCTTTTAGGCCACAAAAGCTGCTGTTGAGAAGGCTAAAGAGAGGCTCAAAATGCCTCCTGTATTAAGTGAGCGGGAGCCAATTAATGATGTATTAGCAGAAGACAAGATTCTGGATGGAATAGAACCTTATAAATATGTATTTACTGACCTAGCATACAGCACCCCCCACCGTGTGAGTCTGTTAGCTACCTTGTAAAAATATCAATTAATTTTACCCACTTTGCAGTTCCACTAGTAGACACTAATCTACAAGGAAATGCACTGTTCTATTGTACACACAGGATCACAACAGCAGCTGCTTCTGAAATCAGGATATGCAGTTTTAGGATATATAGCTGGGTATGCTTTTTTAAAAAAAATACCATTGATGGATTTGAAGAAAGGAAGAATTTTGCCATCCTTGGACACAGAGGCTTTTTGCTCATGGCATGTTGTGACACTATATTCTTGGGCTGACCTATACCCTCTTGTAAAGTAGTACTTGATGCTTCTGAAAAAAAGACTTTCCCCCCCTGGGCCACTTGAATATTGGCTGAGTCTTGATAGACCACATCACAAATTTGTTTTTTGTTCTACAAATCCAAACAAAGCTCACATTTTAAGAACTGCAGTCTTGCTTTTTTAATAGGATGGGCCTGTTTTTGTGAGCAAAGATCTGTGAAATTGTAATGTTTGTCAGCTTTATTATCAGATCAGGTGCAGCATCCATCCTGCTTCTTCATTTTGAAGTATGGTGATGTTAGCCTTTTCGCAGGCTATCATGGTGGTGATTGCAGACCTCAAGTTTAAGAACTTGTGCTCTATCTGATCCCACTTGTCCCTCAAGATACGTCCCATGGGGTCAACAGAGGCCTGAATCATTTTCTTTTGAACAGGGCTCTCTCCTTTACTATAATCTTTCTATTGGAATTAAGTTTACACTTGAAACTATAGAATTCATTGCTACAAGATGCTGTGCCTTTTAGTACAGGTAGATTTAATATGGATTAGATAAATTTATGCAGGATATGCCAATATAGGGATACTGGGTATAATAGCTAAATGAAACTAAGGAGAATGATTTTCCAGGTGTGTTCTGACTAGCCTGTGAGCTTTCTAGAGACTATTGGCTGACTGTTGTTGAGAGAACAGCTGGATTAGCAGAACTGAACTATTAAGGTAACTCCCATACTCTTAAGTTTTTTGGTCTTTAAATCCCTTCCAAGCAGCAGTAACATCAGCTTCAGGTAAGCTGAACAAGCATGTTCTGTTTTCGCTGTGCAGAAGACTTGATACAATTTACTTTTTTCAAATATCTTGATAGGAAGTTACTGAAAAACAGTTGGCCCTTTAAAAGTTTGCACTGTTCCATATCTTAAAGTAAAGAGACATGATGGAACAGATGACTACAAGTGCAGCTTACTTCTCTTTTCAATTTCAGGAACGCTTTATTGTAGTTCGAGAAACAAATGGAAAATTACGCAAGGCCACTTGGGAGGAACGGGACAGAATGATACAAATATACTTCCCAAAAGAAGGGCGCAAAATTATTCCTCCAGTTCTATTCAAAGAAGAAAACCTTATGGTAAAAGCTAGTATTCAGCCTTGTGCAAAGCAATTAATCTTACTCACGTGAGCAATATGAGACAAATATATTGGGCCTACTGCACCTTTGCCATTGTCTCAGCTTCCTTACCAGTATCCTTCTTCATGATTTTCTAAATTACCGTATTTTTTGCACCATAACACTCACTTTTTTCCTCCTAGAAAGTAAGGGGAAATGTCTGTGCGTGTTATGGAGGGAATGCCTACGGGTGGCATGCCTACGGATTTTCCTCCTCTGAAAACTACGTGCGTGTTATGGTCGGGTGCGTGTTATAGAGCGAAAAATACGGGTATCCAAATGGCCCATTTGGAAACTCAGTTCTCTATTTGCTAAACCATAGTTTAAAAGCTGGGAATGAGCAGTGAAAATACACACTCCATTCTCACTTGTCTTCTGGTTTCCTTCCCGTCTGGGCACTTATTTCCTGGTATAATTAGCCTGCAGTTTGCCATTATGTCCAATCCTCGTTTAATGAGAGTTTTACTTCCCAGAATCTTAAACCACATTTTGAAGTTGCATTTAAGAATACAGTTAATAGACTACCATTCTCAATTTTGGTTATTAGAGCAAACTGCAGTTTAATTACACCAGGATGGGATGAGGAAACACATCCCATCCTTTGCAGCCTATGGGAAGGTGGGAGGACTCGGCTGGTAGGGAAGGTGCCTCATCACTTACTGGGAAGGTCACAGGAGGGCCCGGAGACCTGCAACCTTCACAGACCCCAGTAAGCAGCCCTCCATCTTTTAGTGGGGGCACTATGCACTATTTTGTTTTTGCCCATGGACCCCCAGAACAGAGTCCTCATGTAAGTGATGTAGTATAAAAATCCACTGTAGTATAAAAATCCAATGAAAATGAAGCTGATAAAACTACTTTGAGATCCGGATCTTTGACAGTGCTGGTAATCTTGATAGAATCTATTAAAGAACGGACCCAAAACATTTTTGCAACTGCTGTCCTAAATTATTGCCATTGTTTAGACCTGGACTATTACTGTTATTGAGTCTGGTTTTTTGATGCAGGATGCTTCATTTATATTTCATTCTTGTTACTATTGTTCCAGACGACGCTTCTTCAAGACCGCCATGAAGAACTCCTTGATCGTTGCCTTGTACAGTTTGAGCCAGATTCACCTGACTATATCAGAGTGAGTTGCCAACATTTGGGAAGGGAGCGTGGGGCTGAGACAGCTGCTGTTTCCAAAGGGGTAGTTATGTTTTTGTTGTAACAGTCTTAACTTTTTGCACAACAAATAAATTTATTGTGGCATAAACTTTCATGGGCTGCAGCTGACCAGTGTTATCCTATATACCAGATGGTATCATTCCTCAAAGTTGCTATCCCTTTGACTTGTCCATGAAAGGTAATGCTATATAATACATTTGTTTAGTCTTTAAGGTGCCCCAAGTCTTTGTTGTTTTTGCTACATACACTTATTCCAGAAACTTACTCGGGAAGCTATTACGACGTTTAAGCATTATTATGTTTCAACTTCTGCACAGGTTCATCGGCGGACGTATGATGATATTGAGAAACATGGAAAATATGATCTGCTGCGTTCAACAAGACACTTTGGAGGAATGGTGTGGTACTTTACAAATAGAAAGAGGATTGATGGATTGCTGATAGACATGCTCCAAAGAGATTTGTAAGTGCTGTTTATTGAGCTAGAGTTATCTGGGTTCTCCAAAGCAATACAGAATTTAAAAGTTCATATTTAAGCAGCCTATCTGCTGAGATTAGTTGCACTTGTAAGCATATGTGTTCAGGATCAAAGCACTAGTTGACTTTTATTCAGGAACTGTAGGCTGGGTTCTTAACGATCATTAACATACTTTGAAAGAGTTTGCCATGAGACACTAGTTAATAGTGTTTTCTGCCAATAGTAGCTAGCAATTCCTGCAGCTATTGCTTATTTTCATTTTCACCTGTATGGGTAGGATAATTCAGTTCCATTTATTATTATTTATTAAACTTGTATACCACCCTTTATATACCACTCCATACATCTCAGAGTATAAAAATACAAGAGAAAAAAGAGAAAATACATAATAAAAACAATACCCCCCACATTTTATTATTTACTCATCCGAAACATATTTTGGTGTCATCCAGGAATCAATTCAGTTTGAGTAAGGCTGCAGAATGTGATTGGAGTGTTAGGGTAAGGTATCAGATTGGATTTTCCTGTAAAGCTGCAGTCCTTTGGAATAATCCCTTTAAATTTGGTGGGAAGTAAGACTTCTCCAATACATGTTCATCAGTGATGCTGGATAGTTTTACAAAGGCATTAAACTGTAGTGGTCTTGGGAGGTAACCCAATATTGAAAGGGGGTGATTTATATTGTAAAGGTACGTGTGTAACTACAGAACGCCCAGAGCAGGAGGTGTGTGAGAGAGTTCTTTCTACGATATAATCCCTACTGCTGGAATGGCTCCTATATGGGTCTGAACCCAAATGGAGACACTACCTGCACAGGTGGCAAGGGTGAAGCTGAGATCGAAAATGAATTCAGCTGGGTAAAAACCCACCTCTTTGAAGATATTTGCTCATAGTGATGGCTTTCATTGGTTAGTAATTCCTCAAAACTTAGTTCTTTTAGCTAGTGAATTTAATAAAACAAGCTAGTTCCAGTTTAATGTGTTTGTGTGGAGTGCTAACTGTGACGGTTCCTAGAAAAGCAATTAAGTCTTGAATAACTCCTGTATTTCAGAATTGAGGACGCAGTAAGATTAGTTACTTTGTATCACATGCTCCATCCTGATTGCCAGTCAGCAAAAGAAGCACAAGAATATGACATTCAAGGACTAGATTTAATTAAGGTATACAATTCTTTTATATGGGCCTCTTTTCATGGGGTAGGTACTTATCACAGCAATTTTCCTTTTTTTTGAGCTTTGGGACAAGAAATATTGTACACATTTGTGGAAGCAAATCATCCATGGAACAGTTTGTTAAAAGGCCAACATTTCATATAGCTGAAGTTATCTTTATTCAGTGTTAAATAATCCCTATATGGACTAGAGACTGCACAGCTTTTAACTTCATAACCTGTATCCTCCATTTCACAAAATGTAATTTAGAACAGTAGGCTAGTTTCGTCATTTTGAGGTTACCTGCTAGAGCCCAACCCTAGTAACACAGTCAAAAGCTTGCTGGCTACCTAATTATTATCCTTTTCATTTTTGTACAGGTTTTTGTGAAGACAGAAACACAGAGAGCTGGATACATTGAACTTGCACTCCAGTCTTATCAAGCAACTACACCTAGATCTGCAGCTTCATAAAGAACTTACCAATCCACTTAATATGATGTTTGCGAGTGGGAGGGTGGTGTAAAATGTATATAGAATTCTGAATAAAATACTTTTTGCTGTATAGCGTATGGGAAGTAGCTTTAGTTAGCTTTTAAAGCACAGTTGGCCTGTTTTGATTAACAGAAATACAGAGAACTTGTCATATTGAATAGTTTTGTGGGTACAGTGCTTAGTAATCAAAACATTAAAAGGGAAACTACATTTTAAAAGACATTTATTACAAGGCATGGTCTTCATGTGACAAGAGCTTGGCATAGTATCTAAGGAGTTCTACACAACAGAAATAGATACTGCAATGCGGTTCACAGGTCTAACCCTACTTACTTGATCCAGCTTGCATACAAAAACCAAGCTTCTTTCCACAATGAAGACTGCAGTACATGAAGTTTAGGGAAAGTAATTTGTAAGAAATTTGGTCATTAAAAAAAAATTCAGTCAGACATCTCTTCATCCAAATTAATATCGGTAGTATCAATATCCTCCAGGTCTAAGTTATCCAAGTCTTCATCCAGCTCCAATAATGCCTGTGGCGGGAAGTACATAGAAGAAAATGGCTTACTAAATACCATGCATCTATCATTGCTAAAGAACTACTTACTGGGAACTACTTATTTTATTTCTGCAAGTTGAAATGCTCCAACTACTGCTTTTTAGTGATATTGGACTATCCTGCTACCACCATCCTAAACAACTATGGGCCTGCTAGATATATTTGCTTATTATAAAACACAGCCCCAAAATTTGGGTATAATAAGCAACTCTGATTTAAACCAATGTACAATCTGTGTGTTGAAGGAAGAGGATGAGTAACTTGTTTCTGATTTCATAAAGAATTGTGCAACCTAGAAAACCTTTCCAAACAGGGCCTCTAACACTCTGAGCAATGGTGATTAAGGCAGTTTTAGAGGCTGTATAATGGGACAGTATTTACATTACTATCTAAAATATTACACATTCCACAAGCAGAAGTAAGTTTACCTAGGCAGTAGAGATGAGGATGGGGCAGGGTTTGGTACAGTACAGCAAATCAGCAGCAAGATTAAAACGAGGTTATTGGCAAGATTGGTTTTATCAAAGATATCCTGTGTTCTGTTAGGATAGCCACGATCTCTGTGACACGCTGACAATGAGCTGCATCTGAATAAGGACTTCCTTGAGAAGTAGGTTTGTGTGCTGATAGAACTACTTTAAGGTTGTATCCACTGCTGTCACACATATGAGAATGGACTTCTGCTTGCACAATGGGACTTCACTGTCTCCTACACACTTTCAATCTGCTTCGGGACTCTGGAGCAGAAATGGGGGAGGAGGAGAGGAATGCAAGTCCTGTGGCACAACTGGAAACCTACTTGTGCAACACTGGATTCTGTCCTAAAGAACCAAAAGCTAACAAGCTGAATGGAAGAATTCAAGTTTTTATGCAGCTAGGTTCAAGCCTGAAACCTATGGCTTTAGCTGACAAGGGGCAATATCCAACACTAGTCATACTCTGGGCATGACTTAAGTCCACTGACTTCAATGAATCTACTGGGAATATGACTAATCTTGGATATCACAAATACCTATCTTGCTGGAAAGAGGGAACGTTCAGTTTTGCAATCCAATTTGATCATGGTGTATAAACACATTAGGGATATGTGGGAGAAAGTTGAAGGAAGCATTCTTTTTAGCACACACTCTGCAAACAAGCTTCATGTGCCCAAGTTAAGAACACCCATCCTAAACAAAATCTGATTGCAGCCAAGAGCACGCAGTAAGAATGTACTGTGATGTACTGATCAGAAATGTAAACAACTACTAAGCACAAGTTTCTATATTAAATTAAGAGGAAATCAATCCAATGGCAAACTTTCCTAAAGAGGTCAGATTAACATTTAGCCACACTCTGGAGAAAGTGTTATTCTCTCAAGAGCTCTCAAGTACAAATCTGATCTCAAAGGCTATGCTTCACAAGAAAAATGTAACATAAGAAAGTGAGCGAAGTGGGGGAAATTGCAGAATGGAGTTAGCTTGTCACTGAATTGTTTTATGGAGAATGGAAATGTAATGGTAGAATTCTAGATTGTCTCACTCCCCAAATGATCTGCATTTAATGTTCGTACATTGCAAAAGTAACTAAACCAAGCTTAACCTCATGTGCCAGTTTATTACACGGAGGGAGATTTGCTATCGCCAGTCTTGAATCTAAAGCTCTGCTGACTTACTCTTATTCTGTATAGCCTGTAGAAAAAGTCTAATTTTGAAACTTCCAACGACAGTTTGGAACAAGAGAAATAAGGATTGCTACTGGGATTAGAACCTTCCCAGCTTTAGGATTTTTCATGGTGCACTTGAGCTTTTACCTTTTCATCTTTTATTGTTTCAATTGGGTCCTTCCCTGCAACCGGAGGCACTATCACAGGCTTAGGAACTAGTTCTTCCTCTTCTGAATCCTTATGACGAAAAAGGAAATATTTAAATATTTGATAAGGCTCATATAAGGAAAAACTGGATCCCATTCTTAGTTTGCGTAACCCAAAGAAACGGATTCACCAAGAAAGCGTGTAATACTAGCCCTACACAAAAGCAAATTCGAGAGAAGGCAGCATATGGAAATACTATGTATCATTTTATTCCATTAAGACATTCTTCCTACAATCTTACCTATTGCCCTTAGAACTCCTGATCTAATTGACACTTGCCCTGTTCAGATGACATACCAAATAATGACCTGGTTGTGACAAAAATAAACTCTAGTGAGCTACCCATCTTTCTAACACACACTCAATAGGGAAGGAAGCTTAAAATGTCTGGTTATATTTAAACAGGTACAGCTTTGCCCTAACCACAGTTAACATACCAGGATCTCAAAGCTAGTTTCAGATCCTGGTTTATTTGAATTAACATTGGTTGGAACTAACCACAGCTGCACATAGTTAGATGTAATGGAAAACTGCAAAACGTCCAAACTGATCAAAAGCTTTAAACTTCTATCAGGTTGTTGGAGCAGAGCATTCAAGCCTGAGCATTCTCATTACAAGAAACTATAGTTTATTGTGACGTGAACAGGTCTCTCATTCCTGGAACGTGCAACATTTGCTCGCCATTCCTTTCTTACTACCCTTCCTTCTCCTTGCTCTCAAAATTTAGTCTAGAAGGACAATCTTCTTAAATGTTGTGAAGTATATGTGGATGGGCTCATAAAGCGATAAATAATAAAAAGAAAACTAAGAATTTTGGAGCTGTTGCTCAGGGCTATTTCAAAGTGCTGAAAGCAACTGTGATGGGAAGAAATGCAGCAATGTTCAGGAAGACAACCGATTTATTCAGACACAGAAATCAGGAAAACTGACAGCAACAGAATTATCTGCATGCATCTAAGTGCCAATGCTATCCAAAGCGGTTTCTATATTAAGGTAACATGGTATGAAAAGAACACAATTACAGAGCAATTGCTTATCACCAAAGTAAATGTAAAATATCAAGAGGACGGACAATCTAAATGGCTGAGTTTTGTTTTTTTAACACAGTCCATAAAAAGCCACAGTCTACACTGTGGAAGTAAGGATTTTGAACATTTAGTGGAAATAACTCTTACTCCATAATTTCATTACCACTGACCTGCAATGCTTCCCCTATTTTTGGTGTGAAACCTTTAGCTTCTTCCAGTATGTTTCTCTCTTCATTTGGCTACCAAAGACAGAGAATATATCATGTGAGTAGAGACTTTTGCTGACACTAAATGATTCTCAAGGTCGTGCCAGATTCAATATGAAATTGCTCATAACTTGTATCTACTTACAGTGACTAGGGGATATTTATTGGCTGGCCGCAAATCAGTTTGTGTTGCCTTGATGTATTCTTCAGCAACAAAAGCTTCCTTTAATCCAGGGAACAAGTTTTCATATTCTGTGGGATCGGCCAGCGATTCTGCAGCTTTCTGGTTGACTTTAGAGAGATTTTCTCTCCACAGTTTTACAACCCTATCGATGGAACAGATGGTCATTGCAAGTACCTCCGTTATAAGCAAAATATTTTTTACAAAACACACACTAACATTTCAAAGTTACCTTGAAACTTGGCTCGGCAAATATGTTCGTGCTAGGAAAGCAGCTTCTGGTAAGCGTCCGGTTTTAATCAACAGCTCAAGACAACTATCAAGCCTACAATGGTACATTTAAATAAAGTCACATTTTCATTTGTTTGGGTTTGGTTAAATAAAGCAAATAAAGCAAAAATAAAAGTAAAATCTAGTTTTTAAAATGTACCCATTACTGGAGTATAACACAAATGAGACAATAGTAATAATCTGAGGATTATGCTAATAGCAAACCATTGTGTTCAACGTTACTGGCAATGTGGTTTTAAAGGCTAATGAATGTCTAATGCCCTGATCCTATGAAGCAACTACATAGGATCAGGCATAAAGCTGCTAAGGTTTCTTAGAGGGAACAGGTTGTTCTCTTATACCATCTTGGCTGTGAGTCCTGGAAGACCTGCTCCCTGCCTTGCAGGCCTTTTTCCACCTGGACTGGGAGGGCAAGACCCTGACTGACTCCAAGTACACAAGCTGAGGCTTCTGAATAGATTCTTGTACTGTTTAGGGGCTTGGGGGTGTTGCTGTTATTTATATTAATTTTATCTTTGTTTTAGATTACAATTTATGTTGGGAAGCAGTTTGATTTGCTTATGTGCCTTTTGATGTTTTATTTATTATGATTACTTTTGTTACATTTGTAATTATGTATTTTTTCATGTTGTAAGCTGCCTTGAGCATGGTTTTAACTATGGAAAAGTGGCATACAAATAAAATGATGTCTGTAGGTCTTATACTGGCACTGGCAAGCAGCTTTTGATGCTATTGTGCCAGACATACTCCCCGGGCCTCTTCATGGTATATAGTTGTGTTATAAACAACAAAGGAAACATAATTAACACCACTGTTACATCCTGTAGACCATTCTTAGATTTCCCTCAAATCTAAGACAACAAAACTAATAGATTGAGAGTATACAGGACTTTTACATAGAGAGGTTCTATTGCATAGACAATGGATAAACTCTGGATTTTCTTTTTAAACAGCTTTCAATGTTGGATCCTGCAAACATGCACTTTTTTACTTTCCATCTCCGTCTCCCCTCATAAGTGAATCCATTCCCTTGCACCCACACCCTTTCCCATGTCCATTTAAGTCATAATCCATTTTATGGTCTTTCAAATGCTGGCTCTCTCAAAACTAAAAGATTTCATTGACCTTCTTTCCCTATTGGTTTCCATCCCCCTTCCTCTGTTTCAGGTACTTATTAATAACTTTTTATAAGTAATAATAATAATTTTTAAACTGCCCACTCACTACTGCCACTTGTTCCTGGTTTCTTCTAATCAGCTGCGAACTCAGACAGTTGCAAAGCCTTTGGCTGCTCTGCAGAATGACCAGAGGTCAGATCTTTTGTCAGTCAACACAACTCAGCTGTCTGAGCCAGCAGCAGCAGAAAAAGATTACTACTGCTGAGTGATTCAGAAAGCACTGTAAATCTGGGAAAGAAAAACTAATGCCAAAGCAATTTGGGGGCAGTTCTCTGCAGAAACAAGTCAAGTGCAACAGTAGGAAACCACATCAGCAAAATAAAATGATGATGATGATGATGATGATATCACCATCAAAAATTTGCCAAGGGTGTGTGTGCATTCAGGGCCCACATAAAAGTTTGGGGATTAGCCACCCCTAGTATAGATGAGAGATTATTTGTTACTTACTTTCCTTGCAGGAAGTAGCTCATAAATGCGACATTGTTCTTCCCATCTTTTTCTGCCCCTTCGGCCAGCTTGTTCACCATGCTGGTATTTCCTGAAGCTGTGGCCAACAGCAGTAAGCCACCATAGTCTTGCGCATGGTGCAGGCACTCTTGGGCAAGGCCAAACTGGCATTTACTGATAGCAAGCTCAGCCAGCTGCTTCCACTTCTGCTCAGACTGCGTAAACAGAGAGCAATTCCACATCAGCCATGTTTGACATTGTTCTGAAGCCTATTTAGACTAAATTTAGCCCTGTTAGGTTTTTTATCTCAGCTTTCTCATCTATAGTTCCCCACTTGCACTGAATGTTTCATTCAAAGCACATGGTCATGCCTTAAGAGAAGATACTTATTGCACTATTTGGACACCCAAGAACTACGGGTATGCCTCTTCTAAAAATTAACTCTTGGTTAGCCCACAGAAAACTTCTCACTGCCCAGATCACCCTCGGTATTTTTAAACTATGCTCTGTAAACCAAAAACTATGAACCTGGGTAGATCTTGAGACTATCCTAGACGCGTGGACTATCTTATACCACTGAAACATCATTCAAGAAATCTAGTCAGATATTCCAGATTAGCAGCAAGACAGAAAATATATTTTAAAAAAACACTTGAATTAAGCTGCTTGCTGCTGTCAAAATCTGGGGAAAGCTATCTTGCTCTCACTTCAGCATTACAGACAGAGATCATGTCTAATAATCTTGTTTGATGCTTTACAATAATATAAAAATCAGAAATTCTAGAACTTCAGTGGGAAATCAGTATTTTGCACAGATTCCATTAAATTCAGTTCAGCCTTGACACTAAACAACCAGGTTGACTTTGCACCTTTGTTGCTGGCATCCATTTGTCTCGAGAGACAATGGAAGAATGCACCTTCGAGGGTAAAGTCAAACCACTGGAGAGTTACAGCACCTGCTGTGGCTGCAGAGACTGATACAGGAGAGACATGTTTTATTGCAGGTTGGGCAGGTATAGCTATTCCGTTTTGCTGCTACAGGTGGACCTTTAGAGCCAAAACATTTCTTTCGTAAGAGACTATTCTTCTGCATCTTAACATGGACATTGGTAATTCCTCCTGTGTTTCTAAAATGGTGTAAGCATACCTCTGCTTCCACTGCAAGCTGATATGCAATCTTAAGTTCACCAAGCTGAAGAGCAAGCTCAAAGCGGTGTTCTGGGTCTGTAGATACTGCGAGTGCTTGCTGTTTGAAGCCCTGAATATTATAATAATAACAAAGACATTAGTGAAGGAATCTTCTTAGCAAACCACAGCAAAAATTGATACACAAATACATCTCCCTTTTTATACAAGCCAAAAAACAACACACCATGATTATTTACCTTGTATTTAAGAGCATTTAAGTGCCTAATAGATATGTCCACCCCTGCCAAATTAAATTTGCAGCCATTTCCAATTCCAGTATTTTAATCTATATTTGTTGACCAAAGATTAATTTGATAGAATGTGCCAAATGTTTTCACCTGCTTCTCAAGGAAGTGTGCAACTCTGGTCCTCTGTTCCTTTGGAATTGTGGGAAGAACTTTGTCAGCCATACTGAAGTCTCTCCTCATCACGGCAGTTTGATACTCTAGCACCGAGACTAGCAAGGAGTAACTCACTATGTTCAGTTCTTTGTCACCAAGGTAAAGTCTGTTGTCTTTGGGGATATATCCAAGTAAATACATTGTCCTTTAAGGAAAGGGGGTGGGAGGGAGAGATTGCATTCATTAGAATAACTTCAGTCTGAGAAATCATCTGGCAGAGCAATCCTAATGTGGAGCAACAAACAGCAAAGTGTCAGTTGCACCACCACATCCCAAGCTCCACTGGCTGGGGAAGATGGTGGTGGGGTGGTTCTTCAGTACATTTAGTGCATCGGATCCTGGTTGGTGTAGCAGAGACACAAGGACCCAACTGGGATGCTCTGCTTTCCACTGCTGGTGGAACAACAGCTGGCAGCAGCTTTCTACTAGCATGGGCAATAGCAATGGTCTTAGAACCACCAGCACTCCAGTTGGCCAGAAGAGAGCCATTAACACACCATCCTAACCTGCACTCCCCTAGCCATCAGCATCACAGTCCTTAAGATTGCACGCTGAATTATCAGGAAATTATGTAATTCACTTGAATTAAACTGATATGCTAAGGATAGTAAGTCTCTATCAAACTGTGAGTATGCTGAGGTACAGAAACTCCAGATCACTGAGGAGACCCACCCCACCGCAAAGGAATTTTATTTCTGAAACTCTTCCATTTCCTTAAGGAGTAACACACTGGAGATAACAGCAGCGACGGATAGGAATAATTTCTTGCTTAGCGTAAGTATGGAGAACCTTTGGCCCTCCAGATGCTGCTGAACTACAACTCCTATCATCCCTGGCCATTGTCTGTGCTTGCCAGGGCTGCTAGGAGTTGTAGTTCAACAATGCCTAGAAGGCCACACCTAGCTTAGTATGTGATCTTAAAGTTTAGCCCACACCTGGCTTAGTGCCATATCTGAAAGACAAAAGAATCTTCAAGAAGCAGGTTGCATGGGCAACACAAAAGCTACGCTGCTGGAGCACCCCACAGTCAGATTTACACTCTAAATAGCTTCTTGCTTAAGGACCACATTTCTGCCCATCACAGACACAGTAATTACTTCTTGCCACAGAACTCTGCTCAATGTGCACTGAACTAACAAAGAAGTAGAACATGCTACACTTAATAGCAGTAATTTGATATCTTTCTTTGCTAAACCTTTATTAGGCATTACAAATATAGGCCATCATAAAACCTCCATATAGAAAATTTTAAAATATATGCAAATAAACAGGTAATTTCATATCAATTAGAACTACACCTGATGAATAGCTGAACACTCACCGGTCCAAATGTGCAATGGTGACGATTTCTCCTCCAACGTAGTAGTTCAGTCTGTTCACAGAACTGGTATAAATAAAACAGTCGCCTACCCACAACCCCGTTTTCACAATCTCTTGAATTTCACCAAGGACCTGGAGGAACAAAGGTGTTAAGGCTTAGGACAATCTTGTTTACTGAACTCTCCATAGGCACTAGGTCCATTAAAAGAGTTTAGCTATATAAGTGGGTCAACTCCATAGGCTTAGTGATGAAGAGTCCCATATTAATGGAAGCTCAGCTTAAAATATTGATCCACCAAAAAAACCTCTTCTACTACAGCACAGATAAGATTAACAAAAGTTCAAATTCCCTATTCACCACAGTTCCCTTAGTAGTGGGATATGGTACAAGAAGTTCCATGTGACATATGTACAAAGTAGCCTAACAATCTTTTAAAATCCAACAGAACAAAGTTCATTCACTAACTTTGTTGTCAACAAAATATTCTGAACCAGGAATGTGACCTTCCAGCTATTTTTGGATTCCAAACTCCCATTAAGTTTAGCCAGCATGGCCAAAGGTCAGAATGACAGGAGATGGGGTCCAACAACATCTGGAGGGCCACAGGATCCCCAGCCCTGCTCTATACAGATCGAGACAGCTGTAAGATTCATATTTACATGAAGCCTTATTAACATCTTAATATGGTTCCCTTGCTGCTAATGTTTAGGAGAACAATTAAATTGTTTCTTTTTCAATTAGGCTTTAGAGCCCTCATAAATATTTAGGCTGCTATCATGTTATGTTATATTGTATTATAATGTCTATTGTATATCATTTTACACTGTTTTTATTTTTATTGTATACCACTTTGGTTTCCTTAGAAAAAACAGGATCTAAATGGTTTAAAATGACCGTGTGTCCCCCAAAGCTAATCTTCCAAGTCAACCCATCTTGTCAATTTCCACATTCTCCTTATATCACATGGCTAGTCTGTTAGTTGACAGCAGTATAAATGGTTTAAAAGACAGAATCAGATCCAAAAAGCCTATTAATCATTAAGTGTAGTTACCTCAAAGGCATCTTCAATGCCATCTTCAGTGACTCCCTCGTGTGTCTCTTGGGCTGTTGCAACTTTTTCAGAAAGATACTTCAGAATGAAGAAAGATTCTTCAGTGGCTATGCAGACGAGCTCACCAGAGTCAGACCAGAAAATCTACATCAAAACAATGCAATAACCTTTAAGGTTTGGGCTCTGATTAGAAGACAAATTAAGCCTATTGTGGCACCAAAAGAGGTAGAGAACACTAGTTTTGTTTTAAGACTCCGAAAGTTTCAGAATTAACTGCAGCTGACCTTGCAAGGTGAGCTTTAATTAATCAGCAAGTTGCGATTGGAACAAAACTCACATGTTTGGGCTGGATTTCAATTCTGCGTATCAATTCTGTATTTTCCCAGTCGTAAAATGCCAGGCCATTGACAGATCGGACACCCAGCAAGAAACCACCATAGATACCTTTAGGGGACACAAGCAGAAGAAATTAGAAGCTTTCTGGACAGTGTTGAAAACTAGCTAAGATGGGTACAGAAGATAAAATGCATAACGTGCCTTCTGCTCCAAAGTCAGGTTTAAAAGACTTCTTCTCTTTGAAGTTTTTAAATATCTTGACACTGCTGTTGCTTTCCCTGATTGCATACCTGCACACAAACAAAAGATTTCAGTAGAACCAAGATCTTATTCAGCAAGATTAACAAACAAGGCCAGGAGCAGTCAATACTAGGCACACTGGCCATAGATCCTGCCAATGTATACAGACTTGTATAGACAGGTTATTCCCCTTTTGCCAAAACAGCTGTGAAAGGATGGCTGGAATAAGGCTTAAATTGACTGGATGCAGTCCACAGGCCATGTGTCCTTGCCTCCAACTAGGCCATAAACTGAATTGGGATGCAGCCACTACAAAAACTGTTGATTACACATTTTATATTTCATACTGAATTTCTTTTTTAAAAAAACCAACAGCAGACCAAAAAGCTATGCAGAGACGATTGCTGTTCATAGTCCAAAACAAAGCGCCATAATATTAAACGAAATGCTAAGATTAAACAAAGCACAAAGGACTTACTCTGAAGAATCATGTGCCCATGCAAACTCCTGAGCAGAACCAAAGCTTTTGTTTCTCAGTGCCATAGCTGTGTAAATGATGTATTCACCATCCCCACACACTACTACAAACCTGTAAGGTGGTAAACACAAAAGAAATGTAAATTACAGTATGCAAGGAAGGTTTGTGTAAGACTTGTAAAACTCAGAAAAGCATGATCAGAAAGATACACACATACAATGTCTCTGGTCCTAAACAGAATTTAAAATTAATGAACGGATTTAAGTTTTTATCTTTGGAAAAAGAAATCCCTTACCGCCCATTGGGATTGTGCTGAATAGTCTGGGGATATATTTCACAGCTGCCCATATCTTTCACAGCAAGTGGCAGTCTCTCTCCGTCTTTGATTTCAGCATCCCCCATTGCTTTCAGATTAGCTTGCTGAATTTCTGAATGCTTAGCCCAAATTATCTTGCCATTAGCATCCATTGACATGGCTGGCTCTTCACGGCCAAGCTAGCAAGGAAGGAAGCATGAGGAGAGGAGATGTATACAATACTCAATGTAACTAATAAACCAATTTGCTTAAAAACCTTTTGACAGTGACAACCAACAGTTAAGTCTCCAATGCAGTATTTCAAATAAGAGTGGTGTCCTCTGTACTGACCCCAATTATTTAATAAAAACATGCCAAGTAATTATTCCACTAGTGGACATCTAGCACAGTTAAATATTTTCTAAGGCACATACCTTAACAATGATGCTACCTTCATCATATCCCAGAGCCACATTATTTGATCCTCTCAGGCTCGCCACACACCACACCCTTTCCATGCCATAGTTCAGAGTACTTTCCAAACGGTAAGTGCTTGAATGCCAAATCCGAACAGTTCCTATGCAGTGGCAGAGTTATTGCATTCAACATTACTTAGATACTTCAGAGGGGGGAACCCAACCCCCAATCATGATTATTAATACACTGTTTCATACCCTGTGCAAAACTGGGTTACATAAAGGACAAAGAATAAAACTATAAAATAAAACGCAACAAATATGTAAACTGCACAAATCACCTAAATACATAAAGGAGCAGAATCATAATGAAATAAAAGAACAAAAGCATCATCAAAAACTTTTCTGAAGATTTATGTTTCCACTGTCCACAGAAAGGCAAGCAGCTATTGGGCCAGGTGATTCCACATGCGTGGTGCCGTACCTGAAAAAGCTCTCTATCCTGTGCTCCCCTGCAGGAGAACACAGCAGGATAGAACCAACACTTTGAACTGGACCCAGAAACAAACAGATACTCAATAAAACTTGCACAACTGCCCTCTCCAGGTGTTTGTAACCTGTGTACAATACATGGGAGGGCACGGGAGCTGTGAGGACGAGAACAATAGATCCACTGCCCCTCAGTTTTCTGTTGCCTTCCATGAGTGGGAAGGGGGCATATTCTGGAGTGGGAAGGCTACCTTGTACCTGTGGAGGCTCCCTGCACATTTTACAACTGTGTAGATAACCATCACGTGTGCAGGAGGTTCCCTGCTTCAGATAAGTCCTCCAATTTGTGGAGGGCATCAAAAATGATGAGGGTGTGTGTGGTTCTAGCAGCACTCCCTTTTTCATTTACAGTGGTGCCTCGCAAGACGAAATTAATCTGATCCGCGAGTCTCTTCGTCTAGCGGTTTTTTCGTCTTGCGAAGCAACCCTATTAGCGGCTTAGAAAAAGGGGGGGGGAGGCGGGAAAAAATCGGAACACTTGCAAGACGTTTTCGCCTTGCAAAGCAAGCCCATAGGGGAAATCGTCTTGCGAAGCAGCTCAAAAATGGAAAACCCTTTCGCCTAGCGGGTTTTCCGTCTTGCGAGGCATTCGTCTTGCGGGGCACCACTGTAAATGACTTACAAATGCCTGAACCTAATTATCATCATAGTTACTGCAGTCCCAATTAGAAGTAACTGCTGCATTTTGAACCATCTGTAGCTTCTGTACATTTTTCAAGGCAGTCTAACAAGAAATACATTACAGAAATCCCACAGGGATGTTGCCATAGCATGAATGACTGTGGCCAGGTCTGCCTTCTTCAGTCTTCATATAAAAGGTAAGTATTTTCCAATCAGAGTATTAAGCATTTGTTTATCACTTCTCAGACATTTCTAACTGAGAAGAATTTAAATCTGTGCAATGGAAATATCTCTAATGGAACAATTCCACCCTTCTTGCATTTCGTATTTATTTGTAATCATACCCCTTTTAAGCCTTCGTGATTATTAAAAATCTCAGCCTCTAGGTATATTTCACTTTTGTTTACAATGCTCCTCCAATAAAGGAGCTGTAAATGAAAACACTTCACAAAGAAACCCACTAACAAACCTACACTTCGGCTCTGCAACCCATCTATACAAATATAACAGGACTATTTCTAATTGTCTTGAGTTAATTTGTAAGCATCTGAAAGAAAAAAAATGCTTATGGCTCATGTCAAGCTTTGGTGAGATGTTAAGTTCTCACTGCTACAGAAACCCCCATAGGAAAATAAACTGGCACTCTAAAGAGAATCGAGAAATGGTTGAATTTACCATCTTCAGAGCCAGTGATGATGATGGGAAGCTCAGGGTGGAAACTAACGCAGGACACATTTTGTGCGTGACCCTCAAGAGTTTGCACACATGTTTTATTCTGCAAAGGGGAAAAAGAAATGAAGCTGTGGATGCAAAGACTTGATAGCACTCTTTAACATATGATAAATGTTATAAACTATAAAACTGAATGACAGTTATAAAGTACCTAACTAGACCTTTCTGATGATGACAACAACTTTATTATTTATATGCCACCCATCTAACTGGGTTGCCCCAGACACTCTGGGTGGCTTCCAGCAAAATATAATAATCTTGAACTGAAAACAGCCAATGACAAAAATATTCATATACCTGATTTAAAAAACACAAAACACAAAACTATAACATTTTTGCTTTTTCAATATAATGCAAATAAATGGTATAGGAATAGTACGACACAACATACCTGATAGTCCCAGATCTTTACTAGGCGGTCATCTGCTCCAGAAATTAGGTACGGCTTATCACCTCCACTGTAGTAATCAATGCAATTTACGCCTTTCTCATGGCCTTCTAAAGTGAAGTTGGGTGATGAAGAACCAAGCTGCCACACCTTCCAAGAATATGAAAATGATTGGTGACTGGGTCTAATGAAACCCTGGAAGCCCTTTCACATATCACTATTGGCTAATTTCATGTGTTTAGAACAGAAGTCAAAGGGAGCAGTATAATTAGTAGCCTGTGTTAAATCCTGGTGCAGATTTTGTCCCATCCAAATTCTGTGTGCTGACAATAACCCCTATGATAAGCAGATCAAAATTTAAACCCAGGGATCACACTATTCTGAGCACAATCTACACTCAAGTGTATCATGTGCACCAACCTTTGTATTGGATGCATACTGGTGCAGATAAATAAAATAAAAAAATCTTCCCAGAGTATTAAAATGACTCAAAATACAGTTTATGCTATATCCTCCAAACAGCTGTTAAGCACCTACAATATAAGAAGAGCATTTCACTTTAAATTTAAAATTCTGATTTTCAAGTAAGAAATCACTCTACCTTGATTGTTCTGTCCAAAGAGGCACTAGCAAACTGATTATTATCCTTAGGATTTATGACAATCTGCATCACATAATGAGTGTGCCCTTCAAACACTTGAGAACAGGACCATTTTTTATCCCAGTCCCACAGCTTAATAAGCATGTCATCTAGGAGAGAAAAAATACCTTCCATTATGCACTTCATAAGCACCAAAGGGAAAGAAAAATAGTGATAACCTAAAACTATTTTTCTTTTGTTTCCCTGAAGATCTACCTGAAGAGTTCAATATGGCTGAAAAGCTTATCTTTACAAAATCACTTTTCAAGAGTCTACTCATTCTAGTGATATCAAATTTGCAGTGACCTGTTTAGCAGTCCCTCTCTCCTCTTTAATATGAACTATGCCAGTGGGACAGCATCATGCCTAAGTGCCATTGATCTGACAGCGCTCCCTTCCTCTTTTCCCTAGACATAACCTGGCAGAGGGTGTTTCTCTCTAATCCTACCTGGCCCCCCAAAAAGGTTCACAGCTAAGCCCCCTCCCCAAACTACTGTTATATTCAGATGTGCCATAGGAAAGCATGCACTGTTTCTCTTTCAGATACTGAGTTGCTGCTGTTTGGTCAAGTTTTATTCTTAATCAAATACTTCTATGACATATTCTTTCTAGAGCATGGATGGGAAATCTGTGGCCCACCAGATGTTGTTGAGGTGCAATTCCCATCATGGCTGACCTTTGGTCATGCTAGCTGGGGTTGATGGGAGTTGAAGGCAAGCAAAATGTAGAGGGCCCCAGTTTTGCATCCCCATAATGAGAGTTTTATGTTGCATAGATATGCATCATCATCATCATTATCAGCAGCAGCATACATTTAAATTCTTTGAAGTTTGACTACATCCTACCACAGTGAACTGGATAACTGAATACAGATGCTTGAGAACCATAAATACTTATGTTTTGTAAGAAGTAACTGGGTTTATGTTAAAATGGGACTAGCGTATAATGCAAACAAAGATCTGGGGCACTTAAGATATAAAACAACATAAATAGGAAGACTATGAGACAATAAGCCAGCTAATATGGATCTAGTTCTAATCAGGGATGACTACCCTGTGGCCATCCAGATGCTGCAGAACTACAACAGCCACAACCAGCATGGACAACAGTTGTGCAATTATAACTTGGCAACATCTGGACGGCTAAAGTTTTGTCAACCCTCTTGTACAGCTTCTGGTAGGATTCTGCAGCAATCTTGTTACAAGTTCTGGAGTCGCTAAAATATGTTGCTACTTCAAGGAGGTACGTAGCTTACTTTCTTACAAAATTCTAGAGAGTAACTCATTAAAATAACAATTAGTAATAAAATTAAACTCTTACCACTGCTAGTTAGAATGAAAGGTTGTGTAGGATGCACAGCAATGCAACGGATATAATCTGAGTGTGCTTCAAACATGTGAACCCTTTCCAAAGTGTTGTAGTTGAAAACCCGAATTTGCATGTCATCCTATGAGGAAAAACCCAATAAAAATCAGCTTCTCTATAAATGAAAACGGAATTTCCACTTCCAAATAAAGGATTGTATCTAATGCTGCCATTCTGCTTGTGCAACAGACTTCTATTTGTGCAATGGAGCTTTCCCTTCTCTTCTGTGTCCCAGCCATGCACTCTCAAAACCTGCTCCAAAGAGTCGGGGGACTCTCTAGAGCAGATTTAGGCAATGTGCAGGGACAGGAGAAGAAAGGGAAGTCCCACTGTATGAATGGAACACAACTCACAACTTTATTGGTTTTGATCTTGCATTGTTTTTCTTAAACTTGTTTCTAAGCTTCCCTCATACAGAAAGATACATTTTAAAAAATAAAAGGTAACGTCTAGCATCACTTTGCATATCTTTTAGTGCAGAGATGGGAAAACAACTGGATCCTCCAGTTGTTGCTGAACTACAGTTCTCATCATGCATGACCACTGGTCATCCTGGCTGGGCCTGATGGGAGCTGAAGCCCAACAACATTTGGAAGGCTGCAGGTTCACCACCTCTGCTTTAGTGGACTGTATACCTCTATTTTTGCTAATATAGCACCTTATACTACACTGTATCTCTCTTAAAAATCATCAACCCTCCTCAGTCCATAAGGTTCCTCTGCAATTAAATTTGCAATTCAGAATTTCTTACCACTTAAATATCCTTCTTTTCAAAAGCAAACCTCTAAATGATTAGTAGCTTCAAGGTTCCAAAATAAACAACAAAACATTCTTAGTGAAAGAAGATAACTTACGGCTCCTGTAACAACCCAGTTTTTTCTTGCCACAAATTTAGATGCTCTCACTGGTAGGTCACATACTTCAAAAGTCTTCACTAATGTCTGAAAACAAAGGTTACATTTTATGTTAACTTTTATTCATGAAAAACCGCTATTTAGAAATCTCTTTAGCTATTTCAGATAGCTGTTTTTCAACTGTCGGAACACGATGGACAATATTCTAGAAACATAAATAAGTTACAAAAGTTACATAAATAAGTTGCAAAATGTTTCAAACACTTCATAAATTTAATATTCTTAGGAAAATAAATACACCACACAGTTCAATGCCCTTGAGTGGGGGGGGGAAGGGTCTTAATGTGATACCAAAATCCCAATCAAATTCAGAGGACCCTGTGACTTCATAAAACACAAGCAGTCCTGATCACAAATCTCCCCAATCACATTTAATTGGGCCCTAATATCAATAATCATTTTACAACTTTTCACTGAACATATTTTATATCACACATTACCTGTGTTTCATGGTTCCAAACACAGACACTACCATTGTAAAGGCTAGCCAACATCCATGGCTCTGTGGGATGCAAGTCCACACTCTTCACTCGATCAGATCGAGCTGTTAGCTTACGCTTTATGTCAAGTCGAAGAGGCTAAATAGCAGAAGAATAGAATGAGGCTGTTACAAACACATACAATAGCTGGTTAAATATATTTATGCTGAAAGAAAATTGGACAGGACCTAAACAGCCAGTCATATTTACATAAGTGGTTCACACTAGCCTGACTGCAATAAACCTATTCATTCATTCATTCATTCATTCCCTTACAGACTGTTCTCTGGAATGGCCCAACGATTTAGTTTACCCAGGCCATGCTAAAATCAGCAACAGCTGTCAGCTTATTAAAACATTATTGTGATAAATAACACACGTTCATCATATACCTAGTCCTAGGCTAAGAATTTTGACAATGTGAGAGGATTTCAGATATGAAACAACAGTTTGGGATGAAATTATACTGCTACAATATTCACAAAAAGTGACACAGACAAAAGAGCATGTTCATGCCCTTTGTGCACAGCCCTTTTTTGGCAAGTGTAATAGAAGTACTAGGTAGGATTAAAAAACAACAACAACTGATGCCCCATTAGTATATATACAAACATCCAGGAAAACTCACAGGTCACTCACAAAGCACACTGCATGCATTTGACTCCAGGCTCTTCCAGTTAAAAGCATATAAATCAGGAGTAAGCAAACTCGGCCCTCCAGATGTTTTGGGACTACAACTCCCATCATCCCTAGCCAACATCACCAGTGGTCAGAGATGGTGGGAATTGTAGTCTCAAAACATCTGGAGAGCCGAGTTTCCCTCTGCCTGATATAAATCAACAGAATCCTAAGAAGCTGCCGCTAGTAAAAGTTGGCAGTACTGGGCTAAATGGACCACAGATCTGTCTCTATAACTGGTATTTTTATTATACTGCTTCGATCAAATCTCACACCTTCTTGGATACATCTAAGCTAACCTATTTATACAATTCATAAAACCCAGAAATGTGCAAGCTTACTTTCACCCTCCATTTGTTTTCAACTCTAACTTCCATAAGCCCCTGCCAGCAAGGCTAATGGGATGATGGGAGTTGCAGCAGAACATCTGGAGGGCCACAGATTGGGAGATGCACTTCCATTTCAGCAGGCATGAAGCGGGACACTAAATACAGGAAGCAACTCTGCCAATACCCTAACCACATGCCTGGCCATCGGGCTACTATCCATACTGCAGAGCCCTCAGCTTAAGATATGTACACAAGATACACAAGAGTGCGAATTACAGCAATGGTTGAAGGAAGTGCTTTTTTCTGGGGGGACGCATACCCCTAAACATTTTGTGAATCAAAGTTTGGTCTCATTGAGGGGCAGTATTTCAATATGTGTAGGAAAATGAGAGTACCCCTAAACATTTTTTAGAAGAAGAAAAAAAGCACTGGTTGCCTGCCTTTCACACATCTTCAGATGAGAACAGGCTGACAGCTGATAAGTGGTGGCCAGGAGAATTTGCCATTTTCAACTGAGCAAATGCTTTCATTGAACCATCAACCATCATGCACACCCTACCCCCAATATCTCTTCCATCACCTCCAGTCCAGACGCTACTTGTGAATATAAGCAGCACTGGAACACACCACCATGGGCTCCAAAGGGGAGCTGGCTGTGAGCTTTGCGCTGCACAACACGAAAGATGCAGGCAGTTTGATGGAGGTAAATCCGCTCAGAGCTTCGGGAGAGGCAGCAATAGCACAGGTACCACCTTCCCCGCCCCCCACCCCATAATCAAAGCAGGCAGAAACCAGCAGGTGAGCCTTCTCCTGTCCAGGCGCCTCCAGGCCGGGAAACACTTCACCTGCCGGATTTCTGCCTGCTGTGCGGCTTAAAAAGACGGGGAATCCTTGGCCCCGCCGGGCAGGCCTCTCTCTCTCTCCCCGGTTCCAGCAGCGCCTGCTCCTCCCCACCCACCAGGCCCACTTCCCTGGCAGAAACAGCCGGCCTCCTGCCTTCGGGTCCCGCTGCCGCCGGCCCCTCCTCGCCCAGCTCACCATGGCTCTGGCTCACGCAGTCCGGGCTGCGGCCACCGACGCTCCCCGTCTCCCTCACAGCCCAATTCACCGACGTGGAGCTTCCGGCTGCAGCGGTTCCCGCGAGAAGCGGGGAAACAACGCGAGAGCACGAGCCCTTCCGCCTAGTCGCCTCTATCTCAGCCAATGGGTGGAGGGGAAGGGAACGTTCGTAGAGGTAGCCAAAAAGGGTAGAGTGACCGCGTATGTCTAGAAACGGAGAGAGGGAGGGAGACTTATCCGCTTTCTATGGGCTCTCGATTCGGCGCTGTTCGAATAGGGGGAAAGCACGCTCGTTTCTACCTCCCGTGAATATTAAGTGGACAATTCGACTGCCCAGTAGCTTTGAGTCCAACTTTGAGTGAAAGATTCCCGCATTGCAGGGGGTTGGACTAGATGATCCTAGTGGTCCATTCCAACTCAATCTGCGATTCTATCTGCAAATGTGCTTCGTTTCCCTCCCTCTACTACTTGCCTCAGAATAATCCAGCTGACCTCAATACCACTAAGAAACGCAAAATAAGCTATACATGTTTCACTCAGGTGGAAACAATGATGTATACTCGGGTAATAAATGGATCTGGAACTTGTTTAGTCGTTTAGTCATGTCTGACTCTTCATGACCCCATGGACCAGAGCACACCAGGCACTCCTGTCTTTCACTGCCTCCCACAGTTTGGTCAAACTCATGCTGGTAGCTTTCAGAACACTATCCAGCCATCTCGTCCTCTGTTGTCCCCTTCTTCTTGTGCCTTCCATCTTTCCCAACATCAGGGTCTTTTCCAGGGAGTCTTCTCTTCTCATGAGGTGACCAAAGTGTTGGAGCCTCAGCTTCACAATCTGTCCTTCCAGTGAGCACTCGGGGCTGATTTCCTTAAGAATGGATAGGTTTGATCTTCTTGCAGTCCATGGGACTTTCAAGAGTCTCCTCCAGCACCATAATTTAAAAGCATCAACTCTTCAGCGATCAGCCTTCTTTATGGTCCAGCTTTCACTTCCATACTGTAGTCTAAAGGACTACAGGTTCCCTATTCCCAATTTAGCAGATTTTAAGTAGGTCCATGCTGGAAGCTTTTGAAGTGGCTTGTAGTAAAGGTGTATGGTGTGGGCTCTTAAAATATCTAGTATGTACACATAAACAGTAACACATAAACACATAAACAGTTCTCTTTTATTTGCCCTTATTATTAATCATTTTCAGGTACATCACATGTATTTGCCATGCCAACTTCACTTGCACATGTTTTAACTATCTGATGCAAATGCCTTCTTCATTTTGCAGGGCTATTTAGTTATTGGTCTGCATGTCGTGACTTTCAACTAGTTGGCTAATTGGGATGTTTAGTTCAATGGCATATGTCCTTCAAGAGGCCTGAGCTGAAAGGATATTAATCCACTTCATTAACCCTTATTGAACAGATGGTAACCACTCTCAGATCATCCGAAATCCGTGCTGAATTTAAGCTAGTGATCTAGATGTGACAGGTTGTGTATTGCATTACCCATCTGCTAGGCTATCCCACTGCTTGGCTGAACCTATGAACCAAGCACCCAGGACACAATAAAATCTAGAATTGCTAGATGCATTGTATTATTTCTGCATGGAAGAATAATTAGTTTATCACTGATGTACTTTCCTGAGTCGGTTCCTGCTGTCTGTCCTTAACGACATCCGATGATTAGCATTTGGACTTTGAACATGGAAGGTGGTGGAATATAGCGTGGAGAATGTGTTACGGCAAGATAGCCATTATCATTTGCCAAAGGGCAACATGGCAGCTTGTGGAACAGCAGGGAATTAAAGAAAGCAAACACCATAGAAAAACAATCAGTGTTTCTAACAGGTTGCTTTGTATCTGCTTAAATTTTTAGATTTACTCCTGAAAACACATTTTTACATAGCAAGCTGCCTTATATTGAGTGAAGCTGTTAGTCTACTTAGACCTGTACCATCTACCAATCTGGATGGCAGTCAAACACCAAGTTTTCAAACTTTCCCCACTCCAGAGCTGGCAGCAAATGAAACTTGACCTTCTGCATGTAAAATAGTGCTTTACCAATGATGCACGACCCCTTTCCTTGCAGACTTTATTGCACATGTGATCTTCCTGCCAGCTCAGATACTAGCCTTGTTCCCTACAACCAAACAAGGGGATATGTGGAGCCACTTTTGGTCACTTTTGCAGAGTCTATGTACATACTCTAGAGATGCATGTAAGTGCTCTTTGTGTGATCAGGGACTCTGCAATCTTGGTCCAACAATTCCACACGTACACACGCCTCTGATCATGTGTCTAAGGGCTGTTATGAAAGGACTTGTCAAACGAGATTACTACAGACTTCTAAAATCACTACCAAAACAGGCAGCCCAGAAGTCTATGGGACCATTACAAAATAAACAGTTTTCTTTTGAATACACTAGATGAAATCACACTGAACACAGCAATGCTATCCTAGAAATACTTCAATAACTTGCTTGGGGACTGTAATATACACTTCCATCAAAATCACTGCCAACCAACTGAGCCGCTGCATCAATATGAGTTTTGGTTATTAAAAAATAAAAGAGCACTTTATTTTATCTGTAATCAAGCACTATATGCTTCAAGTTGCAGTAATTAGATTTTGACACTTGAATTGAGTTTTAGAAAGTATAAAAATGAAAAATGCTATGAAACCGCTCTGTAATGGTAGGGCTTTGCATATTCTATTATTAACCAACTTACTGTGATTTAGGAGGTGCAATGAAGCAACAAGCAAATTGGAAACAGCTTGGAAGAGCAGGCTTTAAAAAGCTAGAAGGCAATAGCAACTGTGCTACAGTGCCAGCCGGTGTACCACTTCCTGCAGGGCTTGCCCAAGTTTCTTCGCTTGCCTATAAGTAACAGTAGTTCCAAAATCGCTGCTGTCAGGGGTTCAGGAGCAGAGGCGCGGGAAAGGGAGGAAACAGAGAGCGAAGGGGAGGAGTCCGAAGGGAAGATGAGTGATGACGACGACCCGAGATCCCCGAGTCTTTCCAGTGAATCGGAAGATTCACAGAAAGGAGCGCCAGTGGCCAGAGCAAGGGGGAAACCGAGGGGGACACCCCAGGGAGAAGGAACCAGAGGGGTTTCAGAGAGCAGCAGTTGGAGATCGGGGCCAGCGTCCCCAGCAGAGCGTAGTGGGGAGGAAGGGGGCCAGGTATCGGGACCCGGAGGCTCTCCGCAGGAGGGAGGGCATGAGTCAGGAGTGGTCACGCCCTCATCAGGGAGCGAGGAAACGGTTAAGCGGAAGGTGGAAGGTTGGGCGCGCGCGCCAAGTTCAAATACACAGGAAGGCGGCACAGTAAGCAGCCCGGAAAGGGAGCCAGGTCCTAAAGCCCGCCGCAAGGAGGCAGAAGGGTCCGGGGGGGTCGTCAGCGTCAGAAGAGTCTAGGAAGGAGGGAACCCCGGAGGGCAGAGGGACCCAGAGGAGGAAGGAAAGACGCAAGAGGTGGAGCAAGGCTAGGGTATTAGGTTGGTGTGCAGGGGGCGGAGAATCAGACGGAACTTCGTCGGTCTAGCTATTAAGATGTAGAGCTGCACGCTGCAGTTTGGAAATGGAATCTGTAAATCAATAAAGACTTTTATAAAGTGAACGCTGGCTAGCGTGGTCCTATGTGAGCTGGGATCTGGAAGCAGCTCTGACAGCTGCTATTTAGAAAGACAATTTGGAATAGATCAGAAAACAACAATGGCCATCTGGATAGAATAATATACTAACACATTGACCCTAAAAAGGAGATACTGTACAGGACAATGCCTTTTCATTTCAATGAAGCTAGAATTATTCCCTTCCACATATTGACTCAGCATGTCTGATGCACATGTAGGGACCGCTGCCAAACCCTATGTCCATAGTTCATATGGAAAAATGAGGACTAGTGGGATCAAGATGTGTGACACATTCCAGATAAGTTCCTGTAATGTTAAACACTTGTGATCCTATAGGGTAGTGGTTTTGAAAGTTTCTGACTTGCTCAGCAGGGCAGCTGGCTCTTATGCCAGGGCGAAGGTTGGTTTGGACTAAACAGAGGTATCCTTCTGCAAAACTCTCACATGGGTGCTGGCCAGTGATAGCTAGCAGAAGGCCCTGAAATTGGGTGTTTGGAGGTGGAGAATGGGAGCTACAATTTGCACGGTGGCTTAACAATCAACCCCTCTTCCCAGGGAACTCTAGGAATTGTAGCTGTGTGGGCGGAATAGAGAACTCCTAGCAACTCTCAGCATCCTCAACAAACCACAGTCCCTGGACTCTTTGTGGGAAGCCATGACGGTTCAAAGTGTTAGGACACTGCTTTAAATGTATAGTGCAGATACAGCCCTAATGGCTTTATTATTTATTTATTTTTAGTCGTTTAGTCGTGTCTGACTCTTCGTGACCCCATGGACCAGAGCACGCCATGCACTGCTATCTTCCACAGCCTCCCGCAGTTTGGTCAGACTCATGTTTGTAGCTTCGAAAACACTGTCCAACCATCTCGTCCTCTGCCGTCCCCTTCTCCTTGTGCCCTCTATCTTTCCCAACATCAGGGTCTTTTCCAGGGAATCTTCTCTTCTCATGAGGTGGCCAAAGTATTAGAGCCTCAGCTTCAGGATCTGTCCTTCCAGTGAGAACTCAGGGCTGAGTTCCTTCAGAATGGATACGTTTGATCTTCTTGCAGTCCATGGGACTCTCAAGAGTCTCCTCCAGCACCATAATTCAAAAGCATCAATTCTTCGGCGATCAGCCTTCTTGATGGTCCAGCTCTCACTTCCATACATCACTACTGGGAAAACCATGGCTTTAACTATACGGACCTTTGTTGGCAAGGTGTTGTCTCTGCTTTTTAAGACGCTGTCTAGGTTTGCCATCGCTTTTCTCCCAAGGAGCAGGCGTCTTTTAATTTCGTGACTGCTGTCACCATCTGCAGTGATCATGGAGCCCAAGAAAGTAAAATCTCTCACTGCCTCCACTGCCTCCATTTCTTCCCCTTCTATTTGCCAGGAGGTGATGGGCCCAGTGGCCATGAGCTTCGTTTTTTTGATGTTGAGCTTCAGACCATATTTTGCGCTCTCCTCTTTCACCCTCATTAAAAGGTTCTTTAATTCCTCCTCACTTTCTGCCATCAAGGTTGTGTCATCTGCATATCTGAGGTTGTTGATATTTCTTCCGGCGATCTTAATTCCGGCTAGGGATTCATCCAGCCCAGCCGTTCGCATGATGAATTCTGCATATAAGTTAAATAAACAGGGAGATAATCCTAATGGCTAGCAACTGGCATTACAGGCATACTGCCTCCAACAGTGAAAATAGAACATGACCTTATCCTTCATGGATTGTTCTAATTCTCTTTTAAAGCCATCCACCACCAGACCCTCCAAGTGTCCCTGTTTTCCAGGGATAGTCCCAGATTTACAGAAGCCATCCCGCTTTCTGATTTGATCCTGGAATGTCTTGCTTTTCTTAAGGACATCCCTATTTTAATTGGAGAAATGTTGGAGGAGATGCACCACTGCATCTCTCTGCCTCTGGGTCCAGGTGAGTGAGTAGGCAGTGACACCTACTGCTCCTTTTTCTTGATCTTGTCTCACACTCTCTAGCCCAGAGAGAGAGTAGACAAACAGGAAACAATGGCAAAAGGAACAGCAGCCGCAGAGTCAGGGGGCTCTGGTGGGTCAGCTGCGGGGCCCTTGTGATGAGGCGTGTGTGCCAGTGCCAGGCTATTTTGCACCCTAAGCAAAGCTAACTACTTGTACCCCGCCCCCCGGGGGGGAAATTGCTAACTTCAACTTTCAAACACAGATCTCTCATAGGAAAAAAAGCACAAAACTTTAACCTGCTAAATTCATTTTAAATTGCAAGAATACCTTTTCTAAATAAGATCAGGATAGGACTGTAAGATTTAAAATTAAGTTCATTTTTACTGTGTCCAGGGCAGCTGTCTACCAGCTCCATCTGGTACACAGGCTGCCTTCTGGCGGTTCTCTCACTGCGAGATGTGATGTTACAGGGACCTTCTCGGTAGTGGCACCCGGGCCTTCTCGGTAGTGGCACCCGCCGTGTGAAACACCCTCTCACCAGATGTCAAGGAAATAAACAACTACTTGAATTTTAGAAGACATGTGAAGGCAGCCCTGTTTAGGGAAGTTTTTTATGTTTGATGTTTTATTCTGCTTTTAATTCTGTTGGGGGCCGCCCAGATGGGTGGCGTATAAATAATAAAATTATTACTACTACTATTATTATTACTATTGTTATTATTTACAGATCAACTCTACAATGTATCTATTTTGTATATACTTGAACAACAATTCTATCTCGTTTATTAATTACTTCCAAAATGATAAAATTCTTCAAAATATAAAATAAAGGTAAAATACTATCAGTAATGCACAAGATATAGCAGAAACTAATCTGTATAAAAGTGTGCCCCTACAAAGTCAGTACTCTGCCCCTCTGAGGTCTGTGCCCTAGGCAGTTGCCTCGTTGGCCTAGTGATAGCCCTGCGGGCTGCAGCTGCTGCCCAAGAATACTAATCTCTTCCGCCGTCACTCCCCCCCTTCAGAACTCTGCTAACAAGTAAGTACCTTCAGATCGCAGGCATCTTTTACCAGAAATGAGAGAACCTGTGCTACAGCTTTCAGATTGCATGGTTATCATCCCACGCTTCTATTTGAACGAAAGTTGTATCCTTCTGCTTTAGGGATTGCTCCTGGCTCAGATTTCAGTTCTGCTTCCAATGCTTGAAACTAGAAAAACATCGCATGCTAAGGCGCATATTTTACCATGCATTATTTACAAGGCAGCATATTTACGTAGGAAGATAGCCTTTGGCAATGTTTAGGGATGTTATCAAAACTCTGCAATGAGTAGGTAGGCAGGGAGATGAAAACAGGTACACACTGTAAGACTCCTATTAGTATGCCAAGGCTCAGTGCCTAGATCCGCTCGGCATTACTGTGATTACATTCACATGAGGTACCATTATATGTATCCCGCTTGACTGGATGCAGGTTTGTGGGACACA